>NW_027437181.1:10186500-11600500 GCF_033239565.1 Halichoeres trimaculatus
TTTGAATGCTGCTTCTTGACATCACTCACCTTGAATTCGTTCCCTCATCAGTCTGGACTGGATCTGCAGCGGCTGCTTTCCTGCACGTGACACGGCTGTTATGAGACAGCTGGCAACGTTTATGGTGCTCAGAGAGACTGATGAGGTGTTGAAGCTCTGAGGAGGGAACAGTACTGCAACCCCAGGCCCAACCTGAAGACAGGAGATTTCAAATTGTATGTTTAACTCATTACACAGCCTGTCGACCTGATGATAACAGTAAGAGGAACCTGTTGATTTAAGCAATGAACCCAGATACAAGAGAAGGGCAGCATGAAAGAAGAAGTGTTTGACTTCTGGCAATAAAACACAAGAGAGTCAAAATCCGATCTTGCTGCTTAGTGAGTTACTGCTGATGGTGTAAAATTACCCCTTGGCCCTTTTGATCCAGTGACTAAAAAGACCACAAGAGATCCAAATGATGATTACATTTCAGTGAGGAGAAACTTAAAAAACTTATAGTGATTTAGTTCTGAGCTGTGAGGGAGACATTTCTGTTTGAATGTCCAAGATTTATAAAAAGAAAAGAAAAGAAAAAAATAAACCTCTCTTTTACAAAAGCCTTCACTTTAAAGCCCCCCATAATAGTCTTCACTTCTTTTCTTCTTCTCTTTTTTCCTGTGTCAAACATTAGTCTTAGCATGGTCGACCCATCTATTTAAAATGTTGAGGGTCTTTCTGACCTACTCTTACCTGAATGTCATGCCGTCCATCTCTTCATAAAACCATTAAGTTTTAATTCCATTAGATACATTTTTTCTGATTGAAATACTCAGAACCCTTTATTATCGTTAAATTAAATCTTTCATGGTGATAATTAGCTCATAAAAAGATAAGGAGAGTGATCAGTCCTCCTTTCTGGACCTACTCAGTAAATGTTTTCTCTCCACAGTCACAGCTTGTGTTTTTTGATTCTTCAGACTGAGCTCCTCTGTTGGGAAATACTGGAGAAAGTGTTGAAGTTGGCGGCACTGTTTGTCACCGTCAGCTTCACACAGAGCTGCTGTAACATGTACACACGCACACACACACACCCACACACTCATAGTCTGTCAGTGCTGAGGGAGTGTTACTGTGGCAACAGTTTGTGGAGTGTTTGTGCGTGGTTCAAGCTCCCTAAGGATTTGGTGGGGTGGGCGAGCTATAAATTTTGTGTGTGTGTGTGTGTGTGTGTGTGTGTGTGTGTGTGTGTGTGTGTGTGTGTGTGTGTGTGTGTGTGTGTGTGTGTGTGTGTGTGTGTGTGTGTGTGTGTGTGTGTGTGTGTGTGTGTGTGTGTGCGTGTAAATCAGTGTTGGCTGGAAATGCCTGGGTGACCTAATGCACATCTGTGAGTGTTGGACTGATAGACGGAGAGTTTTGAAAGGGAAAAGTTCCACTTCTGTATTTGAGCGTTCAGAAGCAGATAGAGTCTGAGTCTCTAATCTTAGAGTCTGATTACAAACAAACAAACAAACAAACAGCATCCTTTTCCTGTCACAGTTTAGTGTGTGCCTGCAGTGTGGATCAGGTCGAGGCCTCCAGCAGCTGCTCCTGTTCTTTGCTGTTATATCTTATTCATAACCTACAGAGAAGAAACCAGATCCAACTCAACCAGGCTGGCTGCTTTGTTATTTTAATTTGAGTTTCTTAGACTTCATGACCTACTAGGTGAAATATAAAGATGAAGAAAAGATGAAGTGAAGTTCATTTAAATAATATTTAAGTTGATAATCGGCCCTTACTGAGTTAATTTAGTCTTTTTTATTTTACTGTATTATTTTTCTTTTTACAAGTTGAAAATGTGACCACAAGCAAACTTGGTCAACTCAACTTTATCAAAAATAATTTCCGTCAAGAAAAAGGACTGATCTTTCTTCTCTTTTTGTCAACTCGCTCTTTTCACTGTTAACTTTTCCGGCTACTGTAGCGTGGTCATAGGAACTTTATGAGTCATGAATGAATTTGGGCTCTCTCTGGAAAATGCAACCCAACTATAGATACTGAAAAAAAGCACTTAGGAATAACTTTTGGGGCACTGATAATCTAATTTTAAAAATTGACTTCAAAAAAGGAAAATATACAAAAGTCAATATTTCTTCCAAAGTCATCACAGGGACTACGATGGCATACTACTTAATGCATACATGCTGACAGCCCTAATGAAAAGAGGATATAGTAAAACTAGTACAACTTTACCTGTGCTTCTTAACTTCTTAGTCTAAAGGAGTGTTTAGTCTTTTATGATTTGTATCAAAAAGGAGACTTGATGCTTCATGCTGCAGAACAGAACAGAAAAAACAACAAGTTGGCTCAGACTTCAACAATTCAAATAGATGTTGTAAAGATTCATTAAATAGTGAGAGATTCTTCAATGGTCATAGTACCTTTTGAAGGATGGTGCATAAAAGAGTCAGAAATCACATTAAAAACCAGGCGCCTGTGTCAGAGAAGAAGAATGCTAGAATGAAAATGGTGTAAGAGATAAAACCTGCAGTCTGTAAATGTTGCATTTTAAAATAGACCTTAGTGAAGCATGAGTGAATAACTTCCTTTACTCCTAGTGAAGAAGAGAAACAGAGTACCGCCACTGACTCTCCCTCACAATATGAATATTCACAATACACATGCATACAATATTATCAACGATCCTCTGTTATGATATCATCTTACTCTGCCCCCCGGGAGTCACATGACCCTGTTAGGGTGTGGAAGGAGGGGGGTCAGAAAGCTTCAATGAAAACCACATGGAGAGAGAGAGAGAAGGAGAGAGAAGGAGAGAAAGAGGCATGATCCACAGAAACAGACCAAACACAACAGAAAACTACAGCTGTAGGAGACTTCTGAGCCTCCAGGAGTGAGGAGGGAACCAGAACCAGAATCAGGGGCAGAGAGCAGGAGCAGCCGGGTCCAGCATGTCAGAGTCCATCAGGAGGAAAAGCTCCAGCAGACAGCTCCTGCAGAACCTCATCAGGTGAGAAAAACACTCACAGGTTTGATAGTTTGCTCTCTGCAGGTAAAACCCAACAGTTGTGTTGTTTTCTGCAGAGGTTGGAGAGTATAATCAAAACTAACCTTTCAGAGTTGTATTCTCTTTAATCCTCAAAATGATGGGATTTAATTGATATAAGTAAAGCAGCTTTCCCTTGTTGATTTTCTATTTTGATTTTATAATGATAACATAATATCAAAATGCATCCTGCACCATCAGGAAACTCTTGTTCAGGCAAAGTGGAAACTTTCTGGGGTGGTCAAAAGTAACTGTAATTGCTCATGTATTTGATAAATATAGTTATGACCAACTCAGCAGGGAACTAGCAAGAAAACTCGTAGAAATAAAAATTTCTGCACCTAATCAAAATATGTGAAAGAAAACGCAAATTTTAATGTCATAGAATCCCAATACATTCATGTTATCAAATGTTTATTGTATTTCAAGAGTGCAGTTGTGAAAGTTACTTAAAGACACTAATGATAATGTATGGTAAATTATTGTTGGAGTGAACACAACAAGCAATAGCACCGTCAGCTGTAACAGGTGTTGGATGCAGCTTCTATAACTTTACATCCATCTTTTGATTGTTTTTTTTCTTTGAACCATGCTCATCTTTTGTCTGGCATTCCACAGGGTTTCATACTGGGTCTCCTATTTATCTTTTTTATCTTTTATGAAAATCTTTTGGCTACAAACTTACAGAAATGTTGGATTTTTCCATCCATCCATTGTATTTGCCACTTTTCCCTTCAGCGTCAAAGGGGGCTGGAGCCTATCTCAGCATGACTCAAGTTTTAATGTATTCAAATCATAATCTCATTAAAATCTGATTATTCACTAAGAATCAAAACAGTCATGATGTAACAAGAAGAGGATTTGTGGTTCTGGAAGGAACTCTGAGTTCTGATATTCAAGCTCTACTTGAAAAGTAAGATTTTTGTACAGGCAGTGTAATTCACACAAACACACACACCTGAACAAATAAATAAAAATAAATAAATAAATGTTTTGAAAAAAATTAATAATTTTCTTTTCTTTTTAACCTGACTTTTTATGCAGGATACTTTAACAGACTTGGACAACATTTCTATCATTAAGTCTATGATAGTTCTAAATCTGATTTGAATGTCTGACTGACTGGCTGTATTTATCAATTTTACTAATCCACTACATTTAATTATTTCATCTTTGTTTGGACTAGTGAAACTTAAGCTATGCACTACAATTATCTCTTTTTGTGCCCAGTCTTCACCTTTGTAACACACTTTGGGGAGTATACTTATAAAAAGTTTAAAGGGATGAAGAAGTCAAGATTGGGGAAACTTAATGATTTAACAGAACAATAACATAACACTTGGATTGCATGCACTCAAAAGAATCACCGTTATCTCACAATAATAAAATGCCAATCTGATTCATCCTGAACACTCAACAGTTTCATGCTAGGAGAGAATTAATATCCATGGATAATCCTCATAGATGTAGAGGGATCACAGACTGTGGAGAGCATGACGTAGTGTCTGTACTGTCAGCCATGTTTACAGTTTCTTACAACATGTGTGAATCACTGAAATGATAAAAACTCAGTGCCCTCAGAGTAGCCCTCAACAGATCTCTAAAGTCTTAAAGCATTAATGTCAGATAGTAAAACTCGCTCAAGCTGAAGGATTTTTGTACTGTGGGGATTTTGGAGTTTTCTCGTTTATTGTGGTCACATATTGATGTAATAGTGGAGATCAGCAGTAAAGTTTGCATTGCTCCTTCCACTCCAACAATTCAGAGGTTATTCGGGTGTTGAGTGGAGTTCAACACTCCTGTAAGTCAACATACTGTATGTTCATAAAAAAAAAAGAAAAAAGAAAAGGGACTCAGTATAAGACTCTGTGGAACGCCAGACAAATGATGAGCAAAACGATGGATCACGACCACTAATGTCCCCCATTCTCAGTCCCCCGCTGGCCAACTGGCTCTGTAGACCCAGGCCCAACTGTGCCAGAGCTTTGTTACCTCTTGTCATTCTTTTCTAATTTTACACTGACATGGATTTCATCCATGAAGCTGTGACCTAAAATTTAATCCAAATGCTCTCACATAATTTAATTCTTAGCGCGATAGCATCATATTCCATCTATTCTGCCACCACAAGCAGCAGAGCCCTTTACATCCCATTTTTCCAGACTGATCAACTTTTGGTGAGGTCATGCAAATCAATGCTACACGTGCATGCTGTTTATTCATGCTTTAGCTGAATTTTAAATCTTTTCCCACCGGTATGGGAGTCACTTTCTACTGTGACAGAAGTTTTGGTATGGCCATACTTTTGGCCTACTGTTTTTCTGCACTTATATGTCAATGTGACACAGCAGGAAAAATCAGGAAAGAAAAATAATTAAGTGGTTCAAAGTCTACAGAAAAAGTGTCGAACTTGATAGATAACTATTAATCTCAAAAGAAAAAAAACTATGAATTCTCTCAAATGAGCTTTTTACTTAACATTTATACTGATAATGTAAGGTAGAGATTGACTAGTCTTGTCATGTCCACGTCAACTATGTGAGACCAAAGCTGACCCCTTCCAATTGTGACAGGGAACAAGGAAGCGTATGAACTGTGTTGTGTCAGAGCACCCAAAAACATTACCATGACAACAATCACATTTTTATTTGTACATGTCATTCAGGCCGGACTCAAACAAAAGTGAAACATAGCTAAGCATCTCTGTGGTGACATCAAAAGGTTAAGAGAAAAAGAATGGAAAAAGTAGTAACATCTGCCCGAGTTAAGTGATGTCTTTTCTGCTATTTTCCCTTGATAAATAACAGAGACGGCTACTTTCTTGTCCTTTCTTCAAAATTGCATCCTTCTTCAAACTGCTGCTCCTCATTGTCAGTGTGTTTCTTGTTTCCTCCACGATCGGTGGAACATAGCTGCGTGACCTCACTGAATATGACACCAGGCTCTGGGTTCAATGGCTTCTTTTATTGCTGCAACTTCCTTAACGACCATGACATCATCTGGCTGAGCCCTGAACCCCCTCCTGCTCAAACACACACACACACACACACACACACCACACACACACACACACACACACACACACACACACACACACACACAGACACACACACACACACACACACACACTCACATACTCAAAGAGTCAAAGAAGCGGCCGTTCCTGGGCCCTCCATTGCCTCATTGTGTAAATGGTGGAAAAAGTGATGTGTATCGGACAGATTTCCTCCATAGTTTGCTCTTTTCACGTGTGCCCCACAGCATGGTGTTAAATGTCTGAGCAGACTCTGAGGTCACCTGGAGGTATAGACTGTCCTGCAGAGACAATACACTGTAACAGCTGGGTTAATAATGTACATCAGCTTTAATGAGTGATTTCCTACACATCCCATAATTCCCTCTGAAGAGAGTCCAGGGCCTAATTGACTTCAGCTGTGGGTTTAATGTGGAGTTTGTCATCACAGAGATTTTATTTAAGGAGCCCCTCAAGCCTGTATAGATATTGTTTTTTTCATCTTGAGTGCATAAAAATAATTTGTACATATGGTCTAGTGTTTTCAAAGACATGCTGTTTCTATTCCCAAACACTGCGTGGAGTTACTCACGTTCAGTTCCTGCAACCTTTTGAGAAAAATTAGTTTTGCTGGTGCACAAAACTTAAGACTTTAAACCAGATTGTTTGGTTTGCACCCATAGTATGGCCTGTAGTTTAGTTGGACAACAAAAGCACTCTGGTTGGGTTAATTGACAGCTCATGGTTTTATTAAAATGTAAATTAGAGCTTTGCGTCTTTCTTTTCCATGCAAAGTTTAACTTTTTGGATAAACTTTTGCAGAACATGCAGTGATTAGTACTGCCAGGCTGAGAAGATATCACAGATGTGTTGTCCTCTTCATCCTCTGCTGAGTACCTTTGGTTGGAACTTTGAACAAAAATAGATAAGACTGACAACAGAAGTGACAGACATCCACAAAATAAAAAATGTTAAGGAAAGTTTTTTGTTTTTTTTTTTTAAATAATTTGTGTGATATGATCAAAACAAGCTTGGACAGCACATTGGATCTCTGAGGTGGAAACTGTGATTAAGTGTCAACACAAAGAATCAAATGAAAAAATCAAAGTGTGAGAGCCTAACCACTAAGAAGATGTTAGCAATGTTTCAGGCAGACTCACAAAATGGATATTACTGTAGAAAACTATGAAAAAAATCTCTTTAAACATTTCAGAATGAGACAAGAAGTTAAGAGGACTGTGTCCTAAGGTGATCATAACTTGTATCTTTAATGTTTAACAAACGTGGAAACAAACTAATCTTGTTTCTGTGGGAGACAGCAGCAGCATGGTTTGCTTTTACAGGTCATGTAAAGACAGCTGTATCTATAGCAGTCTGTGTCATAACCATACAAAACCTCAAAGGGGGGCTCAAAGTAAAGAATCAGAGTTCAGGAACTGGGAGTTAAAAAATGTGACCTTTCAGTTTTCAGTAAAGATGTTTCAAAACATGCAAAAGCTCCAGTGTGGGCCTTAAAGGAATTCCTGCTCCTTCCTTCTGTTCCATCCAGGCAGATATGATGAAATCCAGACGATCAATACTATCCCCAGTTGACCCATTTCCCCCAAAACACTTAAAACCGAGCAGCCTAGCAGCCCCGTATATCACACATCAAACTGATTTACAGCAAACCAAAGACTGAATCTGGCCAACATGGCTCCCACTGCGTCTCTGCAGAGCATGATCTCATGTAGGTCACTTTCCCACATTATGAGACCACAGTATGTTTGATTCACAGCCATTCATGGACAATGTCCTCAACAACAGGCCCAGCCAACATGACATCCACACCAGACTTTTTTTTTTTTCTTTATTTTTGATTTTCCTTCCTGTCATTCAGCCAACTGTTTGATGGTTTAACATGTGAGGAACATTAATCATTACTTACTGTGAAGGGCTTGCGTTTTATTTGCACACAACTGGTCGGTTAAGGGAATGGTCTGCATGTTTTATGTGTTTCTTCATGAAAACCAACAAGCAGAGGGTTTGGCCGGTTGCACTTCCATGATGCTTCTGGAGTGACGTGACTGACTTCATAATATGCAGTCAGCTGCAGATTTGACTAGCTATTATTCTGTGCAAAGATCAATTCTGATTTTTTTCTGATTCCTCAGCAGTAGAGATATGTATCCTTCAAATTTTGAACAGAATGAAGAGACAGTGTCTTTTGTTGTTGTTGTTGCTATTCTTCTTATTCATCATCATGTTTTTCTCCTTCATCTTCTTCTTCTGGCAAAAACTGGAATCAAAGCAAGTGTTTATGTCTTATCTTTTGTATAAAAAAAGAATATCTCATTTGTCTCCATATGAGTTTCTCTAACCTGAAAAGTCTGGAAAAATGGGGTACTTCAAAATATTTCAAAATATTAAAAGACCAAAATGACACCTGAATTCCTTGACAAGAGTAAAACCAAGTATCGGTAAGGGTAGCGTAATTTTGCTAGTTAAGTTTTCTGAACTAAGAAAATGTCTTAATACAAAAAACTATTCACAATCCTGCTATTGCAAGCAATTCAGGGCTAAATTTTTTCTCTTAATATCTTAAAATGAAGCATGTTTCTAGACTTGTAATGTGAATGTGGCTCTTCCTTAATTCAATAAAATATTATTTACTCAAACAAGACACAAACTTTCTTGGATTTCAGTTTTTGCCACGTGGAGCAGCTGTAGCTCTGTGGTGGATTCACTCGTGGTGTCCTAAGGACCGACACTGAACCCTGCATTGAACTCTACATTGAACCCAGTAGCAGCAGATATGAATAGAGTTAGTTCATCCCAACATTTTTTTCCATCTGAGAGTGAATGGAGTATAAATGGGTGATGCAAGATGTGGCACAAAATGCTTTCAAACAATCAGAAGATTTGTAAATGTAGCTTTTAGTAGTTGGTGAAGTTAAGTTTTTTTGTGAGGCTTTAATCTACCTCCCTTGTGTATAAAGTTGATAACTAAATCACCTCTTGGTACAAAGAGGTGGCACTTCAGACAACAACCAAAACAACACACTGTAGTAAAATCACTGTATCTCTGACAGGTTAAAGCAGAGCTGTTTCTTCAACTCACATTAGACTACACAGATATTGACCTGAAAAAAAAACAGTAAAGAAATGGATGAATAAAAGAAAGTCAGGAAGTATTTTGTTTACTCTGATACATATGGTCATATCTATTCTAACAAATGCCAAATATCTATACAGGTAAATAAAGATAAAAATGCATCTGCACACTAATTTAGTTTCAGTAAAAGTTATCTGACTGTTTTATCTTCTGTGAGTGAGATGAACTCTCCACTGTGACTGTTCGCGTGCGAGCAAATTATAACAGCCAAGTTATCCTAATCGATGTTGACAAAACGCATTAAAAGTTTGGAAAGGAAATATTTGGACTTTCGTATTTTGTCGGGGTGAGCAGTCTCATAGCAACTGCACTTTTTGCAACACAAAGAATCATGTTCCTTTATTCAGCCAATTTGCTGATGGTGCGTCACCAAGAGATGAGAAAAAAAAACATAAAAAGTTGTCTAACCTTGCTTTAATGATTGGAAGAATACAACAATGCTCAGAAATGTCAGATTATCTAAGGGAACAGATTTTGTGCACTGGTTGATTGTGCACTACAGTACAGTACGTTCAGAACAGTGACAAATGTTTATCACTGGTTGTTGCTATTCTTAGCTTGTGTTTTCCTCCTTTGTATAAATTTCCAAAGACATTCAACTTCAAAACCATGTTTTGTTTTTTTCATATCCAGTCGGATATTTTTAGTAATGGCACCTCATTTTCTGGGATCTTTGCAGTCACTTTGCTTAATTTAATCTCATCATGGCTAAATCCCCAGAAAAAAGTCCAAGCTGTAAACCTTAATTATCCCTTAAATCCAATGACGTCAGACTGGGGCTAAACTGTTTGTACCCAATAACAGGTGCTCTCAGGAGATTTCAAACTTACATCCAATCACATGGCTGACTGAAAGTTTCCAAAGCTCTCCTTCTTCCAGACTTTCTCCAGACCTCCATGACGAGAGGAGGTTGTGGCCAGGCGGGATTAAGGTCTCCCTCCATCATCCACTCTGCTCCTCCTCCTCCTCCTCCATCCCTTCACCTCCTCTCTCCCTCTTTCTTTGTTTCCCTCCAGAGAGTTAATTTAAGTGAAACAGCACAGCAGCTGGCTTGAGCGCTGCCAGATGTGCTTGGACAATAAAAAGACTTATTGTTATCAAGTTCAGCCCACTGGAAAGTAAAAGTGATCAGACAAAAGAGCTGAATGGGCTTATTGTGAGACAGAAGAGATCATTTTTTCCTAATCCTATGAGATCTAATTACTATACCTGAGAGAAAAAAACATACATCAGGTTTTCCATGGACACTTTTAACTGTTTATACACACAAATAAACAGGAAATGTGACTAATGTGTCGTTGGCTTCTAAAGAGGTTTATAGAGTAGTTTGAACATTTATTTCTCTGAGTGCAAAACGTGCACACATCTTTATGATGATGTAAGTCATAAGGGGCCAATAGGGACTGACTCACTTTTATTTCCAGCCTCAAGTGGCCACTTGAGGAACTGCAGTCTCCATCTCTGCTTAAGTTTATTTCTCATCCCTGGGAGTTGCAGCTTGTGTGGGAGAACTTGTGTGGCGTGCAAACTGCCCTGACTTCAACTTCCTCCAACACATTAGGGATGAGCTTACATGAGCTATACTTTATCATCCAACATGCCAGACCTCTGTAATGCTCTTCTATCTGAATGGGAACAAATCCCCACAGCCGTGCTCCAACATCTGGAAGAAAGACTGAAAACAGGAAAGTGGGAGGTGTTATGAGAGCAGATTACTGCTCATGGTTTTAAAATGACATGTTTAACAGTCACATGTGTGAATTTTAAGGGTGTTAACATTACAGCCATGCTATGCATATGAAGCATTCAGGCTCCTGGGTACTGACCAAGCAGCAACCTCTGGTCTAAGAATATGAAACAGTGCTAAAAGTGCTGTTTCTCGAGTGTCCGCTTGAAGCTGGCTCTGGCAGTAGGGGAGAGCGGGGTAAACTGAGTCTCTTTTTACATTGTTTGGCCTGTAGGCAAGTGGAAATGAAATTGAAGTGAAATCAACACATGTACATTAATTGCATAATGTCTCACATCAGTGGAAATAATTAGAACACATCCACAATGATTGGTCATGGAAATAAAACCTGTCAAAAAAAAAAAAAAAAAAGGTCTTTGTGGCTCAACTTGCCCCAGCTAAGGGGTAAATTGCTCCACCTCATAAGGTAAATTGAACCACATGAAGGTAAGTTGACCCTTTGACTTCTTTGGTGGCGTTCCTTGAAGTTGATGAACCAATCTCGACCTAAAAGAATAGGGACATTATTAAGAATCTGTTTAGCTACAAGACCAACTGTTTACCTGAGTTGAATTATGATCTCTTCTACACTACCTGCTGAACGGTTAGCTTTCCAGCTCTCGGGGACAGGGATATTGTTTTACTGCCATTTCGATGGCTAGATCATGGGATTTCTTTGCCGTGAGGCCATAGAACTGGTCAGCCAGTTTTTTTACATGGTTTGCAAGGTCTCCCACCATCTCCTCTGTGAAGACCCTCTTTGCGTTTGCTGTCCCTGTGTAGCCTGCCACTGTCACTTCCCCTCCCTCTTTCTTTTTTAGGAATCTGCGTAAGGTTGACCTGTCAATATTTCTCTCTGTGGCCACTTTTCTTATGGTGTTCCACCCTGGACTTAAGTGGCTGCTCTCTGCATCACCTCAAGGGGTGCTGAGCCCCAGTTTGTCTTCCTGCTGTATTTCCTCGACATTCTAGCTTGTCTACAATGTTGCACATATTTTACAAAAAAACAAACAAAAGCAAATCATTATGTATTACTACACTTAAACACGTTTTACCTCTGACACTTTAGCGGGTAAGTTAAATCACTGGGTCAATTTACCCCAAGAAGTTTGGCTCACTTTACCCCACAGCCACCATTTTGTTAAAAACAACCTGGCCAAGCAATTCAGGCTAATACCTAGCTACAAGATTCACATGGTTTTATACATTGATAGTTCAGCAACACATTTGATGTATGTTTTGAAATAAAGTTAAAATTATTTTGAGTTTATAGTCATTATTCGTGATATGTTGAAAATTTACTTCGACGTACAAAAAAAGATTTTTGGAGAATAAAAGTTACTAAACACCTAAATCCAGAGTCACGTGACCACTGATTCGTACCAGAGACAGGGGGTGGGTCAATTTACCCACAGGCTCAACTTACCCCGTTCTCCCCTACTGGAAGTCACATATACACACCAAGCGAAAAAAAAGCCGTTTACATTGCAGAAATTAACGTATTTACAGCCTGGTTCAAAAAAACGTCTCCTGTCTGCATTGTTAAGTTTACTATCGGCACACACTGTGCAGGGGTGATTTTATTTCTCAGGGTCACGTGGCTGACGGGAGCCCGAGAACTGTACGCTCTTGCCACTTCCAATATGGCTGCGATTACCGAATTTGCTTTGTTTTCCATTTCAGTAACAGACGGGGAGACTACGTCCATGTTTTATACAGTCTATGGTATTGACATATTTAGGAACAATAAAGAAGTAGAGACGAGGAAAACTGATCCTTAAACTGAATTTGCTGTCAACTCCTCAAAGTGTCGGTAGTGGTATAGGAATGCACTGAAAGTCCGTCGGTTTTCTGTGTTGGTTGCAGGGTGACGGCCCAGAGGAGCCAAGAGGATGCTGAGGAGGTGGAGCGGGAGCGAAGGAGGAGAGCTCGGGAGAAGCAGAGAGGAGAGGAGAGTCTGTCATGGCTGGAGCCTCCTCAACACAGCGACCTCCCACACAACATAGAGTAAGTATCAGGAGTTTACACACCACGCTGTCAGGGCCTCACAGTAATTGCAACCTTTTTATTTCATATTATGTAAGACAAAATTAGTTTACTGTAGTCTATTCAATGTTATACAGGTTTGTTTCCTCAAAAAGTTAGTTATAATAAGTACACATTTTTATTTTCATTCATACCTACTCCTTAAATGGAAAAACCTTTACCTAATGTAAGAAAATAAAAACGAAAGTCTAATTTAACAACACCCTTTAATGAAAATAGGAAGGTAAAAGAGACTAACTTGTTGCTTACGCAGTATCAATAAAGCAAAAAGTGTTTGACATTTTTAGGAATCAGAAACTTAGCTTACAAGTGCAACAGCTGGCCTCCGTCTATCTAAAACAACAACCACCCCTGACTTTATCCTCGAGTACATGTCTGGTTTTATCTCCTGTGCTCACCAGTTATTAAGGTTTTATATTTCCTTTATTCAAGCGTGACATTCCTGCTCACAGCCAAGAAACAGTCCTCCACATAACACCTTGTAAAACCACGTGTCCTCTTAACACTTCAGTTTATAAAGACGTAAACAAACTAGATCCCACGTGTCAATAAATGAGGTTTAGAAGTTTCTACTTGCTGATGTACTGATGGCAACGTCTACTCGCTTCTGTTTCATATTTACCTTTGAAGTGTTATGCATTGCATCTTAAATATTTTTGCAAGAAACTAAACCAAATCAACAAAAATTAAAAAAAAACACGAGGGATTTGGTCTGTGCATTGCAGTTGAACTACATTATAGAAAAAAACTATCCTCAGATTGCACAATCTTAGTCCTTTTTTTTATAGATATTCAATTTAAAGAATATGATTAATCTAGGGTTATTTAAGCTACAGACTACATCCAGTGATGCTGTACTTTGAGGGCTGAGTCTGCAGTCCCAGCAGCGCCGACGACAGGGGAAAAGACTTAACCATGTGTGTTTAATCACAGTCCAGTGATGCTGCAGGTGATGAGCTGAGGAAGCTGTTTCTGCTTGATTTCTCAGACTTGATGAGGGGAAAATTATTCATCATTACCTGACTCTGAACTGCTGACCAGCTTCTTTTAAATCAGTGTGAAATGAAATGTAAAAACAGCCCACTTCTCACTGATTGGCCTTTTATTTTTTCTTGCCTTTGAAAACATTAATCCTTCAGTAGTTTAGCAACAGGTTGGCGCTGATACTCCAATAGCATTCAGTGCTGTTTGGTTATGAAAACAAATCAATTAGAAGAGACGGAGTATTTTCAGACTTAAACCACAAAAATGTGGAATACTGAACCATCACAAAGACATCAGTAACTCAATGAATAATATTGTGGGTATGGCATTTCAAATAAGATATTTTTGTTTTGTTTTTTGCAATGGAAGAGATTTTGTCCAAAGAAGTGTTGATAACTTTAAAAAAGCAGACGGACAGCTCAGTTTTCAGAAGAGTTTGAATCACTCTTACTTAGCTTCTATAAGATCCTATGGTCAGCCTATATAATATTTTCAAACCACTTGAGATCAGCCTTCATGTGAACTGTTAGCTCTGAAGAGCCCTGCTCACTGATGTGATCTGACCTGGAACAGGAGGCCTCAGTGCCTCTGTGTTTTACTTCTATGGATACTGTCTCTGTTTCCATGGAGCCTGAGGCTGCAGGCCCCGTCTGCCACCTGTCACCTTCCTCAACACCAAGGGGACAATCAGAGACCTTTGGGTGACACTTGGTGTGTGGCTGGATTCAGTCCAAGATGTGTTTTTCCCAGCACCATTGTACTAAATATCACACACACACACACACATATAGAAACAAGAGAAAGTCAGAAAACGACAGCTGCAGCACTTTAGCAGAAAAACCAGCCCCATTTTTGTTTGTTTGCTTTTCACCCCTGCATTGCCTTGACTTATCAGTGCCAGAGGTTTCTCCTTTCTCTGAATCAATGAAAACTTTGTACCACAGCTGTATTTCATCTTTTGGTCTTCTGTTTCTCAGGTTGGATGAGGAGCTGAAACCCAGCTGCTGTTTGGTCCTGGAGGAGGATGAGGGTTTCAGCGACTGGAGTCACAGGCTGGAGAATCGTAACGAACAGGAAGTACCGGATGACTGCAGAGCCAGAGTGCAGAGATCCTCAACACCACAGTGGAAACCAAAGTCTGGAGGGGAGAATCACCAGGAGGTCCAAGAAGAGGGATGTAAGCAACAACAGAGCTATAATCTCCAGGAGGCTGCCACAAGACCCACAGAGAAGGTACACTGTCCAACAGACAGGGTTAGGGCTTTGAGATGGAGCTTAGTATCTGAAAAACAAAATCATTCCTCCTCCACTCTAGAATAACTCGTACTTGTATTGTTTCGATTCAGATGTCCAACATAAACAGAAAGGAAGAGAGGACGTCTTACAGCTCATCAGTCTTCCTGCCACAGGACGTCAGACTGCCTGATAGGACGTCTTACCTGGTGGCAGGGACAATGAAGCCACGGTGTGTTTTCCCCCTCTTTTTCTTCAGTAACGTACTTGAATGTTTTTGCCCAAATTTACTTTTCAGCTGAATAACTGGCTGTATTCAAATTAACGTAATAAGACCCAAACTGTCAGTTTTTCATATTCGCCGATTAATCAACCAGTTGCATCATCATCTGTTACACAGAGGAGGAGCCTGCAGGCTGGATGGGGAGGTGAAGCTGCAGGAGCAGAGGGAGGAGAAGGAGGTGCAGCCTGAGCTGCAGAGGGAGTGGAGGGCCCATCAGAGCCAAAGAAATGAAGAGGATGAAGAGGATGAAGAGGAAGAGGAGCTGAGCTTCACTCATGGGGAGAAAGAAGACTTCCACATTAGACGGGAGGAGGGATTCAAGGAGAAGGAGGAGGAGGAGCACAAGATGCCAGCTGAGGTTCCATAATTATTTCACCATTTTATCTGCTATTTCAGTATTGTTATAATAATTAAGAATTTAGCTACTAAAATTGAAGTTTTGGCTTCTTTTAGGCTACCTGCCCTCATAACATAATACCATACAGGAAACTTTTTGTCAGTGTATTGGTGATTATCCAGTCTTTTTAAAAAAACACTATTACCATAATATTCTTGGTCATGAGAAGATAATTTCTAATCATTTTGGTCAATCTACTCAGACCATTTCCCGGTCAGTAGTTAAGAAAATATTTTCCCATTTGATAGAGTCATGTTCTTATTACTCGTGGTCCCTGGAGGTGGATTCTAATGCTTCTCTTGACTTGATGGCATTTTTCACATTGTTTGTGTTTATGCACCAAATGAGCACCAATAACTCTGAGGGTGTTCACGCTCCCCAGAGGAGGAATTATTTCATGTTGAACTCATTATCTAATAAGCAGTTATGATGATGTGTGTTAAGCACATTTAATCCAGCACCACACATGCAGCTGGTATGCAGACTGCGGCGCATTAGTTCAGCACAACTATCAAAGCCAAACTTTCCCTCCTCAGCAGATTAACTCTTTTTACACCACTTCTGTTAGGATATATGTAAATGTAAACAAATTCCATTTGGTTGCATCTGTGTTAAGTTGTTATCATCCAGGTTATACCTAAAATGTGCTGTAAAATACATTACATGTACACTGCATGGTGCTGTGAAGAGCCTCTGTGCTGGTCAAACACCAGACATATCTGATTTCTGACAATGTTTCATAAAAAGTTAATTTTGAAAACATGCATGCTTCTTCAAAGCCCCACAGCTTATTAATCCTTCAGTCTAACTGGACTTCAAATCTGAAAGTAATAAAGCAAAAGAATGCATAGTTGGCTCAGAGAGTGCAGAAACACGGCGTGCAGCCTGAGGAAAGCAGCAGTGATGTAAGGTGTAACAAATCTGTACTTTTAGCACCTGTTGTTTGCCAGTGTTTCCTTAGCTTTCATAACACAGCATGGTCAGGCACCTGAGCTGGTTTTAAGGGTTTCTCTCTCAGAAGGTTTTATTTGACAGCTTACAACAGCCTGTGAAAGCAACAGGCAACTTCTTCTTCTGGTGAAGTTGAGGTTAGTAGTGAAGAATGGCTCAACTCACAGCAATTGTCAAAGGTTGTCAGCAAGCAAAAAAGAAAATCATTAATTGGACTTTCATTTAGAAATGTATCTAAAATCTTGAAATCATCACATTACAATGGGCCAAACTTTTGCTCTCCTCAGGGATTGTTTGCCTTCTTGCAACCACTGCCCATTAAAAGCTTGTGGGTAATACTCCCCATGCCCCAAATGCAAAATTATATTGCTACAAGCCTGTTCTGACAAAATGATATCAAGCTGCTGATGAATGTTGTGTTTTGCCACAGAGGTCAGTGGAGTGCAGGAGCAGTGAGGAGACAAACAGAAGATCTGGGATCTCTGTTTGCAGCAGCAGTGACGGCGAGGAGCTGTTAAACTGCTACGGACCCATGAGCCCCACATTTAAGGTATCTCATTACACCAGAGGGGGCCTGTTTGACAGGGTTTTCCAGATACAAATCACAACTCTGCATCTGAATTCTTAATGCCTTTTTCTCCTAACTACAATAAATATTGACATAAAATTTACAATTTGGTGTCAAAAACCAAATTCTTTATTTACAAGCTTCCATTTCCACTCTGCCTTTACTTATTTTCTTTTATTTATAGGGGAGGCAACCCAACTCAGAAAATGAGTCAGCTTTAGGCAAAGCAGAAATAATAAAAACAGTTATAAGCTTTGTTTTGGCTCTTTTTTGGCCTTTATAAAGTTACTGTAAAAAGTTTTAAAGCTTCCTTTGAAACAACATCTCCTACAGAGCAGATTGTTTCCAGCCCCAGTGAGTATGTCATCACTTCTTTCTGGAAGAACAAGAAATTAACTGTGCACTTTTTAACAATTTTGTTTCAGCAGAGAGAGCTGTTTCCCTAAATGTAACCCTGAAACACGTTGACTTATGTAAACCATGTATCTTTATCTCGTTTTTTTCATGTTTCCTCCAGAAACTCCTCGTCCAGTTTTACCCGGTAAGTCCTGCTGATGTGCCGATAAGTCTTTGAACTGAGGTGTAAAAGCTAAATCAAGCGGCACTGATTCGTGTCCATGACACAGAAAATATAGTATATGTGGTTGTGTTTCTGTTGTCATCAAGCTGCTGCAGCTCAAAGTGAAACTGTTTCTCTTTGCAGGATGAAGCAAACAGCAGAATCTCAATGGACGGTAAATGCAAGGTGAGCACAAAGGTCAGCAGTTACTGACATAAACTATTGTTATCAACCTTTTGGCTTTGAGGAGTGAAATTTATTCTCTTTCTATCTTTTTTTCTCGATTTTATCAGTAAAATATTTTTGATTTCTGTGGCATTACAACTCCCAAAATCTGTTAAACTCCTTTTTATTGTGTTAATCACGTTATAAGTATGTTTATATGAGGGCAGCATGAAAACTTTTCCCCTTCACTTTTACTTTTACGGCCTCCTCAAGTAAGAAGACACAGGGCCTCTTGGAGTGAACAGCTCATTTTTAGTTAATCCATGTTCCAGATTTTAGAGGTTTTCTCTAACGCACCCCTCCAAACAAAGAGAACATGAGTTTCTGCTTTGCTTCATTTAGAGAAAAATGTGTTTTTAATAACTAAAAACTACAGCTTCGTGCCAGTTTGTAGTTCAGAGCTGGAACATGCCTCAAAAAAGCGTCTGTTTTACATCCCTCAGCTGCCTGTTACACGTGTAATCACTCTGAGATTTAACTTTCATTGTCTTTGATTCTCCTCAGATCATCGAGAGGACTGAGTCTTTGAAGAAAAGGTGAGCCTGTCTTTTTGTAGGACTGGAAAGATTTACTCAGCAGTGTGATTTATCTTTCTTTTGAATTCTTCAGCACATAACTTCTAAAAAAATCTCCACTTCACTTCAAGTATTTGGAAATTTCTGATACTTCTGACAGACACACAGCTTCACTTTACTTGTTTTTCTTTTTGCACTGTTCATACATGTCCAGTAATACTATTAAACTAGGATAGCAGCAGCCTCTTTGGTTTAATTTACAAGAGTTTCTTTCTAATACAACTAACGTGAGCATTGGTTCATGTTTCTAAAGCAGCAGCAGCAGCATAAAGAAGACCCCTCCACCTGTTCCTGTTTCAAGAATTAACAAGAAACTGGAGCAGTACACACATGCCCTCGAGGTAAACCCTGCTGAGCTTCTCTGGCCTGTTTATTTGTTCTTTCTGCCTTGTTAGAGCCCGAAATGTTACAACAACCCATAATGTAACAACCACCCAAAATGTAATGGAAAAAAATGTAACAAAACCTAAAATGTATTAACAGACCCAAAATGTAACAACTTTTCGCCTGAAATGTAACAGCTTCTTACATTTTGGGTCAATCATAAAATTTGGGGTTTTATTACTTTTTTTGAAATTACATTTCATTCCCAGCACTTTTGTTACATTTTCAGCCAGGTATTACATTTCAGGCTTTATTACATTTTTTAATATATTTCAACTTGGGTCGATTATTACATTTTGGGTTGTTGTTACATTTCGGGCTCCAGGATACCTCATGAAGAAACCATGATGGAGAAAAACCTTACCTCCTTATAAATTTGCCAGAAATATTACTCCGACCTTTGTCTTAAAAAAAAAAAAAAAAAGAAAGAAAAACACTTTCAGCATGCATGCTTGCTTTCTCACCCACTCAAACCCTGATATAATTCAAGGTTGGAGTTAAATATTTAAACACATAAAGATTATGGTGATTAGCCCCTACTGGTTGTGAAACAAAAATGAAAATAATACATTTAAAATGAATTAAAAAAATAATACATTTTCATGACCTACAACAAAAAATAAATAAATAACGCATTCCACAAAACTGGTAATATCTTTCTCACCTTATTTAATATCTGAATCATTTCAGAGGAGCTAACTTCAGACCAGAAAACTAATATCTTGCTAAATAAACACCTTTCTGTTAAATTTACAACAGCATCATGAGATTTTTTTACGCAATAAGATTCTGTCTTTGTATGTTCAGGGAAAAATAAGCAGAGTGTTGTGCTTCTTTAAAAAATAGGGCACCAAAAATTGAACCCAAAAATTAAAGTTCCCTACAGCAGCTTGAAAAATTCAAAAAGGAAATAAGCAAATATTTGACAATGTGCACACTGCATGCTCCATGTTTGCACCCAATTACCAGAATGCTGGGAAAGGTTGAAGAGCATAGACTTGTAATCACAATTACAATGAAAGATTGTATAGCCCATTTCAGGAATGAACACAGAAAAGACAATTTAGTTTATCTTGACTTACTTGTTTCCTGAGGTCTCATCTAAAGAAAGCAAATCAGGAAGCCAGGTGCTGACAGACCTAACGAATCCTGCAGAACCCGTCTCCTCAAAGAAGAGTCTGTTTGAAGGAGGAGAAGCCTGGAACCAGAACAGCATCACAGTCACACCATCAAAGGTAAATAATGAAGTTTAACGTCATACGCTTACAGAAGAACTGTTTAAATGAGCGCACTCTCTGCCAAGTCCTAATGAGGAACTCATGTTGGGTTTAGTTTAGCAGATGTTATAAAGGAAAATTAAATCCACACAGGATTTTGGGCCCTTTACTCATGCAGTTTCTTCATGATGTATTTCCTCTCTTTGTCTCAGGATGCAGACGGTTTAAAGGTTGGTGTGGCTGAGCTCATCAATCAGTGGGTGAGGGGCAGTGAAGATGCGAGCCGCTGCAGCTCGCCCTTCAGACCAACAGTAAGTGACAATTTAACCCTGGATGACCAACCAATATTATGATAAACTCTTGTCTTTGATAACCATCCCTGCTGTGTGTCTTCGCTTTATTTGGCAACATTTACTTGGCATCCTCTTAAGTAATTATTCCTCAACCTCTCTGTTAGTTTCCGTCTCTAAAGTTGATCTCAGTTTTATCTTACTCAGATTTTCGGCTTCATGTAATCCACCACACCCAGCCTCTGTTCAGCTGCTTCAAATCACCTCCTCTCTGTTTAAAAGAGCAGTTAATAGAAGTTTGCCCTCTTGTGGTGTGATGTTGCATGCTTATGTGTTTGCAGGAAATCAAACCATTAAAAGATGAAGAAGAAGGAAGCATTAAACTGTATTTTAATGCACTATGTAATAAGTTGGCAGGCTTTTTTCTTAGGGTGGTGGTTTTTCATTCACAACTGAAAGTTTTTGTACCCTTATTGAAAAATGATGTCACAGTGACATGTCAGAGATTGTCTCTAATCCTGTTTCATTAATTGAATTTCAGGAGAGCTCTGGTGGTAAAAAGCACAAGTTTGTGGTGACGGGTCATGGAAAGTATGAGAAGGTTTCTGTCGATCAGGATGGCAACCATGATACAAACTTTCAGTCAGGTAAGAACAACTATGCATCATATACTTTGGAATACTTAAAAAATGAAAAATGATTTGAGGGCTGTAATAATGTAGGAGATGTTTTTAAAACATAACTTACACCTGTAATTTTTCATTATTTTTTGGGAGTCAAATTTTCAACAATCTAAAATCAATGATAAATGTTTCTACACTCATATTCCTACTCTTGATATAGCTTCTGCTTCTTCTGTGCCTAAGGCTTCACTACAGACATGTTACACAGCCAGACATTTAAAAGCTCTGGTGGAAATGTTGTTACGATGTTTCATGTGAACAAAAGTATTGTGATATAAAAATGGAGTACACAAAAAGACAGATTTACATTCAGCTTTATGCGTTTCTTAGAATCACACGGTAAACAAAAAAATCACATCTTTAAGCATCAGTGTAACAAATGGCTTCTTTGGTAGCTAGTACAAATACAGTGTCCCTGCCCCCATCCCCACTGAATATCACATCATGACTGTCAAAGAGGGAAAAGGTTTCAAAATCAAGTAAAACAAGAAAAAAAATCCACAACACACTAATACCTACTACATACTGCACTTACAAATTCATTCAGAGCTCATCATTAAATCTTTGTCCAGCCTTCATCCTTCTCTTCTTCCTCTAACTTCCCACAGCAGAACCTATTGTCTTCATTGTCATTCATTGGTCTTCATTTCACTTTCTAGTAACAATCTAAAGTCAAACTATCGTTCACTACTCCTGGATAATTCACAAGGCAAGAAATCATTATCCACCAACTCAGTCAAAAGGTTTTACACCAGTTTCAAATATTGTTGTACAGTAAACGTTGATTTAAATGTTTCTAACCATCATTGTTCATTTCCCCTGTGTTTAACATGTCAGTGTTTATTTGCCATAAATATCATTTTAGTCTTTTGTGGAAGTAGGCTAACAGTCATTAATTAAAGCACCAATCACAATCTGCAGCTGATCCTGATGGGAATGTGGGTGGTTTTTGTAGCTACCTCGTCATAGACTAAAATGTCAGATATATTGAAATTTGTCTCAACGATATCCAAAGACAGAGACAAAAAAAAATCCAGAGGAACCAAAAATAAGACACTTTATCCTCGAGGACCTTGAATGTTTGCTAAAGTTAGAACCAAAATTAGTTGAGATATTTCAGACAAGACCAAATTGGTGGACCAACTTATCAAGAGACCCAAGGTTTCCTCACCTAAAGTAAACAAACACCTGAGCTCCTCTTTGTCTTTGCAGATACTCTATGTATATTCATTAAAAAGGGTGACACAATGTAAAATGTTGAAAACTGGAACCCAATTGTTCATAAAATCAGTCTAAACCCTGTGTTTAATTGAAAATAGTGCAAAGAACATATCAAATGTTGAAACTTTTTTCATGAGACAGACAGGCTGCTTTAAAAATGACATGACTCTGCAGTAGAAGTCTCTGCATGGGCCTCAAAGTCACTTCCAAAAATCACCCTTTGTGAACACAGTTTGTTGCTTTATCCAGAGAAACAGGTTAAAACTGCACCATGCCAAGAAAAATATCAAAATGATACAGATATACCATCAACTTCCCTGGGTCTGAACTCATTTAAGATGGACTGAGCCAAAGTGGAAAACTATCCTGTGGCCCAACGTATCAAATTTGACACCTATTCTGTTGGTGTTACAATGGCATAGCTCTGTAGAAGAAGAGTCTGGGTGCTAAATCGGCCTGCCTGCAGTCCTGATTTGTCACCCAGTAAATATATTTGGCACAGACCCAAACTCTTGTTGCCTATCAGGCAGGAATGAGACAGCATGTCTGTCTCGAAAGTGAAAAATCTGGTCTCCTCGACTCCTAAATGTTTACAGTGTTGTCCAGAGAAGAGGTGAAGCAGCACAAAGGTAAACCCTCCTGCGTTCCAATAATGTTTTATATGTTGTATTTGCACCATTTTCTATTAACTGTTGAGTTGAAATGATCTTCAAACCATCAGATTCAGTTAATTAACATTTCACACCATTGGATAATATATAGGTTACACCGCCAAGACCAAAGATGCTCAAGATGTGGTTGTTGTTTCTTGCCCTGATTAAACTCGTAAGACATCCACTGCTACATATCTATACACACTTGACTTCCAAAAATCTGTCCTGTCTGGACCATCATCCTTCACCCATCTGTTCACTTCAGAAAAAAAATCCATCTGCCCTGTAGTTCCAGGAATGTAAAAGCCCTATTTATCACTGAGATTAAAAACTGTCTACCAGCAGTGTACACTAACAGCCTCACTTTATTTAGAAAAATAGAAAAAGATAGAGCTTGATAAATCAAACAGTTTCTGAACAATCAAAGTATCTACAGTACATGCATTCAATCTAAAACATCAACAGATAAGAAAAACAATCAAACCAAAGAGCACTGCAGAGTTCTTCCTTTGCACCTTTTTGTGATTGTGGGTTTTTCTGTTCTCTCTATAAATTTATAGATATAGACATATTTAAGTATAAAGGTAAAGCCTATTCTTGATTTGATGGTATTTCTGCAGTCATCAATGGGTCATTTCATCTTTAATAATTTAAGGGAATACACTTTTCCATTGGAGCTCCAAATATGGTTAAAGGCAATTCCATTTTGATTTTGTAACGAGGCTTCTAAACTACCAGAAAATATTTTTCATCTAGTTTTCAATGAATTACACAACAGTCCAGCCACACACCATGACCATTTCATCATTCCCAAACATTAAATTCAAGTTACACATCCGTAGTCTTAGAGGGACCAAAGCCTCTTGCTTTCCTGTTAAAGTCTTTGTGTTCCTCCTCCTGAGATTTGCGCTTTATCAGCCCCATTTCAAACACTGCTGCTATTTTTGTCAGCGGCTTCTCCGCCGCCTCCTTTAGCTTTCGGGCATCAAAACGGGGGCTGTATAGCAGAATAGGCAGACGATTGACAAATGAGGGAACTTCTTGATTGTCTTTTGTTGGCTTTTTCTCATCTGGATCTTTCTTGTTGGCATTGATTTGATGCATGATTCGGTCCTTGGTGGAGAACATCTGAAACAGGAGTGCATCCCACATTTTCAACGCTTTGGGAGCATTTTGGTCTTTGACCACCTCCTGATTGGCACATTGGTTTGACGGTGACACACAAATTTCAGCATGAACTGTTTCCTCCTTGTTGCCACCTGAATCATCCTGAGGTTTGGGCTCCAGCTTTGGGAACTCAGGTTCCTCTGGTTCAACAACCATGTGCTTCTTGAGCCGTGTCCATCCACTGAGCTTAGCCTTTAGGCCTTTAGGCTTCTTTGCAGCTTTGGGCTCTGTGGCTGCAGAGGATGTCTCTGCTTTAGCTGTTTTCTTATCCTCAGTTGAAGATGCAGTTGATGTCGCTGACTTCGTGGAGGGTTTGACTTCCTCTGGTGCCTCTGTCGTTTTGGTCCTCAGAACATCCTTGTCTTTGAGTCCAGGTTTTTGCTGAGATGGCGGTGATGTTCCTCTGTTTGGGGATGGAGCTTTGACTGAGACTGAGGCCTGAGGCAGAGAGGCAGGAGTGGCAGAGTCAATCACAGCAGCTGTAACTATGGACGCTTGCATGACAGTATCTGTTGCTGGCTTTGATGGAGAATTGTTTACTTGTAGCTCTGTCGAAGGCTGAACATTATCAGTGTGCAAGCTAATCTGGACTGGATCTGGGGCAGATTTTGACAAATCATTTTTTACAACTTGGGACTCAGTTTCTACAGTTGTAGTGGAAGGGCTTGAATCAACCTGCTTAGTTGGGGGTTGTGCTGGTGGAGTCTGTTTATTGGTTTTAACAGTAGTGGAAGCATTAAGATCAGTGCTATGTGAGGATGGCTGTTCTTCAGTCAAGGCATTTGGTGCTAGGTTGGTTAGAGTCTTGAGTATTTTGGATTGTGCTTTAACCTCAGCACTGCTCATTAGGACTGAAATGTCTTTAGTTGTTGTTGGCGATTTTATTTCCAGTCTTGGAGGAACCTCTATTACTGACTTAGCTGAGGCCTGAATGGTACTGGCAGACATATTATTTGGAGCAGGTGAAGTGAGAGGGATTGTCTGATCTTTCAAAACAACTGTGGGTTTTGTCTCTGAGGCATGGTTTGAAGAAACAGGCAGTTGAGGAGACTTGGGTATTGTTGGAGTACTAGATCGAATAGGTGTGGTACGCATTCTTGGATCTGGTAGAGGGGAGGTTCTTATGAAGGAGAACTGTTTATTTCCTGTTGGAGGACTAAGTGGGGCTTTAGCACCCGTGGTTTGAGTATTTGAAATGTTAATGTTGTTTTCAATAGACGTGCTTGTTTCAGGAATGGACTGTCTGAACTGTCTTGCTCTGGTCTGGGGACTTCTTGAGCTCATAGATGTTTGAACATTATCCACGCGCAACATGCTTTGACTTTGAACTGTAATGCTTTGCTGTTCTATATTAAAGCTTGATTTGTTAGCAGTGACATGGCTACTTAAAGAGGAAGCTGTTGCCTCACTCTTTGATATTCTGGAAGTTTTAGTCCTAGGGGGTGGACTTGGTAATGACTTGCTGCCTATAATTGGTGGACTCAAAGGAGGTTGTTCTTTTATGATGTTTCCCGTTGGCGCAGATGAGTCCAAGAATCTGGACTGAACGAGATGGTTTGCAATCTGTTTGTCACCCGGCCCTGGTACAGCATAGATTCCATTTTGTCCAATGTTACTTGAAACAGGACCTGCATCAACTGTTGGTTGACTGTGAAGTCTGTCTGATCTCAGTTGAGGGCTCTTTGGCATAACTTGCCTCATGTTAGGACTAGCTGGTGTTGTAGTTTTACTAACCTGTGTAGCATTTAAAGACAGTTCATTGCTAACTGCTATGTCTTTCATCATAGGTAAAGCAGCTCCGGAGGGAGGCTTGTTTGGTATTTTGGATTCAGTAGCAGCATTGTAAACACCATCCCTACTAGATATGTTTGTCTGTGTAGTTTCTGCAACAGGTCTATTTTGTTGAAGAGCTTTCACGTCTCCCGGTTTGTGAGGGAGAAGGGTGCCTGTGGCAGATGTGTTACTTGCTGGAAGCCCTGCAGATGGTTTGTTGGCTGTTTTGGTTTCACTGCTGCCAAGACTGTTGAAATCTGTGTTTGCTTTTGAAGGGTCAGAGGATGGTTTTGAATCAACAATGCTACAAGGTATATATTCTGATGTAATACTTGAAGAAGGTGGATGTTCTGTTGGTGTTTGTCCAGCCAACAGATCACCTCCACCATCAGTGGGTTGTGAGAGTAATGATGCTTCTTCTGGTGCTTTTCTGACAACACTATTGTCAGTGGGGGCCTTGGTTTCAGTACCAATCAGATTTGGCTTGATTTCAATTTTAACAAGACTTGGTAGTGTTTGAACTTTAGTGGGGAGTGAAAAACTAGTTTCTAATTGGGCCTTTTCCATAGAGTTTGTGTGAAAACTTTCTGTTCGAGTTGCATTTTCTTTGCCATAAAAACCTACACTACACTGTGAGTTGAGAGATACGCTCTCATGAGTTTTGACCACTTTGGGAGGTTCTGTAATGGGTGAAATGAAATCCAGTGGGATGTTCTTGTCAGAAATGTTAGGGGATTTGGTTTCTGTGGCAGTGGGCTCAGGTACTATGGTTTTTCTGGTAGGTTTGCCTGAGTAAGTATTAGCAGCTGGTGTATTTGGTATGCTAGCAGGTTTTAAAGGGGGTCCTTCCCCATGAAAAAGAATGCCTGTTTCTGTACTGAGCTGTTGAGCTGCTTTAGTGTGTTGTGCAACTCCAGATACTGCTACAGTGCAGATACCATACTGTGCAGAACAAACAGACGCTCTAACTGGCCAGTGTGGCAAAACTGAATCTGCAGCAGTGGTAGCTGAATCTTTAACAAATGAACCTGAGAACTGTGGATCAGACTTTGTTTTGTCAGGGATCTTTTCTGCACTAGGAGCCAAAGAAGTAGTCTTACTGGATAGACTAGTCTTACTGCTGGTTTTAGTAAGCTGATCAGTCTCTATACCTGGTTTGTGTGATTGCTCTTCAGAAGCTGCTTCATTTGGGAGAAGCGTTCCTGGAACTACCTGAGTGGCTTGTTGATTTCCCAAGACTGACGTTCTCTTTATGGTGGCAAGACCTGGGAATTGGGGTTGTAACTCGGCTGGAAATTGAGCAGTCAGTTTTGCATCGTTATCTAAATTTTTAACAGGACTGAATGTTGGTGGAATGACTCCACCAGCACTTGAATAGAACTGAACTGGGATGTTATTTTGTCCCATTACTAAGTTTGTCACCTTGGAATCCACATCATCTGGTGTATTCTCAATAATTTTATGGTTCTCTGGAACATCTATCCCTTTCACTCTTGGCTGTGTTTTATTAAAGGAGTCCTTTTTTACTATAGGTGAGGTAGAACTCAACAGACCATTGCTATCGGCCAGGCATGTGTTTGTGTTTTGCACTGCCTCTATGGAAAATACAGCTGCACTTTGTGTGAAAACCTCACCTGCTTTAGGTATTGGTATTGAAGCCTCAGTGTATGAAGCTTTTGTTGTTGATACATCCACAAGTGTGGATTGCTGCATTGTTTTCTGTGCCAAGTCAAAGGAGAGCTCAGGTGTTAGTGTGTCCACAATAGATGTTTTGATTGTTTGTTTTCCAATTCTATGAACATCAGAGCAATTTTCCTCTAAGACATCTTTTCTATTTGTGACAGTCCCTTCAGCTAGAGGCTCAGAGTCCCTTGGCGGCAACAAGATGTTTGCAGCAGGAACATGCAGTGCAGATGGATGATCTTGATATCCATTGGGTTGTATCGTTGCATCAGATTTTGAGATCTGGGAATCGTCTGATGTTTTGTCTGCAGAGGTTTCATTAACCCTGGGGAGTACAGTACTATGATGTGAGGGAGCAGACCTAATCCCACCGTAGGCTGCATACTCAGCTGGAGTGAGCCCGTAATAGGATCGGGATTTGGGCTTTGAGGCCACCAATGTCATTTGGGTCTCTAGTAGTGATGTCAAAGACTTGCGTGCCTCAACCACAGGTGGTCGGTAAGTGGCCATCAGAGGACTTGTAGGTGGCGCATGGATTGTATTCACAGCTGGAGTATTGAGATTTGAGGTTTTTGGAACAGGAGAGAGAAAAGTTGGCACCTTTGGCAGAGATGATACTGTACTTTCAGAAAAAGAGACTGTTTGCCAATTTGAGACAACTGGTCCTACAGGTGTTGGTTTGATCACAGCAGGTGCAGGTGCATTAACACTTGGTGCTATGTTGTTTCTGGGATGAAGCTCAGTGTCCTTCATGGTGCTTTTGTTGTTCTGAATTTCCATTTCTGGATAATTCTTAGCCTGCATGATCGGTGTGACGTGGTTGCCTACAGTTTGCTCAAGTTCCTCAGTGGCAGCAGGAGGTGTGCTTTTACTGTTTGTTTGAATCACAGACTTCTGTCTAGGTGCATCATTGGGAATCACAGGTGCTTGTATATCTTGAGAGCAGCCGAAAGCAGGACTTGCAGCAAATAAAAGTGGGTTAGGTTTGGATATTTCAATAAATGGTGTAGATACTCGAGTTGGGGTACAAGCAGGAGTCTTAGGTCTGCCACCTTGGGACCAGGGCTTCAGAAGATTTTGCTCAGATTTCACCACTGACACTGCAGTTTTCTCCTTGTATCCTGCAGATAAAACTGCTTTCTGGTTGACTGGGTTTAAAACCGTCAGGTCCTGCATGGAGAGGGGTTTGGAGATCTCATAAAATGTCGCCTTTGATGTGTAAATCCTGCTTTGTGTGGCTTCAGGCTTTGTTTCTTTCACTGCTTCAACAAGTGATATTTTTGAAGCGGTTATCTCTGATGACATTTGGCTTAGAGACCGGTTGCCATTAAGGGTAGGTTTGGAAGTCCAAAGTACTGTCTGAGACTGAGAATTTTCCTTTGAATTTGTCTCCCTCTGGCTGGGAATAAAAGATTGTGGGTGAGTGTTTGAGACCGATAGCAGCTGTGGTAGAGGAGGTAGGTCTGCAACCTGAGAAGGTGCTGGGCCTGGGCCGCAGTGAGGGGTGGCTGGGGATAGGGTCAGGCTGTGAGTTGATATTTTGGTGCTGGGCTGTGACACAGAAACTGAGGGGACTGTTATGACTGACCCATGGGAATTTGGTGTCATGTTTACACTGAAGACAGAAGGATGGGGTGTTATTGAAATCTGCTCGGGTGGTGTTGGTGGTGGTGAAGTTGAAGGTGGCATCATGAAAGGTGTCACATCATCAAACAGAAAAGAAGAGCACTCATACAGCGGGGCCACCTGCTCCTCAGAAGTCCTGATTTGAGCTTTGAAGGGCTGAAGGGGGAATCTGCCTGTTTGGCTGTAGGGGCCACTCTGAGGATGAGGGAATGCAGATACCGGGTGATTGGAAAGGGAGCCAAGAGGGAAACTGGAAACTGTGGAGTCTGCAACGTAGACTGAATCTGGTGTCCTTGGTGGGCTTGACTGGTCACTGTGTTCGAGGTCTGTGCTTGCTTCGTTGACAGGCGATAAACAAGATCGAAAAGGAACAGGCGTCTGAGAGAGGCTGCCTTTTTTCTTGGCTCTCTTCTTTTTGAGTTTCTGAAGTCTAGCATTGTCTTTGCCTGGCTTTGGCAGTAAGGGAGGAGGATACTGTTGGGATAGGTCAGGATCCAGCCCATTGCTGTAGCCCACGTCCATCAGCATTTTGAAGTCCTGCAAGGCAGAAGAGTCTCATCACTCAATTTTCCGCCAGAGAAAACATTACATTGCACTGCAACACAACAGTCACAAATTAATGATGTTCTTAATCAAAGAGGCTTGACATGTAAGAGTTTGATCTTTCTATTTTTTTTTTTTTCAGTTTATTTATTTTTTTATCTCCTTACTTAATAGAAGAATTAATTTTACCTTTGTTTGATACTTAAGCTCATTTGAATTTCTCATTGGTGGTGTATAGCTGCGTATAGCTGCGAGGTGGAGACTGGCTGGGCTGGAGAGTGGTGGACGAGTGGTGGACGGGATGTCGTCATCTGATGTCGTCATCTAATTTCTTATGGACCTTTTTGCACTTTCTATACTCTTTCTTACTTTTGTTTTCTTAAATGCTGCGGTGACTCCTGAATTTCCCCTCGGGGATAAATAAAGTATTTTCTATTCTATTCTATTCTATTCATCAACAGTTTTTACATATAAAGTAGTTCCTCTGACAAAAAACAAATTGTTTCCTTAAACAGACACTCCAGCAAGTGAAGGCTAAGGATAATTTACTATTAAAACATTGTAGAGTCAAATTAATCATGTAAAGCAAAAACCCTTACATGCTTTAATTTCTAGCTGATAAGATAACCGTTTATTGGAGGATTGAGTCTTCCAACTGATTAACAGACTACACTAAAGTAAAAAAAAAAGTTAAGTCAGTAAACAATTACAATTCAACTAAATTTATTTAACACAGGTAAACTAAGGATCACAAAGTCTGTGGGTTGAAAATGTCAAATTTCCTACCGACATGATTTGCTCGGTTTGGCTAGAATTATCATAGCTAGCACCTTCAGCTTGTGGTCTCCCTTGGTGGTTATTGTGCAGGTCATTAATCCGGTTGAGTTAGCCTAACACACAATCTTTGTCTTTTATCTCCATTTTGATATCTATGAATGCTTAGAGATGTCATCTGGCCGCTCTGCTTATTTAGATCATGGTTGTAGAGCATTAGAGGAGTAGCCATTTATAGGAGCTACTTCCCCTGGCATTTTAGGTTTATAATGAAAGTACACACACACACAAACACACACACACACACACACACACACACACACACACACACATATATATATATATATATATATATATATATATATATATATATATATATATATATATATATAAGCAAAGGCAAGACTTCTTTGGCTGTGACTTTTTTTCCCTTACATACTACCACTTCTTTTACTACATATATAAAAGCTTGGTATCACACAGACTGACATGTAAAAACAAAACCTAACAACACGTAGATGAAGCACCTGACAAATGCATTTAGACAGAATACAACTAAAAATTGAACAACATAAATAAATGGTGCACTGGTAATAGAGGGCCTTACAAGAAAAGGCTGTTTTGTATCAGGTGTGGGTCTGCTGGTAGTAACATATGCAGTAGTATTGGTCATGAGTCAGTATAATTTCTAACTGCTAATAAATTTTCTTTTCCATCTTTTGCAGGTGGACCATTCTATGAAGATTTGTGAAAGACATTCTGGACTTTGGAGAAACTCCCTTAAAGAAAGAAACATTTGATGCAGCGAAAACCTTAGCCACTATCTCTTTGACATTCCCTGTGCTTCTCATTTCTACAGCTTTCTTTGTATGTGTATTTAAATCCTGTTGTTACGTCTTTTTCTTGTGACACTTTGGTATCAAAAGGCAGTAGAGTAGAGTTTCTTTCCTGTTTCAACTGGAGGCCTTCTATTGGTAAATCTTTATGCAGCACAATAAACGTTATTGATACGATCTTTTGGAGTTTCATTTGTCAAGCCTTGAGCTGTTCATAGTGGGCCTAATTTTTTTTTGACTGAGTGTGTGAGCTCATGGTTTTACTGTGTATTCAGCTGTTCACACAATGTACTGATTTAACCCGTGCTAATGGCTCCAAAGCAAGCCTGCAGCTGGCCTAACAAACCACGGGCTCTCGTGACAACGGCCTCATTAGCAGCTTTCCAAACTCTTAATTGAGTCCTGAAGATGCTGCATGGCTACAAGAAGCGTCACTATTGTAAATAGAAAGGCATGTAAAGCTGTTGCTTATGGCGAGGCTACTTTGAAATGATGACAAACTACTTATGAAAATAGTCGCTCAAGGAGACAGTCCGATTTAAAAATGACCTCTGCGGGAAATAAAAGTAAATCTAAAGAAAGGCAACTGGCACATACAGGAGGGTGACCAGGTTCATGCAGGGAGGAGGGGTGGTAGCATTTAGCTAGCATTCAGAACAAAGATGCTAAAAGCATGTGGCGCAGTTAATTGAGTTCAAATTCCTCTGACACTGACTGTGCTAGCAAACGGTAAGAAAGAATTTAAAGGTCAGGAGCATAAGTATGTGACAATAAATATGACATAGGGGCCTCTTTACCAAGGATTAAATGAGAAACTGTGTTCAGAAAGGCAAAGGTTGATAAATTTGACCTATGTATCGAACAAAAGCTTACATAATACTGGAGAAGATAATTGACTCTCAATGCTAGCAGGTTTTGTTTGCTTTGCAAATAAACATTTGTCTTGAGTGGCATTATTACTCCACTTCTGACTGAATATTTGAGTATCTTTGGGTGACAGTAGGAAAGGTCCTTGGTCTAATTTTAGACTGAGGGAAATAAGAGCAAACATCCTGACACCCAGCACCTGCTGCCTGCTGTCCCACCATCACACAAACAGCCACAGTCTGCTGGAAATCAATCTCAGGCCCAAATCCTCTCAGAGCTGCTCTGACTGTAAGCTTAGCCTCGTGTTTCACACCCATGATTCATCTCAGTTTTTAGTAGTGTAATCTCTGCATCTGTTTAGTCTTGAAAAAGGGACAAAAACAAATCTCAAGTGGGATATTTTCTTTGATTACTGAAATATTCAAAAAGCTGACGCTGCAGTATGTAAATCCTCTTAGAAGATTTCAGCCCTGTGTGAAACTTTGAACAATCTGAATGTCTGGCTGCTCCGAGCCAGTGATTAACATGAATTAGTGTTGTCAAAGTGACTTCTGCAACCCCAGTGACAAGGAGGCCAGCTGACACATGAGAAGTCCCCCTTTTAAGGCTCTGGGGTTGGATATCTGGGAGGTTTCCATTGGAGCAGCTCAAAAGAGGAAAGTATAAGATTAGCTGAGTGATAAAAGAGTGCCGTGACCTCAATCTATTTAGCTTTACAGGACTCAATTAAACAAAATGGAGGGCACGGTCTTCATTAATTATCAGGTTAACAAATCCAAGCAGGACAAACCTGACATAGAAGTACGCTTTGCTTGGGTTGACAGGCTAAAAAGCAAACAGTAGTTGATGTGAAAAGGAAAGTGTTTCATTCAATAACATTTACAAATTAAAGTTAATTTTCAAAAAGAAAAGAAATAACTAAATATGAGGATTAATTGTGCAATGCTTGACAAATGCTTCAAGTTTCTCACAGCATATATTTGTGCAGAAATGTACAAGGTAAAGGCTGCACTGCAAGCTCTTCCCATGAAGGGTAAAATGTCTGATATGAATCAAGCGTTTAAGATTTCAGATCGTGCACGTGCATCATTTGCAGGTTAGCACCAGGCTAATGGGTCAGGCCCACGCTGCTGAACAACCAGCTTGTCAATCAACAGACACTGAGTTTGACTGGTTTACCTTCAATGAGCGGCTGTCGTGGACAAACTGCTGTCTGCCTGTTAATCCCGGCTCAGGGTGCCACAGGGCTCATCCTGAAGTGAACTGAGCCTTAGGGAGAGAGCCACAGCGCCCGTGGCCGCTCCAAAAATAACACTGTCGCCTTCAGAGTGTGTGTGTTGCAGGGGCAGATGGGGGTTTCCAGGCCACCTGAGATGGCTGAGGTGCAGCCCCTACAGGCGGTCAGTAGAGACTTGCACCTGGAGGAAGGTGGTGGATTGTATCTGCTCAGCACCTTGGAGGAAGGGGGGGGTCCACTTTGTGCCACAAACAAAGAAACATCAACAAGGCTGGGTCTCCTGTTTCTTTCCTGACCCAGACTTACAGGTCATGTTTACCAGAACAAAATCAATCACACGTTTATATCAGGAGGAGTCACCTTATCCAGCCTCTTACTTTGTTTCCAGGCTTTAAAGAGCTGTGATGGAACTTCATTTAAAATCAGTCTTTTAGGTTTAAGATAATGATAAAAAAGCCTTTTTTTCTTTAAGTTTGGCTTCCCTGTTCAGGTTTTCAGGGAAAAATAAATAATTCTCAGTGACTTTGTGGTTCAAGTGTCTGCTTGTGGAGATATGAAAACAATGCAAGTTTTAAAAACAAAAACTATTACCGAAACTAAATTTACTAAAGCAAAAACACTTGCTTGAGATAGATGCTTAACAATAGCACTCCTCACATTGTAGTCTACGTCTCACTTTACATCATAGCGTCTCTCAGACTTTTTTTTAATAGTGTAAGAAGTGAGCCTTGGATGATACCATTCAGTTCAAGATCCAAGATTTATTGTTTTTATTTTTTTTCTTCAGAAACTGTTTTTAAAAGCCATGCAATGAAACACAAAAGACACGTAAATATAAGAGGGAGATGAATACACAAAGTACAACAATGATCTCTAATTTAAAGTGTTTAATTAATACAGGAACCTCTGATCAGACAGTATTCTAACTGTACGCAGCTCTGCAGCTGTAGTATTGGAGTGTGTTACACATGTGGGGCGATGATGACAGTGTTGCAGTACAGTCTTAGACCACCAGTTGGCAGCATTAACACTCCCCCCTTTCAAAGGCTGTGGACAATGAGGGGATCTGGAGGATATCAGCCCATGTTTATGATGAATCTGTTGGAATGTTGTTGTTTCAGCAAGAGGTTCATTCACACATGCACAAAAACTCCCAAAGAGTGACATGTAGCTGGACGAATGTCAGAGTTTGAAAACAGGAAATCATTTTCAGGACCAGAACAGTGAAAATACCTGCTCATCAAGCCATCCAGGGTGAGATATAAATGTATTAAGTGTCATAAAAGTTTACGTCTTGCTTTCTTTGTCTGCCATCAGACGCTGAAATTCAGATTGTGTGAACTTATGTCTGCTTTAAATTGGAAAGTCAAAGCTAAGCAAGTGTTTTTGACTTTGTTTATGTTAGACTCAGTCAGTCTGATCGATAAATAAATGAATAATTCAAGAAATAACAAATGAAATAAATTTTTTTTTTTCATTGAGTGGAAAGAAAATCTGCAGACAAAATGTTTTTCTTTTTTTTTTTAATTCATCACAGTAAACCACTGCCACATTTTTGTATTTTAATATCTTGGATCATTTTTTTTAACTTGTTGAAGGAATTTGACATATTCAGTCTAGTGAGACATCTTTACAAGAAATAAGACAGAAACAAACACTTTCCTCCTGAATCCACACTTCGAGGGACATGTGTGAATACACTTTTTATTTTATTCTTATTTTATTTTCTCTAATGCCCTGGACTTCATGTGTTAAAGGCACTTAGCTGCTGTTAACTAGGTGGTCTTTCAGTCAACAAATTAACAACAAAATCCAATACCCCTCCTCTATAGTTTACCAAGTTAACAGCAGACACCACCCTGCAATGAGCTTACAAAGTTGTTAAGGGTCCAACATGTTATCAAACTGTGAGCAACATTAGCATTCATCAGGGGTCAGGTTTCTGGTCACACTATAAAATGAAGGGAAATATTCACTCCTCTTTAGCTCTGCTCCTGATGTAAGTAATTTGACGTGCAGGCTGTCTGACAGCATAATGAGGATCCAGCTTTGAGATGACAGTCATTCAGAGGGATTACTTTTGTGCTCTGACGTGAAGCGGGGCTTGTAGTACATCATCAGTGTCAATAGCATCACAGACTGCAAAGAAGTGAAAAGAAGAAGGTAGATTGATAGTGGCTCCCTAAATGACACATACAGAAAAATACCGAGCCAGAGCATGCCAGAAGCCACATTTTATTTATTCATTTATTTATTTATTTTGTCTCAGGTTGCTTTGAGCTATATTTTGCTTGTTTTGTGTCCTAGTTATTGTGTGTCCTGTTTTATTTTGTAGAATTTTCCTCCTGTTGTGTGACGTCTAGTTTCACTTCCTGAGTTTTCCCTCCTTTTGTGAGCTTGTGCCCAGTCTTGATTGGTTTCATCTGTATTTCTTGTCACACCTGTGTTTGATTAACCAATGCTGTCTCCTCTGCTTTTCTGGAATCTACAGAGTAAGTTTTCTTAGTTTTACCCTTTTAATCTTTTGTCTTGTCATCAGCAAAGTCAACTAACATGGGGTTCAAATTACTACAGATCACTTGAGGTACAACGAGTCATATTGGATATGAGATAAAATTAACATATAACTTAAAACAAATCAAAGTTGATTTTGACTCTATACAGGATGTAAGCACTTCTCATGAAAGTAAAAAAAAAAAACAGTGTTTGACCCACATGTCCTCACAATCCTCCATTTTAGCAGCACTTTCTTGCTCTTTTTGGTGCGATTGTTTCACACGTTATTTATTTTCCTACTGTTCTAATGCAAGCTGTTACACCAGCAACATTCTTTCGCTGAACAAAATTGGAGCTTTTGTTTTTTCACACCAAGGTTGATTTTTCCAAAGTTTTGCTTGCCACAAGTACACATCCCACCAATCAAAACACTTGTTGTTGACAAGTTACATACCAAAACATTCAACATTGATTGTGTTCGTGTCCCAGCACCCACTTCTTTACAACAAAAGACATAAAAACTACAAAGGCAGCAATTACTAAGACATCGTTAGGAGAAGAATAGCTGCAGAGATTAAATAATAAACTGTATAAAGCATGGATGTAGTCTCACCAACGACACCCGTCTGTTTCGGAAACGTAAAATGAAGCACATCGGCTATAGCAGCCATATTGGTAGTGGCAAGGGCTTTGCCTGCAGCCATAGGGCGCCTGTCGGTCACGTGACCCTCAGCTGTGCCTCTTATTGGGGAGCTCGGGATCTTAATATCCTCTGAACAGCCGAGTTAGAAAAAAAATTCACCCCCCGTACCGTGGGTGCTGATAGTAAAATTAGCAACTCAGACAGGAGACATGTTTTGAACCAGGCTGTAAATAGGTAAATTTCTGCATTGAAAATGGCTTTTTTTTTGGCTTGGTGTGTATGTGACTCCCGGTACTTCCGGAGCCAGCCTCAAGCAAACACTCGAGAAACAGCAGATTGTAGCACTTCCGCATTGTCTCATATTTTTAGACCGGAGGTTGCCGCTTGGATTGAATATGACGCCTCCCAATTTTTTACAATTTCTTACTATTTATTTGCATCGCCGTTGGTGTGCAAAGGCTTTTACACTGCTCCTTGACTCTCTTCTGCACCTGTGTTACTCACCATGGGCACCAGAGGTTGCTGACTGTCAATCAAAGTAAAGCAGTCAAAGGCAAATTTTGAATTACATTCAAATAAGCCAAAAATACAACAATTTTTATTCTTATTACTCAAGTGCAATGAACTTAATTTCTGTTAAATACATAGCCTCAAGCAAGAAATGATTTTAATTCATATTGTATTTTACAGGTGCTCTCTTGCCATAGTGGAAACCCTCAAACCAGCCTCTCTTTTTTTTTTCTTTCACCCACAGGGTATCAAAAAAGTCTGTTCAAACATGTGAATAAGAGAACACTGCAATGAGTTAGGCTTTAATTTAGTTGTAATTTTGGCTGTATGCAACTACTTTGTCGTGGGTTTCACAGTGGAGTTAATTCACATGTACAAAGCAGTTTGAGGTGGACTTTGAGGGTATGAACCAGATTGGTCTAGAAGATAGATTTTAGCCTGTATTTCATCTCCTCCCAGTGGGATGTAACTTGTAGCTTGCAGTCTTTAACCCAGCTTCCTAACATTAATAACTGTCTGCTTATGGATGACATTTAGTGCCTTTTCAAAGCCTTTTTTTGTTTCTATAATGGTTGATTTAATAATCAAATTAAGGAAGAAGCCACAAACTAAGTCAGTACACACCCTTTGCAAGAAAAGAGATTATGCTGAATGTGTAATTTTACATTTTTGCCATAACTGAATGGTATAGTGTTTTGTGTTTGTTTCGCTTCAAAATCAATAACAAAATTACAATCTCCAATATACACTTACAGAAAATAGATTCACAGATTAAAATAAAAGATAATTTTAAACTCTTGTCAAAAACTGGCCGCAGATTTTAGTAAATGTAGAAATCAGAAATATGGTGGCTCATCCAATCAGCAGGTAATTGATAGTTTTAAATAATGTAGAGTGAGATAAGTCACTGAAGTACTGCTTGTGTGAGGTCAAAAACACAGAAGTGATTTCTATTCTTCTATTGTCCTCGCAGCGTTTGTCAGCCTGGTTGAGTGACTGGTTGATGAATTGGCACACACACACATACTCACACACACATACACTCACACACTTTCCCTCCATTGTCTGGATGCCAGGCTGATGTGTAACCCCCCCTCTCAGCCTTCACTGTAAATTTAGCAACAGAAGCTTCTCAGCTGCTCCTTTCCTAAACCTGAGCCCTCCTCTTCCATCCCCAGTATTTCATCCATCTCCTTCTCCAGGGTCATGACTGCCCCTCTCCCCCTCCTCTCCCCACCTATTTCTAACATAAACATACATTCAACACACACACTCACTCACACTCACACACACACACACCTCGCTCTCATCCCACAGCCAATAAGGGCCTGATGAGCTCAAGTATCAGTATAACACAAGGACTTATTCTCTGAGCCGAGCCTGAAGATTCTTACAGACCTTCATCTTCTGCCGGAGGAGCTTCTCGTCCTTTCTGAGGTAAGACCTCTGCAGACTGACCCACTGACAGACATCTACCCTGAAAGCCCTCATTAACACTAAACTACATGTTCCAGTTTGTTTGTTTTTTTCATTGTAAGCCAAAATCTGCTGCTTTTTCCCTCTGGGAATGTGTGCAGCAGGAGAGAAAACTCAGATCTCCATCGGCGTCTCTGATACTGTAACCTCAGGAGGGACAGAACAGACAGACATGTTCTGCTGCATGTCAGACATGTGTAGTTTATGTCTGAGGCTGTTAACAGTCTGCCTAAGGAGCAGGGCTCCAGTTTCTTCAGAGCAGATTGATTTTACAGGTTAATAAAAATGTCACTTTGTGTCATCAAACCTTTGGCTTTTACAGGAAAATGACAGCTTTGAATTTATTGATCTTTGAGGGACATAAATCATCGTTTAGGGTGGATGAAAGACCAAGAGTTCGAGAGATAAAATAGATAAATGTGATCTGTGTAACTGGCAAATGTTCACTGAAATAGGAGAAGTTTGCACGTCTACTTTCACTTAAGTTCAAGTCCAGAGCTGAGGCTTCAGGAAGCTGTGAGTTGCAGATCACTTTAAAATAAAGCTGTCGTCATTTTATTTCTGTTAAGTGTCTGAAACTAGTTCAGTAACACTCAAAGATCCATTTCTAGATGAGAAAACTTGCAGCTCAATTGCAGTGAAGCTTTCGATAGTTGAGACAGGCTCACAGAAAGGCACCCCCACAAAATGTTGGCTCTAAGCAAGCCAAAGCTGAATGCCCAATTTTCAACACTATTTTGTTGTTTTCATACAGAATTTAATGAAAAACATGTAAATCATCATCCTGAAAGTTTAAATAATATGTCCACAGTGCCATCACAGAGCTGGTTTCCACCAATAGATGTTAAACTCTCAGATCTGATCTTTAATGAAACCCTCTTTGCTTGTCAGATTTTAAGTCTTATTTTCTGCATGGATCATAAAATTCACCTGAAACCTCTCATCACCACGTTGAACTTTGAAATGATCCACCTGCACTCCTGACCTTAAAGTGCATCCAACATTTTAAGGATATGATATTTAAGATAGTGATGATGCGTGGGGTGTGTTTACTCGGAGGCAGAATGCTCATCTTCCACACAGCCTCCACTTTGTCTCCCTCTTTATCTCAGAGAGATGTGAAGGGTCCATCGACTCTGCTCAGATTTCAATCTAGGCTAAATCTGCTCTTGATTGGCTCAGGATTCGATGTTCCTCTGCAGTGTCACCTGTCTCTTCAGTCTTTAAGTGTCAGCGCTGAGCTTTAATTTCAGAAAAGACTCAGAAACACTTCTCAGCATCCAGTGCTCTCATACTAAAGAAATGAAGTGGCCTTCCACTAAATATACTGAGTGCTGAAGTGTCGCTATGTACTGAGAATGCTGGACACACAGAGGTGAGGTCGCTGTCAGTCCTGAGTCGATCAAAGAGCTCATTTGTTGGGTGAGGATGCTGATTGGCTGTATGAGCACAGAGTTCCTCCCGCCGGACCAAGCCGGGGGATTAAAGCAGCTATTTGGACACCGTTCCTCAGCTGATGGGGAGAAATATGATCCAGGACTAATCCTCTGAGTCCTCTGCAGCTGTGCCCACTGTTAAGTGTGAAGGAGTCATCCAAAGACACTTTATATATATCAAATAAGTGGAATATAAAATAAATAGAGCGCAGAAACGTGGTTCATCACAGATGCTCCTGGACCTCACTGAGGGGAACTTTACAGCTTCAGCTGAGCTTCAGGAACACTTTTCAGTCAGGTTGAGTGGCAGGCTGAGGTATTCACTGTATAAAGTATAGACATCTTTTTATGAACTGTCAAAGCTAGTGTTGAACCCAGTAAAGCAGGCTCAGTTAAGTATAATATATTCACTTTATAGAGTATATGTGAGGTTGGAGATTCATTTTGGAGACTTTACCTTGAAGAATCAGTTCATCCCAAAGAAAAAAAAATAAAAATAAATAAATAAAACATAATGTGTTATCAGCAGAAGTCTGCAATTCAGCACAATGAAGATGAAAGTATTTAAATTGGAGATGCTCAGAGAATAAATGAAATATCTTAAATATACCATGGGGCCATGCTCCAAATTCATCCTGGTCTAAAAGTTACCATTATTTATTTTTAGTATTATCATTTGAATATCTGAAAATTAGAAATGGAGTTATACTCTGTATTAAGTAAGGTATTTTTTTACAAAGCAGGTCTTAATATGAAATATAACCTCAACAGAGGTCTTATCCAGCCATTTTAACCCCAAGGGTTCATTTAAGGATGATACCTTTAGCTTAAAAATTACTTTACAACAAAATGAATCTCTCATATTTGACAGATAGTAAGTCTCCTCAGGCATCAATACTCTTTTCAGCCTATGTGATGGTCATATATTTACAATAACATAAACAGCTTAAATATTATCATTTACTTTGTGTTCTCTTTCATGTCAGAATAGAAGCATCACCCGTTTTACCGTTATTTATTATTTTAAACTTCACATTTCCATTCACAGTAAACTCATTAATCATTAGCATTTTTGTTCACATACTTAAAAGATGCAGAAAATAACAGCAGTGCCTGTGCAAGGTTTAATTTGTGCTTTCCAACTGATTAGAAAGAGCCATGTCAAAACCATCCTCCTTGCTGTTTATCAATCTACCAGTGGTAAGTAGCCATTTTGCCACATTGTCAACAGGAGGAGCTGAAATCGTAGTCCTTAAAATGTGCTAAAGTTCTGTATGTGGATTAAAATAAGATCTGGTTGTTTTTGGCATTTGTGATATTGTTCTGAATTAATAACTGCTGATGAGGGGTTTTGACCAATCAGAATCAAGTATTTAACACAGCTGGGTGATCAGTAAGAAAAGTGAGTCATAAGTGTTGATCAAAAAGGCTACACTAGATGATTAAAAAAAAAAAAAAAAAAAAAAAAAACCTTATGGAAGCAAACCTACAAAAAAGTAAGTAATTGTACAGTGTCCTGAATGTTAATTTGCTACTTCCTGTCATACCTGCTCAATTTGCTACAGTATTATGTGTGAAAATTTTGTGCAAGTGTGTAAAGTGTGATTGTGATGGACTGAACTCTGAGACAGAGAATGGTCTTACTGAGAAAAAGTTACTTCAAAATAGTTCTGGGCCAGACAAAACTCCTGTATGTAAAATAAAAATAAATAAATAAATAAATAAATAAACTGTATTGATATTAAAGGCTCGGGCTGTACGACTGTTCCTTTAAACCATGAGGAAAAACAACCATGAGAGTCTTACAGTCAAAAACACAACAATTACAGCAATGTAAAGCTGGGCAACAGACTAAACAAGACTGTCCCTGTTTGACTCGGTATCCCAAGTGAAAGAACAAAGGAGGGTTTTCTGATAATTAGATGGACTAACACTGGACTGTTGCATCATCCCCTCTTAGTGGTTTATGAGTCATAAGCTGAGCCTGCGTAGTCTGGAGACAAAGAGAAGACAGAGTGAGAACTATGGGCTATAAGCACCAAATGTCCCCTGTGCTAAAAATGGATCTTGTGTCATGAGTGATGATGATGATTTATATTAAGTGGACTTGTATCGGATTCTCTTGCGTGGAAAAAAAAGAAACACTGCAAAGAAGATCGCACCTCCTGACCAGCTGAGTAAACACTCTGGATGATTTGACTGGGCTGCGTGTGACAGGGCTCCAGTGAGGACAGATTCAATGTGCTGCAACTTTTTCCTCTTAGGAAGAGCTGGAGGGACAAGGTGCTAAAGTATTTAGACTAGGCAAGGAAGAGTGGTCTTCTCAAGAAGGGGCATCTTTGTATTTTTCATGGGGTTATAGTGATTTTCTTCCTTTTTTAAAACTATAATGTTCCTTATCACAGCATCCCAGCATGGCTGTGAGTTATTTTTGGGTGATGCTATTGAAAACAAGACTTGCTGCAGACATATTTGGCCACTGCGGTTCAGTTGTTTGTCTCTCAGTCAGAGGGTTGGCAGTTCAGTGTCAGATACTGAAGTCCACTTGCTGCAGTATCTTTAAGAAAAACACTGCACCATGAATTCTCCACGGTAGCAAAGCAAGTAGTGTGGATGGAAATCCTGAAGTCTGATGGCCTCTTTGTTAACCTCTCTTTGCCATTAATGTGCGTGATTGTGACATGAAGTTTAAAAATAGACTTAAGATTCAAAATGACGTTCCTGTTGAACACACCATTGTATAAACCTTGATTTTTTAAGAAACTTTCAAACTTTTAAATCAAATATAACGAAGATTAAGTAGAAAGTTTGTCAGTTTACACCTATTTGTTGTTTTGCCTCCACTTATACCACCCTCATGATGTATAGCTAAATTTCAGCAAATACAGCTCAGCTTTGCACACAGTTGAAACTGGAAACTGAATCTTTACAATATATCTCTTTATAAAGTTGCAAAGAAGTTGCAAACTTCCACCAATTTGTCTTTACTGTAGATTCATAGATGTTGGCCAAAATCACATATTAATGAGCTGATCCTTCACAGCTGCTGGCTGTTGTTAATTATTTATCAATGAACCTCTTCATATCGAAGTTAAAGCTCAGTATCTATTTGCTGATGTACACAGTGTCAACAGGTAGAGGTGAGATATGCAGGATCCGGTTGTCCCTGGTGGAGCTTTCGCTTCATAATGTGAAAATCTGCACATTTGGGACAAAACAATCAGTTAATTTACATACAGTTATAGCTCACAGAGTTAAGCCTGAATACTTTATCAAAGACCCACACACATTTTGTTTCACAAAAATAACCTGGAGCAGGGGTTGTGGGTATTTCTGCAGCAGGACGGCTGTCTCTGCCAGGTTTGAACTCCTGACCTTTTCATATCCACACAGTCTCCATGCTGCTATTTCAACCATGTCAACACACCAAGCTCTTTGTCTTTTTCCTCTCAGGTGTGAAGTCCACTGTCACCATGTCTGACACTGAGGAAGTGTAAGTGAATCCCACGCTGTCAATAACAACACACCCTGCTGTCTCATGTTTTATGGCTGCTTTAACTTTAATGACACAAACTGATGTCACTGTGACGTTTGTTAACGGTTCTTCTCTCTTTTATTTCAGGGATCAGTTAGAGGGTAAGTGACCACCACTCAGTTTGCTGTTTCTGTAAAGTAAAGTTTAATAACAAAACTCTTCTGACTTATTTAAGTAACATTATAACTTCTTTTGTAAGGCTCAAACACCTGGAGGTGAACTCTGACCTGGCGAATATTGTTGCACTCTTCTATGAGTTGTTTCACTTCAAGTGTTGTATCAATGAATTCATGCAGAGAAATAATAGTTTATTCTCTCTCTTATATTACAATGAAACAAAGTTTGGGATTTAAATATTGTAGCTTATAAATATATGCATTTCAATAACACTGCAGATTCTTTGAAATCAGACTTTGTTTCCATTATACAGGGGGTGCACCATATGGAAGTGGGGATGCATAATGTAGCATTAGGGATGCAAAATAAAGAATTAGTGGAATTAGTGACACACAATGTAGAATTAAGGATTTTACAGTGTGAGTGTAGGGATAGAAAATTTGAGATTGGGGATGAGCAGTGTTCTCTGAGCATGCAGTATTGTCTTCAAAGTAGGGGTGCACCAATCACAATTTTCTGGCCAATCACCAATCCTTGATCTTTAAAAAGCCTGACCTGCCGATGCCGATTTGGGCCAACACCGATTTTTATTATTATTATGTTTTATAAATAACAGCATATACCTTCAATGTTCCAATCTTATTTTACTGAAAATCATTGAACAATACCTGTGAAACGATAAAACCTTTATGTTTTAAATTAAACAACCAATAAAGTGTCTTGAGTTTGAGGTCTCAGAGCAAAAAGCAACAAAGTCTGGCTGTCGGACCTTCCCAGTGGTATATAAAATCATTTTTATATGTAGGATAGGCCGATCACTGATCACCGATCCCCCAAAATTAAGGAAATCGGCACTGATCGATCAGTGCATATCTACTTTTAAGTGTTATCATTTGATCTTTTCCATACATTGAGCATGACCCGAGTTTTAAAAAGTGTATGAAGTTCTGCTATTTTGCCTTGTGTGCAATTGTACACACCTGTTTATTGTGAGAATCCCTGATCATTTCAGTGGATATAACATTAATACTGTAACTGACATACCTGTGTGCTCTGAGATTGAAAGGCACAAGTGAAGTAGTGCAGTTAAAGATGTCGTATGTAAAATACCTTGTCAGAATATCCACCTATTGTGCATCCCCACCATATGCATATTCAAAACAACTTTACTCTGCAATTTAAAGAAAATATCTGCTTGAAGAATATTCAAATGATTGAATAACATGATGTTACATTTGTCTTCATTATCCCACCTCCTGCCTTGTTCTTCTGAACCTGAAGAGGAGGAAGGTAAAGACGACTGAATGGTTTCGACATCTAAGACCTCTCTCCATTGCACTAATCTGTCAGCTACCTGATTTCACGCTTAAGTTGAAATGTTTGACACTGACACCTGATTCTTATACAGGATATACGTACATTTTTAGACGATAGCAAGATTTGTCTCCAGTTACTCCTCTATCATGGTACGGGTAATGAATATCGAAGTAATGTTAATTTAATCATCTGATCTCATATGGCTTAATTTAAAGAATCAAGAATTTTTGGCTAATTGTGTTCCTGTATAATATTTCTTTTATGCTAGATGTTTTTTTGTTCTCAACAAGGTAAGAAGCTAACCAGCCAGTTAACCCCAGCTGTCAGTCAAACACGTTCAAGTTAAGGGTGACTTTCACCGACTGTAATGTCTTTAATCACATGGTTGAGAAAATACTGTGGTTGAACTACGTCATCTTCACTCTCTACAGATATTTTCCTGGCATGTGATATGTTTACATTATCATCTTTATATGTCAAACATCAATGAAATTGTCATTGACCTCATTCACTCAACGGCCATATTTACAACTGTGGAAGTGGAGAACTACCTGGGTGATTCTTACAAGACTGGAGTCAGGGTCGATTTTAGACATCTAGATCATAAGAGTGGAAACCATAGAGAATACATTGCACTTAGCTAAAAATTAGCTAGCTCTGTTAGTTAGCTAGGTGTGCAGGCAAGACACAAATAGAGGCAACAGGAAAAACCTATGTCTCAAGTCAATAACACATAAGTATGATAGATAAATGGTGCACAGAGCTGCTGCATATTCAGACATCTCAGGGGGAAGACTCCAGGCCACTGGGGGCAGCGGTGGGCTGTTTTATAGTAAAGTGGGAAAAATTAAAGTGGTAGATGTTGAATGATGTCTTAATTTAAAATAACAGCCCCACACTGTGTTCACTTCAGGTGGTTCATCTCTTCAGCAGTTCAATATGGCCTCGGTGTGAAAGGTCCAATGACTTCCTCTCATCATCATGTGTTTTTCTCTCTCCAGCAGCTCTGTCCCTCCTTCATCCATTCATCTTGTCTGTCAAACAATAATCTCTCACTTCTGGTTTCTAATGGCTCTGTCATGTCTATGGTCTTCATTAACGGCCTCTCTCGACATCCTCCCTGTTCCCGGCGGTTTGGTGCATGCTGCGTGCCCGTAGCCCAGGAGGAGCTAGTAGAAGTAGAAGTAGCCCCTGAGGCGGAGGCCCAGGTAGAGGCAGAGCCAGAGGTAGAGCCTGAACCAGAGCCAGAACCAGAACCAGAACCAGAGCCAGAACCAGAGCCACAGGTGGTGCAGCGGGTGGTTCATGAGGAGGAAGGTACGTGGCATGGGCACTGCGTTCATCCTTCTTCTGCAGGACATTCAGCAACTGTACGACAGTCAGACAGACAGACAGACAAACCTGTCAACATCAACACGCTGCAGAACAGACCCTCTCAAAGAACAAGTAGACATGACTCCAGTCCGTCCCATTTTTCCATTTCTGATTTGACCAATATTTTACATCTAAGGTCAGAATCGTTTTGATCCAAGCATCTCCATCAATTTGGCTGTCAAAGTAATCCCTATATTCAAAGAAAAGTGTGTTTTGCAAATTTGCACTTGTCAACATTTCCATTTCAAACTTAAAGTCAGGGCTCCACCAAATGCCCCCAACAGTCCAGTGATCTCAGATTTTACTACAAACCTATTCTAACATTCAAGTTTTAACCTCTTGGGTCATTTTTTATAATTTCTAATTGGCACAGACCAAAAGATTGTCCCCAGATGAAGTTCAATGGACTTCAGTCAAGTTAAAACAGAAATGATTGATAAATAATGTCATATAGTGGTGGGTTTAGAGACCTGGCAACAAGCTTATAAAAATGACATCATGAAGTCACCAACGCAACCAATTTTAGGCAACATGAAGTACCCTCAGTTCTTTAGATAAATACACTTACATGGGTTTAATGTGAAATTTTACTAATGCAACCGTTTGCAAACATTGGTTTATATTTAGTGGGGGGTTAGACTGTCACATCCATCTGCCTAGATGGAAAAACAGCTCTAAGTGAAGTCTGCAGGAGTTGCAGACTGGCAGATGGTGAATAATTTTGCATGGTTACATCTTTATTGGGGACTTTGGACACTCAAACTCCAAGAGTGTGAAGTTTTGGATTGGGCCAGGGTCATCGTCAGATTAAATCTGAGACTTGTGTATAAAACAGTATTATCGACGCAATGTATTATTGCCCTTAAAACTACTACTCACTCAGGGACATTTCAAGGTTTTAAATTACTGTACAGTTACTTTATTACCAAGATGCCATCCAGAGATGCTGAAAACAACCACACTCCCTAGCAATAATGCCTCCTTTATCTAGGACTCCTTATAGCATTTCCTTTTGGCTGAAACATGCTATTATCTCTTTATACACAGCAGTCAGAAGTAAACATTTCCTCTACATATCTCTCTACCACCCATACAACTGTGTTTAAGACTTAAATATTATTTTTGTACAATCTCCAGGCAATATATGACAAACACACACCAGTTTTCAAACCTAGAATGCACACCTGCAGCATCAACGTCGGGATACCTGTATACTCCCCATCATCCACGCCGACAACTCTCCAACACACATTGGCTTCGTAGATCAGCCTGGCATGACAAGGCCAGTGTGTGTTGCACTTTAGACCCGTTCTATGAAGAACCCTAAAGTGCCTCACGGTGTTTTCGGTTTGGAGCCGTTAAACACCTGATTTCAATCTTTAGAGTGTTCTGTAGCAAACATTGAGCTTTGCTTCATAAAATGTTTAGTTATCACATCACCATCAGTGTTAGCTGACATGCAGTCAAAGTCAACTTTTTGTCCTGTTTGCAGCACTATTGCTCAGATGTGTGTTCTGAATATGAGCTGTGCATTTCAATGTTGAGAGGGAGAAAAAGAAAACCTGCTGCCTTTTACATGAAGAAAGTATCCTGCTCCATCTGCTTCCTTCAATATGTCATGTCTCATTCTTGTTGGCATTGTTTGCACTTTAGCAAACTTCCATGTCAATTTTGAAGGCTGAAGCATAAAGGATGGTGGATAATTCAGTCATGTAAAAGCTTTTTTTTTGTCTCCCTTCAGTTCATGTGTAGTTTCTCTTTTTTCTATGTGTAGATAAATTGTGAGACCTGCAAACTGCTCAAAACATTTACATTGGGGCGTTTTGATGCAAAGAATCATCATCAGTGTTCACATTTGTTTAAATGACTGAATGATTCATGCAACTAGTTGCAAACAGGTGAAGTCACTGCAGAAGTCTCACACTTTGATTTAAGTTTGTGTGTAATGCTATGATTTTGCTGCTAACAGTAGCATCAGTAGATGGACCTCAGTTATCAAGCTGTAGATATGTGATGTTATGAATGCAAAAGAAAGCTGGAAATTAGTTATAAGCAGGGACAAAAGACCTCTACTGATTAAACAAAACTCCTAGTTTGGTCATTCAGGTCTTTGTGTCCTTCAAGCATAATTTAGGTTTGTGAGTTTGTGAGTTGTTTTATCTAGCTGCACTGAAACATATATCTGAGTGTCATCTGCATAACAAGTAAACCATATGGTGTTTTCTTTATGATATAACCATAAGAACATGTAACTGTTGTACAAAATGTTCATGAATGAGTGAAATTAAGCTAAATTATCAAAGTAAATCAGAGCCAAAACCATTTATTAGCATAGATTAGCACAGGAGGGACCTTAACCAGATGATATCCATAATGATTCACTGACTTTGTGATTCCAATAAAAATGCATGTGTGATAAGGATAACTTTAAGAAATAATGGGTAATTTTGGTGTTGATATGGGATTTGGTTTCTTAAGTAAGAAGGGATTTTAAGTTTCTTTTGCAAAGTGTTTCTCCCTAGTGATACCATTAGGGGACTTCTGCAGTGGCTGTCAACCTTAAAAAATCAGAACTTGAAAACCCCCAGTTTTGTAAATGTGCTTCCTACGCTGTGCACCATAAAGAGGACAGGAACAAGCTGCCCAGTCTGACCTCTAATGATTTCTGTTCTGCTCTTGCTTTGGACGCTTGCTGCATGCAGACGCCTATGAAGAGGAAGGTATGTCCACTTGAATTCTTCTCTATTCTTCTGATTTGGACCTGTTTCTGTTTCCCTTTTGACCAGGGACTCTTTCACATCTTCTCATAGTTCATTGATTGAGGATTCATTTTTAATTGTCTCTGATCTCCCTTGAGAGAAAGGCAGATTTCATGTTTGCTTTAGTCTCTGCAGTCCAGCAGAGACAGTGCTGAAGACCAGGGTGCAGGCTTCAAAATGCTGAGTCACGCTGGTCACAGGCCCCACTGCTCATCTCTGCTTCTTCTCTTTTTTGCATGAATGTGTCCTGCCAGTGGACGAGGGAGATCAAGATGGTAGTTTGTATTTCCTGCTGAGTCGCTGTTGCTTTGCCTGCGTTTTTCTCCCGTGTTGTTCGTGTTTTTTTCTTGTTACTGTGACGGCCCTGTAATGAAAGCTAATCTCAAAGTTGATTCTTCGTTTATGTGTAAAAATCCCACTTGTGTAATCACCATTCACACCGATTAACAGTAATTAAGCTCTCGAACTCCCTGTTGTTAAAGTGTGGTCTGAAGTATGTTCAGAAACTCTCTGTATAGTTAATTCGCTGATTTATGACACACAGTACTGATACCCACCCAAATCTCTCAGATTATCTCCTTTGATTTTCTTACTAATTCACAACAAATTAACACTGTTAAAAGAAAGACAAATTAGGTTAAAACATTTACTCACAGCACCTAAATCAGAAGCTAACACAGGACTTCAGCCCCTCCTGATAAAAAGTTTTGCCTTAAGACTCACCAAAATGACTTCTACATACTGGAGGTGTGAACCACCCTGCAGACGTAACTCACCTTGTTCAAATGGGTCCCCTGATTAACCAGCAGACCTGAACTCTTACCATGATTCTGTTTTCAACTATAATCTTTCTCTTCTCTTCTATTTGCTGCTTCAATGCTGAAAACTCAGAGGAGAAGCCAAAGTTCAAGTGAGTTCTTTAATTTTCTTTAATTTTCTTTAATTTTCGATTTGGCGAAAGTTTTCTCTTCTGATACTTTTAAGGTATGTGTGGTTGTGATTCAAATGTCGTTTTGTCAACAGACCTACTGCTCCAAAGATCCCTGATGGTGAGAAAGTGGACTTTGATGTAAGTTCATTTATTTTCATGACTTTTATCTGCTGTAAAATACACTTGCTTTACACTTTAAACTGCTCTCCTAGAGGAACCAAGATCTTGTTGAAATGAATTTACGTAAACTATCTCCCTGTTTTTAAGTTGTTCCACAAGAAGTCTTCCTAAGACAGGGCATTCACTATGAATGGGGGCCAATTCTGTTTGATTCATCACTTGTAAGACTGGTCCTAGAGGAACAGAACATACAGATGTTGCAGTCTCTTTTAATGTTCATGTAAAAGAAAGAGAAATGAAATGACCTTATTTGAGCTTGATTTAATCTTTCAGTTCTTCCTGATGTTTGTCCTTAGTTCGCTCTGTTTTAATCTCTAACTGGAGTACCATCTCTGCCAGCTTCCCCTTGGGTAAAACAATCATCTTAATAAAGAGACCTCCCGCTTACTAAATATTAAAAAGGTGAAGCACATCAGCTGCATGTAGGTATAATCAGTTCCAGTTGATGTTTGATGTGGTTTATGATGAAGTCAGTAATCACAGCGTCCTCCCACAGGCAAAGAAATTATCTGCACTCATCAGTCTTTTGATGCTCAAAACAGAAAAAGAAAAAATCAGATTCTTCTCTGATGACTTGGAGATTTCACAATTTTTTGGTATTGTTTTCTTCCCTGGTTGTTGGGGAGGGTGACTTTTATTCTTTGTTGTTGATGTGGCCTACTTTACGTACAGCAGTTACTCACTCGTGAAGCTGCTCTTTGGTAAGAATAAAGCTTGTTTTGCAGCCATAGCAGGGATAGGAACAGCAGGAAATGGTATAAAAAAAGAGGATTTGAAGTCATTTCTTTTTTAACAATACAGCAAATTAAATCTACAAGAGTGAGGAAGATTTTGAAGATATAAAACATACAAATAATAAATACACCCTCCTAAACACATGGATGTTATCCTTGTTTTGGTGCAGAACATGTTCACAATGTAGCCTTGAGAAAAGATGTGCAGTTCCTTTTTTTATGACTGCTAAACCAGCTCTGAAAAGCAATCTTTATCTGTACCTTGTTACGCTAATGAATAGACACAATGTGTCCAAACATAAAGGTTGGATGGGCTTATAAAGGTCAAAGATGACCAAATTTTACCTCTTTGACGTCGGCGCTTTTCCTCCATGTGTCCTTGTTGGAAGAAAACTGCTTTTGTAAGAGTAATGCTCAAACCTGTCATAATTTCTCTCTCAAGACACTTCTTTTTTCAGTGATAACCTCCTTCCCATTTTCAACAGGACATCCAAAAGAAACGTCAGAACAAAGACCTGATCGAGCTGCAGTCTCTGATCGATGCTCACTTCGAGTGCAGGAAGAAGGAGGAGGAGGAGCTCATCGCTCTGAAAGACAGAATTGTGAGAATTCACACAAAGAGAGACACCTTTATAACTTCTAGACTGGACTGTTGTAACTCTATGCACAAAGGGGACGAGTTTGTCCTCCAGTCCTCCTCCAGGCTGCAGCCTTTGTAGGATAGGACCGCAGAATTTTGGATTTTTAACATGTTTAAAGCATGAACAGAAAACCTCTCCACTCCTTCACTACTTGCTGGCTCCCTGTTGCTCTTACAGTAGTTTTTTTTTACTTTTTCTTCCTGTTAAGAAGTTGTTCCATTAATTTGTTCTCATATATTTATTAGATCATTTGATTACTCCTCTTTTAACCAAATCTAGATCCACTTCACAGGTTTAAAGATAAAGGAAAACTGATCCAAGCTAATACACTGCTAAAGCAATAGCTAACTTTGCAGCACCATCTTTTGATTTTTTTCAGGAGAAGCGTCGTGCAGAGCGAGCCGAGCAGCAGAGGATTCGTGCCGAGAAGGACAAAGAGCGGCAGGCCAGGCGGGAGGTGAGCTGCCACAGTTTATTTTTTGTAATCTAGATTTTTCAACAGCAAAAATGATAAAACTTAGTTTAAACTTTATGTAAAAAAGTTGGGTTGTTTAGACTCATCACACCAATGTACGTTCTCTGATTTATAGTTGCTGCTTTATGGTTAAGTAGAGCTGAAGTGTCCAAACATTTTGTCAACTCATTTTATGCAAAGCTGAGCTTTTCAGGGTGTGACAAAAACATTTAGCAGGTGTGCTTGTTGCAGCTTTTGCGACAATAAATATCCAGAATCTTAACAATTTTTGTCAGTTACTTGCGTTAAGTTGATGCAGATGTATCTTAAGACTCAGCACCGTGAAACAGTGAAAAAAAAATGTTAAACTGTTTTTAGGGGAAAGAAGCAAACACACACCTTAGGCCAGCAAAACAACAAAAACAATATTTTTAGATACCTTAAAGTCTCTCTTTACATTTTTAACGATTGGCAAGGTTCCCTTGTAACTGTCAATGTCAGTTTATCAAATCTGAAATGTTGTATTTCAGGCTGAGCGTATGAGAAAGGAGGAGGCTGACGCTCACAGGAAGGCCGAGGATGAAGCCAAGAAGAAGATCGCCCTGAGCAGCATGGGCTCAGGCTACAGCAGCAGCTTGCAGAGGGTATCTTCTCTCTTTTTGAATCATGCTTTTCAACTTTTATAGTTTGTTTCCAGTTATTTTGCATGGAAATAAAGGTCTGGAGTTTTCATTTTCTAGATTGAGCAGAAGAGAGGCAAGAAGCAGACTGAACGAGAAAAGAAGAAGAAGACGCTGTCAGAGAGATGCAAACCCCTCAACATCGAGAACTTCAGCGAGGACAAGCTGAGGTAAGCTACAGGAGGAAGTTTGCCTATTTACCTGCGTGGCAGTCGATTAAATAGCTGTCTGAACACTGAACATCTCTCTGAGGTCTCTCTGTGTTTTTAATTTCAGGGAAAAGGCTAAGGAGCTGTGGGAGTGGCTGCACAGCCTTGAGGAGATTAAATACGACCACTGTGAGGCGCTCAAGAGGCAGAGATATGAGGTCAGTGAGGAAGTGAACGGCATGCTCTCAATCTGACATTTGCTCAATTCTCTTATGGCTGGATGACTTAAGACAGGTCATGTTCTCTGAGGTAAAGAGTGACTGTGGATGGGCACAGGATTAAATGTGATACATTTTATTCTAAAGCTGGAAAAAGGTTGTGTGTGTGTTTGAAGATGAGATCCCAGTTGTCTCTTTTTCAGGTGATCTCTCTCAGAAACCGCATTGATGAGCTGCAGAAACAGTAAGTACCTCTCTTACACTATGACAAGATAAGATACATGGTGTTCTATCATCTGAAGATGTGCAGAAGATTTCCACACAGAGAAACGACTTCATCCTTTATTCTTTAGCTTATCTTCAGGGGACTTGTTTGGTGAATTTGATTGTGAAAAATAGTCAATATTTCATAGTTTAGTTTTGCTGAATTGTACAAAACCCGCTGTAGGTCCTGTTCCTAACACAGGAGGGCGCCAAAGATTAGTGTTTGTGTTCTAAAAACTCATACAGATACATGAGTTTTGTTTCCACTGAAGGATCTCTGAGCCGATCTGATTCAGTTTTTTGCTTTTTGCACTCTGCAGTAGCAAGAAGGGAGCCGCATCGCGCCGCAGGAAGTGAGCAGCTTATGAGTGACGGTCAACACGAGCACCAGCAGCCCACAGATCCCTGCATCCCTGGAACAAAGGCAACATCTGGCAACGGTCTTACTGCCTGTGTCTGCTTGAAATGGTTTTCTGCATGAATTTATCTTCAATAAAGTCCTTTTGAAAGTGTCATCAGTGTGTTTGTTTTTAACAAAATGTCAGACCATAAAACGTGAGGATGAGAAATCCCACGGCCTTTGTGTCCAAGTTTGTAGTGTTGTTGTAAGTGTTTGGGTTTAGAGGTGAACGTCAAAAGAAGTTAGCTCTTAAACCATCTACACTTTAATGATGCAGACTGACGAACAAGTTTGTAGCTTAAAAAAAAGTGGTTTTAAAAACAGTGGTTTGGGTTGAATTTGGTGCCCCCTTTGGGGCAAAGTTCTACCTGCTCTAATTTGACTTGATATGAGAGTAGGGTTTTATCTCTGACTAAAAACAAAACCCTTTTTTGTTTTTGTTTTTGTTTTGTTTTGTTTTTTATTTATTTTTTATTATATTTTATTTAATTTCATTTATTTATCTATTAATTATTTTTATTTATTTATTTAATTTCATTTATTTATCTATTTATTATTTTATTTGTATTTTATTTATTTTGTACCACTCATCAAGAATGAATACTTTTTGAAAGTGTCGATGTGTCAGTGTCAGGAGTTGCAGGAACATGCAGCTGGTCACACTCGTGCTAATGGTCTGGTTTGCTTTAGAGAAACATTAATGAGACCTGAAGCTTTATCAGTGAAATATAAATCAAGATAGGAGACAAAGTAAGAACATATAAATATTTATTAAAATGGCATTAACTCATAAATTATGAAAACAAATCGCACAACAATCCCTGCACCCTTTGTGTATGCCTGGTGTGTGTGTATGTGTGTGTATACAGTAAAACCTCTCATATTTACAAATGTACAAAATGGTCCTCAGTGATGGTGTCTGCAGCAGAAACTCTGAGTTTGCTGAGATGAAGCTGGAGAATCAAAACTGAAGCAGCAGTCTGAAGAAAATGTCCTGATCTGAAAGGATCTCTATGAGTTCATCCATTTGTGATAAAATGTCCAAAACTGTCAAGTTCACAGCGGCTCATAGATGCCGTTCGGACTGGAGCCTGCAGGGCTGTGCAGAGGAGATGCAGGGCCCAGGGGAACCACACTGTCGCCTTGAGGGGCCACGGCTGGATCTGTGCTGATCCGCTCCACGATGCTGGACAAGCAGTCCAAACTGGAAATGAGTGATTGTTTACAGGAATCTATGAGAGAGAAAGAAAACCCATTAGCTTTTGTTCAGTCAGATTAAATGTAAATCCTTATTTTCCATGATACACACCTCATAGAAACACACCATGAGGTCATAGTTAAGGTCTTACTGAACCACATGATCATTCTCAAAATTATGTTTCAGCGAAAATAGTCAAATCAAAAGAGGAGTAGAGTTAAAATTAATTACAGTTTGGTTAACATTGATGAAGAAACAGCAGAAGAAGAAGAAGACTCAGCTAAGCTAGCTGTTATGGCTGTGAGTAGCTTCTTCAGAAATCATCATGGTGATGGAGATGATAAAGCAAGAAAGATTACCTGCATCAAAAATATTCCCTTGTTCTTTTGAAATGGTGGGACTTAATTACAAGTATGGAGATATTTTGGATTATGTGTGTGATTATTTTCATTAAATAAGAGGTTTCTGTCACAAAGCTATGAAACATCAGTTTGAGCCTCCTTACAAATGGATGATGGCATGAATGTAAGTTCACTGTGCTTATTAGTTGGCGTAATAACAGTCCAAAGCCTCCTCATAGAAGTTTAAAGAGATGACTCATGGTCATTTGAAGGTAAACTTATGTTGCATGAAAGGAGAGATGTTGAGAAACTGACCATCTGTTTGGCTGCAGAAGGAGCTGTCGCTGGTTTCGCTTTTGGTCGAACACGAAGAGATAAAATCCATCTGCAAACAAAATGATTAAGAGGATTCAGTCAGGCATCAACAAACATCGATTGGAGACAGCTCTAAAAAAGAAAGTGCAACATATTGCAGGATTTCAAACCCTTAAAGATGAGTATAATCAGTATTATTGCCACTTTTCTGAAGCAGGAAGCAGGGTTTCTTTATCAGGGTAGGTTCTCTTGGTCTAAAAAGGGATCGGTCTTAATGAGTGATTTTATTATGTAAAAGAAGAAAATCTAAGGTCAGGATGAAAGATAAATTTAAAAACACTTTGTAACCTTTCTACAGAAAACTAATGTACAGGCCATCTGTTTTGCACAACTGGTGTGCTGGGTTTGGATGATTTGATGCTCATATGAAAAAAAAAGAAATCTATTTGGCAGAAGATGCTTTTAAGAAATATATTTTAAATACATTGATTGTTGACATGTTGAGGCAGTTCCTAGGTCTTGGTTTTACTGTTAAAAATAGCTGTGTCCTGACTCAAAGCTGATTTTAAATGTTTCCTCTGCTTGACATATTACTACAGCTCTGAAGTCTGAAATAAATATGTGAACACATTCCTTAAATATCCTTCAGCATACGAATCATTCAGCTGTTCTCCACTCACCGTGCCATCAGAGCAGTTGGATCTTGGGCTGGAGGCGTCTGAGTCCCCATTGTAGTGCTCCAGTGGTGGGTAGAAGCTGTCGTCTCGCCCCGTCCTCAGCAGTGCCTGCAGAGACTCAATGTAGCTGATGGCGTTTCTCAGGATCTCCACTTTGGGCAGGCGCTGGTTTGGATTGGACGCCGTGCAGCGCTTCAAGGTCTCAAAGGCATCGTTCACTTTGCCAAGCCGTCGCCTCTCTCGCATTGTCGCGGCCTTCCTCCTGTCTGCATGTGTTGTCTTTCTCTTGCAGGCTTTGCAGGCCCAGAGCAGGCAGTGCCCTGCCTGGTGGAGGCCCCCAGGGGCCCGCACATGCTCGTCCTCCTCCTCTGCATTGGGAACATGATGGAGATGAAGATGGTCCTCTGACTTCAGGAGGCCAACGTGCATGAGCCGAGCATCCAGGTCGTCAAAGAGGTTCATGTCACTGGTGCTGAAGCAGGGGTCATCATAGAGGTCATCGGCTGAGGAGAGAGGGAAGGGAAGGTCTGACAGATCCATGGTTCCTGTGAAAAGTTCCCTCAAACAAATCAAGAAGAGGAAAATGAGACGAGAGCCCCAAAAATCCCCTGATGCAAAAAAGTGAAAGAAAAATCCACAAAATGTCTTCTTTGTTTTGAAAAAGCAGACTACTTTCTGTCAGAGTCAGCTGACTTCACTTCAGCCTGTCTGCAGATGTGTGTTTAAAGGAGCAGTCTGTGTAACTTTAACTCCTGTTCTGCTTGGTGTGTCTTTTAAAAGGAGTCACTGTGTGGGCGGGGCTGTGCTGTCAGTGACCAATGGTCTGAGGGGTGTGGTGTGTGAGAGGGGTGTGAGGGTGTGTGTGTGTATGTGTGCTGGAGGGGGGGGGTCACTGAGGTGAAACTCAGACACAAAAAGGAAGCAATAAAAAAGCAGTTTAACTCATTTATTTAAATCATTTAGTCCGATGTGTTTTCTTTCAGTTCTCTACTTCTTCATATTTAATATCATATCCTTTTTATTTAGTTTTTATTTATTTTGTTATTTACCTCTGATGTAATTTATGTTTGTTATTCAAATTGTATTAAACATTTGATAACCCAACTCCAGATTAAAACCTTGGGGAAAAAATATATATAAAAAAAAAATGGTTGTCAGATTTTCTTTTTTTTAATGTGCATCTCAGGGCTTCCGTAGTTGTGACATTTTAAACACTGTCATTATTAACAGCAGGGAATTTGATTCTCATGGCATTGTTCGGTAGATACTGTATTAATGACTTTATGGTCTCAGTAATATTCAACTCTTGAACCAATCAACGATTCAACAAAGAATGATCTCTTTACATTTTTCTGAGGTCAGTGGATGAACATTTATTGGTACAAGAAGGAAAAAATAAAAAACCTTCCAATGAGCTTGAATTTGACAGATACTGAATGAAATGACAGAGAGGCAGAGCTGTGACAGAGCGCTGTAAAAAAGCTTCAGTCTGCCATCCTGCTGGGGAGGTCATAGTGTCACACAGGTGTCAGCCTCAACCTCCTCATACAGTGTTTGTGTGTTGGGGGATTAAAGGCAGATCATTACTGGACATTGGCTTAAAACAAGTTGTGTGAACGATGAGATTATCTCACAGACACTCTGCTTTTCTTATTGCTCTGATGCTGTTAAATCATTTATCCATTTTTTTTTCTTTTGGAGTATTTCACTGCGATCCCTGCTTAGTGCTCATTAACCCTTCACAGAATCAGCTTTCGTTTTCATGAGATTGTGAGATGTGAAGCCAAAAGGCCTCCTCCTTGGGTGCTGACATATCATATTTGTGCAAACACAGCATGCTCAGAGTTTGAGTCACAGTGCTGCAGGACTGACGTCACAACCTTTAAGAAAAACAGATGTAACCAACTCTCTACCCAGAAGATATCACATGATTTCAAATAAAATACGTTAAGATAAAAAAAAACATGTCCCAGTAAATTCATTTGTTTGTGGCTGTTCATTTTGTATTTTCTGAAATGTGTTGCTTTCCGTGCATTGATAGTCATGTTTGCGTGTTGTTTTGTTTTCTGTTGTTCCTTTTTTTTAACATCCCATCAAAAAAATAAATTACTACCTACTATTCAGTCAAGTTATTTCTAGAAAAAATAGAAATATTCAAATAAACTACCAAATAAAAATATCTCCTTTTTTTTTTTTTTTTTTTTTTTTTGGCCCACAAGCTTTAACTTCCTTTGATTGGATATTTTTCTGTACCATTTTATTGCCCTTTCTTTATCTTTGTTTTTGTAATTTGACCTGTAGGTAAATGACATGTTCATATATATATATATATATATATATATATGTGTGTGTGTGTGTGTGTGTGTGTGTGTGTGTGTGTGTGTGTGTGTGTGTGTGTGTGTGTGTGTGTGTGTTAGTGCTTTTTAGCAAGACCAGCTTGGTTATTTCACTCTTAAATAGTGTTACATTTATAAGGAACCTACATCAGTTAAATAAGAAGCAGAGCTGAGTGTGTGGAATGTGTCCTGAGAAAATACCAAACAAATTTTCCTACACTGCCTTAAATTTCCTACCCTGTGTGAATTGTTATCTTGTCATGTGTTAAGTGTAGTGGTTGTCTCTACTAGATATGTGTCTGTAGTTTTGTGCCTTGCTTTCATACTGTATGCATTTTTGAGGTTTTTTCTTAACTCTTTGAATGGTGCACAAAAGGTGTATTTGTTGAAGGTAAACCTGTAGTATACGTTGTGATGTTTTTAAGTGTTTGGTTCCTTGGCGTGTGAGAATTTGTTGTCTTGTACTCCTGGTCTTTAAACGTACTTGTGAACGTGTGCTCTGTGTGTTACTGTGCTCCTGTGAATGTGAGATTTTTCACAGCTCCAGAGGTACAAAGTGAGGCGTGGGACAGCAGAGCTCACATCACAGACTCCTCACAGCTTAATGGGAGGCAGAACGTTAAATTTAGCAGCTCGTGAAATCTTAGACTGCTGCCCTTTAAAGTGAAGCTGCTATCATCCCCCCGACTCTCTAAAACACACACACACACACAGACACACACACACACATGCACACACACTCCTCTCTTTGCAAGACACTTCAATACAACTATGGACCTGACAGCATCAGAATCAAAAGCTGCCGTGATTAAAGAGTCGATCAATCAACACATTAAAACATTTTCAGGCCTTGTTTCGCAGCCAGTGTGAGCCGGATTTTAGCCAAGGATGAGCAAACAAATAAAGTAACACAGCAGATTAAAGCCAGGACACTTTCAGTGCTTGGCAGCTTTTACACCATGTAACACTAGACTGCTGCTCACTGCACATCTACATGCATATACATTTTATTTCTATACACACAGATATCATTGGCCAACCACATGCACATTCAGTCACTTTTTGAGTCATTCTATATTTTAGTGGACTATGTTTTTCTTAGTATATAAGATACATAGCACACATGTCTTTTTTTATTTGTTCTTTTTTTGCATGAAGATCATCTTTCAAACACCTTTAAAAATATTAAGACGGATAAAAGGGGCCTTCAGCCACCTTTCTTGTTTTCATTACAGCTTATTGTTTATTACTGTAATCCATCAGGACACGGTCTGATGGAGCGAAACAGTGACACACTGCTCTTACATTCAAACACACGTATTCTCTGTTTTTTTAATGATGATTTTCCCACCACTCCCTCTTGATTCCTAAAAATCTTTCTGACCACAAACAGTATGAGCGTTTGTTTTTTAAGAAAAACTCCTCCAAGTTCGCACCCCGCCCTCAGCGTGTTACTAACGCTGCATCAGAAACTAAACACTTTTTATCAGCTCAGAGCAGAGGTCAAAGGTCATATGCCTTCATTGTGGACTGTGATTGGATTCGTTTGCTGTTGGTTTCCTCCACCATCTTCTTATGCCATGTTAAATCTATGCACTTAAAGATGCTATAACTTCTTTGTAATATTATTAATATCATTGTAAATGTAGCAGCAAAGCTTGAATATGGTAGTTTATTCACTTAAAATCAGTTATTACCTTTAAATTATTTGATTTTTGACTTTGATTTCTTGTTGCACTTGTTCACACATTTCTCTGAACAGTAGAAACACATAATTTGACCTGTGTCTGAGATGTTAACTGTCTTTATTTCCTCTAAACAATACTGGTTAATGTGTCATCTTCTCATGAACTGATGATTACATTTCTTACTGAATGTCTGCACATGTGTGAGGCAAGACTCTGAGGCTGATTCATCCAAGACAAATACACAACAGAGTAACGGTTGAATACTGGAAACTTAAGAATCAAAAATATAGATAAAACTCAGCGTAATTTAATATTTACTTTCCCAAATGGCATTTTTTCTATTATCTTGGATAATTGGGAGTGAAACTGGTGAGAATTTGTGACAATTCTGTGGAAAAAATCACACTACTGTTTTTAATTGGTTGATAAATTAACATTTCACGAGAATCCTTGATAAGACTGATGCTAGATCAGTTTAAAGAGCCTGGAGACAACTCAGACTCTTTGTTTGTGTCACTTAAATCTACTGCAACTATTAAGTACTTTTACTTAAGGTACTGTAGATAAAATAATAATGATAATAATTGAAAAAAAAAACTTTCAGTGAATGAAGATTTCGCCCCTCTGTGGTTTACTGATCTTGTCCTCTGTGTGTAAAGTGGGTTTTGTTTTAGGAGGAAGAATCTTCTCACTTTGCCTTCTTACAGTGAAATGAGTCTCTTATTTTATTACTGTGTCACAGAATAGGAAAAAAAGAAAATTCCTGAACATTTATTTCAGTTTTTCTCATAAACAGAAATTATTTGATTCACTGAACTACCTCAAATCAACACCAACAACCATCTATTGACTCAGCTCTCAGTCTGCCTTTGTGCAGCACTCTTGTTGTTTTTCTTTCTTCTGAAATCAAACAAACAGTAAATCTCAGGACGCTCACCTGTCGTCAACATCATCATCAAAGCTCAAACGAGGAAACCATGAAGCCTCGATGTGATCTGATGAGCCGAGAGCCCAGGACATGTTGGGACACGCAGGACTGGACGGGACTGCCTGCTGGACCTGGATGTGGATTCCAGATGGATGAGGGCTCAGAGGGACTCCCTAAACACACACACACTAACACACACTGTACCCCCTCCTTGTTTTTATGACTCCTGTTAACAGTCAAAGTAAACTGAGTGTCATCTGCTTAATGAGTTGTTTGGCTGCTCCTGATTCTCAGCACTTTTGCTTTTAATGGAACAGACACAACAAAACAAACTCACTTAGGGACGGAGTTTTCTTTCCTCCATGGTCAGATCTTGATCTGAGGGCCTTGGTTTGAAATTCTCTGTGGGAGTAAAACAAAAATATGTTCATCTCCACACAGATTTCCCATAGAAACTGTCTTAGAGTTTACTGTATATGCACACAAGTTTCTTACAGACTATGAGACAAACGCAGTGCTAAAATGATGCACATCAAGTATCCTAACAAAAAACTCACCGTATTCTTTATAATATTTTATATACTTTTATCTGATCAGAGAGGTAAACATTGTATTTAAACATATTAAAAGCCAAAAGTGAGCTCCGTATTGCTGAACGTGTCTTTTTTTAGAAGCTGGCAATGTTGTTACCTACAAAAACTTTGAACGTTAATTTTGCAAAATTTTATTTTATTTTATTTTATTTTATTTTATTTTATTTTATTTTATTTATTAATTTATTTGGGGGGGGGTGTTTCTTTGTTTTTGTTTTTGTTTTTTTGTTTGTTTGTTTTTGTGTTGTTGGTATTATCTTTTTTTGTTTGTTTGTTTCATTTTGTTTTTTTTGCTTTGTTTTTAATTTCCAGCAATGAGACATTCATCAATCAATCAATCAATCAATCAATCAATCAATCAATCTTTATTTATATAGCGCCAAATCATAACAAATGTTATTTCAAGAGACTTTACAAAAACATTTACAGGTCTAGACCCGTAAATGTTAATACAATTTTATTAGCAGAAACCCAACATCAAGACAAGATAAGGAGTCTTATCTTATCTTAATCCACCATGAGTACAGGACTTTGCAGCATTTAGCAAGTTAATCCAGATGTATCAGGTTAATACAGCTCATTGAGGAAACATTTTTGTAAAGATAAGATAAAAAAAATGTTGCTTATCTTATTTATCATCTTCTTTTTTCAATACAGGCTTGCATTAAAAAATAAATGTTTTTTTTATTAGAACTGTGTTTTTATTTATATCCTTTTAACCTCAAGCAAAGAAGATCGAAGTTAAACAGATCACTTTACTCTGTAAAAGCTCTGTTTGATAGCTTTTAAGTTACTTGGAACTTGAGTCAAATCTCTTTGCACTTTTGTTTCATTAAGGTGTAGTTCAAAGAGGAGGCTGAACCATGAAGCGCTGGAGATGCTGAACGAGAAACATATGTTTCTGATATATTTTGTTAACATTAATCTGATCACTCATTCCTAAAAACAGATATTTTTGCAGATCAAAAGATAAACAAAAGTGTAGAATGATTTGAAGGCAAAACTTGTGTGTGAAGGAAACCTCTTTTATGAGCATAATAGCTTTTCTGGTGCATTCTAATGGCTCATAAACTCATAAAGTGACAGTTACGAGAAACAATGTCCAAACCCATTTAAATTCTGCTCTTCTGACTTTATTTCTGAAGGTTTTTGTCATCACTACTGTAGCTTTAATTCTATCTCCAGCAGTTCCAGACATTAACAGGCAGCTGCCATGTGTGTCAGTGGTGTGACAGTGGAGGTGAAGGTGGAGGTGCAGGCTGACAGGTGTACAGCAGCAGAGTTAAGCTGCCACTGGCTCTGTGTGAGTTACTACTTCCTCTTTCATAGAAAGGTGAATGACCTGTGGACACGCTGTGATGGCCGTGACTAAAGCTGAAATAGGGAGTAAGTGGCCTGCTGACCAATCCCCCCCCATACACACACACACACACACACACACACACACACACTCACACACACACACACACACAACAGATACTCTGCACCCTCAGTTCTTATAAAAGATCAACAGACTATCTCTGAAAATTCACCATGCTGATGACTTTGATAACTATATCCAGCGCAGACACACATTCACTGTATATTTCAAGCAGTCCAGGTTCATATGGAACTTGTTTTTATCCAAGAAGAAAATATCTTCATTGTACACTAATGCACAACAAATGAGTCAACAATGTAAATATAATAAATGCAAATAAACAAACAGAATATGATTTTTATGATTACTATTATTATTTTCATAAGTTATTATTCCTCAGACAACCTAATTGTAAAGGCAGAATAGAAGCACTTATACAAATAAACTCAAAGGAGTCAAAGGGGTGACGTGACAGAAGTAAAACCTTTTTTTTTTTTTTTTTCAAAAGAGTTCAATGGAGCTTGAAAAAAAAGAGTTACTGAAGGAATGGTAACAAAGGTATTTAAAGCAATAGGTCATAAAAGAAAAAAAGTCTCAACATAAAGAGTCACATAACCTCAAAAGCCACTTAGGTTTACCTCATGGGGACCCTGAGGATCATACCACGATTGAAACATTCAGTCCATGTTGAACTGATAAAGTGATTATATAATGATTTTTCAGAAACAGAGTCACTCCCAGAAAAAGTCCCTGGATTGGTTTATATTTGGCTTAAAAAAAAAGATGTAAAAGTTACAGCAAGAGATGAGTCAGACAGATTCCTGGAGTTAGTAATCTTCCATGATTGCAGTAGCATCTCATGATAACATGTGAAATAACAGCCAGTCATCTACCAAGCAGAGCTAACGTAACCTCACTCTTCATTTTATTCATAGACTCTCAAGTTTGAACAGACCACTGCAGAACAACTGCTGCACTTGGGTTGGAATGAACATTATCACAAATTAGCCCTTTTAGCCTTTAGCTCGTGCTCTATCACTCTCCTGTTTATCTTTCTTCTGCTTTTCTGTCCTTTTTCTGTCTAACAGCTAGGCTCCAGTGTCTACCATCACTACAAAACCAATCTCAGAAATTGTTTTCAGTAGAGAAAAACATAGATGTCTCTTCTCACTTCTAAACTTTCTCCGCCGATGTGGTGCCATAAATCAATCTGGTCCTGTTCGACCTGATTGGGGAGCTAAGAAGTAGCATTGTGGATTACAATAAGGCATAAATCTAAAAGAAGACCTTTGCAAGATCACTTAGAAAATTCCTCACAGCCCCTTCAATGAATATATGGATGAGAAACATAAAGATAACCACTCTACAAGGTCCCACACAGACTGCACTTTGGCTTCGTTTAAACGTATTAGCATATAGCATGTTACCTTCAGAGAAATTACATCTCTTCCGGTTAAAACCTCTTGTACAAAACTAATTAGGGCTCCACTCTTTCAGTGTACTCATGCTAAAACTCTGACAGTAAGTGACCAGACAGACAGACACAAAGTGATCTCTGCAGCAGCTGCTACTGTCTCTGATCTGAACTCCAGCTCTGATCAGTGATCGCTCAACTGTGACTCCTCACTGCCCTGAAAAAAAAAAAGAGAAAAAGAAAACTCATTCTCAGTCATTGTTCCTGAAAACTCTCACAGTTTCCCCCTCTGTTATGAAACTCTGCTGGAGTGATGAATCATGGAGTGTTAGGGGAAACCACAGAAATGTCTCGTTGACACATTTATGGTCGGTGTTGAACTGATTTTTCATCTGATACCTTTGAAAACAGAAATAAAGACACAAATATTTTGATACCTCCAGTTTACATTGTTGCAGATGTTTCTGTACTTTTATAAAAAAAAAAATAAAATGTGACTGTGATGTGTTTGTTCTTTCATTTCCCAGGTTACAGTGTGAAGACCTTTAACCCCTGAAGGGAGTGAGCGCAGAGATGGATCTGATCTGTTCTCAAGACCAAACGATGTGTGTGATGCTGCAGCCCCTGTTTGGTCTTGAGAAAAGATCAAATCCACCTCTGTACTCGCTCCTTTCAGGGGTCAAAGGTTAAATCAATTCAACCTGCTCTCTCTATCTGCTCCTGCTGTGACAAAGCCGTCAGGTCACTTCCTGCACAGGGGACAGATGACTGTCCCTCTCCTTCACTCTCTGTCTCTGAGGATCTGTCCTTGTCATCAGCCTCCTCTGACATCGGGATGTTTTCTCACTGATCCTGTTGGTGTAAATCAGAGCGGCGCTGCTGTTCTGTTCAAAGACGTGCAGACAAAAGGTTCAGTGATTGAAGCGATGGTGGTGCTGACGTGATTTAGGAGCTTCTGACCTGGACAGGAAGTAAGAGGTTCAAATGTGGACTCATCCACATGATAGGGTCAAACTCAGTGGCTTGTGTTGTTGTTGTTTATGATGTGGAAACAGTTTGTTGCTGTTGCTGGGTTTCCAAAGCTGTCCTGTATTTTTTTCTCTTCCTTTTGAAAAGAATGTTTAGTATGTTTTAACTGCTCTGTGAGCTTCATACTCCCTTTGAGTCATTTTTAAAAAGAAATCTAAAACCAACAGATTATATATTCTCTTAGTATACCTGGAAATTGTCTTCCATAGAAAAATGAGTGTGCTTAGTCCCGCCCCTGCTTGTTTTTGATTGGTCACTGGTGTAGAAGTGGCCTTAGTTAGGGTGACGGTGATCTAAGAGTTGAAACTGCTGACTCTTGAGATATTTTGCAGTTCAATAAAAACACTGAGCTGCAGTGAGTTTGTTTGGACAACAAAAGAAAAATGCTTTCAGTGAGCACTGGTATTTATGTGTTGAAAAAGTAATAAAATAACCAGTGCTCAAAGACAGTGACAGTAACAAACCTGGAAATTTTCCTCTTTCAAAATGCACTCTATCCATATTTGAGTCAAAAATTCTCTGTCTGTATTTCTGTATTTTCACAATTTATTTATAAAAATAAGACAGCAAAACACAACCTCATGATACACATACTTAAATCTCAGAGGGCCAGTTGTTCAAAGAATCTAATCCTGATCAAAATGATCTGGATTAGGAAATCCCATTTCTTGCTATCCAGGATCAGGTAATCTGTCTCAGTTTTGTGCCGGTTTCTCAAAGCAACAATGGATTGTATCACTCTGATCCAGATACACAATTTTCAAGAAAATGTGGGCTACCAGCTCTGTAAAGAACAGCAGGTAAAAGAGCCAACATGGGGTCTATGTAGGTGTTTTTTGTTTTGAGAAAAAACAAAAATAACATAGACATCCACTTATTCTTTTAATTTCTTCAGTGACCCTTCATTTGAGCCGCAACAAATTAATAACAAATATAAATAAAGAAATAAAAAGTGGATACTGTGATTTTTTTTTTATTTTTTTTTAAACGCTAAATGTCCAACAGTTAGCAACATAAAAAATGTTCAGGGTTCATCTTCATCTGTGAAGGAGAGTCCAGCATTTTTAAACTCTGCTGTTAAAAGGTGGGTCTGAAGTTTTTCTCTGGTTTGCTGCAGTTTACTCAGCTTGATTTGTTCCTCTGCCAGGAGTCTCAGTGCTTCTGCTCTTTCAGTGTCTCTTTGTTTTTACTTTACTATACTGGAAGGCTTCATTGGTAGCCTAAGTTAACTTTATGTACTTAATTACAGTAACGGTTAAACAAGTCAAGTACAAACCAAAGAATCAAGACTTAATTGTACAAATGTTGTTTTCAAAGTTTTACTACATTTTCTTCCTGAAATCCACTTTGAAATCATGCTCCTTGTTGGGATCAGGATAATCAATTTCAGAAAAGTTTTGAACAACACAAACTGAAGGTTTTGTCCAGATTAAAACTGGGATTAGATTTAGTGATTGTATCTGATTTTGAAATCCTTCTTTCTCTTTTGAAAAATCCATTTTCAGAATTTATTCCAATTCGATAACCAAAATCCGATTGGATCACCTTTGAACAACAGGCCTAGAGGGATCAAAAATCACGTTGGCAAATAAAATATGATGTTACAGATACATTAAACTGTTTGGGGTTTTGCCTTTATTTGACTGCATTGCTTGATAGAGCTGAGAAATGTAGGAGGGGAGAGGATGAAATGCACAGATTGTTGTTGTTTCAGGCATTAAACCACAACCAGTGCAATAAGGTGTAGCTATTCTGCATCTGCTGTTCAAGTGGCACCTAAATGTTAGGGAATTAATCTACTATTAAGATAAATGTGTTCATTAGATTAGCAGTTACATCTCAGGTCTTCTTTCAATCGTTCAGTTTTTGTTTTGTTTGTTTGTTTGTTGTTTGTCTGATATTGCATGAGCTCTATTTCTGCAGCTCTGACTCTGACACACGACTGATCCCTCACATGTAACGCTCTCTAACACAGATCCAGGACGTGTGAAACCTTGCAATCAGCACCTCCGCAGGAATCCTCATTATGATGAATGTCAGTGACTGCAGAACAAATATCAGCTTACAGTATGAGCTCATATTCAGCAGTCAGCATGTGTACTGTAAGACTGAGAGCAGGCCTGCAAAGATTCAACACTGCAGCGTTTTTAAGACGTGTCACTTCAACTGTGCAGACTTTTTATTCAAAATGCTCTGCTGTAAGATGATATTATCAGTCAGTGATGATGTAACTTGGCTTTCAAATGTTTCCAAAGGGTTGAAAACTCTGTAATGTTTGATTTCTCTGATTTTGTCTTCATATCATAAAAGAGTGACTGTAGGCAAAGAGATACCACAATGAAAATCACACAGAAAACAAAAAAAAGACCATTTTAAGTGATATACACTGATTGAAAATGTATGTTTTTTCAGTAAATATGAAAAATGATTTAATTTGTTTGCTAGATTTTGAAAATTAAATGTAAAAATGCAGAAAGGTAGCAGTAGATCACAGGGGTTAAGATTGAAACAATGATGAAAATCAGTTCTTGGTCCAGTTCGTGGCACCTCCTTTCTCATGCCCCACACTAGGGTTTCACTCGCACTGAAAAAAAAACAAATGTGTGTGTGTGCAGCTGCTTCAAACTTATCAAGTTGACAGCCACTTGCCAGTGACGTCACTTAGAGCCATTACCCACAATGCATCAGTCTCTGGCTGGGACTGAGCTGGACAGCTCAGAGTTGAGCCGAGGAGAAATTGTTGGTTATGACAGCCGCTAAGTGGCATCCCTGCTGGGCATGTTAGTGACCATAAATCTCTGCATTGATGAAAAAGATTCAGGAGTCTGCAGATAGATTCCCCTTCCTGTCAGCGCTGAATGGAAACCACTGAATGTCTGTTTGTACCAGGGTCACATCACTTTATTCAACCATCCCAGTGTTTTTATTGTTATTACACAAAATCTGTCACTGTTAATCTTCAGAGTAAATATCAACAGATCATTTTATCTTTCCTCGAGTTCTTTTTCATAGACTTTGTCCTGTTTTATCTCCTTTTTTATTGTCGGATTGCTTCTCATTTGAAAAACTTTGCTCTCTGTTTTGATATGCTCTCTGAAGTGAGGACACTGAAGGAGTGGAGGTTTGGTAATAAAGCGTGCAGCTGTTCCAGCAGGATTACCACAAGCGAGATGACCCTCCAGCACCCCTCACAGCCCCGCCCACAACACAACAACACCCAATAAACCCCTTTATGCCAGCACACACAACAAATGTTGAGTCTCAGGTCAGACTTACAGCAAATTAAGGAACTTTGAAGTTGAACTCTTGGGTGTAAAGTTTCTCACATTTGCACACTGGGTATCCACATGCCTCCATCTTAACAAGTGGGTTACTTTTCTTGATGAATGAAGTCAGATTGAGATAAGACAGGTGTTTTTCTGTTGAATCAGCGTGTCTAGATTTCAACTTTTGGACTAGAAACAGCATAAATTTATCAACTAAGGCAGAAAAGGCATGCATGTCAGTGTATAATACTGGTATTTAGTGACATCAGAGAGTGTTTCAGGCTGTGGTCCAGATGCCCGGACGTCAGCAGTCGTGCAGTCCCATCAGATGATCACTATGTGCCCTTCTCACTCCCTCAGTGCGGGCTTGCAGGAGCAGCAGCCAACTCTTCATCACACATTCTCATGTTTGCTTTGTGCTCCCTGGCACATGCTGACTCTCCTGTAACTCTCCTGACCTGATGTAACCCTTCTCCAAACATTATCTCCTCACCTGACCTGTCAACCCGTACCAGTCACACTGCCAGTGTTAAACCAGAATGGAGCACTAAAAGTCATTGATAAGTTATTTTTCAGTCAGAAAACAATGAAAAGCATCCTGTACTCTCACTGGCTCAGTGCTTGGCAGTTCCTGCGTGCAGTAACTTTGATGGCCTGGCGAACACGTCTGCTAGAAACCCCTGGATTTAGTGAGTTCACACTTCGGTATCATTTCCCTGTCTGCCCGTGCCGATGTGCAGCAGTACTTAATCCACTGTGTGTTAAGATTAGCCATCCATCTGGAGTCTGAGCCACAAGAAATGGAGCAGATTTACAGGTCTTACTTTCCTCCGAATATGAATCCCTCACACATCTGCTTTAATAGTTTATTCAAACCCAACACTGAGTTTCTGACATTTAAGATGCAGCTACAAAGCTTATGTATGGTTGTAATGGTCCCAAATGCTGTTTTCTCACATCTACAACAGAGTCTGTCTTGACAAAGCTGACAAAAATAAGTATATAGCTTCAGGGTTGAGTTGTAACCCCCACACCAACCAAAAAAAAAAAACTTCCTGACAGTTGTCCTGCTTGTATTGTGCATATGAAGGACCCAGCTGTAAGGGGAAGGTTAGAGGCTGAGAAACCTGCATTTACAGATCAACACTTGATCTTATTACTCTTTTTATTTATGTTTGTTAAATATTAGTGCCGATGTGACAATATGTACTCTAACTGTTCCAAATAGTATTATCTGCTTTCTTCTTATCTACTTTCAATGATCATGGCTGACCAGTAGCGAAACGGTTGGCGCTGCAGCCGCCACAGCAAGAAGGTCACCGGTTTGATTCCCAGCTTGGCCAGTGGGCTTTTCTGTGTGTTTTTCCCTGAGCATGGGTGGGTTCTCTCCCCGTACTCCAGCTTCCTCCCACTGTCCAAAAACATGCTCATCAGGTTAATTGGTCACTCTAAATTGTCCATAGGTGTGAGTGTGTGAGTGAATGGTTGTCTTGTCTGTCTCTATGTGTCATACCTGTGACTGACTGGCAACCAGTCCAAGGTGTACCCCACCTCTTGCCCAATGTCAGCTGGGATAAGCTCCAGCCACGTTTCAGAAAATGAAATAAAATATCGAATGATCATAGGGTTAACTACATCTGGTTGACAAGAGCATAAGTGTTGTTCGGCAGAGCCCAGGGATTTTGTCAGCTAAATTTGAGATATCGTCAAAATTTGAAGAAAGTTGTTCCAAGATCAAAAATAAAAAACAGCCATTTGTTTGCTTCTTGTGCTGATATATCAGAAGGAGGTGCATGTGACAGAAACTGTGGATGTAATTGGCCAACTTAGCTTTTATGATGTTTTTTGCTATATGAAGCACTGATGGGTGCAAATAAATAATATTGTATTTTGTTCCATATTGTAAAAATTCAAAGTTTTGTAAATATTTTCCACATGCTTTGACAAATTTAGCTCCTAATTAGTTTTTATTACATTAATTTATTTCTATGATTATTGTAAGATTTGACATTCAAAGTGTTGTCATGGGAACAGTCAGGAAAACCTGTTTTTACATTTTAAAACCTCCAGCTTATTTTTTGTTTGGCTTTTTGCACTGCAAAGTAAGAATTTCAGTTTACAAGGTAAAAATATACTCTGTGGTGTTATGAATCTTGAATGTTTTCCTCTACAATGAAATTTTTAGCTGTACATATAGAGAACAGACTTTGTTTGACTGTACATGCAGAGTACATGGGCGGCATTGATTTATGTGCAAAAAAATGCTGGGATATAAATGAAATATTTGCACCTTTTTGTCAGGACTAAAATGATGAACTAGGTCAACAGATTTTCCAGTCTAAGGTGTTGTGATAGTTTTATTGATGCTGCTATATTGCTGTAGCTGGCTTATAAAGGGAATGACAACATTGCTCTTGAAAAGCGACACATTGCACTTAAAACATATGAATACAACCTGACTTTCAACCATGGGTACAATTTTATTTGCTGAGGTAAGCAAAGTCACAGAAAAGCTTTTTTTAAGTTTTTCCAAAAGGAATATTTATTGAAAATGCAAATGTACATTTTTATGATACAAATATCTCAACTATCTGAGCGGGTTACTTTGACATGAACACGTTTTGTCTACAGAGAAACATGCGTTCAATGTTTTCTGTCATTGGATATTAAACCTGATTAACATTTTGGATCCTGCTGGGTCTGTTTGTTTTCTTATTGGGCCACACCATGTCCTCTCTTTATCCACAGAATCAAAACGTCTGTGCTCTATCAACTCCAATAAATAAATAAAGTGCTCCACATACAGCTGGATTCAGATCAACCAATACGCTTCACTAGTTTGATTATTTAAAAAAAGTATACAGCAAATTACTAAATTTACAGCTTATTCCTGTCTCTCTAAAAGTGAAAGATCTACAAATTTGATATTTTAAATCATTTTGAAGTTAGGAAACAGAGTTATTTACAAAAAAAGGGCACAACATAAGGGGTACAGGGTGAAATACGACTCTCCAAAAGCTTGACGACAACTGTGAGATTACTCGAGAGAAACAAACTCCCACTTATACACAAAAATATCCTCTTATTCTTTTCTTTGCTCAACATTTTCTTTCCTCTGCAGGCTGGCAGGTCAGTGGAGGAGGGGAAAGGGTGCAGTGTGTTTACAAAAGGGGTTCTTGTACAATTTTAATATCAGTTATATATTATTAGAACATGAAACACACTGATTTTGTTATTGTATGCTGAAACAACCAAGTGCTGTTGAGAAATGTTTTCATTTCATTTTTTTCTCTTTCCAGGTTAAACAATTAATTTTTGCAAACAAACCAGTTTTAATTCCAATCTTAGTTTCTTTTAAATCAACCTTTCAGAATGCTAACAGACTGCAGAGGGAGAATAATGCAGGTCTGGACTTGATTTCTTTTACTTCTTATTTTCTTTCACTTCTTTTGGTTTCTGGACACTGTGTGTGTGTGATTGTGCTTGGGTGTTTGTGTGTACTTGTTTAGGACCACTGGCAGGAGCAGTCAGTGGGCTCCTGGATTGTGTAGCTGACCCAGGTTGCATTGCTGCTGCAGTAGAGCTGCACAGAGCGCCGCTGCAGCCCCGTCTCCCTGCAGCATTTGCAGAAGCGAGCATAAGTGTTGATGTTGTAGTTGTAGATGCTAGCGGATGGACACTTCCCATCACATGACACGATGTTGACCTGCAGGATACAGACAGTCAGTACTGAACACGGCTGTTAGACTTGATCTGTATGCAGATGATACGCTGCTCTCCCTTAGTTATCCATTCTACCCATCAATACTTTTGTTGCCTTATGTTGCAATTCTTATTGCAACATAAGATCTTTCCTGTGACTCGTACAGGTACATGAAGAGTGACCAACTATTGTGAATATGTAAAATATGTAAATGTTTCTTTCATTATCAATAAACAGTGGCCTCTCTGTGGCTTCCTAATGGACCTGAAGAAAAGGCAGGAAATTTGTCCCTCTTTGCAGATGATGCATTGCTCTCTATGTAGTAAGTCTTTTTATCCAACAACACTTGTGTTGCCTTAATATATCAAACTAATCTAATGTCATCTTCTAAATGCAAGTTTGAGGGTTAAGTTTGGAGGATGGGATGTACATTTGAGTCCTTTTCCTCCCTGCATTGTACAGCCTCATTTGACAATATCATAGTGAGAGAAACTATTTAGCAATTTGAAAAAAGACTTTTTCACATTTGTGATGAGCCCTGAAAATTATTTTCAATTTTACTCATGTTTGACGATTTATCACAAGACTGAGCACCATGTCACGTCAGATACAAACATACCGGCCTGTTGCTGCGACAGTCGTTCTTCCTGATCGTCATCCTCACCGTGACCTTCTGACACGACTTCCCATCTTCTTTGCCTGGTCACATGACAACAAACCAAATCAGCTGGTACAAAGACAAAGTATGAAGACTCAAACCAAACATGTGACCTGCAGACAGCACTAAGCCGGTGTCCTGTGGGGCAGTGGATCATGCTCAAGCTGTTTGGTAGATGGGTGAGTTAGAGAAGGTACAGCCAAGAGATCATTCATAAAAGCTGTTTAATTAGAAAGTCAAGAAAAATTGTCTCACTGGTTAATACGAAGAAAAAATGGAACTTTTTAAAAGTGAGAAAAATATTTTCAGAATGATGTGCTCACTCATGCATTAAATGTGATCAAAATGACTTTATACAAACATGTTAAGTAAAAGAAAATGTGACAGTTTCTGCCAATGTGATATAATATTTTAAATTCCTAAAAACAGAGGATAAATGAAAGCTGCAGTGTTCAGCATTTATGGTTGTTATGTTTCAGCATCCTGTATTGACTCAATTGGTCAGAAAGTATGTCACAGCACACTGAGAGAGGGAGTCTTTGTAATATATAGATTAAAGCAGATTTTGATATTTGCAAATCATTCAAACTCTCTTTTCCATTATAGTATGCATGTATGTCCAGTTATCAAACAAAGAGGACTAGTAGTCACAAACATAGACTGTTAAAAAAATGGAGGTCATCTTGCATGGCTCTAAGTGAGGTCGCCACAAAACTGCTCCCTCTGGTGGTTGGCTGCAGTATAGGTAAAAACATCCACCTCTCCAGTCAATCCAGATGGCTGTGGTCAAACTTTGAAAAATTAATACACCTCGTAGAAGTGTTTCACACGTCTGATTGTTGTGATGATTTAAAGATATTATTTGGCTGTCTTGTACTTAAGTCCTCTTTTCTGAAAAGTTTTGTTTTCATTAGTAATTAGAGAGGCTCTATGTCATGTTTAACAATGAATGACAGCTACCGTTCTCGTGTATTTTTTTGGAAATTGGAAACCATTGTTAGAGGCAAATCAATTAGAAGTATAAGTAATTGTTAGCCCATGCAGAGATTTTCACTATAGAGTCATGTCTGTTGTTAACACAGGATCTAAAGTTCACAGGCATCCAGAATCAGCATCTCAGCTTTGTCCTTATTGTTTAGACATTTGTCCTGACAAAACCCCATCTTACCTTCTTGAGAGTCAGTCTCTCTAGATTGCCCTTCTTATACCTAGTCACTTCCCTAACCGGATGAAAATTATTGAAATTAGTTTGAAGTTTTTCTCCTGGTGTTTTTGAGCACTTCACAGTAGCTGAAATGTGTTACTGGCATCAAATTTAAAATGAGAAAATCTTTCTATAAAACAACAGCATTTTAGATGGAAAAGATTTGCTATCTTTGTGTTGTTATAAATTAAATATTGGGTTGAAGTGATTTTCAAATGTAACTCTGTTTTTAATAAACATTTTACAAAGCTTCCCATCTCTCAAGACATTTGCTCAGGTTCTTGCTCTGTTTATTCTTTGATTGTTCAATGCCTCACAGAGCAGCTTTGGTTTCCCAAACAGCTCCCTCTGCTGATAAAGAAGCATCACAGCATGCAGATCTTCTACAGCAGCTCATAGTTCAAAAAGAGATCCCCACACCAACCCAAAACAGTCTACAGACACAAACAGACGTCTAAGCCCGACTACTGGGCCACTACCAACAGTACATTGTTGGCAATCAACAATGCACTGCCCAGACAGTGCTAAATGGGGGTGAAAGAGTTTAAACTGTGGTGGACATTACGTTAAATTTAATGAAATTCAAAACACAATCCAGAAGGGTGGATGAAGGGTGAATATTTGTCTCTGTCCTCTCAAGTGTGACGTCATTTGAAGCCAAAAAAATAGGACTGTGTCTCTGCCTCCAACTGAAGGTAAAATGTTATTTTTAAACATTTAAGAAATTTTTTAAAACTCAGAAAAGGCTTTTTGAGTAAAAAATTAAAATGAAAGAGGGCTCACTCATGTAATTAGTTGACCTCTGTATCATTATTTCTAATTAGGTACTAAAGTTTAAATGAATGTTTTGCGTGTTTTTTTATGAATTTCTTCAATTGTTTGTTGCACAAAGACCTGAAATGAGACAGCAGTTGAGAGGACTGTTCTGCAGAGAGGGATGGTTGTTATTGAGACTTTGTTGTATTTTCTCATTACATCTTTTTGGAGGGAGTACATTGTTGAATATCAACAATGGCACTGACAAGCCTTGTTGTTTTGTGTACCTCGTTCACAGTTTGTGTTTACTGTGGGAGTCAGGGGGCTAGTGGGGAAGGGGAACAGAGAGAATCCAGTACCTGGTGGGATCGGTACATGATGGTAAGCTGCAGCACATAAACCACAAACCCACTTTGTATTTCAATCAGATGCTTTTCAGTGACGGGTTGTCGGTTGCAAATTTAAAAAATAAGACCCTGATTCACTGAAAAGCACGCTGATAGATCTCTGAGTAAACAGACAGTTAAAAGAGCTAGGACCCAATTCTGATCATGTGGATGACGATTTTGGACTGAAACAGACAAAATGAAGACTGAAGGGCAAACATGTTGGGAACATGTTGAGCAGCAGATGAAGGTGCTCTTCAGTGTCAGCTGCAGCCTACAGAGCTACACTAACTATACGACTGCTTCTACGCTCTGAGCAGATACTCACATGTCTTGCAGCATCCGTCCATATAACTTACGATAGTTCCTCCGATCTGAGTGCAGATAAAAGTCAAGATGTTAAGACAGAAACACAGAAGATCTGAAGTGTGAAACCCTTGAAGCAATACATTCAGGGTTCAGCTCCCACTTTTGATGCTGAGATTGTGTTTAAATATTCAACATGTCTGACTGAAAAAGGAAGTCTTGGACAGATTTTCCCCATCCACATGTTCTGTGCTTTGCTGTAGAAGTGTCTGTGTCTGTGTTTGTGCTTGTGTCACTGCATGCTGACCTTCATACACTCAGTTTCATTAAAGGGTGGGCAGCTGAAAGAGTAGGAGATGAGCGTGGGACCAGACAGAGTATCTGTGCAGTCAAACTTCATGCAGTTAGAAACCCAGGACCTCCCGGGCTGAAATCACACAGACAGTTTCAACATCAACAACAGCAGGACTGAAAAAGCAACACAAGGTCAAAAATGTGCATTTGATCAATTTGTACCTTGTAGAGAACTGTTGTTCCATTCTCGTGTTCATAGATGCAGGAGATATTCTTACAAACTCCACAGCACGTGGACTGATCTTTTGGAGGGATGTACATCTGGTTCTGAAACAAAAATTAACATGTCAGCTGAAAAATGTCTTCAATGAAAAAAAGAAGATGTTTGGCACACAGTTTAACGTGTCTTTGTGTGCAGTGGTCTTACTGGTCTGCAGTGGGCGGAGCAGTTGATGCTGCTGGTTCGGAGCAGGTGGAAGCCGCTCGCCGGGTCGAGGCTGCGGCTGCACTGCCTGCTGTGACACAAACCGTCTTCATCGTGCTCCACCAGAGTCTGACCTGGCCTCAACACACTACGCTCACCAAACACACACACTGCCTCCCGTACTGCACAAACACACACACACACACACAGTGTCACAAGGTCAGAAATCATGCTGCACGGGGCCTCAGATCTTTGCACCATTAGATGCTTTTTTCATAATAATGGCAAACATTTGACTTAACATGGTTAAGGTAATTATTTTGTTTTCTTTTTGTTCATTTTGTTATTACCTCCACCAAGGAGGTTGTGTTTTGGGGAGAGTTTGTCTGTCTGCTTGTGAACAACAAAACTCAAAAAGTATTGAACAAATCTTGATGAAATTTTCAGGAAATGTTCAAAATGGGATAAGGAAGAGTGTTTGAATTTTTGAAGGTGATCTGGATCACTGTCTGGATCAAGGACTTTTTAAGGGATTCTTTATTATTGTGAAATAGGGACGTTTTCACCATATGTGTATATAACTCCATGATAAATGGTCGGATTGCTTTGCAAAAGAACACAAGACAAGGTCACCATAATTTCTGACAGATGTAAAAGTACGATCCAGATCCTGCCAATATTCTGGATACTAAGATCTGGAATATGAAATATGTACTGGGTCATAATAATTAATAACACTGTCAGGTAACAAATTATCGTACAAACCTGCAACTAACACCAAATTGTAGCAGACAGTCTGCTGAAAGGGAGTATAACATTAAAGTAGGACTAAAGTGTTGCGTCACAATCACAATATGCTTGTCGGAGGTCTGTGCTCTCTGAGTGCTTTTGTAGTAAATAAATGAATTAATAGTGATTTAATTCCCCACTTTCTAACCCTATCCAGAAGTTTCACGTATTCTTACGTTTTCTCTTTTTGTTCTGAGCTGTTCTTCAGTTTTTTATGTACAACTTTGCTTGAATATCATATGTACAGTTTGATTTGTGAATTAGAACTCAGGATGGAGCCTATCGCCAGAGCAAATCAGGTGTAATACTTGATGAAATTTGTGCAGCATTACAAGTTTCTCTATCTTGATTTGTCTGTAACAAATCCCCTTCTGCTGGACTCACCACACTTGTATCTCTTGCAGGCGCATTGGTTCTGTGGGTCAGACATGAAGGCCCGGTCCAGCTGGGCGGCCTCTCCCTGCAGAACGCAAAGAGAGCAGGATCAGGATAGTGAAAAACAAGCACAAAAAAAAACAAAGAACTGCATATAATGCATAGAAACAGAAACACACTGAATCATATTTAAAAAAAAAAAAAAAAAGTCAAGAGAGGTCTGAACATGGAAGTCAGGACTCACCAGGCCACATTTTGGGGAGGTAATCTTTTCACAGGAACACTCTAAGAAAAATTAATTCACACATTTTAATTCAATTTCTGTAAGACTTCAATCTTTAAATCTATATATTTTGTATGCAGCTTTAAATGTCGTACCACATGTTTGGTTTGGGCAGCAGCGACCTGGTGTGGACACAGACGTCACCGACATTCCAACAGGACAATTCAGCTGAGGACACCTGTAAGGCTCACAGACTGAAAACACACACAGTCAAACCATGCCGTCAGTTTCTGTAATAACTTGCTGTTAGTCTGTAGCTTTTTGAAAATGTGTGTGTGCTCTCACCACACTGATAGGACGGGCAGCAGTGGTCTGTTGTGTTACCGTCCACCGTCAGCACCTCTCCATCTTGACAGACAGGAGGCGTCTCCACACAGGAGGAACACACTGCAGTAATACACACACATTTCATTCACCAATAACTTATGGTTTATTCAGACCAGGATAAGGTATTTCATGTTTTCAAACTGACTGCAGATGTGTGCCAGACAGCAGCTGCCGTCAGCTCTAGTGGCGATGAGAGTTTGGTCGTCTCTGCAGGCGGGAACGTCTGACTCACAGAGCTCAGGATCACACTCTGAAACAGATAAGGTCAAAAAAGGGACAATTAAGTTTCTGAGGTGAAGGAAAGGAGACACAAAATGTCAAGTGGTTTTAGTATCAGCTGATTCAATAAATGGGAATGAAACTTTCGGATTAAACTTTAAGATAAAGTAACTCTGTAGTAGGACAATAACAGGAAAACATTGCTCTTCTTATTAGAGATTCAGAGATAGAGAAAAAAAAAGTCAACTCACCGCACACATAGTCGGGACAACAAGAGTCCTGTCTGTAGTATGACACCAGCTTCTCTCCGTATTTACACTCAGGTGGGAGCAGCTCACACAGAGTCTGGTTACACACTGCAGAGTCATAAAGTACATCAACACATCATCAGTTTTCTCAAATGTCTTTTTCGTTACCAAGCAAAGAAATCACACATCAGATTCAGATACTCTGATCCAACGTGAAGGCTTAATGCTAGCCTCACCACAGACTCTCTTTGGGCAGCAGCTGGAGTCATCGGCCAGGCTGATGATCACCTCTCCTGCTCGATGGCACACAGGAGCTGCCATGTTGGAGCAGTTGTACTCGATGGGGACGATGGTGTCGTTGTCACAGCGGTACATGCAGCAGGCGTCTTTTGATGCTTTCCAAACCTCACCATGTGCTCGGGGAACACCTGAGCTGTCAGTGCAGGCTGCAGACACACCCAGACAAAGATTCACCATGTACAGACACTTGCCTTTGTCGTTTTATGGTTATAAGCTATGAACCCCACCAAGGGCCCAGTTTCTTACCACACTTTTCAGGTGAGATGCAGAGCGCAGAGTACGGGCGGTGGAGAAGCGTTCCCTCTGGACACACGCAGCCCTCCGTCAGGCCTGAACACTGATCAGGGTCCGAGTCAAAGTCATGATTTGGACAAGACTGAGACGTGCAGGCAGGGAGACAGGCCTGATACCACAGAGTGTCGGGACACACGAAGGCTGCAGGAAGAGACAGAAAAAAAACAAGTGTGTTCACTCAGAGCTTTTTCTTTTAAAGAAGTTAAACTTCCCATGAAAAGCTTATAATCCCATAACCTCAAATCAGTTGGAATTGGGTTGGGAATAATTTTCCATTTTCACCTTTGCTGGTGAAAGAGCAGTGACAGGTTGAATGTATGGAAGCATTTAGAAATCTTACGACAATAGTCCGGACTCCTCCACTCAATGCAGATGTTGAATTTATGGCAGGAGGCCACATATGCAGCCAGCGCTACACACTGGTTATTCACATACTCTGCATCCCGAACCCAAACTTCACAGAATGTGCTTGGCTGTACCTGGAGACAAAGACACACAACTCAATGTCAGATACTAATGATTGTTTTCACCAGACTTTAAAAGGTGGGGCAACATTTTTTTTTATTTTTTGTTTTTTTGGCCTTATACTGTCCCTCTGGTATCCCTGTTGTAGGTCAAACAATCCCTATTTTTCTCACACTGGTGTTTTGGAAAACTCTTATTTAGCTGCTGTCTCTTTAAGGCTCCCTGCTCCACAAACCCCCTTCCTTTGGATTGGTCAGTCTTCTGGAGGTCAGTTGAGGCGAAGCTATGGGCAGGACTTGGTGTTTGAGGCCAACTACTCCAATGTGTCATCAACCAATTACAAGATTTTTATGTGATGACATCATTATTTCAAACAGTCTTGCAAATATCTTAAGATTTTGTGCTCATTTTTGAGTGGACTGTTTTGAGCAGCTTACAGACAGATTTAAGGATTTCTACAACATTAACAACCAGCATTTGCTTTATATCCATATTTAAAATGAAAGGAAAAGCAGAATACCTTCTTTTTGTTTTGTTTTTCCATCAGTCCTAAGGCCTGAATTAATTTAAGGAAAGGTTGTACCAGCTCTTTTAACAGGGATCACTAATCTATATCTTTTGCTCTATCAACATGTTTCACTGAGTTAGGAGTTCATCAATGGGAGAAATTCTCTGTTCACTAAAAATACTTTATTTTTTAACTGATATTTTAAGAATTAACATACAAAGGCATGGCAGGGAGAGAAGGCGTTGTTCTGCAGCATGCTGAGGCAGCTGGAGCAGTCGCTGGTGGAGCAGTTAAGCTCCCGGCGGCGGCTGTGGCTGACGTAGCTGGTGGTGTTGGGAACTTGCCAGCTGTCAATGAAAAGAGCCGGGTCTTCATTCACACCCACTGTGGTGCCATTGGCCAAAGTCAGGTCATTTGTTGGGTCTCCATCGCAGAAACCTGAAGTGGTGCAGCGTAAGAGATTTCACAAAAACAGGAAATAGGTGTTTATTGGCGCAAGAGATCCAAGGAGACTGACACTTAAGAAGCTGTATAAAAAATCAGAGAGCTCTTACCACAGAGACCCATGGTGGGAAGTTTTTTGTTTGAGACATCAGTGTCTATAACCATCATGCCGGTGCTGTGATACCACTGAACCTTGAGACCGGCCGGGCTGCGGATCAGGTACATGTTGCCTGTGTCGTAAATCTCAAAGCCAAACTTCTTAAACCGAGCTCTGGCGTACCGAGAGTTGACATAGAGCTAAAAGAAAAGACGATGATTGTAATTATGGGATTAATTTTGTCACTCAGGCTTCAATCTAATGGCAAAACAAATACAGGTAATATGCTCTTACCCTCCTCTGCAGCCGGTTGATGATGATGTGGTTGGAGTTGTGGGTGATGTTGAGAGCCACCAGACACAAATTGGTGAAGTTCCAGAGGAGCTAAAGATAAGCAGAGTCTTAGATCAAATCTAACTAAAGTCAGATCAGTGTCTCACTTTAAGCCGTAGGAGGTAATATTAACTCACAGGTGATTCAGAGTCTGCAGGACACTCCTGAACCAGGATGCTCACGGTCTCATTGGGCAGCTGGGTCACCACATATGATGCAGCCTTGTAGACAGCAACACTGTTTCCATCAAATGTGATCACGTTCAGATCTGGAAACATCGAGCAGCGACCTGACAAGGAGGAGGGAGGCCAATGAAAGCTGGAAACAGTTGATCTGTCACAATGAGGGCAACAAGAGATACAAAAACCAAGAGTTGGTTATCATCATCCTTAAAAACAGTTTTCCTCACATGGACAGTCCCACTTAGGACAGCACTTGTCCCCATTGACCTGGATGGCAAAGCCCAGCAGGCCACAATTTGGGGGCTCTGAAGTGAAGGGGCAGCTCTGGGATTTGTTGAATAGCACGAGCTGGTTGTTGACACATATGTACTTTGTGCATTCATCAATGATCTCAGCATACGGAGGCTGAAAGGAGACAAATAAAAAGCTGAAAATGTGAAGTGAAACCAAATGAGACAATATACAGAAACACTCAGGAAGTTCTGAAACAAAAGGGACCACATCATGAGAATGTAAACAACGTATACCCACAGTGCACATCCTTGTAGGTGAGACAGTAGTGGACATCGTCTTCTCTGTTGTGTGTGTGGTTGTTTTCAGGGCTGAATCAGGTGACACTGAAGCAGGAGGTCTTGTCACACCTGAAGTGGTCTGATCCTCTCTGTCCTCCTCAGGAGTCTGCTTTGAGGTGGCCGCTGGGAGGGCAGTCACAGAGGAGGTGGGAACATCAGGCTTCAGGGTGGAGCTGGGAGTTTCACCTGGAGACGTCACAGCTTTAGAAGTGGATGGTGATGTAATGGTCGTGGTTCTCTCTGATGTGGATGACTCTCTGGTAGTCACTGTGGGGACAGCTGTAGTTACTGTGACTGATGGAGGAGGTGTTGGAGAAGTGATGGTGGTCGAGGTGAGAACTACTGTAGTTGTATCACGTTGTTCGGTCACGACGGACTCTGCAGACGTCGTGGATGGCGTTCTTAACGTGGTTGTTGTGTCAGGGCTTGGTGTGACAGTTGGAGGGCCAAGAGTGGTTGGTCTAGGTGGGGGCCTTGTCGCTACTGTAACCCTTGAAGTGATTGGCCTGATGGTTGACCTCGGAGTTGACGTGATTCTCGGGGTAACTCTCGTTGTCACAGGAAGTCTTGGTGTTGTTCTGAGGGTGGTCGATCGAGTGCTGGTGGTAGTTGTTGTACCTGGTGTGGCTCTTACAGTGGAAACCAGTCTGGTGGTGACTCTTTCCTGGACGGTTGTTGGCCTTGGAGTTGTTTTGGAAGTGGTTGAGTCCAGTTGAGACCAAGATGGAGGCCTGGTCGTGGACCTTGTTTGCACCTCTTCTCTGGTGGTTGGCTGATGTGTTGTCTGTGTAACAGGCTGTAAGATTCCAGGTCTGAGAGTGGTGGTAACAACAATTGGTGTTGCTTTTGTGGAGCTCGTGGTTGGATGTATCTCAGGAGTAGTGGATTGAGGAGGGTGTGTGGTTGGTGTCCTTGTTGTAGTGGCTGAGACTTCCAAGATATCAGGAGACGTTGTAGTCCTGATGGTGGTTGTGGGAGCAGATGATGTAGCAGAGGTGACATCAAGCTTGGGTGTGGCTGGACGGTGAGGTACCTCAGTGGATTTGGAGGAAGTGACTTCATGGATGCCAGTTTCAGAAGAGACCCCTGGTGTACTCTTTATCATCGGACTGTAACCTGGGGTGGAAGAGGTTTCCCAGTGAGCAGGACGCCACTGCTCAGAGGTCTGCGTGGTGGACTTTGTATGGGTAGAGCTCTCTGCTGTTGGTAAAAGTGGGACTGTTGTGGTTTTTGTCTGAGACACTGGCACTACAGTTGGTTTTGTTGTAACAGGGAGACTTGTAGACACGATGGACGTTTCCGGAACCTCTGAAGGTGTTGAAGTTGTGGTTCTCTCTGTGGCTAAGATGGAGGCAGACCAGGAGGCTCTCTCAGAGTGGGTTGTGGTTGAAGATGTTGAAGAAGGTGTGGTGTCTGTGATCCTCAAAGGTGGAGGTGTGGTAGCTGCAGGTCTTTCAGACACAGTGGGCTCACTTGTGGTCACTTTCTCTGTTATTGTTGTTGTTGGTGTTGTTCTCCAGTCTGTAGGAGGAGGAGCGGTTGTGGTTGGTTCCAGGTGGGATGTTGTTGATGATGATGGTGGTGATGACGAGGATTCATGAAGGGTTGTTGTAGAAATTCTTGATTCTGTTGGAGTTGTGTGGTGGATCCTGTCTGAGGTGACAGGTGTTGATGTTGCTTCAGGACTTGTTGGACGACTTGGGGAGACAGGTGCAGCCGGTGTGACCAATTCTGTGGTTTTAGGTGAAGGGACTGAGGGTGAAAGTGTGCTTCCTGTTTCATCAGGTGGTGACATCGGAAATGGTGGAGAGGTTGTGGAGACTGCACTTGCTGTTGGAGGGAATGGCTCCACTGTTACAGGCTTAGTGCTTGCATCTGTGTGTGCAGAGGTAACTGCACTGGGAACTGTAGTCCTTTCTGTAACTGTGGATGTCTCTGAGTCTGGGGCAGGGCTGGGACTGGTTGTGGTTACTACTGGAATAACCACTGCTGACGGAGATGTAGCCCCTGTGGGCTCTTTAGCTGGGTGAAGGTCACCGGGGGAGGTAGCAGTGATGATGGTAAAGCTTGTTGTTGGTGCTTCAGCTGTAGATTGCTTTGATATTGCAGTAGTGGTGAACAGAGGCGGGAGGAGGTCTGTGGGTTTAGGGGTGGAGGTGATCCAGAGTGCTGATGTAATAGCAAAGGGAGCGCTGCTAATTCTGGATGTACTGGGGCTGAAGGGTTTGCTCGTAGTACTCTCAGCTTCAGTTGTTTTTGGTGTTGTACCTGCTACTGTTGTTGGTGAGGCTCCTGTCACTTTAACAGTAGACAGCGCCACCTCTGGGCTTTCAGCTGTTGGAGGAGACAGGGGTCCTGCTGTTCTGGGAAGCTCAGGAGCTACAGGCTGGGAGATGGTCGCTGGATGTGGTGGTTCCTCAGGAGCAGGTGTTGGTGTTGAAGATGTTGTCTGCGTCACAGTAGGAGTCATTGTGTGGATTTTGGTGGTAGGTTCAGTGAGCAGTGGGTTTGAGGACACTGCTGCTGTTGTTGTGGTTTTTAAAGAGGTGGTGGAGGCAGTGGTGCCCCTGGTGGTCGTTAAAGGGGCAGTCGTGGAGGTCAGCTGTGCAGTTGATGGTGTTGGAGGCTGCCAAACAACTGGGGCCTTGATGCCTGACAATCAAAAATCGAAAAATGGGATGTTAAAGGAGCATTAAGCTGCAGAGAGAGGTTCAGTTCAAATATCAAATTCAGCATCAGCTGAACTTGTCCAAAAGCTAAAATAACTTAAGACTCCCCTTTCCACACACAAAGGGGTTTATCAAAAGTTATGTGATCTCAACAGTCACTTTAATATCTGTAATCAGGTGACACTCACAATCTTCAATGTGGACACACCGACGGGTGACCTCATCCAGGACCATGTGTGGGGGGCAGACAGGAAGACAGCCCTCCACTCTGAGCAGAAAAAAACATGCAGCGATGATTCATGATGATGATTCGATGATTGAAGAGCTAAGACTAGCTGCTAGCTGCTAGCTGTGGTGAGAGACAATCATCAGCTCACTCTGAAGTTTAGACCAGTCAGCAAATTTTTGTGTTAAGTGTTAACGATCAGGTCAAAGGTCTTACTGTGGGATGCTGACACAGGCTTCAGCTGCCGGGTCACTGCAGGTCCTGAAACAGGGGATGATGCAGGAATCATACCTCCACTGGCACCGAGGACCAGGTGGAGTGTCTGGGCTGGGAGCTGAAACAAAACCGGCAGAATTGAAACTGTTAAGAAAAACATGTTCCTGTGTCACTGGTCTAGTCAAACTGCCTCTTTGCTTATACTGAAAAGGGTCAATTAAAGCGTACAGACTTATGCTGCATTCCATTTGTACTCAGAACCGGGAAGTTAGGAGTGGTCATCTCCAAGTTCAGCATTTTAGTTGCCAAGTTGGAAAAACTTGTCATTACAGCAGTATTTTTGTATATAAACATTAAATAATACGATACATACGGCTGATTTATTGCGACAACACTAGTCAAAAATTCTAAAATAAAAAGATTAAAACAGGAGCTTAATTACTGTTAATACTTGAACTCAGAATTTCCTACTGGGAACTCAGGGGTGGTGTGGGTGCTCCCACTTACAAGTCAGAAATTCCGACCACAGGGGGCGTTCCAGCTGGGTGTTCCCACCCAGAAATAGGAAATTCTAACTTCCGATTACTAATGGAACGCACTATTACACATCCAACATTTCTTAATAAACATGTCTGTACAAAGTTTCAATGAACTGGGCCATGAACTTCTTAAAAATCTAACATACTTCAGAATTATTTGAGTAACTTTAGATTTCATGGTCCATTTGTTCATTTAATCAATGTGATATTGTCTATTGTTTTGTATTTCTTCAGATAAATCAATAGATATAATTTACCTTTTTCAAAAAATACTGCAGACATTTATATTTACACAAAAACGTGACAAAAATCTTGATGTGTTTACATTTTCCCTAGTAGATAATGCATCCTCTATAATAAATTACACATTTCGAATCTCAATAAATCATGTAGATTTAATTAAAAATTTGGACAATGTTTTTTTTTTGGTTTGTTTGTTTGTTTAAATGCCTCAGACAAAATTTTGTTTCTAGCAGTATGAAGGTGTTTAATGATGGTCAAAATTAGTCTTAAAAAATAAGTATGAATATGATGTAACTAATCCATTCTGGCCTAAACAGACCACTGAATATTTTCCCTCAGCAGTCATGTGATGAACTTAAAAAGTTTGCCTGATGTGCAGTGTTCCCTGCTGTCAGAGGTAATACAATCTGCTGCTGGCTCCTCCACTTTTCCATTAGCTAAAACAAATTCTGCTGTATTTTTAGCTGCGGTAATCTGCACTGCTGCTCTTTAAGCGATGCATGCAGGCACAGGAGCTCCTGGTGTTGACCTTTGACCCAAGAAAAAAAGCACTAAGGACCAACTTAACCAACAAGAAAACATCCTCAAGTATGTATATAATGCACAAAAGTGAGGCTCAAAAATAAAACACGGAATAAAAACTTAGCAGATAAGATACATGATACTTTTTTAAAATGTGCTTATATTGAGGCGCAGTATAGATTTTCTTTTGATATATCTTCTATATGTTTATCTACATTTAGACAACATTTTTGTTCTGTATTATTACTTGAACCAGTTAGGACAGTCATCCACTTTCATTTACCTGTGAGTCTGAACAGCGTGGCCTTGCGGAAGCTGTCAGTATGTCTGTGTTTCAGCAGGTGGAGGCGGGGCAGCATGGCATACAGGAAGAACCCGGGTTTGGAGTGGGACTCTAGTGAGTCAAATCCAGGTACCCAGGTGTTCCTGTGGAGGATGAATGTTGCCCTGTCCCAGAACGTCTCACTGTCCTCCCATTTGGAAAGTCTAATCTGGCCTTTAGGGCTGGCATACAGGAAGTAGTTTGGTCTGTCTGATGACTCGAAGGATACCCGGGAGGTGTCTGTGGGGACAAAAATTAGGACATTATCACAGCATCAAGAAACAGGAACAAAAACATTTCTCCCTTTTTTTTTTAACAAAAATCCAGTTTTCATTATTGCCATTTTTTTAATGTCACTGACCAAAGGAGACTCAAATATATCAAGCTGAGTCTCTCGAGGCTCACCAGCACTTTACTAGATAAATCTTGTTTTAATCGATGCATTTTCATTAGCAGCAGGTTAAAACATATTCTGAGAAAAAATAGGATTGCAAAAACTAGAGAAAAGGCTTGATTTAACTCATTTCTTTCTAGTGATGCCTTTATCCAAATCTGATTATACTCAATATGAGCCACATCCAAATAATCAGTCCAGAAAAATATCTTATTTCAAGTCATTTAAAGACAAACAAGAGGTCTGAATTGCTTGTAATAAGTGAAATAATTTGCCAATGGAACAAGAAAAATGTGCTTGAAAATTTGCTTACAACTAGCGTGTCTTAGTACGAGTATCTTTTCTCTTGTTCCACTGGCAATTTTTTTACTTGTTACAAGCGGTTCATACCTCATTTTTGTCTTTAATAACTTGAAACAAGACATTTTTCTGGACTGGTCAGGCAAATGTGGCTCAGATTAAGTCTGAAAAGTCACTTTCTGCTGAAAATAAGACAAAAACACTTGACAAAATTTCAGTTTTTTGAAGTGTAGTGAGTGATTTTTTCTATTCCGGTTTCCAGTAACTCATCAAACAGTATCAGTTATGTGTTTTCATTCTATTTAATTCTTCTTAAAAAGGAACCAGATGACTGCATCCATGCAGCTCACACACGGTAAAAAGTTCAAGAAACTTGCTCCCGTCTTTGCTTTCTTGCCAGCCTGTGGCTCAGGTTCCAATATTAGCATTTAGCAATCTGATCCCTGAACCTGTCTGCCACTGAAGTCCATCTCCTCCATCAGTGTTTTCACAGGGACACTTAATCATCCAAACACTGCTGAGGGCAGAGGAAACAGAAGATGGCACCACCAGCAAGATTTAGGTAGTATTTGAGAGAAATAATGAACCTAAGCATCATGTCTGGTGGTGAAATGTTGTGTCACAGAGAATGTACTCACCGTGTGGTCGGGCTCTACTGAGGCCGGGTGTCATCATGAACTGTGAGAGGACTCGAGGCGCTGTGATGTCACTGAGGTTTCCCTTCTGCAGGAACACCAAACCACTGGACCGGCTGGCTGCCAACCACGCCGTCCTGTCCCTGAAGGTGGTCAGCCTGAAGGGGCCTTTACCCAGGACTGCAGAGAGGAGGATACGTTAGTGCGGTCCTGACAGAGTATGTGTGATTTACCGTTCTGATAGCTCGTGTAGAAGAAGAGATATCCTCATACCTTTGTTGTAGTATTCACAGTCATACGCTGCAGAGAGGAGCAAAGGAGCAGTTAGCTTCAGTCATAGTGATATTCAGGTACCAGGACTGTTTAGTTATCTCTTCAAACAGAAGTTGATCAAATAAGGAATTCCCTGCGTCTGACTTACGGCACAGAGACGGGGAGCGCCAGTCGATGGGGACGCCCTGATGGCAGCAGCGCTGGGCATAGGCTGCCACACTGGTGCAGAAACACTCGCAGTCTCCTCCTCGACTGCAGGCACACGTGTCTGCCAGACAGTTCATGTAAAACCAGGTGACATCCACCTGAACACAGAAGAATGAATCTTTAAAATGGTGACAATAATGATGAAGTTACAGCACGAAAGCTCTCAGAAAAAAATCAAGTGGAAAAACTTTCAACGAGGACAAAAATGTGTTCTCAAGTATCACTTGAGTGTCTATATTTATGCAGAGTGTTAAGCTGTTGGGATGAGTATTTGAGTGAGGTATGCATGCTCCAAACTGCAGGTCGGGTCAGTCGTGTTGTCTGTTTACTCACCACAGGGTGGCAGGCCTGGAAGACCTCACTGAGCAGCACAGCACACTGACGCTTTGCAAAAGGCTCTCTGAGCGGACTGAGGCTGCAGGGGTGTCTGATGTCTGGACTGTTCACACACTGAATACACACACACACAAACAGAAACAGAGGGTTTTAGGAACTATAAGTAAGGCCTGATACTCTATCGGCTATATTGATTAAAAACTAACTTAACTCACTTCTGCTGCCGTCCAGCTGTTTCCAAACTCCTGTGGAGTTGCAGAGTCGATGTTGTCAGGGGTTCGCATCTCGTTCACCGTCTTCATGTCAAAGTTTCCACATAGCCCACTCAGCTTCCCCTGGACACATCCACAAACATATTATAATTGATAACTTACATGCATGGATATTGAAGAGTATGAAAAACAGGATGGGTAAAGTCTACAAGGAGCAGTGTTGCTGCAGATTCTGAGAAGTCTTCTGGTTGTTCATTGACAAAGATATAAGAAGTTCTAAAAGTGAATGTTGTAATATTTAAGTTGCTTGGATTTGACTTTGATTTGATGTCTGCAAAATGCTCTACATCAGATCAGAGGAAAGGCAAGGCCGTCTTGTCTTACCTGCCAGCGAGGTCCAACCTGAATGTGGACAGTGGTCTTCCGGTCCCAGAGGACGGTGACGTCCTCCTCTGGGAAATGAACCACTGTGTAGTATCCTGCAGGCCAGATGAACATCCTCTGCTTCCTGTCGATCAAACTGGATGGATTCTGAAAAGGAAATAGTGGTTTTAAATCTCTAAAGTGTTGCTCTAAAGATAATTTTCTGTAAAGCCTGAAACCAGAATCATTTTTTTGTGAGCATAAAATCACATCTGAAGCAACTCTTACTGGCTTCCCTGTGTCGTCATCAAATGCCACAAAGGATCTTCCGATACTGATCAGCAGAGATTTCCTGCAGATGACTCCACTGTCAAAACAGTCAACGTTCTCAGCTGCTACACTGAACATCACATCAGCGCTGCTCTGTGGAAAGGAAAAAACTTTACTCACAGAAACGGCCAGTGTTTTAAAAACTGAGAAATATTTTAAATAAGAATTCAAAATACACATGCACCTGGACAAGCATTAACCTGATTCCAGCTACTAAATTTAGTAGGGATGCACTATATATTGGTATCAATGTTAGTATTAGCCGATGTTAGTCATTTTTTTAACATATCCGTATCGGCCGATGTGAAAAACTAGGCAAATATTGACTCATTAGCCACCGGCCATTTTTCAGAGCATCTTGAACCGTCTTTCAAGACCCAAATAATATTGTTTTCTATGACTATGTAAATACCAAAACTACCAATACTGATATTGGTAAATATGAATATCAAAATTTTGATATTGGTGCATCCCTAAAATTTAGCAAGGGCAGAAAGATGTTCAGGGTGATCAGGGCATCAAATGATTTCATAAAGATTAAGAGTTTTCTCTTTTTAATACTCATGCTCTAAATCTCTTTTTTCCCACTTCCTTTTCACTTTTTGACCAGAAACCGCAGGTAAAAACTTTGGCAACATATGATCATCATGTCAGTGTGAGGTATTCTTGAAATTCAAAAGACCATTGGACACAAAAATTCTCAATAACTCAAACTTCATGCTGTTATTATTCCAAATGAGTGGTTAAAATGTGCAAAAGTCCAGATTTTTTTCCCTTTCTTTAATGAGGACTTGAAATACCTTTACAAGGTAGACTTTGCATGCACCAACATAGTCAAACAGCAGCCCATCAAACGTCCTGTAGTGGCGATCCCCGTAAGCCATGCACATCGATGGACATGGATGAAACTCACACTGGAAGGTCCCATGCTGGCAAACACTACAAAGAGAGCAAAGCTTCAGTGATTCAGCACCAACTTGTTCCCACTTAGTTTGAAGGCACTTTTTTCATCTCTAATGGCCTCCTTTTGTGGAGAGCCTCGGGTTTACAGCTGGCAGAAAAGTGGCCGCTGAATTGTCCAAGGCTGAATCAGCGCTCATTGAGCTATTAGGCTGTCATCTACATCGTCTTCTCTGGCTATGGCTCGAAGAAGAAATGGGAGGATCGACTGAGATCACCAGGAGAGAGTTTCCTTTCAGCGGACTGAAGCAGAGGGAATCAAAGAGTCACACAAGGCCTGGCTCTGTTTTTCAGGCCTGTCTCTGTCCTCTGATAACTCAGAATTATAGATATCAGGTGGCCACTTTTGCTACACGGACAATCTCAGGAGTCATCGCTCTCAGGCTGAATCTGACTTTGAAAAATTAGCCAAACTGTTGGAGATTTGTCTTAAGTCTGACAGGCTCTGTTAGCAGGAGATCAGTGATGGTAAAACAAATTGGTGCAACATGTCAAAATGGATAAAGACCAATTGAAGACAAAAGGGAAATTAACACTTAAAGATCATATGGACGCCGGTCAGAGTAGTTAACAGACATTAAAGTTGTGGCTTAGTCTTCATAAACCCATGAACTCACCACTGATGGCAGGGAGAGGAGACTCTTTCTCCAGGGTAATACTCCTTTCCTTTCCACAGACAGGGGCAGGATGCTGGTTCAAAGCACTCATCTCCATGTTTCAGCAAGCTGTGGGAAAAAAAGACTCATCAAATTAGCATTAACATGAACATTACCCAGGATCACTGCAGCTTTCAAAGACATGTTAGTGTCTTGACCTGGTCATTTAATGGCCACTATCTCAAGCTAACTTAGAAAAGGTCCCAAATATTCACTTGTGTAGCATTTAAAGGAGAAGGAAAAAAATCCACCCACTTGAAAATTTTCACTCTTTCGTGGGACAATTATAAAAGTAGATCCAGGCCTGAGATTAATCAGTTTCAAGACATCAATAACACAACTAGAAAAACAATCAGAGAGCACAGACCTCTGCCAAGCATATTGTGATTGTCATGCACCACTTTAGTCCTACTTTAATGTTATACTCCCTTTCAGCAGACTGTCTGCTACAATTTGGTGCTAGCTGCAGGTTTGTACGATAATTTGTTACCTGACAGTGTTGAAAACTATGATGACATATTTCATATTCTGGATCTTAGTATCCAGAATATTGCCAGGATGTGGATTGTACTTTTACATCTGTCAGAAATTATGGTGACCTTGTCTTGTATTGTTTTGCAAAGCAATCTGACCATTTATCGTGGAGTTGTATACACATAGGGGGAAAAAGGACCTAATCCTTTAAAAACAAACCTGGCTCCAGACAGTGATCCAGATCACCTCCAAAATTTATTCACTTCTTCCTCATCTCATTTTGAACATTTCCTGAAAATTTCATCAAGATCCATTTGTTACTTTTTGAATTATGTTGTTCACAGAAAAACAAACAGACAAACTCTCCCAAAAACATAACCTCCTAGCGTAGGTAATAACTTATGAATGGGCAAACAAATGGATTTAGCTGGGGAACCTAGCTTTGCCTCCAAACCTTTAGCCACACAACATGTTTTTTATTCAAACCTTAAATGTACTTTTATGCCTAAGCTTTTGGCTCAACTTGGCCTAGTCCAGGATCAAAATTCGGGATGAATTTTAAAAAAATTGAGTGGATTACAACTCAGTGAAACTGGTATATTTGGTCACACTCTGAAGGTCTGCAGTGTCAAAGCTAGAGCTTATGTCAGTGCTGAAGAAACTGTGGGCTCCCAAGATGCAATCCAGTCATAGCATCATGTCATTCAGAGCTTTCTCTATCCCTAACTCAGATATGGGGACTGTCCTTTTGCCCAGAGATCAACAGAAGCAGAGCCAAGGTAGGTGACCCTGAAGAGCAGAGCAATCCCAGGAAACATGAGGGAGAGAGTTCAGGGGTGGGCGCCTGTGGATGAAAAGCGGTAACACTCGTTGGCTACATGAGAAAACCAGACAATTAGGATTCTCAGAGATAGGGAGAGAAACAGTCTTTGTCCGGATGCCTCCATTTACTCTCCACTCTGCGAGACGAAGGCTGATAAGTATCTTGTAATATCCCGGGTTGAGCTATATCCACTGGCAAGACAGCAGACAATGAAGTGACACAGTAAATGGTCCCATCACAAACCTCAGGTTCATCTGAGTAGAGTTACATCCCAGATAAAACCGTGTTAACAGCTTCCTTTATCCGTCCGCCAAGCTGCAGTATCAAGTACACTGATCAAAGAATCTAAAATCATTCACTCTCCTGCTCTACACGCACATTATGAATAAATTTTCATAATCACAGCCTTCATTTGAATTTAATTCTAACAGATAATGAAAAAAGTACTGAGGGAGATACGATTTCATAGAGTGGCGACAGAAGAAGGAGACTCAAAAATGGGTTGTTTTTGGACAAGGATGCATCCGGTGCTGGGCCAGGTGTTGTGCGAAAGATCACACATTTTATCAGACCAGAGGAAAACAAGATCAGTCCTTTCTGAGTGCATCAGAACAGGGTTTTTTTATGTTTCCTTGAGTGGGAAACTCCTAAACTTTTGCTTCCAGATGTTTCCATGTGCTTGCTGTAACTAACACCAGATTCCAGTATGCTGCATGGTCCTGTTTTGCACCTGAAGGTCCAGTTTCAGCAGGGCTAATAGTCTCCGAATGAAAGGATATTTTGATCATAAACAAAGTGTGCCATTGTGAATGAGACACAATAGATTCTTCTGTCAGCACCTTAACTAATTATTCCTCGTCTGAGGTTTTATAGTGCTGCTGCAGACGAATACCTCACGGTGGACTAGGAGCAGAGTGTTTTGTTTTGTTTTTACCATGATATTAAAGCTCCCATATTATGCAAAAATCACTTTATTAAGTCTTTTAGTGAAATTTGTGGGTCTTTGGCTTTCCTCCCAGCCCACAAAATGTGATATTTAATGACAAAACCTGTACTTAGTAGTGCTTGTGAATGTAAAATCCTGACCTAAAATGAGCTGTTTGGATTTTGGGGATATGCCGACATCAGCGATTCCCGTTTTTGACCAGTCAGAAGCAAGTCTGACCTGATTGGTCCACTTTCTGCCCCGAACCCCCTCCCCGCCCACTCCCTCCTCCAGCAGTGGGGAGGAGAATGCCAAAGTTGAATGGCCATCACTGCTCTGTTTTTAGCTGTAAGCAGCCACATAGTTCCATGCACAAGTTTCCCATCTCAGAAGAAGACAAGACTAAGTGGCTAGAGTTCATTTATCAAGGAAATGTGCCAGCTACACTCAGTAAAACTGTGCATGTGTGTGCTAGTCACTTCACGGCCGACTGCTTTTCCAACTTTGGACAGTACAACAGAGGGCTAGCGAATAGACTGGTCCTGAATCCAGGCGCATTACCAACCATCCGCCAACAAACCTCGGACCCTGGAAATGTGAGTATTTTAAATGCTGTGTGCTGTGGAGCAGATGTAAAGCTTTTCCTCAGTGTCCTCCCTGTCTCTGTGTTAGCTTCAGGATGCTAACTGTAGCTGCGGTTAGCCTGTTGTTTTAGCCTGTAATGTTACAGTAAACGAGCTTCGCTGTTTTCTAAACATTGTGCACTTGGAGCTCGTGGCGCCGCTCTCAGTGACGTGGAAGAGCGGGCCGGTATCAGTGGTGGCTCATTTACATATGGAGGCCACGACCACTAAATCAGAGCGTTCTGAACAGAGGGGCTATGAGAGCCTGGAAACAATGCTGCTGTGCTTGATTTAATGGCTTTTTGGAACAAAACATGTTACTACCATCTCATGAAGACATCAATGATCCATATTAAACTGCAGAAAAGGAGCAGAATATGGGACCTTTAATCTGTGTACAGTGTTTAGATGGCAGAGGGGGCACTTGGTGATCATCCAGTCACAAAGTTGACCTGCCATAATATTCCAAAAAGGATCATTATCATAATCCTAACTGTTCCCATAAAACTACTTTTTCTACTGGACTCCTGACTGCACCATTAACCTGACACAGCCGTTTCTTTGTCTCCAAATTAACCACAAAATTAGCCGTCAAACTATCAGGCTCCAGTGATTTATTAAAACTCCCAACATAAGCAGCATTAAGATCATTTAGAGCAAATTCGTGACAGGCTAAAGGTCGTTGTGCTGTAGAGCTGGTTGTGAATCACAGCAGTGAGGTCAGCAGAGATGACACAGAGTCAAAAATAACCACACAGTCTCTCTGTTACTGTCTGACCTTTCACTTGTGCTACTGATACAAACTGAAGCTATTTATACACTGAAGAAGGGCAGGGATTAATTACATGTGGAACTAATGTGTAGTAATTTGTCACATAAAACTAATAAGATCTATGAATAGAAAACTGAGATTTTTGTTTCCAATTGTCAAAAAATAACATACAAAAGTATGCAGCAGAGCCTGTTTTATATCGCCTATTTCTATGTAAATCTTTATCATTTATATGTTTGTGCTTCATACCTTTGATTATTTTTTCTTGAAGTGGTAAGTGGCTGACTTACAAACGCTTGTGTGTGAAAACACACAAGTGTTTGATTCTCAGTGTAATGTTTTCAAAACATTTTTTTGCAATTTAAACACCGAGATCAGTGTCAGACTCACACATTTGTTGATAACACTGAACAATCTTTAAAATCATAAATAACTTGATTAAATAAATAGAGTATAGGCAGTGTTGTCATGTGGTGTTATGGGATTGTCAGCGTAAGTTTTATTGAGCTTCAAGTCTTATGTTGTTGGTTTTATGTCTTTCATTTGTTTTTCCAACAGAAGCCTGTTATACCACTGGTAAATACATTTTTATCCTTTCCAAACACAAACAATGTTCTGCCAGTAAAATAAAGTTGTTAATTATTCTGTTTAAATTATTTTTGTCATGGTTCTTCTTCATCTGCTTTATGAATCAGTAAGGTAAACCTTATGCACTTTAATATCAAGAGAAATAACATTAAGACTCTTAAACTAGTCAGAAAGTGTCATAAACTTTGATGTATCTCAGCCGAGCCTGTCTGTGCATTTTGTCCTCATGATGACTCTGAGTTGATGTCACAAAATGAAACCACTTAACCCTCCTTTCAGGCCGACTGGATTATAGAGATCAGGTTACTGTAATCTGCTCCATGATGTCTGTCCAGCTCATCTGCTGGCTATGAGGACTTTTGTCCTACACAGATGATCTAAGAGTCATCAGAAATGATCGCTGCTAGCTGTGAAGAATATCACTGAAGTCGGGTACAAATGTCTCTGTTAGTTTCAAAACTCAACTGGAATCAGACAGATTTTACAAAAGTTTTATATGTTTGATACCAAGAAAGCCTGAGTCTGAGCAGGATAGTCTGAAATCACGTAAGAAAAAAGATAAACAAGGGTGTTTTCATGGGTCCAAGCTGACCTCAGAAACAGGTTTGGACCAAGCAGTAACCACCAGTGTAAAAGAGTGAGACAATGTGGAAGCGCTGTTTCTCGAGTGTCTGCTTGAGGCTGAAGTACCAGTAGTCAAACACACACAAAGCCAAAAAAAAGCAGTTTTCACAACAGAAGTTAACGTATTTACAGCCTGGCTTAGAAAAGGTCTCCTGTCTGAATTGCTAACTCTACTATCGGCACACTGTATGGGGCAATTCAGAAGATATTAAGATCGTGAGCTCGCCCAATCAGGTGCACAGTTCAGCTCACGTGACTGACGTGCGCCCTATAGCTGTCCTCGACTCCCCTGTCACTTCTTATATGGCCGGGATAGCCGATCTGCTTCAAAAGCCAGTTTCAGAAACAGACGTTGGGGAGACTATGTCTATTAATTATACAGTCTACCAATTGGGCCATCCTGAAGAGTTAATGCCACATGGACAAATGCAAAGAAAGTACGGGAGTTTAAGTCCTCATACGACTTCCATCAGATGTCTTCTGTCTCTATAAGTCACAGTCCCCATCAGTCTGAGTCAGTAGAAACCCTCCTGCCTTCCCTCCTGTAAGCATCACCAGGCACAGAGATCTTTAATGCTTGACCTGCTGCCAGGAAGAGTCAGAGGATTATTCCTGCCTCATGTGACATTTTTCCGGTCTTTAACCAGCCTACAGCCAGCTCCCCTCCCCAAGTCAGTGACACAGTGACTCAAGCTTCAAGTTTCACCAATCCCACACTGTTACATCTGAAGGTCACGCTCTTTTGTAGCATCATTATGAGTCACCTTCGACAGATGAACAAGAACATTTAGGAGTTCAGAGCAATTAGTTATGAAGTATTTCTTATATTTCCAGCAGCTAGAATACCACACATGCTGCATCACTCACCCAGGGGGGCAGGTACATCCAGCCACACAGGGCTCATGTGTGGAGCAGGTGAGGTTGAGCAGGTAAGATTCACATGTGCGCTCACAGGCCACGCCCCTTCCTGACAAGTAGCCGTCCTGTCCCTCTGAGCAGTTCTGATAGAGCTGACCAGCCGGACACAGCCTATCTGGAAGAGGAGGCGAGAAAACGAAAGGTAAGAGAACACTTCAGTGATGCTATTAAAAAAAGAAAAAAAAAAAACGCACCAGGAAGAGGAAAAAAATGTGTAATAAAGCCACTCACCACTGTCTGCTGTCTGTGACACCAGTTTACCATTCACACAGAGTCTGTAGAGGAACAGAGACAACAGAACGATGATCAAGATGGTTTTAATGAACTGTCCTATCACACTAACAAGGACCTGAGAGACATTTATATCTTTAAAGTGTAAAAACACATGAAATCTGCCCTTAAAGCACATTACTCTGTGATGGGAAAGTGTTATCAGAAAACCAGAGATGAATGAAAAGACCTTACTGAACACCTGCTGAGGTCATGATCACATCTCCTGGCTCATAATCTGCTCCCAGGAAACTGCAGGGGCACTCACTCCTGGAAAAAAACGCACATGAGAAGAGGTCAGATCACTGACAAATGTGACTTAGCGTCCAAAGGTCTTCAGAAAGCTCCTGAGTACTTAAACAGCCAGCTTTGGGTGATGTAAACTCAATACTGCTCAGTTTGTTCACTGCAGTGTAAAGATTTATGTTAAAGAGGGCTTTGTGTTACCTTAAACAGAGTATTACAGGTAAGGGGATAGGGGGCAGATAAGCAGGCTTAAAGAGGTGAAATCAGTGCTGAAGGTGTCGAATCCTAAACTAAACATCCTTTAAAAAAAAAACTCTCAATAAAAAAGCATGAATATGAATGCTGATTTTTATGTTGTTTATAAGGTGCTAAAACTTGTGAGAAACAAACCAGCGCCACACATCGGCCTCTTTGCAACAAATTCTTTCTCACTGGTTATCAGATATCTGTGCAGTCCCCAGCTCGAGTGGGAATGAAAGGGGGGTTTCACGGTGAATTCCTTGATGTAACTCTATCACATGGTAAGTAAGGCACCGCGCTGCACTAGGATGTAAAAACCTGGGACATTTAAGAGGAATTAAGCTGCTTGTCTTTTAGGGCAGAGCGGGCTGAAAGCAAGAGCACAATTACTGAGGTCCTCTGGCTCTGTAACGTCTGCGGGGAAGATACACGGCTCTCCACTTAAAGGCTGACCTAAACTCCAGAGGAGATACAAATATCACTTAGAGAGGATCGGTTTGGTGGAGTGTCTTCAGCTCACTTTATCCTCCGACTGGCTCCAAACTCACAGCACGGCTGCATGGAGACATGGAGCTGCACTGATACACAACTGCTTTATAATTCAGGATTTAAATGATGGATTTCTTCACTGCTTTGTCTGAAATGTTTTTCCTGAAATTATTAACTTTATCAGCATAAAAATAATGTCATTTTTCTTCTCATTTCTTCCCCTTGCCCCTCCTCAGCCCTACCTGTGCACACAGGTTTGTGTTCGGTGGTTATAGAAGGATCCCTGAGGGCAGACGCAGCCCTCCTCACACTCCTCCCCACAGTGCTGCGGGATGGAGAGGGCGGAGCAACGGTGCTGGCAGGACGACACACAGGTGCCATACGTCATGGTTGGAGGACAGGTGAGCCCTGCAAGGAGAGATAGGGACTCTCATTAGCAAATCACACCGGAGAAATGTTTCATCAATAAAATCAGCTTTGTCGACAGTAAGAGGTGAACTGCTGCACAAATGAGCCCGAATACAAAATTTAAAAATACAAATCACTCACCACAGTCAGGTATCTGAGATCGAAAGTCGATGATGACAGAGAACCTGCGGCATTGTCGAGCGTAGTGAGCAAGAGCTGAGCAGAGGCAGGGAGTCCCACACTTACAGGTGTCAGAGCGACACTGCTGATGGAAAGAGGTCGGACTGAGGTACTCGTGACAGGCTGAGAACAGATCCTGGTTCAGTACATCACACATCTGTGAGGCATAGGCCACTGTAGAGAAACAAAGAGCAGGTGTTTGGGTTTTTTTACCTGATAGAAAGAATGGTCATTTGTTGTCTAAATCTAAAGACTTAGCCCCAGATACTCAGATTTTTGCCTCAAAAAATCACAAATATAAATAATTAGAAAAACAAAATATGGTTAATTTTCTTTCAATACAAAGGGAAAGACACTGACCAGCTTGCTGGTGTGTATCACAGGGGTCAAGCTGAGGTGCACTGAAACTGGGTGAACAAGCTGATGAGACTCTCCAGGCGTTTCCAAACAGCTGAGGCGTGCTTTCTATCATACCTGAAGGGGATCTGCAGAGAGACACATAAGGTAAACCCAGTGTTATTTACAAATACATGGAGCAAAACAAACATATCAAGCTCATTTGGCACAGTGAAACTTAAACCAGGTAGAAAATCACCTAGGTTTCCCTGCTGATACTGTCAACCTAATAAGTCATAGTTTTTGCCGCACTTTATCAAAGAAATCTGAATTTAAAAAACAGATACCATAAAAACTCTATCTAATCTGATAAAGTCTAAATTCTGCATCCGATCTCGGGACATCAGAGGTAAAAAATAAATAAATAAATTTAAAAAAATTTTAAAAAAACGTGGCAACAAAATTTCCGTTGTCAACCATCTCCATCTCCAAGCGCTGTAAGGACTGAGGTCAGTTCCCCAGAATACAGACTCAGTTTCCCATGAGCACCATCATGCACAGTCATAGGATATGACTCTTGCAGAGGCGTGCATTTGAGAGAGTAACGAACAGATCTTGATGACATTCTCAGGAAATGTTCAAATGGGGATAAGGAAGAATTCAATTTTGGAGGTGATCCAGATCACTGTCTGGATTCAGGATTTCTTTTGAAGGATTCTTTATCATTGTGAGATAGGGACGTTTTCACCATATGTGTATATAACTCCAGGATTAATGGTCGGATTTCTTTCTAAAACAATACAAGACAACGTCACTACCATTTCTGACAGATGTAAAAGTACGATCCAGATCCTGGCAATATTCTGGATACTAAGACCTGGAATATGAAATATGTACTGGGTCATCATAATTTTCAACTCTATCTGGTAACAAATTATCGTACAAACCTGCAACTAACACCAAATTTTAGCAGACAGTCTGCTGAAAGAGAGTATAACATTAAAGTAGGACTAAAGTGTTGCATGACAATCACAATGCTTGGCGGAGGTCTGCGCTCTCTGATTGCTTTTCTAATATTGTTTTGTTTTTTTGGCCCAACTTAAACCAATTTGTCTTTTGTGTTGCCACAACAAGTCACAGAAGCTCGTAAAGTAGCACAGATTTATGAAGAAAATGGACAACAGATTCTGCAACTCATCATTCTGTCCGCAGTATTTTCTGTGGGAAAAGTAGGCTTCACTTTTCCAAGCAGCAAACAGCCGCTTCAGTCAGCGGCTGTGATGTATATCCATTTACAGCTGTTAGACAACATCCGCCCTCCACGCTCGGCCTTTACCATTCTGTACAGTGAAGCCCCTTTTCCTCCAACAGTCAATTCCTTGTTGAAGTGCCGTGTCCAGTTGGGCGCTCATAGCCTGCCTTAAAGAGCCGATCAGACAGCGAAGCTTTTGATGCTGAGCCGCCCGGCCAGTGTGCATTACAGAGAGGGGGAGAGAGCACTTCTCCATCACCTCCTTCTCTGCCTGTGAAACAGGAGCACCTCTCTCCTCCTGTCACTAGAGGGAGGGTCTACAAAAGGTGCAGAAGGGGTCAAAGGTCAGCGGGAGCACACTTACAGGAAGTCATCTTGGATGTTGCCATTGAAGGTGCCACACAGGCCCACCGTGTCGTCCTTCCACAGCTCGTCGGCCTGCAGGTAAAGACGAAACTCCTTCCAGCTGTACTGGAGACGCAGACCAAACGTCGTCTTCACCTGCAGGAACATGGATGACAGCTCCTGGATGTGGACCATATCTGCAGGAGAAGCAGGAGGGCAAAAATCAGGTTTGTGCATGAGGAATAAGGATGATATGGTCATCACTTCAGCATAAATCTTCTTCTATTTCTCATTTTTAATTTCTTTGGCTGGTGGGTCTGCAACTGTCACTTTAAACAGCTCCTGTCCTGCATTAATGATGCTGGCACATAAATGCAACACAAGTCTGATACTTAGCTCTTACTGTGCTGGGATGTTAAGTGACTCCAGCACTGTATTGACTACCATTTCAGCAAAATGCTTATGGTGTGATAATGCACATCGAATATTAAGCTTAAGAGAGCGCAGACCTTCGCCTAGCATTGGGATTGTCATGCAACACTTTAGTCTTACTTTAATGTTATACTCCCTGTCAGCAGACTGTCTGCTACAATTTGGTGTTAGTTGCAGGATTGTATGATAATTTGTTACCTGACTGTGTTAAAAATATGATGACCCAGTACATATTTCATATTCTGGATCTCAGTATCAAGAATATTGCCAGGATCTGAACCGTAATTTTGCATCTGTCATGACCTTGTCTTGTATTGTTTTGCAAAGTAATCTGACCATTTATCATAAATTTATATACACATATGGTGAAAATGGCCCTATCTCACAATAATAAAGAATCCTTTCAAAAAGTCCTGGGTCCAGATGGTGATCTGGATCACCTCCAAAATCAAATCACTTCCTCCTTATCCTATTTTGAACATTTCCTGAAAATGTCATCAAGATCTGTTTGCTACTTTTTGAGTTACATTGTTCACAGACAAACAAACAGACAGGCAGAGGTAATAATATCTTTTAAGAATTTTATTTTTCAAACTCACCTCCTCATTTATAGCTTTAACCTTCCTAAATGTCAAATCTTAATGATTTTTTGACTGTTTAAAATGACACCATCTGAAAAGGGAGGAATCCTCAGAGAGAAGCAGCACAATAACAGAAAAGGGCGTTACCGTCAGAATAAGGCAAAGAGATGCGATACTGTCCAGCCATGAAGACTTCTCCGATGTGACTCAGTGTAATCTCCGTTCTTGGATCCTCATCAGTGACCAGGTTAACTGACTGGATGCAAGCCCCGTCCAAATTCTGCAATTAAGACAAGGAGGATGGATAATGTGGACAGGCATCGTCTCAAACAGGTGATGTCATTTAGTAGGGTATAAAAGGTTAAACAAAATAGGAGGGTAGAAAATACTGAGAGGACAGAGAGAAAGAGCAACACTTCTTGCAAACACCCAGGTAACCCAGACAAGCCATGTCAGGGCGAAACAGTTGAAATCTATACCTCAAAGTGTGAGTATACAGTAGATTTTGTACTGGTTTATTTTGCTTTGATAATTTAAAATTTTAGACGCCTGAACACCACTGACAGTAAACGCTTCACCACTATGAATCGTCTCTTTCATAAGAAAAAGGTTTTATCAGCCCCCTCCTCTGTCTACTTTTCCCATCATTCACCTCCTGTTTTCGCATAACCTCCTCTCTGTCCAGGCCCCCCTCCCCTCCACTCACTACAAAGCCATCCACAGCTCTGTCAGTCAGAGCAGATAAGGTAATCCTGTTCACTTGGCTGTTAGAGGTCTGGGGCCTCTGCTCTGATGAGTGTGACATCTTATATCTCGCCTCCACCCCTTCATCGGCCCCTCAAAGGCTGCTGGGAAACTCAAGGCTCAGAAGAAAAGGCGGAGAAGGGAAGAGGCGCTCAGCCTTTTGTTGCTTTGTTGACGATTATCTGTCAGAGTATGATCGAGACGTTTCCTCAAAGGTTTTTGCAGCATGAACACAAATGAAATGGACTCAGCAGGGATTAATGGGCACTTAAACTATGATATAATCTACATGATGGACAAACTGCATGAACCTGTGAGACCAGAGAGCAGGGCAGTTTGGGTACAAAGTGGAAAGGGTGTGCAAGAGTAGCAGAGAAAGAAAGGTGTCGCACCTGAATCAGATGCATAAGTAAAGGAGATTTAATGTGACTCACAGCTCCACACGGAGTGTTCTGGATGGTGACTGTAAACCTCCCAGAGTTTCGACTTTTGGCCAGGACGTACTGACAAGTTGCAGGGAAGGTGTAGAGGCGCCCGTCAAAGGACTGAAAGTACATGTCACCAGTCACAGAGCACTCGCCTGCAGAAAAGGTTAGATATTTTACTGTCAGACCAATAATTTCTACAACTAGGTTTTATAACCAGTAAATACAGGAGGGTCAAAGTGAAGGCACAAACCTGGGCAGCTGTACTCGGTGCAGTTCCACAATCCACCCACACATGTGCTGAAACAGAAAGCAGAGACGTCCACAGGTGGGACATTAAAGGCTGAGCTAATCAGCGGATCACTGATAGAAACTGGACACACTGAGACACAGGTGGGCAGATCTGAAGAGATTAAAAGAACTGCAGGAAAATATTGTGTTTTTAATTACATTATGATTACATGTAAAGCAGCATGGTTCATCTGGGGTTTCTTAGAAGTCCAGATGAAGTCAAAATACTGGGTAAAACTAGAAACTGATGTGTGTAAAAAACATGAAGCTGGTGCTCTGTGTTGTTCAATTTTTAAGAGATAGAAAAAAAGTTTGAACAAAAAAAATCAAAGCAGAATGTTGTCATATACAAAGCTTAACTAATATGAGATTCATTGGACCAACACCACACAGATTTTGACATTAAAAAAACTGTTTTTTTGTGTCCTGGCTGATGTAGAGAAGCTTCAATAGCTGTGTTGAAAAGCTTATCTTTTCTATGCTTACTACTGGATCTGATTGTGAAATATCCTCAAAGGACAATTTGCTTTGCAATAGAAGCCCAAACGATACAAAAAACAGACTATTTACTGACTTACATGCAGCACATATCATAATACCTAATACAGAAATACAACACTCTTATATGACGTATGTGCCTGAGTCTTGGGGTTTCTAAATCCAGCAAACAACTGCAGACATAAAGTTAATGCAAAAAAAACAAGTTTAATTTGATCACATTGATTTCAAATAGTTCTGTGGTTGGCAGAGCTCCCAAGGCACCAAATAAGATCAATATTATCAAATTAAACTTGATGTTTTGTATAAACTTCTTTATGTAGATCCTTATAAGATTAATCATTATTGAATTAATTACTATGAAGGACTCAAACTGCCAAAATAAAATATATATATAAATGAATAATTAAATAATTAAAAGTCTTAATAGTTATTTGATATTGTAAAAAATCAACAAACATATATGAGAAGAAATAAAATTATTTGATCAATTATATGCACGTGTTATTTAATAATTTAATTATCAATTAAATGCATTGTTAATTATATAAAAATAGCGATATATATAAATAAATAATTATGTGAATGTATCATTGAATAAATTATTGTTTAATTAAATATCTAAGATACTAATTTTTTTATTTAAATCAAATTTAAGTATTATGATATTTATTTGCTGAGGATCTGCATTAACTCTCCTGTGAGTTGATGACAGATATTTTAGACCTGGCAGAGAATACCGACCTGGGAATTTTGGACTTTGAACACATGGCCAGCAAAGCATAGGTGTTTAATAAAAGCCTTGGAGTTGTTGACTGATAGACCGAAGAGTGTTTGCAAACTTGGAAGAAGTTGTACGTACTTCACCTGTACTGGGCTGCAAGACACACATGGTCCAGAGCCCCCATTTCTCCTGCCTGTCTTCCTCAGCTAGCTGGATGATTTCAGGATTAACATCATATGGGCTCGTTTCGTGCTTTGAAGCAGGGAAAGCTAAATCACTGTTAAATACAGTTAAATATGTTCCGGGAGAGGTTTATTTAAGAGAGTCGAATCCAAAGACACCCAAGTCGTTTTAGGAGCAACAATCTGCACCCCTTTTCATAGGGAAGAATTTAATAAATTACATAATTATTTATTTATTCATAAATTTGTTGATTTATTTCCAAGATTAAATAATTGTTGACATATTTAATTATTTATATATTTCCTTTTGGCACTTTTAGTCATCCATAGATTTCATCTCATGGTCTGATTGAAATGTTAGCTTGTTGCTTTGATGCTAACTAAAACATTTTCTCCACAGTGCCAGCAGGTAGGGTTAAATGTGGTGCATTCCTTTCAGAGGATGATTTGAAACTATAAGTTATTACCACGTTGTCCCTTTTCTGTTGAGAATTCATCACCACTGTTAAGAAGTTTTGACCAACCAAAACAAAGTTTTTGTTTCACTAACTGTGCAATGGCAACAATGCTAAAAGATTGTTCGAAAAAACAGCTGTTTATAAAAGAAATGACATATATCTGTGCTTGTCTGTGCTTTAGTAAATGTCCTACCTGTTGTCAGAAATCTAAACTCTGCATGAAGAAGAAGACAGTGCCAATAAAAAGCTTCCAGGATAACTTTTCCCTCATATGCAAATATGTGATGCAGGCTCTGGTACCAACTGGTAGAGAAAACCCTTTCATAATAAAACTGAATAATCGTTTTCTGAAACAAAAGGGATTAACTCACCAGTTGTTGCATTCCTCCTGCAGCGTCTGTCCAGATGGATAAAACATGCCGTGGTACTCACAGGGACAGTCAGAGGGTGTCACACAACCTCCATCCTCATAGATCAGGCCTGAGGGAAGACAACTCATAAAGATCTCACACAGACTGGACGAGACATGGAGGTACGTTGGAGATGTAGACCTAAACCGTTTCAAAATAAAAGCAGGGGCCTATAACTTTACCAGGAGAAACACTGGTTAAAAATTAGACTTATAGTTAGGTCAGAATACAAAGCTAAAATTGGAACAAAAGGGTATAGGGTTAAAAGGGTAGACTGTAGTGAATGTATTCTCCTATTGCAGAAACTGACCATCAGGACAGTAGCATCCATCCAGACAGGCCAGTTTGCTGTCGATGCATGTTCGCTCCAGGTTGCAGGACTCTGGGCAGCAGCTGATACATTCTCTGTAGTGCAGACCTGGAGGACACTGCTTCGCTGGACGAACAAATGAAACAAAACAAGTAAAGACTTCAAACATTTTGAAAGACACAAAGGAGTCAGAGGAGTAGTAATCACATCCAACATGGAGTAAACTACTGAAAAATACAGTTATATTATCAAAGTGCTCATTCTGCTGGTTTGGACCAAAGCGTTCAGGTTTCTGGACCCCTGTACGTGACATTCCTTTCAAAACACCTGGAGAAACGTACCACACTGAGGAATGTGCTGCCTCCAGTCATGCAGTGGGTGGTCAGCGTGGGCACAGGCCCGGGCATACTCGCTGAACACCTGGCATACCACTTCACCGTTGGGACCCGACCTTCAGGAGAGAAACAAACAGAGAAGGAGTTTGAGAGCAGGGCCAGGGGAGGAGTGGCCTCAGAGCTGGGTACTGATCTCAATATACAACTAAAAACACACCAGCTTTGTCTGAAATATGGAGGACGACCAGAGAATAAACTGGGAGTAAATATTTCAACCAGGCTAAATTGGGTAAATTCGTCTTTTAGGCTATACGCTGTTATGCCTTTAGCTCTAACCTCTGACAGAAACAGAATGTCAGGGCTAACTTACCCACAGAAAAAAGGCAAGTTCAAGATCATGGACCTGAGCCAACAAATACACAACTTAGAAAGTTACAAAAGTAATCCTTTGTGGGAAGAAATTTTTTGGAAACCTCAAGTGGTGACTCAAAGATGTGGCATAGATATTTTCATCACTGTGGATGTTGTGAGTTAAATGGAAGAATCCAAACCAACATGACAAATTGGACCCAGCTCCGAGTTTAAAGCGCTGGATTTAAGCCAAGAGTTGGTGTAACCTTTCTACAATTGTCCAACTTAAAGTAAAAGGAGCCCTCATCTTTTTAAGAACAGGAAACAAGGAGCTGAGGTCATCGAGTGCACACGGTTCAGATTCTTTGGACGGAGGAGGCCTGACTGCAGCACTGACTCCTTGTTATGAGGGAATGAAGTACACACATTTTTACTTCCAATATTTGGACAACAGAGCATCTTGGTTTTGTTTGTGGAAGGATCATTGCTTGAGTTAAAATAATTTATAAAACAACAACTGTACCTAAAAATGAAAACAATCTACTTAACCAACATCGATTGACCTGTGAATTGTATCAAAGTGCATATAACAAAATCTAATCCCCCTCTGTTTAACATCAATTTTGGCCCAATTGTACTCCAGAAACATTTCAAAACCAGAAGGTGACATAAATTCAGCCTTTAAATGCTTTACTGGGAATTACTTTGATTGTGGACAGTAAAATTTATCAAAAAAATCCAGGATAATAATGAATGTCACCCAGATGTGCCTGACGAGACTCATTATATTTCCTGTTATGATGGTAATGTGTCAGAAAGGGGCACCTTGAAGACTTAAGAGGGTATTCTGTGGTTTAACATCTCTTCACAGGTTTTGATTTGAGTCTGGTATTCTTACATGCACAGGTCGTTGGAGCAGCTGGCCATGTAGGACAGCGGGCTGACAAAGTCATGGCAGCTCTGAAAAGGCGGATCCAGCAACCTGGCACACACCTCCTCCACTTTCTACAAGAATAAAACACACAAAGAATGCAGAAACAGCAGATACAAGAGCATGTAAAAGAGTTGTATTTTCTGAACAGAAGTCTTTTTCCAGATATTTTACCAGCAGGACGTGAGAATCAACAGCAGCACAAGGTGAAGGGAAGTCTGAAGGCACCGTGGGACACTGCGCCTGGTGTGGCTCAGCCTCCAGCCAGCTGTTCCCAAACATCTCAATCTCATGAGTCAGCACACCTGAGACAGAGAGAAACTCATAAGTCAGCTGACAGGTATTTAAAGGTCTTTTTAGTGTCTAAGATAAAATCATCATCCCACCATAGCTGGTTTTCAGGTCGTCTTGGACATCAGCGTTAAAGTTCCCACACAGGCCGCAAGTTCTGCCCACAAACTCTGGGCTGAGTTTGATGTAAACGGAGCCGCTGCCTCCCTCCCAGGCCAGCGTGAAGCCGTGCTGCTGCATCACCAGGACATACTGAGAGATCTGCTCTAGCTGCAGGTCGTGGATGTGAGTGGGCAGCTGCAAACTGAAGACAGAAAATCCACCTTCGTTGACAATGTCCTCTCATTTCCTGAGCTCAAATTGACTCATTATTAAAGTACAGTTATGGAAATCAAGATACAGAGGGAACAATGAGATTTAATGAAAATGAAATAATGTTGTTGGGATGTTTCCTATGTTTTACCACTGACCTTTGACCTTTGAATGTGACGTTAGTGGGGTAAAGCCGAACCTCCCCCTCCCAGGGGAGGAAGAGGCTGACAGATCTTTGGCAGGTGTAGGGAGCAGAGCTGCAGCCAGGGTCATTGTGGACCTTCAAACACAAAAAAGATAACATAACCCACACTCACTAAACACATACACTGTAAAACATGAACAGAACATCAGCTACTCAAGTGAAGCCAGATATTCTAGAGCTCCCCCTGGTGACTAGCTGCAGTAGAGGTCTTAAAGCCTGCCTTCTCTATAACATCTCTTTTGAGCCAGAGCATAGATAAAAATAGAAAATCAAAACACACAGTAAATTAATGTTTTTCTCATTTTGTTGTTTTGAACTTTTGTTGTTCTGCTACAAATTTGTCATTGTGCGCCACTTTTATACCTCAGTGTTGTGAAACTCTTCAGTCATTTCACCAACATTAATGTTCATTCAAAAATCATCAGCTGCAGTGTCCTTTAATGCTGGGCTCCTTTCTTTTCCCATACACAGATACAGTATCCATCTGCTGCCTTTTCAGGCGAACAAAGTCTCGGTCTGTTGCAGATGCTTTCAAGGCATTCTGGGTAATTGCAGTATTTAATGGTAATTGACTCTAATAACCAGATAGCTTTCACTAATCTTCAGAGCAAATCTTCTCCTCAGGCTGAGACTAAACCTGGCAGAAGTCAGAAGAGGTGAGTGTGTGTTTTAAGGCAGAAGGCACTGAGTCCAAACTTTACTCGAGTGAAGGAGGCGACAGACTGAAACTTTCTGGGCAGCTTCTACTCTGGAGGATTTGTTTTAGTTCCCTGTGCAGCTGAGTCCTGACTCACCTGGATGACGATGCCGGCCTGTGTGGTTTCTTCACAGTCCCTCAGGAGAGTGTACGTGCACCGACCAGGGAAGTAGTAGTAGAGGCCGTCAAAGGTCTCAAAGTTGTACTGACCCCAGGATCTGCACGTCATCTCCCTCTCAAAGCCTGGATTTGGAACTAGGAAGACAGATAAGAAGAGAAAGCAGCTCTATGATTTCAGACTGATTTGGATCAGTTATAGAAGCCTTTTTAGTATACCAAGAGTTGTGCATATATTTCTATAAATAAGCATGGCTGAGTGGACTGACAGATAAACCAGTGAAGCTGTTTGCAAGGTGACCAAGTGTCTGCCTCAGCTCCACATAAGAGATCAGTGGGAGTAGGGATTCCTGAAGGAAAATACTTATACAGCACAAGGTTATAATAGGATTTGTCGTTATAGTTTAGTTTTAGTTCGTTTTGACATTTTTCTTCTATTACAGTTTTGTTTTAATTAGTTTTAACTAGTTTTAGAGCGGGTGCAGGATTCAAAAAGGTCAGAGTAAATATTTTGTAATACTGTTTATTTTCAAGTCCAACATCGTGCTCACTGCTCAGTCAATGCTGATACTGAACTGTTGGCTGCTGCCTTAAACACAAGAAAATAATATAAACTTATTATAAAAAATATAAACATAAACCATATAAAAATAATGTAAACATAAATTACATAAAAATAATATAAACATAAATTACATAAAACAATATGATATGAGCTTTAATAATTAGAAACATAGACTCTTTAACAATTAAGGCAGACTCAAATACAATTAAATTCAGACTCTCATGAAATTAAACCATTACAGATGTGCTGATTCATTGCTCCACAGTGCACAGCCAGTCAGTGCAGTAAACACGCATGTACCATTACGTCGCTATGATGGTGCCGTACGGCACCGACAACTGCCTAAAACTGTCATAAAATTGGTTGGGGAAATGTGTCGGATTAATTTAAATCCTAAAGGCTACTAATATTGTCAAAAACGATAACTAAGGACATTTTGACTATTATTTTGGTTAGTTTCAGTTAGTTTTGTGAATACAAGATAGTTTTAGTTTACTTATCGTTTTTGTTTTCTTTTCTGGTTTTTATTGGTTTGAGTTAACTGCAATGTTTTTTAAATTTTAGTTTTAGTTAACTATTATAACCTTGCTACATAGGTCTTGAAATGCCTTCAAAACTCAAAAACCTCAAATTGCACATTTCATCCATTGTTATAAAACTATAAACAAAAATTGAATTTCAATTTTCTGTTTTTCACATTTCTTCTACCTTCGAGGTGACAGGAAGGAAGACGGAATCACAGAAATATGTTAACAAAGTCATTCGACCCTCCTGCCAGAAACTGTCTCTCCCATGTGAGAGACAGTTTCTTGGTTGACTAAACGTTAGGCAGAGCCAGCGCTGAAAGACCACATCCATGGTACGGTCAATGCTTGAAAGTTTCAAAGCTTTATGTCACTAATGTCATAATGCCTTGTGAAGTTTTTCCCTTTCAAATTGACATAAATGGATTTTAAAAAGGAAACACACAAAAAGTAGAAATGGTTGGTTTACCTGTCTGACATCTGTGTCCTATGGCCTGATACAGGCTGCAGTCACATGACTCTGACTGAACACAATGTCCTCCATTCAGGCAAGGATACACACAAGGCTCCGCTGAGAGGAAACAACAAACAAATAATTACATGGCTGCTCATCAGACTGGAAACCAGAAAACTAAACACCAAACACCAAAGCCTACACCAGGTTCCAAGATGAGTCATTTTTGCAAAATCAACAGATGAACAGTTCAAGTCATGCACCTATACAACAGAATGTAATGTGGTTGAAGCATCTGCAGGCCAGTTTTGTTACCACCTGTCTACCCCTCCCCCACCTGTCAGGAGCCATAAGGAGCTGAAGTGTCCTGACAAATGTTCCAGTCACTGAACGCACCACCAGACACCAAACCATGGCTTCTCATCCTGCAGTAACACCATCTGCTCAGTGGGCTTACAGCTTGTCTGCCTACTCAGCCATGTCCCACATAAGCCCAGGTACCATACAGAGGTCTGAAGGGGCGGGGAGGGGAGGGGGATGAATCAGATAAAAGCCATTTTCCTTGAGGTCTCTCTGTACATAACAGAAGAAGTACTTGTTGCTCAGTTTAAAGTCATATTAGTCACCCTGCTTGTGTTTCAAAATTGGTATCAGAGGGTAACTGTTTGAGAGCTTTGGGCCTCTTAGACAAAACACCTGCAAGACCTTAAATGCTTTAGATCTTGTTTGGAGTAATACAGGACACAAACTCACTGACTTTTAAGTGCAGCCCAATTAGTCTCTTATTTTTATGTGTTTATGTCGTATAGATTTCATACAGATTCGATGTTCTAACTCAGAAATGATGACAAATATATCTAACTGTGCAACCTTCCTCATTAAGGTCTGGATGCTACTAGCTGCTTAGTTTAGCTGCTTGCACCTTAGACTGACTTCATATAATCCTGGTGTAATTTGTAATTCTTCAGTTCCAAACCAAACACCCTCTGTACACATTTCATGACTACATGACTATTTAAAAACCCACCTGGAATCCTACGAAAAGACTTCAGGGCTTCCTTCGCCTGCCTGGTCAGCACCGAAACATTAAATGGATGATCGTCTTTTGATAGATCTCCACCCAGTTTTTCTCCTTCAGATCCTTGTGAAGTTTGGTCTGACTGGACTAAGCTGGTCAGGGTTTGGTTGATTGATGCTGTCGAGTTGTTTATGGATTGTTGAGCTTGTTTTAAAGTGGTTTGTGAGTGGGATGAAAATGTTGAGGTGAGCGATGATTGGTTTAATTCTGAGCTCGTTACTGATTGGTTCAGTGGTAGCTCGCTGAGTGATGATTGACTAGTTTTGGTAACACTGTCTGCTGAATGTTCACTTACTGTTTTGGCTGGCACCTTGCTAACAGGTAATTGACTGTCTGGCACTGTGCCGGTTTGTGATTGGCTGGATTTTGTTGAGCTAGCTAATGATACTGCTGTGCTGGTTGGGGTTTGGCTAGGTGTTGTTTTCTTAGCTGGTGTTTTGGTGGCTCTGGTTGTTTCTGTTGATGTCTGGATGTCAGTTGTTGCGGTCCCAGAAGGGTTTCTGGGGAATGTTTTTTTGCTTAAAGAGTGGTCGATTGGTAATGTAGGCATTGGTGACTGGTTAGTCAAGGTTGGACTGGCCATCACACTAGATGATGATTGGTTGTCTTGTGTTTTGGTTGTTGATGATTGGGTGGATGGTGCTGTGCTATGCAGTGATGGCTTAGTTGGTGTTGTGCTTGTTGTGGGTTGACTGGATGTTGGCAGTTTGCTGGTAGATTTTGTACTGACTTTTGGGCTGGCTGCAATGGTTGGTGATTGGCTGGAGTGTAATGTGCTGTCTGTTAATTGGCTCCCTGGCATTGTTGCAGTTGCTAAGCTACTTGATGATTGGCTGATTTGTATTTTGGTGGTTGGAGAATAGTTAGGTTGCACTTTGCTGTGTGGTGATTTACTAGTTGGTGCTATAGTTGTTGGTGACCAGTTGAGTTTTTTTGTACTGCCTGACCCTTCACTGGTTACTGCTGTTGATTGGATGGGTGGTGTCGTTCTATCCAGGTATTGGCTAGCCGGGGTAGTGGTAGTGAGGTCATGGTTTGTAGTTGGTTTTGTGCTACCTTGTGGCTCACTGCTCTTTGTTGTGCTAGTTTGTGACTGGCTGGTTGATGCTGTTGTTGTTGGACTTCCAGATAATTGACTCATTTTTGTGCTGCTTGCTGATTGTCTGGATAGTACTGTGGTCGCTGATTGGCTAGGTTGTGTGTTGCTGGACAATGATTCACTTGAAGTTGTTGAGATAGTTGTTGATTGACTGAAGGATGCTGTAATACCTTGAGATTTGCGTATTCTAATTGTGCTGGCTTCTGATTGGCTAGTTGACACTGGGGTGTGTGATGATTGGCTGCCTAACTTTGTGCTGGTTGATAATTGACTGGCTGATGATGTCATTCCTGATTGGCTAGGTTGTGTTACTGTGTTTAGTGGTTGACTTGATGATTGGCTTGCTGGTGTCCTGGCACTCGATGATTGGCTGAATGTTGGTGTTAGTGTGCTGCCTTGTGATTGGCTCCCTGGTGCTTCAGTGTCTGTTGATTGGCTGGATGGTGTTTTGTTGTGTTGTGATTGGCTATCAGGTGATACAGTGTCTCTTGATTGGCTGGTTGTTGATGCACTGCCTCGTGATTGGCTGTCTCCTGTTGATTGGCTGGTTGATATGGCCGCTGGAGATTGGCTTGATGGTATCGGGGTTGTCCGTAATTGGCTGGAAGAGGCTGCTGTTGAAGCTGGTTCTTGCTTGGCTGGACTTCTGTAGCCTGATGATTGGCTGGACGATACTGTTCCTGGTGATGTTTCATGTTTTGAAGTTGTTGTTGTAGATGATTTGTCAGAGTTCAGGGTCCATGAGGAGTTTGGCTTCCTCTCTGTGCTGGAGAGCGTTAGGTTGGACGTCAGATTGGACATGGCAGTCCAGCTGACATGTGAGTGATGAGGGGAAGAGGTGTGGGTTTGTGACACAGCAGCTGCCTTCTTTAGGCCCTTCAAGGAGAAAAACTGTATCAGCAGATATTTCATGCATTATTGCGATCATTCAGTCAAGCACCCATAACCACATCCATCTTTTAAAAATATTTCAGTAATGCAGTCAGACTTTTTTTTTCCAACACTATCAACTATTATTGGAAGAAAGCCCTGTTCTTGGGTAAAATTGTGATTAAAACATAGGACACTCGAAGCTTTTACTATCCTTTGTTTGTTTGTATGGTGACAAAAATTCCTCGCAGAATTGCTCTGGTTTTCGCCAAACCAGACCCTCAGTGGCATGAGAGAAAAGAGCTGTCATCCGCTCTTCATTAATGACTCCTGTGTGACTTCCAACTCAGCTTTCCCATCCAGGTCCCCAACCCCGTCCTCTCCCACCTGCTTTCCCCCTGGTGTTTTTCCCCTTTTTGGTTGACCTTTTAAAACAGACGTTTTTTTGATTTGAAAGTAAATTTCCCCCTTAAAGTCTTGAAGTTAATGGAAGATGCATTTTCTCTCCAGGGAATAAAACCCTCTGGAAATAAAGTGATGCTCCAAACTTTTTTGGGTGGGAAAATTTATACTATCATTGCCAGCTATTAAGTGCTGCATAACATTACTTTTCAGAAACCCTAGACTGAACATGCTTTCTTTGAGGCCCCTGGTAAATTATGGCTTTCATTTCAGAAAGAAAAAAGCAAAGGGCTGAAACAAAAGTACGGTGGTTTGACGACGAGTTATACTCGCTGATCAGTATCAGAAACTTTGAAACTGAAGAGGTCAAACACAAACCCCTCAGAGTCCTGACCTGAAGTCACAAAGCTGCAAGCAGAGCTGCAGCCATCATGTTGCTCAGAGATCTGTCATGAGATAGACCTTATCTCTTTACCCATGACCTGCGACCTGTGCTACTAATTGCTTTGTTAGTTTCCTAACTCTGACGGCTTGGACCGGATTCTCACGCCTCCCTGAGCCACAGGGAAGCTGTACAAAGGGAGAGACCACATTCAGGGTGATGGAGGCTGTGATAGAGGAAGAGTGAGACAACAGAGCAGCTACTGTATATTCCTGCTGGGACCCTCCTCACAGGGCTGTTTCTGAGCCACAAAATGTCACTCTGGAGCTATTTAGGTAAACATATATATTCTGTTAAAATCTATATGTGTCATCAAGGTCAAGTTTCAGCCCAATCTCATGGGACTCCTCTACTTTTTATGTAAAGTATTTTTGCTTTATCTAGATAAAGGGGGCGTTTGGAATCAACCAGAGAGTTGAAAAGAAGACATTACTCTGAAAACTGCTTTAAAACCAAAACTATAGCTGTGGCTGAGACAACTATTTCGATTTAAAATAATCTATAAATTCTTGGTTTTACCTATATGGTACATACATTTTAGCAACCCAAAGATCTGTCTTGAAACTAATAAAAAAACTAACTACATCAAACATATGAGAATAAGTTTATACCCTTGCATGCTTTTGAACTCTCAAACAACTAATCTTTTCTACCACACAAATAAAAAGCCAATGTATCTAAATCATTAAGAAAACAATAAGAGGACTGGAAGCCCATGCTGAAAATATTGGAACTCCATGTGATTAAATTAAGTTTATCTCTGCTCTCCAATTCTATATTTTGGTGTGAGTGCTGCAGATTTTTCTGGGTGGGGGTCCCTGGTTGTGTATCTGCTGCCGAAGCAGCTCCATCAGCATCAGTGATCAATGCGGCTTGCCTACCTGCCCTCCCTGGGAAGCGGTGTCCCATTTCTGCTGCTTTATCCCGCTGCTCCCGCTGCTGGGACAGAGAGAACAAGGAGAGGTTTGTTCTGCTGCAGCTTTTACCCCCAAACACCATCAACCCACCACCAACCAGGAACCAAGCTAACCATCAAATAACCACAAAAAGACTACCAAAATGTAATCAATCAACTGAAGACTACAGACAAATCTATCTACATCTGATGTTGAGCTGAGGCCATAGCTGCCCGTGAACGAACATACCAATCAAATAATCTCTTTCCATAAAATATATATATACATATATATATATATATATATATATATATATATATATATATATATATATATATATATATATATATATATATATATATATATATATATATATATATATATGACCATTAAGGGAAAAAAATGAAAATCTACCACATGAAACTAAAGGCATGCTGGATATTCACACATAACTGGCGGGCACCTTTTTTCAACCAGTTGCTAAAATGTTAATTTTAGGGTTTTTTGGAATAACTTTCCTGAAGTTACAAAAAAAAGATCCTCCAAAATATAAACCTACCATTATTCTAGATTGATAAAAGATTTTTTTTATTATTTTTTAAAAAAGGGAATCAAGATTTTGACAATTGATTTAGTGCCAATGAAAATATGACACAAAAAAAACACTAAAAATGCATATAATGTTACTTAAAACATAAGAGCTTAGATAAAGTATTTTGTATAGAGGGAAAAAAATAACTCACTTGTTAAATTGATCCAAATTAGATCTGTTCACTTTCTCAACACCCCAGGACAAGTGAGCTGAAATCAAGACAATAAAAAAATCCACATTAGATAAGTGAGAACACAGGCTTCTCATATAGAACTGATGGAATTTCCATATATGTAGGTGCTGATGAAAGAAAATTTAGAAACACTTTCTTAGCATTAAATCCTCTTCTTACTGACTTCTTGTGGTTAAAACATCAGCTCAAACTTATGAGTGTATGTTTGATAAAAGAATAGACTCACCTTGATAAATGAAAATGAAATATAAAGCTAATAAGTGCAAACGCCTTTTCCAGCTCCGTCTTAAATGAGGATCCATTCGTGTTTATCGGATCCGCACTCAGTCGGGTTTGGACAGCATCACCTGGTGAAAACCCTCCGGCTGGACTCCCGCTGCTCCCTGCGCTGCTCCATCCGGCTCCTCCGCGAGCGGCCCTACGCGCGCCTCAAGAGTCGCTGCACCTGCTCATTAGCATAAAATATGCACAGGTGGGCACGCGGGGGGACGGGGCCGTACAAACCCGGTGCTCTGCTGTGGGGGTCTTAAGGCCCTCTGAGGATCTGACCTGCAGTCTGCTGCGATCATCACACACCATAAGCAATGTGAAGAGCTGCAGCTTGAAAACCAGCAGGGTGGTCTGCTGGTATCGGTTCGGTTTTGGTCATTAAGAGAATGAACCCAGAGAGAAACCTAACTTGATGAGTGCCATTCAAGCCTTTAAAAAGTGAAACTATCTAAAAACTGAAAACAAACTTTATGATGTAGTAATAGTGCGTGAACCCGCCAGGTATCTGCTAAGTTTTTATACCGAACAAGGGCCATGGGAACAGCGCCCCTCTGTGGTTCACAGTGAAATGGATGTAAACCGGAAGTATTTAGAAGCACCTGTGTGCATTGTCTCCAATTGGACGTTATCAAATGTGAGCAGCTAATGGGTCTTTTCACGATATGAATCAGTTTAGTGGACCGTGGTTTGGATGCCAGACACAGCCAATGATTAAAATGGCTTAATTTAGTAGCCAACCATTTAATTTTCCCATATGTGAAGATGAAGAAGGTTTAGGGTTTGTTAACTTAATGAAATGGAATAATTTGTAGGTTTGCATCAATCAATATTTTTGTTTTGATGTTTTACAGATGTTCATAAATATCCTATGAGCTTTACCCTTCATTTTGCTTGAGATAACAAGATAAAACATCTTATTCTCACTGTATATTAAAGAAGAAAGTATTGTTATCCAGAGAAAATGAAATTATTTTCTTGTGAATACAACATATTGGACGATAAGACAATTGTTGTTGTTGTTGTTGTTGTTCTATTTACTTTGTCACTGTCGTGAAATCCCAACATTTGCACTAATTTTGCATCCAAGGGCCATTTCTCAAAGTAAAACCTTTTCTATTTTTTTTTTTTATCATGTTAGGAGGCACCTCCTATTCCCTGTCCAGACTGTATCATCCGAACCTTGAACTGAGCATCATCTACAACCACCCCCTGTATCCGACAGGGAACACCAATACTGATTGATACTATTGATACCGCTGAGGTGACCCCAGTGTCACCAGCTGCACTGACTCACATTGACATGTGAAAGTCTGTTTTCCTGTGGAGGAAAACTTCCTACGTCCGCCCGTCTGTCTGAGTAAAAGGGCCTTTGACTGACCGAGGACCTCAGAGACCCCTGCAAGCTTTGTGCCACCCAGTCAGGAGGGTTTCTGTTTTCATAAATGGAAATGAGACAAGAGACAGAGGGTCTGGGGCAGCAGGTTGAACATTGGGCGGGGAACATTTGATTTGCAAGCTACTAACCTCATCATGGATAAGGCTCAAGAAAAGTGCCAAAAAAACGAAAAAACAACACAGTGAGCTCAGAATATTTCACTTTATGTCTGTCTACTTTCTAAAACCCATTTGATCCTGAAATACATCAGACTGTTTCCTACATAACTGTACAATCTGTACACGAACATAAAAACTTACAGCAAAAAAAGCTGCAAAATAAAACATTTTGGAATATCTCCCGATGCTGTTGTTTTCTCCTGTACTCTTTCACAAACATCTTTTCAAAAGGCAACAAGGGAATGAAAAATTCAGAAAGTTTCAACAAAACTTTCATCAGCTCAATGTCTGCTGCCTGAGGTTTCTTCAACTACAGGCACCCAAATATCTTGAGTTTGGATACACAACACGATTTCTTTAAAGTATTTTGAGCTACTACAATCAGTTTTTTGGTTATATTTGATTTGTTTCATCTATTAATTGACAAAGAAATTAATAACTCTTTAAATATTTCTCGGAGAAATCTTCAAATTATCGCTTTTGTTCAGACAAAACCAACAGAAGACTAATTTTCAGTAATTTTCAAAAATCAAAAGAAAAAGACAGCAAATGCTGATAATTTGCTTGAAAATCGACTGAAAATGTATTTTCTCTGATTGGATAATTGATAAATCATTGGAACTCTACTCCCCATCATTAGACAAAAGGCCAAAAATCAGTGCAAGCTCTAAGAAAGCCAGAAGAAAATATCTTAAACTGATCTGATTTCTATGAAACTTTTGATTGAGATTGAGACTTTGTCCCCTTTCAGCTTCTGTAAATAAAAAAGCAAATTTTTAGCAGACTAATGACATTTGGAAAAAGAAGTTATAACTCCTCATATCTACACATCAGGGAATTAAAAATGCATAAAAATGTACACAAAGAGTTTTTCTATGGATGAAAAATCCATGCTTAGAAAGACTGCACACGTGACAGAGAGATGCTGAGAATATGTACAGAAAGGTGAAGAAAGTGTAGCCAGCTGAGATTTTCTACGGTTTGTTTATCTGTTTGTTTGTTGAGAGCTTCAGGCAACAAACAGGAGGCGCTGTCAGCCACGCAGAGATATTTACAACCTCATTATGTCAAAGAATTTCACACTAAGAAAGCCATCGTCTGAGCTGAACATGAATAAAATTATCTCCCATTTTTGTACCTTTTCGTAAAGAAAGTTCCACTGCTGTTACTTTAAGGTTTCTAAACTTAAGATGATGAAATACGTCTGAAGTGAAATATCAGATAAACAGAGGGTGAACACTCCCTTTTTGCTGTGATTCTTGTGTGTGTGTGAAAATGTGTGTGTGAACTCAGTGATCTTTGGATTGAGAGTCCTGCACACTGTCTCATGTGCTGCGTTATCTGGGCCGGTGATTGGCCAGCAGGAAGTCCTTGTCTTTGCAGGTGAGACAGAGTTTGAGGTTCCTGAGGGAACCACCCGCTGAGTAAAATGCCCAGATGCCCATCAGGAACAAGATGACGTAGGTGGGAACCAGGCTGGCAACATACTCAGGATTCTGGAAGGTCTGTAGGCAAAGACGCGAGAAGGATAAGAAAACATCTACATCCCACAAACACAACAGATATTTTAGCTTCAGTTTCTAACAAGAAGTCATATGATGCTGTGGGTTACTTTGTAATGAACACTCAGAGACACCCACCAGACAGGAAACAACAAGATGGCTGATGACAACAGCAGCCACTGCCCACCAGCGCTGCTTCTCACAGGCATCAAAGAAGACGACGCCCCAGAACATGTGGAGCAGGATGATGGCCATGGTCATGAAGGCTGAAAAAGGAAGAAGCATGACTTGTAGGATTTCTATAAATGGGGAATAAGGACAACAAAAACGAGACGAGTTTGATATTTAGTACCTGAAGACAGGAAGTAGTGCTGGGAGTCTCCATGGATGCCGACTGTTCCTGGTCCGACAGAGTCGGCAAGGATGTTCACCACTGAAAACGCTCCACTCATGAAGCCAAAACCAAGGCCGGACACTGAGAATAAATTTGATGGATTAAAAGTGGTTAAACTTTGTCTGAAAAAATATTTAAGATCAGGATATAATTGGCAAATGTGATTCTACAAAGTCTGAGCTATTAGTGAGATGCAGACTGAGGTTACCATAAGCCAGCTGCCGTATGGAGATTGGCATGGTTTCCTCCTGACTGAGAGTGAGGAGGCCTTCATTAGCTTTCCTAGAGAAAGAGAGACAACAACATTTCAAAACACTCTGACTAGGGCTGCAGGATATGGCCAAAAACCAATATCTCAATATTTTGGGGCTATATCACGATGCATGAAACATATCTCAATATTCTGATTTCTCCTCTAAATCACTTTATAAATGTTTAATTCAGCCATTTAATGCATAAAATGGCGACAGTATGAGATTTAAGCGGATCTTTAAGTTTGGTTTTTAAAAAGTGAATGCAAAAAGGGAAAATCACAACAAGCTTAAGTTAAACTAACCTTTTATTTCAAACCAAACTGTATGTAGTTACATAGTTTTCTGTGCCATTCAGATTAATTCAACTGGCTGATATTATGTTACATTAATCATTCATTCATTTTCAGAACAGCTTATCCTGTACAGGGTCCCGGGTAGCTAGAGCCTATCCCGGCTGTCATTGGGGCGAGAGGCGTGGTACACCCTGGACTGGTCGCCAGTTGAAGGAATTTTTTCCCTACTCTCCAAATACAAAAACAAGCATGCGCAGGATAGTTTTTCTGGATGCACAGGGGGAGTGCAGTGCTGGCTGTGAGAGAAGCACCAGCAGAGCAGCAAAGAGTGAAACCAGCGAATCACCAGAGAGAATTACGTTGACGTCTGGAAACATTAACGTGCTTCATTGTATTCGATGGTTACGATATAGTCATCACGTGCAACCCACGATACATCGAGTATATTCGATATATTGCCCAGCTCTAAATCAGATATACACGTCAGTCTACTGTCACATGTACACAAAACACATCAATAGCAAGTATGTGTGTCAGTGAAAGATGATATGAGCATAAACAGACAGAAAAAAAGGAGGGATGAACGAGAAGACAGGCAGTTTAGGGAACTTTTGCTGTGAGATAAAAATAATAAAAGAGAGCAGGGATGTTTTTGCTGTAATGTTCTACTTTTATGTTATATCCTCATTATCCTGTAACAAAGATTGTTTCTTTCACTGCAGTATACCACAACATCCTTTCATGATGCTAATTATTACCATCCTGTCCTGAACACACAAGAATTCAAGCATGCACACAGGAACAGCCAAGAAAAGGCAATAAAAATAATTTTTGATGAAAACTGAGAACAATCCTATCACTGCAGTGACTTACTTGAGTAGTTTGTAGTACGCAAAGCGGAAGGTTTCCTGCAGCAGGACGGAGAGCACCACACCAAAGATAAGGAGACCTTTCTGCTGTGCTGCGCTCTCCTTATTACTGATCTGAACTGAGATGAACCACACCAGAGAGGACAACAGCAGAGACACCAACCAGAAAAATGCACTAAGGAGAGAAAAACACAAGAAGCTTTGTTAGATACAAATATCATGGTACCATCTGTACTTTTAGACAAGGAGACAGACTGGAGTAAAAGCTGATATAATGGGCTCTTTTCATACCAATACAAACAGAAAAACATTTCACAGCTATGTTCTCTATGGTTGAGGTTAACATCTTCATCATCATGCCATTTATTTGTGTGACTAATCCATTCTATATAAACTGTCAAACAGGCAACATCTGCCTCACATTGTTAAAGGCATGTATTCAGATTGCTTTTCAGACCAGTCAGCACAACACTGAACATGTTTATCACCTCAAAAATGTGTAAAAGGATACAGGATGGAATGGGATACTAAAAGGATACTGATGCCAATGTTATGTTATAATAAACATGATATGGTTTTGTTTTTCTTTCTATAGAATTAATTTAATTGCCACAACAAATTGCCATGGCCTGGTTGGTAAATGCGTGGGCAAACAGTCATGCAGCTTGATCTGTCTTGCTAGAGTACACCACTGACACTAGATTTCTCAGACACTGCTTACTTTAAAACCGTATAAAAAGCAAAGATAATTTCAATATTTTTAGCATAAATTATCAAGAAGCTGCTGTAAAACTAAGTGTCTGCTGCTACTTCTAATGTGTTGGGCGACAATGTGTTCAGCCAACCTTCAAAACCTGTGAATGTTTATCATCTTTTCATTGTCTTCAAGGTTAGAGGGAAACTCACAGAGAGTCTGAGCATTAGCAATTATATGTACCTTTATGAAATAAATAGATAAATAAATAAATGTACTAAAAACTTAACAGTACGAGATGTACGTCTCTCGTCCAGAAAAACAGTGTCCATGCATAAGATGCTAAGTGTTTGACTCTGGGTGTTTAAGTTATCCCGAGTGGGGCCTCAAAGGTTGATGTTTGCGTTTGAGGACAGGTTCTAAAGTTTGATAAATGGATTAGTGTGAGGGTGTAAGACACAAACTAAGATGACTAACCGTTATAAATTAGCCGGCTTGAACAGTTAGCTGCAGCCAACATAGCGCTCATCAGCTAACAAGCTAACACTGAATTACACTGCAATTCATTTAGATTAGCAAGACAATAGAGCAAATGTCACCCTGCAATGATAACTGTATGTTTGCTAACTCGTTTCTTTCGTTTAAATGTCTCGACTCTTACCCTGCTATGAGGAAAATCACCCTCAGCGGCTCCCGGGCGATGGTAAACAGGAACAGAGCGATGGCTGGGCCGAAAGCGATGAAGGTGCAGCCGAAAAACACCGCTGCCGTCATTTTAGCAATTCGTGAGGAGAAAGGCGACGAAAACCCAACCTAGAAAGACTCTTCCTTATCCGTCAGGAATTATCAACCGACTTCTGCCTTTTTCTTATTATAAAAAAAACAGCGTCGTCTTATCTCTGATTGAGAGTTTCTTTCACTTCCTTCTGTGTATCATACGGTCTGCTCATGACGTCACATGCTCTCACGTGACCCACGGAAAAAGCCTCCTTCAAAAACTTTATTGGTAAAACAAGTGCACCATAAAAACATAATGAAAACAGATTGTTTCCTCAAAAACTACTGAAAAGACTACAGAACTACCAAAAGTTGCACACTTTTTTGAAGTTTTTTTTTTTTTTTTTGCGTGTTCTCAATTGACTTACTTTTACATTACACTGGATGAAGACATAACCTAAACATGTTTAGGCTATGGGGTGTTTTTACAATCTCTCTGTTGCTAGTGGTAAAAAAAAAACAAAAAAACAAAAAACAAAAATGAAACTGTATAAGGTTCAAATTTCAATGAGCTTGACTTTGTTGAAATGCATTGTAATTGTATCATGGCAGTAGTTTGAATTATGTTGCAGATAATAAAATAAACATTTTTTTAAATTTGACATGTATTTTGTTGTTTGTGTCCTTGTTGCTGCTGCCACTGCTGTGTTCTGATGTTTTGACAAAGTCAAAAACCATTTTAATCTTTCAGCTCAAAAAGATGAGACCTACATGAAGGCTTAGTAGATTTAGTAAAGTAGTAGTAGTCTTACTCTTTTCTTTTTTTTGCAAGAAACTCTACTTGCAAACACATGGTTTAATACAGGCACCAAGCTCAAGTAATTAAGTAACTGGCCTGTTTTCGTTTTTTTTTTTCATTCAAAAGAAAAATAAAATAAAAGACAAGCTTATTTCTATTACGTTAATACAGCTTATTTTCTGCAATAAATGTGAACATTCCTGCTCACATACATTATAAGCTTATTGTGAAATAGACATAAATTGGTTTTGATTACGTTCTATGGCATACAAAACAAACAAACTAACAAACAAGCAAACCAAGCCATTAAAAAGAAAAACGGCCAAATTCTTTGTGGTTGTTTTAAATTTTGAAATAACAGACAGGGGTTATGTTTCAGACCAAATACATAACTGAATTTTGCTTTTTGCTTTAAAGCCGTGGTTTTTAATTCATAATAAATCTTACTTTTGAAAGAGAGGAGGATGAGGTATTGTTTGGTCACTAACACTCAGACATATACAGGACAAAATCAGCAAAGAGCACCCTCTCCACAGGGGGGCACCAAAACCAACACAAACAGAAAGTTCCTCACAAGAGCTTTGGGCAGCTTTTATTATCATTCATTTTTGTATTCATTACTTAAGAAGAATATCTAACTTTATGATGAGTCAGCAATTTTGCTTTCATGCACTGAGTCAAATTTGATCATAGTGTTTAAACCCAGGTTTAAAGCCATTAATGTTTGATGAGGCAAAGAGATCCACTTTCAGATATGAACTAAATATTGCATACTCATCTTCTTCAGACTTTTAATATTATCATGCTTTGCTTGAGAGAATTTAAATTCCCAAACACATTTGTTTTTAAATTATGCAGCGAACAAGCTGACACATTAAAAGCCTGGGGGTAGCTTGGTGAGCAACCATGCATCCATCTGCAAGTCTGTAAAATAAAGAAATAAGAGCCAGGCTGTTTCCTATTTCAAAATATATGATTGTTATTTCTGTCAGTAACAAATTGATTGAATCACTGGAAGGCTGTGAGCCCTAAAGTAGCTTCCTATCTGCCCCCATGTGCTTTTTTAACTTATCACATCTAACGTTCTAACTTTTGTTTTTGTATTTTTTAATGACAAGATCTGTTCCTTGTTGCTTTTTACTGTCTTGAAATGAATCCAGTTTGATTAACCATTAGTGTTTCACTGTTTAAAAAATTAGTGGCATCAAACACACAAATAGCACATCATTTATTCTTTTATAGTTTTTACAAATTTCCAACAAAGTGAAGTCACATAATAAATTAACATTAATGCTGTTTATCAACACAGCAAAGTCAGTCAGACATGTTTTAAGCCTCTGTCTCAAACATCTTTTTTCTGCCATCCATGCCGGCCTTGTCCTCAATGTTCTTCCTCCAGTCGCCTGTCATCATCTCCTGATACAGAACATGAAAGGAGAAAGCAATCAGAGCAAAATCATCAAAAGTATTTTTATCTTTAGATTTATATCCAAATAATCCATGTTATAATTTATTTTGTGTAAGCTGAAGTTTGATTTCGGAGATTAAGACACAGAAATCAGCAGGGGACAAGAAGAACCACTTCAACAAATATGTAAAAATAAAGTGCTATATTTATCTTTCAGAGTGTCTCATTAAATCTGCAGCACCCACCTCCTCTTTAACCTCCTTCTTGACCTGCTTCAGGTTGGCTCTCAGGTCCATGGATGTTTTATGTTTGGAGCCCAGAAGAGCGGCCAGCATGGCATCAGCAGACATCCGAACCTTCTTCAGAGCCGGCTTCTTAAACTTCCCGTTCAGATCCTGAACCATCAGCCTAAGGTCGTCGATCTGAGGGAAGACAATACTGCTTAAGTGTTTTTATCTAATAACCTGTAATCTCTGATTTTATTCAAAATGTATCCATACTCTTAAAATACATCTTCTTAAAACACTGACAGCTTAAGTTAGTTTAATCAGTGCTTTGTTGCAAAAAAATGTCAAGCCCAGGGGCAGATCTGCTTTAACAAAGTAGAAGCTCCTGACTACAGTGACACAACACTTGTTTTGTAAAGCAGTAAAATAGCACTACTGTTACTCTTCAAGGGACACTTATGAAAGACATACCTCTTTACTGGACTTTTTCATTTTAATCTCCATGTCGTATCGCTCATCATCCACCAGATCAATCTGCTTGTGAATTTTGCGGCACAGCTCCTGTTTTTGTAACAGATGGGGACAGAGACAGATGCAGGGTGAGCTTTCATAACACTGCGACAAACTATAACCATGAGCAGAGGATGTTTTTCTTCAACATTCAGTGTCACAAAGAAGAAGTCCTGGAATCTTCCTTTCTTCATAGTTTGCCTTTATCATAGTAAACTAACCAAGGATGCTGTCATCTTTCAAACCATCCTCTGAGAAAGACATTTGACTCCAAAGCTGCTTAAAGCTCCAATGAGGTCATTTTTAAGGTGGTTATAAAACAGCCTGAAATTAACAATGATGTAAGCTAGACCATCAGTTTAAAGTTGGACCTTTTCTGTTGGGATAATTTCTGTCTCTGAAGCCACTGATAGGAGGCAGGTGTCACAAGACGTGACTGACTGAACTGAACTGGGAGGGATTAGGCACTGCTTTCTCTATAGGGGGCGCCAAAATTGATACAAACCAAAAGTTACTCACAAGGTCTTTATTTTTCTGTGTTCAGTGTCGGAAAAAAGAGGAGACTGAATTTCATGATAATCCAAACATCTAGTTCAGGAGGTTTACCTGCAGCTCCTGCATGCAGCCAGGGATGGAGAGATTTGGGCAGTTCTCCTGCATGTACTTCTCCTTCGCCCTTTCTGCTTCAAGAGCTTCCTCCTCCAGCATCGTCTCGCCGATCTGCAGCAGCAAGCTCTGAGAGAAGGATGAGAGCAGCTTTTATCAATGATTTTTCAGTGTTGGTGCTCTCATTCTTTTTCCCTCTCCACAAATATTTTGGAGCTGTCTTTCCAAAGCTTTTTTTTTTACTTAATTTTGAACCAAAAGAAAACACCTTTACTATTTATAGAAAACATGTAAAATGATTCAATGAAGGAGGACTTCAGCTTATCATTATTTTACAATGAATAGAATTAGAAAATATCGGTAAAATTTAAACACATGCATCAGTTTTCTTCTCAAAATTTTGAAAATAGATATTCAGTTTATGTAATTTAAAAAGGAAAAGAGCAGTAGAAACTTCCTTTAGAGCAGAAGGATGAGCGAGGAGGAGGATGACTCAGCACAATACTGTAATGTGTCAGCATTGACATTTTAACCTGAGGGTGAAACTGGAGGAAAACTTATGGAGTCATCCGTGGAGGAGCAGTCCATTTCCCATATTTATAGAGGAAAGGTCAGGACCCTCCAATAACACACAACAAATAGATGTATTTTTATATAACAGAGTATTGATTGCTGGGAAATCTGTGGAAATTATCACCTGGGGATTGTGAACGTTACATCAACTTTAAAACTGTGTGATCCAAATTTGAGATTTGGTGACCAAGAAATCATCCAGAAATTTGCAACTAAGGATTTGAGATGTTAATGGGTCTCAAACATGAACTGAATCAAATCGGGGTGTTGCTCTTTTTCCATTAGGTTTTGAAACACAACTTAAAAAAGATAAAAGATTAAACATTTTGGCCTTCATTTGCACCATCTTACTGTACCTTGAGCTGATTCCTCCGGCTGGACGACATCTTTTTCCTTCAGATAAACAGATGGAAACAAGTATTAGGAGTTATTCTGAAAGTTTATTCCCTCTGAGAAAGGAGAAAGGTCAAAAGATTTTTATTTCATGGTTCAGATGAGGACTTACTCTGCCATCCTGACAGCCGCTGTGTCCTGCCTGAGAAGAGAAAAGAATGAAAACACCAACAGCTCTCTGGTCTCTTTATAGGTGATGGCTTAGTGGGTGTGTGTGTGTGTTTGTGTCAGTCGCAGTTGTCTTCAGGAGCTGGTTGAATTCCAGTCAGCGGGTCAGCGGCAGCAGCTGATCCTGAAACAAACGCCTCAAGAATTTTTCTTGGAGAGTGAGACTCTTCAGAGATTCAGAGCAGATTATTTAGCCCCTCTTATAAGCATGAAGTCTTTGTAACTGACGTTTCTAAACAGATTTTATGGGGATGGAATCTATTTGTTTAAAAGTAACACATTAATGGTTTTTGAGATGTTATTTGTTATAAAAGGATTGATGTCTTCAGCTTGAACCAATGGGTTGCTGAGTGTTCATACTGACTGAGTAGGAGGTGGACAAACAGGCCTAGTTTGAACATATATAGAACAAGGAGGGAAACTGTAAATAGTCATAGTTCTTGGTTCTGATATTTCTATAAAGAAAACACATAGGTGGCTTTAAAATTGCAGCAAAGTCTGCAATAAACCAGCAAGTACTGAGTCAATGCATTCTGCAATCAGGAGACAAACTGTGAAATTTGTCAAGACATATCTGTGACATTTGTAGGGAAAATAAAACCAGCAAACACCAGATCTTCATAAATATTCAACAGAGTCTGAAGTTAAAGTGAGGAGGGATTTATCCGGTGTCCTTGGTTTCCTCCGACTCAGCGTAGCTGTAGTCTTGAAACAGCTGACGTCTCCTCTCATCTGTGTGCTTGTTTCAATCCAAGATATTCAAGGACTTTAATCAAACTCAGCTACAGCAGTAACAGATATTCTGCTCAATGACGGACATAAAAAAAAAGATAAAAATAAAAGACTTCCATTAATGTACCATCAAAGAATGTGATGTCAGTAAGTTTAAAGAATGAAACAAGCTGTGATGTGTGTAAATAAAGGTGAAAAGGAAAGTTTTTTTCTTAGTGGAATATCAACATCCAAATACTTAAAGCTTTACAGGTTTTGCCCCTTTTAGATAGTTTCTTTATTTACCACCAGTCACAGCATGCTGCAAACAAAAATTAACAAGGGTAAATGAGCGTTTGCCCAAAACGCTCAAAACATGTATATAAAACTGTCCTACTAAAGATAAACAGCTATCAACATAATTCATCATTTATTTTTTCAGTATATAATGAGTGGCGAAATCAATTTATAAAAAAGGAACTAAAATTGAACACCTTTGAGAGGAGAGTTGTAACTACGAGAGCGAGGAGGATGGATGTGTTGTTAGTGAACCAGAAAAAGCCCCCCAGCAGCTGTCAGCTCTAAACTGGGAGGATTTATTGCTCCTACTGGTCCCCATCAGCTGCTCAAAAACTGTGGTAGACACACACACACACACACACACACACACACACACACACACACACACACACACACACACACACACACACACACAAAACAAAAATCAAGCTAACCAACACATCTATTAATTAATTTTTTATCCTGCTCAAAATCCTCAAAAAACAGTAATCTTTGAATGCTTTCAATGCTGAATAGACACAGTAAGCTGCTGGAGTTCTGACCAAAACCAGGGAATAGGACCATATTAGTCCAGTGCTCGGGTCTCTGCACTGGCTTCCTGTAGTTCAGAGAATAGACTTAAAAAACAGCTCAACTCACGTACAAGTCTTTTCATCGTTTGGTGCCAAAGTACATCTCTGACATGTTAAAGCCATATGAGCTAACTCAGACTCTGAGAACTTAAGGGAGAGGTCTTCTGCTAGTGCCTAGAGTCAGGATTAAACACGATGAGGCTGCATTCCATTTTTATGCTCCCAAATCCTGGAACAGTTTTCCAGAAGATGTGAGACAGGCTTCTTCAACTCTCTGACAGTGTTTAAATCCAGTATTTAATCTGCACTCCTAGCTTTTTTAAAATTTGATATGGATTGATTTTATTTTGCTTTCTTATAGAATTATTGTATTTTAGTTGTAAAGCACTTTGAATTGCCTTGTGTATGAATTGTGCTCTACAAATAAACTTGCCTTGCCTAAATCCAGGCTTTACTCATTTTGTTATTCAGAGAGACTGACCACTGATCTATCATGAGCATGCACAGAGCAAAAGAACAAGAAAGCTCATCCAACAGAAAGAAAAAGTGAAAAGAACCAAATATATCAGTGAAGAACCACTAGCCATGATAGCCCAAAAAACAAGCAAACAAGCTCTACGGATACAAGGGAAAAAGTCTTAAAAAAAATAATAACCACGTGAATAAGTGCATAGTCAACATAATAGAAAATTTGTTTCTTACCTTACTGGATTATTATGCCCTGGAGGTTTTTTTTTAAATGTTCCAGTCATAGTTAACCAGTCTTGCATCTGCAAACCTGCTCCTATGGTTAATTTATTTCAGCAGCACTTAATCTGGTAAAGTCACATCCTACAGTTGGGGATAATCACAGATGCTGCAGGTTAGTTCTATTATCAATGGAAAAATTGTATATTCTTCATTATCTCTTATTTTTTAATATAGCTACTACTGCAATATTGTTAGTATGAATAATTCAATTCTATTGTTATTTGGTTGTATTTAGGTGGCCTGTTTCAAAATCTGACCAGGACATACACACAATAAGAAGTTAAATTGTCTCTTGTGTACAGGACTGTCCCTTGTGAGATCCAAAGGACACAAAAAAAAAGGAAAATAAATTTGGTATCAAATTTTAAACGAAAATTATTCGTAGTACCCTACACTACCTTTTTTATAGCCACGAATTTATTTTCATGAGACGACCGGAAGTCTAATATTTATTCTTGCCCAGATATTTTTTATTATGAACTCACTGACCGGAAGTGAGGCAGCGTCATTAGAGTAGCTTGACAGTGGTGTGAAGATGGCGGCGTACAGTCGCTCTCAGCTGCTTCTGCTGCTGCTGTCGTCTCTGTGTCTCTGCGGCTTCGGCTCCGTCCTCGGCTCTAAGGCAGCCAGCGGACCGGCCGAGCCGCCCAACCCGGCTGTCCTCAGAGCCGCCGATCCTCCGGTGAAGGATGCACCTGCTGCCGCTGCCGCTGCTGCCGCCGCTGGGGCCTCACAGCCTCGAAGGGCGACCGGTTGGAAGCTGTCGGAGGAGGAGGCCTGCCGAGAGGACCTGACCCGCCTCTGCCCCAAACACACCTGGAGCAACAACCTGGCCGTGCTGGAGTGTCTGCAGGACCGCAGAGAGGTAAGAGGCACACCGCTGAACTGCAGAGTTCGCAGCAGTCCCTGCAGGTGATGGGAGTCTGCTGGGTGTGTCGCCCTGGTGGATTTGGTCCTCACCGGCTGTCAGAGAGATACTGATGCAGAGGTGAACAGCTGATGGAGGGCTGCACCTGCATCACTTTTTTTGGCATTACATACACCCGAATAATTGAACGCACTGAGAACTCACCAGTACAATCCTGATTTTATTACACTCTGACAAACAGCACATTTATTTTGAGTGAGGAGGTTATGTTGGTGCCACTGACACGTTTATTAAAAGAGAAACATCTTTATTAATCCCGTGAGACTTCTGTCTTGCAGAAATATTTCGCAAAATATAGTGTCACGTGAGGATAAAAACTTTTTCCAAGACAAAATATTAATGTATAGGCATTAACATGTAAGTCTAAACACGAAGTTAGATCAAAATCTTACATTATTAAAAATATGCCTCCAAAGTGCAGTGCCTTAACTGTAAAAAAAATAAAATCTTTTAAAGAAAATCTCCATTTATAATGCTGTTTTCATTCTTTTTGTTAACTTTTAAAGGAATTTCTAGATGCTTTTTCATGATAGAATTAATCAAAGGAAATATAAATAAATAACATGTTTACTTCCCAAGTGGAAAGAAAAATCCTCTGAAGGAATGGAAAAAGTAACTCTTTGAACATTAAAATAAGATGCAGTAGTTCAAACTGTTAAAAATGAATTGAAAGATTTTGATATTTTCTTTTAATTCAACAAAATCAGATTTCTCTCAGTTGAAGCTGCTTGTATGAATGTTTTATTGTTGCTCAGAGTCAAAAAATCATCACATAGTCAGTTATCAAAGAGCAACACATCTAATACTTTATTAATTTTCTGGCTCATCAAAGATGCAAATTGCCAAACATGAACTAGTCACAGCCTCTCAGGTGTGAGGATTGGCTTCTCTCAGTTTCTCTCTGGGCCGTTCAATTCCATTTGTCAATATCACCACATAGGCAATCAAATTCACCCCAACACAAGTAAAAGTCTGGTCCAACAGCAGGAACATTGCTCCTCCTTGTGCAGCTTTCGATGTCGTCCTTGTAGGAAACTGTTGTTCATTTTTGAAGTGGTGGGTTTGATGTTGTCTGAGGTTTCACACCTCTTCACAGAACAGCTGCTCACTACAACCTCAGCGAAGTAATTATCAACCAGAGTGGGGTGCAAAGTCATTGAGTGTGTGTGCGTGCGTGTGAGTGTGTGTGTGTGTGCAGTCATCCAGCTGTCACATGACAGGGGGTGAAGTTAGAAGCTTGAACTCTTCATGTTTTTGATTCTGTGATAAAGACACAAAACACTTTCCCTTTTATCTCATTTTCTTGACATGTCTGTTATCTCCCCTTACTCTTTCATTCTTTGTTTGTACGTGATCTTGAGTGGGTTGTTTCTAATTTTAACTCTTGCACAGTTAATCAGTTTACAGATCGATGAACGAAAAACAAATCTGCTCCTTATGGAGTCGTGTGGGTTTGGAGTCTAGCCAGTGCAGACAGTCAGAGCAGGCTTGGCTCTTTACAATGAGCCATGTGACTTTATGTATCATTATATATATCATTATGATGCTATTTTATTCAGTTACCTGCACACAGCATGTAGAGATCAGGTTTATATCACCTATTAAGATCCCTGAGAGTACAACAACTGAAAAATCTTCAGGCTTATTCCTTTGTTTTTGCTTGTGCTCAGTTTTAGCTGTGATGTCTTGGCCGGTGCATTGTTGTTGCTTTGATTAGTTATCCACCTGATGCTGATAGTTTAGTCCAGTGGATCCAAAGTGGAAGCAGCAACCTCTAAATCTCAAATAAGACCATACAAATAGAAATGTTTCATCAGATTTCAACTTTTTTGTTGCAATATGACTCCCTAAAGTGTTTCAGATGGTTAAAGAAACATCAGTAGCAGCAGTTCAGTTTACAAGGGGACACAGGTGATCTAGTTTATGGCAGACCAAATGTAACTGAAACTTAAAGACTAAAGATAAACTTATCTCGTCCCCTGCTTCTTAAATACTACATACTTGCCCACTACTAAAATCTGTAAAGATAACATTTAAATGCTGTATTTTTCAGTTTTTGAATAGTTGTTGTGTTTCTCTCTGTTGTTCTTGGGTTGGCCTGAGTAAGCTCATGTCCAGCTGTGCACATGTCAATCCACTCACAGTAGGGGTCACCAGTCCCCGGCATCATTATTTTGAGAGTTACAGGCTGAAAAGTTTAGAAACTCTTGGTCTAGTGTTTTTACATGCGCAAATCTGCAAAATTAACCAGGAAAGTATGTCTGAAAATATATTCAAATCTTAAAGATTGATGTCAGGGATGCATTGAGTTGGGTTTTGATGATACAAATTGCTTTGTTATTTGTTGGTGATGATATATGTTTGTGATTTGCACACAGTATTCCTTTCCTCAGTGCATGACTATAAGTCTATTTTGTAGTCTCAGTGTTTTTGCTAGGTATGTGAAAGCACTTAATATTCATCCAATCCAGTTACATTTTGTCTCAAACCTGCAAATTTGGCAAGCTCCCCCTGTAGTGTTCATACTTATAAACTGTTACATGTTTGTTATGAGAGATGCACCAGTTTGGTCAGCTAAACATCCCCTTGGAAACAAGTGTAGCTCTGGTTTCTGGTTAACCCCATGATGCTAAAATGTACTGCTAGCTGTATGTAAAAAAAAAAACACAGCTGTCAGATTGCATCACCTGGTGTGTTATGTCATACTTTAACTATTATTAAAGCATTTGGTCAGAGAGTTGCGTTAACAACATGTGGTCGCTAGCCTGCAGGGAGGACTGAAGACTGGTGGTGCTGGCTCTGCTAATGTTAGCCACACTCAGCCAACCACTTTATGTTCACTTACAGCCCATGATCCCATTTTTGGCCGTGTTAAATAAATTGTGCTCTGTTATCTGAGTGTGTTTTACCTTGAGGTTAGTTAGTCTGTTGGTTTGAATTTCATCCAGGAAATAAAAGCGAATTTGAAATTCAAAACTTGTTGTTCCACTGAGACTTTCATAGTGAAAAGCTTGTTGGCAGTGTTTTTGATCAGATGCAGGTTTTAAAAGAATGATAATAATGATCTCTCTTTCAGCTGAGGACACGAGCCAAAGTTTCAGTGTTTCTCAGCTGGTAGAAACAAGAACAAGCAAACAAATTACACGCCTGTCAGGATTCATTTATTGTGTGTCTGCTCATCTGGAAGGGAAAAAAAACTCCTCTGGTGCTCCTCGCGGGTTTTTCGTCCATTTTCTTTCCCTTGTTAAAGTTTATGTTTTGGCTTCTGATCTGAATGGAGGGCCTGGGGACAAATGATGGTGTGAGCTTACAGGACTGTGAAGCCCCTTTTAGTGAAATTTGTTTGACGATTTTGATAAATGTGTAATTGTGTGTGTAATCTTTCAAGCTAAAGTGACAGCTTGATTAGTGTTTCAGAGTCTGAAATGTGAGGATTTGCTGCTCCCCCTGTGTTACACAGCCTGTCATTGATTAGAGCTCTGGGTGTTATACTGCTGGTTGGCAGAGAAAGCAGTTTGATGGGTTTGGGATCTTGAAATTACCATTTTTATTTATTTTCTTACAGTTTTAATAACAGTAATGCTGGACTGGTCGCCATGTTGTTGTTTTGTCTGTCTGTGTTGGTGGTAGCCTAATTGAAGGGGAAAAGTACAAGCCCAAGGAGAGTTTCAAAAGAGATTAAAGTCCCTGTGAGAACTGCTTAAGTGATCTTGAAAGATTCTCAGTGTTTTACATTTGCCTGTTCATAGTCCACAATTTAAAAAGAGATTATCAGCAACAGAATCTGTTATAACTGCTTCTTCTCAGTATCCATGGTCACGTTGGATTTTCTCTGGAGAACATGAATCGATTTGCAGCATGAGGACCACAAGTCCCTTTGAGGATGTTGGATTCACTAATGTTAGACGTTACAGATACGTCTTAGAGCACCAGGCTTTGAGATAGTCTCCTCACCTTCTGTTCACTAAACAACGTTACAAAATGGGTTTACAAAGTTTGATTGTTGTCACGTTTCAAACAATAGCGCGATGTAACAACTAAGGGTGGGAGATTGAAAATACAATGTATCTGGATTTTTGGTTTGACAATATCAAAAAGGGATTCTTTGTCAAAAAAATTTTTTTTTTCATATCCAAATTCTTCATTTCAGTCTTTGTTTAAGAACTGGATTGGTAAAAAGTGACCACTTTTCTCCAGCAGAGGGTAAAATGTTTCTCTCTGACTCATGTGATGTGCATTTTATGGGAAAATATGACTCCTGATATAGTCCATAGACATTATCATCATCATTTAACTTTTTCCCATGGTCTGATGTTAAAAAAGCAAATTAAAAATCGCACAAATAAATTTCGACGTTTAGATGCGAATAGCGAAGTTCCTGTTCGGAAATCACATTAGGCGTAAGAGACTTTTTTTTTAGGGCTGGGCATGCTTGTTATGTGCGCAAAATTTCAGGGCTGTAGCTCAGAGTAGCCCGAAGGGCTGCAGTTTTAAGCCACTAGGGGGCGCTATGGAGCGTTCATTTTTGTGCAAATTGCAGATTCATAAATTTTCAGGGGGTAGCGAATTTTGGGTACATGCCCATTCACGTTTTCGCCGAGCGAAAGGCACGCAATTTGGGGTTGTTTTGGCGGAAAGAAAAATTAAGCGGAAGAGTAATAATCGCAAGGGTTTCAATAGGGCTCTCGTCCAACCTGCGGTTGGCGGGCTCGGGCCCTAACAAGAAAGTATGAAGTGAAAAACATTACAATAGGTAAATATTGAAAAAAAAAATTTAGTAAAGAAAAAAATATGTAAATATCAAGCACAACATAAAACTGGAAAAGAAATCTACTGAAAGAGGTGATATTTACAGTTACCATACTTTTTGGTACTATTATTTTAAAGTTAATGTATTTTTATTTGACCCCCTGTCCAGTTAGATATGTATCCAAAAAAGAGATTTTGTACAATAATGTTTATCACCAACTCAAAAAGTTTGATTTTGAGAAAATTATCCTGTTTCCTGGGCTAGATAAAGTCCTTAAAATCCTAAAAGTCTCATATGTTTATCTCAGATCTCAGAGCAACATTGTTTTTATTTCCGACTTGGTTGGAAATAAGAAAAAAATGGAAAAAAGTGTTTTTTACCACTTTCTTCCTGAATCAAATTTTCAGATGTGTTGTAACATGGAATAGCCCATTGAATAAGAAGGGAGGGGGAAACCCAAAATGATCATTAAAGATTAAGCCTTTTGATGTATTATGAAGCATGTGAAGTAAGATTTAGAAAAAAGGAAATGCTTTCAATTGAAGAGAACTTCATAAATCAGTTTTTTTAGGAGATGCTTTGGGGCCCCTGGGAATCTTGGGGCCCAGGCAACTGCCTGTGTTTGCCTAATTGTAGTTATGCCCCTGTTTTTATCAATACTATCGATATTTAGATCTATACGCCCACCCCTACTGCAAACTAACACACTCCTTGGTAAGAGTCACGTCTTTACAACAGTGGGCAATAGACAGTGCTCGTGGTAAATGGAGTCTATATTCCTGAAAAACACTACCAATCCCAGACACAGGTCTAAATACAACCAACACCAGATAGTCTGCAAAGCACCTTATAAGAAAAAATTAGCACCTTCTTTTGTAAACCATAAAATCACGATATATGTCTTCTGAGATCTCTCCAGAAGAGGAAACGTTGTCTCCATCCATCCATCCATTCATGCATAATTTATCTTCGCTGCTTCCCCCACCTGCAGGAGGACCTTTGAGCTGTCTTGCTGTAAAGCGACCACATTAACCATTGTACCACCATACAGCCATCAAGGACAAACATTGTCCGGACAAAGGCTGAAATCTTCAGTTTTCATGCACAAACACATTCTGTTTGTTATGAACACTTTCAAAAACTCTGACATGGTTATTATACCTCTGAACACCCTCAGAGAGTTACAATGTGTGCAGCCTGGCGACTGAGTTTCCACAATAGCACCCCAGCACCACACTGACGTCAACCCCCCCACCCCATCACACTGACGTCAATCAAGCGTGTTCACACACACAAATACACACACTATCCTCCTCTGGCTCTGAATGATGTCCTCTTCACTGAGATAATTACACCGCTTCGACTCTATAACAGCTGTGGCCTCCTCAAGACGTAAATGACTCTTATAAATCTGCCTCTTCTCCAGGGTAACACACCCACAAAGCAATCACACACACACACACACACACGGTGCAGTTGGTGAAGCAGAGTGTGGTCACAGTGCAGTGTTTCAGTATTTATTTGCGGTGGTCTGAGCTCTGATACCCGACACTTGATCGACGCCTGGGAAACAGCAGCTCAGTAACAAACTGACTGCTGCTCGTGGAGTCACTTTGCTCAGACAAACAGGCCTGAGGTCGTTTCCAGCTGCGGTCATTGAGTCAGTCTGTCACCTTTAGGCTGTGGATTGAGAGTGTGTCAGAGCAGTCTGCAGGGCTGCTGTCTCCCCGTCTGCTGCAGATCTGAGCAGCACATGACTTCATTTTAATCAAAGGCACAGTGAGGAGTTTTTAACAGGATTTGAAATTACATTATTAGCGACAGAAAAGGATATTACTTTTTTCTTAATGTTAAGTCCTGTGTTCAGTTCAGATTTTTAACCAGACAGTTGAGGCGCTATTTATCACTCACCTTGATGTATCTCTGTTTAGAGCTCTGATGGTGAAGTTTGGCAGTTATCAAACAAATTGAGGTTTTTTTTCGACAAAATTGTTTTGTCTTATTAGCTGATAGTGGAGCAGGATTAGTAAAAATATGTCATTTCTCTTTTCCCTTTGTGTTAGGCAAAAATACTCCAGTGTTTTTGGGCTAAAAGAGCTAAATGGCCGTCAACAGAATCTGATGTTTGTATGATAACTCACACTAATAAAGTTATGAATCAACTTATGACACCATCACTCTGTTTACTCCAAAAAGCTGATCTGAAAAATAAATGTATAGAAAAGAAGCTCTTTTTTCAATCATTCATTTGTCACAACAAATGCAATTGGGCAAGAGCTACATCTTAAACACAGTTGATGATGGTGCTCATGGGAAATGCTGTCCTTATCCCAGACAATCAATACAGATTTCACCCACAAGGGTCACCAGAATCAACACAACATGAAAACTCATCTAAAATGGAAAACCAGGTAGTGAACCACATTGTTTCATGAATTAAGATGATTTCATAATAACAGATGAGATCTTATTTGCAGTGTTGACTTTCAGTCAATAGGGTGAGCTCCAAGTACTTTGGTTTCATTTTTATGGATCTCTCAAGTTGCTCATCTTTTCATGTTTTCTGTTGTGATGATAGCAATAAGACAAAACTTTATCTATGTAGACTCTGAATGATTGATTTCTCTTATTTATTTATTTCTATATTTTGTTATCATGATTATCACACATACTCTCACTGAACTTGAAAATGATACAAGTCTATACTTGTTATTGTTTCTGTTGACAGGAAACAATGGAATAAAAATTTGAAAAAAAAAAAACTTTATGTAGCACTTTCAAAATAATTATGAGCAATAAAAAATAAATACAAGAGAACTGTGAGGAGGTCAAAATTAAAAATACGAAAGTACCATAAGAGACTCAAGTAATATAAAAAGGCAAAAAAAAAAAAAAAAAAAAAAAAACACCTCATAAAAGGAAATAAAACAGGAAAAAAATCACAGAGATAAAAAAATAAAAATAAATTAAAAAAACTGGAAAAATAAAAGATTTAAAATCCTGCATGAAAAAGAAAAATAATAAAAGCAGCATTTTGAGGATCAAAACATGCTCGGATAATATCTCCTGTAAAAGTAGACTGGTAAAATAAATTAGATTTGTAATGTGTCTATTTAGCTGCTAAAAGCTATGATGTATCTGTTTTTTGTTTTTGTTTTTTTGTTGGAGAGTCTTATAAACCTGAATACTGAAAAAAAATATCTAAGATCAAAGATTCAGTGTGACATCAAACCAAAACAGTGAGCTAAACCAGGCTCAAAGGCGTCCTGTCTGTCAGGATGCAGATTTACTCTGTCTCGTTACATCCAGCCATGTGAGCGTCTTTCCTTCACAGATTAAAGGATGTTGGTACCGTCTGGTGCTGCAGACCACCGGGAACTTTTATTCAAGCGTCAGCCATGTTACAGTAAAGCCACAGTAAGGCTTTTGTTAACACACGGAGGCAGACATTAGGTCTTGTGTGTCTCACATTATCCCTGAGGTTTTGTCACATTGCGCCTCCCCCTACCCAGAAACAGTGTGACTGAAACGACTCTGCTATCAGTACAGTTTAATCAGACTTGTTACAGGCTTTGATGTTGATACAGCATCTCCTCATTTATTAATAACTCATAGTCTTACTAATTGGTGGTTGTTTTATCTTTGAAGCTGCTGAGACTTTGTTCCCTCATTACACTTGTTCATCTGTCTCTGAAACATTGAGTAGAATTGACTGTTTACAGACAGAAGGAGGCTTTCTGTGTCTCCGCTCCCGTGGGCAGAGCAGAGTTAACACGGAGAGCTTTCATGTCTCTTTACAGCAGAGTGATGTGAAGGAGTCAGAAGAGCTGCTCCCGCTGTGTTTCCTCTGATTGTCGAGGATGTTGTAGGAGAGTCAGTGAAGAGTCTCTGATACTTTGTTCTTTTCTAACCAACGCTGTTAGAGAGAAAACTGCCACTTTGGTGCGCTTTTGGTGCTTCTTTCTCTCCGCAGCCTAGAATTGGAGGCGCCTAATGGTGTTTGCTTGTCAGTATAAACTAAATGGACTGGTTCTGTTTGGAGAACATCACAGGGTTAGTCAGTTTCCCTTAAAGAGAGGGTATAGTGCTTTTTTTCAGGCTTTACACTGTCCTTCTGGTACCCCCACTGCAGCTTTAAATTACATACATTTTTCCTCACACTGATGTTTTGGAAAACCTTATTTTCAGCCTCTGAGACATATAAGCTGCTGTCTCTTAAAGGCTCCCTGCTCCATAAACCCCCTTACTTCTGCCTGGCCAGAGCTATGGTCAGACCTTGATGTTTGAGGCCCGACCATAGACTGTAAAAAAAATGGGCATCCGTTTGCTAGGCTCGAAGTGAGGTCTCCACAAAAACTGCTCCCCCTAGTGGCTGGCTGCAGTGTAGGTTAAAAAATCCAGCTTTCCAGCCGTTCCATATGGGCTGTGGTCAAACTTTAAAAAATTAATACACCTCGTAGAAATGTTTCTCACGTCCAGATGTTGTGGTGATTTGAAGATTTCATTTGGCTGTCTTGTATTCAAGTCCTCTTTTTTCTGAAATTTTTTGTTTTCATTAGTTATATGAGGTTAAAAACAAGGTTTTACGTAACTTTTAATGATAATTGACAGATGCCATTCTCGTGTATTTTTTTCAGGGATTGTAAAATATGTCGGGAGGTAGAGTCAAGAAGTGATTAGACTCTCAAAAGAAAGAAAAATATTATTATTTTTGTCAGCTCTACTCAGATTCTCCCTGAATCCCTCACAGTCTTTACTGCGCAGACTCTGGCTGCATAACTGCAATGGCTGAGCCTGGGACGGAGGTATTTCGGCTTCAAAACCGTACAATGATGAATAGTGGAGCCACGCTGTCCACTGTATATACAGTCTATGGTTTAGACTAAGCAGCCAGCACCGTTTTCCCATATCCATGTTAACAATGTGTGGACACATAATACTCCCTCTTTAACCTCTGTTAAAGGGACATTGTGGTTAATCCACCTGGAAACTAATTTCTTTGTGAGATAAATAATGTCTCTGTGCATCTTGTGTGAACTTAAACACAGAGAGCACAAATCCACTCAGGTACTTAGGCGTCCTAAAGGGTTGGGAAAAAAACATGATAAGGCCACACATCATCGTCCTGACATGCGGGATAAAATCATTGTTGCTCTGGGGCCAGTAGTTTAAAATGTAAATCTAAAATAAATACATATCTCTGAGCAGATTGTCCTTTCCATTTCGCTCACTACGTCTGTTCTTGAGAGGGAGAAATTAATATATTTAACATTCTGATTTGTCTTCAGAATGTGAAGAGAGTTGTTTTTTGTGAACATTTTTTCTTTTTGGATGAGATACATGCAGGATTTTACAGTCAGGAGTGTGTCAGTCTGATCCCAAACATCACCATCTCCTCAACACAACTCTAACCAAACTTTGCTGTTCACTCCACATTTACTATTTTTGTCTTTTTGTTTGTTTGAGAAAAACACTTCTGACTTGTTTTTTCTGTGTCTGTCTGCAGGAAACTGAGATTGCTCCAGACTGTAACCATGTAAGTATTCCTACTTACTACCCACACAGACACACACACACACACACACACACACACACACTGAACTGAATAATTTCATCAGATAACTGAAAGAAGAGAAAGAGAGATCATGGGAGGACTGGTTCATGCGCTATGATGAAATCTGTCTCTTTATGCAAATATTCTCAGTCTGTCTGACTCAAGGCTTAAAAGTTGATCCAGTGCAACTATTGAGTTCACCAGCAACAACTGAACAGATTCATACTGCAGAGGATGCATTTTTTAAAGTCTTGAGAGAAGCAAGTGTTCTTCACATCAAGCCAAAATATTATCTGAGATTAGATTATGAGCAAATACTGATCTTTTATACAAGGGGAGCACATACTCATATGCTGCAGGGAATCTAACTTTTGTAAGGAGTTTTTAAAGGTAACGTGTGCAGCATTTAGCAACATTTACCAGAACAGACTTGATGGAAAATTGGGGCATAATATTTGTTTTTTAAAAAGTTAAAAAAAGTTAATCTTAGGAGCTTCCTATACCTTCATTCAGGGAGAACATGGCAGTGGATAGAGCAGTAAACAGGGTGGGGAGTTTCGTGGGAAAGATGGTGAACCGCTTGGGGGCAAGTCTTATGGGCCCACAACTCATGATGCAAGGCCTTACTGGTGCCTGGGAACATAATATTATAAGTATGCTTGAATTAATGTCTAATTACCTGAAAATAAAATGTAATTTGTTTTTTCTGAACTGAAATTAAGACTCTTGTTATTATTTTATATTAACAGTGTTATTGTTTCATATTAACAGGGTTTTTTACAGTGAGCACAGAATTGAGAAACTAATTAAAACATGCTTTTGTGATTAGTTGGAAAGACAAGAAAGTTGTAAGACAACTTACTGTTGGAAGACAAGAATGAAAGAGAGAAGGTATAAAAAAAACTGTCCTTATTGATCTATTGGATGTAAAACTACCCACTGTGTGACACAGCAGCTTCCAGCAACTTCAAAGGCTGCCTTTGAAGACTGGAGCTTTGTCAACAGGAGGGATGAGAGAGGGAGCATTTCAACCCGAGTCTGACCATGTGTTTAGCCTACATACAGTTTTTTCCCTTTCTACACCTTAAACACTTAACTGGTTGTAAAACATATCAAATTTGATACTGATACCTCTATATGATCCCCACAAAGAAGTGATACTATCAGCAACATGACTGAAAATGACTATGTTAGATTTTAACAGTTTTATACAGTCTATGACAGGGGTGGCCAACCTGTGGCTCGTGAGCCGCATGTGGCTCTTTGCCTTTCGGTGAGTGGCTCTTCGATCCATTCATAAAAATGTATATATAAAGTTAGTAGCGGTAGAGTAGCGGTGTGCCGATCTATCTAAAATATTGATATACTGATGCCAACGTTGGGATCAGTGTTGATCAATATTTGGGTGTACACATTGATACTTAAGTTTCAGTTTCTTTTCTCTAGTACAAATTTAAACACACTAACAAATACAATAAATCTCTTTGAAATTGGAAATGTATTGATTTTCATTTTATGTCATTTCGTTTATGTGTGAGAGGAAGTATGTTTGTAAGACCACGTCCGTGATAAGCTTCTCTGTAGTAGCACAGTAATTTTTGTTGGCTCTTGGTCTCTGACTGGTTGGCCACCCCTGGTCTATGATTTTAACCCGTTTTGCCCCAATGGCAACAATTTTTGCCAAAGTGTATCACTGTCATTTTTCTACTCACAGTAAAGAATCTCAATGTTACTAATGCAACTTTTTCCACTTTTATGCCAGTAGACAACTTAAACTAAGATTCTAGTTTATAAAAAATAGTTTCCAAGTGGTTCCTGTCACATGACATCATCTGCTTCCTGCTCCTTCCAGTGTAAGACATGGTGAATGCAAATCGTTCTGGAAGAGCCAATTGTCAAAATTTTGTTATGATTTTATAATTACTTACCTCTACTTCTACCAAAAACTTATACCTGGGATAAATATTTTTTTGTTCATGGGCCTATTTCTGTGAGTGGCAACAAAAGTTGGCGGTTGGCACACAGCTAGTCAAACACTAAAGAAAAACACTGCCTGCAGCATTGCTCATAATTTCCTTAGTAGGTGCAATTTTCTTGATTATTATTATTATTATTATTATTATTGTTACTTTTTAGTTTTATAATTACTATTACTTCTATTTAATTATTAGGTGAGCTAGTGATAAACTGTGTGACCACCAGCAAAAATTGTTGTCAGTCATAAAAATCCAATTTTCCTCAAGACAAAGTACAAAATGGAAAAAGTTAGAACATAACATGATTCAGAAGGACTCAACTGATAAATCTATATGCCTTACAACTCTTAAATGGATTGTGTGAAGCTTCTGGGAGGTGGGAGGGGGTAGATGTCAGGCCAGACAGCAGAAGATATTTTCCTGCTCTTTCTCGTTGTGCTGCTTTGTGAAAAAGGTCTTTATTCCAACTCAGACTGTAACTTTATCGACATTCAGAATTGATCCAGTGTTAATGAAGTCTCTTTCCTTGTTTCTGTCCACACTTGAAGCAGACTGAGCTTTAAAAAATCCTCCACTGATGTAGAACTAACCTTGAAGAAGTCCATAAAGTCTCCCTCTTCCTCTCTGACATTCAGTCTTCGGTTCCTGCAGCTCGTCTCTGTCTGCTGGATGATTAACCTCCAGTGCTCAGAGTTCACAGCAGTTAACGGCAGACAGCTTTATGAAACACAGAGAGGTTAATTGACCACTTGGACAGACTTTATTACAGCACTGGAGAACTGCAATTAACATGTTCCACTCACACACACATCAACACACACACACACACACTCGGATACGCAGACTTGTTTTGTTGTGGTGTTATTTTCTGGGCGGTCAGACTGTCAGAAGCTTTTATCTGTGGCTGCTGCAGCTGCAACTTCGCTGTCAGACGTAAATAAAGAAGAACAAAGAGGAAGAGGGGAATTAAAGGATGAGGAGACATTTTGGATCATCCTTTTGGGATTAGATAACATTTAAAATGACTTAGTGTCAGTTTTAGGGATGCTCGGTGAGGTCAACTTGAGGCAGTTTGGAGACTTTTAAAAACGACTGCAGCAAAGGAAAAATAATCTAAACTTGAATGGAGTAGACTCACTGACTTTAAGTCCATGATTTGGGTTTTTGTTGTTTTTTTTAAGGTTGAATGTAAATAATAGTTTATATGAATGGTGCCAATCTTTATTTTCTCTACATTTGTCTGTTCCTATCCTGTAAATTCTTTTTATATTAAAAGCTGCTTCAAATCAAAGTCAAACCATCTCTGGTTTCGTTGTTGTGTATATTATTCATTGTCTTTTTCATCTCGCCCTCAGCTCCTGTGGAATTATAAACTCAATCTGACCACCGATCCAAAGTTTGAGTCAGTGGCCTCGGAGGTCTGCAAGAGCACCATCGCTGAGGTCAGTGTGCACCGCGGGAGGCTCAGGGTTCAGCTCTCTGTCAGGAGGAATGAATCCTGAAAGTGCTGTCAGAAAAACAGAGGAGTATTTTTAGTGCTCATTTACATTCAGGAGCAAATTAACATTCACTGACTCAGAGATGTATGGAGATCAGGGGCGGTGGTGTAAAGCTACATGGCTGAGTTGATGAAATCTGGTACCAGCGTTGCTCCTTTATACTATATGAAGGTGTGAGTAAGCTAACAACTGTAATTCTGCTCACAGAGACAGGTTAAATGTTTAATACTTCTCTTGTTGTTTACTTCATGTGTCTCACCTGCAGAAAAACATTTTTGAAGACGCCTTAGTTAGAAAGTGGCCTTTTATGTTTGAAAAGAATTTTGTTATTTTATTTCCATCCCCAAGAACAGCTGAGTCTACGTCAGCTCTTTATGTCAAACACTGTTCAACTTGACTTTCCTGAAGGTATTCCAAAATAAAAGCCCACCACTGGAAAGATTATACAATTATTAAGCCATCCAAAGACCCATTTCTACTAACTCTTTATTTTGCTACTGGCAGCCCAACAAACCTCAATTTCTGTGCTGTTAAATTATAAAAGTCGTCTCACTTTGAGGCAAAGTCTGGGCTGAGGTAAGAATCCAGAGTGGCCTATCATACAAGCAGACGAGTTAAGAAGGCAAAATATTGCTTTACAGATTGAAGCTCTCAGTAAAAGCTTAACACTTGTTTCTGATCAGCAAATTGACTCAGTTTGAAGAGAGAAAATTTGTAAACAAAAATCACTGGAACGGAAACTAATCTGCATTTTCAACTTGAGATAAAGACTAAATCTATTCCAAAATGTTCACTCACAGAGACAAAACAATAGCTGATGCTTTGGGCTTTCTTACACAAAAGAGTTGAGGGCTTTTGAGGAAGCATTCAGTGGACACAGGTCCTAATGGTTTCTGAAGATTTTATTTTATTACAGTGTTAGCCAGGATACCATTGATTTATGCAGTCCTGGCTCAGAGTCAGAGTGCACAAAAGGTCTGTTCATTTTTCATAAAACAGAAGAAGAAACATGAGAAAAAACATACTTTGATTGAAGAGAAAGATTTAATAAGCTTATACTCATCAAAATGAAACAGCTGTTCCAGTTTTTGCTCATCTGTCCGCCACAATAAATCGAGATCTTTGGTTTTTACTAACAGTATTATAAGCCAGAAACTGTCTGGATAAGAAAATGGTGTTCAAATCAACTTCCTCATAAATCACACACATCTCACAAAGTCTTTTGTTAGGTTGTAAATAGTTTTTTCCTAGAAGGAATTTTGGTTTCATAATGAAATATACAGAGAGCGCAGACCTGACAGTGTTGAAAATAACGATGACCCAGTACATACTTCATATTCAGGATCTCAGTATCCAGAATATTGCCAGGATCTGGATCATACTTTTACATCTGTCAGAAATTTTGGTGACCTTGTCTTGTATTGTTTTGCAAAGCAATCCGACCATTTATCGTGGAGTTATACACATATGGTGAAAATGGCCCTATCTCACAATGATAAAGAATCCTTTTTAAAAAAAATCCTAGATCCAGATGGTGATCCCGATCACCTCCAAAATTTAATTGCCTCATCCTTATCCCATTTTGAACTTTTCCTTTAAATTTTATCAAGATCCCTTTGTTACTTTTTGAGTTATGTAGTTCACAGACAGACAGACAAATTTTCCCAAAAACATAACCTCCCTGGTTGGGGTAAAAATTAGGAGAAAGTTTTACTGTTGCAGGACTTTGAAGGAAAAAAATTCAGCTTTAAATAATAGTTTACGGTTTCAACCAGAGACGAAACTCAAATATCTCATCTTTAAAAGAAAAAAAGTGTTCTAGAAAAATGCTGTGTCGTTTTTTCTTCTTCAGCTGACAGACCTGTTGCATGTGTGGTTCCCTCAGATAAAGGAGTGTAATGAAGAAGAAAGAGGGAGGGGCTACCTGGTGTCCTGTCTGGTAGATCACCGTGGTAACGTCAGTGAGTACCAGTGTCACCAGTACATCACTAAGATGACCAGCATCATCTTCAGCGACTTCAGGCTGATCTGTGGCTTCACCAATAAATGTAAAGACGACATCAACAACCTGCGCTGCGGCAGCATCAACGTGGGACAGAAGGTGAGTCTGGACTCTGTTTTATAATAAACTCAGGTTAATGGTAGTTTTTTGTTGAAGAGCTCCACAGAGATGAATTTCTATGTCTGGATTCACTCCTTCTTTGTATTATCACCTCATAACCTCCTTTTCTGTCTCACATCTGCCTCGTCTCTTCAGGACATCCACTCTCAGGGCGAGGTGATCGCATGTCTGGAGAAAGCGTTGGTGAGAGAAGCAGAGCAAAAAGATCAAGCTCATCCAATCAAAGAGGAGTGTCAGAGGGCGATCCTGCGGGTAGCCGAGCTGTCGTCAGACGACTTTCACCTCGACCGTCATCTTTACTTCTCGTGCCGAGACGACCGGGAGAGATTCTGTCAGAATGTGAGCAGAATTTCACCTCTAACAACCCAAACTAGAGAAATCCTCAGAGCTTCTTTTGAAAATGTGTAACAATATTTCTTTTTCCTCCCCAGACTCAGGCAGGAGAAGGAAAAGTCTACAAGTGTCTGTTCAATCACAAGTTTGAAGAAGCAATGTCAGAAAAGGTACGACTAACTCAAACTCTGACCTCTTGCTGTGGAGGAGATCACACTGCTTGGTCACTGAAGTTCTTCTCCTTTTTTCTGTTCCTCAGTGCCGTGACGCTCTGACCACCCGTCAGAAGCTGATCTCTCAGGACTACAGAGTCAGTTACTCATTGGCTAAAGCCTGTAAGCTGGACCTGAGGAAGCAGCGCTGCAGCCTTGACACGAACCTGCCACGAGCGCGAGAAGCCCGGCTGTCCTACCTGCTGCTCTGTCTGGAGGCTGCCGTGCACCGAGGTGAGTGAAACAATCAACAAAGTGTGACACCGTCGCTTGGTGCAGACAGTTTGGACCAAGCGAAACTCATCAATCATAATCTGCTGTGGCGCTCTGCAGGTCGCACAGTCAGCGGGGAGTGTCAGGGCGAGATGCTGGACTACAGGCGGATGCTGATGGAGGATTTCTCTCTCAGTCCAGAGATTGTGCTTCACTGTCGGACAGAGATCGAGGCTCACTGCTCCGGCCTGCACCGCAAAGGACGCACGCTGCACTGCCTGATGAGGATCGGACGAGGCGACCGCAGCACGTCTGTGGACAGCGTCTGCCAGAGCGCTGTAAGTCAGACATTTCTCATCTCAACAGAGGGAAAGAAATGAGCCACCAGCTCTGAAACGCAGCCTTTCTTTCTTTTTTTTGTAGTGTCTGACAAAGCTTAGTGAGGCATTATTAAAAAACAACTTCTAAAATATTCATGTTAAACAGTTTTTTGTATTAATTTTAATGCACTTACATGAATCATTTAATTTTTGGGCTGTCAGATGTGAGCTTGTATTAGACTTTATATGCTTACATTTATTATTAAAACAGCAAGGTCTGTGTTTCCAGATTTTTAACTTCAGGTTGAGAGCTGCAAACATTTCTGAAAAATATAGGTTTAAGATAAAAAAAACAGACTGATTTGTTTGTCATATATGAGAAGAGTCTGGTACCCTGTCAATCATAAATGAGATCATACATCATTAAAAATCAATCCTGCTGCTGACAATTTGTTTAATCATCTTTATTTTTGTGACATCTGCTACAGCTGCAGACTTTGATCCAGTCTGCAGATCCTGGAGCAGACTACCGGATCGATCGGGCGCTCAACGAGGCCTGTGAGTCCGTCATCCAGACCGCCTGCAAACACATACGCAACGGAGACCCAATGTAAGAGCACACACACACACACACACACAAATTGATTCATACACTGCAAAATTATCAAATCTTATCAAGTATTTTTGTCTTATTTGTAGTAAAAAAAAATGCCCCACCAGACGTAATATGAGCCACATTCACCTGACCAGTCCAGAAAAATGTTGTATTTAAAGTTATTTATAGACAGAAATGACAACTGAATTTTGTCTTTTAATAATTTGAAATGAGACACTTTTCTGGACTGGTCAAGTGAATGTGGCTCATATTAAGTCTAAAAAGACATTTCATTTCATTTTTTACAGTGTATACACTGTCATCATAATAGGGCTGAACATTTAATCAAATTTAAACCAGCATCGCAATATAGTAGAATGCAATTTTTAAATCGCAAATGCTGCAATTTTAAAAATAAATTAAAATGCCTTTGAATGTGCAATCCACAAGTATACATTTTTCAGTGGTTGAGCCAAAACTTTGTTTTTATTTACATTTCTGCACTTTAGTTTGAGTTTTGTTGCTGATGAGAGACTAGTTAGATTTTTAAACATTTAATATATCTGTGTTCACACACTGTTTCTTTTTCATCATGTAAAACAGTGTATTCCACATGTTGACACATTTCAGTGGTTGAGCCAGAGATTTGATCCTATTTACATTTCTGCACTTTTTTTAGTGTGAGATTCATAGAAGAGGGGATTCCTATTTAGTTTTCAGATTATTGTTTATACCAGACCTCTTGTTCTGCTTTGTTTTGTTGTTTGTTCTCTGATTTTATTCAAGAATATTAATGATTATTTTATTACACGTCTACAAGGTTCAAAGTCAAATCAATCGACTGATTGATTTGACTTTGAACCTTGTAGAATAGTCTACTGTGTTTGTAATAGTTAAAGATACATTATTCATATCAATTCAGGCATCAATTCATCTCATTTCACCATAACATGTAGGACTGGCCAACAGGAAAGACTTGTTTATATGTTGACAGTATCCTTTGTTGTGTCGGTTAAACAGTTTATTGCTTGTGTTAAGTGACTAATGTAGAAGACAAACATCCCCCCCAAAAATCGCATGCTAAATTGCAATCATAATATTGGTCCAAAAAAATCACAATTAGATTATTTTTCAAAATCGTTCAGCCCTACATCATAACTACTTTCGCTGTATAAAATATTTATCATATATTTCTAATAATTTATTATTTTAATGCCTGATAAAAGCAGAGTATGCTTATGGTTTCAAGTGAGACCACCGTGAAACATCACTGGACTAAGCTCTCACTAAGAGTGTGTCACATGTGTGCAGGATCCTGTCGTGTCTAATGGAGCACCTGTACACAGAGAAGATGGTGGAGGACTGTGAGCACAGACTGTTGGAGCTGCAGTATTTCATATCCAGAGACTGGAAGTGAGTCCATTCAATAAACCTATACAGCATTGTGTTATCTCAGATGGGGGGAAGAATTCATATTCAGATGATCTAACCTCTTTTTGATGTTGATTAAATTCAGACCAAGAACTTTTATTCCCATAGAAACATAAAAGAAATCTCAAAATATTTCTGTTAATCTTGAAAATTCTGCCTTATATTTTAAATTTATCTTTTTCTACACGAATCTGATGATGTCTGTCCCTCTCGTCACATCTCAGACTGGATCCCATCCTCTATAAGAAATGTCAGGGCGATGCCGCTCGACTCTGTCACACTCACGGCTGGAACGAGACCAGCGAGCTGATGCCGCCGGGCGCCGTCTTCTCCTGTCTGTACCGCCACGCCTACCGCACCGAGGAGCAGGGACGCAGGGTAGGATAGCTTTACAAACACACACACACTCCATCAGACTCGAGACTCTTCAGTAGATTCAGTCTGTCCATATTGGAGTTGGAAACTGTTCTGTTTTAACTCCACCAGGTAAAGCCAGGCGAGCAGGTCAGTGATCAATGGTGGGCTTAAATGAATCAGTAATGATCCTGATGAGGGTCAAATGAGGGTGAAATCGATGGTGATGATGTCAGAAATTGATTGGGTGAGGTGGATGTTTATGTGACTTCTTACCTCTCAGCAGAGCAGAGGAGGAAGTTTACAAAAACACATCAGTTAAATCCACCTTACTCTGCTGGAAATGAATATTTATAGTCAGGGTAGGCGAAGTAAGATTCATTCAACTCTTTCTTAAACTCTGTCTGGATGTTAATCTACAATCTGGATGTGTTTTAAGTTTTAAGGCCAATTTACCAACACTCAAAACATCCAGTCAGATCTAATCTAAAACTGCTCAGACTCTTAATGTCGGTGTAACCGATGCATGTAGCCCTTGTTTTCAGAACTGCACTCACAGATTGATTAAATCTGATTAAATGAATTCAGAAATCAATGTGTGGGTGGGTGTGTGTAAGTGTGTGAGATTTTCTGACCCTGATATTAAATTGCAGAACATTTTGCACATTCTGGTTGGATTACACACTTCTTTAAAGAGAGGTTAACTCTGTCCTTCCTTGGTGAGAGGCCACCTGTCAGAGGAAAAAGCTCCTGCTTCACGGTCTATTACCACTGCAAATCAGAACAGTCTTTATTAAATGAAAAGCATGCCATTTGAAGAAGACTTGAAGCTCATAGACTCTGTATGAAAAGCATTTACTGTGAGGATAAATCAGAACAGCAGCAGGTTCATTTTTCACCTGTTTTTGATGCATTCAGGGGCCTGATGCAACTAGATAAGTCACCTCCTACTGGTTGTTAGGAAGAATGCAGGTTAAGGCACTTCTGCTACTCAGCATCAAGTCAGTGAAATTTAGATAAAACTGATGAACAATAATTATACAAAAAACTATTGTGTAATATTTAATAAATCTATATTTTCTATCCTGAAAACCTTAAAATGTAAAATTATGATTTGCCATTTGGCTCAATTTTGCTTTCACACTAAAAACCAAAAGGCCATATCTATTTCTTAAATAGTCTGTGATCAGGGATGAAGGATTTACTAATGTTGTTGGATCATGCTTTAATGAATTCTTAATTATGAATGCCATTTTTCAGGAGAGACGTTGAAATGACAGAATTAGGGCTGCAGCTATCAGATATTTTAGTATTCCAAAAATTCTACCGAAAATTCCATCGATTAATCGAGTAATCGGATAAAACAAATTTTTTAGTTAGATAGTAATTATTTTTTAAATGAAAATTTGTCACAAAAATTGGAAAAACAAGTGACTTTAGGTGATACATTTTGGGTGCAATGCGAGCTGAAGAGATAGCATGCATGGCTTGTTGAGAGGCAGCTGTGATGCAGATCAATGCATGTTTTCACGTCAGTCTCCAAACTCTAGAAAAGAAGCTAGATTTGTCGCGCTGGAGGGGTCTGAAATGTAGGTAAATATAGCATCAGCTCCATGTGCCACATCAAAAGTAGTCCGTGCAAAATACTTTTCTTTGATCTTTTTAAAATGAGGAAGTTCCTTTATCAGTTTTTGTAATCGATTTTCTCAAATTATTCGAGGAATCGTTTTAACCCCAGACAGTATAATTGATTAATTTATCAGGGTTGAAAATGTGCAATGTCTCTGGTGATTAGACTCCATTGTGGTGTTTTCAGGTACTTGAGGGGGCAGTGAGACCAGGAGCAGAATAGGACATGCTCCCTTGTGTCGTCTGTAAACTGGTGGTTGTGAAGAAAGGATGCAGAATGACTTCAGAGCGAATCAGTAGGAAATGGCCTTCTTAGACCAGCTCTTTGTGACGCTTGTGTGTGTCTTTGCCTGTGCGTGTGTCTGCAGTTATCTCGGGACTGTAAGGTGGAGGTTCAGAGGATTCTCCACCAAAGAGCGCTGGATGTAAAGTTAGACCCTGAGCTGCAGAAACGCTGCATGACCGACCTCGGGAAGTGGTGCAGCGAGAAGACAGATGCCGGACAGGTGAGAGCGCTCAAACACTGCTTTTATCACTCACTGGGTGCAGCTTTTCTTAAACCTTTTCCTGATTTTTGCAGTAAAGACTTTCTAAAGAGAATTTCAGAATAAACCTTTCAGAAAAAAAAAACTCTTTGTGTGCTTTTTAGGAGCTGGAGTGTCTGCAGGATCATCTGGAGGATCTGGTGTCAGCTTGCAGGGATGTCGTGGGAAACCTGACGGAGCTGGAGTCAGAGGTCAGAGTTCATTCATTGTCAGGTTCACAATTCCCTCTGGAGTATATGTATGTATTCTTTTTTTGTCATAGATACTTGTGTATTAGACTTTATGTATATATATATATGCAAATTTCCATCTCTGCACTTGTTCAGTTTGTCTCACCCCTGCCTGTACAGGAGACAGTTTTTTTCTTTTTTCCTCTTAATCGGGTTGACGTGTTGTTGGTTGTGTGTATAATTTATTCAGTTATTTGGTTATTTTTATCTTTTTTTTCTTTTTTTTTCCTTAACTTTAAAAGTATATCATGTTTCTTATTTGAAAATCCACAAGCACAATTATTGTTATTATTATGCATATTGAAAATCTCAATTAACAAAAGAAAACAAAGCAGTTCCCTGTGGATGAAGTGATGCTTGAATGTTGTCTTTGTGTCACCTGAATGAACGGTCTCTGTTTGTTTCTCTTAGGACATCCAGATTGACGCGCTGCTGATCAGAGCCTGTGAACCTGTCACTCAGGCCCACTGTCATGTGAGTTCAAGACTTCTTCATGTTTGTCTAAAACTACGTTTCAAGAGGAACCTAGCAGGGCTTATGATATTTATCTATGTGTGTTTGTGTGTGTGTAGGATGTAGCTGATAATCAGATCGACACTGGAGATCTCATGGAGTGTTTGGTGCAGAACAAACATCAGAAGGAGATGAATGAAAAGTGTGCAGTTGGCGTCACTCACTTCCAGCTGGTCAGTTCTCTTCTGTCATAAATAATGTGACTATGTCTTCCTTTATAGCCGTTAAATTTGATGAACATCCACTGATGTGTTTCTCCTGTTTTTAGATCCAAATGAAGGACTTCAGGTTCTCCTACAAGTTCAAGATGGCCTGTAAGGAGGACGTTCTGCGCTTGTGTCCAAACATCAAGAAGAAGTAAGAGAAGAGAACACCCTCTTCCCCTTTTCTCTGTTTTTTGTTTCTTTCTTGAACATTTTGTGAGGAGCCGGTGAGTTTAAAGGGGTTTGATTTAACATAATCTGCCCGGTGCGTGTCTCTCACTGCAGGGTGGATGTTGTGATCTGTCTGAGCACCACGGTGAGGAACGACACGCTGCAGGAGGCCAAAGAACAGCGAGTCTCGCTGAAATGCAGAAAACAGCTGCGGGTGGAGGAGCTGGAGATGGTAACACACACAGACACACAAACACACACATACACATATCAAAACAAGAGGAGACACAGTTAGTCTGGTTAATTATTAATTTAAAAACTGGTTCAAATGTCTGCATGCTGTGTTTGACATTTACTTTTGTAGGATAAAAGTTAGATTTAAACCTTCTTCTTTTTTTTTGTAATTTCTTTCAGTCAGAGGATATTCGTCTTGAACCAGAGCTGTATGAACCCTGCAAGTCCGATATCAGTCGTCTGTGTCCTAACGTGGCTTTTGGAAATGCTCAGGTGAGGAGCAGCAGAGGCAGCTGGAAAGATCCCAACATTAGACGGATTATGTAGACATGATTAGAGGTCTTTTTCTCATCTTGTGACCTACCTTTCTTGATCCTGCCTTCGCTGTGGGTCAGGTGATCGAGTGTCTGAAGGAGCAGAAGAAGCAGCTCAGTCAGCGCTGCCATCAGAAGGTGTTCAGGCTGCAGGAGGTTGAGATGACCGACCCGGAGCTCGACTACCAGCTGATGAGAGTCTGCAAGCAGATGATCAAGGTGATAAAGAGGAGGAGAGAAGCAAAGATAGTGATATTAACAGCACTGAAAAGTTAGCGTCACGTGAACATCGGCTCTATATTGTGATTTCTCTCCTGCAGCGTTTCTGCACTGACGCCGACACCAGAAACGTCCTGCAGTGTCTGAAACAAAACAAAAACAGCGAGCTGATGGATCCGAAGTGCAAACAAATGATCACCAAGAGACAGATCACACAGAACACAGGTGAGCCACACACCTGCTGACATGATCCTCATCGTATCAGAATGCTTATAATTTTGTCCTCCGTGTCCTCTCACAGACTACAGGTTGAACCCGGTGCTGAGGAAAGCCTGTCGAGCCGACATCCCAAAGTTCTGCCAGTCGATCCTGAACAAGGCCAGTGAGGACAGCGAGCTGGAGGGTCAGGTCATCGGCTGCCTCAAACTCAAATACGCCGACCAGGTCAGTGACATCATTAACTTTCTAAAATGCCTGCAGAGGCAGCAGCTGGATGAAAACAGCATAAATAATGGAGCAGATCAACAACAGGACACTTGATAATTTTAAATTAAAGGATGGTGTGTGGTATAGGTTGTTGTCGTGGAAGATGTGTTACTTTCTTGTGTTACAGTTGATATATTTTCACATTTAGCTACAAAAAAAGTTGTGTTTCCCTAAATCGAGTGTGTTCTGTCTGGGCTTTGGTTCAGAGGTTGTCTCCAGACTGTGAAGACCAGATCAGAGTGATCCTGCAGGAGTCAGCGCTCGACTACAGACTGGACCCACAGCTGCAGAGACACTGCACAGATGAGGTGTCTGTGCACACACATAGACACAAACTTTCAGCAAAATACTGGCTCTTCCTGTAACTCCCCAACTCCATTTTTCCTTTTTTGGTTTTATTTTTCCTTGATTCCTCACTCTTTTCCCTCTGTTTCTTCCTCTTCTTTCCTGTTTCCTCTCTTTCGTTACTCCCCTGTCACCTCTCCTGTTCCCTCCCTTCTTTTCCTAACTTGTTTCTCTCCTGATCTGTCTTATTCTTTCCTCTCCTCTCCTCTTTGTCTCCTGCAGATCTCCAGGTTGTGTGCGGAGGAGGCGGCGGCTCAGGAGCAGACAGGTCAGGTGGAGGAGTGTCTGAAAGTCAACTTGCTTAAAATCAAACAGGAGGCCTGTAAAAAGGTAAACATTGGTTATTGTTATTGATCCTTACAGTTTCTCTTAGAGGAAAAAATAAAGGATGAGAAATGTCTCAGATGACTAAGACAGTTTTTCTTCTCCTTGGCTGATTTTTTAAATTCCCTAAAACTCTGCCTCACAAGTTCATCAAGGAAACCATCTGAATGTATTTTATCTTGATGTTAAAATTCAAACATGTTTCCTTCCTCTTTCTCTTTGTTTTCAGGAGGTCCTGAACATGCTGAAGGAGAGTAAAGCAGACATCTTTGTGGACCCGGTCCTCCACACAGCCTGCGCCCTGGACCTCAAGCACCACTGTGCCGCCATCACACCTGGCAGAGGACGACGTGCGTGCATTCAGAACTTATCTTTGTCATTTTTTGCAGAGTTTCAGGCTCATGACGTTGAAGCTGTGTTCACATCAGTTTGTCTCACTGTGCTGTCAACATCTCTCACTCTGCAGAGATGTCGTGTCTGATGGAGGCGCTGCAGGACAAGAGAGTTCGTCTGCAGCCCGAGTGTAAGAAACGACTACAAGACAGGATCGACATGTGGAGCTACGCTGCCAAGGTAAAAACCAGGAGGAGATTTTTTCACAATAAAAAGGGAGTGTTTTAAGAATTTGAGAAAAACTTGTTCGCCAACAGTTGACGGGAAAATTAATTTAGAATTGCCTTTCATTTAGCAGACGCTTTTGTCCAAAGCGACGTACAACACAAGCAAGAGAGGCAGAAGGAAAAACCTTAGTTAGTGCGACAAAGTGCTACAAGTTATGTGGCTGCAAGTGCTGCCATTAAGTGCAAGAATTTTTTATTTTTTTTTTGAGAATAATCTAGCCAACTAACCATAATTAGTTGCTGCAACAATATACTCCAACCTTCAACATTCAGTAATTAGTGCTGAAAATTCATTAAGAGCTGGGTTTTAGACCTTCTGACTCATTCTACCCCTGAGGACAAAGAGGAGAAGGATCAGCTTAAGTGTTTCCTGAACAGATGGGTCTTCAGACATCTCTTAAAAGTAGAACGGGACTCTGCAGATCTTATAAAGTTAGGTAAATCATTCCACCATTTGGGCACAACAGAGGGGAAGAGTCTGGCTAGTGATTTGGAGCCGCGCTGGGCTGGGAGCACCAGGCATCTTTCACAAGCAGAGCGTAGTGGGCGTGGAAGAGTGTAGACCTGGAACTCATTGGTTGAGCTTTGGAAAGCGTTCTTTTCTGCACCGGTAACATGTCCCTCTCTGCAGGTGGCACCAGCAGAAGGTTTCTCAGACCTCGCCGTGCAGGTGATGACTTCACCCTCCAAGAACTACATCCTCCTCATGATCTCACTGAGCGTGTGCATCCTCTTCCTGGTGGGGCTGCTGTGCGGCCGCATCACAAAGCGAGTGACAAGAGAATTAAAGGACCGGTAGAGGACGTAACAGACTGGCCCCTCCTCCTCTTCCTCCTCCTCTCCCTCCTCTCTCAGATGCCCGGTCTGTAACCAGCCAACCTGCACAGTGCCAACGCCAGCGCCCACATCTGGAACTCTTCTGTTTACTGGCTGCCGCTGAATATTTGCACCCGATGCAAAACGCCCCCAGATCCCAGAAACACTCCAACCTTTGAGGGAGCTTTGACTTTCTGATTGGAGCATCTTTTTCTTGATTATCATCTCCCTCCCTGAAATAAATCTGCTTCTGCTGATGACTTTGTTCGGTGTTGGATGTGAGGACGTCCGGCATCCCTTGAGTTTCTGAATAAGCGCTGTTGATGATGATGTGACTGAGGGCTGCTGCTTCTGAGGTTGGGATTGCTTTTCCCCTTGTTGATCCTGATGCTTTTTGTGATATTTAAAGGAGACTGGAGCATGAAGAGCAGCTTTTCAAAAGTGACTGTGGCTGCCTGAGTTGCACAAAGAGCAAAATTAAGTCTTGAGAACTTTTGAGTTGAGTTCTGTAATGTACCCGATGTTTTTCTATATTTTCTCATCAACCATGAAATCCCACCTTCTTCACTCCTGCATTGGATGTACGTCCAAATCGCCAAGTACAGACTCTACGTTTGGTCCAGCTCCTCAAGTTTTGGAGTGTGAGGATATTTTCACCATGTCCCGTGTCGCCCTCAGCCTGTTCTCTGTTGCCTTTAATGAACCGACATAACACACATCACATACGTGCACACGGGCGCTTCATTTTACAACTTAACAACCTGTGAATCTGCTTTATTCTTTTGTGAGCGTGTAAGTTATTTTTGATATGGATATAGCATTTAAACATGAGTTGAAACAGCTGGTTATCTCTGCATAGACGGTTTAAATTTGTTTTATTTATGAATGAAAGCATCAAAGAGCTCAAATTGCCATATTTAACCTGCACTCAGCTGCAAAACCATTGAAGCGCTTTAACTTAGGCTGAAAGCTTTGATTTATTGTGATTTTTTGTTTGGATTTTATTTGAAGCTCATTTACTCTCAGAAAGAACTGCATGTAACCGAAATGCAGATGAATGGACATTTAATTAATAAACAAAAAATGGGTGATTAGTTTAAGTTAGCATAAAAAAAGCAGCTTGCCTGTCTTTGTCCAAAGTGCAGACTCTATGTAAGGATGGGCGACACGCCTCTGCCTCCTTCTGTCACAGAAAAGTGAAGCTGAAATACCCCTCTGTTAATCAAAGCACATTTAACTTACTGATAATCTTGCAAAGATGCCTCAAGTCAGTGCAGTCTGCAGTGTAACAAGGCCTTGTGTTAAATTTGTTGCAGACACTCAGAATTATGAAAGAAAAAAAATGACTCGAGTGTCCTCAAACTATTTCCCCTTGATTCTGGAGCCCACAGTTCAGCAGGAGCACTATTTGTCAAATTAATTGTCAGTTATGGCATCATACTCCCTTTTTATAGCTTTAAACCACAAATTAAAACCATGCTGATGATAAACACTCTGGCAAAGATGAGCATGATAAAACAATCAAAGTCTGAAATTGTTTTTGCATCACAGCAGCTTTCTGTACAACCTTAACGTTGGACAAAAAGATGAAAATATGAGACATACATTTTTTTTTACACCCAACGGATATTAGCAGTTGCTACTCTCCTTAAGCTCTGGCAATAAACTCCACAATTCAGAGCTCACAGGTGAACAAAAGAGGGTTGAACAGTTTACTATTAAGAGATGATTGTTACAATACTTCAGCTAGCCAGTAGAGGGAGCTCTAAATGTGTGATCTCAAAGGGGAGCTGAAATGTTGTCCATGTTTTTATACAGTCTGTGGTCAGCAGATAAAAAAAAAACACCCACCACCCATCCTGAAGCTACTTTTCCACACAGCACAGCTCCTCAAAGCAGATTTAAAACAGGGATTTTTATTTTCCTGAGTTTCTTTTGGGACTTTGGACTGAGTCAGGCAGGCTGTGTCTCTATGCTACACCAATTTCACTGTGTCTACCTAGCAGCTTTTTCTGCTTCCTCCAAGCGACTGACACAAACAAACAAAATAATTCATGACAACGGCACCAAGAGCAGCTTCAAATAACTGGAATTATTTATGAATTAAAAACGTTATTTGCCATAATAAGAAGTATATTTTTATGTATGAACGGTTTGCAGCTTTTCCAATCTTAACAAAAACTGCTGATAATTGCTGAATAAATAATGTAACAACTTCTCTATTTTGAAAAAACAAAATGATGTGAATTGGTTTTGGAAACCATGATGCAAAATCTATCAATATTTCAAACTGGAGTCAGAAATCACTGTTTTGAAGAAAGATGACTTGAATTTAAACTGTGACTACAGAGATGGAAACATTATTTTTTATGATTTTGTATCTAATTGATGCATATTTACTTTTGCACTTTAATTTGATGTACGTCTGAGGATCTTATTTGTTGGCAGAAAAGGGCAGATCAGAAATGAAGCCTCACTCATCTCATGTTTAGCTGCTTTTGTTTGTATGATTTGAAATCTCACGTATACAGAGCGCAGCATGTATACACTTATATATCTGCTCATTTACAAATGTTAACAAAGCTGAAGTCAAAAAATGATTTTACACTCATCTCAAAGGATTTTGTGCTTGAAAAAGTGTCGCCTTTTACCTGAAAGCTGAGTCAAAACATCATCATCATCTCACAGCTTTGAGTTTTTCTGATGATCTTTTTGTTCCTGTCTGTGTCCATTAACACCAGAGTAAGAAAACAGGATATTAACAGAGCTATCATAACCAGTTTCTAGTCTATATGTGTAAAAACTTTATCAGTGTGCAGGTTTTCTTCTGTTTACATCATGCCATGTAATATGAAAACATAACAGAGTTATCATAATGAGATTTGATTTTGCTGTACAGATAAAATTTGTCAATTTAATAAAACTGTCTGCAGATTTTCATACCTTTGGCTCAACAGGACTCTTTGTAATCACTGTAAATTATTTGAAAAGCTAAGTGATGATTTTATCACTAAAAAGAAAGGATCCTCGTGTCGTCACGAAGGTTGAAATCTCACGGCCAAATGGCAATGACCTATTTTCAGAGGCATCAAATCTCGTTCTAGGACATCAGAAAAAATACAATATCTCATTTTTTGAAAATTCAGGGGGTGAAAGATCTTGTTTTCAAATTTATTATATTATATGTAAGCATTAAATCAGGGATCAGCATGATATGTCCCCTTTAAAGAAAAAATACAGATATTATTTCATTCCCACAACCCAAGAAATTTCAGTTATTGCGCCCATATTGTTTTAATTACTTCACGACACAAAAGCAGTCTGTAAAACTCTCAGATGAAGAAAGCCATTTATTGTTGCTTCCCACTTTATGTTCTGTACACGTTACATTTCTGTAAAGAAAAGTGAAGCATCCAAAGAAGCAGCACAGGATTGTTAGTTTTCTTTTATCTGGACATCTACAAGTGTTAGCTTAACTGTTAGAAATGCTCCGATCAGCAGGACAGAGAACACTCCTTCAGGAGCAAAAAGAAAAATACAAACTGAAACATAAAACACCCCAAACCTCAACAATGATGATCAGATCTTTCGGACCAGCATCAAACCACCATCCACAGGTAGAAATAAAAAATTTGACTCTCTCTCTGCGTCTGCTGGATCAAACGGGAGAATGATCGCTAAATCAAAGAGGAAAATAAATCAGATACAAAGAAGATGACTGTAAAAATGCTACTTAAAAATCTTAAAGTAACAGATATTTATCAGAAGCTTATAACTATCAGTAATAAAAAAGAAGAGGAAGTGAATTCAGTGTCACACATAGACGTCTACAAAACAACTGAGCAGACATCTTTAAGCTGAACAGGGAGGGGAGGGGCTTGAAAAGGTTTACAGCCAATCACGTGCTGCATGCATAATCAAAGTTAACACAGTAAATCCAGGTAACAGCAGGTTCTGGTGTTTTTTCCAACAGGTTGATGTAGATGATGATGTAATTCCTTAATCAGACAGAAGGGGGCTGCGGTGATACTTCCACACTCAACTAAGGCACTAAGTTCAGTCTTCAGCTTCCACCGGAATAAGAAGTAAAGAAGCTGCAGTTCCTCTGATGGCCACTAGAGGTTGCTTTACAGGAGAAAAAGGTTTGATAATAGGGCGAATATCTTTTGGAACAGCCTCTAGTCATTTTTTCATATTAAAGATGTTTATTTTAAGTTATGAGTTGATTTTGTCTTGAATGTGAAAATTTAAAGCTTTCATTTTTGAAAATTACACTTGTTACCTTTTTCCTTGAAAGATGACACAACTGATACCTCAAGAAAACACTACACCAAACTGCAAGATGTATGAGCTTGGCATACAGGCAGCTAACAGACAGCAAGAGTAGAGCCCAAACACTGACCTTCAGTTTTTACCAGCCATTGTCAGTAACAGTTTAAGGTTTGTGATGCTGACATGCACCTGGGGAGTTTCATTCAAGGTGGAAATTGTGCTTTATGGTTTTTTTTTTCCTTTTTCTATCAACTGAATTACTTACAAGTAAGAAGAGTGTAAAGAAAGCACACTACTGTATTCGCTGAGCATCTGATGGATCAGGCTGAAACTGCATAAGCTGCAGGCTCTCACTCCTGGATGATAGTTCGGATACATTTTGAGTTCAAAAATCCGGCAAAAGAATTATTGATTTGAAGAATTTTTTTTTTTTTCCAGGAAACAACAGTTACCTAAACCTCTGTTATTGTACGGTTGTCAACTTTTTTTTCCTTAATCAGACATTTCCTTGCTGTACACTGCTGGGAAAACAAACTCTTGAAATGTAAGTCTCAAATTTTACAAGAGTTTTTGTTTTTTGCCATTCTTGTGTTCTTCTTTGAGCTATGCTGCTGCTGCTGATCCCTAACCCAAGCCAAATCATTTTCAATCAAACAAGCTTTTTCAAACTGTAACAGGAAAGGAGAAATGTAAAAGGGTAAAGATGTATTGTCCAGTCAGAGACCTGCAGGTGAAGTTTACTGTCCGTTCACATTGGCAGATCTCCAAAGACTTCTTTCTGCTTCTTTTAAACAAAACTGTCATTGACCTCAGACTGAGTAAACATCAAGTGGACTTTTCCACCGACTGCTTTTCAAAACACAGCTAAAAAAAAGGAAAAAAAAAAAAGACAAAATCTCTGTGATGAACCTGACAGTCAGACACCAAAAACCTTTTGGTTTCACAGAGGTTGTGTCTACATGTCAGCGCTAACAGCTTCTGATTGGTCCTGGCATCTTGAGTGTCACTGTACCATTGGCTAGGTGAACTGAGGGGGCGGGGCATCAGGTGGGGATAAGCTGGACGTAGTTGGCGGGATAAAGGCCGACCTGGCCGCTGCTCAGCTGTCCTTTACACCAGCCCTGCTCGTCCTCCTCACCCATCTTCAGCAGCTCTTCACCTGTGAGCGTATGATAATGAAGCAAAACAGTTTTAGAGAAAGTTTTCATTCATGATAATCAACAGTTTAGGATACGAGGCTTCCTGTTGCAGTTCGTCTGTCGTCTTCTCCTTGTTCATGTTAAGCAGAGCTGAGCTGGGCTAAGATTTCCAAACTGAAGATTCTCCCCCGTGGCTCAATCAGTTCACGTAGACTCTCTGAGCTTTCTGTTTTTAACCTTGTGAGGCAAACAGACGACAGACTAAAGCTGCACAGAGTCAGACAGGAACTTTACCCCCTGCTGGAGCTTCTGTCACCTGACAAACCTGACTGAGTGAGTTCATCCACCTTAATGTGCTTTTCACCTTCTCGTTTGTCACTGTTCAGTTTTGCAGCACATCACTGATACTGTATTGTATTAGCAGATCCTGGAGTATCTTTTTGTCGTCAAAGATCAGTGTACCATGGTTCATTTAAAACCTGGTGTCTGGGTTGGAAAACCAGCAGCAGCTCCAAGCAAGCAGAGCCAATATCCTGCTGAGTGGAAAAGCAGCTTTAGTATCAAACCTCAGAGGGCTGAAAAAGACGAGGACCAGGATAGAGACGTGAAGGGTTTTCTGAGTGTCCTCCCTGCTAGTGGGCTAATCTTGAACTGTATTAAAAAAAAGAGACTGAATGCTGCTTAAATTTGTTCCATACCATGGGTATGTTTGGCATATGATTAATGCTGGAGATATTTCATTTTTTAACAGCTACGTCGTGAAAATCCAGCAGAGAAACCAACACAAGGCCTCTTGCAATCTTTCTGCAGGGGTACACTGGAAAAAACAAAATCCTATCAAGTGATTTTGTCCTTTTTTAAGTAGAAAATGTCTTGTTACACTTGATTCACATGACCAGTCCAAAAAAAGGTCTTGTTTTAAGTTATTAAGAGAAAAAAATGAGGTCTGAATTGCTTGTAACTAGTAAAAAACAAAAAACAAAAATCTGTCAATGGAAGAAGAAAAATTTGATTAATACTAAAATAATGTCTTAATACAAGTAATTTTTCTCTTGTCCTATTGGCAGATTTTTTTTACTTGTTACAAGCAACTCAGACCTCATTTTTTTCTTTAAATTACTTGAAACAAGACATTTTTCTGTACTAGTCAGTTGAATGTGGCTCATATTAAGTCTAAAAATATATATTTTTTAATTGCAAATAAGACAAACTGTTTTTTTTCCAGTGTAGAAAGAACAGTATGAGTTGCTGCAGCACCTTCTCCAGATTCCTTTCTGCTCCTAAAGAAAAAGTCAGTCTCCAGAAAAGTCTCTCATCAAAAACTCATAAAATGAAATACCTGAATACTTTCACCCAAACCCTTTTTTGCTGGTTTTGTTCTTATAGCTCACCAACTTGTACCTAGACTTTGCTAGACCCCGAGCACATTATGAAGACTGTTTAAAGGGACAAGAAGAGCTCATTGAGGGCCTCAGACAACCACAGGTAACTGACTTTTAATGTCTTTTAATATCTTAAAAATGCTTCAGGATACTTGAGATTGAATTTTTTCTCTCAAAACTGATCATTCACACTTAAAATGTGAAGGAATATTGAAAACATTCCTTGCAGCTGCGATGGATAATGTTAAACTGGTATTTCTGATCACCTTTAAAACCAAACTAATCGTAATAAACCAGAGTTTACCAAGTTTTGTTGTTGTAACAGTAAATCATTTTATGGATCTAATAGCGAAACATGACATAATCAGTCTGCAACCTGCAACCTGCAAAACAAGTTGATTTAAAGAGACAGGAGTGTTAAAAAAAGACCTGTGTTCATTAATTTGCTTTTACAACAAAAGCATTGTTTGGGCAGAGCCACAATGGGTGCATGGTGCTCATGGGAAATGTAGCCTTTCTCATAGAGAAACACTACTGGCTTCAAAGCAGTCATTAAATCCAGACATAAAAACTCTTCCTAGTTCCTTTAAATAAAGCTGAGTTGACTCTGATTCATGATTACATGATGCACACATTGAGAATTCTTTCTAGTTACACAGAAGAATGATCATGCATCACATCAGAAAGATACAACCAAACAATTAAGGGTAAATTTCCAGCAACGTTTCTTCTGCAGGGTAGGTAAAGTATATATTATATAAAGCAATTTTCGTTTTAACTGAACACAAAAATTTGACCCAGTCAACAAATAAAAGCATCTTTTAAGATATTTAATTAGAAATTCAAATGAATCAAAATGCTTTTATTATGTTTTTTTTTTTTTGAGCTGAGTGGTTTTAAGCTGCTCACACATCAGCTCTGTCACAACTGCACACATTCAGCAGTAACGCTTGTTTTATCTGAAACTTTCTGTCAATGATTCATCTGAATTCACAGAAATAATAAAGTTTCTTTACAGTTAAAGTAGTTTGTTTCAGAAATGAATCAAACTTGTGTTCACAGTTTATTCATTTCTTGAGTCAAACAAAAGCATGACCTTTAGAGATCAACTGAAGCTTTTTCTCTCCTGTGACTCAGATGGATTCATCGACTTACAGATAAAGCTCAAGATCACAGCCGTGTCCTGACGTCTAGACTGAAGCTGTAATAAGTGTGTTTTATAGGCAGCCCCACACTTCATCACAGTCTTACAGCATCCCATCATCAGTGCTCATGTCAGAAACTGAGCTCAACATGAGTGTGGGTAAATGTGTGGATGAAGGAGGAGGCATCACAGGAGGAAGGGGGGGATTTCTGCTTTTACTGTTTAGATACATTAAATGAAACATCAGCTGTATTAAAACCAGCGTAGATCAAACCAGACCTCACTACTCGCCCCTGTGATGCCTCTCCTCAGTTAGCATTAGTAAGTGTTAATACCTGCTTTAAAGCTGAGCTCATCGGCCTCCTGGCCTGAGTAATCATACAGCGCTCGGACTCGCACCCCGTCTACCTGATCCTCCTCCTCATCCCCCGCCTCTCCAACGCCGTTCACAGCCAGCGTCTTCTTAGGACTCTCCTCGTCTGACCAGTCTGATGAATAATCTTTCACCCTGTGAGAGAAGAATACTGTTACAGCGATGATTCACCAGCTCCTGAATGCAATTCTGTAAATCTAATTTTTACGATATGCTAATAAAAAGCGTGACAACCACATGGAAAAACTGAAATCTTGTCAGGTGTTTTTGTCTTATTTTCAGTAGAAGATTTCTTGTTAGACTTAATGTGAGCCACGTTCACCTGACCAGTCTAGAAAAATGTCTTAATTCAAGTTATTTAAATACAAAAATGAGGTCTGAGTTGCTTGTAACAAGAAAAAAAATCTGCCAATGAAACAAAAGAAAAATTACTTGTATTAAGATATTATTTTAGTTTTAGCAAATTTTCTAGCAATTTTCTTATTTCACTGGTGGATATTTTTAACTTGTTATAAGTAATTCAGACCTCATTTGTGTCTTAAAACAAGACAATTCCTGGACTGATAAGTTGAATGTGGCTCATACTGAGTATAATAAGACAATTTTTTACTTAGAATAAGATGAAAACACGTGATAAGATTTCAGTTTTTTGCAGTAATAGTTTACCTCCAGGTTACTGTTCATCTCAAGAATCCATTTAAGGGCAGTTTTTAATCACCTAAATCATCAGTTTAAAGTTTTTTCTTTTTCATATTCAATTCATCTTTGAACTTTTTGTACAGTGAGGTAAAGTGGTTGTTGTAGTAGTAGAAGTGTATTTTTGTCTGCACTACCACTTTTACTAGGTGTTGTAAATTAACTACGAGAAGATCTGAGGCTGCTTGACACATCTCCAGGCAACCACAGTTGGCATTTTCATGGATATCAAGTGGAAAAAGGAGTGTGTAAAGGTTTCTGCAGGGTGGACTTCATGCTGTGAAGAGCTGATGACTCACAGAGGGATTTAAGAGTTAGTTTTTCAGAGGAGAAACTCCTTTTAGTTTTCAAGATTTCCTATTCGGTTGTTTTTTGTTTGGTTTTACAGTAAATATAATGCACTATAAGAAGAAAGAGATCCCTTGATAGAATGGAAATGGCACTCAAACATAATCCTTTCACTTGTCTTTCATAATAGCAGTTAACAGGTTTGTAGCACTGCGCCAAGAGATGATGAAAGTGACACAAAGTGAGTTTAATCTTAGCTCTGGTCTCCTGCTGTCAGCCCTCCATTCATTGAAAAATATAAAACGGGGAATATTTCAAAGACTTCTGAAAAGATTTAGTGGAGTCAAAGGGTGGATTTTAGGAGGATTAGATCAAAAAGTAGAGCAAGTGACTCTCAGCCAAATGTGTGTTACTTTTGAGGAAATTTTGAGCTGCTAAAATGTAGAAAGCAGCTTAATCTGTTAGACACACACACACACTCTCTTACAGAGGCAGCTTCTAATTACAGTGTGTTATGCTCAGGATGTTAACTCCTCAGGGTGACTACAAGACAACAAACTAAACCACATGGTGTACCTCTATCTGTCTGGAACACACACACACGTGTACGCACACACACACACACACACTGCTAATTATCCAGCAGCGGAAAAATGCAGTCTTTGAGAGGTGATGCAACTCTTTTATTTACACTGAAAGCATGGCAAAGATTATCCTGTCTTGTAATAAAACAGTGTGACAGCGTGGATTGTTATAATCCATCCACAGCAGACGGGGAGGTGTCGACCTACCTGCCTGTATCCACGGTGATGGGACTGGGCGAGGCGTCTCCTCCACCTGAGGGGACAATGTTGGTGAGAGTGACCACGTTGTCCTCAGAGTCGCCTCCTCGCTCCTTCCTGCTGATGGAGCGACTGGCTTCTGGAGACCACTCCTGCGTAGAAAAAAACACAAACAAAGATTTAATTCTTAACTTGAAATGATAAAAAGCAGAGATGTGTTCATCTTTAAACTAGGGCTGGACAATGAACTGAATCGAAACAGACATCGCAATGTAAAAGAGCACCATTTGCAAATCGCAAAGGATGCAATTTAAAAAAATGAAATTAAAAAAATATTCCTCTGTACAAAGACCTTTAGGGAATATAGTAACTTGTACTCTTTCTTCCTTAAACCCAGCAAAAGTCAATATGCTGGTTTTTCTGGCAAAAATATTACATGTCTACAAGATGTGATGTTAAATCAACCATAAAATTTTCTACTGTGATTGTAATAGTTAAATAAAAGTATGTTATTTTCATCAATTCATCCATCAATTTATCTAATTTTATAATAACATGCAGGCCTGGCCTACAGGAAAGAATTGTTTATGAGTTGACAGTATCCTTTGTCATGTTGGTCATACTATAGAAAGATTTATCTTGTGTTCAGTGAATAATGTAGAAGATAAACGTCACCCCCCAAAAAATTCGCAAGCTTAATCACAATCGCGATACTGGTCCAAAAAAATCGCAATTCGATTATTTTCCAAAATTGCTCAGCCCTACTTTAAACAAATGTTTTTGTTATTTTTTACACATGGTACACTAAATATGGCAATAATAAAAACAAGGGCTCTTAAATCTTTCATGTAATAAGTCGATAAAGACATGACATCTCATTTTTTTAAAGAGAAGAGTGAGAAGGTACCTATTGCTTTGTCTCCTTCTAGAAATGATAAAAATTTCCCCCAAATCTCCTCATTTAAGCTGTGTTTATGACATGTGTTAACCTTTACTAATTTTAAGCCAATCAACAGAGTTATCAACTTTGCACTAAAAGTAAGGACATTTTTCTTTCCAACAGCACATTTGTAGGAAACATGCATTTGTGGGGTGAACAACAGAGCTGAGTTTGTGAGCTACACCAATGAAAAATTTGCCAAATCTTCTCAGACTGATTAGTTAGTGTAGTCTGATCAGGACACACCCAGACAAAAACACACGTAGGACCACACTCTGGATGTAATAACAGGGTGCTGACAGGAGAGGTGGCTGAGGATACGATTACTAGTATTTACCGTCTCAGCAAAGCGCAGACGACCTCCAAACTATCACTGCTACAGAAGGTGTGTGAACAGAATGTCCTTACAGGTACAGGAGTAGCACCAGATATGAACAGCGTCTCAAAAACGATTAACACAGAGGACATTTTGCTCCTCCTTCCTTTTTAAAAGCCTGAAAGTTTCAATGTTTAATACGAAGACAAGGAGTTGGATTTAAAAGACTGGAGTACTCAAAAGCACTGAAAATAAAAACGTGTTTAAGTGTATCAGACAATGGCTCCCTGTTTGCGTGTGAGCTGTGTTGAGGGAACACCAGGAGGTTCCTCAGAGGACCAGAGAGTTTCATTTCTTTCAGCAAACATCCCCTAACTCCCTCTCTGTCTCTTGTTTTTAACTTCTGAAAAACAGAGGAAGCTAATCAGAGGAAGGATTTTCATTATTGGGTACACTAAAAGTTTTTAAAAGGCAGCTCCAAATGTTGGATATCTTTGGAAAATCAATTTGGTATCATGTGTTTGTGTGTTCACATTGTTTGTGAAGGAACAGGAAGGATCAGAGTTTGAAGGTTTCCCTTGAAACACATTTTTCAGATCAGCTTATAGATTTCTGAATGCAAAGATTAGAGAGCCGACGTAAAGGTCAATGTTCAAACATGCTTACAAGCTTAAGAGAGGCACGATGCAGCAAAACATCCACATTACATAACAAAGCATTTCCTGCAGCTGAAGTAAGAATGTGAGCGAAACAACCCTGAATCAGAAGTAAAATAATTAAGAGTGCTGCCAAGCAGTTAAAAAAATTAATCTAACTAATTATAGGATTTGTAATTTGTCAATCTGAGTAGTCACATTTTAATCCCAAATAAAGAATCTGAATTCCAGGACATCACTAAATTGTAGTGCATGACTAATCACATAAATACACGAAGAAGAGAAGATTTGTGAATTCACTTTTTTATCAACTGGCCAATATTAAAATGTCTGTTTTCGCTGCCATAGATGTCGACAAGATGTAAATTCGACTGCAACCGTTTACTGCGTCTATAGAAGTAAACAATATTTTTCAGCATTGTGAGAAAAGACGACGGAGATAATGGCGAGGATCAAAGGATGGAGCGCCCGAGATAAATGGAAAAAAGTATTTTTCGTCATTTTTTTTGGATCAAAAATAGGAAGAGACACACAAAAGAAGAGAGTTCACTCTTCTCAGGTAGTTTTGGTGTTTACATAGTCATAGAAAACAATTTTTGGGTCTTGAAAGATTGTTCAAAATACGCTGGCAATGGCTGGCAGCTAATGAGCTGATCTGGTTAATTTTTTATTACGCATTAATCTACGGTGTAATTAATCAAATTAACACGTTTAAGTGACAACCCCAATAGTTATATGATAACTGTAGATGGTGAAACAGGTTTTCTTTTTTCGTTCAAGACTTTTTGATCTGCATTAGAGATTTTAGCATATAAGAGAGAAATCAGAATCTAGTACCATCAGATGCACCGGTGCTGAATGAGAGTGTACGTTTACGGGTGAAAGTAAATAATAAGAAAAATTAAAACACTGAGTATGTGATATCTGGCAGTCAGTGCTGCATTTTGGTGTCCATTAAAGTGTGTATTCGGACTCTTCTCATGCAGCTGATCCGCCTCAGATAACAATCTCTGCAGCTATGAAGTGACAGAGCACAAACTGACAATCAGTTTGCTGAGTGTGGATGAGCTACTGAGACATTCTGAGTCTTTAGATTTTGTTTTTCAAGAAATCAGACTGTTCTCAGACTTTCTTTGGTCCATTTGCTGAGTTTCTGTATCATGTGTCGAGTCTTTTGTAAAACTTGAAACTTTAAGACCCGGTCAGGAACGACGAGCACACACAAACACACACTCATCAGTGTGTCACTGCCAAGAATAAAAGTGGAAGGTGGGAGGCAGACAGGAATTCAGATGATTGTATCTCTATTATGAGCTGAAAATTGAATCTGCAGATCTTTTCTCGAACAGCAAACAGGACGGAACAACAGCGCCTTCATTGAGAAAAAGGGACAAAGCGAGGGAGAGAGGAGGGTGTGGACATTCCTGTGTGTAACTGATCACAATCGGTTATATCATCCTCAGGCTGGATTCACAAAGGCGTGGAGCCGTTATTCATCAAAATAAACATCTCACCAACTTTTGAGCTTTGAGATGTAAGAGTTTATTAAAAATTGTCATTTCATTCTTTAAAATCAAACTTTTATGGGTTCTTTTGTAAAAGATGTATCAGCTTAATATTTGTGGAAAATTATTGTTACTGTTGAAAAGTAATTAAATAAGATAAATGAGGGTCATACTCATATGAATAGTTTTCTTCACCAATAAACCTGGTTACTAATATGATAGCAGTGGCTGTGGAACATCCCTTCCTCTAACTCTACACAGAAATTGCATTTCTACACCAGCTTCTGTTGTTTCTTCATATCTGTAAATATTTGTTTGTCCTCAGTGGCCCAGTCTGCAAACGCCACGGTCAGAGCTGTAGATTTCCACCGAGAGCCACACAGTCCTGCATGTGTGTGTATATGTGTGTGTGTGTGTGTTCGTGTGTGTTCAGACATTCCTGACCCCACTCAGAGCTCTCAGTCTCACAACAAGTCTTTCACTGTCAGCCTGTTTGAAATTCAGCCCGTCTGAAACACACCACAGCAGTTCCCCTCGATGCTTCTCCTTGTTTTTATCGAGATGTTTGAGGAAAATCATGAATGAAAGAAGTCACAGAGATCATCATAATCTGGAGCAGAGGCTAGAATTTGAGTTTGTGTGTGTGTGTACACACCTCAAACTGTGGCCAGTTCATGCTCATGCCCGGTCCGTGGGTGTTCCTCCACCATCGCAGATCTTCGTGGTCATTGGCTGCCTGGATGGTCTGATCCAGGTCCCGGTACAGACTTTTAAACCTGTTGGAGGAAGTGAAAGTCAATCATCATGTCTTCACATCTGCTCCCTCCTCATCCTCATCCTCCTTCTTTATCCCGTGTTTACAGTGTACTTTTATAGTGAGGCAGGTAGTGGTTCATATTGAATATGTTGCTATACTTATTGTTTTATAAATACATGGATTTCATTTTTGTAAACCTTTTATGGCAGACAAGTATTAGAAAGTGTAGCCACAGAGGATTTTTTTTTCATATTTCATATTATTGTACTTATTACACAAAAACATTTTTACTTATAAGAGTCAAATACGGAAACAAAGCATAAGAGTTGCTAAGAGTTTCTTGAGGAAGTTGCCAGTTTTAAAGTTTCTTTCCTGAGGCGCAGATGGCCTGACAGTCGAGGTCACGCCCCATGAGGCTCGCCCTTGAGTGGTTGACCTAGGTTTGAGTCCAGCCAGTGGTCTGTTTCTCGCCCCTTTTCCTACTCTACTCATTATCTTCTCCTCTATCATTTAAGGCATAAAAACCACAAAAATAACTTTCAAAGATCTTTCTTTTAAGATTAAGAATTTATAAAAAATAACACCTCTTCAGTCAAACTAGCTGCATTTCTAACAGTATTTTCTCTGATAGTTTTCATGTTGATTGAGTCTTCTCAACATGGTTGATTTTGCACACTTAACAGGAAAATAAAAAAACAATTTAAAGGTGTCACAGATGGTGGTGTATCTAAAAATAAATGGCAGAGACACTGGTTAAGAACAGATATCAGGTTATCAGGTCAGCTTTGGCTTATCTCCTCAATGTGACTGCGGTGTTGTGAAATTTAAGCTGCATTTAGTGAAGCATTCCAGTCTCTTCGCGAACAGGCAGTTAAAACAACACAGATCAATTTAAACCTTTTATCAAGTGTTTGCCTCGATTTGAGCTCAGCTCCAGGACAAATGTGCACATTGTAGTTCACTTTACAGAGACTCCAAAAACTCCAGTTTAAGAGCACTCAGTCTGAGCTGAAGGGGGACGGCTGGTCTGTCATTACTGGGGCCAGACTGGGAACCTTATCAATTTTCTGTTAAACTACATTTCTGAGACCCAACAATCTGTTTGTATAGACTACATGGTAATAAAAAGCAAACAGCTAAATGTAAACCTGTAACTGGGTGATTTTTTCCCAATCAATCTTATTATTGTATGAGAAAGTTTTGTCCTCACAAACTTTAAAAAAAAATCTGTTTTGTTTTATATTTGAACAAAGAACTTGCTGGTCTTCAAATCAAAGTTGCTTTGGTACCAGAAGCTCCTTTAAACAGAATAAAAAGGTCAGTGGTTAATGGACAACACTGTTAGTTTTCTATTAACTCCTGTGTAAACACACACATATCTGCATACCTTTCTTATGAGTCATGGACCAAAAACCACACAATCACCCTGTTTCCCTGATGTTTGTGCGGACATGAGTGTGTGTCTGTGTGTGTTTGTGGCCTACCCGTCCTTGGTGGACAGGTCGAGGTGTGTGTGGATGTCCAGCAGGAGCTCTTTGAAGAAGCGCAGCCTCTTCCGCTCTGCATCCTGTGTGAGGTCGAACACCTGCTCCATGTCCTCCATGTACCGAGGGTTACAGCGATTCAGCTCCTCCAGAGCCTTCGAGTAGCGCTCCTTCGCCTGAACACAAAAACACACAAACACATCCTTCAGCTGTGTCTAATCTCAAAGTTATCCTAAAACTAACAGAAGAAAATGTTTGTGGAAGGAAACTGAGTTTTCAAATGTTTAGCATAAAGGCTGATGGCTGATTTGCTCACCCACTGTGAGGGACTTCATTCAAGTGTCAGCCTGTTACAGCTTCTACTGAGAAGCTGTGACTGTTCAAACTAAGTTAATGTGATCAAGGAAACAATATCTCTGTGTTTTGAATAAGAGTTTCTGTTTATTATACATAGAAGTAACTCAGCTTATTTAAAAGTGTGTTACTTTTAATCCTGTGCAGGTGTGTCCTTCCCTCTGGGTCTGTTTTTACACAACACTGTCTCACCTGATTTGGCCCCAACAGTCCCAATTTATCCCTTCACACTCCCGCACAATAAATCATAAATTTATTAAGTAGCATTGTTTTTATTCTATTAATATTTCCTAACTTTTGTCTATTCATGACACTTTATACTCTTATCACAATAATAAACAATATCAGCTAACATCACATTTGTCTAATGTCCTCCAGAGTCCTTTATCTCCCAAAATTATCAGATGATTCATGATAACGGATTTCATTTTCTTGTGAATATTTTCTTTAAGAGCTCTTTGTAAAGGATGAACTCTGTACACACAGTTTCTGAGTCACTTTCAGGATTTTTCCCTCTTCAGGACCTGCAGCACTTGATTTTGTGTTGGGAATGAAGGAGACAAGCCCGGTCATGCTTTAAAAGTTAAAAACACACACAGGTATGTTTTTCTGGACTCACTGACACACCCAGACTGCTACAAGAGGAGCTACACCAGGGACTTGGTGTGTGTTCTGAGTGTGTGTGTGTTGGCTTTGTACTTTTTCTGCCTCCTGGTTGCAGCGCTCCACCCTGGTTGTGTATTTGCGGACTTCCTCCTGTGACTTGGTTGGGTCGGCCTTGGCGTGGGTTTCCCTGGTAACTGCTGTCCACTCCTCTTTCCTGGCCTGGTGGTAGCTCTTCTTCGAAGACTCCACCTTGGGACAGAAACACAGACCCACACACATGTTGTAAGTCTTCCCAAAATGCATAATTTTTCCTTATTGACACATTCAATGAAATCCACTCAGAGCCTGATTGAACACTTGTCCCTGGACTCTTTAGATTTCATTGTTACCTCCTTACTTTAAGGTAGCCTGCAGGCCCAAACATACCTCTGATAAGTGAAGGTGTGTTGGGGCCTGCAATGGCTGTTTGTTTCCTCCTACCAGCTTCTGATGCTGGTGGAGTTTGCTTAGAGTAAAATTGAGAAGATCTGTAATCATCTTCTTTATAACAAACATTCGGCAAAGACATGGATCATCTATATATGATTGCATGGGCTTAAAAAAAATTTTAGATGCTGCTCAAAAGTTTTTTTCAACAGGGAAAAAAACATACGCTCAGCTAAAGATAAAGGATCCTGCAGCAAAGCGCCCCTTAGCCCATTTAATCGACACTGCATAAAAACAATCTTCATTTTAGTGAAGTCAAACCCCCCCAGAAGCCCTCACCTCTTTCAGTTTGCGGACCCAGGGTTTCTGAGCTTTGCGGAAGCCGTCGTCTGCATCCTTCGTCTCCTTGAAGCCTCCAATCATCTGCTTGTGAAAAGCGTCCTTTTGCCAGACTCGCATCTTCTCGCTGTCCTCGCCTGCCAGCCGCTGCCGCAGGTCTAGATGAAGCTCGCTGAGTCGATCGGCCGCCTGCATAAAGGCGTGCCATGCTTTCTCAAGAGTACCATATTGAGGCCCTGAGGAGAAGAAGGAAAAGAATACGGTCTAACACTTTTACTTGCCCTATATATACGGGAAAAAATGGGGATAATTCATCCTTTTTGGTTGATTTTTCTATGACCTGATCTTTTTGAGACCAAGACTGTGAGCTGGCCACATTAATGGAGGAAGTTACACGCACAGTCTGTCCAAAAACAATTATTTGGCTCATATTTATGTTCCAAATTTGGTACATTTTTAATAATTTCGCACAAAAATGGGCGAATAAAAAGCTGATGAATACGGATTGCTTATTTTTTGCTAAATTAAAAGTTTGCCCACATTTTAGTTTCATGAAAAGCCCTAAAAAGAGCGTGCATTTGCTGCAGCTGTAATCCAAGATGCCCGTTTTCAGCTCACCTTTCTCCACGACACCCCTCCACTTCTTGGCCCAGTCGCTGAGCTGCAGAGCGTAACTCTTCTCAATCTTTGCTCTCTCCTGGAAACAGCTGACCAGCTCGTTGCACAGCCGGTGACCATCGTCTATCCTCTTCACTGTTCTTTTGTAGTTTCCAGGCTGCAGATAAAAACCAAACACACACATTTCAGTAGACAGTCACACTGGCCTCCACATGCAGACTTCAACTGGTGCACATCTTTGAAAGCCGCTTTGATATTAGTCTGTCAGCTCATTGAATGATACACTATTTTTAGTGTGGCAGATGTTAGCATGTCAACCTGGCAGGATGTTTGGCAGACTTCTGATGATTTATCTAACACTAAAATAGAGGGAAGTGTGAAGAGGACACAGAGAGCAGAGTTTAAGGTGTATCATTTTTCCAGATGGAGGCTGTGAAGCCAGCAGTCAGTCAGCAGGGACTCATTATGTGTCTGTGTCTCTATTTAAACACCACACACTGACACCCCGAGTGCTTGGACTTCCGTCTGCTCCTCTAAGCTAGTCTGTCAGCCATGTATTGACCTTTTTATATGATGTTTAAATACATCTGATGGTAAGTTATTTAAGGTTAATAGTGGGATTAAGCTTCAGTTCTGTACACTTACTGCACCGTGTTTGTCAAAACTTCCATCTCCAAATGTAAACTGTATCTCTCTGTAACAACACGTCTGTTCCAGTTTGCGCTACAGCTGTTCGGTGTCTTTGTGATCGGTTTTAAATTTATAGAATAAACTGACGTGTCACATTTTAGGGAAATTAAGATCAGACATTCTCACATCCTTAACAGTGGATGTTTCCCAGCATGTGTGGTGTGTGTTGATGCTTTACCTCCCAGAAGCTGTCGGAGCTGCCCAGCTCACTGAGGTCCCCATTGGAAGACATTTTGGGGTCGGACTTACAGCACCGAATGATGGCGGCTGGAAAAAAGACTTTAGGTAGAAAAAGAGAGAGAAAGAAGAAAGCTCTGAGTAAAATTATTCACTCTTGGCATCATCATGTATCTCCAAATGCGTCTCCAGAGACTACTTGTGATCGCACCTTCCTGCTCTGTTTGCACATAGACGTAAACACAGATCACCTTGGTGAGCCTTTAAAAAGCATTAAGTTACAAAACTTGTAAAGCAGACACAGTTATATGGGAGTATAAGTGTTGCTAGTGTGTGTGTGTTCTGAAAGAAGTTTGTTGAGAAGAGTTTCTCAGACTCGTGACCTTCCAGTCCCTCAGCCCAACTGCACGCAGCTCTACAGTTTCAGCCTCTGGCAAACTGCTCCTCCACGTCAGTTCACACAGAGAGACTCAGAGTCTTTCCCTCTCTCTGCCCACAGGCCTGTTTTCTCCACATCACTGCCCAAGTTTCCCTCCACACACAACTGGACTGTGTATGTCCCGTAAACACTGATCCTTGTCTCACTCATCCGCTCCATTACTGAGGCAGGAATCTGTGTCAGCCAGGCCTGCTCTTCCACAATAGAGCCCATTCATGGGAGAGAAAACTCACAAACATTTGTGGAGAATCATCCAGATAATAACCTGCAGACACACAAAATTTTAACTGTGTGATGTCTCTGCCTTTTCATGCAAAACTTAAAACTTCAGCTTTCAACTGCAGGAGGGACAAGATAAAAGACCACACTGAGCATCTGTGAAGCTGTCATGTGGAGGTAATGTATAAACTAATCTTATTCATACACATTCTCACGCTGCTGATCAACATCCAGATAAATTCAGGGTTCAGTTTTTTCCTTAGGGACACTTCGGGATGTGATTGCAGGAGTTGCAGTAGAGTAACAACTCTACAGCTGCGAAGAAGTCAGCTTAACAGTCACAGTGCCCATCCTACCTCATTCTGTAAATTAGCAAACTCATGATTTTACCGAGAGACAAAATAGAGAACAGATACTCAAAAAAGCTCAAGATCATAAATTCCATATAAAACACTTACAGACAAAAACAATCCTTCTGTGGCACAGGAAAAAGGGACTTTCAGATTCCTTTTTATGGTTTAGATTTTAAGGGAAGCAGAAGCTCTAAAAACAAAATGAGGAATCAACTGAAGATTAATCTATAACGGGATCAAACATGCTTTGATGCAGAAAATATAACTTACAGCTGCAGGAACAAACTTCTCAAACTTTTGGATTGTGTTTGCATATTTCATTCCACTTAAAGACTCTTATATATAGATAGATGTATATAAACTCTCATGCTTCTATAGACTTGACCTGCAAGTAACAGAAGAAATGCAATATAAAATCACATTGATGGAATAACAATATAAAGTACAATGAAATATACATTAAAGTAAACATTTTTTTCTTTATATTGACAGTCAAAGCCTCTGAACCAAAACATTTAAATCTAGGATATCAATTTTTCTTTTAAGGAATGCCGGTTTTGTTAAACAGTTGAAAAGCACTTCTAATTTTTGAAATTTAAATCACATGTACTGTGTCTTGTGAAAAAGCTGACTCTAAAGCAAGGTTTTTATTTAAGAAACAAGTTGTGTTTTTCTTTTAATATAAAAAAGTGTCATATTGCTGCATCTTTTTTACCTGTTATGTATTATTTTGTACATGCATGCCTCTGCACAGTGTCTCCATATGGTCGATACTGCCTACCATACCTCCTTGAGGTTAATAATGAACTGTAATCCTCTGACCCACCACTGTGAGTTGTACTATCGGATCGGCTGGCCAATTCTTGGCCTGCTTCCCAACTATTTATGTGTTTTTATCATGCAGAAAAGTATTCTATGCGTTCTCACGACCTCATTGTGCTCTCTGTCCCAAATGCTCGGACAGAAATTGGGAAAAGGGCTTTGGGGTACTCTTCAACCTCAACTTCAACCAGCTGCAGAACAACTTAAAGCTCAAGGAACTGGTGTCCTTAAATTTTCTAAACCTAAAATGAAAGACATGGAGGCAGGTTCTATGAGATTTCAGGGTTTTAGCTTGGTTACTGTTTCCCAGAATGTGATTTTTATCCGTTATCTTGTGTTTTATTGAATGTGTGTTGTCTCTTTTTGTGTTTCTTGCTGCTGCCTGTCTTGGCCAGGTCTCCCTTGAAAAAGATTTTTAATCTCAATAGGACCAACCTGGTTAAATAAAGGTCAAATAAATAAAAAAAAACAATAATGCACAGAGGCTGTTGCCCATAAGGCGAAAAAATTGGACCTGCAGCCCTTCACTCCTCCTGACCCTCTTTCCTTTGCCTCTACTCTATCCACTGTCTTCTCAAAATAAAAGCACAGAAGCCACAAAATTAACTAAAAAGAATCATTTAAAAACCCAGAGAGTGTTATTACTCTCAGAGAATAATTTCTTACATAACACATGAGAGGATTCAGACAAACACTTCACAATGATGTGCATGCCAACGTGTCCTGAGGCGACCTCCTCAGTCAGGCTGTGAATCCTGAAAGAACCCTGAGAACAGCTCAGCGTAACCCAACTTTTCTGTACAACAGCTTCCTCTGAGCTGCCATCCTATTGGACGAAGGCCTGTTTCAAGGCCAGACAAACTTCCTGTGGCAGACACAACAACCTGAAGAGAAGCCAGCTACCTCGCCAGTCCTAGCTGTGAGCAGTGATCCTCTCTGTCTGTGATAAAGCCGAGCTGATCTCTCTTTTTAGTCCGGTTGGCTTGAAGCTACTCACAGTCTCATCTTCAAACCAAGCAAACCAAAATTATCTTTAGTTTTTTACTTTCTTAAAAATCTGATGGACAATAGTGAACTTTTTCACAATGACCTTATTTCTTGAAATGCACCTGTAAATGTAAGAAATACTTTGACAAGAAATCAAAACAGTTTCTTTGCCAGGCTTAAGTTTTTTGAGATCCTGATACAGCAAGGCTCGATCTGACAGGACTGTGAGGTCTCTCAGCCTCCTCCCTGTGTTTCATAATCTCTTCTCTCACTCCAAATAACTAGTTGACTGACTCCCAAAATAAAAGCAGTATAAGTGCACTGTGAGCTTGCTGGAGGTACAGTAGGCTTGGGGAGACCTTGAGGAAACAATGTGGGAGTGAGACTAAATAAACATTACAGTCATTTCACAGTACAACCCAGCAGAAAACAAGCCTCTATTTGTGCTACATGCTAACACGTGCCTAAGCCATGTATACTAGAATCTGGATTAACAATGTATTTGTAAGCTATCAAAAATATCCGCAGAGTCCACATGCAGTAGGAGACTGGATGGACAACTTACAGAGTTCATCAGCTTTTAAAGACAACTAGAGCTGAATGTCATCTCCATAGAGGGGTAGGACTTTAAAAGTTCTTATATGATACCCAAAGGGGAGCTAATCGAGGGAAAACAAAAGGGGGGCAGGGACAGAGCTCTGAGGGACACCACAGGATGGCCCTGCTACCAATGAGACATATTTACCAACATGAGCAGAGAAGGTTTTTCCAGAAAAGTTGGAAAAAAAACATTCCTAGGCTGTTCCAAATGAGTGATACATCTGACTTCTAAAAGATGGCAGCACATGGCTTCTTTTGGTTTCAAGACAAGTTCAAGACAGGCAAAAGAGCTAAGAAGTACCACCTTGTTCCCAGGACGCGCTGAAAACACAAACAGAAAGTTCCTCACAGCAGCTTTAAAGATTAACATAACAGACGTCCTTCAACACAACAAGACAACATCACATCTCAGACACTCAGCTTATCTCATTTAGACAGCTGCACTCAAACCTTACCCTCATGCTGTATCACACAGTATGTGTGTTTCTCTCCAAGTGTGTGTGTCACTGGTGAATGGAAAGTATGCTAGCAGTGGAGGTATCTGCCATCGGCGTGCTAGAACATGAGTGCGTATGAGAAAATGTACTTCACCACAGATCACTAATTACTGCTCCTAAATCCTACAGGACAGCAGAGTGTTCGCGTGTGTGTGTGAGTTTCTGGGCGCAGCTCATTGACAGCACGTGGGTTGGTGGCTTTGGCGTGTATAATCTCCTGTATGTGCTGGTGGTGTGCAGGTGCTGACAACTGAAATGTCAACAAAGAGCCAAATATCAGCCAAGGAGTTTCATGCAAAATGTTCTCTTGAGAAATCAGCCTCTCAAACACAACTTTTAGTGAAACACCATCAGAAACAAACAGCACATTGGATAACCACAATTTTAAACATTTCCAAAAATGTTTACAACTGTTGGGCTGCTGTGGAAGGTTAATAAAAAAGCTATTACTGAATATTATTCAAACCCTCCATTTTTTGGGACTAGTTTGGACAGGGACAAAGTAATTATTGTGTTGCTTCATCTTTTCTATCAGCAACACTCTGTAAATATATGGGAACCAATGAACTGATTTCTGAAGTTTTGAAAGTGAATTGTTGGCTCATTTAACCAGGCCAGTTTAGCACCAAGACTCTTCTAATACAGAGCCATACTGTTGTAATTCCTGAAGATTGTTGCTTGATGTTGTCTTACTGAAAAATGCAAGATCTACCCTGCAGGAGGTATTGTCTGAAACACAGCACATGTTGCTCCAAAACTTGTATATGTGAAGCATTAAAGGGCAAATCCGTTTTTTTGACACCTGGACCTTATTTATAGGTGTATGCATGCTCATATACTCACTCAGACAAACATCGTGCAGCTCGGAGTCCTTCAGAAGTTATTTAGAGCTAACCAATTTTAGCCGTACTTGGCGGGGGCCACGGCAAGGGAGCTTCAGCGCGGGACATAATCTCTGCAAAATCGCTCATTTCGGCTATATTTTTTCATCCATCGCCAGACGTCATAGCCGCGCAAAACGAAGGTACAGCTGATTTCATCCATGCAGTTTCACACTCGGCTGGTCCGGCAGTGTGTATTCCCACTTTGTCTGAATAAAATGAAAAGTTCTTCAAAGTTTAGCTTCCACAGGCTTCCTTTGGACTATCCGGCATTCCTAAAAGTGTGGCTCGTTGCACTGAAAATGGATCCGAATACTGAAATAGAGGATTTGAAGCGGGCCAGTCACCGAGTCTGCAGTGCTCGCTTTGCTCCTGAGGACTTTATTTGCACAAAGCCAAAGAAGAAGGGCCAGGAACCACAGTGTCAGAACCTGAAGAGAAGTGCCATCCCGATTGTTTCAGAGGGGGCAACAAAAATTTAGCCGAAATGAGCGATTTTGCAGAGATTATGTCCCGTGCTGAAGCTCCCTTGCCGTGGCCCCTGCAAAGCGCGGCTAAAATCAGTTGGATCCTAAATAACTTCTGAAGGACTTCTAGCTGCATGATGTTTGTCTAAGTGAGTATATGAGCATGCACACACCTATAAATAAGGTCCAGGTGTCAAAAAAACAGAGTTGCCCTTTAATGGAGCTTTTCCAGATGTGTGCATCAGTTCACCAAGGGCACTTATGAATCTAAATACCACCAAGGATTCTGGCATTTGAAGTGTAAACTGATACAAAGTCAAGTGGCCCCTATTTTCTCTGGATTCAATGTTTTAAAAAAAGAATGTCACACTTAAAATTTGTTCGACCACTGGACAAGTTTTCTATTTTCCCTAAAGCCAAAAAACTGTTTTGCTGATGTTCACAGATTGTTGTCCTATATTGTTTACTCACTGCATGAAACAGCTTCACCCTGCATTTACAGCTACGAACTGTTCAGAGACAAGGGTTACTAAGTTGCTTATGAGCCCATGCAGTGAGCTCCACTACAGAGTCACTTCTGTTTCAACACAGTTCCACTTGAAGATCACTGCCATAAATCATGCGTCTTTTTTTGTACAGAGATTTCTCCAGATTTAGCCACTTATTCAAGGATACTATGCACTGTAATTGATAAATCTACAAATATTTTGAAATCTTTCACTGGGCGTCATTATTTTGGAATTGCTGGAGATTTTCCTCACCCAGTCTCTCAAAGAATGGTGAATATTTTCCAATCTTTTTGCGAGACTCAACCCCTCTGAATTGCCTATTCTTTACCAAGTGTGCTACTAAGCTGTTGTAAGACAAGATCTTAAATGTCATTGAGTTGTCACCTCAAAGTATCGGTTATCAGCTGATCTCTTTAAGAACAGGGAGATCTTGTTGAAGCTGTAGCGTTGTTATCATCAAATTTCAATGAAGAACATAAAGTAATACTTCATGGATCAACAATGAAAGCAAGACAAAGAACCTTTGTGTTAAAACTTGTATCTTTGTTTGTATTACAGTTGCTAGGTTATGACTCTGTCTTTTTAGAAATGACAATCTCACTGAAACTGACCCCGGAGTATGTTTGCGTGTTTGTGTTTAGCGGTCACACAGTAACTACAGCCAGTAGTAAGGGGATTAGACCGTACTGTCTGAAACAGACCTCACTTGCTAGACACTGAAGCTGAAGTTAATTCTACATGACCGAAGTAATCTTAAGCACAATAAAGAAACTGCAGCCAAGACTAACTTGCCTGGTGTGACACCAGTGGCGTTTTCTCCCAGAGGCCAAGGGAAGCCATGCTTCCTCTCTTTTTTTAGACTGTAGCTGTGATTTAATGAAAATATTCCTTTTTAACAGTTTCGATACTTCTTCTGTGTTTGGTCACTGTCATCTCTTCCTTATTCCTCTCCTCTAGTTATTGAGCATTTTACAAAGTGTAAAACAGCGCCCTCGTAAATGTTCTGTGTCGAATGTGTGGTGAAAATACGATACTGCACGCTGTTGTCCGCAAGGAAGCCAAGCAGAGTTGGCATCCCTTGGTGAAAAAAAACAAGAATGATTAACCAATCAGATGAGGCCGTGGTCATGACACTGCTCATCTGTGATTGACCAAGACTGTGCCAAGGGAAGCCACCCCGTCTTTGGCCTCAAACCAATCAAATCACAGTATCGTCATCCTCGAGCCACTGAATGAAATCAGGGAGGTTAGCACATTAGCAGTGTGCATGAAGCGGCCAGTTGTGTGTTTAAGTGGGCGGTTGAATTAATTAATAAGATGTTTAAGCTAAGTCAAGAGGACAATGAACGTGTGTGAATGAGTGAGTGAGGGTGGGAGAGCTAAAGGGTGTGTGTCGGTGTTCAAAGTAAGTAAAACGAGCGCTCTCTGGGCACTCTAACAGGTCCGTTACATGAAATAGCGATCCAAACTGCAACATAGCCTTTTATGTACCCCACTCCCTAAAAAAATACAGATAACAGGCTTTGTCTCACTTGGCTTCCTCAAAAAAAATCTCCACGCCACGCCACTGTGTGACACCTACAACCCATCTGCTAGAAAAAGAAGAACAGACCAGACATAAGTTTCTTATTGGAGGGTCAAGTCTGGTCTTGTTTTGGCCTGAGGACACTGACACAGGAAAGACTGAGTTAAATTAGATAAATGAGAGCTGATTACAAGTGAATAAATTGTCTTTTCTCACAACAGGCCCACTTACTGAGGCCTTAAACTTAGACAAAAAGTACTGAAATGTGTGTTTGGGAGATGATTTCTCTGTTGTAATGACGCTTCCTGTCAATAAGTCATTATAGAGGGAACGTGCATTTGTGGGTTGAGCCATGGAGCTGAGGATTTGGGTTTTAGCCATTAAAGATTTACTAAATCTTCTTTGCCAATGCCAAACAGCTTATTCTGATATTGACTCTTGTTTGTTGTTGTTTGATGGATTTGACGACTGAAGGTAAGAATAAAATACCATGACACAATCTAAACTTAATGTTTTGTTTATGGATCAGTAGCGCCAGGAGCGAATGGTCAGCTGAAAATGTTGTAAAGTCAGTTTATGACGATATTTCACAAAGCACCCATCATCCTCCCTCCCTATCTGTGTGTGAGTTCTCTGAGATGTTTACATTCCTCCATCAGTGATCATGAACTTGGGTTCAGTCCCCTTAGTTTAACCACACACACACACCCTCAACAAACACAGCACAAAGGATGTCAAACAATCGTGGAGATCAGCTACGAGCCGAAGGAGGACTCTTATAAAAATACCAAAGAATCAATCAATAGACCCTGAAAGAAAACAGCTTTCATTACAGTTCTGCTTTTGTCTTAGGAATTTGGAGTCAATATGTTTCATGGCTTCATTTCCTCCAATCCAATCCAAAGACTACTTGGGAGTTTTCGATCCAGTACTGAGCAGCGGACTGTCAGGCCCGAATGACAGAGAACAGGAGGAGCATTGAAAGAAGGAAAAAGTGATGTGTGGAAAGAAGCCATGAAAGACTGAGAGGTGAGAGGAATAAGAAAGTGAAACCTGTGACCAAAAACCAACATGAGGAGGTGCTGCTCACCGCCTCTGTGAAGGAGACTGAAGTATAAATAGAAGCTAAAGAGAGAGAAGGAGAAAGGAAGAGAAGAAGGAGGTCTGATGTGGTTTCTGTAACACAGCAACTACACATCTTAAAGAGCAGAGATCTGGTTTGTCAGGTTCTGTTGAATGAAGGGGAAGTGAGTTGGTGCACAGAATACAGACATAAATCTGCTATCAAATGACATCAGTGAAATTATTCCACATCTCAGCTTTGTTCATGCTTGTTTGCTGAGGTGTGGCCTCTCCTCACACAGAGGTAAACCCCTCTCATCTTATCCTGTGGGCTTGTTTTTTAATAAATACACCCCCACAAATTCATCAGTTTTTCTATGTCATGTTTTCATTTATTCAACCGGATCAAGTGATTTGCAAAATGCTTTCCCCATGGTCCAAAAACACTGAGCCTATCAGGCTGGATTAAAAACAGGAGCATAATCTCCCACCTTCCAAGAGAAACAGTGGCATAAAAGGGTGCTGCTACAATAGCAAAGAAGTGGAGCAGACTTACAGAGAGATAAATTCTTAAATCCTCCATAATTTCTGTCATGATTATGAAGGAGGGCCTGCTAATGCAGTTTCTGTTTGACTGGAAGACACTCAATTGCCAACATCCAGTCAGTTAGACAACAAATAGTGCGAGCTAATTCAGGAATGCAATGTTCAATGCAGAATATAATTTACCGTTTATGACTCACAGGGCTTGCCTCTGGGTCAGATGATTGCATGTTTCCCAAACCCTGTCAATCCTAGGTTAGGTAAATTATTTTCTGAAAAGATTATGCTGCCCATGAGATTTTTTTCTTGATTTCCTTATGATACTGTTTGTCAGTGGCCCTTGTCATCTTGCTAGTTCCTGCTACAGCATCAACAATTCAGAGGAGCCTGCATGCATGTATGCGTCATCACTGCTGTGTTTTTCACAACACTGAAGTGGACACTTGTGACAGCAGACTGGTCCTCTTTCAAGCTAATATGTTTTAAAACCTTAACAGTTCCCAGCCACAAGCAGGGCCAAAGTCAGCACATTAAAGAAAGAAATTCACCAGAAGAGTCCAGGGAGTTCAAGCCATACTGGCAAGCAGGGCTTGATATTAACTTTTTTGCTCACCAGCCACTGTGGCTAGTGGTATCCCTGAGTTACTGGCTACTCAGTATTTTCACTGGCCACAATTTGTTGTTGGATAATTATGTTCAATATGATTAAAGCCGATGATGACATGCTAAAGTTAACTTAAAAAAGATTTACAACCTATTTAAATGTAAATGACCCCTATGCACACTCAAAACAAGACTACATCAATGTTAAAATCCACAGGTCCTTAATCAGGCATTCAGCTCTGATAAAGCTGTGCGTAACATTGTGCTCTTTTCATTTGAAAATATGCAGTCTATTAAGACATAGTAATTAAAATAGTAGTTTGTTATTGCTTATAATAAAATGGTAAAGGGGATTAATAAACTGATAAAAACTCAGCAAGAGACACTGTCTGCTTAAATATTTATTAACGATTGAAATCAGAAAATCATTTCTTTTTTTATGAGAATGACAATGAAGGAGAGGTAAATCAAATTTCCTCAGAGCTTTCATCATCAGTCATCTTTTTGCTTGTCTCTCTGCTACATGTTTGAGATAAAATTCAACCCGCCATAGTGGCCAGTGGGAGCGGTGGTGTTACCAGCCACTGCCGAAATCCACCAGCATTTGGCCAGTTGGCCGGTGTTAATGTCAAGCCCTCCTGGCAAGACTGCTGAAGTTTTCTGGAATATGATCAAGCTAAATTATCTTTTACAAAACCTACCAGGCAATGCCAAATAGCTGAGGTAGCTTTCCTTTAAGAATGGTGAAAATGGCTTATTTCTCTCTTCTGTGTACATAAATCAAAAGATCTTCTCACTCAGATTTCAGCATAATAGTATGAAGCAGCAGCATGAATGCTAGCATAATACTAAAGCAAGGCTAACACGTACCCAACCATTAAATGAACTTTCTGACAATGACAGGCAAGTATAAAGTGCATAATCATAGCAATTCTGTGAGCATTTTGACCGATTTTTGGTCAGAAAGAGGTATACACAGTTCACTGTCATTTTCTGAATCAAATGTAAAGTTCCTGGTTCAGTGAGTACCAATGTGAGGCTCAATGATCTCGAAACGCCAATGGTAAATTCATCTCAAGGTCAACCCCTGATTTGTAACATTGCCAGATATTTTCTTGATGCATTATCTTTTTTACAAGGCAGACCTGGCCAAGATAGTCATTCAAAAACTTCATGCAACAAACAAAAACACAGACCATGATAAGCAGAAATTAACAACCCATATGGAAACATCACACATCTAAGTTTAAAACTACTGTAGGAAATCAAAAGCCTAAAACTTTGACATTAATGTTCTTTGAATGATGTGAAACATGTGCAAGAAAAACCCACAAAAGGAAATGGGTGACACAGAGATAAACAGAGACAGAAGAACATCTTAGTCCTTGGTTTGTAGAGAAATGGGTCAGGCCAGTGAAGCGTAGGAGGAGCAGAGACCAGCTGAGGCAGCAAGGGATAGAGAGCCAGGTCCAGACCTCATAAGCTGCACTGGAAACCCCACCATCATTAATCTGATTAATGTACAGCAACAGTTCTCCTGCAGCCAGGCTCCTTCTTTATGCTTCTGCATATCAAGCACGTGGAGGTCGACTCAAGTATTAGTCTATAAGCTCCCCTGCTATAGTAAGTCTGCATTCCAGCAGAGGTTCTGGGAGAATGTACACTTCAGGGCCTGGAGGCTGCAAACATCTATAAACAGAAGCATTCTGAGATAGATCTTTTTGCTGCAGCTGCTGTTTCTCTGCCAGCAGCTGGCTGTGTGTCAGAGCCTGAGGAGCAGCTGTGCAGCAGAAGGCTGCTGTGTCTCTGACTGAAATAAGAGACTTGGTTTGAAATGGAGAAAATGATAACTGTGCTCAAAAGATGATTGGTATCGACAAAAATAAACAATAGTGTGGTTTACCCTGAAGGCACCATCCTGCTTTGTTCAGATAAAAAAGTTGGAGTTCCCTGAACTGGTCACTGAGGTACTTTAAAGTTTCTATCTGTAGACTTCTGGGGTAGGAAACACTGCTTCTTACATGATGATTTTGAACACTTCTTGTTACAGTAAAGCTATTCTTTAAATCTTTTGTGTTCACAATATTGTAAAGCATATTTAAGCACACACTGCTGTGTCTATGATACAGTCTCTTGTTCTGAGGTGTAAGCAAAAAAATGCCTTTCAAACTGTTACCTACCAACAAATAGTTATGATTTTCCTTAGCGCCACTAGAAGATAAAATGCCTCACTAACACTGGGCCAGTTGTGAATATTTGCCAAATATGGGACACCACTCACAAAAATACAGATTGGGAGCACTGTGATGAAGCTTTGAATCACTCTTCTGTTGATGCTAAACTGGATAGAGACTGTAACAGTAGCCTGTTGCTATTCGCAAGCAAACTACAAGCTCTGATAAAAAATGCCTTACAGCTATAATACTGCTTCTTCTTGCTCTATGATTGACAGAAATGAGCAAAAACCACCTCTTCAAGGAGACCTGTGCATCAGTGTTCAAATGCTGTTGAAAGTATCTTTAAAGTACACTCAGTCTCAGATATTTTTGCATGGTAGTATGAAAGGTAAATAACAACAACTCCTTGGCAAAAGGAGGTGCTTGCTACAGCAGTGGTAGGCCATTAAGCTAACACATCTTTCTATTTATCTCACTTTGCTTCTGAGGTCAGTGTGTGTAGCACTGAGTGTGTGACCTGCATCCAGAACAGACCTGAGCTCCTAAGAGATGATTGGAGATATGACTACAATTATGCTACGAAAGTGAGGCTAAACAAAAAGAGACTTTACTAAAACGGCTCAAACCCAACCTACTCCACAGGGTATAGTTACTTTTGCACAAGTTTGCAGAAGGTCTTCTGAATTCATGGACTGGTTAGGCCCATTTTTAGTTACAGGAAAGTTTTAAGACGTGATATAGTAAAGAAAGATGTTTAAAATATGTTTAGACACTGAATCCAGCATTGTCACGGTTGTAAACAGGGTTTCCCAGAAACTCTTCTTTCCCAGAGGAGTAGCTTGGATTTAAGGTCAGGATTCCTTTAGTGTTCACTCTTCTGGAGGTTTCTACCAGGAGCAGATCTTTCAAAAGTCACCTCCTTAAAGAAATATAACTATGAATCCTAATAATATGTTAAAAGGTGGTTATCTCTTAGCTTCCTAGGCATGACTTCAGGGGCTGGGAGCTGAGCTGCCACTAACATGAGCTCAGTTTGTTTTTCTCAGTTCCTCATCTTCATACTGAAACCGATCATCTATGAGTGTCCTGAGTTTGTTAGTGTTCAACAGCAGTTTTGTCCCAATCTGTGCTGCTGTGAGCTCTATTGTTGGACTCAAACCACAGAAAGCAGTCCAATGACTCACAAAAGCAGCATTCAAGCAGAACTTCACTGATGTTAAAGGACAGAAGCCAAGCATGGTTATAAAAAGTAAATACACAGCAGCAATAGCACAAAAACCACATGTTGCATCAGACTGACAGCAGGACTTACCTTATCAGAGGCGAAAACAGAGATGGACAGACGTCCAAACAGAAGACACTTTGTCTCCGTGGGCCTGAGAGACACAGAGGGAAGGGAAGCGATAGCAAAAGAGAAACAGAGAGGTTTGTTAGCAGCATGCGGTTAGGTAGCAGCGTTCAGGTGTGGCAGCTGTAGTGAGCGCTCTGTTATAAGCTTTCTGCGGGCTGGAAGGTGGCACATTCTGGGAGCCATGGTGAAATGCCACACGTGGAGTCAGGAGTGGACGGCTAATGAAACAACCGGAGAGCAGCGGCCTCCATTAGGAAAGGTCAGAGCAGTTAGATCACACCTCTAAAATTACCTGCCTGGACAATGAGGTGGGGTGGGAGTGTCAAGTTTAACCCTTTGCACTCTGCAGTAAAATAAGAGCCCAGTGCTAACAGTGGAACATTTGGCTGCAGCTGCATTTTATGAGTTGTTTTGAAAACTTTGCCTGCTGACAACAGTTATGCAAGTCATTAAACTTAAATAGTAGTAACAGTATTTGTTTGTATTGTACATAGAAAATTAATTTGCAGAAGAACGGGATAAAAGTGAAATGTAATTTCCCCTTAGGGATCAATAAAGGATATCTGATTCTGATTCTTTCAACAAAAATGAAGTTTATGCTGTTTATTTTATTGGCAGATGCATAAAATGCTATGGTTAATCATGACCTCATCACTAGTGTCTACATGGATAACTGATCAAAAATCAGGAATTAGAGCCAATCATTTCACCTTGTCATATACATTATCTGCCGTAAACTGAGCACAATTTGCGGAAGAATGCAAAAACGTGCGTAACCTAGCATTAGCAACTTTGTGGCCAAAGTGTCAGCTGCATGGGAATGTTTTAAACTAAACAGAGAAAACACTTCAAGAGACACTTGTAATATATGCAACAGGATTGTTTTGTGAGGCAGTCGTAGTAGAGCTGCATTCAGTGCTAATTTGATAAGACATTTTAAAAGTGAACATTTAGGAGAACACTCCCAGCTTCACTGACAGCAAATCAGAGGACACTGATAGAAAGAGCAGTTCAGTTGAGAAGCTTCAGACAGTCGTGGTTTAGCAGACGCAGGCTGTGGAATGACACTTCAGACAGGTTGAGACAGATTCACTGTAATGAAATGCAACACTGATGGATCCCAGATTAAAAGACAAATCCAATAAATAAAATAACATCTGAATGCTATAAGTCCAATTTGCTTCAAAATAAATCAAATGCAACAATGGTTTACGATGTACACAAACCAAAGAAGCATTTATTTTTGAACAAATCCTGATCTGACAAGGGCAGAGGGTTAGCCACTGTGGGTCAGAGTAGGGATGCACTGGTACTGATCCTGGTATCGGGTATCTGTGTATTGGTGCCCCTTAAAGCTGAATCAGTACCGGTGGGAAGGGGCCAATCCATGGCGCCAATCCAGGCAACCAGCTCTAAGCCTTTTTTTATTTTTTTTTTACCAGCGCCCTCAGCTACTTGAAATGTTACCTCTGATGCACTTTCTTAGCTTTTTGCTGCATTACCATTCAACAGGGTATAAAGTTAATATTGAATAGATCTTGTGTACATTCTGAAGCTTTGTTTTGCTGGTAAAAATTTAAATATTTTATAGTTTACACTAAAATATTTACTTCAGTTATTCCATACACTCAGTTTTTGCCCTTTACCCAAAACATTAGCAGTCTTACCCCAAGTAGGGCATGCAGGTTATTATTTAACACTGTATTGGTATTGGCACTGGAACCAAAAACTTTGGATCAGTGCATCCTTGGGTCAGAGATGTGAAAAAAAAGTTGACCAGATATAGGAGAACATGAAGAAGACGCAGATGATTCAGAAGAGATTGGACTGGTCTATGTGACTTTTAGGCAGTTGATGCATGTCAATGGCAGGTCTAATGAACCTCAAAGAATAAAAAAATGATGAAGCAGAAAAGGAAATAATTTTTGTTTAAAAGCCCAGGCCCTAAAGTTTGTACAATTTTTTTTTAAAAAGTGTACTTGTGAATGGTTAAAGTCTGAACATTTTGCTTCTAACAGAAGTAATAATGCTTTATGCAGCTTTTATCATTTCTCTTTGGGTTATTTAGTCAGGACAAAGCAAAAATCAATGACTCGACAAGGAGAGGTCAAGGGCTTCACAGGACCACACCAGTGACTTTGTCTGAGGGGATTTACTTCTGATCCTGTTCAAAGACACAGCAGTGAAATTTGGAGTGAGTGACCCATTTTTTTTTAAAAGATAACAAAGCCAGAACCACTTTATCTTTCACTCAGAACAAATGCAATGGATGCTGTAAGCTGATGACAACAAATATGAAACAACACAGGCTGCTTCATGTCATGAGGTTAAATGTTAGTGCACAGTGAAAGGGCAGGAAGGCATAAGATAAACCAGCTCCAAGGAAAACATACACCTTGTGAGCAAATACAGGTGGCTTTGAGAACTTAGCTGTGAAAATCCCAGCTCAATACGAAGTAGGCCAGAATTTCACACTCTAACTAAATTTGAGACCTTCCCTCTTTAACATCCGACAGCTTTAAGTTTTGTTTTTAACCAAAGACCTCTGAAATAGCCCGGCGAGGGCAGAACACAAAACGAAAGCAGATCACAGAGAGGGCGGAGAGACTGACGGAAAAGGACAACTCAGCCTTGTTCCCACACACATCCACACAGCTGTTCTCCTAGTTCATCTCTCACCACAACCACATCACTGGGACCATGTTGCTTCTCCATGCCAGCTCCTTTAGCTCTGCAATCTGCAGTCAGGGCTCTGGCATGGACCAACTTGGCCCAATCTGTTGCACAGTGCAGGCAGAGATTAACCCAGAACCTGCTCCGCCTGCTGTCCATGTTTGACTCCAGAATGACAGAATTAAGCCCCACTATCTAGAAATGCAACAGAGAACATGCCGGATTTAAAGTCACTGATAAGGCACAGCATAAACGAAGAGAAGCAGAAATGCATAAAGTGATAAACTAATAAGTTGTTTAACACATAAAATCTGCAATACTTCAAGTCATTTTCCAGCAAACATTTTCTGGTTATAACATCTCAAATGCATTAGATATCTTTTAATTTGTCCATCAAACAACACCAAAACAAAGCAATCTGAGGATATCACATGCTTTTTCCACAGTAAAGATGGGTTTGAAAATTTGCTTGAACCCAAAAACTATGAGAAAATGAGCACGATAAGGATCTTGAGAGTTAAAGTTCAGAGATGACATATTTCACATTTCTATATTTCCCTTGCTGGGCAGGATTTGAAGCCTGGAGGTGTGGGAAAGTTCCGGCCTGCCTGCCACACCCTTCAATGGATCCTTCTGCAATATCTCTGCTTGTCAGGAACATACAGGCTCCCAACAAAGATTTCAAAAAACCAACACACCACTCCTTCATCATCATCTGATGAAACTTTTACCAGTCTGTGCCTTTATTTTTATCACAACCTGATTTTTAGATATTTCACATAAAATGTCATCCATGCTTTTTTTCCGTTTCGAACCTGTCATAAATAAACTAATAATAACTTATGGTACACCCCTAATCTGATGATTTCATTTGCCAGCCTAACTGATGCCTCTGGAAAAATCAAAGCGCCTTTGAGTGCAGAAAATTTAAAGTTAAGCCATGTGTCACCTATTTGTGCTATCAAAACCTTCATGTTACAGGTTTTAAAGACTGTATTTGTAACATTGCAGCATATTTTAAGCTTGACTAAGTAAGATGCACAAGTGATAACTGGCACACTGTGCAATAATGTTGCTTCATGTCTTCATGTCTGCTAATATTTTATAGTTGAAAGTGAGCACTATAAGGTTAGTTTGGGAAATAGTGTCATACAACAAAAGATATGACAGCACATCAATGGCATTCTGTTGCAACACAGGAAGCTAGCAGTGGCCTTTTTATTAAAACTAGGGTGTGAGGTTTTTTGCCTTTACTTAATGAAACTAGGGATGCATGATATTGGAATTTCGCCGATATCAGATATGCCGATATATCGAAACCCCTTTTGGACGATACCGATACCGATAATTACAAGTTGGTTTGTTTTTTCACTGTAAAGAAAGCTAAGTCTATCCTGTACTGGAATTTATATGTTACTCTAATTGTGACGGTCTTATTTGTTTAAGAAACACACATAAAACAAGACAAAAAACATTTGATTTTACCATAAATAAGAAATGTATTATTTTTTCAAACTCAAGACATTCAGTATTGAAATACAGAAAAATAATTTCTTTAGATCACATGAACTTTAAATGTACAATTCATTTTTAAACATAACCAAGTTGCATTTGATTATTTTAGAGCTACTGTAACAACCTGGTGACAGACACAGAGCTCTGCAGTGCAAATAAATTAAGTGCTACATTTTATTTAAGGAGCTTATTTTTCAGGTGGAAAATAATAATAATCCTAACTGAATAGCACCTTATCGGCTGTGCCTGTCGGCAGAAATTTTCATATCTGCCGATACCGATAAACGTGTTTTTAAGCTTTTATCAGCTGAAACCAACATTGTGCCGATAATATCGTGCATCCCTAAATGAAACAGCTGTAGCTAGAGAGGAAATGTGGAGCAGGGGTGAAGTCAGACGCATCATCAACATCTGGGCAGATGAGCATGTTCGTCAAGTGCTGGAAACTACTCACAAAAAATGTCACCGAAACGTGAAAGTCAGTGCTAAAAGTGTCTTGCAAAGGCTATGAAACTCAAACTGCAGTATGAAAGACACATGGACAGCTTGGCAAACGTGAAAAGGTCAAGTTTTAAGAAGAAATTCCCCTGAATTGACAAAATTCCCAATACTTGGTCATTAGTTGAAACTGTGATGTTGCTACACCATGGCTTTAGCTCTTCTGTGAATACTGAATTGGATGGAGAAGATTGTTAACATAAGTCTAATACTGATTGTTATGCCATGAGCTAACCTTCAGGGGAGTGTGACTTAAGGTGATTTAAGCTTGCAGTGTTCCACATGACTGTGATTGCTATGTTCACATAGGAGCAGACGCTTCAAACCAAGAGAGAAAATGCTCACTGTATTGGAACAACTCATCCAAATAATCCAGGTGTGAAAGCCCCCAAAGGTATAAAACATGGCTGTGCTTCTATCATTAGTGCTGCCCCTAGTGGAGAAAAATCACTTAATGCAGCTTTAAAATTTGAAGTTAAACTGTTTGGTACAGGAAACTCTAAATCATTTTGCTCGCCCAGTAAGCTTTAAAACCATATAAAAAAAATAAGATAGCAGCAGCTTTTTAGTTTAAGCCTTTAGCTTGTTGCAACAGTAGAAAGTTTCAGTGATATCAATGTTTATAGTGTTTTTTATATCACTTTTCAGGCTAATTTCTCTCAACAAAATAACACAAAAGTATTTAATTAATGAAAAATGATCTCAACATTACGATTTAAATAAAGTTAAGAACCTTTAAACGCATTATATTTATGCTAGCTTTGACTTAGCCGCCAACTGTCATTATTTGGCAGGTCGCAATACTTGTCGCTAAATACACATTGGAGTTGGTGTAAATGTTAACGCTGCTTAAGAAGTTTCTCATAAATAAAGGTATAATCGGGTATAAACGTTAGCACGGTGTCAGCATGTGCTCGGTGCAGACAGGTGAGATGTCTTACCTGTTTCGCTCCAACCTGGAGGAACAACCAAACACAGACTCCCCCAGGAGATTCTGCTTGACCGCCTCTTCTCCCTGAGAGAGGTTTCAGCTCCTCAGGTGGGTGTCTCCGTGAGAAAATAACAGCGGTAAGTCCGTCTTTTAAGCCACAACAAACTGCGACATCTTGCAAGTTTACTCCACCGTCATCCGTCGGTCCTTCTCAGCCATTTATACGAAGGGAAGATCCGACCTGCAGTTGAGAAATTCTCCACAAGAAAACCGAGTTTCAGCCTCTCTCCACGGTCGAAAAGTTAGTTTGTATTTCCAGAGTGAAATGCAAAGAAAGAAAGGATCGTGTTTGACTCCCTTTGAAGGAAATAAACGGTAGTTTCGGCTGGTAGGTACGTGTCGTCCCCCTTCGATGCCTACTGGCGTCTGTGTGTAATCAGATGCTGCTCACCACAATATCCATTCATCCTATTACAGAGTTTAACCCTTCACTGTCTGTCGCACGGCTTTATGATGCCTTCAAGGACCGCCGGAAGAAACAACACCACAAATCGCAGAGACAAACATCCCTTACATTAAAAAAAAAATGTTAGATGTAAAAAAATAAATAGATAAATAAAAAAAAGAAAGGGAGAAAGAAAAGAAACGACAGTTTAGAATTCGATAATAAAAGTTATATGTGACAGATTTAACGAATTTACCAGAATTAATTTTCCCAATTTTTAGTCTTATGACTTGTTTTTTACTAAGTTGATTAAAAAGCTTGATTTGTACTTTGGAGCACAATTAACCAAAAACTAATAATTTTTCTACATTACCTACAAAACCAAGTGATATTTCTACATTATTGGGGGAAAAAACACATGCAGACACCCCAAAATCAAGGGTTATGGTTTGATATTCATAGTCCTATTATCAAACTATTTGTAAGCATTTTTTTTCTTCATGTATTTGCAGGTCTTTTTTTATGCAGCAAATGAAATAAATAATAGTTTTAGACTTAGCATTCAGCAAAGTACTTAATGTATAAACAGCGCCATCTGATGGACATAATTACAACTAATTACACCACACACTGTCAACTTAGTTTTTTTCTGTGTATGATGTTAAAAATATTTTTTCTTGGGAGTCTCATGTTAAATATACAATCTATGCTCATTCCCCCAAGCCCCCACATAAACACAAATACAATTCCCCTTTTTTTTTAAAGTGTTTATTTTATATTTGACAAGAAAAATGTCAAAAAATAATTTAAGAAAAGTTCTTCATCTTTAAGACAGACAAATATAACTTGCACAGATCAAATGTATTAAATGAAGCAGCATGTTGACATTTTAAGAAGTTATGCATGTTACAGGAAAGATGCAAAAATGTTAATGTGCCTTTTCATATAATGTGTTTTTATCCTCATTTTACCTGTTTTCAAAGAGATTTCACTCATGAACTATTCATCTTCCTCAGGGGAAATCGAAGTTTCAGTCAGTAAAAAATTTAGTCCAGCACATCATCAGTAAACAGTCACCACAGAGTTTCACTATGACTGAATAGCCTCCTGATACAACCTTTACAACTGTGTCACTTAATCTTCTACATTGTTTCTTTTAAATATTTTTTCCAGTCCATCTGCTTGTACTCAAACCAAGTCACTAGGTGAAATCAGGTGTTTAATACAGTCAAAGTATGACGCAAAACAAAATGACATCAGAAGCAAAGCACTAACTGCATTTAAACATGACCTACAGGGCTGTGATTGCCCTGTATGTACCAAGCAGCATTTTAACAAGCAGCAAAAGAGTCAGCGAGCGACTCTTCAGTGACATGGTCACCGCTCCTCCGCTAGCAGCGTTCTGAAGGTCTGCAGCTCTCTGATGCTTGTGGCAATCCTGTGAGACATTTAAATAAAAGAAAGTTAACGCAAGGGAGTCTGCCCTGAATAATCAGTGCTTTGAAGGTTAATTTTTGTTATGATAATGCTTCAGTGCTACACAACACAACTCAATCTTTGTTTTTCATTTGCTGAGCTGACTTCAATTCAGGTGTGTTTGGCTATTAGTCATTTTAAAAAGGAAATTTGCTTTACAGATCTGATTACATAACACTGACCGTCCAAAGGCGTTGAACAGAGAGACGATCTCCTGTCGGCTGAGCTGGAATCTGGGTCGCTGGTCACTGGATGAGGGTAGAGCTTCAATCTGTCGCTCTGAAAACAAAATCTTCAGCGATGTTCCTAATCCCTGAGTCTAATAATGACAGAGAGAAAGAAAAGGATCAAAACAAAGAAGAAAATCACAAAGCTGAAGTAACAGCACACACATGGTCCTTAACTATCATTTAATATCAACCAAAAGATCTGTTGGTGAGAGTTGATTTTGTGTCCAACTTCATGGATTTATTTTCTGCATACTTACTTGGTTATGATAATATTAGAAGATTAAATACATTTTTATTGTTCCCTGGCGAAATTTTCATGATGCCATTGTTCACACACTCCAGAGCAAAGCAAAAACAAAAACAAACACAACGCATCAAGTGCAGCTCAAAACACTATAAAAACAAGCTCCTCTAAAATGCTTTATTTTATAAATATGACAAATATAGATGGCTTAAACAGATGGCTCAAAAATTTAAAATATCAACATAAAAAAAACATGGACTGAAACATTATGTGCTGTTCGGCCAGTGAAAAAATAAAAATAGTTTAGAGAAATTAAACAAGCACTTTTCACAACTTAATCCGTGTCTTTTATTGCAGGACTAAGTTGATTTGTCTCAAATGGAGGCAGTGGGATTCTTAGTAATATAGACAGTAGATCCAATACAGATTTAAAAAAAATCTTTCAAGCTCTGCAAAAGTTTAAAACAGAGCAACAAAACCTCGATCAGTTTTTTTCCTAACATCAGAGTTGCTTTTACAATTACTTATAGTTTTACTCTTTTTAAAACCATGTGTTCTGGAAATGTGTCAGATAAGTTTAATTTACAATATTGATGTGGAAAAACCAGTGTCATGAAATAAGTACATGGCACTTCAACAAATGGATTCCATGCAGTATATGGCTGTAAAGATTATGTTGGTTTCTACACTATTGCATGAATGCAAATGTTCTCACCTGCAGTTTTCCCCACAGTCGACATTTGAAGCAGCCCACACAGTCCATGATCCTGGAGATGTTAAAGAAGGCCAGTCTGATGTCCTCCTGATGTTAACACAGCACAGAAAACACAATGAGAGCACTTCAAAGATAGATGTGTACAAGTGGTTTAAAACAAAATTTAGTCAAGTTTAACAATCTCCTTGTATGAATTAATGAAATCTTTAGTTAAAACATCAAAAAACATTTTGTTCAAAAAGATTAAATTACATTTATTTCATTTGGTTGGTCCTTGTTGTCAAAAGAACCTTTTTCATCAGCCACAGTGTCTTTAAAACTAATAAACCCCTTTTCAAAAGTTTACATTTTTAAGAGTTTAGAGTTTAAGAAGTTGTACATTTGTCCTTGATCTCTACACTTTATAGGGTCAATCTAGTTTTGACTGGCTGCTGACCTTCAGTCTGGCTGCTTCCTTTTCATTTCCAGCAAACAATGACGTCTCATCAAAATGCAGAGGGAATGATCTGCAGAGAGAGTAAAGTGTACAAATTACCAGATTGCACAACAACTATAAAAGCATCAAACTGGTGTCACAAAGGTTTGAGAACAAGAGAAAATCACACTGAATGAATACTTTAAATCCAGATCTACAAAAAACCTGCCCTGGAGTCTAAGCCTGACCTTGCAGTTTGCAGGATGTTAAGCAGCAGCTCTTTGTGGCTCTGGTCCTCCTCCGGTCTCCCCGTGTACAGCTTGAAGGACGGCTGCTGGAAGAATGGCAGAGCTTTGGCCAGCGCTCGCAGCTCGATCAGGTACAGGAAGTAAAGGTTACGCAGCCTCTTTGGCCCCTCACCAAGTGTCAGCTCTGAATCAAAACGCTGCCTGAATTCAGACACATTGTGACCCCATTTCTTCTGAAACCATTCGTCTAAAGGGAGAGAAGTGGACAAACACAAAAAGAGTGAAGAGCAAATAACCACAAAGCTGAGGAAGGTCAGTGTTGGATTTATTTAAACTTAGTGAAGAAAGTTATTTTAAGATTTAGTTTTACATCATAAGAAAACATACTAGTTCCTGCATCCTATTTGTGTGGCTTTTGCACAAAGGCTTAAAAAAGAGGACACATTTAGCCTAGCTCTACTCTGGGGTAAAGCAAATCCTAAGCCTTACAGCCCGCTGTGTTCACGTGCATTGCTGATATGTAAGATGATAACCCATTATGCAGCACTGTTGCATGAAACCAGCAGAAAGTTCAGGAAGTTACTTATCTTAGAGACAAGGTTAATTTTGTTCAGAAGGAAGTGAGATATCCTTTTCAGTTCTCAGTTTTACATACAGACTGATGCACCTGTCTTTCAGAGGATAAAGTTATTTTCACTGTTACCAAACAAGCTCGTCCTGGCTGATTTAACTCTTGCTATCCCCTCCCTGCTACACAGCCCCACCTTGTTAAACAGTCCCTTCTTGCTCCACTTAACAAGAACTTAAAAAAATGTCAGAGTAAGTCAGCACAGCTTACTGTGTCTCACCAGTCAGCAGGTATCTGGCACTCAGGTGTATGTTGATGCTGGAGTGGAGACCTGAAATGAGCCTGTAGAAAGCTCTTTTTTCCACACACTGACCTGAGACATAAACACAAACAGAGAGTGAACATTAAAATATAAATCCTCACTCTTTATCTTTGTCATTATCAGGGGAAACATCAGCTTACCTTCCAGCCATCTGTGGAAGGTCTTTGCTGTAAAAATAAAGATAATGTTTTGGTAACAGAAACGGAAAAAAAGCAAATGGTGATGCTATTCCAAAATAATAGTCTCTCACTTTCACTTCCAGGGCTGCTGTTGTATGAGTTGGGAGTGAGTGGACGCTTTACAGCAAGTGGCCTGAGAGGAGGAAGTTAAGATTAAATCTAGCTGTTAAACACCCAACTCCCTCTGGAATACAAGTGGGATGATTTTAGACATTATACAATGCCAAAACTGTCATCTTCAGATAAAACCCAACAAAAAGAAATTTCACATTTCAGCTAACCCTACATTTTTTATAATACTGCATGCTTTACTGTAGACCTGTTATAAATTAAATTTCTACTGACAACCTGACCCCCTGATCAGAGCTGAAATAGTATCATACTTGAAACAGTTCTCCTCATAGATGCTGTTCCAGATCCTCCAGGCCTCCGGTCCTTTGTAGCCTGTGAAACGCTCTGGGTTCAGCAGCAGGTCCACATACTGGGAGTCAGGTGACTCTTCGTCTGGTAGGCAATAAAAAAAATAAAACAAACAGCATGATCATAAAACCTTCATTTAAAATTTAACAACAATATTTGGTTTTCTCTTATAATCCTGATTATTTAAACACTCATCCATCATGTTTTCTAAACCCTTATAGATGATACCTTCTAAAACACAAAAGCGCTCTGCCTCGTCATCGTGTTTGGTCCAGTTGAGCAGAGCCTTTCTGGTCTCATCACTAGAAATAAAAAAAATAATGATTTCAGCCTCTTTATTCACACCTCAGAGGTCTATCTATCATATCATAATACAGGTTCTACCATGTTTGTTTCGTCAATGAGTATTCAAACCTTGCAGCTATATATTTTTGATTTAGAGGTCTGTCTGTTCTTCCACCAGCACTGTGCTGTATTTTATATTCTGGTATTTGTTTATATTGACAGGACTCACCTCAGAGAGACATCCACAGCTCCAAGACGCCCAGCCTCCTCACACTCAGCAAGCTGCTCGTTTGATTCTGCTGAATACTGAACACACAAAAACAACCCGGTCAAAGCTTGTCCGTTAAACTCTTGGATATTCCTTGTTTTCAAATTCAGATTGATAGACCACATGTATTATATTAGTTGTATTGGTTACGTGCAAGAACAACAATTTCCTTTTCACACATATCAGCTGCAGCGTCACCAGGATTAGTCACTACTTACTTATTGTGTGAGTAAGTAGTGAGTGAGTCAATGATCTCTTTTGAAATATCCATAAACTTTTTCAATCCCTGAATTTGTTTATCTTGAACACAAATTTTCTTCTGCATCCAGGTTACATTTCAGTTATTTAATTCTTAGGTCCTAAGTAGCAAAAATTAAAGTGTTCTTTAACAAGCCCTTAAATAACCATTTATTACCTCCACTTAAGCATCCTTAAAATCTGCCTGGAAGCCCTGTCTTTGTATTCAAATGCCAAAAATAGCCAAAAGCATAAAAAAAACTATCTTTGTGAACATTCAAACAATAGTTTACCAGATATTTCTTTAAAAAATAGGACTAAACTAAAAGAAATAAAAGTCTATTTCCAGATTGTTAACAGCTAATCTGGATGGACCCACCTTGTTGTAAGAGGGTGATCTGATCCCTGCTGGTACCTCGTTCTGTGAACACAAACAGCTTCAGTCATGATAAGAAGTAAAAAATAGTAGCCGAGATAAACTATTCACTGTGTTTTGCTGCTGTACTTAACAGAACATTTTCATCTTCTGCTACTTTCTATTTCTATTTGGCAACAACTCAGAGAAACAATGTAGTTATACTATAAACACAGAAGCTTTAGTGACTGTTTATGCAGATTAGTACTAGTACTAATAATAATAAATACAAATAGAAAGCAGAAACATGATGATGACTCACAGGCTCACAGGGCTTCACAGCACAGTCCCTCAGACCACAGTGACTGCTGGCTTTCCAGAAGGGACATGGTTTGTTCAGGTTCACCTGCAGAGGAACATCCAGCACAGCAAGAGCTCAGGAACACAACTGTTGACCTGTGTGTGTAGGTGTGTAAAAGGTATGGGCATGTGACTGTTAGCTGTCCTCACCTTGTAGAACCTGAAGTAGTCAGACTCCAGAAGTTTTTTAAGCTGAGGAAAAAGCTGCTCATTGTTGAAGCTGTCTATGGTTTCCACATCGCAGGCGCAGTCATCCAGATCACCTGTGACCTACGTTTGAACAGAAGACATTAACAGCTGGGCGGTTTCAGAGTAGAGCTAGGTTGAACTGAGTGTTGTCTGTCACGTCTTTTTCAAAGTTGCATCATGCGAGTATCGGATGATTTTTTTTTTCCCCAGAGGTTTAAAGTAATGGTTTTACTTCCTGTAGGATCAAGAAGATGTAGCATTTATAATGTTCAAAGTCATATCTAATGTTTGCCTCTCATTACTTTCTGTTTGCTAATGTACACAGTGTCTAATAAAAGTAATTTCCTGATGTTTTTGTTATCAAGGAAGGGAACCAATTTCCCTGAATTGAGACCATTAGCATTTATATGTATTCAGAACACCATCAAACTCTTTCTTTTTAACGACAAAACTCACACTGATATTGTGTTATCATTTGTATGGCGTTTCCTCTAAAAAAAAAAAATGAAATAATTCACTTCTGATCTCATGAAAATTATTTGCCATGGCATTGTTTTGTTTCCCAGCCTCCTCTGGGTGAATTTATCTTATAATTATTATAATTTTAGGAGGTTTAATGCTCTCTGTTTTTACTTGTGTAATATTATTTGCTTAGATTTGCCGCTATGTAACGAGGTGTCCTGAATACACAGAACTCCTCTCTGCCTTCCTCTTCAACAGATGAATGTTTTTTCAGAGACACATTATACAAGATATGATGCAGATGACACAGCTCACATGAATAAGCCGACATATATCACAACATTAAATATCTACAGCTGTAAATGCAATATAGCAGCAGCAATATTAGCAAATCTACATCATATGATAGTAGAACACTATTTACAATCCAATCAAACTTTCTGCTCTCACACTTAATGTATACTCTTACTTGTACAGTTTCAAACAGTACAGTAGTGTATTTTTCAGTGTTTCGGGTTTTTCACATCTACAGTATTGTAAATAAAATTTTAAAAAGGTTAAGAGACTGCTATGTTGCTCACCTGGCAGAAGCACCTGCTGTCTGCAGATCTACACACGAGGAGCAGGAGGAGGAGCAGGGGGACCACCATCTTCATCACGACCTCTTCCCTTACAATGACCCTTTGTGTGCTCTGTATGTCCAGTGAGTTCAGAAGTTGCCTCACTTTCTGAAGAAGTTTGGTGAATGCGCTGATGAGACGTGACGCTTTACTTCCTGGTTTTACTCAACCCCCTGTCCGCTACGTGGAATACGTGACTAGAGGATCAGCAGCGTTGATGAAAAGCCGTCAGAGATATTTAAGCCGAAAAATGATAAGGATTAAAATAGAATGACGTATTTTAGTTGATATTTTGATTTTAACTAACAAGAGCGTATTCTTTTAGTCTTCCCGAAGAAGAATCCGGCTGAGACCTGAAGTAGGCTGTGTCTAAATGTAAACATTCAGGCCTACTTTGAATGAAAACTGGCTTTAACAATATCTAAATACATGAATGTAAATTTTATATTATATTATAAAAATAAATGTTTTTTTTTGCTTTGTACCTTTACGACCATGTTATGATAACTTCCAGATGCAGTATTTTTTTCTATTTTAACAAAATCTTGATGTCGAAAAATGCGCAGATAACCAAACATAATCAAATTTTCTCTCATTTTTCATTTTACGAAACCTTTTACGGTTTAAAGGAAGTTCAGGAAAAAAAAAAGTGTTTGATGTCATAACCTAAGTCTGCCACACGGGGGAGCTAAAAATTCAACTTTACCTCCTAAAGGGACATTTCACTAAAATACATGCCATAACCAAATTCAGACATCAGAAGGCCCATTGAAAAGAACAAGGTACGTTTTATCAGTCTGTTTGTTGTTTCTGTATGTTTGGTCTACAGTTTTTACCACATGCATTTCAACTAAAATCGACCATCAGAGGAAAAGCCACTCTACGATTCTATAGTGGGACCAATCAGAGCAGCTCTATATCGCTGTTCAAAAGGGTAGTTGGTGATTTTAATCTGGCTTGTATTTGCGCTTTGAAGACGTGTGACTCAGGGAGCTTCTTTTTTCTGCACCAAAATTACATTAAATCCTCAACAGGGTAATTTGATTCCCAACAGTGCTTTGTACGGTTTGGAAAATGAGAAAAGTGACATTACTATGTATTAATTATCTTATTTTGCTTGCCAAAAACTGATTCATGCCTCTGGAATTGTACACAGAATGATATTTTACCACAAAATAACTTAACAAAACACATCCAGTGACATTTGAACAAATTAATTCCAACAGTCCTTTTTCCCCCTTGAAAAAATGGTTATGGGGACATTACAATGTAAAAATCTGCATTTACTGCTTGCCAAAAACTGATTCATGCCTCTGGTAAAGTGCATAGAAGGATATTTTGCCTCAAAAAGACTTTGTATTACACATCAGAGTGAATTTTGCAACATTTGACTCCCACCAGAACTTTTATACCATTAAGAACAGGCTATGGTAAAGGGACATTACGATGTAAAATTTGCTTATTTTGAAACTGATTCATGCCTCTGGTATTGTACATAGCAGGAAATTTAGCCCCAAAATGACTTTATACAATACATCAGAGTGACATTTGCAAGAATTGACTTCAACCAGTACTTTTATACCACTAAATACATAAGTAAAGGGACAGAACAATGTAAAAAGCAGCTTATTTGATTGCCAAAAACTGATTTATGCCTTTGGTATTGTTCATAGAAGAAAACTTTACCCATTAATTGTTTTTAATTAACACACCAGAGTGACATTTGCAAGATTTAACTTCTACCAAGACGTTAACAGATAGGAAAATAAGTAAATGTTAAATGTTGCAAATGTCACTGGTCCGCGCAGGCCTCCCATGGCAGCATCAGGCCCCAATACATGATAACGGGGGAGGCTGGGGGGAGTGTTGTTGTTGTTGTTGATGTTGTTGTTGTTTTTTTTAACTGTAGCTGGAACAAACTCATCATAATGTTATATTTTCAGATTTAACATCAACATCATGTTTGTTCTCAACATTTGATATATTGTGTTTGTACATTTTCCAGCTAAAGATGGGGTTCAAGTCATGTCAAACCAGAAGATTAGTTGTTGTTGATTATGGTGTTTTTAAATGAACAACATCTTTTGATTTGGAGTTGCATAAAGTAACGATGATAAACTAATGAAGTAAAACTCAAAGTATTTGATTTTGACTCTTGTCATATTTTACTATTCAGCCAGATCAGGATTGAAACTTCATCACAGTAAAATATGTTTCGCTTTCTTTTCCCCAGTTTCGTCTTTAGCCCTCCCCTGCTCCCTCTGGTTCTCTCCCTCGCTCTCTCTTTCTCTCTATTTTGGTGCTTCCTCGCGCTGCCAAGCCCCTGACGTAATGCTCCGCTGTTAATGATTAGCATGTGGAAACGAGCGGCGCGAGCCTCCCTGTGTCAAGGTGCCCAAAACGTTTCCAGAAGTTGTGTGGCTTTATCTCCAAAGTAAAAGCGTTCAAGTCACAAACAGGTGGCCTTTTTTTCAACCGACAGCACTGACTGTGTATAGCCTACTTATTTCATTGTAAAGAATACAGAGATGCAGTGTTGGAATGGTAGCCTTGGCATCCATCTTTGATATCGCTTTTTGGTTTGTTTGTTGAATTTGTCTTGCGCAATTTAGAATTCAATATGTCTGTTAACACAGTAAAAATCACAGTTAAAATGCTGAACTTTTGTATTTGTAAACAAGATATTTAAAAGTATAAGTCTTGTGTTTGGAAACAAAAAAAGGCAATCTAAGACACAAATAGACACAGAGGCTTTGAACAGACATGGATTGAAAAGCTGCCTTTACACTTTTTAAGAACTATGACAACTAAAGTTGCTCTTGTGTCCTCAGCTCCTATGTTACTTTGAAAATAATAAATTCAGCACCTCATTTATTTCATTTACAACTCACCTAACTTTTTGTCATTATTTCAGATTAACAAAGCATGATTGCCAGTAACATCAAAAAATTTTTGCAAGAAAACAAAACAAGAGACTTGTCGCTGTGATAGCCCTAGGCCGTGACATGTCAAACTAACAGGTTCAGTGAAGCCATATCTATGCATTTGCAACACTGGAGAATACAAGTAGCTAAATTTAGATTTCAAGAAAACAACCAGTGTAGTGTCGCAGGAAAGTCGAACAAACAAAATCATGGCTCATCACTTGAAATAACCATTGAAATCTTTTTGCGCCACAGCACTCCAGCTTCATTTTGAATATCTTCAACAGGAAGTTCCCCACTGTATCCCGTCTAGCTTGACCGTGTCTCTTTAGAGCAGAGCAGTTGAGCAGCCTGTCTGCTGGAGAGACAGAGGAAAAGTTAGTCAAGATGGCAAATCTCACAGACCCAGAGTAAAGGGGCACAGCTCCCGAACCAAAGCTGAGCCCGACGACCGGTGAGACAAAGCCAACGATGCAGACTGTGCCAGAAGGTAAGGACTGTAAACTTTTTTCCCCTTTAAACCCTGTTCCCAACAATTGAAACACTGATAACAGAAGTTTTCTTGTGTGTCTACATTGTAATCGTGTTCTCTCGAACTACATGGGTTGTGTTAGTTTTGGTGTTTGCCCGAATGCTGATGTTGCACAGTCGATAACATTTTTAATGGACACAGTGAGAATTCTCAGCCGTTAATGTCAGTTACGGCGCGGAGCCGCTGTACGTTACCACTTCGCATAAACTCGCGTTCGATTCTCTACGGCGGTTACCTCTTGATGTAAAAAAGATTTGTATATTAAACCCAACAGTCATGCCTCAGGTGTGGCACGGTCCGCAGCATAATCGCGTCTTCTCAGAGACGATTATTGGGGCACAGTTGTTAAGAAATTATGTTAAAAATTGGCGCCGCCGGCTTGAATCGCGCCGTTAAGACTCATAGCGTCCCTGAGCAGCCGCTTGCAATACACAATGAACTGAGGCGAACTCTTCGCCGCGTCAGTTCGCGTTTGTTGGATTCGTACCGTTACTCTCGGTGCTCACGGTTGTAACTTTACCAACATTAGTGTACGATGTTAAAAACAAAGATTAACATCAGCACGGGTGAAGAGAATCAGATTGTAGAGGTGAGACCAATTAGTTTTCTTTGTACGAACAGCTCACACATATGCAGACATTCACACTCGCATATCCGCCAACGGTCATTCCCTGTGTGTGCTGATGAAGCAAAGTGACAGTTTTAGACAGTGGCTAATGCTCTGCCCCGAAACCCGGAGACTGCTCCCAGCTTGCTGCTATCCGTCTAAAACTCGCGGCTGCAGTCCCCCCTCGGTCTAAAATAGAGTTTATAAGTGTAACCTGTCATTATATTAGCGGGGTGAAGTCGTTCAGCTCACAGCCCTGTCAACAGCGTCGATAACCCAGCCTCGCGTCCTTTCTTTGGAAAATTCCAGGATGCAGTCCTAGTAGTACCGACAGCTGTATTTTTAGGAATGGGTGGATACCAGAAACGAAATTTATTTATTTTTGTCCCGGTGGTGAATGCCACAAGCCTATGCGCATAGGAAGCAGCAAGGAGGCGACCTATGAATGCGTGTATGAGTTTTTTCAAGGCTGTTTTCCCCTCCATTGCAGTAGCACAAAGTCTGCAGAGCTGAAGCAACAGGGAGACTGTCGCATTTCCATTGTGGCTGTCTCCTCTACTGCACTGTAAAAGACGGAGACGTGTAGAGCTAGAAAGAGCATTGTCTGTTGAACATATTTTTTCTGCCCTCCCCTAACTTCTAACATCCTCCTGCAGGCTTAAGAGGGATTCCCTGAAGAAAATGCCAGTGAGGCTGAAGCTGATGTGACACAGAGTGTGCTGGAAGAAGGCTGACTCATCAAATATCAATCCCTCTGGGACTTGACAGCCGAAAGCAGCTCATATCAGCTAATGCCGAACTAGAAGAGCACCACACACCCCCCAAAGCCCTTACAACAGAGATTATCAGAGAGAAGAAGACGGTGGCAGGAATATACCCAGAACCAGCTGCAGTGAAACAGATTTTGAGACTTCTGATCTGCTGCTGCTGCCAAGAAAGCTAAGAATGGCATTACAGTGCTTCAGCTGAAACCTCAAGAACTGCTCTGCTCTGCATATTTAAACATCAAAAGTCAACTGATACGCCATCCCACCTGCATCCACACCCAAAGTTTACCCAAGCCATCTGTGTGAAGCCAGTCCCCTTACAATCCCGCCTTCACAGACCATGATGTTTCGTGATCAGGTGGGAGTGCTTGCAAGCTGGTTCAAGGGATGGAACGAATGTGAGCAGACAGTAGCTCTGCTGTCTCTGCTGAAGAGGGTGAGCCGGACCCAGGCCCGTTTCCTGCAGCTCTGTCTGGAGCACTCTCTCGCTGAGTGCACGGAACTGCAGGTCTTGGAAGGAGAGGCCAACAACCCAGGTAAGACACCGTCAGCTATAACCACATCCACAAACATGTGATAAAATTGTTTGAAAGGTACTGACAGACCACATTCATCTGCAATCAATGTGACTGTTTAGTGCAGATTTTCATGAATGAAAACTTTGCGGGTGTACTTGGAAAGTCTTGAAATTTATGCCCTTGATTTTTTTTGGTCAAACTACATTAAGGTGTATTGATTATGATTGTCTCCGACTTATTTTAGCGTGTTTCCACATAATTTGATCCACTTATCTTTCACACACAATCTGTGCCCCACCCTGCCTTTTCTCTACCGATGTAACTTTTTGTGCGAAAAATCACTAAACAGCAGGTTTTAAACTAACACCTAGAAAAACAAATTATTTTTTAAAGATTTTTCACTAAATATAACAGATGGTCTGTGGGTGGCCAGGGCTTGTTAATGTTGATGAGAGCTTGAGAGTTCTGGATTAAACCAAAACTAAGATACAGAATGTCGTTGACAGCAACAAAGTGCTCATAACCTTTAAATCAAAGGTGAGAGATGGTTCAGTTTTAATATGACATGTTGCACATCTATAAATACATTACAAGGAGGGTGTGAAGTAAGACTTATTTCTTTTTGGCCACCTGCAGCACAGTGAGTCAGTCGCCACACATTATGTACATCTCATCTTTGAGGCACAGATCTTATAAACTCTGATAGTTTGTTCCACATCTGACATTCTTTAATATTTTTTGAGGGCACGTTTTCCCAAAGTCTGTGTAGTCCCTGACCAGGGACCAAAGACTCAGGAGAGCACTCACATATGGGACATCTCCAGTGTTCCCACCACCATTATAAGGGGGGGGAGCCTGGAAGTTAATTTTATTCAACATATAGCCCCAGATCAAATCAGAAAGAATTTAGTGTTACCTCTCTCATTAATCAGGTCTACACCTTGTTTTTTAATTTAACAGACAGACTTATGTTTTTCATCTTGTGAATTTCCTCACCAATGAGTTCATAGACACACTAACACGTGCGCACATTTACACACACGCATACAAGCACAATCTGTATAGCAGACAGCGATCTGGGAAAACCACCACAAGAAACATTTCTCAGAGACTTCCCTGTGAAGATGCTCTCCTGTGCTCACACCACCCTCACCCTGCTGCCCCCCAAGGCTGTAAACTTGGGGAAAACACTGGTCTACCTGGCATTAGAATACATTTTACTGCCCCAAACATTCCTGAAACCCCATCAAGAGAAATAAAAAGCTGAATCACTGCTGTTATGAAACTGTTCATAGTGTGGTGCTGAACTGTAGCCAGTTAGAGAGTCAATGTGGAAGGATCCTGGAGTTGTGTGCAGTGTTAGCTCAGCTGGCACTGTTGCCCGTCAGAGACGTCAGTCAGTCAGTCAGTGTGCCAGCCTATAGTGCTGTATCGCTCCCTGGGCTGGAATTGCGCCAAGGTACCCGGGGACGGTGGGGAGGGGGTTCTGGCTGGGTTTTGTTGCATCAGACTGCAGCGTGGCCATGGAAACAAAAACCTTGGCAACCAACTGGGCTCATGAAAAATAGAAAGAAGTGCTGCTGCTACTGGAGAGCAGGCGTCAGTGTGTACCTATGGCAACATCTGCATGCAGCAACACATCTGATGGCTTACACTGGGCTGACATAATGGCCCTGCCCTGCAGACACACACACACACACACACACACACACACACACACACACACACACACACACACACACACACACACACACACACACACACACACATACATTACACAAAGTTTCCATCAGGGTTTACAAGGGGCAGTGGCTGTAGTTAATAGTGGCGGCTCTGTGTTATTGTTTAATATAAAGTAGACATCAAAGCAGACTATATGAAGTTTCCTCAGTCGACCCCTCCCAAAGTCAGAGTGGTTCAGGCTTTCAGAGATCAAAGCAGACTGATGACGTAGGGAGGCGATAGAAGGGGCTTGACGTTTTCAACATCGCCTTTTTTCTTAGTTTTGTGAATATTTCAGAGTTCAGAACATCTGTGTGACTCAAAGAAAGTCTGTCCCTTAATCTTTGTGGCGATCCTGGAGTCACATCGGTAATTAAATCTCCCACCATTTGTGAATCTCTATATCTCAACAGTGACTTTTAGTTCCGAATTGTGTCCAACCAGGTGCTTAATAGTGGCTGCCTTGATGTATCTTGATATTAACTAAGCTTTCACTGATGCTGTATTCAACCCAAGCTTAAAAGCTTGCTGAATTAGAACTGATCATAGACAGCATTGAGAAAAAAAACTATGCTAGTCAGTTATGTTGTCTACCAAGTTGCACTCTGTGGTCACTGCATTTCAAACACCTTTGACCCTCTCAACAGATCCAGGTTGCGTTAATAACAAGATATCAATTATACAAACACTATTCATTTGCATACTACCAATTTTAGTACTTTCCCACACAAATTCCACACATAATTCCATTTTGAATAACTGACCAAAATGTTAATAGTTTAAAAAGCAACTATGAGGGAGTTTTTCTTGACTTCGGCACCTCATAATGCAAAAAATGGCAAAGTTCTGCATTTAATCACTGAGATCTTGTCCTGCACCAAAAGAGTATTTTTTTAGGGAAAAAAACATCATTTTTAAGCATGAGCATTAACCCACTGTCAATTTCTGCTGATGAAATCAAGAGGCTGCTTCTTTACTGTGCTGAAGAATTCTGATCTGACAACTCCCCCCTCGTGGTTTATGGCTCAAAAAAAGTCACAGTATAGAAATTGCCTGGTCAATTGATGGTCCTCCTTGCTTATGTAGGCTGTATAGAGGCACCAGTAGTACTTTTGGTCTTCTTCACAACCTGTTTTAAATTTAAATCAGTGTTGATCAAAATAAAGCAGGGAGTTTTTTCACTTGTTTAAACTTTGACCGAAATGTACCTATAATACTAGGGATGGGTACCTTTCACATTTGAAACAATACGATACTGATACCCGGTACCTGGCAATCAGTATTGGTACGCAACGGTACCAATTTTTAGTACTTTTGTAACATTTAGTCTTAAGTATAGCCTTGCAATGCTGTGTTCATGTCCAGCATGAAAAATTGCCCACTTTCTACTCTCTCACAGTCACGAGGGTGCGTTTAGGTACCTAAACATGGCAACATTTAAGTTTACCTGAATCGGTACTTGGTACTACAGATGCAATTCGGTCTGTACCTGTAAGTACCTAATTCTGTACCCGTCTGTATAAAATACAGTGCCTTTTTCAGTATTGCTCCTCTTCAACTCAAAACAGTGATGCTCAGTGTTTGTTTTAAAACTAACGTTTTTAATTTGGCACTGACAGTCTCTCCTGTATTGTGTCTAGCTGTACGCCTCCTCCCCTGAGCGGGACGATCGTCAGTTCAACGGTGGCTAAAGACCAGTGGCTAAATAATCAAGTTTGAAATCTCATAATACACATGTTGTCTGTCTACTGTGCAACCCTGCGATCGACTGGCAACCGGTACCGCCTCTCGCCCAGTGACAGCTGGAATAGGCTCCTGTACCCGCCCCGCAACCCCGAAAGGGATAGCTGGTATAGAAATGAATGAAATCACATACACGCCCCTCACCACCCCTGAATGGACAATCAAAGATGGCTGCCCCTATTCTAAACACTTATCAAGCTCCTGTAATAATCAGTTCACAAGCACTTCTGGCAAATGTTTGTTACACTAAATCAGCCGAATACATAGTATTGTTCAACTTATATTTCTAGAATTGCTGCCACAGTGTTATTTACATCCCTCATGTGGCATTTGTGAACTGAACGCAGAGCGTGCTTACAACAGCTAACACAACAGCCCTAGTAAATCGGCACAGTTAGCGGATGTGTAGAGGGTGTCTGCCAATCTGCTTGATTAGTCTCCCCGAGGGGTACAAGATGACGTAATGGTTGTGCTGCTCTAAATTGAAATTGAATTGTAAAACTGAATCTGCTTTTTGTGAATTGAAATTGAAATCTGAGTTTATTTAATTTAAAGTATAGAAAGAGTTTAATTTTTCTGTGTTTTTAAATTGAAAGTATAAAAAGAGTTGAATTTTCATTGGTAAAATACCATAATTCAAATTCAGTTTCTGATGGCACAAATTTAACCTCATAGTTGTGTTCTGTCTCTGTAAGTTAGATTTCCTGACAATGTGCATATTTCTTTCTTTTCAACGTGAATGGCATGGTTAACTGTTTGCTTCTGACCTTTTGTGAACAAAACTCTGTCCCAGTTAAATCCTGCTGAAGTATGTTTTTGTAAGCCTCTACCTATAGTGCCCAGATTAAGCTATGGACCCCACCCTTGAGTTCTTCTTCCACCTGTGTCAGCTTGTGGTGGCCTCAGGTCCACTGACTCAGCTAAGTGAGGTAGAGCTAGCAGTCCTGTTTCAGCTCTCTAGACTTTACATTAGGACACATGCCACTGAAAAGGGAGAGATTGAGAAGGTTGTCTGGTTACGTGATCCCTCTGGTATGTTGTGGTAGCTTGTTTGAGAGTGTATGTGCCAGAGTATGGCTGATGCGCCAGTCTGCTGTTTTACTGGAATAGTGCTGAGCTAGTATCAAATAAGTGTCACAGCAGAGGTTTTGACAGACTTTGTGGTAGGTATTGTATTGCTTTAAACTCCGTAGGAACATTGTTTTGTAGTTGCTGAAAATCTTTGTTTCATTACAAACAGCTTTTCGATTAATTTTAACAGTTTGCTTATCCAATCCAAAAATAGGCCTGTGAAGACAGTGAGAGTGAAATCTTTCAGCGTTTTCTGTGGTAGTTAATCACCACAGACTCAGTCAGTGTAATAACAGAGCCATGAGCAGCTCATACTTTGATGGGTTTTATCAGACCAAAGCACATCATACACTGTTGTGATTTTCCAGTCTGATGATCAGTTGTAGTGCTGTATGGTGTTTCTATGAGTGCAGGAGTGAGAGCGACAGGCTGCTAAAGGGTTAACATGCAGCTGGAAGTCTTGGGCTGAGTGGAAAAGCGCAACTATTTGGAAAGCGCTGTACAAATGAATGGAATCCTCAGTGACCTACTTCTCCCAGCCGCTGTGAGGCTGCCTTGTTTTAGGACCCAGCGATTGATGCGACTTCATGCAACAGCAATCAGAATCAATGCAGGATCATTATCACCCCACAAGATTAAATTGTCTTGAAGTTTCAAGCTATTTTTATATTTTACTCCAGTGAGTTATTTGGTGCTTCTAAGTTTGTGCAATATTGCCTTAACAACCCAGCACTTAACAACTCTACCAAGTGTGTTTTTTTTTGTAAGAATCTTTTCAAAGTGACTTTAAATCCTGGTTTTGTTCTGGGATTCTCGATAATAGCCTGAAGCAGCATTTCAGTAGTGGTTATTGAGGAATGTAACTTCCTGTTTTTCCTCCCCCCCTCGAGGAGAACAAAACTTCTTTTGAGACAATCTCAAGAGGGACAATATCCGATCAACTTGACGGGACATGAATAGCAGAAGAGTGCTGTCTGACGAATGACACTCACAAGCACATTCAAACATATGTACTCTCTTACACACACTCACACAAACACGTACACACACACAGGGTGTAGTGAAGTTGGTGTAAGGGGTGGGGTAGGGACAGGACACAGGGCCTGGTGTTCTGAATGACTAACTTCATTTTCCTGTGGTGTGGTGGATTGCTGACCTGGCCTGCGCAACTATTTGAGCTGGAAGGAGGCAGGCAGGGATTCAGTTTGTACAAGCAGCTGTCCTGAGAGCTGGAGCTAATGTCACTGACCATGCTGCTACCAACAAAGTCCAACAAAACCTTAAAAAAATATCTTCAGGCACAAGTTAGAGCAGACATTGCACTGGATATCTTACTTGTCCATCATTTTGACGGACAGGATTGTAAAAATTCGGTCATAGTGAACACTGATCCCTCAATTAAAAAATCAATGAGACCTTTTAACTATTAATTATACATTTTAGCATATCATCACAGACATGACTCTAATACAACTTGTACCATTAATTATGCAGGGCAATTCAACTGGCAGAAAGAGAAAACAGACAAAGACCAGTAATAGAAAATGTGAATAATAACACCCACCCTGCCATCTAGAGCTTTCTTAAGCAAAAAAAAATTGCTCTCACAGCAGGCGGGATGCACTTTTTTAATTAAATGGAAAAACTCAGATCTGTTTTCACGATAAGTTTCAAGTCAAGTTTTTTGCCAACTTTTTTTGGTATCCTCTGAGCTCAAACTTTTCTCTTGGGCTGCTTGGATTTAAAGTAGATGCTCATTTTAGCGCAATCAAGGTCGTCGAGCAAGAGAGCGGCAGAGGAGATCAGCATCAGGTTATGTATCTTTACCTCAGACAGCCGACTTCATCATGCATCTTTTTTTAATATAATGGAGGCTGAAGCCCTGTTCTGCTCAAGCGGCAACCTCCGGTCTCAGAATGTGAGACAATGCGGAAGTGCTAAAATCTGCTGTTCATCGAGTGTTCGCTTGAGACTGGCTCCGGAAGTAGCGGAAGTCACATACACACAAAGCCAAAAAAAGCCATTTTCAAAGCAGAAATTAACCTATTTACAGCCTGGTTAAAAAAAAGTCTCCTGTCTGAGTCGCTAATTTTACTACCGGCTCCCACTGTACGGGGGGTGAATTTTTTTCTAACATGGCTGTTCAGGGGATATTAAGATCGCAAGCTCCCCCAATAAGAGGCACAGCTGAGGGTCACGTGACGGCCGGTGCCCTATGGCTGTAGGCGAAGCCCTTGCCACTACCAATATGGCCGCTATAGCCAATGTGCTTCATTTTCCGTTTCAGAAACAGACGGGTGACGTCGGCGAGACTACGTCCATGTTTTATACAGTCTATGGTTCTGCTACAACACTACATACTGGAATGACCACTGCTGCTTCAGTAAGTGTTTCAAAGTCTGGAAACATTTCACCCAGTGAAGTACTTAACAATGGGCAAGACGGGTTTCCCAATCCCGCCAGAACCCACTTCGCCGGCAGGAAATCCTGAAGCATGTGATCCTGATGTACAAGAGGGGCCGCCTCAGAGTCGTAGTGGTCACAGATGTGCCACAATGTATCAACTCCATGGATCTTAAGCGTGCCGTCAGCAACAACCTGTGACTACAGTATGACAACACAGTGCCTGATTAATTATGCACGCTAGCCACCCATTGGACAGGGATTCGACTGCAGGTGCCGGGTGTGGTTAATTAGTGGTTTTGTGTGACAATGAAAGTGATGGACTGGATCACTCTCGGAGTTTCTAATCCGTCAAAATGACAGGCAACTTTCATAATTTTCGTCATTGCTTAAAAAATTCAGTCAAAGATTGAGGATAATTGGTCAATGCGACCTCTGAGTTAGAGTTGTTTTAATACCTTTTTCCTTTTCAATATCCAGTCCTGTGTCTACAACCTGTTCCAATTGAATGATAATGTGACAGTACCCTCCTCACTCTTTGTAAGGCGTGGTTTTGGTTAAAATTTTTGAAATCATACACACATCAGCAGAGGCCAAGTCTCAAAGAACTTCCTTTCATCCAGTTAAAACAGCTAGTATAAAGAAATAAAAACAAGAACCACAAGACACCAATTTTAAAGGTGAAACTTCCTTATTTAGTGTATTTTTTATGAATATTATCCACCAGTTTTTCAGGGAGAAGGAGAAGAAGTTACTTTGCCTGTCTATTTGACTTTGTGAGCAATAAACACTCAACGAACTTTAGCATAAAAAACAAGCAAAGTGCAAAGACGCATTCTGAGCTAGCCCTGAAGAAAACTTCTCTAACTGCTCTCTCGAACTTGAGTGAGTGTCACAACCCTGTAAAAACTGACTTTTCATACATGTCACAGTAGAGAAGTATATTTCAGCTTTTCATTTTATTTGGTATCAGAAGTTTCTAATACTGACAAAAATGATTTCCTTAAATCAGATACACCTGATATATGTTATATATTATGTGATGTTTTCATTGTCTGGTTGATTCTCCTCTGTATTAAATCTGAGGATTTGTTCAACAATATTTTCCCCGGATATTTAATCTTTAACTCAAACATCCTTAGTGTAGGATCTCAGTTTGAAAAGCTGTTTCAAGTTCCAGGTCAAAATATGACATTCAGAAAAATGATGACTTTCATTGACGCTCCAGGCAGAAGAGTGAGATAGCACGCCTCTGCATTTTTTTTACTGTAAGATGACTGACATGGAGGGAAAGCTGTCATTATATAACGGTTGATGTTACTCAGTGAATTCCTGTTAAGCTCTGCCTGAACTAGGTCTGATGAAAACGTGGGCTGGAAATCAGCATTCCCGGCTGAGGCGGTAAATGGTTCCGGTGTTGGGGATACTGTCTAGGAATGTAGGCACGTCGGAGCACACTTGAGTCAGGCCCTCAGTGAGGCTGGATGGGGCTTTTCCAGCATGGGGGGAAAAGACACAGTGGAAAAGGAAAACTGATTCCACCTTCAGTGGAGCTAAGGTCTCCTGAGTACACCGGGGTATTGAAGGAGGGAGGGTGAGGATGAGGAGGAGGGGGAATGGGTGGGTAGTAGAAAGGAAAGAATGGAGGCTTAGAAAATACTGGCACAATTTACAGCTGAAATTCATTCACCACTTTTTTCTAAGTTGTCTGATTTTCCCAGGACTTAATGCTGTCAAACTGAATCTGCACTTACTACACCAACTACAGAATCATCTGTTGGATCTCTAACTGGCAAACTGACCATTATTCTAACTAGGGTCTCACAAAGATTTTTACGAATGCTTATTAAGATGCTTGACTTTTTTACTATACCCAAAAGCTTAAACAATGAAACTATCTAGAAATTAAAAAAAAGTCATTGTCAACTTAGACAGATGTGACTATAATAAAACCCATGTGTAACAATTGAACTGAAGTCTTTTGTAGTCAAACACTTACTCTAGCTATATTTGTCAACATCCTCTCTAAACATGTCATTGGCCATTCCCTGAGTGAGAGAGAAAACTCTGTCTCTGTCCAAACTATTTCATCGCACCCCCGCATGAGCAAACAGTTTATTTCTGGAAGTTGACGGCGTGTTCTGTGAACTCGTTCTGAACCTCAGGAATGGGGACAGACGACCTGCCAAAACGAGCAGAGGGGAAGAAAAAATAAAGCTTGTCTTTTCCCTCCAGTCTCTTCAGGCTCTTCTTTTCAGCTCCCCCTTTCAGGTGTTTGTGTGTTAGTGTGTCTATAAAAACAAGAGGAGAGACAAACTAGAGTCATAACAAGCTGCTCAAATGCTGATGGAAGCTACTGGAAGCCCCAGACATGTGCCGCTCTTGTTATTTATCTCTGCGAGAGACAAACGTTGTTCCACTGATAGCATGGATTATGCAATCAAGCCCTTCATAAACCCTTGTGGTTTAGTTTCTCACTGAACTTGTCTGTGCTTCTTACAGCTCTGATCCCAGCTTTGCTTCCCACCAGCTTGTTGGATCGCTGCACTGTGTGCATCTGTGTATGTTTTTACTCAATCTCAATCTATCAGACACACTATCATCAGTCATGATTGAGTAGTGTGTGTGCTGACATTGGCGAAGTGTTACAAACAGACTGAGGACAAGCTGAAAACACAATTGTAGGGTTTTATGATACACACAATGAAAAGTTTGACGCATACTGTGGCTTTTGGGTGTGAAGTGGGTGTTGTATGTTTTTGGTACAGAAAGGAAGGGAAGACAAACATCTTTTTATGAAAGCCAGAAAACACCGAACACTCACGAAGAGACGCACACTCGCCAGGTCATTCAATGATCTGAAAATGGTTATTGAGTATTAAACAAAAGAAGTCATCTACAATCCAAGTATTGCACACAATTTTTTTTTCAATATACAAATGAAGAAACATTTTGGTAAGGCTTAACCAGCTGTATCTGAGTATAAAGGTATTTCCATGGCAGGTAACAATCCCACAGCGCTGGTTTGGATTTTGAATGTAAGGCTTGTTGAATGCTATTGGTAGAAGCCCTGGGTTTTTTTGGATGATACTCTGTAAATATTTGTAAGCAGAACCTTTACTTCTTTATAAATGCAAACTATGTATGATATGTACCGAAGATGAGATACTACAACTCCTTTCAAGGTAGGGTCTTCAGGATTTTCCTTAAAAAATGAAATATCAACTTTTACAGGAATATTCCTGCTCAATCCTCTTCTACTGGCCTCTATACATGTGTGTCAGTGTGTCTGTCTACCTCAACCCCCTCCTCAGCCTGTATGTTGATGTTATGGTTATTTCGGGATGTGTCTGGGTGGAGAGGGTGAAGTTTAGCTTGACTTTCTCTCGCTTTTTGGCACTCAAAGAGAGCAGCACAGAACAAAGAGCCTCACGAGTTGGCTCTCTGCTAATCAGGTATGTGTCAAATACCATTACTGTTTAGTTTGTGCTGATAAGCCAAGTCTGATGCACAGCTCTGGAGTCTCTTCCATGTAGAAATGTGATGCTACAGGTGGTTGCTGGGATGGTGAGTGTGTTCACATAGTGACAGTTGGAGATACAGTCTGTGAGTTGGAGGCTGTGGGTGTGCGCTGCCATTGGCACTGAGCCAAGGAGGAGGAGCCCAGTTTGAATGTTATGTTTACTAACAGTGTGTACCCACCGAAAGCATCGCAAATTTTTCGCGCGTTGATATTACATACAAAGTAAATTTAAAACCGCGAATTGACGCTGCGTCGGGGTGAGCATAGAGCGGCTTCAAGTGTTCAAGCGTTGAGCAGTGAGCGTTTCCAGCATAAAACGCTCGCTGCTCACCGCTCAACTTGAAATAATTGAACTTTTCGTGCGAGCGAGTGTCTTGACCGGGACAGCCTATCAGTGTGGAGATCGTCACCGATGGACAGGCGCTCCACAGCTGGAATGGAGCGCCTGTAGTTGGTATCCAGGCGGGAGATCCTGGCACCAACCCTGGATAGCAGGTCTTTTAACTGGGCAACAGTCAGCTTGAAGTACCGCTGGAACCGGCCGTCGTCCAGACGCAGCTCTTGCAAGAGACGGTGGAACTCACCAAGCTCAAACCATCTCCGTAGGGTAGCATGCATCCAGTACCGACGTCGGCTCCTAGCCCGCAGCAGCTGACTTCTCGACAGCAGGTACAGAGCTGTGATGGTAGTGATCAGAGCCATGTTCGAGGATGAAATGATGTTGGCGGACTTTCCGTGCAATGAAGCCGTGGCGAGCGGTGATCGTTTTTTGTATATTTGTACCAGCGTCAAAACTTGAGCGTCTAGCGCGGCGCAATTTTACTTGATGCGAATACATTTGCTCTTAACGCTTTCGGTGGGTACACACTGTAACAAGTAACGAAAATTCCTACAGACCCTTACCTTTAAGCAAATACTCTAACAAACTTTTATATCAAGCAAGGGGAAAAGAGGCATACTTATGGAGGGTCATAGCTTCCATGCTAACAGCTATAGTATGCACACTTGTAAATGACGTTAGCCATTCTCTTAAATATGCAAAAGATGTAATTATAATATCTTCTAAAATATTTTCTGTACCAGGCTGTAAACATGTTCGTTTTTGTCTAATAAGATCAACTTTTCTGAATGGGTGTGAATGTGGTTTCTGGTACTTCTGGGGCCAGCCTCAAGTGGATGCTTGAGGAACTGCAGTTTCTAGCACTTCTACATCTGCTTCTTTTCTAATTGCTGGAAGCTGTGGCTTGGTCAAAAAACTAGCAATGCATTTCTATGACAGGCTGAGTAAGTGAGGCAGTGTTGTCTTTGTCACTTACCTGCAACAAGTACGCGAGTATGCACGTTTTTTGCAGATAGTACCATCAATAACTCTGGCCTTCACTGTGAATACCTTGATTGTGTACTTTAATGTGTGTGAGTGAGGGAGGGGTGACGTTAATAAGAAAGAGAGAAGTGAGAGAGTATGTGAAAGAGAGAGCAGGAGAGGGTGAGAACAGGTGAGAGATACCAGTCTGTCTCATAGATGACCAGTCAGTCTCGCCCCGACCACAGCAGACATACAGGCATATAATGTTTCCCCACATAGCCGTCCAGACCCTCCGCCCAGCCCTTCCCCATCCCCGCCCTGCACCCAGGCAGCTGGCTGTGCTGTACACTGCACTTCTTGTGCAAGTGGCTGTTTAGGCTCAGGAGCCATCCAGTCTTAGCTGAACAGACAAGCAGGTTTTTACAGACAACAAGGCTGCACACAAAATAACATAAGTTTGACTTGGAACAAAAAACAAGATGGCCTTTGGCTGCTCAAGTCTGGAACCCAAAGACTTTGATAAATTTTAAAGAAGCAACAAATCTTCACATTTATAAGGCTACACCAAGTCACAAATTATTCAGCCATTTGTTTTATATTTAAATAGATTGCACTTCTTTTCACTGAGCAATTTATGGGTGGGCCACTGACCATATATTGTACTAAAAATACTTCATGAAGTTTCAGATACATCCGTGTCTCTTCCACATTTTTTTACATAACATTGAAATAGTTAAAGGAAGTTTTTATGCCAAAAGAATTGTTATCAGAAAACCCGGAAGACAATTTTTTTTTGGCCACTTTGGCCACTCCACTACAGCTGAGCCAGAACCTAGATGTGTGACTCTGCTTTGCCTCAGCTGTGTCTCTGACTGTCCTCTCTGTCCTCACATGAATGGACACTGACAGTGGAGACACAGCATGGCGCTGCCAACCACACTCACTCTCCTCTGATCGGTCGACACTGTTCTGGCCAGGACACACAAACTGACATCAGCAGGACCAGCCGGTGAAAGAGCCCCGTGGTAACAGTTGCCGCAGCGGCCATACAGCAGCAGTCTTTGAATCCCCTCAACAGGGGGGAAATGACCTCACCAAAACAGATCATCCAGGAAGTTGTGTTCACTGCTTGCTTCAGGACTTAATAAGTTGGGCACTCCCAGGCCAAAGCATCCCTGATACAGCTCCACAACATTTTTATCTCTCTGCTTTTAAGTGAGACAATTTGCCTCTTTCATCTTAAAACTGTCTCTTGTTGGCCACGTAGAAAAGATCACTTGTTGCCTTGAGCTGTTGTCCTGTCAAGGTTTTGTGAATGAGCCTCTGAATGTTTGCGCTGCATCATCTCATGTGATGATTTAGCCAAATGCTAAAACTTTATCCTCCAGGCTCTCGAAATTCTGCTTAGTGGAGCAGTTAGTATCTCATTCAGATATCACACGACATGTTATTCTCCAATATTCCTGGCCTGCTACAGAAGTTAGGTTTGACAAACTCAGCGACTGACCCCAAATTTTGGAATTCTTTCACTCAAGCAAACTTTGAGTTTTTGGTTTCAGAACAGCTGATCTGAGTTAGTTCAACCTGTTCTTTCTTGGACAGACTGAGGTTACCCCTTTTTTCAGTTTCAATTTACCTCCTTATCTGAAAATGAGAAACCAGAGTTTTACTCATATTCTCAGGATTAACAAACTCAGGCTTTTCACTAAACCTATTCTCTCGAACTGGCCCTAACGATGCTGACATTGTCAATACAGGGCATGTTATGAATTTATCAGATAATGGTCATCATAGTAGGGAGCAGTTTGACCAAAGCACCCCTCTTCTTCCAGACTTCTTCCCTCTTTGAGTGACTTGTTGATTGTTTCGTTGTTTAATAGATCACACACACTTAAGTAGTTTAACAGGACACCTCCTCACAAATAGAGGATGTGTCCTGATACTTCTGTGTGAATGTGTGTGTGCACCTTTCACTTTGGTGGCGTGTTCTCCTTCTTCCCAGCAGGTACAAAAATAAACCTTTCCTGCACAAAGGAAAATAATTATCATTCTTGTACTAGAAAGGAAGAAGAGGGGGTGGCGTTGGAGCGGAGTGAGAGACAGACAGAGAAGCGGAGAGGTTGAGAGAGCGGCTGATGGGCTCCTGACTGCCATTTCCTTAAATAGAGTTGTGGGCTTCTCCGGTCCAGCCCTGGCAGAGCTGAGGCTCACATTCCCAGCATAGCTGTGATTGCCACATTCAGAGCTTTTCAACACTGAAGTGTTACGCTTCCCCAGGTAGACTGCGAATCCTTTGCCCTGCTTTCAGCCCCCCACCCCGCTTCTTCCAGACCACCAGTTAGTCCTGCAGCAGGGGAGAAGAGGGGATGTTGATGAAAGACTCTGGAGGAAGTTGGGACGGAGGGGGGTTGGAGTAAGGGATCGCAGTGAATTGTTCTCCATTCATGCAGCAGCCGCGTCCTTTACCAGGAAACCTCCCCCACTCCTGGGAAATGGATGGGACAATAAAAAAATCTTGCCTCTTCATTCACAAAAAGACACCCAGAGATTAAGATATGTCTTATAGTACGCAAGAAAAGTCTTGCAGGATGAGCACAGACATTTGCATAGGAGATGAAACACAGAAAAAGTTGATCATTTGGGACCCAAATCAAATAAGCCAATGTTGTGAATAAAACTGTTTCTTCGTACTAATTTTTTTCTTTTCAACCATTCAAACAGACTGGAGCTATACTAGTGAGCTAGTGTGACACAGTCCTGCTTCTGCTGGATCAAAAATATTTTTAACAATATGTTTTTGGCAAGAGAGGGTTTCTTTGGTTGAGTGAAGTGCATTCGTCTGCAAATTTTAAATTCATTCTGAAACATTGTCCGACCGTTGCCTAAAGGCAATCTGTGATTTCAAAAGAAATTTAACTACTCAAGCTGCAGATAAATGCTTCTTATATTGAGGAGAAAACTTGTATGGAAAGTTGTTATTGAAAACTGTTCAAGTGTAAGGTATTGGCAGCATCAGGGTTTCTGGACTTGGCAGTTTGAATGAGGATGAGTGGAGAAGTGGGATGAGGTCAGAGGATACTACCACAGTGAAGCAAACGTGACTGCACACTGATGAGAAGCTGTGATGATGCTTTTCCTTTTCCTTCTGAGGGGAGACACGCACACAACCAGGTGCTTCCCTCACACACTCATATCTTGGCCGCTGTTTAAAACATTACACAGTATAAATAAATAAGCGTGAAAGAGGAAAAGACCTACTTTACACGTACTGTACAGCAGGCCTGCTGCAGCACAAACACACATTTACAGAGACTCACACAATGTGGAAACCAGATGAGAGCTGAGCTTTTTTTAATGCTCTCTAAATTGAGCAGGTGTGCTGGCTGTGATGATGCCAGACTGCTATGAAAAGGTATTCCTCTTCCTGTTCTATTTTAGTCACAGGAATCTCTCTCTGTCAAAATGCCCTGGATACACACTCCATCCCAGTGATTTCATTCTGCAGAAGTAACTCCTTTAATTCAGAAGCATGAGGGACAATGAACTTTTTTATCATCTATCCTCTGAAAATGAGACAGAAGTCCTGTTATGTGTGTGTGTGTGTGTCTTTTTCTTTCTTGTTGTAAGAGCTCCAAAAGCATGATATTATTGTGTTTCTCAGGAGTTTTGGTCAAAATTAGACCAACTCTGGGGAACTCCTACTCTCCACAGACCTGAGGAAACAATGTTGGACTAGTTGGGTTATGATATTTAAATCGTTCAGGGAGCATTTTGATCTATAATACCACTCACACTGTTGGCTGTCTACTAGATTTTTATAGGATGTTTTTTACAGGTTACCCCAGGATCAGGGGACAGAAATGAAGCCCTGTCCCCACCTTATAGGTGGTATTGCTCTCAGGTGTGATGCTAATAAGGCTATCAGTTCTGGGCTGTCAATCTTGTGTAAGAGTGAATTTTCTCCAAATATTAAGGACTAAGTAGGGTTGGGTTCCAGTTTCAACTCCACTTTTGCTCATCGATTTCAGTTTTCATTTTATCCTAACTCTGATTCCAATTCCATGATATTTGGGGAGGAAAAAGTACCAATTATTATAAAAAGAACTGGTATTTGCCTTTATTGTTGGGCCATTTTGACTCTCAGGCCACATTTACACGTCAATCCCAGTGCAGTGAAAACGCAGTGGAAAAAAAAACTGCATTTACACAAGAACGCGGGACTGAAAATGCTGTAGTAAGTATGCCAGACCTTTAGTTGGCACTACAACGATCTTGTCCAAAAGCTGCTTTTGGTAGATCTCCACGGAAGTTAAGTTGATCATCGAGTAACACAAGCACAACATGGTGGTCTGTTACAATCATAACAACAGTACTCTTGTCCTGTTGTATGCGCTAGTGTGACGTCAGCATTTCCACTGAAAAAGCGGGATTACGTTTACACGGCAACGGTGGCTGCAGCGTTTCAGAAAAAAATCACTCTGGAGGCCATTTTCAAAAGTTTGCGTTTTCGGTTGGCTAAAATGCTGTTTCCGAGTAAACATGAGGCTGAAACACAACATTACTTTTGCGTTTCACCCTACAACCGTTGTTTAACGGCCCCTCAATGTAAACTACCAAGTGCACCTCTATACAAATAAATAACATGTTGTGGTGAAGTAACTGTGACGATGAACATGCTTTCTCCTTTGTAGCATCAGTATCATTTTGAGCAAAACTTGGCCAAAGTTTAGAGAGGTTGTTTGTTCCACCATTAGCATTTTTGACCTCACACGCACTGCAGAATTCTCAGGTACAGATAAACAAAATGAAAATGCTTTATCAACTTTACAGATCTTTGAAATTTGTAAACACAACTTGCTCTCAATACCTGCTGCTTTGTAATGATGCTTGTGGTACCATGTTTCCAGTTTCTTTGTCCAAATCTTGTGATGGTGCTGTTCACTCAGAACACTTTAATGTTCAGATACATGATTGAAAAAGAGTGTCTATGATTAAAAGTGCTGTGATGTTCACGTGAAAATGTTTGATAAGTCTGGGTTCAACTACTGCTGCAGCTGCTTTTAGCCATCCTTGATGCGCTTGATATAAGTTCACACCTAAAGACTTAGTTGTTGGTTGCAGGTTAGTTGGATGTAAGAGAAACAACCGACTCATGACTCTTGCTGATTTTGCTTCCTGATAGTTTGACTAGCTGTCCCCTTACTCTCAGCTCCACTGACTGACACGCTAAAATGTGTGATATGAGTTCAGGTAGCTTTACTGAGTTCACGTTCTTTCTGAGATGCCTGAAAACCTAATTGAACTTTAGCTCTGCACCTTTCAGAGGCTCAGCTTCATGACCTCATGCAGAGAAATATGTTCCATATCTCCTACCTGTTTCAACAGCTGGAGGGCTCACAATACCATTTCCCCCCGTGTTGTTGAGTAGCATTCTGGGAAAGAGCTAAACTTTGCTCAGAGGTTTTTTAAAAGCAGACAAGACAAGAGTAAACAGCAGTTCTCCGTTCCTCCTGCTGCTCCTCCCCCCTCAGTCAGTTATGTGTCAGTAGGTCAGTATGAGGCCAAGGTCAGGCTGAACCCACTTCTCCTCGTCTTCCCTTCCGGCTCTGAGACACTCTTTCTTTTTCTTTTCCATTCTTTCTTGTTTTGTTTCCTTTCCTTTATGCTTAATAATCTTATCTTGTTTATTTTGCAATCTCCACTCTCTTTTCTCTCTCTTTCAGTTGGAACCTGTTGACACTAGTGAACTTTCTAGTCTCTTACTAAATCTCGTATCCTCCCCCTTCCTTTCCCGCCCCTCGTCTTTCAGCGTACACATACACATGTGTGCGGTGAGTGTACGCACAGGGCCCCAGAGCTTGTGTAGGGGCCTGTGGGAGCCTGCCTGCACTTCTTGTCGGGACATGGACTCTGTCTGTCTTTCTGTTCCTCTCTGTCAGGGTGGGGTGAAGCTGTGCATAGCATTAGATCATATATTTTGTGCACCACGCCTCTCTTTCTGCTAATACACTCACTGTCCCACCAACTCCTAACTTTCTGTCTGAACTGTGACTTTTTAGTGATTAACATCTTTTTTGTGTGTGTCCTTACAAGATTTCTCTTTAGTAACTTTTATTTCCTTTCTTTTTTAAACTTTTCTGCTTGTTTTCTCCTTTTTCTCTTGGTCTTGTGATTTTTCTTTTTACAGTAATCATTCTGATGGGTGTATTTCTTTTGACTTGTTTTCAACTTCCATAGCTTTAAGTGTTCTGACCTCTTTTTTTAAATAGCTTTTTTCGCTGATTGTGCCTCTTTTTTATAGATTATTTGGGCCAGAGTCCCTATGTTTGGAAAACAGATTCATCATGTGTCATCTCTGATTTTTCTTTCTATAGATATTACACAAAACATTGCTAACATATCTCTGTTTTGATTTTATTCCTCCTTTGATTCAGACACTTCACAGCCTCAACTGTAAAATGCTGTGTAGTTATTTTCTGTTGCGGTGAATTAGATAGATCAAACATTAATTTAAGACACGTGTTTTTTTCTTAAGATCTTGACTTTAACTTTTACTCAAATCCTTTTTTCTAAAGCTGCAGCATAAAGTGAGGCTTGTTGAGAAAAAAAAACATCAGCCTAAATGTCACTAAAATGTCGTCATCAACTGTATGACACACTGCCTGACCAGCATTACACACCAGTGTTTTGTGTAAACCTGGTCACAGTGAGGTTGTGGCTCGTTATATGTGGTGTGTGAAAAAGACCAGTCTTACCTAATACTGAGCTTCAATAAAAAAGGGATACAGCTTAGGCTTGGCCTTTGTCTGAGTGTGTGTGTGTGTGTTAGAGAGAGCTGCGGCTGTGTATCCGTTAGGAATCACTGCATTCTTCAGCAGCAGGCTCTGTGGTATGCCAGCACATTCCCCACTGCTGAGCTGGAGAATCCACTCGGAAAGCAGGAGCGGTAACTTTTCCTTTCTACACCCTCCCACCCCTCACTCCACCCAGCTATTCTGTCTTCACTGTTGTTCACAAGAATCTCCCTCTTTTCCGTTCACAGCTTCTTGTGAAGTTCTCTGGAGTGATTCTCTGTATTTCTTTGTACTCTGAGTCAGTGTGCGCATCAGATGTGTTGCCAGTATGTCTCGATTTCCCATCTTCAGTGTTTCTTCTCGCTGTCATCAGCCACCTTGGCAGGATCTCTGCTAAATAAAGCCCTCCACACTTTACATTGTTAGTCAGCTCTCCCTCGCTCTCAGCTCGGTGACGGGAACACGCTGTGTCAGACGTGGTGTTGAAACAACAGCAGCTATAGTGATTTGCGGGTAGTGTGACAAAGTGAGCCAGCTTCATGTTTGTTTTGCTAACAGGAGAAGCACAGGATGGAGGTTTAGAGGATACACACACTGAGAAACACGGGACACATACCATGGACAAGATTAACGCTCCATGGTTACACCTCAGCTAAAGCGTCATCTTTAGCTGAAACCTGATATGAGGAGATTTGAGCTGGTTATGAAACCGTCTCGATTTAATACTGGTGCCTCTATATGATCTCGAACAGCCAACAGGACCATGAGTGACACGATAGACTATTTTTGTGTGGTTATTCTTAATGCCTGTCTCCCAGAGAACCTTTTGTTTGTTGTGTCCCCAGCAAAGTCTGTCAGTGAGAAAAACATCAACAAGTGTGAAGGATTCAAAGCTTGGCAACAGTGAGCGAAATGTAGGATGACAGAGCATGAGTGAGGACAAACCAAACAACCTGACATGACTTTTAGGATCATTACTGTGGCTTTTATGACTGATGTTTTGAAGGAAGTCATTAGGGATGCACGATATTATCGGCACAATATCGGTATCGGCTGATAAAAGCTTAAAAACATGTTTATCGGTATCAGCAGATAAGAAAATGTCTGCCGTTAGGCACAGACGATAAGGTGCTATTCAGTTAGGATTATTATTATTATAATTCTGAAAAATAAGCTCCTTAAATAAAATATAGCACTTAATGTATTTGCACTGCAGAGCTCTGTGTCCGTCACCAGGTTGTTACATTAGCTCTAAAATAATCAAATGCAACTTGGTTATGTTTAAAAATGCATTGTACATTTAAAGTTCATGTGATCTAAAGAAATTATTTTTCTGTAATTCAATACTGAATGTCTTGAGTTTGAAAAAAAAAATACCTTTCTTATTTATGGTAAAATCAAATGTTATTTGTCTTTTTTTATGTGTGTTTCTTAAACAAATAAGACCATCACAATAAGAGTAACATATAAATTCCAGTATAGGATAGACTTAGCTTTCTTTACAGTGAAAAAAACAAACAAACTTGTGATTATCGGTATCGGTATTGGTATTGGTATCGGCCAAAAGGGATTTCGATATATCGACATATCAGATATCGGCAAAAATCCAATATCGTACATCCCTAGAAGTCATGTTTGTCAAAAGCATATTCCACATCTAAAAGACAGCTTTCACAGATGATGTCAAAATCAGTAAAAAAAAGTTCCCAAAGCTTTTTTCAATCAAAGAAAAATAAAGATCTCATCATCTTCATAACACTTCATGGTGGGAGTTATGTTGATCATCCAGTTTATTTGTCAGTTAATTAGAATTTACAAATTGACACTCTTTGTTCCCATTTAAGACATTTTTATACACTTACTTGCTCACACACAGTCATTCTCTTGGTCTCTCTTGACACAGAAGGCCTGTGTCATTGTCAGTTTGTTAGGAGTTACTGTGTCCCTTTGCCAACCACTACTATGGACTTATTTGCTTGGTAGCTGCCTTGTTGTGGCTTTGTGTGCTGTTGATCCATCTATATTTAGAACAAGAGGAATCATGTGTCCAACAACCAACAAACAGACTGTGTGTGTGTGTGTGTGTGTGTGTGTGTGTGTGTGTGTGTGTGTGTGTGTGTGTGTGTGTGTGTGTGTGTGTGTGTGTGTGTGTGTGTGTGTGTGTGTGTGTGTGTGTGCGCGCGCGCGGGCACACTCCCATCATGTGTATCAAATGAGCTCAAACAAACTCATTGTTTCCACTGCTGGCCTCTTGTGTCTTGTGATTGCAGCCGGATGCTGAGGGGTCACACAGCGTCCAGTTTTGAGGCCAAAGTTAGTTTTAAGAAGTTTTACGACTTTTCATTCTATTAACTCTTTGTCATAAAGTGAGGCCGCCACAAAACTGCTCCCCCCTGTGGCTGGCTGCAGTATAGGCCAAAAATCCAGCTCCCCAGTCATTCCAAATGTGCTGTGGTCAAACTTTAAAAAATTATTATACATACTAGAAATGTTTCTTGTGTCTGATAGTTGTGATGATTTAAAGGTATCATTTGGCTACTTTGTAAGTACTCTTTTTCTCTGAAAAGTTTCGTTTTGATTAGTTATTAGAGGTTAAAACGAGGCTTTACGTCACGTTAAACGATGATTGACAGCTGCCGCTCTTGTGTATTTTGGGGGAATTGTAAAACATGTTTGGAGGGAGAGCTAAGAAGAGATTAGATTCGCAAAAAAGAATTGTTATTATTGTCTCCCAGCTTCACTCAGATTCTCTCCAAGTCCCTCATAGCCTCTACTGCGCAGACTCTGGCCGTACAACAGCTGCCAATGGTGGTGCCTGTGAAAAAAATTGCCAAGTGCTTGTCTTATTTTAAACTCAAATTGAGTTTTGTCTTGTTTCCTAACTCTGCACCTTTGAATTTCTGCTTTTTCCTCCCTGCTAAATCGGAACAACTATTCTTCAGGCAGGAATCAGATAAAAAAAATGAGCATATGAGGTTTTGGATGAACCTGTCTCTTTATTAGTCATGTCTGGTTTTTTGGCCTAAAAAAGATTTCCTGCACTCAGCAGCTGACACAAGAGAGATGTTTCTGTTAAGAAGAGGTTCAGTCATCTGGGATCAAAAGTCAGTGCACTTTAGGTTTTGTTGTGTCATTTCATGTCAAGTTCTTCCTGAATCAGCTTGATTTGAGTAACTGCTGACTGTAACAATGGTGTTTAGTCTGCTCTATCAGTTAGGGTTGAAATCAGTGGATTGTGTCATAATGTGAACGCAGTGACCCACTGATTTCTACATCTACTGTAGAACCAAAAAGGAGACTAAGCAGGCAGGTTATAGAGGCAACATGAGCAGTTTGACGCAGGGCTCACAGAAGAGGAATTATACTCTGAGAGGCCAGGCTGTGTACTGCAGCACCCTTGTCTTGGTGCCAGAGAGGGTGTCAGAGGGCAGAGCCAGGCCAGGGTGGCACAGAGTTCAACAGCAGACATTGTCTGCATCAGCAAAATGCTGTGTCAGCCCCCAAACAAATGACTCCCTCTGTCTGAGGTTTTGCAAATGTCTGACTTTCTTTTTCACTGTTTCTTCTCAATGATGCTGTTCTGATTCATCACTTCTCAGCATGCCCTTCCACCCCACATGACTGAACAAAACTGAACACTCATTGAACACCTAACATCAGCTTTCTTTCTCTGTTTTTTTTAATTGTGTGGTTCCAACATGATCACATTTATTAGATTTATCACCCCTATAGTATACAGAATCCATATTTTATATTCACATACATTTGTAAGAGCATAGACAGATATAACACAAAGCTAACTTAACTATCAGACTGATTCCTACATCCCCTCTGACAGAGGGCAGCTGAGGTGGATGACTTCAGCAGAGCAATCCAGCACTGAAGTTCAACAAAGAAACAAGGAGACGAAGGAAGTGTCAGAGGATTATTAAAACAGTGTTTATAGCACTTTCCCCTTGAGGCTGATGTTGCTAGAGAGAGTCTGACTACCATACCCTTGGTTTGTCATTCTCTTTTAAATTTACATTTGGTTGTTTGTGTCAGGCTGTACAGATTCTGGTTATTTCTTCATAGAGGGTCTTGTTTTGTTTTTCTTGTTTTTCCAGCTGTTGAACTTCTACCTGTGACAGATGAGTCCACTATCACTTCTCTTTGATCTGAAAGAGATGCTGTTGTTTGTTCAGACTGAGTAAGAGGAAATGCTCCAAGGCTGACGCACTGAACTTTTAACCTTGGAGTTAGAGGTCAGAAAGTAAGCCTGGAGTATTTTCCTCACCCGTACGTTAAGATATCCTACCCTCTTGTGTTGCTGTTCTGTTTGAATTAGGCCTCTGGCAAGCTTATCCATTTATGAACCATTTTATTGTGCATGGTTTTAGTCTTATCAGAATCCAAGACCAATCAATGTTTTAGAATGACTTTGAAGGGGCTGAGAAGAGTCATACTTTATAAGTAGCTATGCTTAAAAATAAATCTGTAAGTGTTAAAAACAAATAGCTTGAAAACTGTTTTTGATGGAATGTTTCACAGCTTCAAATCAGTTAATCTATTGGATTTTTAATACTATCATCAAAACCTAGAATATATTAAATACGATGATATGTCTGACTTTTAAATACGCCTAAAGGCCCATTTATACTCCCTTTACGTACGAAACTGTATCCATCCTTTTTAAACAATGTTACAGTCACTGCTCATATACTTCAATGCGTCCTTTACGTTGGCATTGCAGTTAACCAATACATCCACCAGGGAACCAAGGGGGGCAGCCCAGAGTCAAAAGTTTATGACAACAACACTCAAAAAAAAGCACGATGACTGTGGAGGAGGTATTGCTAATGTACCACTTGCATAAAAGACAAAAATGAAGGCAGTGGATGGTGAGGCAGTTAAATACATTGCTAAAGTTCTGCCATTGTTATCTCTTCTTCGTGTCTCACTACAGCTTTGTATCAGGTAGTAACAGCAACACTGGCCCCAGGGTTTCCAGTGGTACTGCTCCATTTGGTCCTTATCTGTAAGCTTAACGTGCAGAAATACTGACAAAATGAACACAGAGCACGGACTAAAGGCTCAGTCTGTATCCGTATCTGTATCCGTATGTTATGTTGAGCATGAATGGGCTTTAAAGCTTCACATTGGATTTAGCACTAGGGATGCACCGATTCATCTTTTCTGGTCCAGATAACGATCCCTGGGCTTTGGGTACTGATTGATCCTGGTACTGATCAGATACAAGTGTTAAATAATAACCTGCATGCCCTACTGTGGGTTAAGATTGGTAATGTTTTGCGTAAAAGACAAAAGATGAGTACATATGGAATTACTGAAGTTAATACTTATAGGGATGCACAATAACTTTTTTCTTGAACCGATATCGATAACCGATAACTTTCAGCTTCTACAGGTCGATACCGATAACCAATAGCACACACTCTCAAACATTTATATATTTACCTAAGATCATGACTTGAATTCTATAAACAAAACCAAAATACTTTCATAATTGCAGCTACTGTGTACAGTATAGTGCTTGTTTATAAATTAAGTTTGTATCCTATATATATTTTTTTCTACTTGTGTGCTGGTTCTATTCTTTGGTGCAACTGCGGCTGGAATCTGAATTTCCTGGGGTAACCTTCCCGAGGGTTTAATGAAGTTCCTGTCTATCTATCTATATATCTATCCATCTATCTGCCGGCCATTCATGTCTTACAGTGGGAGCGGGGCACCACCACACTGACAAAGATACACATGTTATCGGGGCTAGCCGCCGTAATATCGGACCAATAGGAATGACGTAATAATTTCCCGTTATCGACCCGATAACTATCAGTTCGAAACATTTTATACCCTGTAGTCTAAATCATAATTAGCCTTTGTGTCAAGTTTGGACTGATTCTTTCCCATCAATACCTATAACCTGATCCAACTTTGAGGGGCTGTATCAGGGCCGATACCAGGATTGGATTGGTGCATCCCTAATTTTGTACTTTGATGCTCCTATGAAGAAACCCATCACACTAATCCTCTAAGAAAAGTTATTTGTTTAGACACTGTAGTCTAGCGAATGATGGAGCCTTTGTCATCAGTAATGATAAGTCAAGCCTTTAATGCCCTCTGAGCATCTTATGTAAGTAAAAAAACGCAACAAAACTTTTTTATAGCTGAAAAGTACATTGCAGAGTATCTGTGTTACATTTTCTCCTTTTCCAGTCATTCAGAAATAAAATTTTCATCATTGAACAATTCCTGTCCTTGGATGGACCGAGCCTTGCCTCATTCATAGGAATGAAGGATTACATCATCTCTGGAGCAGAGTGGAGTAACTCCCTGGCTCCCCTCGCAAAACTCAGCCCCTCCCTCATCCTTTCCTCAACCTCAGCTTTTCCCCACCTCTTCAGTCCTTGTGCTTTATGTTAGCCTTTGTTTAAACTATTTGCTGAGCTCTGGGGCAGCTTGGCCTTGTTCAGTCAGACTTATTTCGACCACAGATCTGTTCTTTATTTCAAAAAAAGTTCACCATCTAGCTTCATCTCAGTGGATGGTCTGTGCACACGATCTTAGTAGCTTTGGCAGAAATCTCCTCAAAATCTGTCAGATCTCAAGATGAGTCTGAAAAATTTAAACATTTCTGATGTGTAAAAGTGTAATGTTTTCAAGGCTGGTACTTAAAATGATTAAAGATAAGTTAGCTGTTTACAAAGATACTCATACTGCAGGTTTTCTTGTAACAGAAAAAGGCCCAGGGTAGTCACGTGATTGTATCAGTTTATGAGTAAGCTCAAGTCTGAATTGTTTAATCCTTCAGCCCTTGTCATCTTACACAGACCGACATGAATGTGAACCTTGTTGGGAAGGCTTCAGGGGTCTCTGGTCTTCCATCTGACTGTTCAGGACTGCAGCTGTCCACTTGACAGGGCAGAGAAAGCTGTACATCAACACAAAGTAGACTGTGACATTGAGATATCTTTGGACAGAAGGGCTAACAGATGTATTATCTAGTTTCACCTCATGTTGGAATTAGAGACAAGATCCTGAGGGTTAAGTATGACCCATCTCCCAAGCAGGAAGTAGCTCTGGCCTGGGTTCTGTCTCTATTTGTGTGTCTGTCCAAAGCTGTTGGCCTGACCCATTGGTATCTATAGCACTGGTCCAAGATGACAGGAATGAGCTCCTCACGTCCGTCTGACTCTGACAACAATAGAGCTCCATGACCTGCAGTTATGTATAGAGTGTAAAAGTGCTTGGAGCAAAGAGTAAAATAGAAGGATGACAGTGCAGAGGGTCTGACATCATCTCTGTGTCGTCTATTTTTAGCCCCAATCCATCTGTTCATCCATCAATTAGTGTCTCTTTTTTTTAAGCCTGAATACCGTGCAGAAGCATCCTGTGATTCATGTTTCCCCAAACAAGATCCAAATCCAAATTCTACTACTGCCCAAAACAGTGTGAATGCCAAACATTTAAAAACCATTTTGGGACTCAGTTCAGCAAAAGTTCACAGCATACTCCCATGCTGTTTTAAAAGAAGTCATTAGTTTAAACCTAATTGCCCCTAAAGTGTTCACTTACAGTGTCTACACTGATACTTCTAAATGTTGATTTTTCAGGGCTGTACGTATGATTGTTTTGTAACTCATTGGTTCTTTTATCTCCTCCGACAGGGGTGATCAGTCAGTGGCAGGGTGAGTCGAAGGAGCGAGTCATCTCTCTTGTCCTTACCCATCTCCCACTGCTCAAACCCGGCAATGTTGAAGCCAAGAGTGAGTACATGCGCCTGCTTCCACGCATCCTGGCCCACACCATCGAACACGGCCACCACCTGGAGGAGTCTCGCCAGCTCCTCTCTTATGCTCTCATCCATCCCGCCACCTCTCTGGAAGACCGGGCCGCTCTGGCTCTGTGGCTCAACCACCTGGAGGAGAGAGCTGCCGCCCGAGGAGACTCACTGGAAAGACCTCCCCCATCTGGGCAGCATCACCACCACCACCAGTCCACTCCTCCATCCACCCTCAGCTCATCGGGATCCTCCTCCTCTACAAACACATCCTCATCAGGCAATCTCTACTCGTTGCACCACCATCGCTATGGCTCGGATGACCGCCTGAATGGGTGGCAGGGCTCCAGAGATTCAGGGCTGGGTGGAGGTTGGCATCAGCAGCAGGGCTGTGAGAATGGACACCTCCTTCTCTACCCATCATCCTCTGTGCCGGCAACCATCAACACGGTTGGAACTGGTGGAGGTAGCACTAGTAAGTAATGCCCTGAATAATTAGCGAACAGTAAATTCATTTTGTTTTGCACACACATCATCAACTGTCTTAGGAAAGCAGACAGCTTAACACATGAGAGCTGATAACAGACCTCACTTACATACTATAGGCAAAGATTGTATTCAATAATTATACTATGAGCCTCAGTTCCTAAGACGTTCTGTAAATCTGCTAATATTTTAAAGGGGCAGTGAGTTTGAAAGTCATCTTAAGAAAGTCTTCCTTCTAGATTTATGCCTGATTATAATCCACACTTTGAATTGAGATTATCAACACTGATATTGCTGGTTACATGTTATTTTAAGCTGCTACTTCTTAGCTTCAAGGTCAGGTCAACCAGGACCAGATACAGCACGGTCTCTATGACAACGCCACGCTGGCTGACAAAGTTTAGTAGTGGGATGAGATAAAGGTTAACTAGCCTTTAGCTCGGGCTGTATCACTCTAACACAGGGATCTGTCCAAACTTGAGTCTATCAATAAAATGAAGAGTGAGGTTACGTTAGCTCTGCTTGGTAGATGACTGGCAGGACATAGCTAGTCAGGGTTTACTAATGTTACACATCACGGACATGTCTTAGAGCACCAGACTGTCAGCTGACAGCTACTAAACTACATACAAACTGACAGTCTTTACTTGTTGTCACGTTAGCCTACTGACACGTCAGAGCACCAGGCTGCTAACATGTAGCCGGCTGTTACAGTGTTTTCTTGATGTCACGTTTTGAACTGTATCGCTACATAACTGTACCGATAAGTCCCTTACCTCGGCATGTTGTATCCTGTAAAAATTTATCTTTAACGAAGAGAATTTGTTTCGATCCAATCTCCATTTAATTCTGAAACAGACATGCCTCGCTAAACATAATTAGCGACAGAGACTCCGGGCCACAAGGTGGCAAAGGAGTGCAATTAAAACAGATCCCCTTCATAGCATCTTTAAGTTATCCTCTTTTAAACTTTACAATAAGAATAAACCCAGAAGGGTCCTCCGTTCTCTAGTAGAAAGGTTAAAAAAAATATATACATCTTTGAACATCATTACCTCACAGCTTTAGTTTTTGCAACAAGTTATAGAGAGCAGTATTGTATCCTTACCCGTATCAATAAAATCCCAGCAATGCTTATGCATACTGATAGCCTGTCTGAAAGGTGATCTGATCACATGTGTAAAGAAACAGTTTCACACTTTGAACAACTCTAGTCCTCAAAAAAGAGGCTTTGAAACTAAAAACAGTAAACAGCTGTGTAAAAATCTGTTTTCTCTTTTAAATATCTCATCATGGCAGTTTACTATTTTACTGTTAGTGTTAAACTATTGAACAACTGACCGAAGGACACAAACATCTGCTTGGCATCTGGTTGAATAACAGTGGTCATCTGCAATATTATTAGAGGCACTCCTAAATACACTCCAAACAGCATAATGTACTACATACACTGAGAGAAAAAAACCAAATGGACTCAACACAGTAAACACCCCCTGGTCAGACCAACAGCGCTCTGAAGTACCCACACCGCAGCTCCAGAGGCTGTTTGAGGTGGAAGTCAACACACAGAGAGGGCAGGGCTGTGGAAATTGAACATAACTATGGTCAGAGCAGGATATTTCAAGACAAGAATGCAAAGGCCCTGTGTTTTTTTTCTGGGAGATGAAAGAAACAGCTGAGGGTTTATAAATACAGACACATTTAAAGCCCTGCTCGCTGCTCCAAGAAATATCCTCCTGTATTTTTGACTCCTCGCAGCCTTAGCCACGCACAAAAGACCGCAGGATTTCTCAACAGATAAACTAGAGTTACCCCAGACTGCAGTATGGGGCTAGTGGGCACACATGCATAACTTATGAAACTCTGAAGACGTGATTCTTACACAAAAACCAAGCAGTGTACAGTGATTAGTGTATAAGTCACGAACAGATGACAAAATATGCTTAAGCATTCCCTTAGGTGCCAAATTTTAGGATTTTTATTTCAGGTTTGAACCAGAGATTATAGGAAACATTTTAGCTACTGATAATACAACAGGGACTTAACCCATAGTACAGTTACTGGGCCCCCACCCTCTTCCCTAAACACTGTGTTTGTCTGGTTTTGTATGTATGATAATGGGAGTATAATTGTCCAACCACATCAACCTGTGTGCCACTGATACGGCATCCTGTTGACCCCCCACCCGTTCTTCCAGCCTTAGTCCAAGCCACAGCGGCACATACCTCCCATCCTTTCCCTTGTAAGGCATCCTTTGTGGGAGACTGTATTTAGGGAAAATGGCTAATATTTAGGGACTGGAACTTGTAATGTTAGCTGGGCACCTATTTTAAACAGGGCCCATGAAGTCCTATACATAGCGCCAGCAGTAAGAGAACCACATATAGGAGGAGGAGGAGAGACTGGAGTATTGGTGGCAGCTTACCCCGTCAGAGCGGCGACGCAAAAAGCCCTTTGGCTCTCCACCTTTTCATTCTGTTTCCCTCCAACAGAACTCTGTGATGATAAAGCTGCTTCAGTTGGGTTCAAAGTACTTTAATTTAGAAAATAATCATCACCTTTATTTGACCCTGCTAAGTCTAGATTATTTAGACACCCTAAGGAGCAAACACCTTCAATATTTAAAGTGAAAAGAGGAGAGAAAAGAAGGTGGAGACAGACACAATCACACCATGATACCATGAGGTTTATAGTGGAATGGATTAATGGGTAGAAGGATTTAACATCAGTGACAGTGTTTTCTTCTTTGGGGACATCGGTAAGCATGTTTAGGGTTCAAGTTCAAGTCTACAAGTTATTGAAGGAGAAAACTAAGGAGTAGACAAAGTAAATAAAGTCTACGACAAAGCTCTGAAATAAGGGATGTTCGATAGCACTTTTTATGCAGACCGATACCAGTACAAGTCTGGGTTTCCGTTATCCGGTAATTACCTGACTTTGACCGGTAAAATCTGCCGAAGTCCGACATATTTCAACTCCACCGGTCAAAATGTCCGGTGAAAAATATTCCCTCTTATTTTTTATCGATAGGCCTGGTCTATGTGGAACAAAACTTAAAAAAAAAAAAAAAATTTCAGGCGGTACTAAATTAGTAGCACGGGTTTCATTTACTCCGACGAAGTATGCAGTACAACAACAATACAGTGGGAGACACATGTCGAAACAGGCGAAACTTAAAGACTTTTTTACTAAACAAAATAGTTCAGAGGAGAAAGATGGTGGTGAGGCTGAAATCCCGGAGGCTGCAGCAGATGATGTCTTGCCTCCTGCCGAGAAGAAAAGGAAAAGTCGGTCGTTTCGGACTGAATGGAAGCTTCCGCTGTGCAATATTAATTTTAGTTAACCAATTGAGTCAGTTGATGGCACTCATTTTATTTGATACAGCCTATGCTTTAAAAGAAAGTTTTATAAATTGACATGCTTTGATATTATTCTTATATGTACGTCGTATCATTTTAAGTCTGCCCCTTAACGTAAACATGAGGGTCCATGTAAACTTAATGGCATGACCCTAAAAGCACCAAATTAGTTGCCTTAACGAATTTCGTTAGTAAATAATGTGAAAACTTGTAAAATACAACTTCCATGAGGCTATTCACTCATGCAGAGACAGATCACCCTATAGAGCCTAAATGTCATAGTCGCTGTCGAGGTGCGGATCCTAACTGTCATTATTTGGGAGCTGTCTGCGGGACTCCGCTGTTTGACTCCTCATTACCCATTGACGCACAGTGCAGGGTTTTATAATCAGTTTTTGGAATCAGTCCACTCAGGATGTAACACAACTGTACTTTGAAGATAGAACAAATGTTTCTAGGACCAAATTATTTATGTTTTTAAATCGCTTTGTCACATATAGTGACAAAGATTACATCAACTGAAAATTCACCCCCACTCAATAACAGGAATCGATTTTTTTTACAGGCTTGCTTTGCAGGTGATTAGACTTTATCCATATGTCCTGATCTTTGGGCATATCTTTGAATAAATTCCCCTACCACTCTATTGAAATTTAGTCCTCACGAAATTTGACAGGCGAGGACGGGGCCCTTTGAAAAGTACTTGCTTGACAGAAGATTTTCTTGCCCAGAGTATCTGCTGTTGGTTTCTGCAGCCCTCACGAGTACCGATACCTTGAGGAAAAGCTGGTATCGGCCCTAAACCAATTTCTTCTTTTGCTTAGTTGCATATTTGAAAGTGAGTGTATGGTCCACTGTGCAGCAAGGTTTATTATTGCACATCTAAGAAAACAGAAAGGTTGTCTGTTTTCAGGATGAAGTTTATTTGAGTCTGGATTTCAATAGTGGCATACAGACAAGATACCAGTAAAGTGTGTTTGCTCCCTGCCTAGCAAGTGCAGTTCCCTCCATCTAGCTGTTTGTAGTTCACTCACAGAGTTATGTTATAACGTCAACCTCATGCCCATTTAAAAATCAAGGCTGTGGAAAAAAGAGGTCTTATCGTGCCTAGAATCTGCCCTGAATTTTGAATTATTCATGATATAAAAAGTTTAATATCATGATACAGCAGTATGTAATGATATTTTCTGCAGCCTGATCAAGCTCTAACAGCCTGCATCTACCTGACTTGTCTTGCAGTCCTGTCAAGTGGAGGTGGCAGCCAGCAGCACAGTCCCTTGAAGCGCTCCGTGTCCCTAACGCCTCCAATGAGTGGCCCCAGCAATCAGCCTCTGGGCCACGTCTGGCTATCCCAGGAGGATTTACGGAGCGCTAGAGGCCCAGCCCCAGACCATGCGCCTCTCTCGCCACAGAGCAGCATAGCTTCTTCAGGCAGTGGAGGCAGTGAGCATCTGGAGGATGCTGGTTTAGGTTCAGGTTTGCATCGAAGCTCTTTCCATGAGGATGGCAGCGGCATGAGGGGTCAGTATTAAAGACTGGTTTGTGATTTTTGTTTTTCCCTCCGAGATTGACACATGTTCATTTCAAATTGTAGGATTTATGCAACGGAATAAGCAGCACTGGTTTGGTTGATTTAGTTTTGTCAATGTGGTGAAATCTTTTCTAACTGACCTTTGCTTAAAACATGCTGTAGCTTTGTTCATTAAAGAAACCATCCTTTTCTACATGAGTAGTTATACCGAGTACATGCAGCAAGATGTCTACTAACTTGCTAATGTATTCATAACTATACCAAGTTATTACAGTAAGATAGCCCACTGTGTAAAAAAAAAATTTTAAGTTATTCTTCAGGGTATCTTTGGTCTTACTGAGAAAAAAAAGTAAAACTGTCACCTGTCTCAAGTTGAAACTCCTTTAACTGTTAACACTGGAGGATCTTATTGGCTGTCTGCTATGTGTGCCTTAAAGCCATTCTTCTGGAGGCTTTGGAAAGTTGTTGATCCAGTCAGAGCAGTTTGTCAGGGGAAGCAGGGGCCAGAGCTGATGATCCTTGTGGCCTTTCTCTGAAACTATTACTCTTTTATTGGAGTCAAACCTTTGATGTGTCCATTCAGTCTGAGGTTTTTCTAGAGTCACAGGTATAAAGAGAAACTCCCCAAACATTCCTTAAATGCACTCCTGAGGTGAAAAAGAATAAGGTGCTTGTTTACACGGGTCGACTCTTTACCAATGTCTTACGATATATTAGAACGGCATTGTTTTTCATCAAAGACTTGGTTCGAAATTCACAGCAGTCAACATGATCTAAGATTGATTGACAACTTCCCTGCTCTGTACGAACTCTGCTTAAACTGTATCCTATTTGCTGGAAAATGAGCATGTCTCCGGCCTTTGGTGATTGCACCTCACATAGGCCTTCATGTATTAAACATGCATACAACCGAAAATGGGTGAACGCTCAGAACCATGCACAGATCAGCATTCATCAACCTGAACATGGCCATTGGGTGCACTCAAACCCCACACCAAGTCTGAGTTCATGTGTGCAAGTTTCATGTCAGTGGGGAACCCAGTGTAGCGAGGAAATCATCTATGGAGGGACATTATTAGATCACATGAGTGCGAAACATTTTCAGACAGAAAAACTGATGTTTTTAGATCAATATTTAGATCGTTGAATTAGATATGACTAAAAAAATGTTTTAACATTTTACACTTCTTCTGCCAATCTGTAAAATACATTGCTCATGAAAGAGCAGTGCAAGTTTTCAGCTGATATCTCCATATAACAAATGTGTTTCCTTTATTAATTCACTTTAAAAGAAAGAGAGAGATGCCGTTATTATTTATTAATACACTCCCATGTCTGTTTTAGTTTCAGTTTATTTATTTCGGACAAATAGTCCATAATAAAGTTTCTCCAGAGAACACACAGAGGACTCTGCATCAAACTTTTAGCATGGTTTTTTTTAAGGAAGCTGTATTGATTACAGGATTTACAGTAAAGATGATTATTTCACTCCTTACAGTATTGTCATATAGATGTGAACCTTGTGTGAAGAAGTGGATTATTTCATAACAAAAGACGTTCATTTACATTGGAACACAATCGGCTTATCTTGTGGTACAAATAATCATAAAACTGGCTGCCAAACAACACTGCGTCATCCCTTTCAACTTTGAAAGAGATGGTTGCTATGGCGTTGTCAATTTTCAGCACAGAGAAGTCCCCCTTTTTCCGTAATACGTCTCTCTATGTTGTAAATTCCTTGGGTTCAGCCAGATGAACCTTGAATATTTTGGGGTGTGTCATTTAAATCACGACTGTTTTCAGTCACCCCATTTATCAATACCTGATCAGGTGTACACTGTGATTGGCCCTGGTATGCACATTGCAGTAAGCTTGTTTTTACACCCAAATCTGCGCCAATTCCAACGTAGGATTGATAAACGAGGGCCAAAGTGACCAAAGTGATGTTCAGTTTCCAAGTATTTCCTTGTTGCACAGTCATTCAAGTTTTTATTTTTGCGAGTCTTTGCAGGAACATAGAAACCATCAGAAATGAGAAGATAATTATTGAAAAGCAGCTTAGCAGCTTATGAAGGGAATGTTTAGTGAACATAAGCAAAAAAAGAGAGATCAATAAGAAGCTATACATATGCACAGTTTTTTTTTGCTTACTTTTGTTTCTATTATTATCCTGTGAGCAAAGAGAAAAACCAAGCAGTGGGCTTTCCTCTACACTGCAAATTGAAGCAGAGATGGCTTAGCAACTAGTTAACACACTCAGCAGTTTGAATGGGGGCAGCAGAGATTAGCACTTGGGTAGTTCAGGCAAACATGATCAGTGAGAATTAAATACATTTTTTATAACTACCAGTACATGGCACTTATTTGTTCCTGTATACTGATCTTTAATAATTCATATGTGTTTTAGTTTCTTAGTTTTAGTTTACTTAGGTTTTTAAGTATGATTTGATTTTATGTTTGTACATAAAGACATTTTTTAAGTCTTTTTTTATTCTGACATTCTGTTTTCACCACTAAGAACTGCATTCAGTTTTTGTTTACATGTCTGTGATTCCTACCCATAGATGTTCCTGCCTGGCTGAAGAGTCTCCGTCTCCACAAATACGCAGCTCTGTTCTCCACAATGACCTACGACGAGATGATGTCCCTGTCTGAAGAGCAACTAGAAGCACAGGTTAAATACAATCATAAACTAACACACAACAACCAGGCTGATTTATTTTCAGATGCCAGAGCTTCTCATGAGTTTCCAATACATTCTGACACATGAATAGAAGAGCAGGGATAAAAGCAGAAAAAATTTGTGTTACAACATTAAAAATACATTACTACATTGTATTTAGTCATTCTTCTGAAAGTTATTGTAATCATACAACCATAGAAGCTCTAGTGGTTTTAGATTGAAAGAGTTTCCTGTTTGAATAGACTGGTGCAAGGCCAAATTAGTTGTGTTTCTTTTTCTGTGCCTGAACTTAAAGACATTGAAAAGTCTATTCTGAAACAGGATGCAACTAAATTTAACACAGTCCACCAGGAAGCTGTAGACTTCCTCCAGGTGCAGTTAACTTTTCTCTGTCTGACCCAACATGGTGCACATCTACAGAGACGTTCTGAACTCCTACAAGTCCTTTTTGCCCTCACCCCAAAATTTGCATTTTTTTTTTTCTAGAGTAGAACCGAGTTCCCTGCTGCCACTAAAATAATCATTACCTCTATGCATATTTATTTATCTCTTCCCATTTGATGAAATAATGAAAGCACAAAACCCTTTCTCCCAACAGAAAGTCACCAAAGGAGCAAGACACAAGATTGTTATCAGCATCATGAAGCTCAAAGAGAGGCAACATCTACTCCGCAGCCTGGAAAAGGTTGGTTCTCATGCAGTTTCACTCCTACATTCAAATTTGTAAGTCTTGTTAATTTACCAACACTTTGTGGCGAAAGTTGAGCTTACACAGGACTCCACATTTTATTTTCTGTTATAAGATTAAATGATAAAGGCGTCTCAGATGGCATTTGAGGGAACACCTAATCCAGGAAGGAGAGTTCTGGGCTCTGAATACAAACCCACAGCCCCCCATTCAGCCTTCAAAGCAATACAATGGCAGTCAAGGGCACACCACAGGAGGAACTTCTTGGGCCAGCTAAATTCAGACTTAACCTTTTCACCAACACTTCATTTTAAAATTTTGTCCCATACAGGGAAACAAGACACCTGTTGCTCGGTATTTTGGGTAAACACAGACTCATGTATATCACTGCTCTTACAAGGGGGGTTAGGGCGCTAATATGATGCATCTAAGTGGAGAAGGAACTCTATGTACAAGTCTCTACAGATATTGCTCTGTTATCAGGCAAATCCTCCTAGTTTTCTCTTTTCTCTCTTTTAGCATTCAGCAGAACAAACTTTCTCATAGACCACCTTATGAAGTCTTCCTCCTTATTCTCCGTACTTCTTTCCCCCTTTCATCTCCTTCAGGATGTGCTGGAAGGCAGTAACCTGCGCGCCCCGCTGCAGGAGCTCCACCAGATGATCATGACGCCCATCAAAGCTTTCAGTGGTGGGGATGAGGCCTCTGTGCAGCGCCCCCTGCTGAGTGCTGAGGGCAAGAGTGCTGCGCCTGGCTCCCATCTGAGCAGCAGCAGTGGAGGAGGAGAAGCCGAGTCGGGCACGAGTGTAATTGCAGAGGGAGATTTACCCGGCCAGTTCACTCGTGTCATGGGCAAAGGTGAGCGGCACGTACTAGTGATCTGCTGAAGATGTTTCATCAACTCAAAGGCATTTATAATTTAACCTTTGTCCTGTTTTCTTGTCAGTTTGTACTCAGCTACTGGTGTCGAGGTCAGATGAGGACAACATCAGCTCCTACCTACAACTCATCGACAAATGCCTTATCCATGAGGTACCAGCTTCTTATATGACAAAAGTCTGTTCACTGACTCTGTGAGACTCTTATGTTCGAGAGGAAAATCAGTTTTGTTAAATATTAGTCTAACTGTGCAGTTGTCGGTATTTACTCATAGAGCAGTATCTTACGTTACTCATACATGATGAATAAAGTTGTCGTCATTCACTGCTTCAATGCCTTAAAAATTCTCAGCTGTGCTCCTCACGGGTTCAGCCTCATTTCATCCCTGATTCATTCTGCTTGTTCTCCCCTCCCCCTCCCTTCCAGTCCTTCACTGAGACGCAGAAGAAGAGGCTGTTGTCATGGAAACAACAGGTCCAGAGGCTGTTCCGGTCCATTCCAAGGAAAACCCTTCTTGACATAGCAGGGTACCGACCGCAGAGGAGGTAGACAGACAGTGGCCTTGATTTTCTGATTTAAGTGTCTATAATGAAAACTTCTGAGTGAAATTTCACTTTAAATTCAGTAAAGAGCCAGAGAGCCAAAACAATTCATGGATCTGTTCAAACACTTGTCATGAGGGTGTCTATCAGTGTTAAAGTGTTTTTTCCTCATCCTGCTGCAGCCGTTTTGGCCAGTCCAACTCTCTCCCCACCGCTGGCTGTGTTGGGGGCAGTGTGTCAGCCAGGAGGAGCCTCCGCCAGTTCCAGATGCCTTCCAGGAGTTTGCCTGGTGCCAGACTGAACCTGTTGAGCAGTGGAGGGCTGCTTGGACCTACGCCTCGCAGCTCTAGCAGTACACCCACTGGTCCCAAACAGGGGAGACAGGTGAGTCACAGCAGCAGAACTGAAACCTTTGAACCTCCTCCCTCAAAGTAGCAAAGAGCCAGAATAAGTTTCTTGTGCAACTTTCTAAAGTGATTATAATAATCTCAAACTTTCAGTTTCCAGGGACTTTTTTGCCATGATTTAATTCATTTTGTGGTTTTGCTTGATATGACACTTTTAAGACTCAATGGATTTATAGTTCACAGTCCGAAATGGTGAATAATATTTTTGAAAAGTTCCCTGGTTTACATTTACAACTTCTAGGTTTGTTCTCTGTTGAGTGACCTTTTCTTAGGACATGGTCTTAAGATTTAACACAAGCCAGAAAGTCTCTTGAGTTGTAGCAGTGTTCTCTATGTCTCACTAAACTGACTCTTATGGGACCGCGCTTCATGTAAACAGACGCTCCACGTTGATGCGGCAGGTCATGCGTGTGCCTTAGGTCTGGTTCATATTGGAGTAGTGTGACCGAGGGCTGGATATCTGTGCTGTAGGGAGGCAATCCTGCTTGAGTACAGCACAGTCAGCCCACTGTGACTGCACCACACCGAATAGCATTTGTAGTCAAGACACAGTTAGTGAATTCAGTGATGAATCCTTTTAGCTATATATAGTTTGAAAAATGCCTGGTCTATTTACTGGAAATGTTAAAATATTTGTGTATGAGAAGTGTGTCACAACTGTTGCAGTTTCGTAGGTCAGAAGGGGCAGATGAAGATGAAGATGTTCAGATATGTTCCTAAAAGCTCAGTGTATTAAAGTTACCTAAGACAGGAAACCTAGAGCTAAATTCAAACTCTGTGTTTGGTGTGTGTGTGTGTGTGTGTGGTGTCTGGAATGCTGAGTAGCAGTGCTGTTCGTGACTGTACAAAGGAACATTTGGAAATATGAAATAATACATTCCAGGATGTTTACAATAACCTGGGCAGTGGAATTCCTTCTTCAGCACGTATTCAGCCTAAGATAGGGTTTTTTACTCCATGACCAAAAATTGTGGGGTGAGGAAGAGGAGCAGCGCTGCTGTTTGGCCAATGAAGCGAGGTGGATGGAACTCGTAGGCAGGTCACCCCACATACCAGAGGCTCTGCGTCAGTGCCGAACTCTGAAACAGGAGGAGCTGTAGAGCTGTTTCGGGCCCAACCTGGCACACTTTGGTCTAGGCTGACCCAGTTCATTGTAAACCTCTCCCTCTTTCTTTCTCTCCTTTCCTCACCCCCCCTCCTCATTCTTTACAATTGAAGGAAATACCTCCGTTCCTCCTCCTCACTCTGATCCGTCTTGTGTGGGACAGTAGTGTGGATGTGTAGGGAGGGAGAAGGAGGGTGGGAGGGAAATTTGTGAGTCATAGTTTGGGAGAGGTAGCTGTGGTGCTGGAGGAGGAGGAGGAGGAGGGGCGATAGGAGGGAGAGAGGCAGAGTTTGTACGAGTGTCTATGAGAGAGAAAGAGTGAGAGAGCCAGTCAGAGGCAGTGAGAACAGTGCACAGGCATTTCCTGTTTTTCCCTGGCCCGTGGCATTAGAGGGCCGCAAGGAGAGGAGGAGGGAGGGGGCCAGGGGGAGAGGGGAGGGGGGGTATGTGGTGATGGTGTTGGGGGGTATAATAGGCAGGTTACTATGAGGAATTCATGTGGCTAGCGTCTGAGACTGTCATTAGGTGTGGGCCAGACATCCAGACAGAAGTGGTGGTGGGAGGGGGGGTGAAAATATGAAGAAGTTGTGGTCTGATCGTAGACAAGTTTTCTTGCAAGCTTGCAGATTTCATAAAAATCTTTGATCTGTGAAAGTCTGAGCGATGTGGGGAAAAGTGATGTAAGGGATGATCTGAAGTAGGATAGTTTTACTTGAAAGATTTTTTTGAAGTGAATCAATGAAATAGTAGTAATTAATGACCAAGATCAACATAAATCATCAAAGTATCACTATATTTAACTACTGGTATCCACTTCTAAATGAGGGATATGATAATGTACATAATGTGATAAAGCTACATTGAGTTTTAAGCCCTTTCATTATATTATAATATAATATAGGTATCAGAGACTGAACTGTTCACAAAATCCACAGTTCAGTTTAAATCACAGTTTTGAGGTCATGGTTTTTGGTTCAGTTTGATTTTGATTGTTTTTAACACCCCAGATTACCCTATACCCTGATAATCCACTATAAACAGATTGTTTTGAATCAATTATTTCATGTATAGGCATTAAAAACTTGAAGAATGAGGCTGTCTCCCATTTGAAACATAATTAAAGCTGAGTGAAACATCGCTAGTTTCAACATGCCAACTCCCCAGTAAGGAAAGTCACTATTGCCTGTACCAAAGGTCAATAGATGACGCTGCTGTCTAATTTGCATAATAAACCATTTGCATGTTATTGTCATGGACTCTGTAGGAGAGAGAAATAATGTTGGAGAGACAGAAAGCAGGTAAAACACATAATCATAAATATGTTTAGAACTACAAACCAATTTTCCTCTGTTGATTATTATTATTTTTTCTTATTTGTCAAAATATCAACCCTCTTCCTTTATCTGGGCTTGGAACAGGCATAAATGACCATAATGAGACACACACTTGTGTGATTTCATCAGCTGCAAGTGAGGACTGTCTCTGTGTTTTGGATAGGAGAAGGGTTCACAGGAGCACAGGCTGCCCATTGAGGAGATCAAAAAACGCTCTAATGCCGGATTCTCCAAACTCCAGAAAAGCCGCAAGAATTGTCGTCTTTAAAAAACCATGCCAGAGGGGGTCTAAAGAGTCATTAAATGTAGCGATAAAATCTCTAAGTTGGCAACACTCAGTCACGGTTTTATCCTCCACTTTCTCACTGCTGTCATCAGAGCTCACACTGAATCTTAAGTGCTCCTAGACAGCAGAACAACACAACGCCACAGGTTCATCCTCTAACTCTGTCTTCTCTGCTCGTCATGTACAAAACACACACGCCTCCCCACAGCTCTTATGCTGTGCCTTGCGTTGCACATACACATGCGTATGATTGGAGCTACATACTTGTTCCAAACTGAGTTGTAAAACAGAAAAAGAAAAACACGAACCGAACAAAGCACACGCGCCCTGAACCAAGTGAGGGAAACTGAATGGTTCAGATTTTTTCATAATCCATTCCATCCCTAATCTGTTTGTTTTGCAGTGTGTCACAAAAGATGTTAAAGACTTTGTCATGCACCATGTATAACCATTAAATCCATGTTGCTTTTTGTATCTCTTGTAAACATAACAACAATCTAGACCTTTTCCTTTGTTCAGTGTCAGAGATAACTTCTGTCACAGTCTGATGCCACAGGAAGAACTCATTATTCTGACCCTTTAACATCAATCTTACTACAGTGATAGCTATGTTTTATTTTATTGTATTTTATTATATATATATATTTTTTTTTTTTTTTTCTTCTCTTCAGGGTTTGTGGTTTGCCAACCCGGGAGGAAGCAACAGTATGCCCAGCCGGACTCACAGCTCTGTGCAGAGGACCCGCTCCCTGCCAGTCCACACCACTCCACAAACCATGGTCATGTTCCAACAAGCTGGTAAGAAAGGGACACAACGTGATTGATGCTACTCGAGTGGTTTTAGACCATAATGGTGTAACAGGACAGCATTTATTCGTATGATAAATCTAAAGGTCGAGACTGCAAAGTACAATGATTGCATTTATTTGTTCCCATATCAAGATAGAGGAAATAATGACTTTACAATGTTAGTATGGACTTGAAAGTGTTTAAGTGTTTAAAATGCAAATTCATAATATTTTGTCAGTATAAGCTTCAATATGGTTCAAGTTCCAAGTTATATATCAAAACCAAACACTCCAGAAACCTGCTTTGTTATCTTTGATGCTTCAGGTTTCTTTTAGAGGCGTATTGGATACCTCACCGTAGAGCTACAATTTCAGCTACATGCCTTCTTGCCTTCATCTTTGGCAAAACACAGGAGATACAGGGGCTTCCAAAACACAGGGTTTACAGAGCGTGTTTTCAGTGTCCGAAACCACCTAACTCCTAACCTCCTAACTCAATTACAATTTTTAACCTTAGCCTTGAGTGGCTCTGAAAGCTCCAAACTTACAAAGTCTACCCTGGCTCAGCTCATAGAAACCAGCGTGAGGCAGAATGACCTGTAGTAACCTCTGCTGACGGGACTTTGTCCCACAGGAACAGTGGACAGTCATCAGACAAGCTGGGACTTCCTCCTCTCTCTGTCGCTTTTTTCTCTTTTTAGAATAAAGAGAAAAAAGCAGATTTTAAAAAAGCAGGAGGGAAGTTGGAGGGAGAGTGTGGAGAGAGGAAGAGATAGAAGCAGGGAGGGAGAAAAGAGTCAGAGTCTTACAATGAAGCTCTTTGTGCAGTGGGTACAGCGCTCCCTGACCCACTTTCCTCCCCTTCCTTCTCTCCCTGAGTTTCTCTCTTTCTTAACTTTTTTTCTCATGCCTCCATCTCTTAGGCTTTGACAACTGTGCAGAGTCATGCACTCAGAGCAGTCACTCTGGAGGAGGGCTATAGCTGGGTTTGGGCCAGAGAAACTGATTTGAAAGGCTATTGTCCCCTCTACCCCCTGTGTGTCTGTGGACATACATGCCATCCTTCTTTAACCCTCTGCCAACAGTTGGATTAAAAAAAAAACTTATCAAGTGAGATATAAAACAGGGGATGAAGGGACGAGCAAGCGTCTATGAGTACAGTACTCTTCTGAGTGTTTGTGTCGTTGTTGTCTAGGGGTGGAGGGGTGTGTGTCGGGCAGATTCAGAGCCTATAAATAGCCCAGTGTGGACTACTGGGCCTAACTCAGCTTTTCTCTCATGCCGCAAGAGATTTTCTCTGCCCGGCCTTCGTGAAAACTCAGCTAGGGACTAAACGGCTGAAAAAGGTTGCTAGGCTACAACAACACACATGGACTCTAACTTTAAAGTCAGCCCTCTTTTAAACTGCCCCCACCCCGACCACAGGCACAACATTTAAAGTTGAATTTAGGTGATAAGCATCTAGAAACAAAAATTTATTTCACATAATTTTATAATAGTGAAAGCAGTTAAAAACTCTGACAAGACTGTTGAATGCAAATACCCGTTAGTTTTATGATAACGGTTTTACTGATCAGCTATTCAAAATTTAATCCTCAGAGTGAGATATCACTATTGATAAATATTTACTCTTACTTGTTGAGAGAGTAAGTTCAAATTTTTGTCCCAAATCAAGCCTCTGATATTTGACACATACACGCACACACATATTTCAAATGACAAATAAATTTCTCCTCCTGTCTCTGCTGAGCCGTTTCTGTTTCAATGTACTGTGTGCCTCTGTGCTGGAGCTAACAGTCAGCTATAATCTGATCACTGTGGCTACACTCTGGTTGACTGGACCACATTGTTCCATCACACTGATCTGAATTCATTTCTTTTGTCCTTTGCCAAGTCCTCTGATGCTGCTTTCTTGAAAAGAGGGAGTGTAAGGATTATCGTGCTTTTGTTTAATTAGGATGAAAGCTGATCAGGAGTGTGTGAAGTCACTTTTTATTAACGAGGAACTGGTATTGTGCATGATCTAACCCTGGTGGAATAAATGTGATTAAAACAAAGCTTTATTTATTAGCCAACCTGCTGCGACCATCATCAGTTCATATTTGGATTACCTACCAATTGATCCCTGGCTCCGATATTTGTTTTATATCTGTTTTTTTGTTTGTTTGTTTGTTTGTTTTTAATACAGATCTTCAGTTACCAGTGACGGAGCCAGATATCAACAACCGCCTTGAGTCTCTGTGTCTGAGTATGACAGAGCACGCCTTGGGAGGTAAAAATCACTTGTTTACATTCGCCAATTAATCACTGCAAAAAATAGCTCAGCCTTTAACTGCATTCAATGATCAGTGCTAGATATTCAATTCAAGCCTGATCTTAGACCTTCTGACTCATTCTACCCCCTGAGGACAAAGAGGAGAAGGGTCAGCTTAAGTGCCTAAGTGTTCCCTGAACAGATTAGTCTTCAGACATCTCTTAAAAGTAGAAAAGGACTCTGCAGATTGTATAGAGTAAGGTAATTCATTCCACTATTTGGGCACAACAGAGAAAAAGAGTCTGGCTAGAGATTTAGAGCCGTGCTGGGCTGGGAGCACCGGGCATCTTTCACAAGCAGAGCGTAGCGGGCAAGAGGGGGTATAGACCTGGATGAGGGACCCCAGGTAGGCAGGAGCCATCTTTGTCAATGTTTTGTAAGCCAGAAAAAGATCTCTGAATTTGATTCAAGCTGCCACTAGAAGCCAGTGAAGAGAGATCAACAGTTTTTGACATTTGCTGTTTTGGGCTGGTAAAAGACCAGACATGCCAGTGCATTCTGGATCATCTGCAGAGGTTTAAATGGACACTCAGGGAGGCCTGCCAGGAGGGAGTTGCAGTAGTCGATGCTTGAAATCGCAAGGGCCTGTACCAGAAGCTGCATGGTGTCAAGTAGGGTCTGATCCTCCTGATGTTATAGAGGGCATATTGACAAGATCGATGACCTGTGGTTGAACCGAGGGACATGCTAGAAGGACAATGAGCTCAATTTTGGACAGATTTAGCGGAAGGTTGCGTTCCTTCATCCATGTGGAGATATCAGCCAGACACACTGGAAACTTGACTGAGAAAGTTGTTTTGTGGACAAGACAGGAAAAGCTCAGCGTCATCAACAAAGCAGTGGTAGGAGAAGCTGTGAGAGCGGATCACTGCACCGAGTGAGGTGGTGTATAAGGAGAAAAGTAGGGGACCAAGCACTGCACCCTGGGGTATCCCTGTTGATAAGCCATGTGATTTAGACACTTCTCTTCACCATGACACTCTGAAGGATCTGCCTGTAAGGTAGGACTTGAACCACGACAGCACAGATCCCGAATTCAGAGAGTGTGAGGAGGAGAATTTGATGGTTTACTATGTCAAAGGCAGCAGGCAGGTCCAGCAGCAGTATGACAGAGGACTGACCAGCAGCACAAGCCAGTTGCAGTGATTCTGTGACTGACAGAAGTACGGTCCCAGTGGAGTGATCTCACCTGAATCCAGACTGATAGCAGCATTCATTTGAACTGTGTTTACATTAGGGCTGTGTGGCTTGGTAAAATTGTGTGGTTAAGGTTAGAATGAGTAAAAGAGTGATTTTGGATGTATTTAATTATGTGAGTGTACAAGCTTGGCTATCAAGGAACATGCAGAAATTATTGCTCGACCATTGATTTCTGATAACAGAATTGAGATGTTATCCAACAAAACTAAAACTTAAACTAAAGCTCATTAGAATTTAACATTTTTTCAAATGCAAACATCCCCGAGCCTAGTAAGAAAAAAATCTCAATTGTTGTCACTTGTAAAAGCTATGTCATATTTTACAACGCATTGAGGGTACAGCTCACTTCCTACTCCAGAGTTCAAATTGGTTTAGGATATAATGGAAGCCAAAATCCAAAGTTGAGCAAATGTAATGACAGAATTATTGATTTGGCACCAAAAGCTGATACTTCTTTTTACAGCTTTCTTCAGTCCAATCAGAAGACTTTCTAGTTTTATCTCTATCAGGAATTCTATTGTTGCTTCACTTTGTGGAGGTCATAAGGTCTGAGCACTACAGTATTCATGCTGCTGACAGACCTGCACAGGTAGCAGGCTGCCCTCATAAACCTGCGCAGTATTTATGCCTCAGTATTCAGTTTTGAGGGGTCCTGCACGGGCTTGTTTCTCAGGCTTTTCCAGGTTTGTGAAACTGAGGTTTACACACTGACATGCCTGTGTACAAACGTGATCAGAGACTCTTCCCCAGCCCATCCAAGCTTCCTCTGTCATGACAAGAGCTTCTGTGTTGTGTTCAAAGTGTGTGTAAAACCCTTTAAGTGCCCCCGAAATTGCATCAGGCAGACAGTGAGTCATGTTCAGGTCAGGTCATTTTAGTTCATCTTAGCACTGATCTCTCTGCAGAGAGGCACATTCCAACACTCTGTAAATGATCCTGTTGTGTGAACAGCTTAAAGTCTGGAGATTTTTATTATCTGATAGCTGCTGACGTGCTGGAGCCTGACAAAGGTTTTTACACATTTGTTTGATTTTTTTCAAAACTCACCAAGTTTTTTGGCTGACTGTAATTTTGGCAACAGCTGAAGCGTGTTCAGAATCAATACGAGGAAGACAGAGATGATCTACTTATGGATATGGAACCTGTGCTCGAACCTTGTTGGAGATTTTGTTTTGTTTTTTAATACTACAAACCATTAAAAGCATGATGTTTATTGATAAACTTAAACATGTCTTTGTTTTTTTATGGTTGTCTTTGCCATTCTAAACCACTGAAAACAAGACTTTTGAGGCCTTTTTGAATTTTGAAACACTGGTCTCACATTTAGCTTGCTGAGTAATGAAGTTATTGAAGCTCCACCAGCTGATTGTTACAAACCCATTTACAAAGACTTGACCTTTATCTCACTCTTCAAGGCTAAATAGCTCCTCTGGGCGATAAACTCATTTGTCTGCGTTCACATTTGCTATAAAAGGGAAAACCATATTATAAAGACCTGAAAATGCTGATGCAAACTAAAAACCTTGAGAACACACAGATGACTTCTGGATCTGTCAGCAGTAAACTGTTGTTGACGTGGCTTTACGTGGTCTGCTCAGATGACATAAGCAGATTTTTTTTCATGTACAGTGAATTTGAGTCTGGGTTACAGCCAGTGCCAACACAGCCACTCCCCCCACATCCCAGAACTGAACTGAGGTAGAGACAGTGAGCCTCAGTGCTCGCTGGACAAGTGCTGCTTTGTGTGTGTGTGTGTGTGTGTGTGTGTGTGTGTGTGTGTGTGTGTGTGTGTGTTAAAAGAAGTTAAAGGTGAGTATACGGAAAGAGTGTGTTGAAGAAACTCCCACTTCATTAGTGTTTTACCTTGCACTGATCCCTCAAACATCCAGCTGTGTGTCGAAGCTTCACAAACAAAACTGAGTCACTGAATCCAGCAAGGTACCTGGAATAACCATGACACGATGATTTATGGAGGTGAGGAAGAGACTGAGGCTGTGCAGCTGGCTTTTAGTGACATCAAGACTCGAAACAACAAAAACAACCCGGGAAAAAAACAGCGTTTGGATTGCCTCATATCCATTTTATATTTTTTCCCCTTAATATTTACATTTATGTCCTCGGGATTATGAGTTATACTGCTCAACCTCTTACTGCCTGAATTAATTAACAATTATAAAAAAAATATTGTTTAAACGCGTTTTTGCATTCTTACAGATGTTAAATTAAGAGGAGATTGTAAATTTGAGTATAGTACACACAATAGTTATAACTAAGTTATATAATAAAAATAGACACAAGAAGTTCATCCCCTGACCAATACTTTGTGACATGGAGTGGATCTGATAAGATCTGTGGTATGTGTAGAGTATGAATCAATAGGTAATAATGAGATACAAAGGTAATTTCCGCTGCATCAAAACCTGGCAGGGTATGTCGTTAATATGCGACAACAGGCATCAAGGGGTTAATAAAAGAGTGCAGGTACTGGGATCAGATTAGATTTGCCTCAATCTCAGTCCTTGTCCGAAGTAAAGACTCAAGAAGCAAAGTACCTGTGAGAAGTGTATGTCTTAATTTAGCAATCAATTAGAGCCCGACTGATTAATTGGGCGAGTTGATTAATCCGGCCGATTATAGCCTGTCAACGATTAATCAACATCGGCCAAAATGTAGCCGATTATAAAAAACTTTGCTCCACGAAGATTCTGTCGCTCCTGCTCCTGTGTGTTAATTAATATAAGGCTACTACACAGTGTCTCACTCTATAATGCCATGCAGGATAAACCTGGGCTTATAAATTCACAAGTTATTGTTTTGGTTGAAATAATTTTTGAAAATGTTTCAATGTATTTTGTTGTAATTGTATTTATTGCATGTTTTGAAAGCAACGACATTGCTACTTAAAATCTAATTTAGTCCCATGCATTAAATGGAAGATGGAACTTTTTAATAGCTAGTCATAATTTGTGTTCATATACAGTATTTATCAATGAATTTATCACATATATCAGCCCATGTATCGGATATCAGTCGATATATCGGATATCGGCTTCTTTTTGCCCCCAGTATCGGTATCGACATCGCGCCTCAAAATCCCATATGGGTCGGGCTCTACAATCTATGTCATTTAAGATTCATCTCTAAACCCAAATTTTCCCCCAATGTGTTTCCCAAAAGTACAATATTTATGAAAAAAGAAAAGAGCACTGCCAACTAAGCTTGTTGTATTGGCATATAGAGTGGAATCAGATTTAGATAAGAGGCAGCAAAGACACTGTACACATTAGCCTTTTCTTTGGCTGCCAACAAGCTCCCAGCCCCAAAAACATGATCTATAGATCTTTTTATTGTTGGAGTATTTTGGTAGAGTCAAAATTTTGGAACTGGTGTGAGGTCAAGTCTATAAGACTCTCACATTTACTTACCATTAAATTATTCTGTCTGTACTTGACTCTGGTATCGAAAATGTTACTTTTTCATTCTGCAGCAACCAATAGCGACATTAATCTGCCCTTGTAATCTTTTTGATAACAAAGGTTTTGTTTTCATGGAATAAAAGTATCCAGCAGTGCGTAGCCTGATAACGTTTTCCTCTGCAGCCACACCAGAGGCAACAGCTGTCAGACTGTTGTTTTCCTCTGAACGCCTCTATCAGTATTTTGACAGATGTGTTGTTCTCTCACTGTGACAGTGTGGGCTCTGGCCCCTCACTGTTGAACAAGGCAGAAGAGCTTCAAGCCTTCTTCACTAAAAGTTCACGATGAAGTTAGATCATACATATATTACTGCACAGAAGATTAAAGTGTATCCATAAAGTACTCTGAATTAACCCACTGTATCCCAAAGAGGGTCAGAGAAACTTCTAGGAGAAAGTTGCTATAAAATGAACTTTTTCCAAGTGGAATAACTTTAGTAAGGAGAGTTGTACTGAAAGGATTAAGAGGTGTTAAAATTAAAGGAGGGCTGTGGTTATTAATAGTTCAAGGAAGTATTCAGCAAGGCTAAACTCCAGGTCAAATGACACATCTGTTTGGCTCTAGTAGTCAACATAAATTGGACCTAAGCTTTGGTTGCTGGACTGTAACTGTTATGACTCAGTTGGTGAACACTGATGATAGATGCTGGTGAAGACTTCTCCAAAGCTCTAACCACTATTCTCTCTGCCCTTCCTGTTCAGACGGTGCAGATCGCACATCTACGATATGAAATGAGGACCTGTGCGAGAGCAGCAGGACAGCGCTGGTTCACGAGGCTCTCTCACGTTAAGTCACCTCGAGGTCACCAGCTCCTCCTGTCCCCACTCCCTGTAGCCAATGGCAGAGCTCAACCAAAGGATCGGGACCGGAAACACGAAACACAGAGGAGCCAACCACCACACGGCTAACAGGAACCACCACATTGGGACCGTCCATCGAGGTGTAAAAACACACTTCCTGCTCCACCAGCATGCTTACAGTCACCTGCATCTGGGTGAGGAGAGAGAACAACGTCAAACATGGCCAGGACAGTGTGTGAACAGCGCCCCCTCACCAGGGAGGCCAAAAGCAGCACTGCAGACTGGTTTGAAAGGAGATGCTGGCTCTTGGATAAGAGCCTAGTGGGGCTTCGGCCCTTTCCCTCTCCAAAAACCTTCTGGTCCTTACACATAGATTTCAGCTCGTGGCATCTTCAAAATCTGTTACAGTACCTCAGACCCAGAAATAAGACAAAGCAGTCCGGCACAGAGAGAGGTTTGGGATATCCTTTTCAGTGTGTACTGAGCGTCAGAAACACAGAGGGAGGCCCCTGGCTCTGTATTGGATGGAAAAAAATCATTTATGTGTATTGTATGTATTTATTGTTTACATATTGATGCTACTTTCAAAGGGTACAGAAACATGGATGAATTTCAGGTATGAATCGTGTAATATTCTGTAAAGCCTCGGCTATCTACCAGCTTTATGTCCCATAAGTAGTCATCACGCTAGTTTACAACCAACGTGCATATTCTTTATTTCTACAGCAGATGAGGAAAATGTGTCTGCTCAAACATTTTACCACAAGAGAATGAGGGGGAGAAAAGGAGAGAGCAGAAGTTTAAGGAGGATCAGTGGAAGAAGTAAGAGAAAGACACAGGAAGTAGTGGAAGAAAGAGGGAGGCTGAAGTGATACTGGAAAGGGAAGCGGATGTTTAACGGAGAAAGACATCAGAGGCAGGACCTTTGGCCGGCTGAAGAGGACGGAGGAAGATGATGTCATGTCTAATCATATTGTAAGTGTGTTCACGTGAGTAAGTGTAGGAGGAAGGGAATTTGGCACCAGTCAGTTACATATTGTTTATCCGCAGCATGTACTGTATGAACTCTTTGTATTCAGAGCCTTTGTGGGCACAGTGTAGCTTTCTATATGAGTAAACGGGAGATAGATACAGCAGTATCATCAGTGGGATTTGTCTGCATGTTCAGATGTTTGGTTATTTTTTCTAAAGCAGGGTGATGTGCTTCAGCTGCGTGTTACAGCGAACACGTATGTCTTTGGGAAAAGACAGATTGTGAAATGGTCAGCGGCAGACTAAATAGAAGAACTATCTGGTTTCTGCTCCGACCGTGCTGCTGAGAAGATTGCAACATTGGAGAAATCACACTGTCAATCCATGAAGGGTAGTTTTCCCAGAGATTGTCTTATTAGTGCTTACCTCCACCTGCTGGCCGAACACAGTCATGACGGGAGGAGTCCACAAACACAAGCACTCTGTAGGGTGGTCTTCTGTTTGTCCTGTCAGTGTAGGTCTTCATGGGGTTTATTAACTTCTTTTAAATTCAGAATCTTCAGTTATTCTGTGTCTTAATATTTATCCTCCTCTTTGTGTCTGGACTTTATTGGAAAGGTTATATCGGAGAAAGTTGATCAGGAAACGGGAGCTGGGAGACCTGATCGAGGGTTGCTGTTTATTATTGTTTAGTTTCTTTACTATAGTTTGTTGCAATTCAGTAGTACTTTTCTTTGTATTCTGCACTTGATATAATGTGATACACTAAATTTAAATGTTCAAGGCTTAAAGCTATAGTTCAGTGCTTTGGAGTCGCCTCACACAGACATAGAACATTTATGATTGGCAGTGTTTCTTTGCACAGCAAAGACAACATGCTCCTCAGAGCTTTCATTGACACTAAAAGATGTCTGTTAGTCTGATGATGGATAGAAAAATCTCTACCGCAGCCACATTCAATTACAGGACCATGTTTGTGCATGTTTTAGTCCATTACTACAGTTAAAACACATATTACAGAGAAAACTCAAAACAGCAATGCTAAAGACAACTTTGGAAGGTTGTATCTTTTTCTAAACCTTCTCAAAACACACTAAGTATCCACGTTTTATATTTCTGCTCTAGAATAACTCCTTGGCTCATATAGATGCTCCAAAAAAGCTCCTGTTTTTGAACGTGCAAAGCTTTTAGATATATCTGCAGAGGCAAAAGAGCTCATTTAAGATGAGAAAAAAGCCTCTTTAACTTATATCTTATCGACACTTAATGTGTTAACAACCTCCAATTCTGACATTGTAAAAATACTTTTTTACAAATTCAAGAACATCGGAGCAAGAGCTCGAGAACACTAAAGTGATAGATCAAGTGTTGGATCTGTATTTAAGGGACTAAGTCATGCAGAAATTATCTCATGGTTCTTCATTTGTTACTCCTTTGATAGGTTGAATGTAGCTTCAGTTACTCTGCAGTGACTGAGGCTTGAAACTGGACTCTGGATGTGCGCACACTCAAACAGTCCACACACTAAGTGTGTACGGTGTTGGATTTCAGAATCGCAACATAGCTGCACTCAATATTTTCTCTCATGTATCAAGTGTGTTTAAAGCTCTCATACCCTGAGAGCAAATCTGACGTCAAACTTCAAGACTCCACCAAAGCATGAATGTGACATCAACCCGCTAAAATCCTGAAGCAGGATTACGATGTAGCATCTTAGACGTTTCTATCTGATGCTGAGAAGCAGCTTTGGGATCTGGTCATCATTATGAGACTGTTCACTATCACTGCCAGATGAATCAGTACTTAAAGTAGATGCAATTATTTATTCTTTTGTTTGTTTTGTTTTGTTTTCGTAAGTTTTGCAGAGGTGATACTGTTACTCATTTAGGTGTATTATTATTTAAAGTACCATATGTATTAACGTGTTATGGCTGGTGACCATACATACATCTCAAATATTAACATAGTTATTGTCAACTTTTTTGTTTCTTTATTTTTATTTTTGTTTTTGTTGCTGTTGTTGATCATAGACTCTTCCTTTGTAACAGTGTCATGTTGAGATTTTTCATATGAAGCTTCATGGTTGGAAAGCAGCAGCTGATTCTTCCAGAGACATCTGTTCACTCTTTTCAGAAGAGTTGTGTGCTAACAAAACAGTTTGTTGTTGTTGTTGTTGTTTTGGTCTTTGGCAGGCCAGGAAGTAGACCAGTCCATTGTGATCTGGAGTCTGAACTTGGTGCTTTGGTCGTGTCACCACCTCAGTCTGTGATCCTGAGTGTGAGAGGCTGATAATGTAGGTATACTTCACAGATAATGTCTGTAGTATTATGAGTTTTTCTTCCTGTCAACAAATCCCATAAAGGTATGCTGACCACTGAGTTAGTTTTTACGGAGTTTGTTTGATTCAAGAAAATGGAATCATACCTCTACATTCATCCCTGAAAATGTTTGACATCACTTGTTAAAACGATGAAACATGCGGTCAGTAATGAAATCAAAGGGATAATAAAAACTGTAGAACTCTTGCAGTATTGTTATTAACGTTCATATCATGGTGCCATGTTTGAGTTTTAAAGGTGTTCTGGATAAATGTCTGTGCCACATTTTATACAAACACTCACAGAGTGTTTCACTAACCTGACTTTGTTTTTGATATTTTTTTCTGGAGAACAGAACCAAGTAAAGTTCCATGTTTTGTGTTTAGAGTGTCAATCAGCAGCACAGGACTCCAGTTTCTACAGTTTCTGTCTGCTTCTCTGGGTCAGATCGACCACTGTGTGAACACAAAACACACCTGTGACGGGACGTTCAGCTCTGAGGTCTGGATCATTACTCTTCAAACCAAATGCTTTTATTTTGTTTTCTCTGAATGCATATCAGCTGTGTGGGTGTTCAGGAGGGCTTCTAACGCCGCACACACTGCAGTATTAACAGTTAGATAACGCCTTGATATTCCAAAAACATTTAATGTACCTTAAGTTGAGACATTTATGCTGTTTTGTATCTTTTATTTTTGTCATAGACTCTGCAGTTTAGTCAGTTTATGTCATTATGGGATGCCAAGACGTTTTTTTTTTTTTTTCTTTTGTTTTTTTTGTAAATTCAGCAGCATCCATTCTGTAACAAAGTGTTACCGCTTGACTGTGCTCCTTATTTCATTTAGTTTTATTTTATCAAATAGCCGATGTCCTGTATTGACTGCAGGCTTACGTATATATTTGACAAAAGAATATTGTATGTTTAATAATAAAAAAACACAAAAAAGACAAAAAATTTGAGAAAATGCAGAAAAAAGAGAAGGAAAGCATTGTGGGCAAAAAGTGTAATTTATATTTTAAAACTGCATGCACAAGGCTGGGAGAGTCATATTTAGAATAACAAATGGCAGTGCCTTTTTTTTGTACTCGAGACGTTTCACCCAAAATGTCAAATGGTTTTATACAGACTTAAAAAAAAAACTGTCATGTTACAGGATGAAACTAGTGACTGCTGCGTCGGCTCGCGTTCACACTGCAGCTCAAAGCGCCGCAATCCAGATAATTTCCCTTATCCCTGTACGATCTCTGTGGTTAGAGATCAAAAGATTGATTTTTTTTTATGTGCAGAGACTTATGTAGGTTAAGATGAATCCTTGTCTGGGCTGATTAGTGACACGCTACTATAATTACTGGAATAAACTGACATTATTTTCTTTAATTGTTAATAAAAATTCTTCAGCCCAAAAAAATAAAGTGAAATAAATCTAGAATAGTTTCCTAGAGCACAGGTGACACCAAAACACAAAGTACATTCTTATAACAAGAACATAAAATCCTTAAAGTTAAGGCGCTTTTATATTTGTTTTTTGGAATTGCACAGAACCAGAATGCCTAAAACATCCACACACTGAAACCCAAACTTGAATCTGGATTGCTCAGCGGTGCAGCAGTGTGAACGTGGCCGGCAGCTCTGAACTCAGTCTGTTGTGTGTGTGTACTCTGTAGGTACTCCTTCTTGCTGATATGAAGTTATGAGTTATTGTGGTCTGTATAAAAAAGTGTGTGAATGAGTGTGTGACAGTGTTGATATGTGTGGGAGTATGGGAGTGTGTGTGTGTCTGTGAGTGTGAATACATTCAAGTGTTTTTCAAAGTGTCTTGCTGTAATTTTGTCGCGATGTACCAGAATGCTGTGACTTGGCATGCCCCTGTTATACATAAAAAGAAAAGTTGTAACTCCTCTCTTTGTTTGATGGATGTTTCCCTTTTTTCATGATTTTGTTCTGATAACCAAACTCAGCTTAGAGGATCTGCAGGTTTAAAATGAGTTTCATCATCCTCTGTAAAATTCACTTTATTATCAATAACTCTAAAGTCAGTGTGAGATAAACAACCATCTCTCCTCCTCTCTTCTGTTTCCTCTCAGTTTAGATCCTCTGCAATGACGACCACTCTGAAAACTCAGAGCTCAGACCAGCAACATGTTGCAGCAGGTGTTTGCCCTCAGGAAGTCATGCCAGGGAGCAGAGACTTAACTCAGCCAGGAAGCTAACAGCTCAACCTGAACCACAGAGGGCAAGAGAGCAGGTTATGGAGAACACAGACAGAACCAGCACATTTTTGCAAATCAGGGTGATTTGGAGTACTTTTTTAGGCTTAAAGAGTTCAAAATGTTGTTATTATATCATCATAGTCTGCATCACGAGAAAGATCGCCTCAAACAAACTCAGCATCTGATCTGAAATGGCCCCAACCACAGCCTACCAGTCTTATGAACTGTCCTTCGTTGGGGTTGAGCCCTCAGTGTAGTTTTGTGTCAAAGGAGGATTTTACTTTATTGATCCCTAAAAGGAAGTTTAGTCTTTTTACAACAGTGCTGAATCATGACACACCCAGGTTGAAATGTGCCCCCTTTCTTTATCAGTTTGCTCTTTATAAAAGGAAACAACAACCACTGGATGGAGCTAAAGGACAATATTTTATTCTTAATTGCTGCTAAAGATGTTTGAAATCCTGGAAAAAAAAAAAAAAAAAAACATGTTTACAGCTCCTTCTTGATGATGTGTAGAGAAGATGCTTAGCTGGTTCGTTAGTTAAGTTGTAGACGGGCTAAAGTTAAGATACATTATTACATGTAGGTCAAACTGATGGGTTAATAAAGTTAATAACGAGTTAGTTAAATACTTTTTCTCAAATGTTCCCTCTTTTCTTTTTTTAGACCTTAGGCTGAAAGTTTGATTCTCGATTGTATTTATTCAAAGGCTTCTCATTAGTTCACATTGTTTACTCTTAACGTCAATCATTTTACAGACCTAGGGCAGTCTTTGCACATCCTCAAAGGAAGAAACAAGAAAAGTTTTTCAGACATTGTGTCACTACTTTAATGCCCTTTTATCTGAATTTAAGAAAAGATTGTTTGAACCGAATCCACATAGAAATTATGATACAGCCGGAAGCTTTGACATACAGCACTTTGTTAGTTACAAACAAAATATCAAAGATATAATTTGTTACAGGATAAGCACTCGTTTCTTTCCCAGTGTCTTTATGTAACCAGCAGAGGGCGCCAAAGTGACAGATACTGTTTCCCTCTTGACTATTTTCAGAATGAATGGATTCAGGAGTTACCTGAGCTCAGAGACAAATGTGGCATCATACTGCGGTTGAAGTTTGTGCCACAATTATTTATACAGAGGTCATTTCTCTGTCACCATATTGACATGATATCATCACAAAGTTGCAGCAGATGTGTCTGAACATCCATGATGAGAATCTCCCGTTCCATCACATCCCAAAGGTGCTCTATTGGATTGAGATCTGGGGACTGTGGAGGCCATTTGAGTACACTGAACTCATTGTCATGTTCAAGAAACCAGTCTGAGACGATTTTAGTTTTGTGACATGGAGCGTTATCCTGCAGGAAGTGGCCATCACACTGACACTGTGGTCATAAAGGGATGGACATGGTCAGCAGACATGGTCAGTATGAAGCATGCTTAAATGGTACTAAGGGACCCAAAGTGTGCCAAGAAAAAAAATGCCTCTCCAACTGATGATACAAGGCAGGATGGATCCATGTTTTCATGTTTACGCCAAACTCTGAGCCAAACAACTGAAGGTGGGAGCAGAAATCCAGACTCATCAGACCAGGTAACATTTCTCTGATCTTGGAAGCATCATACCTTGTTTGTAACCAGTGGTTATTTGGGTTACTGTTTCCTTTCTATCCTCTCCAATCTCAACAAGGCATTTACTCCAAGAGAACTGCTGCTCACTGAATGTTTGCTCTCTTTGGGACCATTCTCTGTAAACCCTAGAGATGGTTGTGGATCAGCAGAGCAGCAACCATGTCACATTCAAAGCCACTCAAATCACCTTTCCTCTCCAGCAGGTCATCTTCACCATCTGGATGCCTGAATGGATTGAGGTGTTCTTGATAGAGTGGCTGATGAGTAAGTGAAAATCAACAGGTTGTGTCCAAATACAACAAACATGGCCTTTTATAGTTATGGATATGTCTCAGTGCAGCAGTGGCTTACTTCCTTTGACAGTTTTGCTTCTTACGATCAGTCTTTTGTAACTTTTGATAGATTCAACCTGCAGTGGTGGTGACTTATTGTGACCTGAAGCGTTGAAGTTGTACCACATCACCTGATGACATCAACTATCCAGGTAACATGAGTTTAAATGTTGATCAGGCAAATAGCAGGAGCACACACACACAAACACTCTCACGGTTGTGTTTGAACACGAGCTTACTGAGTTTAACCTACAGTCCCACTCCTGCAGCTGTGGGGTTGATGGTAAATGAAATCTGCGAGTGTGATGTTATAAAACTCTCACTGGAGCTGCTGAGTCATTCCTCTGTCAGAAATCCAGATCATGTTCAGATCCATGTCCCGGGCGCAGGGCCAGATCAAGCCTCTAATTAGCATCAGGGCTGAAGTGAGCTGTGGGGCCCCCGATTTTAGGCTGCTCTACATGGGTTTGAGTGTTTTCTGTGTTTGCAAAAGAGCAACAGAGGATAAAAGGAATGAACCTAAAGCTTAAGACAGAACAAAGTCATCCATCACTGTCACATAGAGATTTATTTCATTTGATTAAAAAGTATTTCAATGAACACAGTACATAAAGTTACAATGATTGAAGGGCCAAAGAACAGGCCGTCCTTCTTTACAAGGCCACAAAAACAACATCAGAGCAGTGTGTTTGTGCTCGACTTCCCTCCATCTGTCTCTCACACACACACATGCGCACACACACGCATACTCATACAGGACTTCAGTAACTACATGGACGATTAATGACTTCTTAAAATCAGTCTGGGGACATTATGACGCGTTAAAATTCAAAAGTAAGCTACATGAGGAAATACAGACACTGAACAGCACACACATACACACACACACACTTCATACTTGTCTGCTGGGATGAACAAACACACACACGCACACACACATACAGTTCAGATTTGCAGCGTACAGTCAGGTTTTAGGGGGATTTTAAATCGAGTTGGCACACGGGTAGATCCTGACATGGGACCAAACGACAAAAGTTAGAAGTCTTCAGAGTTCAACACAAAGAGTTTGAATATTAGTGTGATCACTGTTTTGTGCAAAAAGTCCAAAAATGCTTGTTATTTAAAAACTTTGCTTTAGTTGATTGTAAAGTTTTCAGCTCTACTCTTAAACCGTGAAAATGATCTTGATGTAGTGACAGTAAAGGTTTGTGAGGTGTGACCGTGAGTAAAGTGCTGTTCATTAAAAACCAAAAGTTGAAACTTTTGCTTCTGTACAAAAACTAAAAGTAAGTACAATAATTGTAGCTTTCCAGAGCCCAAAGCAACATCTTTTCAAACTGCTTGTTTCCTCTAACTATCCAAAGCTGAACAGAAAATCCGTACAGATTTACTTTAATCATCTAGACATAAAACCAGTGAGTGGTTTGAGTTTAAAATAAAAAAAAAAACATCTCTGACTGTAAAAGTTATGGTTTAGAAATCTAACTTCATTTAAGTGGATCCTGAATAATTCTGCAAGTGAGTTTTTGAATAAGTTACTACCAAGCAGCATTGTGTGGTTTAAAAAAAAATAATGAAACTATTACGGAGTTGAAAGTCTTCGGTTGTGTCCGAAATCACTCACTCATTCCCTACTCACTACTCACTATATAGTGAATAAGATGTAGTTGACTATATAGTCCACTCAATCAGCTGAATTAAAACAACATTTCGGACACTACTCACTCATTTCCAAGCCGCTGACAGTGACGTATTTACTCTCGCGTCAGTCACGGACGGCTGGGGATTTACAGTTATATCTTTTCTTAAAAACTGCAAAACAGTATTCATTTTAGTGATACCTAATATCATATTTAGCTTATTTTCTGCAACAGCCAAATATAATAGAATCATTTATTACACGTTATTTTTAAATAAATAAACCATATATTTGCACGGAACTTATGCTGTGTTTAAGAATTACAAGGTCCTGTGAATGCATCACCCGCGTGGAACGGTTTAACGGCTAACGTCCGTGTTGTTTGTTTCTCAGCTCAAAGTTGTGGGATGGGCTCGTCTGAAAGTTCAACAGGGAGCTAAGTGTTATTCTCTGACAGTTTTTAATGTTGTTTCATGCTATTAGTGATCATTAAACATGTAATCAGCCATTTCTTCTGTTTGAACCAAAATGCATGACGATATATATTGCTCATATAGTGAGCATCGCAAATACACTACTTTTCAAAATGCATCGTGGGATACATTGAGTGGACTATATAGTGAATGACCATGCTCACTCAGATTTCAGACAGCACTACAAAATGGCGTATTCACTAAATAGTGCACTATATAGTGTATATGGAGTGATTTCGGACACAGCCTCCCAGTCCTTTATGAGTCATGTGTCAAACTGACCATTTTCACACAGGATCAAACATGGATACAGCCAGTTTAGGTCTGAACATCTGATTTCTCTCTTGAAACTTGAAACATCGTTTGGCCTCAGACACTTAAGGTTGTCATTACTCAGACTGCGTTTTGTTTTTGTGTTTTTTACAGGATATGTTTCTGATAGAAATGCTGATATGCTTCAATTTTTCCAACCACCATGAGATCCAAACAGGTGAGTCTGACACACACTAAAAACAGAACAATAAACAAACAGCTTCTCCTGCAAGTTGAAAATGTCTCCAATCAGCCAAACAAATCTTTATCCGTTTTATCGGATTCTGTAATTCCACGAATAGAAACTAATAACTTTACCAAACGATTAGCCACAAAATCAGCTTTATTGATTTATTTATTTGCTGCCGTAACTGTGTAATCTACTGTTAATGAGCTGGGACATAGAGTGCAGGCTTTGTTTGAGGAATAACTTTGTTAGTCAAGTTTGTAAGTTTTTATGTTATATTAAAGGCATATTTGCAGCAGTTAATTGGTCTATTGTAATGAGTTTATGAGCATTAATAGCCTCAAATAGGCTCAAAATGAGTTAAATGGTGTTTACTTAAGCAAAACACTCATTATTTGCTCCAATTAATTTACATATCTCAGATTTATGAAGCTGTTTTACTGCAAAGAAGCTAAAAATGTCATAAAATACTTTCACCAGAGTATTTAAAATAACCCAACCTGCTCTCTGCTGATATTTACATCATAAAGCTCAAAAACAACATGTAACAGTTTTTCTGCTGCTGTGATTTAACATCCCCCTCGAATGTGACAAAACAAACACCTGTTTGACAACACTGAGTTGTCGCTCTTTACAATGAAATTCCATTAACGAGACACTAAAGATGGTTACTTTAAATGTGTGTGGAGTCTTTCAGGGAAACTCTTCTTACGTAGTTTAAGGCCAAAGATTGATATTTGATCAATGATCACTCACACAACGTCTGGATTGGCCGGGTAAAGTCCTGACGTCTGAAACAAAAACATCGCCCTGGGATTAACCTCGCTCAGACGTCACTGAGATAACCACAATTAAAATGATTGGACACTCTCGCTCTGGACTCACACACACACACACACACATACACTCTCTCTCACACACACAAACACTGGCCCGTGCAGGTGGAGGTAACATCAGGCATCAGGAGGAGGAAGAGGAGGGGCTGGGTCTTCCTCAGCTCCGGATCAGCGTCAGAAACTCGTCGCGGGTTTTTGGGTCTTCCCTGAAAACGCCCAACATGGTGCTGGTGACGGTTTTACTGTTCATCTTCTGAACGCCTCGCATCACCATGCACATGTGGCTGCAGGGAGGAGAGAGGACTTTTAATGGAAGAATAGGAGATTACAATTTATATGTTTATCATGTTTATCTTCTGAGCAGGGATGGAAAACAACCAAGGAGTAAAAAGAAAATGTGTAACAGACAAGAGGGTTAATAAAACAATTGATAAATTAGTTTCAAGACCAAAGAGAAGAGGTGCTGAAACAAAAAAGGGAGCAAACAAACTAATAAGAAGGAAAGATAATCTAAAATGAAAGATGGACAATAGAGCTGAAAGTACAAAAAAAAGAGAAGAAAGTTCAGAAAATGAGCAGCAAAGGAGATAAAATGATAGAAGGGAAATTAATGACAGTCTTTTTTATACATCTGAGAAAAAAAGTTCCTAAAAAAGAGATGAAATGTCAAACTTTTTGAAAAAACTTCACAATAACATGAGAATCTTCTTAATAATAATATTAATCCAAAGAGTGAAACTACTGGCTGTCCACCTTAGTTTAAATTAAATACATTTGGAGAACTGTCTTTAAATAACTGATCATTAGTTTGTTCATTTCCTGCTGGAAGTATTTAGTTTTCCTGCTCTGCTGGACATTGTCTCAAAGGTCAGCTGAGCCAATGTTATATTAATGTAAGGTGACTATAAAGACAATCCAGTAGACTTTTCTTTAATCATTTTAAAACATTTCCAAAAAAAAATGAAATAAAGCAATCAAAAACGTGAAAAATGTGTTAAAAAAATCCCATCGTGGCTAAAAGATGTGATTAAAATCAAGACGCAACAGAAAAATGGAAGGCAAAGATGGCAAACAAAGTGACAAAAATGAAACAATGAAGAAAAGAAAATTAAAAAAATAAAGACCACAAAATAAAAAGAGAAGAGTTATGAAAGAAGAAATGGAAGAAGGAAAAAGTCAACACACTGGAAAAAACTGAAATCTTATCAAGTGTTTTTGTCTTATTTTTAGTAGAAGATGTCTTTTTGGATTTGATATGAGCCACATTCACCTGCCCAGTTCAGAAAAAATGTCTTGTTTTAAGTTATTCAAAGACAAAATGAGGTTTGAATTGTTTGTAACAATTAAAAGGAACAAGGAACAAAAGTTACTTGTTTAATACAGAACTCTAGTTTTAAGAAATTTTTCTTGTTCTATTGGCTGATTTTTTTTCACTTGTTACAAGCAATTCAGAGCTCATTTGTGTCTTTAAACAACGTGAAACACGACATTTTTCTGTACTGATCAGTCGAATGTGGCTCATATCAAGTATAATACGACAGTTTGTTCTTAAAATAAGACAAAAACACTCGATAAGATTTGAGTTTTTTGAATTGCAGGAAATAAGAAAAGGGGAAAAAAATATCTTTGGAACAACAAAGAAAATTGTAGATTATCTGAAAGTGAAATAAGATTATGAGAGAGAAGTCCAGAGGAAACAAATTGAAGGAAAGGGAAGAAGAAAGCAAGGATGAATCACTGAAGTGCGCATGGAGACAGATATCAGAGTGGACGTCCGTACGTTGCCTCGATGACGACTCCGACCCCGGTGGGCTGCAGGGCCTCGGTGATCGCCACGGCAATCTGTTTGGTCAACCTCTCCTGAACTGTGGAGAGACGGAGAGATGGACAAACATCAACTAGAGAGCAAACAGAGAGCTCTGAACTCTGGACGTGGACTGGATGTGGATTAAAAAATGAGAATCAGTGTCGGTGTTCCTCTTGTACCTTGTAGTCGGCGGCTGTAGATCTCAACGATCCTGAAGGAGAGAAGAGTGAGAAACATTTAAAACACACACATTTCCAAACAGTCATCGGAGGAGATCTACTGGAGAGGGATGAACAGAAACAGAAACAGCTCCATGAAAACCTTTGACCTGCTGCTCTTCTCTGTGAGCAAAACCGCTTCAGACAAGTTTAACCCCGACAACCTCCGAGGAAATGTCAAAGAGCAAACAGAGAAGTATGAGGAGAGGCTGAGATACACTGTGGATTCACAGAGAGACAGACACCGGACTAAAACTGAGAAAATAAACCAACAAAAGCTGATCTGAAGCCAGTAGGTGAAGAAAAGGAGGCTGTGGGGGGATTTTCTGGGGTTATGATACTCCACTCAGCTCTCAAAGATCTTCATCCCTGTCTTAAAAATTCTGTGGGACATTTTCAAAACATTCTTCTACATAATTAGTGAGAACAAAGATGGGCATTTACAAGATTAAAAAAAAAAAAAGCTTAATCTATAAGACCAAAGATTTCCTGAAGCAGAACTTCTGTCCCCTTCACAGTTTTGTTTTTGTCACAAAAATCTGAATGGATCAGCTGTTTGTCATCACCGTGTGTGAGTGTGTGTCCGATACGAGGTGTTAGTACGATAAGCCTGAAGGTATTGGGGTCAGTGGGATCAGACACCTTTAAATAATCAGCTTAAATACACACTAGCTCTCTCTCACACACACAAACACACACAAACACACACAAACACATCCACTTTAAGATGTCTAATTAAATATAGCAGAAAGAAAAAACACACACACATATAATCAGAGGGAGTGTACCCACCGTGCCAGTTTGCTGAGACCAAGAACTCGCTTGTTTGGTAGGTAACCGATGTGAACCTGCAGAGGAAAATTGTAAAAGAAGATATTTGTAAAATCATGGGTGAAAAAGTGAGCAAGTCCAAAACTTATCTGATACAAAACAAAAAGAAAAAATAATCTAAGACCTTCTGCTGTAAACATTTAAGGAGACAAAGGAGGACAAATTTGTAGGATTAGTGAGAGTAGGACATGGAAACGGGATGATCCTAAGGTATTAAAACAGGAGTATTCAAGAAGTGAAAACACGGCCAAGGCACTTCAAGATCAACACAAGATTCATGCAGATGTAATCCTAACAAGTAAGAAACTCAAAAATCTTTCAGTGAATCGGTGAAATCATTTGAATAAACATGATCTGACCCTTTCTGGTCTCCTTCAGAGCCTCAAAACCTAAACAGTTTCACATTTAGTCTGTTATTTAAAGCTCGAGCACTTCATGTCAGGAACACGTTGACTTTCTTTGTTTCTTCCCTCCACGGTTTCACAACAGCAGCCAACACATTTCTGATTTACTGAATATTTAACATCTACATTTCTGGTAGAGGCATCATCACAGGAGTCTGAAAAAGATGGTAGGAGCTGATTTATACTCATGGAGTCCAGAAGTGTCTCATTGTCTCACCTTTAGAGACAGAGAAAGGTTTTCTTCTCCCGTTGTCAGTGTGTGCATCTGTACAAATCAGAATACTGGCTTCTTTCATAGATCTCTTGTAGTTTCTAATCCTCAAAAAGGTGGTTGTTTTTCACTGGATTTATTATCATCCAAATCCATTCTGGTAACCTTTCAACTCCCTTCGCCCACTTCTTGTTTCATAAAGAAGTTTTTCATGGACTATCTCTTTGGTTTTTGCTATAGCAACACCTTTGGTCAGATCAGTAGTGTTTTTCTGGGATAAAGACTCGGTTTCCCATGAGCACCATCACCGACTGCAGTAAGAACGTCACTCTTGCCAAGTTGTGAGTCTGTACTGGTATTTTCAAAAAGGGAATGAAAACTCTTGTTTAGCTTTCTTCTGCTTTTTTGACCTTTTTTTTTTTTTTTTTTTTTTTTTTTTTTTTTTTTACAGTCCAGCTCCAGCTTCTATCATTACTGTAAAATAAATCCAAGAAATCCCTTTTCTTCAGAAAAAAGCTAAGATTTTGCCCTTCACTTCTAAACTTTCCTGGCCATCGTTATGTCAACAAAAGTCTATTTTTCCGAATATGTTTTTGTGTCTCCTGGAAAAATCCAATCTAACCATGAAAACTGAGAAGTAGTTTTTAGACATAACTAATTGTGTCTTTGATAATCTCATTTAAAGATGTGGATTATGAACTGGAAAAGTTAAGAAATTTCAAAATCACTTTTCAAAAAGTCCTGACAGGGCCTCACTGTTATTTGTCTTTCCTCTCTCCTGCTCATTTGGTTGTAATTTCAGTAGCAAATCTTTCTAGATAGCTTGAAGAACCCCTTCCCAGTCTTCAAAAGTGTCCCACTGCCCTTCCTCCTGACAGAAATATCGTCCAAAGCGGGGTCAACCCAGACCACGTGGCTGAGGCTGACTGAGTCCAAGCTCCTCTTTTTACAGACTCAGGAAATACATTCATGTGATTTTATGACCCGTCTTCAATGTTTCCATCAACAAAAATCTGATCCAAATCTGACCTCTGTCCATGCAAGTCTTTGAATAAATATGTAGTCAATTGCTTCTTGGAAACGTTGACCCCTGACTGATGCTTTAAGTGTAATTCAACTAAATGCAAAGTGTTTTTTCAAGGAATTACCCCAAAAACAAACTTAAGACCTCATGTATATGGAATCCCAAAAGATTCACTGAATAAATAAAAACAACAATTTGAAATAAATGCCAATTTGATAAATAAAAGAAAAATATGTAATTAAATTGTAAAATGTGGCAATATTATTTTAAAATATTTTTATCATTCTTTAAGATTGAATTATTATATTTAAATATTTGATATAATTATTTTAACAATTTCATGATTTTTAAACTAATGATTTTTTATTTATTTTCCAAGGTCTAAAAAAAAAAAAATGTTGTTTCATAATGTTCTCTCCACATTGGCCTTTTTATTGCATACTGTCGTTTTTCATCAGGGAATTACCCAAAAACTAGGGATGGGAATCGAAAACCAATTCCAACTGAGAATCGTTAACAGTTCCATCAAAGAATCAATATCATTAATTTTGTTGCTAATCAAATCCCTTATCAATTCCATTCAATTGACAGGGTTCAGAAGTGTCAGAATTGTGGCTTAATTTTAATTACACCTACTGCACAACCTTAAGTGAGTGGAAACACCAGCAACTTGCTGAAGCAGTTATCTATACTGGGATGTATGTTTGGCATTGTTGCCACTGAAAATCAGACCATTTGCCCACATGCAAAATTTACTGGAATCAGCAAAGGAATCGTTAAAAAATTGAATGGATTAGCAGGATTGTTGTCAGCATTGGTATTGATAAAATCTTATAATTCCCCATCCCTACCAAAAACAAACTTAAGACCTCATGTGAGGAACTTTTGGCTTTCTTTTCCCTTCCTTGAGCTTCTGATTAGAGTTAAAATGTGTTTTCAGACAGAATGGTTCTCATCAAACTTTCTTTAAACTGTCAGATTTGTTACTCACTCTGAATCTTTACAGGCTGACAGAAGCTGTTTAATACTGCACCACAGAACAATGTTTCAGTTCCATCTCACATCATACAGGCCGACCCTGTCCCTGTTTTTATTTCAGCATAAGACGAACAAAATGGACAAAGAGGCACCACCTAAAGACAAGAGGAGCAGGTGGATGAGCAGCAGACGAGAGCAGGAAGAGACAGAGTCGTCAGCTGGAGAATCACTACTGTGGATGTCTGGAGGCTCTAACTCTCTTAAGCACACGTGCACACCACTCAAATGTCAAATGCAATTTGTTGACAAGCCGAGAGAAAGGGCAGCAGCAACAAGCGTGCAGAGATCTTCCTTTCTGTTCTTCAGATCCCTCCCTGTGCGCTCAGCATCCTGACATATCGACATCTAACAGAGCGGCTGTGACGCTGCTTGCACATCAGTCTGCTCACTGGTTTCAGAACATTTAAGTGTTTTTTTTCCAAAAAAAACAAAACAAAAACAGTGCTTCCACTTTTCTCAGCTTACTCTCATGTAGTCAGTTTTTACTCGGACAGATTTTAGCTGCTGTAAAAGTACAAAAAAGAAACAACCATCATTTTTGAAGGATGAATCCTCAGCTTTTTTCTTTTGTTTAAAGTTTGTTTGTTTAAATATAAAGTTAGACATCTCCTGTGATTGGCTGGAAAGTTTCAAGCCTGATTCGATAGATTATTTTAACATGCTGTCTTCTTTCACAGTTGTCCTGATACTCTGCAACAATTTGCTCCTCTGTTACAGAGACTAAAAGAGTTTAGGAAATAGTGTCTACATCTGCCAAAAAAATGAAGAGGAGGAGGAGGAAGAGGAGGAGCTCTCTCAGTGGTGAGTCACTGACACACAGCAGACAGATGAACAGATGTGCGACGGTGGATAAGAGGTGACGCTGCTGACGGTAGCAAGGAAAGGGAGGAGGTTTAGAGACATGAACAGCCACCTGATGGACACTGATACACACACGCACACACACAGGAGGTGTGGTAAGTGTTGATGTGATTCACTGCTGTCATCAGAGCCCATTTGCAGTGGTGGGAAAGCATCAGCTGCCAGCCTCTATTGTCTTAAACGACATGCACCTGCAGGCGAAGATGGAGGGATAAGAGGGAGCAGAGGAAGAAAACTCCGACCGAGGGAAGAGGCCAATCAGGTTTCAGAGGAGAGTAATGATGTCAAAGGAGAAGGATGGTGGCTTAAACAAAAGGAATAAAAGGCTGGATAAACAGATCTCAGCTAATCTGATTGTTTCTTCTGTCTCTGCTGCTCTGCAGACCTCCGGAGAAACATCACAGAGAAGACTGGTTTGTTAGAAACATGTGAGCATCTTTAAGGCTAGAAATCTGATATTTGAAGCCTCTATGAGAACACAGTTTAAAAAGGCAGCTCTTTACAGAATTTTCTGTAAAATCTGCAAAATGAGGCAGGAGGGTTTAATCCACGGCAGGAAGAGAAGCTCAACAAACAAAAGACATGCACAAAGAGCTCCAGTAAAACTTAAAACTGTGTATTTCTCTCACCCTGCCGAAGATGGGCACCAGGTGATGCTCACACATGGAGAACATGTCGATGTCTTTGACGATCACCATCTCATCGTGGTCCTCATCAAAGATGGCGTCATTCAGCACGTCTGCAAGAGAAACGGGAAGTCATAAAAATAATCAAATTTTCCTGTAAGAAAAAATACCCCAGAGACACTTGATCTATTTCCAGCCTCTGTTTAAAACAACGTCCGGACAAGACAAATAATTACACAATGTTATCACTCATTTTTGTTTTTGGATGTTTCTAAATTTCTTTATTTAGTTTACAGAATGAGATATTTTTGATTCATCCAAAAGTTTTGGGCACATTTTTTGCACAGTTCATCCTCTTTACTTTATAGAGCTTATATTATCCAATCTAAATGTATTTATGAAGCACATTAAAAAATAACAAAATGCTGACCAAAGTGCTGTACAGTAAAAAATTAAAAACAAACAATGAAACGCAAACACAGGAAAAAGTCAAAACTGGAGAACGCCAGGGAGTAAAAGTGTGTTTTTAAGTTTGATTTGCAAACAGGCATAGAGGGGGACAGCCTAATAAGAAGAGGAAGAACATCCCATTTGATGCAGGGACTGAGAAAGCTGGGTCACCCCTGAGCTTCAACTTTGACCTGGGGACAGTCAGAAGACACTGATCGGAGGATCTAAGAGTTCAATACAAAAAATGTGGGGTTTTAAAAAGTCAAAAAGATAGATCACAAAATTTAAAATCAATCCTAAAATGCAGAGGAAGCCTGCAAATTAGTCATTATCTATAAACAAACATCTGTCTTTATCTGTGTCTATTTGATGCAACTTCAAAACACAACAAATAAAATCATTTGAATTTTTCATGCAACTGCAAGTGTTTTGGTTTTCACAAGTTTAAGAAACCAGTTTGTAGTTTTTTGGGGGGGGCTGAATCCCCTGTGGAGCATCTTTAAAAAGAGATTTTTAGTCGTACATTTCTGACTTTTCTATCAAAATCATTGGCAATCCATGTTAATAGATTACATAGACAAACAGCTTCATATCCTTCATTTTCATTTTCATTTTCATTTTCATTTTCGCTGACCCTACCATAAAAACTCTTTGAAGCACTTCTTTTCCTTAGTACTTGTGTGCACCAATAATAAAAACTGTAGGAATTTGAATTTATGAGTCAAAATTTTGCTTAGTTTTCAGTCATCATTAAACACAATCAATCAACTTTGATTGAAAAAAAAAATTAAAAGCTTTCCTTGTAATTTTCCATCCTTTTTTTAATTCTGACTTGCACTTAGATTTACTGCTCTAATTTTACCAACATAATCCATGTTTATCCAGATTATCCTGGTTTCTCGATCCAGTTTGAATTTCTAATGTGTTTATCATGAAGCTACTTTATGTTTTTCCCCGTGCCCTCCAATGACAGACTGATGGAAACCACCTGGACCTGATGTTCACCTGCTCGCTTCAGCTGCTCCCCTCTCTTTGTTGTTGACTTTCTGTGTTTCTTTCAAGCAAACATCCTTGTGTAATTATAGCTCTGCCTCCATACTCTCCTTCCTGTTGTTGCTTTATTGCATTTTTCAGTCGCCAGGGGTTCAATAAACCGCTTTATCTGTTCGTGACGATGCAGACGCCTCTCGCTCACTGCGGCACTTTTTAATTTCCTGACTGGCGATCTGTTAAAGGGAGAGGAGCCAGGGTCACTGATGAACAGGAGACATGCTGACTTGTTGCTGCAGAGTTTTTATTTGACGGTGTGTGTGAGTGTGTGAGTGAACCAGGTAATAGGTGGTTACGAGCATTTTTAGGTCAGTTTTTGGCATTTTTGTTAAGTTGATGATGACGCATGTTGGTGAAGGAGAGAAGAATAGTCCAACCATCAAAAAGAAATAGTGACGCAGGAACCTTCTTTTATACCTGTGTGTGGTTTAATATTTGATCATACATGTTCAACACTTAAGTATTTTAAACAAAAAAGTGTCAATAGAGGCGGTGAAAAAGGTTTTAGAACTGAAAAAAAGAGTCAAACCTCTTGAATAATAACTGAGAGGATGTTACTGTAACAGTTAAAGATTCTTCTCAGAGCAACATCCCCCTGAAGCAAAATAACGTCACCTTAAACAGATAAAGGGCAGCGGGTGAGGACTGTCTGTTCTGATGCCCAGGGTGACCATAAAGACAGTGTGTGTGTGTGTGTGTGTGCTGACATGTTCTTAATGAAGCAGGATACAGTTAATGAGTAAATTACTGAATAAACATGGTTTATTATTTGATTTTCAGATGTGTGTGTGTGTGTGTGTGTGTGTATTAAATGGTGCCCACTCATTACTAAAACACACACACACACATTTCCTATTAATAGCCATGACCCGGGGCATGAATTCATGACTCACCCGTTTACATTTGACGCCTGAAAACACACCGTTTTCGACACACAGTTAGTGTTAACTGACATTAAAAGCTTGTTGCTTTTTTTCTATCTTAACATCCCATAATATTCTCAATTCATGATAATTTCAAATCCATTTAAAAGTGAAAATATTACTTTATGTTGATCAAAAGTGTGTAGAATGACTCATGACTCGATGATTGATGCTGTGTGTGTGTGTGTGCGTGTTAGTAGGTTTGGGTGTGTATTTCTATCCTGTGAGGCAAGGTAAGGATATCTGTGTAGTTGTTCGCCATTATAACCCTGCTGTGCCAAATACCAAACTCTGATTGGTCGGAAGAGAGTCAAGCACATTTCACCTCAGCTTGTTGACACTGTGGCAAAGCGGGAAGCAAGTGAATCGCTAAATCATAACAATCCTTCAAAGCTCTGAGATGCTAGTTGCTAGGTGCCGCCCTGTTGGCTATGGCTGCCTTTTGCAGCAGCTCTCTCTTCTTTCTCCGTTTCTTGTAACTTTTTTCGTCTCTTTTTCGTAATCTTTGTATTTGGAGTGGATCATTACTTTGTATTGTTTGTTTGTTGGTCATGGACGCCAAACTTTTTGCGGCTTCAGTGATATTTTTACTATTTTTTCTCCTGTGTTTGTCTGGAGATCCTACATGTAACCATGGCTGCTTTGTTTACATGTGAACTCAGCTGTTAGCAGCCTGTAGCATGTCAATGCTAACTGGTGTAAGGCCTGATGTCTTCCAATAAGGTGAGGAGAAGGAGGTGAGGATGACGTACTGGTTCTCAGGTGTGAGCTAAGAAGTGACGACATCAACCTGTCCTTCCATTCATTGTTATTGGGAACGTAAGATCTATCTCCAGTAAGATGGACGAGCTAGCTGTGCTGACCCAGCAACAGAGGGAATACCAAAAGGAGGAGTAGCATCATGCTATTCACAGACATGGCTAACGGAGCTAACATCAGACCCCAACACCACATTGGAAGAGCTTCCCCTGCTGTGAGCAGACAGGATCCAGGAGATGGAGCATGACTGAAGAAGCTCAGTCCTGGACCCTGTGGAGGTGGAGGCTGGCTGAACAGGAGAATGATGGACAAGCTGTCATCATCCATTTTCTTATGGACCTTTTAGCACTTTCTATACACTTTCTTACTTTTGTTTTCTTGATTGCTGCTGTGACTTCAATTTTGTTGTACTTGTTACAATGACAATAAAGTTCTATTCTATTATTGACAACAATCACTGGATTGTTAATCTGCTCTTTACCTCTGTGTTAGCTTTTAAAATGTCTTACAATGAAATGCAAGTGACGTCAAGAAACTTTTAATTGTGAGACCTTCCAAAACCAAGAAGCTGCAAATAAGTAGACTGGAAAAAACTTTTAAGCATTGAGTAAAATGTTAAATTTTCTGGCATTACAATACTCAAGTTAACTCTTAAATTCTTATACAATGATCACCTTTAGTTTTAGCATTGTAGAAGCTAAAATAAGTTTAGCCGATGTCTTGCAGTAAAGATCAGTTTTTCTCAGTTTTTTTTAGACCAAGGACCACTTATACTTCCAGAAAAATCTTGCAGACCACCATGAGCTAAATATTCCCAGAACAACACCCCAGAGATCAAACTCATGAACTACAAACTCACATCAAACATGTTGTTGTAATTACAGCAGCTATAGTAAAAAAGTGAACTTAGTCCCTCTTGATTTTTTTTTTTTTTTTTTGAATGAGGGAAAAAAACGACCTGAGTATAACGACATCACTGATATATTATTCCATAATACTTAAAATTTCCAGTATTTAAATACTTAAATTCTTAGATTAAATGACATCACACAATGCTTTTATAAACCATTTTTTATTAATTTGTGTGGGAGCCATACTCACCTCCCTACCCCTCTTTTTTCTCAAATCTTCCATTAAAAAAAAAAAAAAAATTCTCCTCAGGGTCCGCGGACCACTACGGGACGCTGATGGACCACTAGGGGTCCACAGACCACAATTTGAGAAATACTGGTATAGATTAGATTGTCACATTGATGACATCAGAGCAGAATCTCATAGTCAGGGAGCTAAGATATTTTTGTTGACTGTCACTTTTTGTTGTCATGCTAATTTTTTTTCACCTTGGTTCTATCACCATCATTTGTTTAGTTTTCATCCAGTATTATTTTCCAATTTTTTGCCTGAATTACATATTGTTTCGTGACGGTTTTTGGATTTTTTTGCACAATAAACCCTTTGAACTGATCGCTGGACTTTTATTGAAAATTTTTGGACGCGTCACAAAAGGAGGAGCTTCACCCAGCAGCTGAACAATAGTAAGCAACAAGCATGATACATCTAAAGAAGACATCTCCTCCAATGTAACTCAGTGGTTTTGTGATGCCATTGTGCCTTTAAGTAGACGATACATTTAATTTAACATGTCCAAATTTTGCTTTTTCTAAATCCAAATTCTTTTAAATGCATCATAAAATAAGTCTGTGTCCTCGGTCAACCCTGCAGCTAATATTGAAATGTCCTGGCTGTGTGAAATGTAATAATCCTTTAAAGCTCTGGGCCTTTGACTGAAGACTGGTCAGTCATATTCAAGCACATGAGCACTTTCTGTGCTTTCCAGCAGCAACATGGTCGTATAAGCCAGCTGTGAGTGTGTGTGTACTTTCAGGACGCCTGCTTGACACTCCATCAGTGTAGGAATAAGTGTGTGTAAAGTGCAGATGCTGGAAGTGGAATGTTGTTAGGTGTCAATTTTAAATAATGAGAAAAGAAAACCAGAACATTTAAAGATTTAATTTTTCTTGATAGAGTTTGACGCAACATGGAGATTTCAGATTCTGTAATGTGTGACCACACTAGAATAAAAAAAACCCTAAAGATTACAAGAATTATAATATTGCCAGGATTGGGTATATGAAAGGATGGCCAGCAGGAGTTGGAGTTGAATTCCCATAAGATGACTGATTCCTGATTTGGACCCCAGATAAAATGTTCTGGGTCAGAATAAAGAAAAAATTATATATATTCGTTAATACTCTGAGGAAAAATAATCAAATTTACTTTTTTTCAGATGGAAACAAACAACATGATTTAGAGACTAAGGGAAATTGCCACATTGATTGGGATAATTAGTTAAGAGTAAAAACATGCAGTAAGCAGAAAAAGTGTTCAGTGTCTGTAATCTGGCTCCTATAACATCACAAGCTTAATAAATTCCTGCTTAATCTCCTCATAACTCTTCCTCATTACAGTTTGTTGGTCATGTGCTCAACAACAAGAGGATTTCTAGCTCATGTTGTGATGAAAGCTGAACCCATGACCTGCGTGCACGCATGCTAACACACACACACACACACACACACATGCGCACAATCACAGTAATCAAACAGTGTGAAACTTTAAAAAAGGCTGTAACTCTCCACAAACATCCAGCAGCCTAAAAACTAAAACACGTGTTTTTTGTGTTCAAAGGGGAGTCTCCAGTTACGACCAATCAGCATGCAGATAGACCACCACCTCCTGAAGAACAACACACATGTGTGTCATCATTATCTCGTCCCCTTCTCGCTCGGACGTGAGGGGAAACTGGGAACTGTACCTGTGTTTGAAACTGGACCAAACACCTCCTCCTCTCACATGGTGCCCTCACGTTTTCTCTCACGTCCCTGCATTCTTTCCTCCAGCATTACAACGCACCAAACGACCCCCACAACAAACTGACTCCAGATGGAGTTCTGGAGATGGAGGAGAGGGGGCAGATCCCTGACAGCAACCACTCCTGGGAGAAGCCGGCCAATGTGGACCCAACACTGTGTGTCAACCCCTTCACCGGGTGTTCCAAACCCCCTAACCCTCATCTGTACATGACTCAGCAAACAGGCTCTGGAAGTGAGTCCAGAGCAGCAGGCCAGGCTGGTTTGACTGGATTTAACATGAACCAGAGGAGGGATAGGCCGATCAACGACAAGGTGTCCCTTCTGATTTTAATATCAGTCACTCCCATCTTCGCAAAAGAAGTCATCCTGCTCTCCATCAACAGACAAATCTATTGCAAATTGCGAGAATGGGTAATATTTAAAAATCAGTCTGTGTGCTGATGATCTTGTTATGCAGACGATGAAGAGGCGTCACTGCAAGTTAGAAACACTGAAAGATCGTATCACGTAATCTTAAAAATAAAACAGAACAACAGTGCCTTCCATTAAGAAGTGGACATACCCTGTGGGTCTAAAAAAAAGCGAGTCAAAAAAGCCTTAGGCTGCATTCTCTCTTAATGGCCACTAGGGGCAGACTCCGCTGATTGTAGGAAATAGTGAACTTGTTTAAGGAAGAAGTAACCCACTTCTTGAAGATTTTTCATCTCATCTTACATTCGAATGACCCCACAAACTCATTAAATCTCTCTGGTAAAAGTTAGCGCCATCTTTTGGTTTACGAAGGGATCGATGGGTCAAACAAATAAACAAACTGTTGAGTTTCCGGTAATAAGAGAATTGTACTAGAAGTGATACAGACTGATAACTAGTCATAAATAATCCGATAACATCCAAAGTGGATGTTAAAAAAAAAAAAAAAAAAAAGGCTGCAAGTTTTTTTTCCTCTTAAAGTATCCACTAAGTGTAGTCTATTTACTATAAGTCCATAAAATCCCAAAAAATACTTGAAAATATTGAAATGCTGAAGCCAATAGTCGTGTTATCAAACTATTGTCTTGCTTAATCAACAGTGTAAAGAACGTTGATTACTTTTTTTACCTTGACTATTGTAGAAACTGAAGCTGTTATCAAACTTTTCTTTAATATTTAAAACAAATTCGGTCAAATTCCTGCTGAATAAGCTAATTAGCATTTTGTGGTTTATACAATTAACAGATTATCCTAATAGCTTTGGATCAATTTCTGCCAAGCCAATAATCGATAAATCGCTTCAGCTCTGACTCAAACAGCTGTTGCTGAACTGTTTTTATTGTCTTCTTTGGCAGTTTTAAGGAGGTTTGAGAACTTTTACATGAACTTCAAACAGGGTCAAAGTTTACAGGGGCAGTGTTTACCTCTCCCTCTGCAACATAAGCTACTAAAAAAGTCATATTTGCCAACAGTTGTCATTTTTACTCCACTTTTTCTACTCCACAGGCATAACAGAGTACAAAATGATATCCAACATTGTTGCAACTTTCTTGGAGATTCAATGTGATGCATTTTACACACTGACACTTAAATTAATTATAAGATGGAATATAAGTTGCTGTATCACCATATCACTCTCCTCTATCTGCATAGGAGTACTTTGTGCTTTGAAATTTCCATGCTTTACTTATTTTACAGAATTGTGCTTGTATTTTCCCAGCTTTTACTGATGACGAATGCCTCTCACAAATATCTGAAATCATTACACAATCTGTCCCTTTATAAGTAGGCTCAATATGAAGGATTATAGCCCACGATTTGGCTAAATATTGAGCAGCATCTTGTTAAAATGAAAATCAACAATGATGGTGTCCAGGAACTTTTCTTTCAGAAAGACAAATAAAGTAGTAAATGAAGTTATAAACATAGACGTGTTAAAAGATGAAGTAGTAATGCAAATAAGTATGTTGACTTGAGCACATGTCTTTAGTATTTGTTTTTAGCTTTAGTACTTTCTTTGCGTGCACACTTCTTACTTAAGAGGGACATCTTGTTCTTTTAACTCCAAAACAGCCCTATGAATCTATAAAAGTGTGTTGTTTTTCTTTTAAAAGGTTATAATGTCTAAGTCTTATAATTCATTAAGGAAGGCATGTGGATCATTTCTGTGGATGCCTGAAGCTGCAGAGTGAATTTTGGGATGTGTTTGCAGTCCACATGACACCTGTTGAACCGCAGCACAAATCCCCTGCACCTCTGAGCGGCTTTGTGGATTAAAAAACTCACCGATGATTTTCTCCTGGTAGCCCTTGGTGAAGAACTGCATGGCTGTCGCGGCTCTCCAGGGGGTCTTGAGGAGCCCCTGCCGCTGAGGGTCCTCCCCAAGCCCCCGCAGGATGGTGGTGTAAGCGGCAGCCAGGGAAGGCAGGCTCATCTCGTTGTCCTCCACGCTTCTGGTGCGCTCCTCCCTCCAGCTCTCCATCACCGCGTTGGTCTGCCGGTGCGACCCGCACTCTGCACCCGGAGGTTGGGGAGCGGGTGCGCGCACGGGGCCGCCGGCCGGCCGCTTCACAAGCCCGTCAAAGTGTCCGTTAGGCACGGAGCTGCTGTCCCCGCTTTCTTTGATCTCTTTCGACGTGTACTGAGTCTGTTTGGAGTGCTCCATCACTTCTTTTTCGTCTTCACTTTGTGTTTCTGTCTGCTGGGCACTCACTGACACACTTTCTCCACCTGATTGATCGTTTGCACTTGTTGTTTCACTTTTTGTGCGCGCTACTCGAGCAGCTGCTGCATCCTCAGCCTTTATAACAGCAGGATAATCCAGAGAGGGCTCCTATTGGCTGAAAGGCTCCAGGGGGCGGAGCCACTCAGTCTGACTCTCCCATGAACCCTGAAAATGATGAACCAGGTTCATAATGTACCACAGGTGCTGTTTCCATCTAACGAGGCTCAGTTCTTGATTCAGTGTTTAATGTATAACTTCATATTCATTGTACTAACTTGGAGACTGAAATTCTCTAAACCCTGCTTCTAAAGTGATAGGCTACTTGTGCAATAAAATCAGAAAAGTCTTAACTGAGATTTATTTCAGGGCTTTGACTTTAATCTTAGAATCTAATTTAAATCTTAAACTTCTCACTTATTTCAGAATAAGGACAGAAAAAAAAAAACTCAAAATTTTGACATTTGACATGTCATTCCACATTTTCACAGAGGTCTTTTGTAAATCCTGACTTTTGAAGTCATAATGTGAAAATATGTTGATATAGTCGACAGCATATTTCAGCAACACCACAAAGTGTAGGTGCCTTACACAATAATTTCAAATAATAGAAAAAAACATGTTGAAAGGAGACATTTTAAAAGCATTAAAATATTTAGGAGTCATTCAAACAGACTGATCAAATGATATTAAAAAAAGTCTGAACAACCCATTAAAAACATTCAGAAAGCATAAAAAGTTGGAATAATGTTATATTAAAGAGGTTAAAAATTACTGAGGAATTTTAAAGAAGTTATAGAAGCATTGCAAAAATGAATTTACATTGAGATCTGGTATATTTAAGAAAGACATAATCATCGCAAGATTTGATGATGATTTTTGAGTTCATTTTAAAGTTTTATTGATTGTTTTTAAGTGCTTGAATGGTCCGGCTCCACCTTATTTAACTGAACTTTTAAAGCCTCATATGACTACCAGGGCGCTTAGGTCATGAAACCAGTTGCTCCTGGCAGTACCTCAGACAAGGCTCTCCACTCGGGGGAGACCCTTTCCTATCTTTTACTCTACTTTTATTGTTTTTATTCTTATTTTATTTTATTTCTGTTTTTATGCATATTTAATGTTTGGCTCCTTAATATAAAGTGTATGAGAGATTGTTTTGTACCCCTGTAAAGCACTTTGGTCAACCAAGGTTGTTTTTAAATGTGCTCTATAAATAAACTTTGACTTGACTTGACAAGACAGAAGTTGATCAAACAGGAAGGGTCATATACTATATTTTAGAAATAAAGTTTTCACTTATTTCACCATTAACTTTTTTAGTGTAAACCCTCTCACCAAGCAAGACAAGAGTGACATGATATTAAACCACGTTAAACACACCAGGCTTCTTTATGACACCTCACAATCTACACCTGTAGTCAGGTAAACAACAGACATGCTGGAGGCTGTGGACAGGTGAATGCAGGTCCCTTGCATTTTCCCTGGTTAGGTTTGAAAGTTGAAACATTTTAGGGCAGTTTCTGGATTTTTGATGAGATTTATAAATACTTAAGGACCCACAGATTGTACACATTGGATATCAAAGGGATGACACCTCTTTAAAGTCCTGTGTAAGAAGGCAATCACAAGGAACTGGCCAAAATGTGACCCTCCTCAACAACAGAAGTTAGAGGTCAAGGAATTAGTAATCTACTCAGGTGAGGGAGTCTGCAAATCTTTTAAGAGTTGAGTGGCTAGTAATTTATTTTTTAACTTTTAACATCTGAGCTTGTAGGGTAAAGGCAGGACAAATTAAGAAGCTGAAAACCCAGATGTGAGCTTTGGTTTTTCACCTGATTCCCAGACAAGAAAAATGAAAGCACGTTGGTTTTATATATTTGATTTGTAATCAACAATTTTAAATTTGATGCCAAATGAAAGAAGAAAAAAATCAAAGGCAAAGCCGTTAACAGAAAAGTACATTTATTGAATTGTTAAAACATATTTAAAGAATTAATGAGAAGATACATAAAAACAAGCAGGACAAAAAAAAAAAATACACCATTTTTCATGACCCATGAGGGATTCTTATAAACCTTTATGTTCTGATGAAGTGCCCAAATTGATGAATGATTCTCATTTAACACATCAATGTCCACATTAGCAACAAATACCAAACATGTAAAACCCTTTAGTTTTTGTTAAAAGCAAACGCCGAAAGCTTTGACGAAGGATCCAACGATTTCTTCTTCTTCGCTTCTGCTTGTCCATTTTCATTTTCCCCTCCTCCTCCTTCCACTTCTCCTCCCTCTGCTCTTTTCCTCTTCTTCGGATCTGCAGCTTCTCCACTTTGGCCTTTTGCTCTTTCCGTCCATGACTGAAGGGGGGAAAATAAAAGGACATGAAAAGCACGCGTTAATTACTGAGAGAGAATCGGACAGAATGGTATTGTGTCTCTGTTTCCATCCAGGCAGCAGACACCTACATGCTGATGACTAAACACACGGACGCTCAGGCGTACACTTTGAAATTGCATCCTGTCATGTATAATCACTATTGACAGGCTGCGTCTCTTTGGCCTCTTTTCCTCCTCATGCTTTTGTTTTTTTTTCCTCCCTCCAGTCGAGACAAAAGGAAGCGCTTTCCTGGACGTAATGGAGCTGGGATGAATCATCACAGCCTGCTGATGGAGTGGACTGGCAGCATCACAGGACACACACACATTTACAAACACACACTTTTCACCTCCAGTGGTCATACAAGCGCCGCCATTAACCCCGTTAAAATTCAAACGCACAGAGGCACCACCAGAGCAGAGCTGGTTGACACAACAAGCTTTGACATCTCACCATTCAAGCGTAATTTGATTGTATTTGGACAAAATAATGAAATTAAGAAGAACTCACTCCATGTCACACACACAGCCCTCAGACGTTAACGAGGATACTGGATCATTGTCCTGCTTTCATTTAAACATTTACACAGCTAAAAAATAAAAAACCTGACTGCTTTTAGAAAACTACAGTGAAGAAATAAACCAGAATGCACCTTTGACTTCAGTGTCACCTGTAGTATTTTTTGCTCCTTAATAAAAGATCTGAAGTAACGATGCTTGATATCTGTAGAGGACTACAACATTTTTTAAACAGACCAGAGTAAGCTGCTTGGACTGATTTTAGACTCTAGCCGATAACACCTTAAAGAGGAGGTATTCTGCTTTTAAATTATTCATAATTTTTAGCTGAAAACAATCCATATTTTCTCCCACTGTTTCAGAAAACCCTTGTTTCAACCTCTTTTCTAAATGCTTAATTTTAGCTGCTGTCACTTTAAGCCTCCCTGTTTCACGAACCCCCTTCCCTCTGATTGGCCAGCCCTCTGGAGGTCTGCAGAAAGCAAAGCAATGGGTAGACCTTGGTGTTTGAGGCCCACTTCTCAATTGCCATTACTCAGTTTGGAAAACTTATGTGCTGACCCAATTTCAGTACGTCTCATGAAAACCTTGTGCTATTTACTGTATTCACTGTATATCTGTGTTTAAAAAATGAGAAAGCAGAATAACCCCTCTTTAACTTTGTTTTTCAGTTTGATGTTTTTCATTTGATTCAAGAGGTTAATGTAAAGAAAATAAACTTCAACAGTATTTTTACTTTTTACCCACTACAAGGTGTTAAGCGCCGTCCTGTTGTGGCATCCCTCTCTTATTTGTCTAATTATTGTAATTTTTTCATCTCTTTTTCGTCATTTTTGCATTTGGAGTGGGTCTTTACTTTGTATGGTTCATTTGTTGGTCATGGACACCAAACTAGTTTTGTCTTGAGTAATATTTTTACTATTTTTGCTCCTGTGTTTGACTGGAGATCCTACATGTAGCCATGGCTGCATTGTTTACATGTGAAATCAGCCATTAGCAGTCTGTAGCATGTCAATGCTAACTAGTGCATGGCCTGATGTCTTCCCACAAGGTGAGGAGAAGAAGGTGAGGACAATGTGCTGGTACTGAGGTGAAAGCAAAGAAGAGACAACATCGACCTGTCCTTCCATCCATCATTATTGGGAACGTAAGATCTATCTCCAATAAGATGGACGAGCTAGCTGTGCTAACCCAGCAACAGAGGGAATACCAGAGGGCAGAGTAGAATCATGCTATTCACAGACATGGCTAACAGAGTTAACACCAGACACCAGCGCTATAATTGGAGGAACTTCACCTGCTGTGAGCAGACAGGATACAGGAGACAGAGACTGAACAGACTGATGAGGAGGCTCAGTCCTGGACCCTGTGGAGGTGGAGACTGGCTGAACTGGGGAATGATGGACAAGCTGTCAGCATCTATTTTCTTACGGACCTTTTTGCACTTTTTATACACTTTCTCAATTTTGTTTTCTTGATTGCTGCTGTGACCCCTGAATTTCCCCTCAGGAATAAATATAGTATTTTGTCTTCTATCCTATTCTACTAGCTCGGCCTGTAGCTCCAGATAATGGGGACTCATTAGTTACTGTAACCCTTTTGTTACCCAGATGTAAACAAGAACAGATACCAAATGGGGGCTTGACCTTTGGGGTACAGAAAACAATGATTAATTCCCAAGTTACATTCCACTGAGTGATGCATAACTAGCCTAGTTAATGGGCATTAACCTGCTAAGAGGACTGAAGGCTGCTGCTAATAGTAGCTACAATCTGTGAAAGAAGTTGTTTACCTGTAGATTGTGATCCCATTTTTAGCCGTGTTTAATACATCATGCTGCATTTTGATTTTTTTTCAAGTGTTTTTTTCCTTGGACACACTTTTTACAAAAATCAAGAAAAGATTAAAAAAAAAAAGTGAAATCAGGGTGGCAGAGGATTTCAATATTTTCAAAGTGCTTCAGGTCTAATTAAGTGTTATAGGAGCCCCAGGAAAGCCTGGTGGTCAAATCATGTGTCCAACCTGCGGCCCCTTTCCTGCATTTCACTCCCCACTCTCTGCCTGTTTCCTGTTCCATCCACCGTCCTGTCACCTGAATAAAAGCCCAGCAATAAAAAGTGAAAAAGCTGTTTTAACTTCAAATCACTGATATTATCCTTTGAAGTCTCTTAAAAGAAATGTGCACCATGAACCGTTCCCTCCTGCAGACTGACCAGCTCTCTGTCCCTCACAGTATTATCATGAGATCAATGCTTTGTGCCCTCGCTGATAAAAACACACTCCACTGGGTTCCCAGGCAACAGGCGTCTCCCCCCTCCACTCCCACATCCACTTCCTCTTTTGTTTCAGTGGAGTGTCATTGTGCTTTCTGCTGAGGGTCTTGATGAATGCAGGGTCAGGACCTGGTTACTATACAGGCACACGGATTGATGTCTATTAGCCGTCAGGTGGATGAAAGGATGAGGTCTGTTATTACTGACACAGCAGGCCTCATTATGAAGCCATTGACTGAACACAGCTCAGGAGATATGAAGTGTGAGAGGGGGCACTGCTGTGAAATTTACAGTGAAGAAACAGAGAGCAGCTCCTCTATGGAATTAGATTTGTGTCAAAAAGAATCAAACAAAAAAATTAAATTGCAAAAAAAAAAATATACAAATTTGAGAGTTATAATCTAACTCAAGCAAAAAATGTATTAGTTGCAATCAATATATTTGTGTAATTATGTAAATAATTAGACTTTAACTTCTCCTGTCATGTTGTTTACAGTTTTGCCTTTTATTCTCAGTGATCAGACTTTTGTTCTCAATGTCAGCTTTCTCGTTTGCGCGGCCTGATTTTTTGATAGTGATTTTTGACACAAACCTCTTGAGTGGGTGGGCTTTGTGTGGAACGCGTTCTCATTGGCTGGATATTTTTTGGGTGACACCCCTTACCTGGATGTTGTTCTGTGCGGCCATAGACATTATATACAATGATGTTGTTGTTCCTCCTCTGCTTGTTAATACTCTTCCCTGTGTGTATTTTTATTACTCTTTTTTTATACTTTTTTCTTTGTTTTATTTACTATGAAAAATTTACATTTACAGTTACTATCATTATACTACAGCTGCTAGTGTTAAATGACTTTTCTCCCTTTTAAAACAAATCATTATTACTGTTGTTCTACTTATTATCTATTTTTTTTTAATCTTTGTTTTTATAAGAATCCGTACTACAGTTTAATTTCATTTCATTTTCATTGTGGCTGATGTTGCCATCGTTATTATTAATTTTACTACAATTAAGTAGTACATAGTATAAATATATATAAGTATATATGCATGACCACATAAATATTGTGTCTCATGTTTTGTCTGCCCATCTTAACAAACTTATCCGTGTGAAAATCAGGTAAAAATTTGCTGAGTTACGCTCATAATAGTTGTGCATTATACACCTTTCTCTAAAAAGTCTAATCATTTACATAATTACATGAATATCTTGATTGCAATTAATACATTTTTGCTTGAGTTAGATTATAATTCAAATTTGAATATATTTTTTGCAATTTAATTTTTTTGTTTGATTCTTTTTGACACAAATCAAGTTCTATACTCCTGCTTTCAAGCAAATTAAAAACATAATTTTAAGTATTTATATTTAGAAAGCACCTGTCCATTTATATTAAAGTTTAATTTCTACGTCAGAAAAACATGTTGATGCATCAGACCTGCAGCAGCTAAACTGCTGATCAGAAGGGTTTTTCTCTCCTGGATAATAAATAAAAAAAATAATAATAATAATTTTTAAAAAAACGAAAGAAAAAAAAACAGAAAAAAGGGTGCAGGTTGGTTCTGCTGCATTACAGGGGAATTTTTTATTAAGTTTTAAAAATGAATGATATCTTTCTTTATTCAAGTTCTCTACCGACTGCTTGGTTCAAAAGTTGGATCGCACTGTCTCATTTTTATTCATTAGAGTGGAGATCTAAAGCACTGAAATATCAGAGCACTCTGCCTCTTTATTGACTTAGATTTGTGGGATGTTATTTGGTATTTTAGTCAAATTAATCTGTGATTAAAGAAGGTTTAATCAACAATATAACAGCGTTGAACATTTTTGTTTTGGCTCATCTCTGGCTTCCATTCCCAGCCTCTGATGGGTCAGCTCATGACTCATGAAAACATGATCACATCACCACCACAGACCCTGCCCTGTGTCAAAAAATATAAAATCAAACAGTTTGAAAGCGTTAGGGTTTAAAAGAAATGAGTGTAGACGCTGTGTGTGGAGAGTCTTCAGACTAAAGAGACAAAGAGGTTCATGGATCTGCAGCTGGTAATCACTGCTATCCTACAGACTCTAATTGATGGTTTCATTGGTCAGTCTACTCATCAGGAGCCAAGCTGGAGTTAAATCTCAACAAAACTCTCTTTTTAGTTCTTTCTAGTTTCCTGCTCACTCTAAAGAGGAAACTTTTGCCAAGATGAAGACATCACCCCTCCCTCCTACAGTGTGCCGTACCAGTCTCTCCTCCGCCGTCAGCGTCCTGAAGCGTCCCATCGCCTCTTTGATGACGTCTGTTTCATCCAGATCCGGCTGGTCAGCGATGATGCTCTTTCTGTTCTCCTCCAACCAGAGCTGAAAGCCAGTCTTTGGCCTAGAAAGATGAAAGACCATGAGTCAACTCATAATCCACATTTTAGTGGTTTTAGAGCACGGGTGGAACATTTTGAACTCTTACCTTTGATTTTCTGTGTTTTCTGACTTGTCTGCAGGTGGGGCTGGAGGCGGGGCTTCTGCTTGTTTCTGCTCCTCTGCAGGGGGCTCTGGACTCTCCAGAGGTTTCTTACTGGCTGTTTTTTTGCTGGTCATCTGCAGCAAATTGGACTGAGTCTGGAGAGAATAGAATGAATGTTATCTGCAGGGTTAAATAAAGGTTTGTTGAGTGTATTTATGGTTTAAGACAAAGGGATGCTGTGTAAAATGTTCAGACTGAAGAGACGACAGCACCTTTGGTTTGGCTCTGGGGGCCAGTGGTTTTAGGACGGGGCCTTTGCCTGGTTTCCCTGCTGATCCGCTGAGTGAAGCGGACTTCCTGCTGGCCGTCATGTTGTCGAGGATATTAGAGACTCGCGGCTGCCCGGGTGCAAATGAGGGTTTCCCTGATCCTTGTACCTGCATGTAGACCATCCAAACATGAATCACTCTTTAAATCTTTGTTCTTCTTCTTTTCATTTTTTTTAAAAACCAAACAGTGAAAAAAAGTCTAAGTTCTTACCTTGAAAGGATTTGCACGTCCTACTTTGTTAACTGCCAAAAAAAACAGATAAAAGAATGAGTTGCTCAACTGAGTTAAGAACATAACAACTACGCCTCTCACCAATTATGCAAATCATGATGGTTAACTCACTTGGTGTCAGAGACGGAGGTTTCACAGGTGATCCTGCTTCTTTAGCGAATGGATTCACACCTTCAAAGCCACACACACACACACACACACACACACATCAGACCTGTTAGCAGAAATCTAATCTTACTGAGAACTGAAACAGGAAACAGAAGAGGGACTGACGTTTTCTGGTTTCTGTCAACTCTTCAGTATCCATCTCCTGTGCGTCCTCCTCCTCCCTGAGCTCCTCTTCCTGCTCCTCTTCATCCTCCTCCTGAGTAGGTCTCCTGCTGTACCGTCCTCCTGTGGACTCACTTTGTTCATACCTGTGAAAAAATACACTCATTGAGTCTCTGCTACCAGAACACAGCAGCTTCAATAAGCAGAGTAAGAAATTATTTGTTGTTACCTTGATGTTTGTCTGGAGTAGTGCGGCTCCTGCTCCTGCTCCTCCAGCTCTTCTTCCAGGACTTGGTTCGCCTTCTCCAGAGCGATCTCACTCAGCCGTTGAGCGAGATTCATACGTCTGGACCTGGACGCGTACCGGATGGCGAGGGTCACAACGTTTTGGGTCATCATCTCTGCCAGCTCCACGCAGCGAAACTCTCTCTCCAGCTTACAGGACAGCTGGAGAGAAACATGAACTCTGATTCAGTGAACGTTCCTCCACCTGCAGTCTGATGGTGAGAGTGTGTGAAGTTTTAATACTCACAGCAAACATCTTCATCAGCAGCTCCTGCTGCTCCTTCTGGGACCGACTCTGTCCGTCCTCATCGATCTCGTAGCCGCTGGAGGACAGGAAGCTGTAGTGGTTGTGGAAGAGCACTGAGCGCAGGAACTGTTCCTGGAGGAGACAGAGGAGGAAATTATTTAGTGAAAACTGTGTTTTTCCATTTTACCCCAAACTGTCCTCAATCAGCCAAGACTTTTCTCTGTTAACTACAGTTGTTAACACTTGTTAAGAAATCATTACTCTATCAGTGTAACAAAAAGAAAATAAACCCAGCCCTCTTTGAGTTTGACTGCCTTACCTCCATCTGCCCTTTCTCCGTGCTGGTCTGACACAGCGGCAGCTTGAAGGGCAGGATGGCGACAGCCGGTCTGGGGAGAGTCGGAGGGAACCTGGAGCCCTTACATGGGATACACCTGATGGGACGAGAAGAGAGTGAAGGTTACTGAGAGAACACGTCTTAATCTTTAGTATAAAACATCATCACAAAAAGGAAAAATTAAGGCTCAGGAAATTAAAAAAATCACACTGGTTGTTTTGTTTTTGTAGAATCAAACATTCAGTCAAGATTAAGTTTATTATGTTCAGAAATGAGAAGGATGTGAAGATCTTAAAGAGATGGAAAAACAAGTGGTTCACAGCGGCTGACGACACTGACGCTGAATAAAATGTATTTTTTTAGTTCAAGTATTAATTTAGTTGTACAGTTTTCTAGATGAAAAAAACTTAATTTAAGATAAATATTCAATTAATTCTAACAATGTATCAACCTTTATACACAATATTGTCTATATTGTGAAGATAAAGTAGATTTTGTGGCTCTGGACTGACTCTAATCCACGTAAACTGAGGCAAAGTGGCTCCTTTGGTACTGAAGGTTGCAGACCCCTGGTCTAGAAGATTCTTCCACTTTGATATCATTTCTTTCTTGTTTTAACACTTGTTTTCTACATAACATGTTTTTTTAACAGCTACCTTTAATCAGATTGTTTCATGAGATGCTCAAAATATGCTTCATCCCACAACTCTGCACTAAAACTGTTATGCTCATCTTTTAAAATCAATTTCATTTTATTAGAATCCTCGATTTTTCCATTTTATTTTTTCTCTTCCAAGTTTTTTTTCCCAATTAGGGTTTTTTTTTTGTTTTTTTTTTACCTCTGGAGGTTTTTTTTTGTCTTGAGTGAAGCACTTTGAATGGCCTTGATGCTGAAATGTGCTTTATAAATAAACCTGCCTCATCTTGTCTGAAGAAACTTTGTCCTCCACAGATTCATGGTAATTTCAGTTGGATTTGGAAAAAAAAAAATACAGCTGGGAAACTTTTTTCATTAGTTGATTCTGATTTTACTGTAAAAATAGTGTTTGTTCAACTGCTGAAAATTAGCATAAATAGTGTGAGCTATTCTTTAAATACAGGCTAGTTTTCCTCGCTGCAAACTGAGTCATAATGTCACCTTCAATTTTTTTACGGAAAATATATAAAAGGCAAATTCTTTAACCCTAAGTTTCAACGATTAGCCCTCTAACAAGTTATGTTTTGTAGTAAAAAGAGGAGGTTACACAAAGTGAACTTGCAGCTCATGGTCAAAGATGAAGTTTACCTGAGCTGTTGAGGATTCTCGTGGACTCCCACCACCCAGTAGTGATCAGATTTGCTTCTGCATGTCTCTCTGGTGTTACAGACCGGCGTCCATGTGTTCCCAAGAGAGCGGTTCAACATCCGGACGACTCCCTCTGAGTCCACATAACACGGGGTGCCTGAACCGACAACATAGTCCTCAAATTAAAGAAACAGAAACTGACGCCTCAGAGTCAAAGAAACAAAACGTGCAAAGAGACGGACTGACCCTCAGCAGTGAATCCGAGCCAGAGCAGGAAGGATCTCTGAGACAGAGGGAGGTTTTCTCCGTGGATCAGCTGTTTTCTCCTTCGACCAAACTGGAGAAGCTGAACACCAAGAGCCTGGTCGCCATCAAATCCTGTCGCTGGGGATGAAAAAGGAGGCATAACACTGACATGAGGCCCTGAAGACACTTCATCAAAACTTAGGCATGATCTGCTTTGCTAGATCACAAAGCTAGGAAGTAGTTTGAACACAAAATGAGGAAAGAAGTTTGATGAAAACTTTATTTACGTCCCTCACCTCTGTGGTAGACGACCAGCAGCTGCTCTCCGTGTCCGCTCATGCAGACTATAGGTCCCGGCAGGCTGAAGATTTCTTTCTGCACTCCTCCGATGGAGAAGAGCCGCAGCATCAGCGTGCTGGTGGCGACCGCAGCCCAACCCTGACCCAGGCACAGCGCCCGAGCATCCTCGCCCTGCGGCAGGTCCACCATCCACTCCTTGTTGGTGTCCCAGGACGAGAAGTGGAGGCACTGGAGCTTACTGAACAGAGGATCAGAGGGTTTAAGTGTTTGCTGAAAAAGTAAAAGTTTGAATGAGGAAGATTTTAAGAGGTGTACCTGGCAAGCTCATCTGTGCTGGGACTGGCCAGCAGCACGGCCTCCTGGGAAATATCAGCCATAGTGTGACCAAGGGAGTTTGTGAGGTGCATGGCGTGGTGAACAGCTGAGTCGTGAAACTCCACATCGATGGCGTTGTCCTGCTCGTCGTTGTAGCCTCGTATGATTCCCACAGAGTTCCACATCTGAGGCAGAGATGAAGTTTTAGGACATTTTAGACTCGAAATCTTAAATTTTACCTCCTTATTTTAAATCACAGAGTCAGTTTATGGTTCAACAGGAAAAAGATTTATCTTTTTTGTTTTATTGTGATGTCCTGGGTTTGTACCATGAAGCGGTGTGTGAGGTGTGCAGGGGTGGAGCCCGGCTGAAAGGCCTTCTGGGGGGGCGTCGGCATGGGTCCTTCATATACCGGCCTCAAAGGCACTGATGGGGCAGCTGGAGGCACCACAGCGCTACCAGCATCATCATCATCCTCCCCAAATTTATCCAGACCGAGCCTCAGTGATCCTGTGTCTGGATGAGAGGACGTAAAGATTTAAGAAGTCTTATCCTCTGTTTCTGCTCGGACTGAAACTCACTCATCAGTTTCCAGAGTAACAAATAAAAAAAAAAAATTCAGAAGTTTATTCTGTTCATTTCCTACTGCTCTGTATCGCCCCTGTATTGCTCTGTATCCTGAACTCCTTCATCACTCACCCAGCGAGTTCTCATCGTCCAGGATCGCCCCTCTGTTCCTGACTCGCCCGGTTGAAGGCATCAGGTCATCATCATCGTCATCATCGTCCCCAGTGACAGGCTTCTTTACAGGTGAGTTCGTCTCGCTCAGCCCTTCATCCATGAGTCTGTCGTCATCATCATCAAAAAGGTCGTCGTACTCCTTCGCTGCCTTTTTGGCTGCTGCCTGCTGAAAAGGAGGAGACGGTTCAGTTAATTTGGAAGGTTATAATCTGGGATTGAAATCATCAGCAGGTGAGTTTAAAGCAGAAGCTGAGCGTCACCTGTGTGGGTTCAGGGTTAGAGGTAGAGGTGTTGAGTCCCTCCAGCAGGCTCAGGCAGCCCTCTGTGTCTGTGAAGACGATTTGAGTCCCTGATGGATGCCAGGCCAAACCACACACCGTGAAACCTTTCTCGTGTTTCTGCCTGCAGCGAAAAAAAACAACTTTCACTTCTCTGGTCATCATCATCTTCCTCTTCTCCAAACAACTCACAGACTATTTCTATTACATTCAAAACTAAAATCCAAGAGAGAGTTTATGTTTTTTGAAGTAAAAACGCATCATTAGACTTTATGAGCTGCACTGTCTTCTTTCAAGACTGAATGACAAAAAAAAAGCCTGGATTTTTTTGACAAGAGTAAAACAAAATTCTACCAATGAGGTAAAAAAAAAAGTTGTTTTTCAAGTTTCTTGAAATAAGAAAAAAATCTTCATACAAGAAACTGAACAAGTATGTTGTTCTGACCCCAGTGGGAGATTTTTTTAAGAGATTCAGCCCTCAGTTTTGTTTTTTAATACCTTAAACGATACATTCATCTGGACTTGTCAGGTAAATGTGATCCATAACACAATGAAGGATTAGGGCCATATTTATGAGATTAATCTCATAAACTTCAAACAATAAAGTTTAAAGTTGTTATCTTAGTGTACCGCTATAGGCTATAAGAAGACCTTAGAAATGTAGAATGAATAACGTGAGATCATATGAGTGAAAATGATTTTGATGATGTTCCCTCCTCCGGGCTATTTAATATTTCTGTGTCATATTTATCAGTGTTGCAATTTGCAGACGTTTCATTCACAGAACAAGCTGGCTCTGCTTGAGGACAGAAAATGCGTTCGTAGCTCTCAGACTACCTTGCTGTGATTTAGAGAGGTGTGGATTTATTAAAAGTAATGTTCCACTGACGAGTCATTGATCTGGGAAAGATGCATCTGTTCATGTCTTTCTAACTTTAACGGAGGTTTTACCAAAGCCCAAGTTTCTTTGCCATCTTTCCAGGGTCCTTATACTCATCACAGAGCTATACTGATGTGCCAAAAGATGAAATAATTCCTTATTTGTAAAACCTACACTGAAGTATAACTTCACAAGATGCCCCAAGGTTCTCGTTTTTGAACAGGCAGCTGCTGCTTTTCTGATAGCCAGGCTATAGACTAAAATAAAAAATGTATTCTCATAAATTTATGATTTTAATCTCGGAGACTTGCGACTTTACGCTTGCAAATTTATGACTTCATTCTTGTAAATCTGTGAGATTAATCTTGTAAATTTACTTTTGTTCCTTTAACGTGGCCCTAATCCTCCGTCGTATCTTATTAAGTCTGATGAGACGTTTTTCCTAAACGGTTACTTAGTTATTTAGTTTAGTTATTGCAGTGTGATGGATTCTGCTGTCCTGATAATGCAACATTACAACCCATAATTTACATTTGAGATCCCAAATGATCAAACTTTTACCTTTATTTTCCATAAAAGAGGATAAACATGTAAAGACATTAAATGTACATTCATTTTTTTTTATCTCTGGTCCAATCATCTCACCTCTCAACACAAAGCTTGCTGTTCACGTCCCACACGGTCAGCGAACCTCCGACACCACCTGCTGCCAGGAACGTCCCACACGGAGACCAGGACACCACGTTGATGGGCTGCAGAGAAAACAGGAGGCATCTTTAGACTTTATAGTGATTAGATTGTTGGTGTGAAAACAATGTTTAAGTTAAAGAGGATGAAGTTGACATTAATAAAAGGCGACTATAGTAAAGCTGGAGCTCACCTGAGTCAGCAGATCATCAGTCAGAGTGCTCACATGATCCCAGGTGCCTCGCTCATACAGCTGCACCTTCATCTCCACAGGAACCGCTAAAAACTGAGAGGACACAGACACAGGAACACATTATACCGAGAAGAGGATGAACACAAATATAAAGAAGAACAGGAATCAGGCTCTACACTGACCTTCCCAGTCCCAGGCTGCCAGGCCAGCCGACACAGAGACTTGGCGTTACTGACGTCATTTGTCTTCTGCAGAAGAGGCCAGCTGATCAGCTGAGTCTGGAAGAAACAAGAACATCAGCATCAAACTGACACCCAACCTGGAGTGAAAGTGCAAAAAGGACCAAATCAGATAAAAAGAGATTGAGTCGAGATGTTTTTACCTGTTCCTCAATATTCCACACAACCACAGAGCCGTCACAGCTCGCTGACGCCTGACCATAGAAGAACAAGATTAAATGTTTTACAATCAGAACAGTTTGGGTCCTATTGTAAACACATTCTTTTTACCCACCAAGAATTCATCCTTTGGATCAAAGGTCACACTCAAGACTGGTGCTTCATGGCCTCTGAGTGTTTTCTGTTTGCTGCTGTCCGACACCTCCACCACCTTCACCATGAAGTCACTGAGGGGGAAATGCAGCATGTCTCATTATTTTCTGCAGATTTTTTTAATTTGTCAAGATACAACTATTCTTCAGGGAAATAAAATAAATGAAATTATGCAAAACTGTCAAGTGCAGGATGCAGTGAAAGCCACATCAGCTGTGAGACAACATATGCGCAAACCATCCAATCAATCAGTAAATATTTCTGATTTCCACCGGATGCAGATACTGAATGTTTCCAAACAGCCTCAGGTACCCGAGTTCTCACAATCAATATCAAAGCACTTATTAACTGAGTGAAAATAGCAGCATCAATACGACTCCATGCTCTGTGCTTTCATTGCTGTGATAAACTGGTTTAGAGCAAATCAATTCAGGCAGGAAACAGACGCTTATCTTCAAATAAGGCTGATCAGAAACCGAGTCTGTGAGGTGGAAACATCATTCAGGTGACTTTAAAGAAAGACATATCTGAACGTTATCACAGTAGATGATTAACACACAACAGCTTCTGCACAGGTAACCATAGTCAGCAGAACATTATATTCTTAGACTGTGGTTTAATGGCAGTCATTTATAATTAAAACAGGGAAATTTCTCCCATTCATGGATAAAGTGAAAAGTGTGTACGCATTTTAATTCTGACTGTAAAATAAATTTACAGTTATGCAGCTAAAATCTTGTACCTAGATCCTGCTGCAACTTTGGTACCGCTCCTGTTAAAAGTCACGTGCGTGGCATTGGTAGTGAACCGGGTCAGGATGCCATCTGGATCACCATCAGGAAACGTGTGGATCTGCACCGCTTTGTTGGAGCTTGCTGTCACCAGCTTCCCATTCTGTGGAGGAAAAATCACACATCAGTCCCAGCTTCTTTTATTCATAACATCCGGCACATAAACGTGGGTGTATGTACAATATGAATTTTTGTATATGTGTATATGTGTTAGGTGTAAAAACTACAGATTTAATAGTTATAGGCATTTACGTAGGTATGAATTGAAAAACAGATATTTAAAGGCAACAGTTCCTTTGGATTAAAATGTATAATTCATGAATTTATTTATTTAAAATGGTCATAATAGGTTGTTATTGTTTTACCGTGTCCTTTCTTTTAAATGGTCCAATTAACACTTTCAAATTCAAAAAAATTACATATAATATCTTAAAAAAGCAACCTAGATCTGACAGGAAACACCATATAACAAACCTTGAGTGCTAGGGAGTAAGCTTTCTCCCCAACAGTGATGAACTTTGGATCATCATCATCCAGACCCTCCCAGATCCGGACATCTCCATCATTCCCACAGGTGACAATGTACCTGAGAAAGAGTTTTTATCACTGTCAGGGTTGAGAGATATTACCAAGAAGAACAAAAGCAATCAGACATTTCTCACATCATTTATAACCGTTTGAGTGTGTTCATTTTCCTTTTAAATCAGCAAACCAAGACTAAACCATTCACTTATTATTTTCAAAGGCACAGACACAGACTGACTTCACTAGAAAAGAAATAAACCTCACTGTGGATACTGACACAGAGAGACTTTCTGTGCACTTTTGTTTGACTTACTTTCCAGAGTCATCGAAGCAGACCTCGGTGTGTCCCTCTGAGTGACCGTAACGAAGCTGCTTCCTCTCACACGGCATTTTAACAGACTGACAAAGAGACAAAAAACATGTTTAACACGAAACTATTATCAAAAAAGAGCCAATCCTTTGTCTTAAAAAACATTTCCTACGTCCTGTCAGTGTGTATGCCACAGGTTGGCTGTACACTTGTGCTACCATACTGACCCTTTTTAAGAGCTACCACGCTATTTCAAACTTATCGTTGTTGATATTTGATATAATCGCAGCTTTTTAGCCCTCAGTAAACGAAAAACTTTGTTGAGTCATAATTAGGAGTCAATATCTTTTTAAAAGTTGAAACTTACCCGGTTTTCTCCTCAGACCCGCTCCTCTTCTTTTCTCCTAAATCTCCCGCGCTGCGTTGAAAACAAGGAAACGCAGCGTCATAACTCCCGCCTGCTACGTCATGACGCATCAGCCAAAACTCCGCCCATATGACCGAGTATTGAAAATAATAGAATAAAATAATAAGAAAAAGGTTTTCAACACAGATAGGCACCCATAAATGGTTATAAACTAAATCATAACTAAAATTTATATAAAAGTTTATTTAAAAAATCAAATAAGACAATATAAAAAAATAAATAAATACACACATTAACACAGGCATACATATTTTCATATAAACATGCGATATTTAATAAAAATAAAATAAGAGCTGAACAATATTAATCGAGATCAAATGCTTTTGTTTTTTTTATCAGCTTTGTTATCTATTTGTGAAGTATTTACACTTTGCTTTCTTTTTTTCTTTTTTCTTTTCTTTTTCTTTTTTTTTTTTTTTACTGCTTAACGATAAGACAAAGTTTAGGAGGTCACACTGCTGTCCTCAAACCTGTTCTTGGAATATTTCATCTTGAATAATGAATTTTATCAAGGATTAATGCACAATATTCTGATGTTTCCACTGTCAAAGAAAAACCAGCATTGTCTCACTCCTCACCCGGCTGGTTGAACAGCATCCCAGGGGAGAATTTGATTAGTGCAACAGGAAGTGTTCTGTTGCTTGACAGCTGGTTGTCTCAATACCCCATCACTGAAACACTGCAGAGCGTGTACAGTAGACCATGAGTCTATGTGTTTAAGGCTGTATGAGACTGTATGAAGTAGATCAGGGTGAACTGAAAACCTTAGAGTGAAACATTTTATCCCACAAACCTGGATATCAGATGTATTATGAATGCAATGTTGCATTATATCAGCTCTGAGGATCTGAAAATGATGCCCTATTACAGGATAATTTGAGACAACATTAATATTTCATGTATGTGGTGCAGGACAATCAATGGATGTGGCTCCAGACTCCGTCCATTGAGTGAACTTTGACATGCTGACCACAATAGAGATCACACATGAGGACAGACTTAGCTTCAGTCCAATCAATATATTTATTATCTAGTTCATAATACAGTAGATCAATGTTGTTGTTTTTTTAATAAATTGATTAAGTTCTTGATAAATGGAGAGCTCACGTGATTGTTTTTGTAATTTGTTTTATGGTGTGATGGTTACTACCAGCCCTATATCCCTGTTTGGAAAATCTCCCTGCAGCACGATGGAGATGTCACGCACCACTTCAGGGCATATTTATTCACACAGAGACTGAATGAGAGATGAGTAAATCAATCGAGTGAGCTTTGTGTGGGGAAAAAGTGTTTTTCATGTCCTTATCTTTCCACCTGCTCTGCTGGAGCGCTGGCATTTAGACGTGTCCTTTGCAGAGAGCGAGGTGAATTGTTTTCAGAGCCGTACTTCTAAAGCAGCATTTTCCATACCATTACCCTGTCCAACTCTGAGCTGCTGCACCAACAGGCGTGGATAAACATGAGCACCATTAAATGAGAGCAGAGAGAAGAAAGAAGGAGTCTGGCAACAGAGGCAGAGTAAATGGGATTTATTGGTTTGTGTGTCAGTGAAATGTAAATACAACATTTTCAGTGAGGGTACCAGAGTGATTCAATAACTTTAAAAATAATGACCCAACCTCCTCAAAGCTGATCAGGCACAGGTCACAGAGGAGCTTTCAGATTAATTTGTTGGAATATAAACAGTTGAAGATGTGAGAAAAGGCTCCCTTGAATGCTCGATCTATGTAGAAGTGCTGCCATCCTGTGGCCAAAACGGAAAATGCAGCCAAGAATTAAGTATTGAGAGGCTGTAAAAGAAAAAAAGCATACAGTGAAGATGTTGTCAAGCCTTCTGTTGTTTTAGTATTACCATTTTCTTTTACTGATGAGCCCCACCAGACTCATAACCCAAACTCAAGCTTGAGCACCCAGAGAGTCTTCTGAGATATGTTTTGAAGTTTAAGATAAGTTGGAAAAGGGTTTTCTGTGTTATGGCAATTTAGAAAAGAGCTTTTCTGCACCAAATGACACAGCAGAAAAAGAAGTATCAGTATCCTGAAAGATGCAGTCCTTCTTTAGTGATCCCACATGCCAACACTATGAACCCTGATTGCCTTAAATTCAGAGGCAAATTGCTCCTGCTTTGTATCTCTCAAATATCACAGAAAAAGAGATTCACATTTAAGGTCTTAGTGATTTAAATTAAGAAATAAAGAAGGAAAATCTGCCACGTAGAGATCCATTAAACTTTTCAAGCTCTCTGAAACATATTATCTTAAAGGTGCAGCACAGATCGTATCGTATCATATTGTATCGTATCGAATCATCAGCCACTTTGATTTTGAGTCCTTTTACACCTTTAAATATCTACAGAAGTGAGGCTGCTTGAAAAGTGATTCAGATTTGGATATCCGGATCAGGGAGGAGGCACAATTCAGTGTACAGTTTATATTGTATTGATTGAATTGTATCATTTGGTATCGTTTCAGTCTCTCCACTTTTACATCCTTTAGACTTTAAGACCTGCAGCACTGAGGCTTCTTGAACGTCTTTGGCCACATTCTTGCCTCTTTTGCCAAGAGAACCAGCCGTGTTATTCCCATCTCTGGCCTCCTTGATATGGAGCCATATTCAAAGTGTCATACAGCACAGGCTCCATCACACTTTATGTGGTACTGTCGGAGGAAGTCCCTGAGCTGGGGGGGCAGTGGCAGACAGTCTATGCCCTGGTAGGTGGTGCAGCTACAGATTACAGCCCTGGACATGTGCTGGAGGGTGAAAGGGAAGGTCCTTGGTAGTGGCCTGGATAGGAGGGGCTCAAAGAAGAGGCAGGTAGCCGGGTCACTGTAGTGTCTCAAGAGTCCAGTCACACTTGGATCCCGATACATGCATGGGTCACGAACATCAAAACTGAAGCGCTTGTCATTCTGCTCAATCCGAGCATGCAGGGAGCGGCTGTAGCGCCTGAAGCTGACTGAGAAGAGGAACTCATCCTGGGCAGAGTCTCTAAGCAGAAATGTCCCCTCTGGTTTGCCCTCCAGTAGCTCCTCAGCTTCAAACCGGTTCAACACACCCCAGTAGCAGGAGCTGTTGTTGATCTGCAGGAGATCTGGGACGAGGATGTAGTCAGTGTGGCTACAGCTGCCCTCTGCTCCCCCACGAGGACAAGATGGGTCCCAGTCCTCCAGGCTGGTGCTTCCAGGCCCAGGCGAGCAGCAGATGTCATCCCAGGAGAGGGGGGTGTGTGGTGGGGAAGAGGAGGATGTTGAGACATTAGGTTTGAGGGGTGTCTCCATGTCTTTTAGGGAGTTTGAGTTTGCTGTGTTGTTTTTGATAAGGTGCCAACATCGTGCCAGTTCAGATTTGGGGGAAAAGGGACATTTGTCCTGCATGAGCTCAGAGACATGAATCTTGCGTTTGGACCAGAAGAGCACAGAAAAGGGTCTTGAAGAGCCTGCTGAATGATGGTGGTGATGATGATGGTGATGATGAGAGCGCAGTGGCAAGCACTGACCCACAGCATCCTGAAACTTCTGCCTCAGAGAGCGGCGGGACAAAGCCTTCCGACAAACTACATCAATGTCTCCAGAGGTCAAGGCATCTCCTATAGCGCTGCAGCTGCATTTTCTTTCTCTGCGCCTCCTTGTACAGGATCCTGAACGTACACCCAGTTCCTCTGTCCCCTCCATCTCCAAACTTCCAGGACTTGACCCGTTACGAGAACTACGGGAGCGTTTCTTTCCTCGCCACACATAACTGTCAGCACTCCAACTGCGGAGTCCACACTTGGGACGTGTGTCCGAACTCCTTGGCTTCTTCTCTGACATAGCTGCTTCCTGCTCCTGATCTGTGAAACATTCAAAAACAGAAGTCAGAATCATAGCAGGATAAAATCCCTGTGTTACGAATAGAGCGAGTAAGAATGAAAATAATAATACATGACCTCACCATAACCCTACTAAGCTACAAATACTTTACAATGACGACTACACAGACCAAAATATTAATATGGGTTGGCAGGAGAAGCATGCCATCTATTCTGCCACCCTGCGGATCAGATCATCAGTACAACATACTGTATATGTCAGCAGTGTTTTGGCTTCATAGTGGGAGGAGGTGCGTCATCCATATCTACATACAGTCAAAAAAAAAAAAAAAAAATTATATATATATATATATATATATATATATATATATATATATATATATATATATATATTTATATATATATATATATATATATATATATATATATTAATGTTTATATTTGTGTTTTTATTTTTGTCTGTAGGAATTAAATGCCAAACTGAATTGATTGGTTATGCCCACTCATTAAAAAAAAGGGGATGTTCAAGAACTTTTTTTAATCTCTGTGTGCTCGAGTGCTGGCTCATCATTTGACAGAAAATTGTCAGGGTCCCACAGAATGAATTGAATAAGGAGCAGAGATCAAACAGAGCTTTCAGATTAAATAAACCAGTTTCCATAAAACTACAGAAATTGGTTTCAAAATGTATAAAAGTAGCAGACTTCTCATACTTTGCTCAAAAACTGCAGTTTTATTGAGCAAGCTGTAATTCTGATTAAACTCTCTCCAGATTAAAGGCAAATTTTAACCAAATCCGGAAAATACAGACTGTCAGCAGCAGCAATCGCTGTTGTTATTTAAGAAAGATGATCTTACCTTCATAAAAGACTAAGAAACTCTGCTCCACTCCAGCGGACGTGTGTGACCATCCTGCAGCCTCTCCAGCCTGAACAGACGGCAGACTCCTCTGCCTCCTTTATAATTATGATGCCAAATCCCCAAGGGGGCAGCAGTTTCCTCTCCACCAGGAATGAATGAGGAGGTGCAGCGGGGTCGAGCTGATCGAGGAGAGGGTGAGGGGAGGGTAGTCTCGGGTTAATGGCTGCAAGACTTCCTCTTCTCTCTCTTACATCTCCTTTACACTTACATTGACAGAGAAAATAGGGCAGAGATACCCAGAGCAGCCAGAGAGTGCTCTTTCATTCACAAAGTGAATTATTTTTGCTGGTAATTCTATTTCTGCAGGTTTTAATTTCATTGAAGAGCCGTAACTTAAGTTCAAGCAAAGCACATTTCATAGGAGGCTTTTGACTGGTTTAATTCTGTCTGTGTCTGGAGGATGCTAAACTACAAACTACAAACAAATTGATCCTCAGGATAACAACAATGTTGTGTGCACTCATTTACAGACAGGTTTCTTAAATCCCAATGGATAAATTTATTTTCACACTTGCATTGAACACATTATCCAACAGGGGGCAGAAGTCGTTCCATAGATAATTCTTTGATGCAGCTCTTCTTAAACTTTCTCAAACTTCCAGCTACTCTTTCCCCCTCTCCTTGTACATTTACACGTTCCTCAGTTAACACTAAAACAAGCTGTTAAACACATCTTTAGCCAATAATTCAGTTTAAAGAATATTAGATTTAATGTTAGTGCAATGTTGAAATGAAAACTAACAAACCTTTGTCACATTTTCTTACTGGGATTTGGTGATTGAGATGTTTGGTGTAGCTCTATAACCTCACATTTACCTTACTGTCTATTTACGTATTTGGACATAATTAACCCCCGGTGTGCTGTTTTAATCAAGCTTTCTATATCCTCTCTCAAACCTCATTACTTCACTTAGGGGTCATGACCCCCCAGTCTGAAAATCAATACCCTGACGACTCCTCCAATGGGAGGGGTCACTTTGTGGTGTTGCTATCTTTTATGCCTCCATTAAAACTGACTTGCACCTTTGTAAGTTTAAACACACTTATGAATACTATATTCCATTTCTTCTAAGTGTGATTTGACCTTTTTTTTCTAAAGTTAATGACTCATACGTGTCACATTTCTGGGTGGTGATGTCAGCTCTATGAAGTACTTTTAAAGGGTTGAAAAAGGGTTTTGTGTAGCTTTGATTTGCCAGAAAACCCAAACTGTTTCCACTCATTTGCTAAACACAAAAAATAGATGAATTAAGAGTAATTAAATAATTAGAAAAGTAGACCTCTGCCAAACGTTTTGTGATTGTCACACAACACTTTAGTCCTACTTTAATGTTATACTCCCTTCTACCAGACTGTCTGCTACAATTTGCTGTTAGTTGCAGGTTTGTACCATAATTTGTTACCTGACAGTTTTGAAAATCATGATGACCCAGTACATATTTCATATTCCGGATTGTAGTATCCAGATTATTGCCAGGATCTGGATCCTACTTTTACATCTGTCAGAAATTATCATGACCTTGTCTTTTATTGTTTTGCAAAGGAATCAGACCATTTATGGTGGAGTTATATACACATTTGGTGAAAACGGCCCTATCTCACAATGATAAAGAATCCTTTGGAAAATCCTGGATCCAGTCTGTGATTTGGATCACCTCCAAAATTTAATCACTTTTTCTTTGTCCCATTTTTAACATTTCCTGAAAATTTCATCAAGATCCATCATTTACATTTTGAGTTATGTTGTTCACAGACAAACAGAAAAACTTTCCCAAAATCATAACCTCCTGGTGGAGGTGAAAAACACTGTAATGAACATGCATGAATAATTTCTTTTGGAAAGCTCAATAAAGACTCCAGATTAAAGAATCTTAGATCTGGAAAGAACTGAACACTTTAGACCTTACAGGGCCATAAGAGGAAACAACCAGGCGTTTGAAAAGCTTTGTTTATTGATTAAACCACCTTTGAGCTTCCCAGTTTAAACTTCCAGAAAGTGCCTTTGAAGGACTCATCTGTCAAAGTGATGTCATGCTCACAGCGTCCAGCCTGGATACTCACTCTGGATGACATTTTGGAAGATGATCAATAATTCATGAAACAAATAGACTACATCTATCAGACAAATAATATTACTCCCAGTGGTTTTGTGTGTGTTTGTGAGTGCGTGTGTGTCCTATCAGCTCTAACAGATAAAGGAAAGTCATCAATAAATCCCTGACATCTCAGATAATGTAGTGACACTCAACTTCCTCTTAACTGAATATTTAATGCTCTTCACATTATCACACAGCCCGGCCGGATGATAAACCAAAGATAATTTATTGACTTCTAACTTCTGGAAATAAAAGAAGTAAAACCAAACAGAAAAAACAAGGTCAGAGTTTAGTGAAGCAAATAAAATCATTTCTATTTCAACTGCAACAACCCACTCATGATACATTTATCGTCTCACAGAGTTCATGAGTCTACTTCATTTCATGTTCAAACAGCTGCACAAACACAGTTGTGTGCTACTTTCACAGCTTGGGTCTGGGTTTATTCTAGGGCCTCTATCTTTTTCAAAATAACAACATCTCTTTACCTTCACACACCTTCCAAGCTCCCCAAAGTGTGTCAGTAGGGTGTGGTGCAGAGTCTTTTGCAGGAAGTGCCTCCAGCAGCTGCTGAAATTCAGTCGGCCCATTAACCTGCTGAAGCCAGGACTCAACCGGGGGCTCGTATCAGTCCACATTACAGAAGCATCGATCCCAGGAGCAGCACGGCGGACAGGAGCTTTCATGAATATTTGATGCTGCTCTGATTGAGCGGAGACTCTGCTCTCCATTTTTTTATATGAACTATTGACTATAACAGCTTTCATTGACACTTATGCAGCCAGGAGCAGTGAAACTACAAAAAGGTTGTGTAAAAGTTTCAGTGGGAGACTGTTTGAGCTCAGTGTTGGATGTAAAAATACAAGTGCATCTCCAAAGCAATCAGATCATTTCAGTAGTTTTGGTTTATATCGTACAGCTTTCTTTGGGTGCATGTCGTATCATGTAGAGAATTGAGTATCACAAAACACAACCACAAACCTCTACTTATACATTAATATAAATTCTAATGCCTGGTACCACTAAAGGTATGTTACCATAAGAATATGATGAACATAAAAAAAAAAAAAAATGAATGTCCTATTTGACATGCTTAAGCTTTGTTTTATTCCCAGCGTATATAAGAGGCCTTCTCATGTCATAGGCAGCACTGCACAGCAAAAGGCTAATACTGGTTTCCTGCTTAGATTCATGTTGTAGCACATCTCAGAAGTTGTCAGCTCTCACATAATGCCCATAACAAAAGAATTATGTGACGCCACAAATGCAGCCATCTTGGAGCTGCTGGAAATCAGCATGAGTGAGAGACAGGTAGCCAAAAAACTTAAATCTCCAAGACAGCTGTTCATTACACCATGAAAGAGAAAGCTGAACATGGTTCTACCAAATGGATGGCTGGTTGAGTCTTTCTACCTCATGAGATGACCATGCACTCATCCGTTCCTGTGTCAGGAAACATTGTCAGATCTCCAGGGACCTTAAAACTGAGTGGGCACTGTCGAGGAATATCACTTTTTGGCGAGGACAGTTTGAAACCAAATTTTTGAAGCTGGCCTGAAGTCACTCAGGGCACGGAAGAAGCCTTTCATCAATGAGAGGCAGAGGAAGACCTGGTTACTCTTTGCTAAAGATCACAAGGATTGGACTGTTGATGATTGGGTGACGTTTCTCTCCAGGGTTGAGTCCAATTTTTAGTTAATGCTCCAGCCTCCTGCCAAAATACTGGTTAGAAGGGAGCCCAGAGAAGCCAACAAAAAACTGTCTTGCCCCAACAATAAAACATGGGGGTGGATCAGTGATGATCTGGGGTTGTTTTAGTATGGGTGGATCAGGGCAAATGCATCTATGTAAAGGGCGGATAAACTGGGTAGTGTACAAGGCTACTCTTGAAAACAGTCTTCTTCCACCATCTGGAGAACTCTTTCCTGCTCCAAATGACTGGATTTTCCAACAAATCAAAAGTTTCAGCATGAGACAGAAAACTGTTCCACTCTGTATGCTAGGTAGCTCAAAATCTACATGGGACCCTGATGGCTCTCAGTTTAAACTCTGGACACAACAAGACAAATGCAGGAAGTCAGTGATGTTAACAGTAAAGTTGTGGTGAACTTTTTCATGTCCTGTGATCTAAATAACAGAAATGTTATCCATATCTGTGCATTACAGTCAGTGTGTGTGTGTTTGTGTGTGTGTGTGTGTGTGTGTGTGTGTGTGTGTGTGTGTGTGTGTGTGTGTGTGTGTGTGTGTGTGTGTGTGTGTGTGTGTGTGTGTGTGTGTGTGTGTGATAATGTGAGTTTCAAAGATGGTAAATTGAATCTGCAGGGAGTCTCTGGCTCCGCTAGTCTCAGTTGTTTCCATTGATCTGTATCATAAGACTCCACTGACCAGCAGCAGTGCTGTTCCTCTCACTTTAGACACCACAGGGTCTCATTTTATCTCACTTAAAGAGACAGTACACCTTTTTTTTTCTTTCTACATTTAGAAACATGAGCTCTCAGACATTTGCTGCAGAGCAAAACAGTAGTTCTGTAGAAATTGTTTGCTCAGGATTTTGTGCATTTACTTATCTATTTTTCACAATGTTATTGCTGCTGCATGCAGACTTTCAAATAGCTGTCTATAAGGACTGGGGCTGACAGACCAACTTTTGAATTTCTGCTGGACGAGCTCTCACTTTATTTCCAATTTTGAGACTGGACCTCCAAGTGTTCGAGGGGATCATCCTCTCTGCTCTGATTGTTGTGCTCTAACTTTACATCCTCCTTTCTCACACTTAAACTTGGGTTGAGGTTTTTGAGCACTTCTTTCAATCATTGGGACCTCTCATGTTTGTGTGTATCATATGCACACTGTTTTGTATCCATTAAGATTCAGTCGGCCTCGAGTATTCCTCTTCCTGGGACATGTGAGCTGCTGTATCGACTTTCCTCAGGGGAGATTTATTTCTGCCTGCAGCCGCTCAGCTTCCCGCAAGCAAGGTGCACCAAGAAGGGTTTCTGCTGTCCGTCATGTTAGAGAGAGTGTAACTAGAGCTGGGATGGTCACTGGAGTCAAACACACACACACATACACACACATACACACACACACACACACACACACACACGGATGCAGGGATACAGGGATGCAGGGATGTATTGGTATATGGATATGTATACACAAGCTCATTTCACTTTCATGCAGGGGTTGTGTAGTTCAGTTTATTATCTGCAGGTGAATATCTCAGACTTTCCTGTCAGATAGAGATTGACGGGGACTTCATTGATTATCTGCAGGACATGTCACTGTCACAGCAGCTTCAATCACAGCCAACACAACACATCTTACAACAGATGCAAAACTGTTAAGGCACAGGAAATAAGCCAAAAACATGAAAGAAAAAAAAGGATTCATGGTTTTTAAACTTTAAAACAAAATAGTAAAAGTTGTGAGACTTATAGGAAATGTGGCTTTGAAATTAAAAAATTCAAGAAGCTGGAACAAGCAAAGATGTTCTGCCCTTGAGCATAAACTTAATTTATGTTTAAAAGCACAGTTAAAGGCCAAATTTTACTTTTTTTCCTCAAACATTACAAGCATTTAAGGACGCATGTGTAACAGAGAAGCCAGAAACTGAGACTGAAAGCTGCAGCAGCATCTTTTTTCCTTGTAGGAGGCAGCAGGATGTGAGTTGTCTCATCATGTAAAGACATCCTGACAGGAAGTCACAACAGAGGAACCGAATCAATATTAAGAGGATGAAGAGGATGAAAATCCTGACAGATAATATAATTATTACTTCTTATTACTGCAGCTCTTCACCGGCTCACACAGATACACAAGAAAAGAGAAATCTAGTTACATCTCATTGGCATCAGATTTGTCTCAAAACTTAAACGAAATTTAAAGTCTGTGTAAAGTAAAATCAGTTCAGTTAAAGTTAAAAACACTCTTTTTACGTTGAAACAAAATTGCTGCAAACATGCATTTGGAAAAGCATTTGATCAAAATCTCCAAATGTGTGTGTCATCGGGGCACACACTACCACTGTAAGCCAAGCTGTATACACTGACACACAGTTACTGGAATTTCTCCTCTCTGCTATTGATTTTCAGTGCAAATGTTTACATGACCAGCAAGAGACATACAAGCTTTTTCAAATGATCCCCTTCCCTGCTCTCCCTCCTCTGTGCATTAGGGAGCAGCAGACAGGCAGGATGTGAGCAGGCCGATAAGCTGCAGAGAGACAGAGAGGCTGCCTGAGACTCTCTGATGCTCCGTCTGTCACTGTCTAATAACCTGCATACTGTAAAAAAAATGTTTAAGCTCCTTTTTCATGCTGGTGGACATTTTAAGAGGATTAAAAAAAAGATACTGCAACATAATTTTCTTTTGTTTCTGATACGATCATATGATATGATCTCAATATGCTTCAAGTAAGAGCTCCAAGAAGTACACAGTTAAAGCCAAAGTTAACAGTCAGTTTGCGGTTTATTACACAACACAGCAAACCAGCACCTGCTCCTTAGTTTGATCTTCTAATGTTTGTTTGTTGAAGATTTATTCAGAAAAGGCTGGACGGGTCACCCCTTTGCTCTGCCCCTAATAAAGGCTGGACTTGTTGAGTAAATATAACATAAGTAGGACTTAAGTGGTGTAAATATGCTGCTTGGTGTGGTGGCTGCTGACACTGTCAGAGGTCTTCCTGATGGAAAGCGGTGTTAGAAAATCATCTCTCTGCAAAGATTTTACAAAATCCTGTTTTGAATTTTTAGGATGGGAAGTGTGCTGGTTTCTGTTTTTAGCCTGAGAAATACTGACCAATCATGAATCAGCAGGCTTTGTAAATAACAGCCTGTATGAGAAAGGCAGGTGAAACAAAACCAGTTGTTATCATCTAGTTCATAAACTGATCTCTGTAAACGGATATCTGAATGCAAGTGCAGCTTACAATCTGTTATAGATCAAGAGATTAAAATGTGCTCAGTGCTGTATTATAAAAGCAACTTATTAGATATTTTCATTAGGCTCATTTTTTGTGGCCCAACATTTCCAGAGGGTCAGTGCATGCCAGTTTGAATGACAAAGCTGACTCTTTAGTGATGCATTTTTATACTTAAGAATTTTAAAATATATTCAATGTGAGATTTTTTAGGTAGTTAGTTAGTTCGTTAGTTAATTGGTTGGTTATATGTTAATGTGGAGGACCTGCACAACAGCCAGACACAGTGACAGTGCTTGATATTTTGGCCTCACTATGGGGAGATGTCATGTTGTCCATTTTTTTTAACACTTTGTTGTAATGACTTGTGGTGATTTTGTTGTATCTACAGAATAACTGTGGTTGATTTGTGCACAATCTTCTTTTTCTTTTTCTGCAGAACCAAATTACAAAAGCTGTCTTAACAGTCTTGAGCTTGTTCCTGGATCAGACACCTGACTTCATAATCAACTTAACCTATAGTGATAAGTGTTTCATCAGAGTTATTTGTTTCTCGTACCACAGTTTACATTTCATTTTGTGTTTATTGTGATACAGTACAGGACTAATTTTGAAATCTAACCTGATACATATGGATACTTGTTTATTGCATATTGACATCCTGTGATAAAAACCTAAAGGGAGTCACAGGCTGGCACAAAAAGCTTACTTGTGCCAGTGAAAGACGCAGCTATTATCACTGTTTCAATGTTCAAAGGGAACAAGTTGTTAATCTCCACTGAAACCATTAACGGTGCTGTAACGTAGCAGATGTTTATCTCCCTGAGAACAAGAATTAGATGGAAAGTAATGACGTGTTTATCCATAATGTGACATTTTGTCTATTAACGGTATCTCTTCCATTACTATGACACCAAAGCCGCAAGAATGTGTGATTCATTTCCTCAAAGGGGGTAAATTAAAATATGCTGTGGATGTGAATCTGTACCATTAGCATAATCAGTTGTAAATGATTATATTTCAAACATACTACACCTGTGCATGAGTGATCTGCAGAGACTGTGCTTTGAGGAGAGGAACAGCAGATGGCAGCAGTGAGACATAACTCAGATTAAAGCCAATGGATAATAATAATAATAATAATTACAATAATAATAATAATAATAATAATAATAATAATAATAATGATGATGATGATGATGATGATTATTATTATTATTATTATTATTATTATTATTATTATTATTATTATTATTATTATTATTAGTCTCCAGTTAAAAAAAAAACAAACATTTCATAAAATGTGTGGACACCCTTTTCCATTGTGTTTTATGCACCAGATGTGTAGGTTTTTTGGCTGTTGTGACTTTGTAAAGTGTCTTAAGGCCTCAATTAAAGTAACATATTTTAGAGATGGTTAATGTCCTAAAATAAGGGAGAAATGATTAGATTGCCTCATAGCAATAAAACCCTAAATCTTGTTACAGCTCTGTAATATAAAAAATTAGTCTTATATGTTTTACTTTCAAACTAATGAGAAGCACACTACCATGAAGAGGAATGAGAGGGACTTGTTTGTATGATGAACAGTTCATCCATGAAGAATGTTCACATCTTTGTATTTTCTTAATTGAAGTGTCATGTATGCCCATGACATGTTATTGTGAACATTTTTAGGTGAAAGAAGACTAGTTTTAAGCAGCCTATAAAAATCTTTATGCAGCTCCAGGATGCATCTGCAAGTTTTCCTTACGCCTGTGCAAAATAAAGTAAAACGACTTTCAGAGTCTGGAAGGGGAAATCAGATGTGGTGTAGCAAACAAGCCCCCAGAAACACCTCTACCTGAACTTCACGCATACGCATTAAAGGGAATTGACTACTGCTTATGCATTTACAACCATTAAATAGGAATTTCTGACACGCTATGAGAGCTGCATGCTCATTTTGGTGCTCCATACTTCAGAGAACAAAGGAGAAAATGTACTTTTTAGGATTTATAAGTCCCTGTATGGGAATACTCTGCAGACTCTCCACCCTCACACCTCACACCTACACGCCAACAAGCTGTTTCAGCCTGTTTCATCATATTTTCTGCTCTTTAACACAACGTTAAGCAGATTCATTTATTCTCAAGATGAGCAAACAAGCCATAAATGATGTGTCACTTCCAATCATTTCAACGCTTTGCTTCAGATAAAGATGGATGGTGATGGGAGAAAAGTGTCAGTTTGTATCCTTCACTCATTCGTTTTCTCTTCACACACACACACACACACACACACACACACACACACACACACACACACACACACACACACACACACACACACACACACACACACACACACACACACACACACACACACACACACACACAGAAGTAAATCCCATCAAGCACCAGGGGGAGACAGGCAGGCAAACACTCAGTGACCGGTTCAACAGGGGGTAGACACATCTTATATTAGAATCTTTGCAGTCTGGAGTCCTCCCGCACCAATGTTTGGAGGGTAAAAGCAAAAGAAAAGCAGTTTCCTTCATTCACATTGAAGCACAAGGACCTCAGAGACATGCCTGACTTTGAGCATTTGCTTTTTTGGAAATATTTTGCTGTGTGTAGCAGACTTTGAATGCTAGTATTTGAATAATCTTTTCAACCTTGTTCAAAAAAATGATCTTAAAAGTGTTTCCTCCGCTGCAGCTGTTGCTTTTAGGCAAAATGTCTGCAGGAAATCAGCTTTGAGGTGTTGTTTGCTTCCTTTTTAGATTTCCTTTTTTTGAACACATTATTATGTGGGCAGTCCAGGTGATTATTTTAGACTGCTTCAGTTATTTCTTTTCAGCTCACGTACACAAACAGCAAGCAGGCGGCACTGAGCACTCAGTTCAAACAAGCCCCACAGACTTCTTTTCTGTTTGTGTGCACCACAGTTTATCAGTGAGGTCAAACAATGCGAGTAATGATTTGTCAAAAGTTGGACACATGAGGCTTTGTTGCATGTTAGTAGATAACTCTTCTAACTTGGCTTTCAAAATTACTAAATAAATAGAATTTTAATATCAACATTTAACCAAACAACTCAACATAATATCTGAGTTACTGAAAGAGTTACAATAAGCAGGACTTCCTCAAACTCAAGTTAACTTTCAGCGTCCTTAATGTACATCAACATCAGCACCAATGAACTAAGTGCGGCTACAGCATCACAGCACACAAAGACTGGGTAAGCTGGAGGAAAAAAAAGTGACGCATTTAACGACTGAAATGAATAATTTTCTCTGGAGATGGTGGGAAATAGAAAAAAAGAATAACAGTTATTTGCTTGCAGATGAAAGATTACATTCAATTTGATTACAGTGCCAGATCTGAAGAAAAATTAAGTACTGTATCTTCTTTGATTGCACACTCTTCTTCCCTTTCATCAGCCACACCTTCACCTTTCTGCAGATAGCATTATTGTCGTATCTTATACATCATCATCTTTATAAAACTTGAGTTTATTTTGTTGCCATCCTCTGAGTTAGATGATAGTTTTCTGAGTCTGAACCTTCTTTATTTTGATGTCTTTAATTCTTTCCTGCAAAAGGATAGATGCAAAAAAAAATATCAAAGCAATAGGGAGAAAATCTTATGACACCTTGTGAGATTTTCAAATAAGGTGTGAAATTTTCAAGTAGAGTGTGGGATCTTACAGTCTCACTTTTCTTGTTTGATATCTTTCTTTTTCTTTTTTTTTTTTTTACATGTTTTAGATCTTGGGAAATAAATAATAATACCTCATTTTTGAGAGTTGAGTTTATGTTTGTTTTTATGTTATGTTTATGATGACTCTATAAAGTTGGCACATCCTGGTAATGCAATTGAAACATCTTTAAAGCCTCTACATAAAACTTTTTGGTTGTGTCCATATTGGTGTCACCTGTGGCCAAAACAATGTGTAATATACACTTTTCACTTCTAAACTTTGTCAACTGGTATGGTGTTGCCATAGAGCTGTCTACATGCTGCAAATCAATCTGATCCTAAATGAGCCGGAAAATGAAACTGAGAAAATACATGTAGAAATAACCTGTTTTAGAGCTGATAATTTATTTTCAAGTTGTGGTTTAGGACCAGGTATATATACAAAAGTGAGGCTGTTTCAAGACTTCTAAAGTCCTCACAGGGCCTTTAAGTTGAGCCTTCAAAGTCTCTCTGCACAATGTTTTGAGTCTGCAAACCAGATATGGCAGCTTGTTAAAATTTGACACTGATCTCATCCTTCATTGCAGCTGGGACATAACAGACAATAAGAAGAAGAGCAGAAAAATACATTTTGCTGCAGAGCCTCAAGAATCTCATGACTCACTTTCTGGAGTGGGAGTATCTGGGTGCAAGACAAAACCCAAATTTTGCTCCTTGGAGATAAAATGCAGTTTACTCCTCACAAATCCTTCCTCTACGATTATTAATTACCCACAGTGTCAGGTATAAAAAAATATTTCATAAGCATTTCTATTTTCACACTCCCACAGTTTCATGTTCTCACAGGAGGTATTTTTTCTATCTTTTTTATCAGACACTTTCCCAAGTCTATTCTGCTGTTATATTTGCTTGACACAAGTTTTAAACACAGCAATGTACGAGAATATTGTCAGTCAAATATTTATATGCCTCATACAGCTATTATACAAATACTGAAAAATCAAGTTCATGTCAAGACACAGCTGCAAAGGAACCCTAAATCTTCCAAATACAAAGGCAAACTAAAGAAATCCAAAGGATAAATAGAAGCTTTCGTGTCTTACCCTTAATGAAAAATTTGCATCAGGAAACCAAGAGTGCGCCTTAAGCGCTGATACTGGCTGCTTCTACAGGGGCCCAGGCCAACACACGACTGAAAATGCTTAAAACCCCTGTGAGGGGTTTCTGCTGCCAAAGCAATAGGCTGAAGTAAATACTGATGCTTCCTAATGAGCTTTGAAAACAAACAAGACCATTAGCAACAAGACGGTGTAGTAATTTTTAATGCTTGTGACTGCTGTGAGGGTGTCGATATCTCACAAGACAATTAACAGAATGCTTGTTTCATATGTTCCACAGCTAATCGTCTTAATGAGTGATACATTTAAGTTTTAACTTAAAAGACAAAAGCCAGACAAAAATTGCATGTGCATCTACCAAATTACAGAATATATGCAAAGAAATAAGAAGTATGCTTTGTCCACAGAAGGTGCCAAAATGAACGTAACTGGAAGTTCCCTGTAGGGGCATCAAACTTCACGTTCACAGTGACACATTTGTTTATCCGTTCCCTGTGAACAGTTATACAATAAATTTGATTTTCTCAGGGTTGCTTGAGGCACATTTTCAAGTTAGAGTTTTTTTCATTGTGGTAAACACTATTCATTGTCACACATGAGAATTAATGTGTGAGTGAAGATAAAATTGAATTGACTTCACTTTGTGAGCATATTTGCCATAGGCTGTTTTATTGATGTATACATCTAAGTTGTATAATTTCAAACAGATAACCAAAATGAAAATGATTTAAAACTGCAGATTTTTGGTTATTTCAGGGCAGAAAAACATCATAACCATCAGAAAAACACAAATATGAGACATAATATGTTCTTAAACAGATGTTCTGGCTCCTGTGGGAAGAGGAAAAGAACATGAGATTCTTAACCTCTTTGAAATGGACCGAAGAGACACACCAACACTCCACTCTGTGCGCACATGCTTATGTCAAACATGTAGCAGGTGCACAGTTGTCTCATTTTGGACTGAAAAACCACACCACATAGAAAAGTAAGAGTGTTCTCTGCATGCAATATGAAATCCACCTCAGAGACAACGGCTGCTTGCTGCGTAGCGGCAGGGTTTTTACAAAAATATGCTTCAGGGCAGCCTAGGTGGCATTTAAAACAGCAGGTAAAACATTGAATTTTCCCTGCTGATAATCAAAAAACAGCAGGTCGTAAAGATACTGGTGAAAAACTAAACTTCATCTCCCAACACTTTAAATGCTGCCAGAAAAAAAGCACAGCCTCTTCTCTCAGTGGGATTCGGCCACCATGAGGCATGCGCAATACTCTATGTGTTTGTTCAGTGTTGTTTTGCGATGCTGTTGGTACACATCTTATGTTGTTTACTTGTCACTCCATGCTTTCAAAGCTGGCATGGACTGTATGTGCTTCATAGTGTGCTGAATACAAATGGATTCTGACAAGCAATGTTTCTATGCTGGACAGATATTGGAGTAGGCCAGTGTTTTGTTAAAATAAGACAACCAAACAGACATATGAGGGGGAAGATTTTCCCCTGGGTCAAGCACAACTAAGGAGGTTGATTTTTCAAAGAGGGGTCAATGAAGTGATAGCATAGCAGTCAGGTGTGTTTTCACATTGTTTATAATTCAGCAGCACTGTGCAATGACCTGTATTTCTTTCACTAATTAGAAATCAGAATTAGGTCAGTTTCAATGATCAACTATTAATGACAAGATAACTGAGGAGATATAATTGCGAGGCTTGTCAGCATCAGCTAGATTATATGACACTTTTCCTGCTGGGAGAGGCTGCTGCTGTGATGTCAAACTGCCACCCTGGAGGCACGAGGGTGTGTGTGTGCCTGTGTGTGCGCGCGCGGCCGGTCGAACGAACAGCGGATTCCCATCACAACCAAGATGGCGGCGGAGCGGACAGCCGGCTCCGTGCAGTGACTGACAGACAGAAGAAGCCTCACTCGGGCTGAGCAGCAAACGGTTTCCCTCTGACTGACAGAAACAAATACGAAAAACAACCGAACTGTTCATTTCATCTCCACGATACCGACTGTACCGAAATGAAGCAAAACCGTTAGACGACACCGGCTGAAGTTGTGCGCGAGGACTAATTTGACGTCCACGAACGGGGTAAGTAAAGATGAACCGTTATAGTGACAGACGGATTTACTCAACAGCTGCTAATAACGTACTTAGACAACCTAGAAATAACATCTCTCCCTCTGTCACCTCACTTTTTCTTTGTGTCTTTATTGTATTAAAGCCGATACTAATTGACGCTAATGACAACCCTGCCCTCATTGTATTTGACCCAGTATCTGCCATGCCGTCTTCGCTGATTCATTTCCAAAGCAACGCTAAGTGTGTGCCGATGTGCCACAGGTTGTTGCAGTCAACGCCAAATCGTGACTGTTTTAATCACCTCTACTGCGTGCGTGATGTAAACGAAACACTAGTCACACCACATTAAATCCCTTTTCATTAGGTGGTATATGACTGTTTTAGCCTCCAGCGTGAGGTCGTTAGGGAACTAAAAATATCCCCAAACACTACCTTCTCTCTATGCACCCCTTTTTTGCCTGAGGATATTTGGGGTCGTTCAGTTTTCACTTTTGTCTTATAAAATGCCTCCAACTTCACCTTGCTACAGGCTGTGGTACAAAATGTGCAAGGGGAGGCATTTCGGGATAGGGATTCCTCTGTTTTGATGCAGTTGAGGTTCACAATAGAGGCTGACACTTGTGGTGTATCAAGGAAAAGGGTTCATCATTGGGGACACGGTGTATGCTCTGTACTCTCAGCACTATCTGCATCACATGGATGAGATGATTGCAGCTGAGCAGATTTGATGCAGTAACATAAGTTGACAGCCTGTAAGGGCTTCATGATGAATAAGGCTAGATAATAATCTGCCAATAGTAGAAAATTAGATTTATATCACCTTTGCTGGCCTTTATTGGCTAACCTGTTGTCTACCATGAATTGAACTGATAAATATTTATAAAGAGAGCAGGGTTCAGGCCCTTAGTACATCTTTCCCGATAAATGTTTATGTTGTAAAAATATTTACTGATCTTATCACACAAGAAACAACATCAGGTTTGATTGGATACTGTTGTCATTGCAGTGATTTTCCAGCAGTCAGTGCTCTGCTCCTATAGTTGACATAACTTTCCGCATTGTCTGCAACACATAACTCAATAACTGCTTTACAATTCATAACAATGTAATATATTCATTTTTTAGGATTATTTTTATGCATTATTTTTTGATGATGCAGACTTTAGAGAACACTTGTAATTTCACAGTTGTGTAAAAATTGGTGCACAGTTCATATAGAAAGTATTTTCTTATCATCATTGCAAATATTTTTACTGAGAAATGGGAAGAGAATGCTGTTGAAGCGGAAACACCATAAGTCGAGTTGTTGTGGTTCACCGTGACTTTCTGACATCAGAACTCAGACATGCTCTGTGGTGATGGCTGCCATCACGTCTTGACATCTAGAGGATTTACTTCCCAAAGAATTCCCCTCTGCATCGTTAAGTGGTGTCGCTCAGGACAGGCAAGTCTGGTCAAATCACATATGTGACAGAAATACTCTTAAAGACTGTGATTTGAAAACCTCAGCTTCACATTCCTGCAAGGTAACCCACACTGTAATACTATAATTCCTCTGCCTGCGTGGCTTTTTTTTTGTATTTTGGTTTCATTCAAGCCTTAGTCCCTTCACATTTCATGAAGATTCTCATAGCCATGCGCTGTTGTTGTGCATGTGATGGACAGGGTGTTTGTCTTGTGTCTTTTTTGCCATGCCTGTTCATGTTCAGAGGGCAGAGGGGGGCCTTAGTGGAATGCTGGAGAGGAAAAAGAGAAATAGTTGAAGCCACTGTCATCAAACAAGAGCCAAATGGCAAAGACCCTTTGCAGGTTTCTTAACTGTGCCGTGAACTCTTGTGCAGGTCCATGTAGAGGATTTACGGCAGTAGGTAAAAGATCAAAGGACAGACAGCTAGATGTGTCTGCTTTACTGATTGAAGACCACATATATGCTCAGCAACCCTGGTTCCTCTCACCCTGACACCAGCCTCAGGGTTAATGCCTGCTGTCCACCTGTAATTGACACCACATATCATCTCATGTGGCAGGGGCAGGTTAATACCTGAGGTGAAGAGAGAGAAACTACTTGTAATTTTCTTCTTGATTAATTCAGTACACATAAACAAAGGGAGCAGTGATATAAGCTACAGACGATGCTCATCCTTCCCATGATTTTGAAAAAACTGAATTAGTACTGCCTTCTATGAAGCAATGAGTGCGCAGTACCTAAATTTATCAAAATTGCAATTAATTTCTAAGTGAAGTTTTTACTAGGGCTAAGTGTTATACCTATGTATTTAAGTACCTTTGTAAATAGAAATAAAAATGAATGTCATATGCCCAAACAGCAACTGACAGTGATGAAAAATGAAGCTTGAGAAAAATTGCAGCTGGCTGCAAAAGCCAAGGAAACCCCACAGGGTCCTGTATTGAAATGCTGAGCCGAACAGCAGAAATGATCATGTTTACAGTCTTGTTCCAAAAATGTTTTTGGCCTATGTTGCTCTTTTTTTTTGTACACACTGTACAAGGGGGTGGATTCTTTTAGGCAATAGGAGAGCAGTTGAGTTGACTAACAGGTAGATGCTCTGTGGTTGTTTTCCTGGAGGCCTGCCTTGGCACAGCCTGTTTTGAGCTTGTCTGAAAGTCTGGTTGAGTCAGCATTTCTTTGCCCATGATTTTTTATGGTCTGTAGTTATGTATGTATGGCAATTTTTACTTGGGGTAGGTGATAGCACATGAGTAACAAAGTGTAAGAACAAAGTTATGCAAGTAAGGTGCAATGAAATTGGCGCTACTTGGGTCAAAAACTAGCTTCTTATGGTGAAATGACTGTATGTATAAATGTGTCCTGTAAGTAAGAACACACAGAATTGGGCAAAAATTTAACTTTTCCTGAGGAACAACTGAATCAACTGCTTTAAACTTCAAATGAACCCTCTTTTAGGGTTTCCCTACTCAGTATGTTGTATTTGACGTGAGTTAAATCTCAGATTTCCTGTGGCTAGACTGAGGAACCAGGAGGATATTAAAACAACCGTACATTAATATGGTCTTTAAGAGATTCAGAATGGTCTCTCTCTTAAAAAATGGCCAGGCTTACACACAGAGTAAAAGAAAAACACCAATCAGTGCATGGTTTTTAAGTAACCATGTATCTGGGGTGTGATGATAATGAATTGTTTGTAGCTGTGATGCAGACACGCTGGTATATTTTAATTAGGAAGCTGGAGGCCACAGTAGCTTCTAGCATTTTTTAAATCTGTCATAATGATAAGTTTATAATTTAAAAGAGCGAATGAATGAATATCTGTCATCCCACCAAAGCCACTTTTTCTATTTACCCGTGGTTAAACGTTAGACAGGATAATACTGACAGTGGCAGCAAAGAAAAAACTCATAGAGCCATAAATATCGAAAATTAGTGACAGCTGTACTATTGGCATTTTAATCTATTTCCCAACTCCTCCCTTTGTGTCTGATGGTTTGTTTCCCCCTTATTTGTTGATTTCTCACACACAAGGGCCTCATTCTTACTGGACAAATATTACAGAGGACCCCATTTAATAGAGATTGACCTCTTGTTTCTGTGTATGCGTTCAGTGCATTCACAAGTCTGCAATTTACTCAGAGCTAATGATGTCAAAGATGAATGTCAAGGGTCTACATTGAATTTGCTTTCTAATGTAGCTGTCAAAAGATTGCCTCATGAATAAGCCTAATTTAAGATAGAAAATCCATCCATGTAATCATTTTGATATTTTACTTTTCTGAACATTTTTTACCTTATTCGTAATGTGCTGTCTAGCAAGAGAGCTGTTCAGTTTACACCCAGAATACTGTGAACAAATCCTCTAATGCGCACCTGAAAAGTCGAATTTGAACGAGTTTACAGGAAACCATGTGTCAAGAGTGTAGAGATGTTAAAGCATCCTCAATTTAAAGGGGACATATCATGCTTGTTTCTCCTTTTCACTTTGCCAGACGAGGATGCCTGTAAAGCATTTCTGCCCTCAGTACAAGTCATTTAGTTCCTTCATTGCCCCACAATAGCGTTCTCAATATCCTCATTTTAGGCCATTCTGAAGATCTCATTGAAACGCCCCGTTTCGAGAATGACAGTAACCTCGCAACATCACTGCCCTTTGAACTCTGATTGGTCAGTTCTATCAGAGGGGTGGAGGGGGTAGAGCCAGGGGGTGGTTTTTGCAGCGTGGCAGTATTTACAAAATCGCCGTATTGGATGGGGCAGACCGAGCGAGTTTGCTGTTTGCTAAAACTTCACCGTAAGGCATTGATAGCACTAATAAAATGGCAGAGTGTAGGATACGTCCTTTCGTATTCGACCCCGAGTCAGACCCGGACGGTTCTGCAGCTCAGGAGGAAGAAAATCCACCTCGACACAGATCATCTCAGGATGCTTCAGTGTAGTGAGTCAAACTGGTACTGTAACATGTATAGTTTATATGTTTATACTCAGCTCTTGGTGGGTGTATCCCTCGGTGGCGGTTGTGTGACTAACTGACTTCACAGAGGAGGAGCTGCTTTATCAGATTACTCCAATAAAAAGAGAGGATCCTTATGTCGTCACAACGTTTGAAATCTCGCGGCCAACTGGCAATGACCTATTTTCAGAGGCATCAAATCTCGTTGTAGGATATCAGAAAAAATACAATATCTCATTTTTTGAAAATTCAGGGGGTGAAAGGTCTTGTTTTCAACTTTATTATATTATATGTAAGTATTAAATCAGGGATCAGCATGATATGTCCCCTTTAAATGTCTGCATCCAGTTTACATTTGCTTTGTTAGCCGTGGCTGCTTTGTTAGCCATGGCTGACCTTCCACAGATTATATGACACAGCTAAAATTACACTAATATTAAAACTTGATCAGGAAACTCTGTAGCTTCTGATTCATGCTGCCAAACATCCCACTGAGTGTATACAAAAACTTTTGAGGCTGAACAGTCGTCTCTTTTATCACTGCAAATGATGCTAGAACTCTAATAGAGTTGTAACAAGACTTTTGTGGTAGCAGAATGAACATTTTTAGGATGAGAGACATTTTTTTAAATGAAACCAGGCTTCTGTGTCAGCCCAGAGGTCACAGCATAGCACAATTGCCATCTTCCTGCCATTCAACCAAAAGAAGACTTTGTTCTGGCAAATAAAAGCTGTTATGGATTTGCATGAAGACAGACTGAGGACAGGATTACATGTTCCCAGGGAATACCATCCACAAACACTAATTAGCTGTAAGCTTAGAGTACTGTCTGCTGGGAGAAAGACATAATGTGTCCTCAGTTGGTGGGTGGCATCTGGTGCTAGGCGAGATGATTTTGGGCGTTCTGTGCTGATCTCGTCATCTAAAGTGAGATTCACAGCTACCAGCAAAGTCATCTGTCAAACCAATAAAAATTAAACATTGACAGTTTTTTTCTCATTGTGAAACATGGCTGCAGTCTGTGGTGTGTGCAAATTTCTTGTAATTGATGTTCTTACAGATGTCAGTGTATAGCTTAAAATAGGGAGCACTACATTGATTGTTTTGAGTCACTATAGATGACCCATAATTACCTGTATGATGGCTGATGTTGACAAGATTATCTGTATTTTTTCACCTTCTGAGATTTACAGTACGTCACTGGGAGTGCCAGCCTCTAGAGTTACAAATCAGAAGATGTCACCGTTAAGGACATCGAAAGATCAGGCTGTGCGGGGGCAGGTTGGTGAGATCAGGTTTTGTGACATGGAACTAAGGGAACCAGATAGTCGTGTTGTATGATCAGCACAGCAGTCTGACACTACCGTTTCATGTGTGTAGATGCCGCCTGTGCACGGCTCTTTATAGTTTATTGTTTTTGTGTGGGTGTTTTTTTATTGCAATCAGATATTGATGTTATTAGGATCAGTAGCTGCATGGTAAAGTCTATCACTGCTGGTTCTCCTGCTGCTGCATCCCCATTTATCACAGTTTGTGCTTAATTATCCATAACAAACACACATCAGTCTCCCTCTCCCACCACCAGAGACAGATTGTCTTAAACTTGAGTGGAATTTCAAAACAGCTTTAAAATGTAGGTCAAGACCTTGCAGAGAGTTTTCAAGGCTCTACGCATGCTGTTCACTGCTTTCACTCTCAATGTGTTATCATCACAGTAATGTTTTGTGTAGGTTAGCCCATGCAGGGCACAAATTACCAACTCTGTCACTACTTTCCCATTTTTTTCCTCTTGATTCACTAATAGACCTAATTAACATCCTTGTGATCCTTTGTTTAGTTACATTGCTCAAATAAAGGCAGGTTTAGTCAGTGCTAATGGATAAAACATCAGTGACCTGACCCCAAGCATCCTCCTCCTGTTCTGAAAAGTGCTCAACTTTGAAGCTTTAAAAAGAAGTCAAGGAGAGTTTATCTGAAGAGAAAATACAAGACCCAGAGCTGCGGCAAAACCTTTACTGTCCTTTTTTGAATAAAGCAGCACATTTTCTTACAGGGTAACCTTGATGCTTGAATTGTTGTTCATTTTACAAAGCAGAGACATTTTAGAGAGCTTTTGGCAACAGATAGAAGTCCCATCCTCTTTGTTATTACAGAAAAAGTGAGGAAAATAAAATATAAAACTTTTTTCCCTGAAAGCTTTTAAAAGACCTTTCCTTATCCCTTCAAGTTGGATAAGGAAAATGAGACAGTCGACAATGATTTGTGTCTTTTTCTCCATGTCTCATAAATCATGACCTTTGGAGGATTGACATAGTTGTGACAAATCATGCAGTGATGTGTCATATTTCTTTTGTATTGTTGCATTGCTGACACACTGTCACAGTAACATGTCAACACAGGCTGCGTATTTGTGATTTGAGACAAGCATCACTTTTGAAAAAAACAGCATGTTTATTGTTGTCTTGCATCTTGTAGAGCTCTGTTTACGTGATGGGGGGTTGTAAAGGTAAATTTGATTTTAATTATCCCTGAGGGAAATTTGTTGCAGACGTTAAAAAGCAGCGCTAAAGTATGCAAACACAAAAACAAACTATCAACAACAAATAGTCTCATACCTAATTAAAAAACACCAAGCCTGTCAGCAGAGGTTAATGCATCCCAATTATCTTCTATGAATACTCTCTGAAAGCAATTTAAATCGAGGTTAATTGTTGAATTTTATGATATTTGAGTTGACAATGATTTCAGGAAAGATGTGATCATCTGTTGGAGGCATTTCTTGATTTGTCTTGTGTGTAAACATTCCCCATACTCGGAGCTGGCAAAGTGTAAAGCTTGTTGCCCTGTCCTTTGTGGCTATTTAGCTGTAATCATTTTTCTATTTCCTCTTTAATTGTTGCTTTGGGACCTGGGAGTTAATGAGGTGCAGCTCAGACAGGACCAGCAGCACATTTCATTTCAGTTGAGTGTTTCTGAGATTTTTGGCTGCAGAAATGTTTGCCTCTCAATGTAAATATTACAGCTCTACATGGATAAACGTAACTTCTTTCTCACAGAGGTCATCTTTCTTCCACACTGTGAAATGACCTGATGCTGCTAAAAGGCAAAAGAGCCAAACACCCTCTGCTCTGGGCAAATTGGAAGCAGATGCTTGGCTAGTGGGGCTTCCTATTGGCTTATGTTTATGTTCATGAGCACATTCCTTCTCACCTCCTCCACGTGTCTGCCCTGCTGTGGCTGTGTCTGTGCTAGTTGTCTTTACAGCTGCAGGCCAGAGCAGCGACCAGGGCCGTAGGAGCCTCAACCGAGAGTCCCTTCGGTGAGTTTCCCTGGCTCCAGTTCTCGTGAACTCAGGACAGCTGGAAATCGTTGGCCTGTCACGTTTGCTTAAATAAAACCCTTGTGGAGGAGACTGAAGGCCCTGTTGGGTCTGGACATCTTATCAAACTCCGCCTTGACATCCCACTGTGGTTATAAGTCAGCGAGTTTAGGCTGGGAAGCTTTGTCTTTGGCTCTGGCACCAGGCTCTTCATGTGGTCAAGTTTAAAGTTTCACTGCTTCTCTGACTCCCATGCTGCTCTCTATGCTGTGTGATCACTGCACAGCATTAGATAGAGCCCAGACAATCTTTGCATCCAGGTGTGTCATGTAATAAAGTACCTCATAAAGCAAGTTAAAGACATCATTTAAGATGCTCTGCTGTCAAACACTGATTTCAGCTTTACTGAGACAAATGGTCTGCAACATGTCAGAGAAAACTGTGTCTTAAGACATTTGTGCTGAGTCCACCCACAGCGTAAATCATTCAGTAAGATAAATATTACCCGTAGTGCTTCAGGAGCATTGTGAAAGACTGACCTCTTAGAGATGCTCGCAGCCTGAACACATCCCTTTTTAATTGTTCACATTTTTTTCAAAGCTGAGAGGAATCAGTGATTTCTTTCTGGGCGTCTACCTCCAGACTATGTCCAGCTTTCCCTTTCAGGTCAGTCTGCCAGGGGAGAAGTGGGACAGCCAGCAAATTAAGATATTTGGATTAGACCACTCAAGCCTTGAAGCAGATTTTTATGCGTGTGTGTCAGGCATGGTATGAGTCACAGCTCTGCATCTTTCTGCTGCTGCAAGAGGATCCTGTGTTGATCCTTGCATGATGGACTAAATATACAAAAGATGGGTGTTTTTCTCTCTTTTGCTCTCTAAGCACTTTGACTCACATGGATGAATTCAGAAATCTGGCTTTCTTTCAGCTTTTAAGTTTTGGCGATCACAAACAAGTTCCCATAAGATCAGAAGCAAATCAGTCCTCAGTTCTGCAAGTGATTATCACTTTGAGGATTTTAAAGATGTGCTGATGTGTTGCAGATGCTCAGGAAGGATCTGTTCAGTTAAATATCTGCAAGACCAAGTGACTGCAGTAACACCTAAAAGCCAAGTTACGGGTGCTATTGTGGGAAAATCAGGAGGTGGGTCATAGCATATTGCAGCGGAGCATACTGGATCAGGGACGCCTTTACTTGCTAGGTTGTTGTGGACATCTTTTTTTAAGAAATGCACTTTTGTGTGCTTGTTTTGAATTTTTTTTTAGATTACATTTTTCTGTTGTAGTGAACTGTGTTTCCTGGATCGTCACCAGCTATCCTGAAACTGAAATCACTTTGGACAAAACTGTGTGGATGGTGCATGTGTGGTGCAGCTAGGCCTGTCACGATAATCAATAAATCGATTAACCGAACGATAATTAAAAACGTCCTCGGTAAGTTTGCCAGCCTTGATAAACTGACCCCTGCATGCATGTTTGTTTTCCTCCTCTCTTTCGACCAAAGAAGCTGAATGAGAAGATGTCTCAATACGTCTATCTTTCCTAATATTGGGGTGCATAGGTTCTATTGCGGATTTAGCGGATTTATAGCTGAGAGAGCATCTGTCAAAAATGCGATCTTTGGCATCTTTTGTGACGGGGCTGCTCGCGCGTACACAGAGAGAGAGCTGAAGCGAGCCTCCTGATGGGTAAGGAGGAAACACACGCTAATATGAGTGATGGCAAAAAAGATACGGTTCTTAAGCCGCCTGCCACAGTCCCAGTGTGGGAATATTTTGTTTTTTATCAGAATGAACCAAGTGTGAGCTCATGAACACCAACGAGCTGATATGTCGCATTTGTTTGAAAATAGTGGCGACGAAGAAGAAAAGGGAGGTGCAGCGGAGCCTTGATCTTTCACAATTTGTCTTACTGAGGCTTTTGGTCTGCAAAGTAAATAGAAATAAAAGCGCCAAATGGTGGGCGCTCAAAGACAGCTACATTGCCAAAGAAATGCAGCCCTTCAATACGGTTGAAAGCCAGAAATGTTAAAAATGTTTGACAGACAGTACGGATTGACTGGGAAAAAGTACATGTTACAAACAATTCAGGAACTGTATAAACTCCCTTTTATTTAGGCTTTAGTTTTTATTGTTGTTGGTTTTTTTTTAGTTTTGTTTTTATTTAGAGACAGGGTCTATGTTTTATTGTTTTTGATTAGTATTAATTATTTTCATTGACATGTATTGTTTTTCTAAAAGAGAGTCCATTTCATTTTCATTGTATTTTTTTCTCTTTCTTGTTTGTTAAATGTATTATATTTTTTGTTTCATTAATTTTATTTTATTTAAAAGATCCTGACCTTTTAATTACAGTTAAATACTCTTAAGAAATTAAAGTTTCTTGCTTTTGATATGGTGTACTCACTTTATTATTCCATTTATCATAATTACATCAATGAAAAAATGGAAAAAAAATCAAAATAATACTGGCAATAATATCGTTTATCGGCAATAATATTTGGGAAAATTATCGTGTAGCAAAATTTGTTATCGTGACAGGCCTAGGTGCAGCAGTCTTTCAGAGCTGTATAGTGGGACAGACAGAGAGAGGGTTGCAGACAATAAAAGCAGTCCCACATATGCAATACATGAATTCCTTATATAATGTGTGCCACAGTTCTCCTTCTGCAGTGCTTTGCTTTGTATTTTTAGCTGTCTGACAGCATGGTAAGGATGAGTATCATTCTTTGGCTCGTCATGTGGCTCTGTGGTCGGTCTAGCTGGGGAGGTGTTACACCAGAGCTCTCCACTGCCCTGCAACCGAAGGACTTTGGAAAACGGGGTCAACGTCTCTTTGTTATGTTTCTGTTTGAAATAAGGGTTAACTGTACTTTCTGTGTTTCACATGAAACAATACCCATGGCTGTTTTTGCCAATTGAGTTTTATGCAAAATCCCTCTTGGTCCTTAAAGAAGCATGGATTTGTAAGAAACGGGATAGCTGCTGGAAGGACCAACACCCTGTGTTATTGCACCCCTCCTTTATTATGCATGATGTTATATTTTATGGACTGCATGTGCTTTGAATTTGTCTTAAGAAGGAGAACAACAGAACCAAGGCCAGATTCATAGTTTTGAGTGCTTGTCGTGCGTCTGACGAAACCACACAAGTTGACCCCTTCAGTTTCTGCCTTTTGTTAAGCCTGTGTTAATGCAAGAATGTGACCCCACAACCCTGTGCTCACACACACCAAAAAGCATCATCAATTTCTCACCTCCTCTGCAGACTATATGTTACCTTTTCAGCCTTTCCATGCACTCGCACTTGGGCTCACATGCCGGCTTTTTATGGTGGAGGGTGTTAGGAGCAAACCTGAAGGTGCAAAAAGAATGTGTTTGTTCCACAGCTATTTTTGTTTAGCTTTCCTCCCTCTTGTGCTTTTAGCTTTTCTGTTCCTTCAGTAAAAGTAAAGATGAAAGATTTGTATTTTATATAACATATCTGACCTTCACACTCACCGATCTGTACTGAAGGTTTTCATTTTGAAATCATTCTCTGTGCTTTGTAATGAGCTCAAGTCCCATATAAGTTTTTCTGAAAGAGGAGTGAGCACACGTCCCACATCCTGTCCTCTGGATGATACTCCAGTTAGTTCTAATGCAGAAACCTTTTATGAGTCTGCACTGTGTGTTGGACAGGATGTTGAATGTAGACTGTGGTCTTTGGCTGAGGATGCTCATACAGATGTGAAGCCCTCAGGGCTCCTGTGGTCACTCTTATGTTGGGAGGTGTTTCAACATATAACAGCCCTCTTATTCTCCATGTTTCACATACAGCCATTTCATAGCCAGGTGCTTCAGGCTAAAATATCCTGTCTCTCTTAAAATAAGCATGTTTTATGTAAACAATGCTGTTTTTACTTTCTTTTCACTATTTTCAATTAGATATAGGGTTGTTAGCAATTGTTAATTTTCAAGCTCAACCCAACATGTAAAATGTCTTGTTGATAACAGATATAAACATGATATGACCTGCTGCCATGAGAAGGATTATTGTGAAAAGTCCACCTGACTCACCTCAGGACTTTTTTATGTTATTAGTGCTGACCAGACATCATTTGGCACAGAAAATAACCTTACTGCTACTGTTTTCTCATTGGCTTCTTACTGTGAGGAAGTGATGAGATGTATTTGTAATCCGAGTGCAGGAGCCAGGACAAAATGAACCAGCGTTTTCTCACCATCTGTCAATAGCTGCAAGTGATAATCAGAAAAAAACACAAATGGCCCTTTATTTGGTTACAAACTTGGCTCATTTATACTGCAAATATGATCTCATTCTTACACTAAACACCCAGCCTTTGTCAGATTTATGCTAATCAACCTCTTTCTTCCTCTAAATGGTTTGGGAATTAAAAAGATAACTCTACTGTTTATATATTATGCTTCCTGCCAGTCAGAACAGCAACATGTGTCACAAGAACACTTTGAACACTGCAGATGAAAGACAAACAAAAATCAGACAGACAGAAACAGTAAAGGTCAAACTAGAGAGAGGTTTTCTTCACTTTGATCTCTTCTGTACTTACATCGGTATCTGCTGGTGAGAGCGGGAATAAAGGAGACACTAGCAGGTTTGTGTACATGCTGAGGGAGCTGAGGTTTTTCTAGCTGAGGATCACACATCCTGAAGTTGGCTGCTTTTTCAACATCCTCCTGATCCCACACATTTAAAATAGCTTACACCCCCTGCTAATTAAACCTCTCTCCTCACACCCTCTTTCTGCTTACAGTTGGAATCACTTGTCCGGTTGAATTATTCAGAATTAAACTGAGAAGAGGGCCTGTAGTTTCAAAATCTGCTTGCAATGAACGGACTCTCTGGGTGAGGCTTTGTCACAGGCTGTAGCACCAGCTTGGGAATGTTTTTATAGGGAACTCCCTTTAAAACTCTGTATTTCAACCAGATGTGCATGGTTTTGCAGGATGTAGCATAGCACGCTTTAGCAGGCTCGGTATCCGTCTAGTTTGGAAGCTGCAAACCTGAAATAGAACAGTGAGACATTAGTGGAGCCAAATAGTGATCTCTGTGTGACCTCAGCTAACAGTTTTATGAGACCAAACCCAATAAAAGTACTTCATCACATGCAAGGAGTTCCAGCCCGAACTCCACCTTCTTGTCTTTTGGCTGGCCCAAAACTTAGGTTGAGTCAGCTGCTGACGTTTGGTAAAAACCAACAAGTACCGTGACAGTGACTGCATCCATGTTTTATACAGTCATTGGTGGCAGCCCAATCTGACACAACTTGAGCTTTGACTCAGTTGGATTTTAGAAAATGCAGAGGCATAATCTGACTTAGTTTGAAAAGAAAAGTGTACTTTTTCAGTTTTTTTTAATCAGCTTCAAAGGGCTGATTAAAGGAAGCCTAAAGAGGTGCCACAAAACCTTTTTTTAATGCAGCGGAGCCTCAGATTCTTCTTTGGTGACTTAAAGTAATACTCCGGGATGGAACAAGTTGGGTCCTATCACAAGGTTTAGGGCAGAAATTACCCCTACAGCAGTGTTTTTGTGCAGTGGAAGCCCAGGATGCTCGCACCAAACACCCCCCCCCCTGCTCCTCTGCCGGTTTCCTCTGCACTCAGACGGGGCCATATTTTACTTGACCAAAAACACAAATAAACGGACTCCCACCAAAAAAATCTGATATTGGTCTGCATTCACGCTTTATTTAGAGAATTTTCAGTGCGTTACTTTCACACAAAAGCACTGCTAAATAAGGCTCTAGTTCTCATCGTGTCTCTCCGTCCTGGCAGACAACTTGCATTTGTTTATATCCAGCAGGCCGCGCGTGCGGACTGATAAACTAAGTGGCGAGCGCCTCGTAGCCAGCTGTGGCTCTGCAGCGGAGGTGGCTCTGCAGCAGAGGTGGCTCTGAAGCAGAGGTGGCTCTGCAGCGGAGGTGGCTCTGCAGAGGAGGTAGCGCCGGTTTATAGCACGATGAGAACTAGAGCCTTATTTAGCGGTGTTTTTGTGTGAAAGTAACGCGCTGAAAATTCTCTAAATTAAGCGTGAATGCAGACCCAAATCAGATTTTTTCGGTGGGAGTCCGTTTATTTGTGTTTTTGGGGGTCTTTTCAGGGATTGGTCAGTGGAAACACTGTAAAATGCGCCGTGCCAAGACGAACCGAACTGAACGGCTTGGGGGAACCAGGGCTTTAGACTGAGACTATTATCCAGGTACTGCAGACTTGAGACTTGACACACAACCCATTCTCTCTTGGTATGATTACACTGAGAATCCCCATGAGTTTCCAAGTGTTCAAAAGAAATGCCATGGAGAAGTCTGATTTCTTACCCACAGAGACAAACTTGACTGTAGGGCAAGTGTCAAAAGGTTGACTTATGGATTGAGACTTTACACCACAGCACCCTGAAGAACAGAAGTCCCTCATAAAAAACAGTTGCCACAGTATAACTGTGTTGCTCAGCACTTTAGCATTTTGTTGAACTGTAATGCAAAGAGTCAACTTGTTTGTCAGAGAGAAGAATGTTACACAAATCTTTTTTGAGAACATCAAGTCAGGGTTTGGGCTGCAGGCAGTGTTTGTAAACTGCAAAATCATTGAATGGAACTTGACGACAGAAAGAATGGAAAACATTTTTACATGCCATCCTCTTCACAATCTTTTTCTTTGAGTTTTTGTTCGTTTGGATGTTTTTGTGCCTCTGCAGGTGAACTTGTGAAGTGATTTATCATCTGCCTTCTTGCTGTTGGGGCACAAAAAAGAAAAAAACTTTGCTCTCATTTGATCTGCTAGAAACTAAACCTCAACCCTGAAGCAGTACAACACTCTGGTGTTGTTCAGTTTGTGACATGTTTGGTTATCACTTTTTCTAAAAATTAAGTTTCATTGCACATTTTTTTTTTGTTTTAATCAGAAGTCCCTGCATATATTTCTAATGTCAACCTGAAATCAAATTGTTTTGCAGTTGAACCAAACACCCTTTAAGACTCAAATGAAGAATCCAAAACATTTCTTTCAAAGGGAAGAAGAAACCCTCAAAGACATCATTTCTGGCCAAGCCTCAAGCAGCTGCTCTTTGAAGATGTGCCATAGTTCAGCTTCTCCTCACACCATTAATTTCCCTCTCTGTTGTGTCTTTGCTGTTGAGGTTTTGTATGCGGTTTTGTCCCAGACCATGATCTCAGGGGTTCTGATTCCTCTGTTCTTTTGGCACTGCTTTGCGATCACGATACAGCAAACAGTCTGTCACCAATTGTGTTGCAGAATCAGAGTGGCCATATCCATAAAGGGTTCTCAAAGAGAGGTCCTCTGTCTCTGTTTTTGCATCAGAAAAGACATTCATGTTGTTTTTGAGAATCACCCAAAAGACTATTGTTGGTTGAGTTTATTTCTGTGGCACTTTGTGAGGATATACTAATAAGAAAAAATCTTTTTATCCTCAAACAGCCTACAAGTTTTAATTCAAGGTTCTCTATCATGAAAAAAATCCTATTTTTCTCTAGTTAAAGGTGACATCTCTGCTTTTCCTAAGCTCTGACCAGATCAATGTCAGTATACCTCTCACCCTGTGCCATGAATGACGTTGTGCAGCCAGGACCTGTCATCCTCAGGCCTCTCTCCATACAGATTAAGGAAAAGACTGCTTGGCTTTTTATCACCCAGCTTAATAGGCTCCATGATATCACAGAGCTTCTCATCAGCAGGTTTTAATGTGGAGCTGCTTTGTAATTGAGGCAGAATGTCAAGTGTGAAGAAACACCTCGCTGCTCCCTTTTTAACATGCATGCTTGTGTCCTTGCAGGCAACCAGGCTTTGACTCTGCCTGTTCAGAATCGGAGGAAAGTTCAATCCTCAAATCTAACTGTCCTCTTTAGACTCCCTGTGTTGTGTCCTTGAACCAGCACACTGAACTTTGTAGTTTAATCATGTGAACTAAAGTCGATGTGGTCAAAGTCTGTCAGCTAGCTGTTTCAACTGCTAATGGCTGTCTGCTACCTAATTGAAGCCCCTCTCCTCCTCATATTGAACCCACTCTTTTAATTTGCCCTTCCACTGCCCTCCATTGAGGTAGATTTATGACTGTTGGATTTTTTATTTTACTGCCAAAGCAAGGGCGTGTGAACCGTCTGTACCTGCTACAACAATGAAAATCAATCTCCCTTTTGCTCCCTTTCTCTCCCTGCCTGTGTCTCTCTTCTACTCTTTCTCTATGAATCTGTGCAGGCAGCCAGGGGGGATGGGAGATGATGGAGGACAAAGGCCCCCGTGTAGCTGACTACTTTGTGGTAGCTGGTCTGACGGACCCATCCAAGCCGTTGGACCAGGAGATCCACTTTGATGATGTCTGCCACAAGACGGCCAAACCAAAGGCGCCCATCACAGATGTGTCTTTAGTGATCCGCTCCATGGGCGAGGAGGTGCCGCCAGGGTTCACATGTATAGACGAAACACCAAGTGGCCATTCAGCTGATCTTAACAACGGGGGCCTCATGGCTCCACAGATCTTCCTGTGCTACAGGCGAGGCCGGGACAAGCCGCCTCTCACTGACCTCGGGTATGTACCAAAAGTGGATGCCCCTTTGTGGTTGGAGCTAATTCAAGTTAAGTAACACAAAACACTGTATGCATTGAACATAAATCCAGAAGAATACATGAGTAGCTAACTCTGGTTACTGGTTCGATTAAAATTGGAATTACTTTGACTTGCATGGCCAAAAAAAATCAAGGATAATATTTGTATCAACATGTCTAAAGTTTACAGCTACTGCAGCAACTCTATGAGAGGCTAACTAGGGCTGAACAATTAATCGATTGTAAACCGACATCGCAATGTAATAGAATGCAATTTTGAAATCGCAAACCCTGCAATCAGAAAGAAAAAAAGAGTTTCATCATCTACACAGACCTTGTTCTTGTACTTGTTCTCCCCTAAAACCAGCAAAAGTCAAAATGCTGTTTTTTTTTCCTGGCAAAAAAAACCCTGTGAGCTACAAAGATCCATCCAGTAGATCGCAGAGCCATACCCCTTGATCACTTTATTCTGTATGGTTTGTTACTTTTACTGACAACTGGAGGTCAGTAAAATTTCACAGTGTTCCTTTTTCTTTTTCAATAAAGAAATGCAAATAAGACTTGTTTGAATGTTAACAGTATCTTTTGTCATGTAAGTCGTACTATAAAATTACTTAAAACTTGTGTTAAGTAAACAATGCAGAAGATAAATGCCCCCCCCCCCCCCCCCCCCCCAAAAAAAAAAAAGATTAATTAATTAATTAAAAAAAAATTGTATGCTAAATAATCTAATTGCAAACCCAATTGCAGTTAGATTATTTTTCAAAACTGTTCAGCCCTAATACTAACTGTAGGTAAGATGTTTATGAACGTAGGAATAACTTGGTGTTTGGCTGAAAATAAGCCATATTAATTAATCAAACTTAGCTTTTTGTGTTTCTGTTTTTCTGTTATTGTAGCCCCTCAGTTTTTTCAAATATTTGCTTTTTACTCTCTGTTACCCCCATAGTCATACCATTTATGCAACATGTCATATCTGTTATTTTTCTCATTCCCTGAAATAATCAGCAAACGCTGAAGCTATTTCTGTTTCTGTCAGGTTTCTTCCTAACCATATAACTAGGCGCTGCTGTGCCTCGCTGTTGTGGTCCCTATTGGAAAGTCCTCCATATCATGTTTGTTCTTAAAAGCTGAAGTGCTTTTGGCTTTAAAAAAAGTGCTCTGCTCTGCTCTGCCTGGAAAATCCTCCTGTGCAGCAGTTTTTTCCCCACAGCAGCCTGTTTCTGTTTGCCTTGCAGTCGTTCCACCACTGTGATTTTTGCACCAAGAAGTGAAATAGTGTGGAGCATTGTTACAGGTGTCCTCCTCAGCAACATCTTTAGAAATATGGGAATTCAATACTGTTTGTTCAGAGCTCCCACACCTTAGGCTGACAGAGGAAGGTGGTGACAATGCTAAGGAGGCTCATGTTAGCCTCTGACACTACAGAGTGCAGTGCTTATCAGGCACTGACACAGAGGCTGCTCAGACGCTATCAGCAGCTTCGTGTGCTGAAAGCTCAGAGGGCTGCACTTCCCAAACACTGTGAGACTAATGGGAAGCTGACGTGAGTGTGAGCATGTCTAGACATCATTTACATCCATCTTTACTTATTGCTCAATATGATGGCAAGTTGTTTCTCACACTGTTGAAGGAATAATCAGCAAGCAACAGTCATACTGATAGCAATCTGGCCTTGTGTATACCGAGAACCAGTGAAGAATATAAAAAGCATTAGCGGCTCTAAGATTTCAACCAAGAAACTGGTGAGCAGAGGTGGTAATCCACAGAGTCGCTGTCACATGCCATGTCATCATCGCTTTAGCCAGTAGCGACTCTTGTTTATATATATGTCAGAGCACCTTAGCTCTCTCTGTCTGAAGACCTGATCAAAAGAAGACAGTTTTGCAGTTTGCAGTTTTAATATGAACACTTATAAAGAAGCTTTGTGCTGTTTTTGTATTGCTAAGCAACAAGTGAAGAGCTTGTCCTCCAACAGCTTTCCTAAAAATTCAAGTAGCAGCTGTAATCTCTGTTGTCCCCTCCACACAGGGCCAACCACTAAATTCATTTGATTGGGATTGCAAATATATCTTTTCATGTTTTCTGCAAAGTTTGGCCTTTCCTTAATTTAGTGCATGAAAAGCATCATGCAAAAAAAACCCCAACAAGCTGCAAACTTCGAAAGGCAACACACAAAGGATGCATAGGCTTTGTACAAAAAATTCAGTGTCTGTAGAAAACAGCTGGAAAAAAGTGCTGCTCATTGTTTCATGATTCTTTTATTTCCTAACTATCTTATTAAACAGAGTCAAGTGATCTAATTTTAAAAAAGATAAATTATTACATAAGATGTCGACTTCCTCACTTGTTGATTGTGTCAACATAAAGCAGTCTGATCTCTCTGCAGAGAAAAATGTCCACTCAGTGTTTGGTCGTGCTGTGAGCAGAGCAGAATCACCACAGTGATGAGTACCAAACAGAAAAAGGGACAGAATGACAATCCCCACAGCTAGCTAGCCACTTGAAGTTCTCTTTCTTTTCAGCTTTGGTTTACTACCACACACTGCCTTTAGAGCTCCACTTGAAACAGTAATGGAGGATAAGTGCATGATGGAAGCACAAAGAGGAATGTTTAAAATTACTGCTCCTGTTACGTACCTCTGAGCATTCATCCTCTAAGTGGTTTGTGTGAGTGTCCTCTTGTGCCTCATTGCAAAGCTGTACTGGGTTAATATGTTTTGACAGACTCTGAACTATACATTAATCTTCATACCCAGAGAATATTTGAGCTGTCAGGTATAATAAATACCAAATTTTATGAGATTTTAAGGATCAAATTTAAATTTAATAACCATCAAAAACTTTTTCTTTTTTTAAAAAAAACACATCTCTAACACAAAAGGTCTGATACAAGTTTTTGATACACTTGCGCCACAAAAACAATACAAGTCAAGGTTTATTAGATAAAATATCCCAGATACAGAATCACAGTTAGTTTAAATGAATATTTTTCACACAGTCCATTCATGAAAGAAAAAAGTGCAGAGACTTTTTAGTGGCTATTCAAACAAGATATTGAACAAGGATTCATTTATGTGCCTTATTCCCTTTTATAATAAAGTTAATAACATCAAACTCCATGGCTAAATCTAATCTTGCTTCCTCAAATGTCATGGCAGACTAAAAGATGTAGATGTTTGAATCTTTCTCTTCCAGTCTCACCAACCTTCACCTTGTTTCTCTCTTTGTCATTTGCCAACTATCAAATTTTTGTCTTTTGATAACAACAGAAGTTATAACAGCTGCAACATTTCTTGAGATCTTACTGAGGTCTTTTGCTGTGCAGCATTTAACATAGCATCCATGCTGTGATTCTTTTACTAGCAGGTTTTAAAACCTAGAAACCAGAGTGTACACTGACTAAACAGCATCTCAGCACTTAATCATTGCATACAGCTTTGTCTCCATTTTATTAATTTTGTTTTATGAGCTCATATTTCTCTCTATAAATGGTATTAATTCAGCTTTGCTGTTTTCAAGGTGCAAAGCCAACCTTAATCTTAATCAACTCGATTATGTCAGGACATGCTTTTCCAATTAAAGACTCACACAATGACCTCCACCCTGTTGGCTCAATGAATAGTGGCATATTGTGTTGATTGATCTAGCATCCTAATCACTCTGTTAACTACACATTGATGTTGGTTTGTTGGCTAACTGCCCAACTGTCCCCCCTCCTGCAGTGTGCTGTATGAGTGGAAGGAGCGCCTGAAGCAGGGCTGTCACCTCATCCAGACCACGCCCTCCGGACGCCCGGCCAACATCAGCGGGAATTCTTCTCAGCGCATTTATGTAACTTACCGCCGGGCGCCTGAGAGCCAGCCACACACGGCTCTGGCTGTGACGGACATCTGCATCATCATCCCTAGCAAGGGAGAGACACCCCCACACACATTCTGCAAGGTGGAGAAGAACTTGAATAGCAGCATGGTGAGAGACACGTTCATGAACACTTTACACTTTGGGTGGTCCTGTGGTTGACTGCACATACTTTAAGGTCTGAAAAGAAGTTCTGAATAATTTACAGCAAAAATTCACCTTTAAAGATAACTTTAAAGAGGTGTCAGCTGAAATCATACAGGTTCAAACCTTTTGCAGAAATATCAAAGAGCTCAGGGCCTGCTTGTTCAAAAGTTAATCTGGATCAGTGTGTTCCAGGTTTGTGAATCCTTTCCCTTAATCATTAATTATGTGATTAATTACCATTTAACTTCATATAGGATGTTAAGTTGACTAATATGTAGGGGTGGGCAATATAAATCGTGTACATTATTATCCAAAATGTTGCTTTAACGATGTGCAATTTTACATTATGGAGTACTACTGTTTTGAAAAAAACAGACGGTGCATAGATGGCAAAGGAAAGGTGCTCAAAAGTCCTCATTCGCTGAATGCTTGGCTCAGAAACCAATCAGTGGACAGGGTTCAGTCACGTGACTCAGTGGAACCCAAAACACTTCATAGTCGCACGAGGAGGAAATATGCAGGAGTCTCCCATCTTAGCGGATGATTTAATAGCGATACACTAGCCTACCTTACACAATGGTAGGGAAAAGTATTTTTTGTTCAATATCATCAGATTATCGTTAACGGAAAATTAAAAAAATATATATAGATATATTTTGCCTTATCGCCCATCCCGACTAATATGAGAGTTCTGTCAAATGAATAAATGAACATTTTATTTATGAACCAGTGAAGTTACCTTTAAGTACAAACTTATTATGAAACTGTTTTTTATTTGGAGTTGTAAGCTGGATAATTACTGGTGAAATGTAGAGTGGAGAGAGTGGTTGGCAATTTGCAACTGGATCCCTTCAGGGAGATCCAGCTAAAACATAGTATAAACAATGAGAGGTTAATGAGAGGAACCCCTCATGGACTCTGGTGACAACGGTTTGGATGATCTCTAATTTCAGAGAGTGTTACGTCATGAAGATCCACAACTTAGAAAAAAAAAATGTTGGTTCTTATATTTCAGATTTTCTTTTTTATGTAAAGTTTTCTCCTTTGATAAAGTGTTTTTGGACCACAACTCTAAATTTGATGAAACCCTGAATAATACACATTGTTTCTATTCTCCTTAAAGGCAGCGTGTTAAATGCTCACATGGTAGTTTTCTACTCTGTTCTTGTTTTCAGTGGGGCTCCTCTGTATACCTGTGTTATAAGAAGTCTGTGGCCAAAACCAACACAATTGCCTACAAAGCAGGTAAGCCTTCCTAATCCCGTGACTACCGGTGTGCAGAGATCTGAATACTGATGTGACCTTCCTGTTCAGGGTGGAAAGACTGAGATATCAAATAACCGCGACGGATTCTTTTACCTTTCTAAGCTCTTCTCCTCCGTTTTTTTCATATGTGATAAACAGGCATTAAGATGATTTCAGATATGTGATAAATAACATAAAATTGCTCTTACTGCCTTTTTGTTTGGTAAAACTGTATGAATATGGATGTAAACGGAGTCCTCTGTATGAGTAGGCTGCGACAGCTGTTCATGCAGGCTCCAACTTGTTGAAGCATGCTGATGCCCTAGATCTGGAGCAATGAGATAAGCCACTGCAGGCCAGTATTCCTCATCTTAAAAGGGTTTATATAGTCACTAATATATTTAACATTAATGTTAATGATTCTGCACTTGTTGCACATTAAATCTATCCGATGTTTCAGCACTCTGAAAGAAGGCTGTCATTTAGTGATAATCCTGTTGGCTCAGTGCTGCCGTATTTGGCTCAACCTCAGACTTGCTGGCTGGGGTTTTGTTGAACATGTCTTGAATATGCAGCAGACTGTGAATGCAGAGATCCTATCTGTTTCTCACTGATGTTTTGCATGAGTCAGCCCACAGAGCTGAAGTTTATTTTCTACATTTCACGCCAGGAAGATTCCAGCACGCTTCAAGCTCTGAGTTTTTGGAAACAGACATGTTTTGCAACATCTGATCTTATTTATACTCTCATGCCACATTTTAATCCAGAATGAACATGCTGAGTTTGTTTTGCTGGTGGATGTATGGTTCTCATTTTGAATTGAAATACATTGAATGTGCTGTTATAGCTGAAAAGCAAGTCATTTACAGTGTAGGAGCAAAAATATTGATGACAAAAAACTGGCAGGAACCATTTTAAATTATGCTTTGTTAATTCTTTAATTTGCATCAATGAATTTGTATTTTTTATATTCACTAATAAAGTGAAGCAACTAAAATACTTCTTGCGTGAAGGGGCTGCATACATTCCAGGAAACTTATCAGCAGCTCTACAGCTCTTTCAAACTCATTAACCTTCCTTCAAATCATTGATTTTTCTCTAACAGTAATAATTAAAGTTTTTGTTCAGTCTCAGGGCTCTTTCGTCAGCCTGCATCCTGCAGCAAAGAGGAGGAAACAGATTCCGGCTGAAAGCCACAAAATTTCAGATAGAGAATGGAAGCAATAGGCAGGTTTGAAAATATCTGATAGTTTTCATTCATATGCAAAATAATCAGTGATTTTAGATTCTTCTTATGGCTACATGAAGCAGTCCTTATAAACACATTTTCAGTCAGTAAAATCAAGTGCTGTTCTTAAGTCTAAGATGTTTGCAAGTTCACTGTACTCCAACAAATATCCAGGGAATAACAAGGCAAATTTATGCATGTTGAATCCAATCACAAACTAAAGTTAAATCTTAACCGATCTTGGGTAAGCTGAACAGCTTTTTTCTCCAGCTTTTTTTCTTACTGTGCAGTCTTGAAAGTGCTGTCAACCTTAAGGCCCTGTCACAGATCCAGTGAGTCAACTCTAGATATGATGATGAATTAAAGAAAACCTAAACCTAGACTTCAAAGAATGAGTTTTGACTTTTGGGGCTATTGATGACCGCTTTAGTTGATGTGTCTTAACTTCACCCACAAACTGTTTTCCAGAAGACGTTTTGTGCAGCTTGTATCTGTGATGAATACTTGCAGATTGCAGCTGTAAAAGCCACACTGAGATGTAGCAGAATAAGATTTAACTAAATAAAAGCACTACCTCATTGTTTATTTTCCGTGTCCACTGACCATGACAAATGGCCCAGAGGCCTGATTACCCTGCACTGATTGCTTATTACAAAGCCAGGCGTTTTTGTAGCTGATCCCTGGCTCAATGAAGTCATACATTATTGCTGGGATTAAACTGCAACTAACTCCTTTTTTTCATTTAGGACTTATTGGAAAGGTGGGTTTACATCTAAATTGCATGTTAAATGGTTATCTCAGGAGGGAAGTGCCAGCAATCTGCTCTCAAAAGTAAGTTTTCTGACTGTTTACTTTTTGTTACCACCTGTAGGTTTGTTCAGCAGATATCCAGAAGAGGACTATGAGTCTTTCCCCTTGCCAGAGTCGGTCCCTCTTTTCTGCCTTCCCATGGGGGCCACAATTGAGTGCTGGCCAGCTAACACCAAATACTCCCTCCCTGTTTTTTCCACCTTTGTCCTCACCGGAGCCTCTGGAGAAAAGGTAAATAGACACTCTTCTTTTTCACTGTCTTTTGGCATATTTCTCTGTGGCAGCTTTGGGTGTGAAACAGTGACAGTTACACCTCAAAAACAGACGACTGCCAACTACACAGCTGACATGACCACAGACAAACCAACTATAATGAGACATGAGAAGAACCACAATGCCCCACATGCCAGGGGGAAAAGTGGGTCAGAATATGTGCTTCTTTGTCAGTAAAAACATCGTCACTTAACATCTAGTGACATTTTGTGTAACGGGCCTCTTGACAAACATCTGAAGAATGTAGTAATTATGTGAACTTTTTGAAACTAATTTATTCATAGAGCTTTTGTTCTTTTTTTGGCTCTAAGAAAGAGCTCACTGAGCTTTTTTTCTTTCAAGACAAACATGCATACTTGCTGACTTACTCATCTGTTTACACAGCCATCGGCATGTCACTGTACACACACTCGACAAATAGGTTTTTTTTATGTATACAGAGGATATAAACGCATCCAAATAAGATGAAAAATTCAGCAGAAGTTGAATTATTTTATTTAAGATTCAACATGATACAGAGGTCTTTCTGAAAGAACCAAAAACTATGATGGACATAAAAAGCATGCTTATTATTGAGAAATGTTGGAGGAAGGAAACTTTTCACTTTTCCATTTTTGACTCACTAGAAAACTATTCAGCACTGCCCGTCTCGCACTCATCTACAAGCTAGAGATCATCATGCAGGTAATTTTGTAGTCTTGACAGCACATCTCCTGGAAATCTGCCCTGACACTTCTTCCAGTACTCAGAATGTATTAGCAACCTTTTGAAAGTTCAGCACTGATCAAAAGTTGAGCCATTACGTATGATCCATCATGTTTGATGGAGGCAGCTCAGGTCAGTCTAGTCCCAGGTTCTAAAGACTGATATATGCCTCTGCAGTTTCAGATGGATGATTGTGTGGACATGCATAAAGAAGGTGGTTATTGGTTACATCTCCTGGATCAAAATGCAGTACTGATCAGTCAAGCGGATTGCTTGCACCACATTTCAAATCTCCAACTTCTGGTTTCTTGTACATTCTCTACACTTTGTGGTTAGCTAATCGTGACAGCGCTGCTTACTTGTTAATTCTTTTCACCATAACAGAAGCATGCAAATTTGCCACCACAACATTCATGAGTGATGGTTTGCGTGCTGTCTGGAAAAACTTTATTCCAGTTGTAGGCAGCTCATACACAAAGACGCAAACACACATTTTTGGTTTGCGAATCGAAACACAGGCCCCCACCCACTGTGCTAGTCTGTGGGTTTGGAAATTGGTCCAGATGGGATGACTCTCATGTTGACACGTATTAGCGAATTATGTGGTTAAACACAATCATGATTGAAAACAAATAACACCCAAAGCCTGCTGATGTTTAGATGGCAGCGGTTCTGCTGAACAAGGCCAGTCAGGGGTCAGCAGTGATCACTGGTGCCAAACCCTCTGTGCTCTGCTGTGGCTGCTGCTGAGTCATGTTGGGTTGTGTGTGTGTGTGTGTGTGTGTGTGTGTGTGTGTGTGTGTGTGTGTGTGTGTGTGTGTGTGTGTGTGTGTGTGTGTGTGTGTGTGTGTGTGTGTGTGTGTGTGTGTGTGTGTGTGTGTGTGTGTGTGTGTGTGTGTGTGGATCGGCCCTCCGTTGAGCATGCAGAGGACTATTTTTTGAGAACAGTCTGTGTGCTGACTTGTGTTTAAATGACCAAGGTCAAAGGGAGACTGAGCTGGACTCTGGTCGTCTGTGGACTCCATGTTTAACTGAGGGATCACCTGTTGACCCGTTTGCACTCATAACACACCAACACATCCCCTTCTTCCAAAACACTTACCTCTTATTAAGTTGAATTAATTATATCTCACTAGTGTTGTATACATCTTTTTTTAACTCTTACTCACCTGTATTAAAGTTGTAAATGTTTCACTGTGTCCCACATTTCTTTAACACTAGCTATACGATGTAATTTGTGTATTCAGAGGAAAGAAATGCCATCCTGCTTGAAAAACGAGACTAGTTTGTGAACACAGCACTAACACACAAAAAACACAGGTCTCATTGCGTTCGATCACCAGTAAACAAAATCTTAGGCAACCTCTGTCCCTTTTGGGAAAATGTGGAAAACTCAGTCAAACTCGGTCACATAGGCAGCTCAGTCGACCAGCAGATAAGCCCGTTAGCTTTGATTTGTGTGTGAATTGTGAAACTCATATTTCCAGTAAGCAATGGGGATTCATTTGGCTCAGTGCTGCTGCTGGTCCAGCTGGCTGTTTGTTTGTTCGGCCCCACTTGGCACTCATGGTATTGATGTTCAACAACAGTTAAACAAAGTGCTCTGTACTTACCCTTTTTCTGTGGTTATCGATTTTATCATTTATTTAAGAGTGCCGGGCTGATTTAGAGCCCTGCAGAGAGCTTTCTAAACTCCTTTTCATTGTGAGTTTGGCAAGTTGATCCATTTTACATTTTCTCTTGGAAGTTATTGTTAAACAATGACAAAAGCTTTAATTTACCCTTTGTATTTGTGTGAGGAATGAGCCAAGCATTGTGTATAAAGTCAGGACAGTTTTTACAAGGGATACTTTGGATTTTAGCCCTGTCTTCAGATGATTACAGAATGGTAAAAGACCAGTGTGAACTACATGTTTGGTTCACAAGTTCACAACTGTTAGGTTTTGATGGTGTGGACCACTGTTACCTGTTTAGTAGTACTTCTAATCAGTCAGACAAGAAGAAAGATGAAGAAAAACTGGTTTGTATGCAAGGAATGCCTTGGATGATAAAAGGGATGAATCCATCTTAGTAGTTTTAATATTAATGCAATACATTGGTCAAACAGTCATATTATTTTTGGTTACCAAAAATGCTCAAAATATGCTAAATTCAGCTGGTGAAGTGTGACTCATTTTCCATTTCAAATTGAATATCACTCTGAAGATTGTTTTTTTTTTTCATAGACATTTTTGTATTACTCGTCTACTACTGAACTTACCACTGAAGTTCTATCCCCTGTTGGGATTTAAATCAGAAAATTAATACTGCAGAGATGAAGTTCAGGGACTCATATGTGTTCCATCTGCACCTAAGCTGGCATTTTTTTAACTAATTAATAGACTCAACAGCCAAAGAGATAAAATACATTTTTGATTTTGAGCTGTGTACCAATCATGTGTTTTGTTCCAGGTGTACGGTGCAGCCATCCAGTTCTATGAGACCTACCCCCCAGAGTGTCTTACTGATCAGCAGCGTTCCCACCTGGGTCTCCTGAATCTGGATCCAAACAAGCCGACTTCCTCTAAGTCTACACCAACAGGCAACAAAAGTGCCACAAACAGCCCCACCACACAACGCTCGGTCCACACCAACAAGTGCATCTGTCTGCTCTCCCACTGGCCTTTCTTTGACGCTTTCCGAAAGTTCCTCACATTCCTGTATCGCTACTCCATCTCTGGCCCACACGCTCTGCCTATTGAGAAGTAAGTTATCTCATTTTTATCTCTCAATTTCACTTTTTTATGCTCTCTTAAATCTTGCTTAATTTCTATTTTTCTAATTTGAAGTCAGGTGGCAGTCAGTGAAGCTTGCTGTTGAATATTGTCAACACTTTTCTTATACAATCAACTTTTTAATCATTGTTTTTATTGGTTTTTTCATGACCTTGTCCTCAAGTGATTAGGTGATGTGTTACAGAGGAACTATACTTCATGTTTTTCTCCTGCTTGTAACTCTTGTTCCTCTACAAGGGGTGCTTTGACGAATCATTCAGCTGCCAGCTGCTGTTATTTTTGGCCTCACATCTCCTAATTTGTCTTCTTCTTCTTCCCAGGCACATTTCTCATTTTATGCACAAAGTTCCCTTCCCTTCCTCCCAGAGGCCTCGTATCCTGGTTCAGGTAGGTTTAGTTTTGAAGCGTAAAACATTCCCTGTGGTGTTTTCTGCATATGGTGCATGTTAGGACTGGTGGATTATCCTTTCTCTTCACATACTCTAGTGTTGTTTTCTGAAGTTGTGTTGGAGCCTTAAGCTGCATCAGCTTGCATCCTCCATTACTGATGAATATTTAAGTGTTACACTGAAAACGTTTTGTGCTCAGTTTGTTTTTATCTCACTTTCCACCTTTTCTGCAGCTCTCCCCTCATGATAGTTTGATGCTGAGCCAGCCGGTGTCTTCTCCTCTACCGCTCAGGTGAGAACAGCAGCACACAAGCTTTATTGGAAATACTGGATATTTTAAACAAGAGCTACATTAACCACTTTCTAATTGGTCCAAGAATGCAGTATGTGTGAGCAGGAGAGTTTGGGTCCTTTTAAGCTGTGAATACCTTCAGATCAAATACTGAATTTCTGGTAATTCTGAAACGGTCTGTGTGTTTGCAAGAAAAGTAGTTCGAAAGTTGGTTTAATATTTTTTTTATGACTCTAATTTTATTTTATTTTTATTTTTTTTTAACACCACTCTGAAAACATGCATAGAAAATAAGGCATAACTAAGACACATGATCTTATTGTGACAATAAAACATCAAAATATGAACAATAAATCAAACAATAAAGCAGGTAAAATTAGTCCATGCTCAACATGATAAGCATTAGGGATGGGTACCTTTCACACTCGAAATGATACGATACCGTTGTCCGGTACCTGGCAATCAGTACCGGTACTCAACGGTACCAATTTTCGATACTTTTGTGTTTATGTGGTAAAAAATATCAATTTGTTTGAAAATAAAACCTCAATTTTTTTAACATTTAATATATTTATTCTTCAATATAAAACCTTGCAATGCTGTGTTCGTGTCCAGCATGGAAAATCACTTACTCTACCACTTCCTCACAGTCACAAGGATGCGTTTTGGTAACTAAACATGGTACATTTTTGTTCTACATGAATCGATACCCGGTACTTTTGACAGAATTCGGTCAGTACCTATAAAAGTACCTAATTCCGCGCCTATCCCTAGTTAAGCAGGAGACAACCACAGCAATGCTGTATGTTTTTTCATTGCCCCATCTGAGGCTTACTGCCCACAGGTGGTAAACAGATCCCTGTATCGCACTCAGTCAACCTTCATCTTCGTTTCCATGCCGGCTCCCCATAAATAGACCACAATGATCACAGTGTATGCAATTACCTGTTAGCTATATACTTAAAAACATTACCCATTTCTCATGTATCAATATTATCCGTTAAACTGTGGGATATTCTTTCAAATTCTGCTGCTCTGACTAACTGGAAGCTAGTCTTTAAACAAGGGGCGTTCTGTATCTCTCCACTTTCTCATTGTCATCTGTTTGCCAATCATTATACTTGTCTGAATCCAATTGGTTAAGGGTTTTACAATTGGTTCAATACTCTGAAGTATGGTCATTCATCTAGTAGCCACATCACACCTTAAGAATGTCTTCAGGCTCAGAAAAAAAATCCCTTTTAATATTCAGTGAGACACAAAATACACACAAAAGTTCCAAAGTCCATTAGAGGTTCAGCACTTAGTAATAAACAACATTTGAAGCCTACCTCAGCACCTGGATTTAGTTGCTATTTCACAAACAACATTTAGATGACTGGGAACAAAAGCACCTGCAGAAAAAAAAGCCTCAGGCACAGAGAATGCCTGTATCAACAGTATTAATTAAGCCAAAATGTGGTCTATTGAAACTCTGTTGCATTTGCTTGTAAAAACACAAGCCTCAGGGTCTATTTGTATTTAATTTAAATTTTAATTTGTGTTCCTCCCAGTGGTGGTAGGTTTTCTACACTGCTCCAGAACCTCGGACCAGAGAACGCCGTCACCCTCCTGGTATTTGCCGTCACTGAACACAAGATTCTGGTCCACTCGTTACGACCTGCTGTACTGACCAGCGTCACTGAAGCTCTAGTGTCTGTAAGTTTCTGCTTTAGATTTCAAAGTGATCCCACAACAGCCAATGTTTTTACTCATTTAAAAACAAACCTGCAGCTGAAACATAGCATCCTCAACCTTTTCTGTATCTTAACGTACCCTCCTTTAACTGAATTATCATTTTTCCTCTCAGATGATTTTCCCGTTCCACTGGCCCTGTCCATATATTCCTCTTTGCCCCCTTGCTTTGGCTGATGTGTTGAGCGCCCCCTGTCCCTTCATTGTGGGTGTGGACTCCCGCTACTTTGATCTCTACGACCCTCCTCCCGACGTGAGCTGTGTGGACCTCGACACAAACACCATCTTCCAGTAAGCATAAAACCTAAAAACTTTCCTTTACCTTTTGAAGAACTTGCTCTTTCTTTACTACTCTGTCCCCTTTCATTTATAAATATTGTATGGCATCGCTGTGTGTGGTCAGTGAACTGAACGTATCCCATAGTGCACTTCTACCTAAGAGCTAAACATTGTTCCTTTTGCTGATCTTTTTTCCAGACCACATTACTGCCAGGTCATGGGTTCTAAGTTTAGAGACCTGGAGCCTGAGTGGAAGTGGCTATTTTTGTAGTGTCAGACTTGTTTAAGCTTTGAGGGATATGCATTTTTGTGGTGAATCAGGTACTGACAGTATTTTCAAATTGTATTTGGCCTCATTACCAGTTCGGCAGCAGCAGGGTGGTCTTAACTCCCCTGGTCTGACTGTTGTCCATGTTGGTTTTGGCCTATTTTTGCTGCTCTAGAACTCAGTGTGTGTTTATGCCTCTCCAGCAATGAGGATAAGCGAGCCCTCACGTGGAAGATTCTGCCAAAGAAAGCCTGTAAAAACCTGATGAATGTGCTGAGCAATCTCTACCAGCAACTGGTCGACGGTAAGTGCTGCTCATGAACATAGCAGTAAATGTCCCAATTGTTCAACAAATTAAACTCTCAAAAACTTCACTCTCTTTTTTTTAAATGTGACCAAGGCTGCACAGATAAAAAAAATACTGAAACTGCGATGTGTCAATGTCTAATCTGTACTTTTTGATGCAACCAAATTTTGTTATCAGAATGGATGAAAGGCTTTTAAGAATTGGTCGATACTTCATTACCACACACTTACGCTATTGAAACCGTTAATTTTCTGGAGTCAGATAAATCTAAAAGCGCCAAAGCTTACAAAAAAAAAAAAAACAAATCTGCCGTCATAGTTGTACCTACAGCAGACATTTTTATTCCCTTGGGGTTATCGACCATATCTGTGGTCCATTAAACCACTTGCAGAGTGTGTCATATGCAGTTCATCATCATTAGTTTAGATCCTTTTGTCTTTGCAGTTTATTCTGTGTTCAATCTTTTCATCCCCCTTCTAACTAAATGAAAGCTGCAGTAATCCCATCCGAGTTTAGATTTGAACAATTTCCTAATTATCCACCCGGCCTTCTGTGCTGTTCATTGTACTACTTTCAACCTCTGATACTTGTGGAGCTGTCTCATTGAGAAACTATGAAACCTGCTGTTTATTGAGCTGTAGAAATTGAATAAATGGATTTTCTGATTCAGTGAAGTTGAAAATCTACCCAGTTTCTGCCACTACTGCTGAATATTGATGAGTCTGCCAGAAGTTTAAGTTGACACATCTAAGCCCTATGGCTCTTTTGGAATCTTGGGCATCAACTTGTGTTTATTTTCCTAATTTTGCAATTCTAATCCTTGTTTTTTATACAAACACTTAAGTTTGAGGCCTCAGGCTGTGCAGCGGTGCAGGACTTTTCAATGCATAGCTTATAATCATCATCAGTGACCTAAACAAAATGCAAATTTTGCCAGAGGGAATTTTAACCCTGAGCTGAAAGTGTGCGGTTGTTTACAGCTAAAATTTGAGATAACCGTTTGGCTATAACACTGACTCTGCATTTTCATTCTTATCCTCAGCTTTAACCAGTGTTGTGTTCCTCTAACTGCAGGTCAGTACCGTCCTGATGGGTTGCTGGAGCTAAGCATGAGTGATACATCAGAGCTGAGCTGTGGGAAAAGCCTCCACACACTGGAGCTGGAGATCCAGGAAGCCTTCCTGCGCTTCATGGCAGCCATTTTGAAAGGCTACCGCTCGTTCCTGAGACCCATCACCCAGGCACCCTCTGAGAAAGCCACAGACGCCAGCTCCCTTTTTGACCTGCAAGGTATCTGGAATAGGGTCACTATAACCTCATAGAGTCAAATCATTATACGTTTTTTTATTAATGTGCATCATGTTTGAGTGAAATCTGCAGTCACACAGGAAACACAGATCCAGCTGTTCTATTCCCCAGCAGTTTCCTCAAACTCCTCACTCATGACCCAAAACAAGGTCACAGTTAAAAACAATGTCTTGAGCCAACATTTTCCCTTGAAAGAAAGGTTCCTGAGCAATGATTCCCACCAAAATGTTTACTCAGATGCAGATGGTTGAAGCTTTGCTGTCCTATTACCAGTAATCTAAAGGGGCTTTGTCATGCTTGAGACCTTCAAATCCACCACCAACTCGTGGGAAACATGGTGTTAAATGAGCTCTTGGTGGAATTATTGGTTCACAATGCCTTCAGGTAAACAAACAGTAGAAAACACGTAATTACTGTAGTTTTCCAAGGGTGGAAAGGCCAAGAGACTTTAGTATGTGGTCATTTAAACAGAATACAATCAGAGGGAGCTTTAGCTTGCAGCAATGGAAAAAGCTACGAGATAGATCTCAAGTTAATGTTATTTTGTTATTCTGTTATTTTCAATGTCAAATATTGACTTGCATACATTGTGCAGGTAATCTGTATTCTGTTGTCAAGATTTATACACCTGAGAAATTTTTTGAACTCATTTTTGTTTACTGGTTAACTGAATGGTTTCCGTGCAAGGCTCAGTCGGGCAAGTTCAGTGGTAAATCTTACTACCTTGGCTCAGTATCCACCTAATCAAAGCAATCATTCCCAACATATTGATTTGTGTTTCTTTCACAAACATTTGGAGATCTCTCCGGAGCAACAAGTCCTGTTCTTTCAGCTCCAGTGATCAGATCTCAGTCCAAAATCATTTGCTCCAAGAGCCAAACTTTGTTTTATTGATTTGATGAAAGGCTAGTTTCAAAACAAAGCAACAAAAGGGGGATCCAGACAGCTGAGATTAAGTGCCTTTTGATTGTGGAAAGTTTGTGCATTTGAGCCCATAGACCACCACCCGATCAGGGATATGTTTACAAACCAAAAAGTGCAGTTTTTTTACACAACCCCTAGAAATGATGTATTAAAAAATGAATAATAACTACCAAAAATCAACATCTGTCAAATCAAGTGTAACTTAAAGTCCCTATGAAACCTCTAACTCATGATTCAACATGTGTACATATTTGATTTGTTCTTTTCCCCGTGAACTTTCAGCACCTGCTGACAGTCTCTTGGATTCCTTTACTTGAACTACATTCAGGAAAACTAAACATCTCCTGTACCAAAATCTGACCGCACTCAAAGAGATTGTGAATTTATGGAAACTCAGAGAGGCCGTTGGCTGCAGGGATGGATACATTTCTAGATCTTTAACAGAAAGTGAATCCAAATGTCTGTTGTTCCGGAAAGTTTAGTTTTTCATCTCTCTGTCTTTTGCCATGACTGTGTGAAACCAGTTTGCCTCATGCTTGTACAGTTATGGTGCATGATAACCGCTAATGAGTCTATGAATACAGAAACTGATACTGTGTCATCTGTAGCACCTTCCCCTCTACAGCTGGCTCGCCTCAAAACAGATGGCGTTGTTTAATACATGAGCTCTTGTAAGGGTCTGTCCTTGCCTCTTAGTAAACACACACGCACACAAACACACACATGCTTTCACACAGACACACATACACGCACACTGCCTGTGTGTTTGGGTTGCAGGGGCTGCAGCTTGAGAAGAGGATGAGGTTGGAGGTTCAAGGCTGTTTGCAGACTGAAGGGTACTTAGAGCCGTGAGTGTGGCCTCTAGCTTTGGACCGGAGCCCATGAAAGCTGGTTCACATCACATCTGAAATGAGTTAGTCTGAAATCGTGCTCGCTCTGCTGGGGGATTGCTGCAGCCAAGGTTGTGTCTGGTAATGTTATATGATATGATGACAGGTTAGCTGCAGTACATTATGTAATGATAGAACAGCTCATGTATCGTGTGTGAACTCTGGGCTGTCTATGGAGCTAATATTAATAACAAAGAGAGATTACACAATATCTTAATGTGGCCACAGGGAATATTATTCTGTTTCCTGTTTTTCTAAAAATCACAGATATGTCTCTTTATGTTATAACTCTTTGAGTCCAACATCTGTGACTTTATAAGCAGGTTACTGCGAACTTTGAGATCTATTCAGCAGCTTCTCCGTCGTCACATTTAGAAGAAAAACTCCCTCCCCTGATTGTCATACTTCAGTACATCATTACCATACTATAAAGGAGCTCTGGAACAGCTACTCAATTCAGTTCTTTAGTGTTCATCACACAACAGTACCAAGTGTTTTGCTGTTTTCTTTTTCTTTTCTCATCTACTATAACTCGAATTTTATCGAGCTTTACATCCTTCATTAAAGTCTGTTCGGACGACATTCTATCATTTTTGCGTGTTCGGAGGTTTATTTTTCCATTACTTATTCATGTAAAAATAACTATAACTATTCACCTCACCTACTTATAAATGTATCAGAGGCTACCATTCTATATTTCTTTTTTTTTGACTTTCTGTCTTTCATTTTTTCAATTTAATCTGTATTCATCTGAAAGGAAATCAAAGATGACTCATGGATTGATTATTATAACACCCTTTTACAAAACTAAATGAGTGTTCTGAACCATTTTGATGACATACCTGATTTTCTGTGTATGCATCCGGCTTATGTAATCACATTATCCTTGGAGTGCATTACATCTTAAGATTTTGCAGAAGTTTTTCATTAGCATTCAAGTTAAAATGTTTTTGAAAGTGTGATGAAATTGAACATGCATTTGTTTTGTTTTTCTGAGGTTCATGAAGGATTTTTAATATACCAATGTAAGGAATGTATGCTCAGTCATATTAACAGTTTATACAACCCCTGGGATAAAATTCTGGTTTAACTGTTCTATTAATCTAAATTCACCACAAACAGTCATAAAAAACATTAATAAACTCACTGAGGTGAAGTTTATTCAGACTTGATTAATCCTCTGGGCTGAACGCAGCCTGTCAGTACTTAGTAATTTCTCCGTTGTAGGAAGTGTTTTTCTCACTTCACGCCAGTGTTTGGCTTCCACCTCTGCACTGTGAGCCAGCAGCCATCCATCCAGCTGTCAGTGTCACAACATCAGTGAATTATTAGTCAGCTAAGCTGCCTTCAGCATCTATTAAGGAAGCCATTTACCACCTTCTTGTACAAACAGACTATCAGCCTAATAACAATGTGCTAGCTTACATTATCCAAACCAAGACAAATGGAAGTTACATACATTGAGCTTTCAGAGGGGTAATGGGTTTTTTAACCACTGACTCACACACATCTGAACAAATGACAGTAAATGACCCTGAATACTCACTGTTTTCAGAAAGATAGAATGCTGAACTTAGAATGAACCTTCAGCTTTGTCTGAAATTATTTTTGATTCACTCCTCACCAAAAAAAAAAAAAAAATACCAGCAAGGGTAGAAAATAAAACAGCCTCTCATTTTTTTAGGCTGCACTTTTTATTTCAGAGGTCTAAGATAGAATAAGTGCAGTCCTTCGTTCTTCATTTTCAGATTGTCAGAATGTAATACAGTTTGGGAGAGATGAGGTTCCTGTTTGAGTAAAAGCCAAATAGTCGTGTCAAAGACTAAAGTGAGAGATTAACAGAAAATTAATTGAGTTTGTGAAGAGAAGACACCTGTCCTTTAGGTGCAAAATGTCTTTTGTTGTTATTTTTTTTCTTATGGAAATATTTACAGACTGCTGTTGTATAAAAGCAAACCTAAACACTGTTTATGTTTATGTTTGTTCTCAGGGTTCCTGAAGAGCCGTGACCGCTCACACCAGAAGTTCTACTCCTTGATGACTAAAACTCAGATGTTCATCCGCTTTATTGAAGAGTGCTCTTTTGTCAGTGACAAAGATGCCAGTTTGGCCTTCTTTGATGACTGTGTGGATAAGGTAACCATCCTTTTTCAATCAATGTTTTAAATTCATGGTGTTGCAATAAATCCCCCCCTTGAAAATAAAAACAAATTAGAATGATCATTTAAAAGCCTTTTTCCTTTTTGGCCATTTTTCTTTACTGTATTTTTTCTTTTTGTTTGTTTTTTTGCTTTTCTTCTGCTTAATGTGCTTCTGCCCCCCCTGCTTCAAATTTCCTGAGTGTTTCTCTGTCTTCTCCTTTCAACTTCTGTTTTTGAGCAGCTCTACAATTCAGAGCGGAGTGCAGACAAAGCAAGCAAGGTGAGATTTTTGTTAATTGGTTGTAATTCAATCCTTTTCTTGGTATATTTTTCTCAGACTGAGGAAATATGCATGGGGCATTTTATCTGCATGCTACCAAACTAAAGCTGCATGCAAGTTGGAACTACCAAAAGCTGAATTTGACACCAAAATTATCTCGTCATCTGCATCTTTTGCCTCTGACTGTCTCACTTAGTTGTTTGCATTAATGTTTCCAAAACCTTATCTGACTTCACTCTTGATGGACTGCAGGAAAAGTTGTTTGTATTATGTAACAACACCCTGTTGAGTCAAAACTGACTCACAGTGTGGAATTTAAAGGAATAACAGGGCTGTAGTTTGGCTGGTTATGAGTGAGAGTTGTCAAATGTTGTGTTATGCCATAACATTGGAGAATCTTAGTAACTTTTATGTTTGACAGTATAAGGAGGAAATACATTTTAAAAACAAAATAGATCTACAGGATTATTTTCAGCCTAAAGTTGCTGTGTGCAGAAAAAAAAGCTGTGAAAGGGAAAAAAGAGGACATTATTTACAGATATTTTTCACAGTTTCAGAGTCATGTTATAACCTTTCAGCACTTTCCAAATTTACACAAATGTGTAGAAAGTTGTTGGATTTTGGATATTCCTCCTGAAATCTATTTCTTTCTGTCTGAGGTCGAGCTGCTCTGCCTGCTACCACAGCCTCTATATCACTTAGTGTTCACATTTACAGTCTGCAGTACTGAAGTCTTTTATGGTCCCTTTGGCATATCATAAAGATGCACACATTGCGTTTATGTCTTTTGCAGACAGGCTGAGAGCAGAAGAGAGAGAGATGGCGATGTCACTTAGGCTCTATATGTTTATAAATCCTGGCTTGCAGATTGTTGATGGGGGAGCCAAAAAAACAGTGTACAATAGCAGACACACAAAAAATATTGACACAAGACTGTCAGAAAATAAAACAGACCTTTCTTTGCAGGTATTAATGAGCTGAAATGTATCGGGTCTGCACTTTATTTCAGGGAAATCTTGTTCACATTACCTGGAGCAGTGCCACAAAGAGGATGCATATGTAGAGTGATAGCACATGTATTGGGTGTTGAGTGGTATTTGGAGGCTTTGCAGAGTGACTTCAGACAACATTCGACCCCTCTAGTCTTTCTTTCATGTTATTTCCCCACCTACTCATCAGTGTGTAAATTAAATGAGTTCTTCCTGATCCTAACTGCATCTCCTTCCTTGAATCTTTTCATTTTTAATGAACACTGGATTATTCACTCTCCATGTCAAATTTGCTGCATCAGCAGTTTGTCGTCGAATAGTGAAAGTACAGTTTCATAGAAAGTCCATGCACACAGTTTTCTTCAGTAAATTTTTCATGACTTGGGGGATAGTATGGGCTTTTAGCGCCTCAGTGATTCCTGAAATGCTAACGGAGCTTAAAGTTGTTTTTTTAAATCCCCTGAGCTTGTAGCCTCGGGTGTGACAGTATGAAGGGCTTTGCTGCGGCTGTCAGTGTGTCTTCTGTGCTTAACTGAGGGAGTATCTAGCAGTTTGACCCTGCAGGCTCACAGCCTGGTGTTTCTCAATCAGGCTGTTTGTGAGTTGAAGGTTAAATTTGTTGTTTGCACTCTTAAAGTCCAAGTAGACTTGTCTCTCTGCTCACGTCCGCAGGTCACTTCTAACAGACTCTGTAATAGACTTGGCTGTCCTTGGATTACCTGTGTGTGTGCGTGTGTGTGTGAGTGTGTTTGTTCGGGTTGTAATTGAGACATACTGGAAGTGAATCCAGAGTCCAGCATCCACAGCCCCCCCTCCCTGTGTCCCCAGACCTCGACCTCCCTGTGTGTCTGCTCCACGGGCGATTAAATCCTCCGATTGTCTTTCTGCACTGTGGCTGTTTTACATTATCTACTCCCTCTGCAGGAAAGCACACTCCACCACAAAGGCCACACACACCTCACACTGTACTACACACACTCACAGCAGCCATGTACAAAAAGATAAGAGAAAAATGTACCGATCCCAGAGGGAAAGTAGCTCATCGCTGTAACAAAAGCAATTAAATCCAGCTGGGTGGAGAGACAAAACAATCTTATCACACACATGAAATACAATGGCATCAATTAAAAGCTGTCAACAGTACACACAGTAAATTAAAAACATAATGTTGCCAATTTTCTGATCAGAAGGGGATAAAGTCAGTGATTTCAAGGGCTTGTACGAAACTTCACAAACATACAAATTTTTGGTACTTCAGCGCAAAATGGCCATAAAATGCCTAAATGTGACATAAAGGTAAAAGTTCCTACTTTTTTCAGGATAATTTGGGATATGCAGCCTCTCTATATTGGAGTCTCTTACAAAGTGGACATGTCCTGCGTGTCTCCCATAGAAAACATCCGTTACCCTTACCTGAATGACTCCAACACTGATATTATTAAAAAAAAAAAAAAAAAGAAGAAGAAGAAGAAGACAGCTGTGGTTAAACTCTAACCTCTTTTTGATATCTGTGCTAATGCACCACTATTTTTGGAGCCTAATAAGTGCTCAATCTTTGATGTGCTGCTGTAGACACAGGAGAATTAACAAAAGTTTCCTCAGAATAAAAGGCCTTAGACTGCATCACAGAGAATAAATCTCACCTATTTATACTTAACGACTTCACTTTTAATTGCTATCACACCAAAACTTCACACTGAACTTTGAGCAACTACTCCACTTCCCCTCTTTGTGACATAAACTGAGCCATTGCTTTTATCACTACAGCCTGCCATGAAGCACCTCTCAATTTATAACCTCACTGTGACCCTAAATTCCATAAAAGCTCTAACTTTCTACTTTAATATTCACTATCTGTTAGCTCCAACAAGGCTGTAATGAAATATATCAAGAAACTCCAAATGTCAGGGATGAAATTTATAAGTACAATCTTTTGTGCTGACAGCAATTTACTCCTCCACCCAGATGTTATTGCTGCACCTTTTTGAATAATACTGTCTGGAACGGGGGGTTAAGGACAGAGACATGCTTTTAGAAGCTCTGCTTTGGGGTTATTTATTACTCATGCTGAGTTGACAGCTATGTAATAAAGTCACATAACTGACTGGAAAGGGGGTTTAAAGCAAACAGAATTTAAGATCTTCACTATCATGTGCAGAAAAAATGTTGGAGAGAAAATTCTCTTTACTGCTGTGGAAAAAAAAATGAGGAGTCTTACACTTGAACTTAAGACTTGGAAGACATGGGACATTATTACATAGTCACACAATCATCAGTTAACATTAAGTTCTGTACTTTGGCAGAGAGTTAGAGAGTATAATTTTTGGGTGAAACAGCTGCCCAATAATCAGCGATTAACTCATATTTCTGCTAGGGCTGGGACAATATGCTATTCTTGTGATTCAATTCTACTATGATTTTTGGGGTGCCAATTCGATTTGACCAGCGATTCTTCGATATTTACGATTTTTGCAATTTTTAGTTCTCTTTTTTAACACCAGACCATGTGAAAAAGTTAAATGATGATAATGTCTACAGACTATATCAGGAGCCATATTTTCCTATAAAATGCACATCACGTGAGTCAAAGAGAAAGATTTCACCCTCTGCTGGATACATTTTTTCCAATCTGTTTTATAAACAAAGACTGAAACGAAGAATTCGAATTTCCAAAAAAGATTTTTGATATCTAGAGTTTGATCTTGTCAAACAGAATACTTGTATATTGATTTTCGATTTTTTTTACCTGTCCCCGGTGTTGCTTTTGCTTTCAAAAAATAATTATGAGGCTTTGACCAATCAGAGTAAAACTGCTGTTTTTTGGCTGTTGAAAGTTGGCGGGCGTAAGAAGGATAGAGGCATGACATTTTGGGTCGGAGATACTTTGGCTGTAGAGTTTTAAGGAACAAACATTAACCACCTGCAGAAGTATTTGAAAAACAGACACGTTATAAAAGGCTTTGTAGGAAGTGCAGAGTGCAGTTTTCAGAATCATAGCATTTTCTTAATTTCTGAGTGTTTTAGCCTGACCAATACTGGGAATCAGCTGTATGCTCGACTGTTTTACATAGACTTTCACTCAAGCGCTTCATTCACCTCCATATAAATCTAACTAAATAAAAGCAATGTCTACATAAAAGCATTTTTTCTCAGAGAATATACTGTTGATGCAACAAAACTTTATTTAGTTTGAGCTCTGTGTGTATGTATGTGAGTGTCTGTGTGTCTGTGAAGATTGAGGGAGGCTGGTTCACTAAAGAAATCTAGGTCACCTGCTGTCAGCCTCCCTCAGATCTTTCTCTCACTCTTTCTGTAGAACTCTGCAGGTCTACAAAGCAGTTTTGAAATTATCTTTCAGTGCAAAATGTTATTCAAAGGTGACTCAGCAGACCAAAATCTTCCCGTCCAGGCAATGACGTGTTTTTATTAAAGGGCATAATGTCAAGCTCCGTGTGGAAATTCTCCCGTCTGGCGAGTTACTCCCCTTTTCCATCAGCTGTGATGAATGAAAGGTCACCGTACCACCACCCAAACATCTCTGTTCGTGTTTTGTTCTGTAGGTGGACAGTGACAGGCCGGAGGAGGCCAGACTGATAGAGATTGATGAATCCCAGCGTAGTGAGCACACAGTCTTCATCACACCACCAGAGCTGCCTCCTCTGCCAGACGGGGAGGAGTATCCTCTTTGCTACAGGTAAAATCCCTGCTGCTGACTTTCTCTACCTAATGCTCCTATTTTGCATGTTTATAATTATTGCCAAGTTACAAAGTTCCCGTCAGGAGCTGCGAAACAAAACATCTGTGATTCTCCAAATCAGGGCTGTCATCAATCAATGAGTGTTGAATTTCCAAACTGAAAAAGGAAACACGTTCTACTTCTTGTGTTGATTTACAATTTTCCACCTGATTTGTTTTAGAGTTAGTGTGGAAAATAGATTCAGCATTTGCTGATTTTCCTCTGTGTCTGAGGTGTAGCTGTAATACATGCTCGTCTCTGCACTGTTGCCATAATTTGATGTAGTTGGTTGCCCAGAGGAACTTCAAGCTGTTTCATCCTGGAATTGGCCTCAACCTCTGGAGACCTTTTTTCTTTGCTGCTCGTGCTCAAAGGAAGAATGGGTTGTCTACTTTTCTGTGAAAAGAGCGTACGTGGCTTCAGCAGTCCACATTTCAGAGTGTCCTTGGGCAGGACACCAAACTTCAATTTGCTCTCAATGCATAATCATAATGAGAAATTTGATGTGTGTGTAAATGAGTTGGATTCGGTCCTGGTGAGCACGTTGGCAACTTATTCAGCAGCCTCCTCCATCAGGGTATGAATGTTTTTAAAGGGGTGATATGGCAGTAAATTCAGGCATATGTCTGGATGATATGATTTGCAGTTCTGGATTCACCATGAAATTTTATCACTTATCTGTGTGATTCTCTAATTTCATCATTAAATGAGAATGTGCCTCATTTACGCACAAATTTGCGCCTAAATCATGGGTATGAACATTTGACACACAAATCTGTTATTTATTAATATATTTCTGTCTTGAATTTGTTTTTACTCTGAGAACAAATGCATGACATATTTAGACTATTTGCATTAAAAGAAAAAAGACTTGAATAGAATTCAAGGATAAAAACTGTGAATTCACTAAATGCACTAAATAACAACGAAATTGAAGCATATTCATGCCTATTATACATATGATATTGAATCTTAAATTAAGTACTTAGTTTTACATATCAAAATGCCCCAATGTACATTTTAAATATCACAGTTTGATGTTATGTTAATGAAACGGTTGGCTATCGTAAATACAGCATCTATAATTGAGGTCAGTTATAAAGCATGTTTCAAAATGCAGAGTGAAGACATGAAATAACTGCCTCTCCTCATGAGTTTATACATTTTCTGAGCAAATAGCACTCACACAGCTTCACTGTTCACTCAAACTTATTTATTTATTTATTCCTCCGCAAAAAAAATATATGTAATATCTAGCAGCGGTTTTAATGTGTGCCATCTATGTTTTGGATACCCGTTGCGATATCCCTCATAGCACCCATGACATCCAGCTGATTATTGATCAACTCGTAAAGACTCCCGTTGAGTGAACCGGGGAGTGGGCCGTGTTGTTGACACTGGCGATGCCGTTGTCAAGGTCTGTGGCGCCTGCATCAAACAGATGTCCTTATATGGATCAATTGGGGCGTGGTGCTATGCTCATGCAGGTTGCAGGCATTTGCCTGTTAATTTAGAATGATTCTGATTCAATAACATACACATGGTGGTGAGAAGAAAACTGGCTGGTGTACTTGTCATGAATCTGACAGAGATTTTGCTTTAACACAGAACTTGTTTGCACAGAAAGAACATTTCTATGCATTTATTAGTAAATCAGGCCCAATGAGCTTAAATTATGAATGCTTTATGAATTTAATTTTCTGACAGGAAAATATACTTTGTTTATATGTTTTCCTTATTCTTCCTGATACATTTATAGTCTTTTGAGACTTGAGTTTGTAAATTCTCTAGAAGGAATTCAAATTATTACTTTGCTGAAAGTGACAGAGTATTTTCCAGAAAGACCTGTTCCAAAATGTATATTCAAGATAAACAAAGTAGTGCAGCCTGTGTTTCTAGCGCTGAGCCACAGAAAGTCTTGAAGAGACGATTCATTTTCTTCACAACTGACTACTTGTCGTCTTATGTAAGGTCTCACCAATGTTTTTGAAAAGTAATGTTATGACATCTGACTCTTGTGTTCATCAGCCCCAATCCTTAAAACTCTACTGGATAGAAAATCCCTCTGGTACTTGCACTTGTTTGACAAGGGGGTTTTATGTCTGCTCACCAATGTCATCTAGTTTTAACTGTTTGTTTTGTTTGTCAGTCACTTACAGATTTTGCAGAAGTGCAAAACCTTGCTCCTGCACATCTGGTTTGAAAACACACTTCAGCTGTCATGATCTCATATTTTGATCTTTTGATTATTGTGGCCCAAACTATTAATGGTGAAGATATTATTGTAACAAAATATTCACAACAGAGCATTGCCCTATTTTTACTGCAATGTTTTTAAGATAGTTATTTTTTTTAATACTGGTAATATGTGACAGGCCTAAACATTTAATTTTCACTTAAGGTTTCATCTCTCCTCTTGACATCTTTCATGATACTCTCCAAACACCAAACCGGATCCTAACAGCAGGAAGAAATGAGAGTGTCTGACATGTACATGGAGTTGAAAATTGTGTATCACTAATTACGGACCAGCAGGAGTCCATCTCACTTAAGAGACTAAAGATTGAACACTTCAGCTGGACTCTGTGGGTCTTATTTTTGTATTCAGCAGTCATGTTTCGCTCAAAGAGCTTCCTGCCAAGATAGTTTAGAGAAGCACTTAAATTAAACTTCGTAATAATCCATAATGACCAGCAATGTCCCAGAGTTTTATCATCAGCTCTCTTTCAGATAATTACAAACTGTAATGATCCCTATAACCTTGGGAGGAATCATTTCATTTTAGATAAAACCTTCCTTTGCAGGCATTTTGAGCTGTGAGAAGAAAAAAAGAGTGCCTGTTGTAATTTACGTGTGTATTTTTCTCTTCATCAGATATGATGGTTTTCCAGTGTTGAGCCTTGACCTGTTCGACCCCGTAGAGGGCCTGCGTACCCCCTCCTCCCGCCTTGCTGCCAGGCACAGCTGTCCCACCAGCCCTGCCCCCATGTTTAGACGCACCAAGCAGGTCAGCAGAGCAATAACTCAGTGTTGTTACAGAATGATTTATTGATTTATCCTAAGAGACTGAGCTGGAACTCTTCTTAAGAGGAAAAGCACAAGTTTGATTTTCTTTCACCAAAACATCACAGTCTTTCAAAGCTTTGTAATAATTTAGCCTCAGCTCAGCCTCTTTTTGACATTTGACCATTAAAGATACACAAAAGGCAGCACAAGGCGCTCCATTGTAAAGAATCCCAGACTTCAGGAATTAAAGTTAATTCCCTTATACAATGGGATAAGATAACTGATATGTGACATCCAGTCCAAAAGATTGCACTAATATCTGATGTTTGTACTCCGTAATCCTCCTTTCAAACCACAGGAGATCAAATCAGCGCAGAAGATAGCCAAAAAGTACTCGTCCATCCCTCAGCTGTGGTCCAAATGTCTGCTCCGTCACTGCTATGGCCTGTGGTTCATCTGTCTGCCTGCATATGTGAAGGTGTGCCACTCCAAAGTGCGGGCGCTTCGCACTGCCTACGATGTCCTCAGGAAGATGCAGGCAAAGAAACTGCAGCCCCCTGATGAGGTACTTCAACTATTTTATAAATACTTGTTGATAGTTTTTGTTTCTTGACTCACGTTTTAAAGTTTATGTAATATGCATTAAACAGGTCTGCTACCGTGTGCTGATGCAGCTGTGTGGACAGTACGGCCAACCTGTGCTGGCAGTCAGGGTCCTGTTTGAGATGAAGAAAGCTGGTGTTCACCCCAATGCCATCACTTATGGCTACTACAACAAGGTACACACACAAACTATTATGAATGGATGAAAAAAGGGTGAGGTTTAAGTGAGCGCTGGGATTTTTATTTTGCTGTAGAGGAACAACAAATAAAAAGTTTTGATAGAGGTAGTTAAATTTTTTTGTATGGCCTGCATCTAAATCTATGCCCACTCTGGACGTAGACTTGAATAAAGGATGCAGCCCATCAGTGCACAAACACCAATAAAAATATACGAGCACTGGGACTCCCAAGTTCCATTTTGTCCCCCTGGGTGTCATTTTTCTGATGTGGGTGTGTTAGGAATAATTTGTTGATTCAGCTGCATAAGTGTGAACAAACCCATCATCGCAAAATGCTGAAAGAATCTCCAGGGAGAGCTGGATCCTCCCTTTTACATCAGCTGTAAAAGATGAAGAGACAGACTAAGTCAGCAGTAAAATGGGCAATAAAAGTTTGAAGAATCTGCCATAGTTCAAAGTGAACAACTTTTTTACTCATGGTATAATGACAGATTTTTATATGGAAAGCATAAAATCATCATCTATTAAAGCACAAAGTTTGTGGATGTCAAAACAGATTAGGAATAACAATGAAGCAGTGACAAATTTATTTTTAAAACACATCCAGAAACTGTATTATCCAACTGAAGTAAGCAATAAAACACAAATAAAATACCAATAAAAGACTCTGAGCACCAACATTCATAAAAATACACAAAACAAAGTTAAAATAAGTTGAAGAAGAAATTAAATGAGGGAGGATGCATAGACAGGTGGCTTATATAACACCAGCTATATTTTGTCAGTCAAGAATGTGTCTGTGCGTGCGTTTGTGTGTGTGTTCACAAATAGATGTAAGCTGTGGAATATTATAAAAGCATCTTAATGTTAGAAATGACTTTCAAAAGACATCTAAAGACTTGACAAACAATTATTCAGTCATTTTCATAGTTTATAAGTTGATCTTGAGTTTGTTTTGTACAGAGACTTTGTTTAAAATGCTGATCACACCTTCTCACAGCCCAAAGTGACGTTTTTGGAGCCAGTTATCCAGAAAAACAAAGATTATTAGTTTGTTATCATATATGACAAAAAGCAGCAAAAAATTATATTTAAAGTCTGTTACTAGTGAATGTTTGACATTTTTGCTCTAAAACAACCAAAAAGATTCAGAGATGACTCAGATTCAGTGTGCAATTAATTTTCTGTGCATCGTTATTATGACGCAGACTGATTACAACAAGGTGTTAATCATCTACTCCAGACTTGCTATAGCAGCATGATTCATGCATACAGATAATTCCACCCCTGTGTTGTTCTGCTGCTCCATCACTAAAGTCTCTGGATGGTAATTATGAGGCAGAGACATTTCATCACTGTTCCTCCTCTGCAGACGCGCGGTTTTCGGATAATAAAAGAAACATCGGTGACATTTGTAGTTTCCTACCAAGGTTGCAGACCGGTCGTGTGCAATCATCCTCAGGAGTCGAGATGAATCAAAGCTCTGTTATCATTACAACCAGTCCTGATATGAAAACCCAGGGAGCAAAAAGGTAAATTGTCTGATGTGATGTAGGAGTACACTGTCAGGAGATGAGCTGGCATTAAAGGTTACTTGGTTGTGTTTTGACACAGAGGCTCTCATTTTATCTTTTGGAGAGAGAGACTGGAGGCACAATATGGCTGATTCAACCTTAACTGCTGCAGTGGACTTCTGCAGGTCTTTTTATTTCTTTCATTTTTTGACCTCTGCAGATGTTTAAGGTATAAAGAGGAAGGAGGAATTTGCAGGTGTGCATGTTTTAATTTTTACTTTTCCATTCAGGCATTTCCCCAGCTGCACATTAAATAAATACTGGTAATTCTGGACATGGGTTACTCAAGCATTCAAACTGACATGCTATATGCATACAATATACACAATATACAATTCAATTCAGTACCTGAAAATTTGGCTCTTAATCACCACCTTAGAGAGGGCCGGATAACTTCGTCTGGTTTCTTGCTCTGGGAAACTCTGCTACAATATTAGAGCTTCCTTTCACTTCACCTAAGAATATATGGCAAAAAAAAGGGTGTGAAGTGTAACTTAAGTCACGATCAGTGGGACACATTGTACCTTAATGTTTTACTTCTTTGTCGCAACAGAATTCAACAAAGCTACACATATAGGCCCATGATTTTGTCCTCAGCAAGTAATCATTGTTTTGGTTATGAAGACATTCAAACTGGAATGCAGTTAATCAGCTCACCTCCAGACACCTCCCTGTCTCTGCTTTGGCAGCAACTAGCTATACAGCTTAAAGCTGCTACAAAGAGATCTTTGAGAACTTCATCCATGGATTTTAAAGTATCACGTAGTGGAGCACAGATGGCCTAGTGGTTTAGGTCACACTCCATGAGGTTCTCCCTTGCATGGGTGGCCCAGATTTGTATCCAGCCTGTGGCCTCTGTCTGCATATCACTCCCCACTCTCACCCTGATTCCTTAACTATCCATTGTCCTCTCCCCTATCCAATTAAAAGCATAAAAAGCCCCAAAATAACTTTAAAAAAGTGTCACATAGTGACAGAGTGTGGTGATGGATGCTAGTTATTTTTGTCTGGAAAGAGAAGCTGTCCCACCATTTGATGTTGTGTATGATTGCTTTCTTAAACTGCTCTCTCGAGGAAATATTTACAGTTCCAGTGGGAATCTGAGAGGCTTGAAAACTCCAGACAGCTTACCTGAAAATAAACTGAAAAGATTAAGAAACTTAAAATTTATACCGGGCTGGAACCTATCCCCAAGACTGTCAGGGGTTTACAAGGAACAAACTAAGAACTGATACCCACCCAATATAAGATTTTCTTAGGAGCAAAAACTGAGCTGCTGCAAATGCCAACAAGAATCAAAGTTAAACAAAACATGGGTCAAATTTCTTCCAGTCATGGATTTCTGTGGTATTAAGTTTACTAGGTGTAATCTGGCCTGGCAGCATAAAGGTATCCTTCACATACTTCACACCCAATTCTTGCTTATGTTGGTTGATTTCAGGTTGACATTGGTGGAAAAATGAAGCAGTTCATTCTTGTAGAAAAAACATACAAAGAAAGAAGCAACAATATCAATTCTTTTAAACTGATTGTTCCATGTTTCACAAGACATAAACTATCCCAAACTGTGACTAATATCTCAATCTTGAAACAGACAAAAACAGCTTTTGATAAGATTTGAAATGTTTTTTTTCATCGTGTGAGCTTACACTGTTAATTGATACTAGATATCGCCCACTCTTGATTTTCAGTTCCTCAAGATATGTCCATGATTATCATTGGAGAGTGTCTCCAGTGTGGTCCTGACATCAGTCATAAAGAGGTGTATTTAGTGGACGGAGCTCTATGCTTTAGTTGTCTAACATCTGCAGGAGGGCAGCTTCATTTCACCTGGCCCAAATCCTCTGAGTCTTCACACGAGAGCAGCTGGTGTAATAAACAGTTCTGCTCAGTAGCATACCAATCATGTTTTCCTCCGGAGGTTTCTGAAATGTATTTTAGGAGCAGACCGTGACTTTTAAACGTGACTTGGCAAATAACAGCTGCAGCTCTTAACTCCTTTTTTTCTCATGTTCAGTCTCACTGCGTCTTATACCACTGCAGCTAATAATTTGGTTTAAATATTAATTTAAAGTGATTATATGTGGAGCAGAAATTGGGTCAGTTTTAGTTCACTCAGTTTGAAACGTTAAGTTGAAACAGAATGAATGAGTCTGAAGATAATTGTGAGAATATTTTATGGAGGAGACTTTTGAAATAGTTAATTAACATCCATATTCTTTAGAGCTAAAATAAACCGTCTTCTTTTAATCTTCTTTTTCCTTATATTTGTCCTCCCATCTCCTTCGCCCTTCTCCTCTGGTCCAGGCGGTGTTGGAGAGCACGTGGCCCTCCAGCACCAGAGGAGGATACTTCCTGTGGATGAAGCTGAGAAACGTTGTGCTAGGGGTGGCGCAGTTCAAGCGGGCACTGCGGCGTCATGCTCCCCACACCCAAAGCCCCCTCTCAGGTAAAAGTGAACTTTGCTTGTCTCTGGAGGGGAAAGGTGATGTTGTTTTAGTTGATCAGTTAATTCCATGCATGAAGCAAAGATGATGAGCCCTGATACATTGAAAAAACAAAATTTTAACATCTTACTGTTGCTTGAACACTACCCAAGTAATAATCGGAATCAGAATCAGAATCAGAATAATGAAGACATCAAAACTGGAGCAACCACTGACACTACAGTCTAGAGTCCTAACTGTTCGATTGTTTGATTTAGGAATTTTTGGCGGGGATTATTTTTTTTTAGATTTTTTTGCCCAACTTTTATTTAATCAAACCCCCAGTGGGTATATGAACTTTGCTTAATCTCAAAACCTGAAACACTTTTTTGATACGTGCATAGAGAAAAACAAAGACTTTTTATGTTGTCGTTAACTGCAGCAAAATGAACAAAAACACATGATTGCTCTCCTGTGTTTCTTAGGCTTGGTCACACACATCTACAGCAGTGTATAAACACAGCAGATACAACAAACTTAAACAAAACAACACAAAGCTTAGACCCAACAAAAACATCTCAACAAATCATGATCTGATTGGAGTTCTTTTGGGTGAAATTTACTTAGAGGTACTGTACTAAGTCTTGAAATGTGTTTCGTAGCAGGGATGATCTATTTTAAATCCGAAATACCAGGGAGTTTATTGGCCAATTAAATGGCTATCAACGTCTTCCAGCTCCAAACTATCACTGTTTAATAGGCCTTTAAAAATCCACTTAGTCAGCCGTGAGCAGAGTCTTTATCCAAGAAGTCATTATCATAAATACAACATAAATAAATGATGATCAGATGCTTGCTTGATTTTAACATTATAAACAATAAATGATCTGACTATGACCTTGGAGAGTCACACCCATGTAGCTCCTGCCAACCATTTATAACGCTAAGCACTTGTTATTATCAGACCAAACAGAAGTCAAAGGTAAAACTATGAAGCACAACAATTACAGCATGTGTGGTTTGACTTCCCTGCATGCCATTGAGTATCTGCACATCCAGCATAAGCTTTTTCCCGTCCTGCTAATCCCTGTTTCTTTGGAATATCTCTCACCTGCCGTCAGCGTTATGTTCTTAACATCCCTCATAATATTGTGACAGAATAGGAGACTACCATGATCTGTCGTTTAAAGAAATTTGTTTTATTTACAAAAAAGGAAAGATATCATCAGTAATGTAGAAAGTGGGCGTCAGAGTTTGTCAAATAAAACCGATGAAATCCATCATTATCAGGCCTGCCATTGTCAATCGCCTGAGTGGGAGGTCTGGAGAGACTTTGGGAGGTGGAGTGCACCGTGTTCTTACAGCTCATATAACTGATGACCCTTTAATAATAATAACGATAATATTAAAATTATTTGTAAAGCACTTTTCAGCAAAGTATCTCACAAAGCTATGGATTAAAACAAGGTTAAAACAAGTTAAATGCTTTCTAGGAAAGCTTTTTTTCTTTGAAAAGAAGGGTAAAGGAGTCTGTTGTTTGTAAAGACCTCAGGTGGTCAGAAAGGGTATTCCACTAGTGAGAAGCAGCTGAGCTGAAGGCCCGATCTCCCATGGTACAGAGCTTAGTCCTGCGAGGCAGAAGGAGGTAGTTTTTACCAGAGCGGAGGCGTAATAAGGTTTGTGGTTTGAGTCATTCTTTGAGGTAAGGGGAGGCGTTTCCGTGAATGCAGTGATTTGTTAGAAGGGAGATTTTGTATTAAATCCTGAATGAGACCGTAAGCCAGTGGAGGGAATGAAGAACGGGTCTGGTATGGTCATACTTCCATACCCCCATCAGGATCTCAGCGGCACTTTAGCCAGTACACACCTTCCCTGTAACTCAGTATCAGGCGGAACCAGAGATGCACCGAAGTGGCCTGGTGGATGGGTTGACACATTCAGTTTAAAATACATAAAGTTACCTCTAGAAGTAAAAGACCCTAAAAAACTCATGCAAATAAAGGAGTTTTAGCTTCATTTTACACCATGGAAAGTGAAATAAATTTTCAACCTCATACTTCATGTGCTACTACTTCTTCTCACTTGGTTCATCTTTTTGTAACCAGAGCGTCACATCAAGATAAAGATTTCTTATCAAGAAAGCACCAAACACCTAGAATCATTCACCAAATCACATACACACAATAATGTGATACTGTGAAATAATGAAAACTTTGTAGAATTTACAGAGAACTGTTGAAAATAAAACTCCCCAAGGTGAATTAAACTCTGAAATAACTTTTAATTTTATGTTTTCTAATGGGTGTGATGCAGGCGATGTTCTGCAGTGGTTTATTGTTATTAGTTAACCTAAATTTCTGAGGCCTTGTTCTTTTTGAATTTATGTTTAAAATATCATGAAAAAGGGCCAAGTTAAAGCTGAATGTCCATTAGTTAATGTAAACTTAATTCTCTTATATGCTTATTATTTACTGTAGTTTTCTGTAGACAAGTCAAGCTCTCTTGATATTTACCTGACCTGATATTCACCTGTGCAAAGACTCGCAAGGCTGTGCCAACACAGAGTCAGACTGAATTAATTAGAAGTGTCAGAGCTAAGTCAATGTTTGTTTTCATTTCATTAAGACTGATTTAGATATGAAGTATTTACAGATGAAAGTTAGTTTCTCAAAAAACTGCCTGTATTAAAAAAAAGATGAAAACCATGCTTTTAGCTTTGTAAAATGAATTTATTCACTCAGTTTTTCACATCTTAGCCTTACTCTGGAACTATTCAAAGCTATGAAGAATCATTTTTTCTTTATTGCAAATTAGTTTGCAAAAAGTTAAGTTCACAAAAGTCATCAAGACACAACTAAAAAAAGTAGAACATGAGCTTCTTGTAATAAAAGTTAAAACCTTAAACATAGCACCTGCTTCCTTTAACCCCATGTTGTCTTTGGGCAGATGGCAGCGACCTGGATGCAGTGAGTCATGGCAGCCTGGATAGCTCTGCCGACACTAACCTGACCGAGCAGAGCGCCTACCCCACTGACTCTGCAAAAGTTTACCCCACTGACGATAGATCTAGCACAGGTACATTCATCAGGCTGCTTCTTCACCTCACCTTTCACAGGCAGCCATCTTGTCCTTCATCCTTGTCTCTCAATGACACTTATCTTTATCCTCCTTCCTCACTTTCCCCACTCAACAACCTCTGTTTTCTTCGTTTTGCCTCCTTTTCTTAATCCTCCATCTCTCCACCGCCTGTTTTTCCACCTTCCTTTCGTTCCTGTCGTCCATCCATGTCGTCCTCCTGGTTTTGCGGCTGTGGTTTCTGCTCTGCTCTGTCCCTAACCCTGCCCTTCACTCTGGCCCTGCCTGTGTTGCCCTTGCATGCAGCTGGCGGTGGGGGCGGCAGCGTGGGCGCCAGGGCCCCGGTGGTCCACTCACACTGGGGGGGCTCTGAGCTCAGAGAAGCCACCCTCCATCCAGGTAAACCTCTCTGTCTGCGTGTCTGTCTTTCTCTGGTTTCACCTCTGTGTCACATCTTACCTGCTCTGTGATGACGTTTTCAGGCCTTTCATTACCTTCTCTTTACTTCTCTGTCTGTAAATTTGTCTCCTCACTATGACATCTCTCCATCCAGCTCGTCTTTTATTCCTGCTCCTCTTTTTTCGCTTCCTTTCTTATTTGCTTCACCGCAGAGTGATTTGTCATTGTCAATTATGCAGAGTAATTACCAGAGGCACATTCTTTTTGATTATGGAAATCATTTTAATCATGAAGACGACACATCAGCAGGAGACAGTGCTTCGTGATGCAGTGAGTCTGAAGGGGGACCGCAGCCCACAGCACAGCAGGAAGAAAGGACCTCGATGTGCGCTTCATTGATTATCACAGTCCTGGCATGACTTTTGTCACTTGCTGTGCAGTCTTATGTTTTATTTAGAAGTGACGGCCGGAGAGGTTCATGGCAAAGATGAAAGGGGGGAACAAATCATCAGACAGCTGGTGGTCTGCAGACTGAGGGGTTTTACAGGCAGATGGAGTCAGCCCCGGGTGAACCCCCCCCCCCTAAAGGACAAGTCTCGAGCAGTTAAATTCATTAGCAGCTGTGAAACTGTGGTTAGCTTCCTGACTGTAAGTGTATATCTCTGTGTGCCCTGAGGAGGATTTTGTGATTCAGCACAGCTTAGCTGCTTCTCGACTCCTCGCTCTGCTATTGTGCTATACATCCCAGAATAGAAGAGATGAAAGGGAAGAAAAGTCACTTTTTTCAGTAACATACTTTGATTTGTATCTTCTTCTGCGGGGTTAAAGCTCCTGTGAGGAGTTCTGAGCTTGCAATGAATCAGACTGAAATCAAACCTAAAGTCCTTCGCTACAGAAAGTGAGACCCTCAGGGAGAGGATTGATTACATCCATATAATGATTTTATTCTCCTGTTGTGTCTGCTGCTAGATGCTGTCAGATGAGGTTGTTTACAGCACACAGCAGAAACAGCTTTTTTTTTTTTTTTACATTTATTTACCCCAAGGATTCATTGTGAGTTGTTTGGTTGATATTTGATAAAAAGAAGAGAATTTTATGTCGGAGAGCGTAAGATGCCTTTGCACAGAAGAGGATCCGCAATGTCAACAAATGTCATCTCAGAATTTTTTTCTCAAATTGCTCTTCTAGTCAGGTTTTCCATGTTTGATGTTGCATATTTATCTGTGATCTTGTAGACACCTCAGGGACTGTTACATCCTTCGAACACAACTTCATCCCTCTTTCTCTTCTTCTTTTTCTTCCTCAGGTGACCAGTCAGATTTGGGTTACAACTCGCTGTCCAAAGAGGAGGTTCGGAGAGGAGACCCCAACGCTCCAGACTCAGCCCCTGACAAAGATGACAAGAAGGAGAGCGACTGCAGCTCCTGTTAGTTCTCTGTCTGATCACCTGATATTTCTTTCTGCCTCAACTTCTATAAAGAATGATAACTTGGCTGCCTCACAGCCTCACAGGATTTCCCCTTCCTCTGCCTTGATCTTTCCGTCTCCTCTAGAGATGATTCATTCATTTTGGTTTCTCAGCATCAAAGAGTTTCAGCTCTGTGTCATCCTTCAATGGATTTTTTTAAGAACAGGCCCTTTTTCAAGCTGTGCTGGTAGTAAATTTTAAATGGTAATTTTTTGTTTGTAGTGTCGGAGACGGAGAGCAGCAAAGGAAGCAAAGACTGCCTGCCTCAGCTGGACGTGGAGAGCCAGTCCTCCTTCAAAACCAGAGGAATTGTTCGCAGCAGTTGTCCATTTGACGATTCGTCATGTAAACCCAAGAGCTCTGCAAGCACAGGTGAGGAGGTGGACTCAGGAGGTTTGTAGAGCTGAGGAGGATGCTAGTAAAGTTTCAGTATTTTCAATATAATAATCCTCAGCTGCTGTCACTCTGAAGAAGAACCCAGTAAAAAAAATCAACCTTATAAGTAGATTAATGGGTGGATGGAGCCTCTGTTGTGCACAAAAAATAATACAAATTTTAGCAGAAGCAGAAAGAAAAGGAGAGTCAGTGAAAAGGAAACTTTTACACCATTAAAATATGTGGTTCTATCAGCTTCATGTTTTATCTAAGCTCTACAAAGCCCTACCTTTACCCTCCCTGCTCGTTATCAGCTAACGCAACAGCATTGAAAGCTCAGATGATTGACGTTTTCTTTGTTAAAAAGATTCTCAGGAGTTGTGAATACATGCACACATGCTTTCACCTCAGATATTTCATCAAATGACTAGATATTTTCGAAAGGCAGTGTCTCTTTTTTCTGTTAAAGATTCATTCAGGAGAAATTTCATGGTCATCCAAGCTTGAATTGCACCTCAATCTCACAATTTCTACAAAGACCAAAATCTAAACACACCATATCTCTTTGATCTTAATGATTAACTAATTGTGTTTTCTTCTTTCGCAGGACATGTTGCAGGTCTCCTCTTCACCTCCTCCCTGGAAGAGATTGGTGAAGTCCACACCAACAGTCTGCTCAGGAGACATAAAAGTGCTCTGGAGGAGGTGGTCGGCAGTTCTGGAGGTAGCTCCGCTCTTGACTGGCAGGGTGTGAGGGGCCGCCGCCTGAGTGGAGACACAGTGGGCAGCAGTGGAAGCGGCACCACAGTCCTTGGCCTGGGCATGAGCCAGGCAGAAACCGACCCAGAAAAGATTGCAGGACACCTGGGTGCAGATGTCAAAATCCTCTCTGGTGCAAACTTCACTAAGAAAATGAGGCCTCGGTCGCTGATTTTGGGTGTGTCAGAGGAGGCTGCTGTCAAGCCAGGTGTAGGCAGGTGTCATGATCACATGGAGGAGGAAGAGGAAACAGAGGGACTGGACTCCAGCGATGAAGACAGAGGTAATACTGAAGCCATCTTTGATTTGGAGGACATAGATTTAGACAAACCAGCTCTCGAAGGAGGAGGAGGAGGAGGAGGCATCAGCTCTAAATCGACTCATAAAAAGCCTGTTGGGCGCAGTGCCAGCTATGGTGGCATTAGCACTGAGGTGTCGAGAGGTGCAGTGAAACGCACTGACATTGAGACAGGTTACGATCCTCTGTCCCTCCTGGCTGCAGAGTCCCAGACTAAACAACAAAATGAGGATCGGTACCCAGAGGTTGACGAGACCAGCACACCAAGCTCCCATAGGCATCTCGCCAGGGAGATCGAGCTTTACATGAACCACATGGGCAGCCCACTCAGCAGCCGCACACCCAGCTTGGACCTACAGGACCCTGCCAGCCCCCTCCTCCTTCACCCGTCCTCCCTCTCTGCCCCCCGCAGAGCCAGCCTTCCTCACAGCTCCCCCCTCAGGACTACAGGAGTACCACGCTCCTGCACCTTCCATCCACCCTCCCCCTCTGAGGCCATCTCACGCCAACGTCTGCTGTCGTCACCTTCGTATCGCAGCTCAAGCACCACCCCAAGCCCCAGCCCTCGTCCCAGGGAGTACAGGGAGAGGAGCGATAGGATGAGCCTGGCCTCACCCTCACCTTCCTCGTCCTCATTCGCTTTGGACACTCTGCTCACACCAACACTTGATGTATTCAAGACCAGTGTGGTCTCTGCTGGAAAGGGTGTGGCAGAGAAGGCAAGCCGCTGGTATTCTCGTCTTGCCACGTACACCACACCAACCAAGGTAGAGATTTATTGAGATAACTCAAAACTTCACGTTTGAAAACAACAACAAAAAAACACAGATAAAGATTGCAGATGAATCTGCTCAGAAGAACACAGGGAGCTTCAGTTACCTGATATGATGTGATGGATTTGTTAAAGTTGCATCAACTCGTCTTATTTTTTTAGGTTCTGTTGCGAATCTGAAACTGTGATATTCAGTTTAGGCTCCAGCAGTATTCCAAGAACAGAGTAAAGTCTGACTGGTGCTGCCACCCTGTGGCCTTGTGAGTGCCTGACAGTGTTCCTCTAATAGCCAATGGATGAAGAGCTTGTTGGCAGGCTGCTGTACATTTATCTTCTTTCTCCTCATTACTGTTTCTAAAGTTGTGAATTAGGTATGTGTAAATAGCTGTGGCTAGTTTTTATTAAATCAGCCAAATACATTTCATACAAGTGCAGAATCCCCATGCAGCAGTGTAAAATCCTCTGTTTTATTTTTATAGGGAATGATTGCCATGATTTAAACTTCTAGTCAGACCTTTTGTTGTATCCAATTTTTAACTTTGCTGACTCCTGATGCTTGAATTTAAAAGTAACGTACCTTTTTGGTTTGATTAACCATGACCTGAGAAAAATCAACTTATCTTGCAGGAGGGACTAAGTGATCAACTGAGTGTGTCCTCGCTTGGTGTTGGAGATCCTGACAGCGCCTCCATGCTGGACGAGGAGGACTGTGGGGAGTCAGGGAGCTCTGTGGTTTCTCCTCTGAGAAATGGCCCCGTGGGACCTCGCAGGAGCCCCAGACGAAGCCCCCTGCACAACAGACTGGAGAGTCCCACTGCAGGCTCCAGCCAGGGGAGACCCTCATCCCTGCTCCCTGGTAAGAAGACACTTAACTGAAAAATATGTTCAAAACCTTCCAAAGATGGTCTTGTTGCAACTGGATCTTAAAATTATACAACAGTTTAATTTACTTGTTGGCGATTCAAGTTTTATCATCTGCTTGTGTCGCTTTTTATTCAGTATCTGAACCACGTTTGCCTCGTGCTTAGTGACAAACAAGGAGACATAAGTTTACCATCACAGATAACAGCTGGCTTGAATCCATCAAAAGATATGTGCTGTTGGTTTTCTCCACCCTCCTTCAGGATGTCTTCTCTCACCTCCAGGTTTCCCTTTGCCGGATAAGTCAGACCTTGGCTCTTCACGCTACACCAGCAACACCAGCATCTTCAACAACTTTGCAATGGAGGTAAAACTACAGAATGAAAGTAGAAGTAGCACCCACTATCTTTCTCCCAAACGAATGTCAAAGATGTGGATGTTCTTTTCCTGTTAAAAGTGTAGTTACACATTGTAGCGATGATTTTTGAGGAGACATTAATTTTCATTTTTTTGCTTCAGACTTTTCACAAGGGAGCATGTTCGCAAGCTACAATTTTCTTGGCATTGATTTCTTCCTTTGTGGAAGCTGACTCATTGTGGCAGAGTTCTTTATAAATACTTCAGCTAAATTTTTAAATTTGAAAAATTCAAACAAAAAAGGCCTGTCAATGGTGTCTGAAAGAACTTTGTGATAACATTAACTGTGTTCTGAGGCTTAAAATACAAAAAGGCACGAATAGAATTTTTTTTTCATCATATTTCAGTGAGAAACTTTTGAAGTTTGAAGTCTTGGAAGCTGAAGTTTATTTATCTGCAGTAATTAAGACTCAAAGTGTAATTGGTTGAACCATATTGCAGTAACTGTAGCCATGACAAAAGCAGAAATGACTGTACAGTATATAACCAACTGGAATATTACATAATACAGATCAGCTTTAACTTGTAAAACAGTTCTGGTTTGAAAAGCTTAGTGGACTAAAGTGTGTGTGTGTGTGTGTGTGTGTGTGTGTGTGTGTTTGTCCAGCTGCTGATCTCCAGCTGTTCTCGCTGTAAGACGTGTGACTGCCTGGTGTACGATGAGGAGATCATGGCTGGCTGGACAGCCGACGACTCCAACCTGAACACCACCTGCCCCTTCTGTGGAAACCCTTTCCTGCCGTTCCTCAATGTGGAAATCAGGGACATGAGAGGACCTGGCAGGTAGATGTTGGATGAATGTCAGAAAACAATCACTGAAGTTTTGTTGAGAAGTGTTTTCTGTGACAGGGTAGAGAACTGCCCTTTTGCTGCACGCCAGAGGAAAATATTTCCCGTACTTTTTTTCCCCTCTCTGCAGACTTTTCCTGAAGGGAAGCCCATCTGTAGACGAGGCGATGACCTCGTCCTACTCAGCCTCCACAGGTCTCGATACAGGGACGTCCACCTTATCCACCCCTTGTCCTACAACTGCTGTCTACCCTCCCTCGCCTGTGATTGCGGTCCAGGAGTGCTCCGGCAGTGGACGGTGAGACTTCACTTGTTCACATCCTGATCCTGATTTAGTTTGATGTAATATTTATTTTCTCAGCTCATATGTATTCAGCTTCCAGTTTGTCTAATTGAACAATGCTTTTGAAGTAGGAACCTGCTGTAGCTGCCTCCAAATGCTCCACATCTGCATTGTAAAAGAGCAGTGTGAGGTGAATTGCAGCACCTGGTCTGAACAGCGCTCTCTGTGTGGAACAATAAAACATTCATCAGGTTATGAAATGTGTGAACAACAGAGAGAAGAGTGAATCAGACCTGGATGCCAATTATCAGGCTGCCAGATGTGATTCAGTGTGTTCTCTGAGTATTTACTGAATTTTTATCATACTTGAATAATCTGCTTTAGGTTTTGTCTGTGTGACAAAAGTTTAACTTTGAGTTATGTTTTGCTTCAGTGTTATGAGATTGGTTCCCACTTTGTGTTTCCACAGAACTCGGTCAACCAGAGCTCAAGGTATCAACATCCCTACAGACCATCGGCAGGGGGCGCTGTCCCCTGGCGGACCCATGGCTCGCAGCGTCAGTGCTTTTGGTCCTTTGGAGGAAACATCTCGACCCAGACGCTGTGTGCCCACATCAGGGAGCCTGCCGAGTCGTCTTAATGAAACTCCAGTATGTTTATACAGTCATGGATGCTTTTGAAGCCATAAAACAATGGTTGATGTCTTCTGAACTATAAATCAAATTATTTATTGAATGGAATGTGCAAAATTTTAAGCAAAGATACAAAATGAGGACAGTGACGGTTGTTAAAAAAAGTTCAAGTTAAATGCTTAACATTTTTTACGTAGAGTTTTGTGGCTTAGTCAGGGACTAAAACAAAAGCAACATCCTTATCTACCACCTGCCCTCTTCCCCTAACCTGCCCTCACTCATAACAACAATGCAACCCTGCTATGCTTTATCCTCAGGACCCTCTGAATATGGAGTGGCGGCTCCACAACCCAGAGCCAGTAACTGTCCCTTACCTGAGCCCCCTGGTCCTGTGGAAGGAGCTGGAGAGTCTTCTGGAGAACGAAGGCGACCCGGTAATCACAGAGGCTGACATGGTGGACCATCACCCCATCATCTACTGGAACCTGGTCTGGTATTTCAGACGGTTGGACCTTCCCAGCAACCTGCCGGGTCTCATTCTCACTTCAGACCACTGCAACATAGACTCCCAGGTCAGACACACATCCCCTTTGCATCCCCCAAATTATTTATTAAGAAAAAACTAACTTTCACCTTTGAAAAGCTTGAAAACATATGTATTTGTACTCTCTGTATTATGTTGAACAAGCCAAGCTGTCCCTCTTTTATATGGTAAAAACAGTATTAAAGAGTCAGGTTGTTGGTGATGATGTGGTGGAGGTAGAAGTAAGTGAACTAGCAGGGTTTAAAGGGGGATAGAATAATTTCTCCTGAAGACATTTAAACCCCCTCACTAAGCCGCCTTTTGTCTTTGCTGTCTTGTCAGGTTCCTCGTCACTGGATGTCGGAGGACAGCAAACACGTGTTAATTCAGATCTTGTGGGACAACCTGAAGCTGCACCAGGACGCCATCCAGCCTCTCTACATCCTGTGGAACACCTACAGTGAGTCAGTCGCTTGTGTTTGAGTCAGACCTGTTTTAAATTCAGCAGACGGTCGTGTTATTTACTCCCAGACAGTTCTGCTGCTGCTGCTGGGGCAGTTTTTCAGGAAGACATTTGAATTAAACTTTAAAGATGCTCAGTGCAGCATAAGGAAGAGTAGATAATGGAATTAAAGGATGAAAATTAACTTTTGAAGACAGAAAATTAAAGTCAAAGATTGGAGGATGTGTTGATTCATCATGAATAGTGAATTAACACATCTTTATCTTGCATCCTGATATATTCATAAAAATTGGATATTTTAAACTGTTGAAATACACAAAAGTAAGCTGTGCAGACTTAGTCAATAAATAATAGTCATGAAGCACATAAAGGCAGCTTACCAGGAAATCACAGAAGTGTATTTTTTCACATGTACAACTTCTAATATTTGCATTAAAGTCATTGTAATCTATTTAAAATTTCCCACAATCCTATGGAGAACTTAATGTGAAGTAAAAACCAATAAAGATAGGGAAAAGGTGTTCATGGGTCATTTGTTAAACCAGATTTCATCTTTATAGCTATTAAAAAAACATCAAAAGTGAACAGTTGGTGTGCAACCGTTTCATATTTTGCATGCATTTTGCAAAATATGAACACAAATGCCCAAAAAATGTTAAAAACAAAGACTAAAAACTGAAAAAAAAAGTGTGATGGAAACAGACTTTAAGATAAAGCACTCATTTCAACTCCTTCAGTGAAGACAGATCTGCAGAGCCACATATAGTTTGAAGTTGAGTGGAGTTATTTGAGCGTGAAGATGTCTGCTCTGTGCAGTAATCTGCTATTCAAGGAGAGGGGGGTGTGGCAGCAGCTGGCTAATGATGTGCTAACAGGCTGTGTCTGCTCTCTGTCTTGCAGGGCTTAATTGCTCTCTGTTCTTAGACAGTGAGTGTTTATCTCTCCTCTTTAGACCAGTCTCGTTTTATGTGTGCTGTTCTGTCTTCAGACCTGCTTCTCCTGTGGTGTCTCTCTCTTGCTTGATGCATTTCAGTGTATCATCTGTGGAAGTTCAGCCTCCTCCTCTTCAGAAATCACTGTGTTTGGAGTGAGCGTCTTCGTACGACGTAACCTTAATGACAGAGAGATTATACTTTGTGTTTGAAGCACTGTTGACGTGGAGCATGTTTGTCTCAAATACAGCCTTTCTCTGTATTTGAAAGCAGGTTTGCGTCTGTGATGAATGAGTCTCTCCACTCAGAAACCTTCAGAGGATGGCAGTGTGGTACTGAAGGGGCTGGGTATTTAAGCTATGAGATACCCTTATGCTCTTTTTAACTTTAACAAATGTGTTTGAAACATTTCCCTCTTCTTTAGATCTAATTTAGCAGCGAGGAAACTTTTAAGCTTCTCTAAAGAACTGTAGTTTTTGAGCACCCTCTGGAAAAAGACAGTCTCTATTGCTCGTTTTGTTCTGTTTTCTTTCATCATTCAGTCTCGTTTCTGATGGCCTTGTTTGCTTTGTTGGGTCATAAAGAGACATAAGTGTTAGTTAAACACTCCTCACAGCAGCTTTGAGCAGTTTTATTTTGTAATCCTACAGATACCCAGCCCCAAGTACTTTTCATCAGAGTGAAAAAAACATGTCAATGATCCAGCCATTCTCATTTTAAAGTTGTTTAATGTCTTGACTCTTGTACAGTACAGTTCACTGTTGAACTCCTTGTGTGTTTGTGTGTTTTGTCAGATGTGGGTTATCCTCTATCCCGGCCGGTCCCGGAGGAGGAGAAGCCGTTCAGTGAGGAGTTGCTGCAGAGCGTGGTGAGGAGCATCCAGAGGAATGACCTCAGTCGGCCGATGGCTCACCTGCTGCAGCTTCTGGGACAGACACTGGGGGTCAAAAGGCAAAGGTTAGCACCTGGGAATATACAGCATTTGTTAAAAAACTCAACTCCAGTGTTGCGACCCTTGGTCTCAATTAAGTTTAAGTTGTCTCATGGGTTAAATAGTGAATATACACTCACACTGGGGCACTTGGTTTATCAAATACACAACTCCATGTAAGGTTAACAGAAGTTTACGCTATTGTTTAGCTTCAAAGCTCATATTAGGGCAACAATAAAGGCACAGTTAATGAGCTGAGAGCAAAAATTTAAATTCATGGTTCATGATTTGTCGGTTTCACACGCACTGATTCAGTGAGTTGGCACAGCGGTTTATGTCATGCCCAATGAGGCTAGCCTGTCTCACCGTGTTTTCAGTTCTGATCACGATCCTGTCCTCTCTGAATAAAGACATAAAAAACCTGGAAAGTAAAAGACTGATTACAGCTGATGTTTCCATAAACAGAAACTGTTTACCCTCCTCCTCTCTTCTTCAGGAGTTTATACAGAGACATCCTCTTCCTCGCTCTGGTGGCTCTAGGAAAGGATAACATTGATATTGGTGAGTTTCGCTTAATATTTAAAATGTCAAACTTACCACTGGTTATTCATCCTGAGCATTTTTTCCTCAGACGCCTTCGACCGTGAGTACAAGGTGGCGTACGACCGTCTGGTGCCGAGCCTGGTGAAGCTGACCCATAACTGTGACCGTCCTCCCAGCACGGGGGTGATGGAGTGCCGCAGGACATTTGGAGAGCCTTACCTGTAAAATATCTCACCTCCACCTCCACCTTCACACACACAGAGGATTTAAACGGTCCTAAACACGTCATTGCTTTAAGACGAGCTCAGGAAACCTGATGGCAGACTGTGAATGTGCACTACAGTAACATGAATCTATAAAATGTTAAAGGTACGGTCGACAGCGCTCAGCTTTATGTAGCCTGAAGAAAAAATGAGTTTCAAATACTTTTTCTGAACTAACAAAAACACTCACACATTCATCAACTTCATCCAGCGCTGTTACACAAAGAGTCAAACCTGTGAAGATTCTATAAATATCCTGTAAATACACAACAGTAGAGGATTTTTTAACGCTACATTTATATTGTCATACAGCATATGAAGGCTATTATTAGCAATATTTTAACTTGAAATATTTATACAAAGTAAGCTTTATTTATTGTTGTGTCTTTTTATGTCAGGCTTAGTGTTTGTGTCCTGTTGTTGCTTTTAAACTAACATGACGAGCCTCCAGCACCCAAATGAGTTCAACATATCAAGGATATCTTCTTTTGTTTTTAGCCAGCACAGTTTACCTGTTGTAACTGTTAGAAAGAAGCCTTTACCACCAACCACACACATCAGTGAGTAAACTGGCAGCAGAGCAGTTTATTTTTCAAACCTGGAGCTAAATGAACCAAAAATATCAGTTTTTAAAATTTTCTTCCACCCTGCATCTGACAGCCCGGACTTCTATTTTGTGGTTTCAGCTTTGCAAAGTGTGTTTTTACTTTGAAATGAGATAAACCTTTACTGATCCCAAAGAAGGCAGAGAACTTAACCATCAATAAATCAGACAATTAGAATACTGTTACAGAGACACAGTTGTTGCAGATGTTTGTATCCCACATTCATCTGCAGGGGCGCCTTACAATATCTTGTAGATTTAAATGGTATAACTGTCATATCTTTGTTTTTGAGATATCAGATATCTGTAGTTCTGTTACAAAGAGATGCACAGTGCAGCAGAAGTTGTTTTAAATATCATCAGAGTAAAAACTGAGCCATCTTGTTTCACATCATCTCAGTCGTATAAAACTTGAACCAGAAATAAATTCTAACTCATCAGCTTATATCAACATGTTCAATGTCTACTTATCTTCAACCGAAACTTGAGCACTTTGTTTCCTAAAACATGAAGAGTTAAGAATGAAAGAGACTTTACAGTATACAGACATTTAAGTGTGTTTAGATACAGAAAATAAATTGTGACACGAATATTCAAACTTTAAAACGCAGGCACGCACTAATCTGCACCTACATGTATGGGGAAATTCAGCAATGGAGTCTCTTGAGTCCAGCAAAGGTGATCATTATTATCTTGTGCGCATAAGATGAGCCATTTGGGAAGATGATATGCACACTTTCCCAGACATGAATGTTTACTTTTGGCTCAAGAAACAGCGGAAGCACATCTGGTCTTTAGTAATAAGCTGCGAGAAATGACTAAACATAAGGCAATTTCCCAGCTACCTGTGATAAAAAGGTTGTTGAACCATGAAGATAAATGCAGCTTTGATCTAGCTAGGAAAGCATTAATGCACATTGTTGTGCATTAATTAGTCTCCATCAAATCCATATCCCCACAAAAATGTTTGATGTTACTTTCAGGGGCTGGCTCAAACATGTCACACAGACATATATCACTTAGAGGATAAACTCACTTAATTCAAAACTTTATAAAAGGCCTAATATAAACCATCCAAGCATTGGGAGCAACTTTTAACTCAACTTATCTAAAAAAAAACAACTAGCAAATATTTTAATTCAGTGATAAACAAGGGGAAATTGGTTAAATCATTTCCTCCACAGCCTTTTTAAACATTTTTTACGTGTGCACACAAGATAAAAATTATTATCTCATTGGACTGTTGTAACTCTGTGTTGAAGTAAATTTTCATTGTGTTAAAAAATTAACTCATTACCACATGTGAAATCCTTTCATATGTTTTTTACAGTTTTTAAAATCTCTAGTTCTGATTTTCTTTCAGTTAAAAAGACTGAAGCAACAGATGTTTTCTGAGTTATTGGAAACTTTTAACTAATGACTGATCCAATCCTGAAACGAACACCTGATGGATTATATTAGGAAAAGAACTGGATTTAGGCAGGAACAAACTGGATGTCTGACTTACTGTACTCAATGTTTTCATATGTATTTTATCAAAGTGACATCATGGTTGAAGGAGGACTCTGGGGTCTAAACTCATCAGGGTCTCATGATTTCTAACCATAACTGTGCTTCACAGCCAAAAGAACAAACTTAGGAAACGTTGCACTTTGTTTCTGAAACATGAATCTAAAGAGGGAGATGCATCATCAATGTGAGCAGGTTGAAACAGTTGTGATTAATCTGTGGATTTTTGTTGTTATAGTTGTTGTGGATAGCTGTACAAATGAACGGTTTTGCAGAATGTGTACATTTTAACCTTCCCTTTGTAGAAATCACATTTTATAACGGTTTATGTGAAAAGGTCCTTTTAAGATGTGCTGAAGGCTCTGTACAGCGACCAGATCTGCAGGACTGTTAAACTGTAAATAAAATCACTCACGCTGTCTTTCTGTCCTTCTGTGGGTTTCTTTATTTTATCAAGTACTCATACAACAGCAAGGATTTGTTCACCCTCCACTTTGCTCTTGAACTCTTAAATGCTGTTGATCCACCGTTTTCTGAAGTCCAGAGTCAACGCAGCCATCTGACAGGAAATTTAAAATCTGTTCATGCTTGATGCTGATTTCATTGTCCAGCAGGACACAGCACCTGCCGACACCGCCAGAAAAACAAAAGCTGGTTGAAGGACCATGACGTTACTGTGGTTGTATTGAAATAGTTTGGTTTTTTTAAATTTCAAATACTAAATCTAGACAGAAATGCAACTTAAACATATTTATCTAACACAAAGATCTCTGTATTTCATCTCAATGAGTGTAAGAAAGCTGTATAAAGAAACCACAGGCAGTTCATTACTGTTAGAAAAATAATTTATTGCAGCATGGACTTTTGATTCGGATAGCGTTCCCTATCATGAAAATACACGTTTGCATCCACCGAAATCCAACAAGAGTATTTAACAAGACAGCCACACTGACACCTGTGAGGGTTACCTTAGAGCTAACACAGCCTGACACACACATGATCACTGATTGTTTGAACAGAGGCCCCGCATATTTCTCAGGGGACATGTGTTGGAGTGAAGAAGTGGGGCGGTAGTGGTATGTTTTTTCATGAGAGCACCCATGTCTCTCAGATATTTTGTTCACAAATTGTTTTTTTTTTTTTTTCATACACGAACATCCTGGTGTACACAAAACACGAACAAACACAAGTTGGGTTTAAAATAAAACAAAGTCTTATAAATGATGCTGCAGGAAGAGACGTCCTGTTGTTTTTAGTCTGAACCGACATTAAAAAGGAGAACAAAGGTGGCCTCTTGTCTTAAGGCTTTATTCCTCTATCAGACGTTTCCCACAGACAGCACAGACCCCGTCTGGACACACTGACTTGTTTACAGTGTTGACAGCGTCTGTCCACTCAGATAGAGATGGGGCAGATGAGGGTGCGATCCTCCAGCAGGACACTGAGAACCAGGAACGCAAAGTACAGTACAAACATGGTGAGTCCCAACATCCGGCTCATTTTCCAGCGACACGCAGCAATGGAGATGATGACAAAGAGCAGCATGAGGAAGAGGAGCACAATGGCGCAGAAGAGGCCGTTGGAGCTCACGGTTACAGGGTCGCCTTTGTGTAACAGGGTGTACAAGAGCCACGGGACCGGCAGACTGAAAGCAGAGTGTGAGTTCCAGTTACGTTTATAGTTCACACAAAGCCCATTCTCTGAGTATCTCTTTAACCCCTTTCCTGAGTTTATCAGAATTTAGAACTCAAAGATCCTGTGAGGATATTTCATCAGGTTATAAAACAAACTGAAAGACATACTGTTGGCTCTGTATAGGATACAGAAGAAAAACAAGACTGTCAAGCATAAATATGACTTATAACATCACTTTGGTGTTCCTCAGGGTTCAAGTTTAGGTCCTCTGCTTTTTCACTCAGAACTATTCGTGGCAGAAACAACAAGCCTCATGATCTTCACTTTCACCATCTTGGTGTAACATTTGACTGCATTTGATTTGAATGCCTGGTTAAAGATTTCTAGCAATGACTTTTTTCAAACTAAAACTGTATCAATAAAATCACATTATAAATATACTAGGGGTGGGATGAAAAATAGAAAAACGATGTATCGGGATTTTTTTTGGCAATATCTAAATCAGGATTCTTTTTCAAAAAACAATTTATTTTTCCAATTCAAATTCTTTATTTCAGTCTTTGTTTATAAACTGAATTAGAAAAACGTTACCACTTTTCTCCAGCAGAGGGTGAAATGTTTCTCTCTGACTCGCATGATGTGCATTTTATGGGAAAATATGGCTCCTGATATAGTCTGTAGACATTTTCATCACCATTTAACTTTTTCACATGGTCTGGTGTTAGAAAAGCAAACTGAAAATTGTTAATATCAAAGAATCGCAATTTAATCGTACCCCAAAAGTTTGTAACAGAATCAAATCGTGAGAATAGCATATCGTCCCAGCCCCAGCCAGGACAGACTCACCCTACAGTGATGTCAAAGATGTTACTTCCCACAGAGCTGGACACCGCCATGTCTCCCAAACCTTTCCGTGCTACAATCACACTGGTGATCAAATCAGGAATCGACGTTCCAGCTGCCAGGATGGTCAGGCCCATTATTTCCTCTGAGATGCCCACAGTCTCGCCCACCTGTCCAAAAAACCACAACACCAGATGAAAGTAGATCAGGACCATGTGTTTCCAAACAGCTGATGTAAATACCTGTATAAGATTATCAACCCACCTGGTGAGCCCACCACACCATCAGATAGGAGAAAACTCCGATCCACAGGATTGAGCCGACAAACGTCATGATGAAAAATCTCTTGGACGCCTGGAAAACATAAATGAATTCAAAGACTTGTGGGACATAAGAAGTAGAAAGACAAAGTAGCAGAGTAGAAGTTTTTAGCTTCATAAGTTGGTGCGTGTTTCTCTGCTCTCACCGGGTTTCTGACGTCAGGCAGCGTGAGCCACAGCGGGAACACGATGGGCAGCAGGACCAGATACGTCGCCTGCTTCCTTCTGGTTTCAGGCCACTCCAAAGACAACGGTTCATTCTCCTCCTCTTCCTCTTCCTTTTTCTCTTCATCGTCATCTTCATCTTCACTCTCACTGGTGTCACTCCTCTCCTCGCCCCCACTGTCTTCCTCGGCTCCTCCCTCTGAGCCCTCTGACCCGCCAGCAGCCGTCTGGAGGAGAGTTAAACAGATGAGAGCAAGTGTTTGGTCATCATAGAAACGTGTGATTTGAGATAGCAGAGCATTTTCTGCCAGTCCAGCTTCTTGTGATTTTTTTCAGTTTTTTTTTGGCAAAATCCTCGACCCAAAATTTCTTAAACTGTCAGATGAAAGTAGATTAATAATCTCTGCTAAATTAGAGCACAGTAGAAGTAGAATAGAGAATAAGAAAATGCTATATGTCACAAAACTTGTCCTCGAATTGAATTTTCCACAGTCCAAACCAAGACTTAGTTTTGTGACTTCTTTCCTCTGTGCCTGGTTTCTTTTTTTCTACCCAGTTGAGTTCCTTTTTGACTACCTTGGCTGTCCTTTCTCTCGTCTCTTCATTCGGCTGAGGCTGTGAGGTCGATGGCTCGACTGCAGCGCCCCCTGCTGAAACAGATACCTCGGCGTTTGTCTTTGGGTAGTCATCTGTGCGGAAAAAAAGAGGAACCAAAACTTTCAATGTGACATGTTTGGAAAACAAGATTAATTTCAAAGTGCTTTACACCTGCATTCTTTTTCATGACCAGTAGAGGGCGACTATGGCAGCCACACCATAGACCGTATGTAGTGTGGACAGCGTGGCTCCGCCAGTTATCATTGTATTGTTTTGAAGCCAAAATACCCCTGTCACAGGCGCCACCATTGGTAGCAAATGCTTCCAGAGTTGGCACAGTAAAGACGATGAGGGATTCTGAGTGGAGCTGGGTGAGAAAAGTAATGACTTTTTTTTTTTCTTTCGAGTGTCTAATCACTTCTTGACTCTACCTCTGGACATATTTTACAATCCCCGAAAAATATACACAAGAACGTCATCTGTCAATCATCGATAAATGTTACGTAAAACCTTGTTTTCAACCTCGTCTAACTGATGAAAATGAAAGTTTTCAGATATAAGAGGACTTGAATCAGCACAACAATTGGATGTGAAAAACGTTTCTACGAGCTGTATTAATTTTTTTAAGTTTGACCACAGCCCATCTGAAATGGCTGGGAAGCCGTATTTTTTAACCTATACTGCAGCCAGCCACCAGGGGGAGCAGTTTTTGTGGAGACCTCACTTCCAGCCGAGTAAGCGGACGTCCATTTTTCTTTTATTGTCTATGGGCCACACATGAAGTCAGTAGATTCAATAACTGAGGAGATGTTTTTTTCTGAAAATCCATGCTCCTGTTTTCTGGATTTAGTCTTACCTCCAAGTGTTTATTCAACAAATTTTATTACAAGATTGACAACACACTGCAATGTCCAGCTAAAATACAACTTTGTCTGTGTGTAGTGTGGATGTTTCTTTCCAACAAATATTGTTAAAGCAGATGCTCCACTTTAGATCCATTCTGTTGTCTGGCCGTGGTCACCTCTCAAATAAAACTAACAGAAGCAGAAAGAGACAAGACTTTAAAAAACCTTGGTTCAACAAATAAAGGTAACGTTAAAGCTGCTTTAACCCAAAGTCTAAATTTAGCTGCTCCTTGTGTTTTACATCAGTCGATGTTTCTACTTTCTTTTTGTGAAGTTACAGTATTTCTTCCGTCACATTTTCATTTTACATCGTACTCTGAATGTTAACTATCATAAAATTATCCAGCAGGTCTGAAGAGCCAATGGGAATGATTGGAGTGTTGGTATATAAACATGTTCTGACAGTCGGGGTAAAGGGGTTTACTCCCATACACACACACAAACACGGACCCATCTGCATGTTAATCCTCACTCTGATTGATTCAAGCTCCTTCAGGCCTCTCCAGACAGCCTGCAGACCCACTTTAGAGCAAATCTCGGGGTCTGAAGGACCTAATCACTACACACTGTGACGCACAAACACACAGACTGAGTGGCTGTACTGATGGGGGAGAAAAACCTCTTTAACCCCAAAGACCATCTCTGATGTTCAGAATACTAACAGGGTTTCCACAGGGTCTGCAACTCCAACATAGACACATCTAAAAATAGAAACTTTACAGCATTATGTAAAGATGTGACACCTGAAAATGGAGTCATTTGGTTTCTACAAACTCACCTTCAGAGCAGCTGTGACGAGACTTGTTCTGTAATTTCCCAGAGAGCGGGATGTTCAGAGGTTTGACTTTGTTCTTTGCTGCAATTTAGAGAATCATCAGCCAAAAGCAACCCATGAATCTTTCCTATTTATCTAAAACAGCGTATCTTTGAGTATGAAGTTAATCATAAAGCCAAACACACTGATGACCTCAGACTCCAACACTCATCAGCTGTTTAGTGAGAGCGGTGTGCACAGACTGAAACTACGAAAAGGGCTGCCTTATTCAGAATTATTTATCCAACCCTCTCCTAAAACAAAATGAGTTTTTTAACATAATATACTTTTTTAGGAAGTTCTCCAAACAGCCGGAGTGTGTAAAGGTCTGAGATCCCTCACAACAACAACAACAACACAGAAACAAGCACAAAAACAGGCAAACGTCAAAGCCTTCAAATGCAAAACCAAGCAAACCTCTGAGACGGAAACAGACCAGACCGAGCACAACAACAACAACAACAACAACAACAACAACAACAACAACAACAACAACAACAACACAAAGACGTCTTACCTTTCCTCTGTACTGACCCCTCCCCTCTGACATCACCATTAAAAGAGGTCTCTGGTTGGTAGAGATTCAAACCAGGATTGAACCACATCCATCTCAACAATCTCTGCTTTTAAAGTTTTGATTTCGTGCAACAATAGAAGTCTGCACCCTCGTCCCGCTCTTACCTCTCCTGGTTTTCCTCAGGCCGGGGGTCCTCTGGGCCCCTCTGAGGGCGGACTCTGAGGCAGAAACCCACAGCGCAGATTTTAACCCTGATATTTTAACATGTTTTATGCAGTACTACACCTTGACTTGAAATTAAAAACTACCTCTCAAACTGACCAACACTGAGTTTTCCATGAACAAATGCAAAAGTGTCCAGGGTCAGTAGAGTCTAGCACACCGCCATTTTTGACGCTACGTCTCGTCTGCGGTGTCTAAGGCCTCTGATCTTTCCTCATAGGTAGTAACAGACACAGCAGGCCCATTCTGCACAGATTATGCTCAATGCCTTTCACACTCCTGCAGCTCTGTATCACTTTGTGAAATTACACACATGAACACCAGTATGAGGAAGAACAACCGTCAACATTCATGCTAACACCTCACAGTCCAGACAAAGAAACAGCTGTGATGAGTCTCAGCTCTGGTCCCTCTCCTGCGCCTCTTCCACAGAGATAAAGAGCTTGTTCTGGCTCTGACCCAGCTTTTATTAGCCTGTATTTAAAAGCTGATTAAGACTCACAGGTTGCCAGGTGCTGTGAAAGCGAGTGATGATGGCTGGTGAGCCTGAGTACAGGCTGAAGGTGGCTGAGGTTTATTATGTCACTTTGACTTACAGACAGTTAGGGGAGCTGCTGTGCTGGACTAAAAGTTTATGCAAAATATACAAATACACTCACCGGCCACTTTATTAGGCACACCTGTGCAACTGCTCATTAATGCAAATTGCTAATCAGCCAATCACATGGCAGCAGCTCAATGCATTTAGGCATGTAGACATGATCAAGATGATCTGCTGTAGTTCAAATTGAGCATCAGAATGGGGAAGAAAAGTGATTTAAGGAACTTTAAACGTGGCGTGGTCTGAGTATTTCAGAAACTGCTGATCTACTGGGATTTTCACGCACAACCATCTCTAGGGTTTACAGAGAATGGTCCCAAAAAGAGGAAATATCCAGTGAGCGGCAGTTCTGTGGGTGAAAATGCCTTGTTGATGCCAGAGGTCAGAGGAGAATGGACAGACTGGTTCAAGCTGATGGAAAGGCAACAGTAACTCAAATAACCACTCGTTACAACCGAGGTCTGCAGAAAAGCATCACTCAACGCACAACACATCCAACCTTGAAGCAGATGGGCTACAGCAGCAGAAGACCACACCGGGTGACCCTCCTGTCAGCTAAGAACAGGAAACTGAGGCTACAATTCACACAGGCTCACCAAAACTGGACAACAGAAGACTGGAAAAACGTTGCCTGGTCTGATGAGTCTGGATTTCTGCTGCAACATTCGGATGGTAGGGTCAGAATTTGGCACCAACAACATGAAAGCATGGATCCATCCTGCCTTGTATCAACAGTTCAGGCTGCTGCTGGTGTAATGGTGTGGGGGATATTTTCTCGGCTCACTTTGGGCCCCTTAGTACCAACCGAGCATGGTTTAAAGTCCACAGCCTACCTGAGTGTTATTTCTGACCATGTCCATCCCTTTATGAGCAGCAACTGTGTGATGCCATCATGTCAATATGGACCAAACTCTCTGAGGAATGTTTCCAGGATTAACGCAGTTCTGAAGGCCAAAGGGGGTCCAACCTGGTACTAGCAAGGTGTACCTAATAGAGTGGCCGGTGAGTGTACATTTCAAGTTTGTTTTGTTATCTAAAGGTTTCTGCTTTCTACTTTTGAACTGATGACATTTCTTGTTACCTTCTCCCAGAGGGTCGAGCGTGTGGATCATCAGCTGGAAGATGGTGCTCCTCAGTGAGGTGTTGTGGAGGGAAGCCGTGCTGCCACCCCGCTGCAGGACAGGGCGAACCTGGACACAGAATGAGAGAGAGGGATCAAAATGCAGCTAAAACTTACAGGTAACAGTTCATTATCAGATCTTTAAACTTTCACAGTTACATGCAAAATCATTACTTGGGAAGTACATATAGTGCAAGTGGGTTAATAATAATAGAAGCTTCTTCATCACAGCTAAAAAAATAAACATTTGGTAATGCTAAGTAATAATGAGTCCTGGGTACCCTGAGTCTGGTTTTGTCTTCCTGCGGATGTGAGTTGTGTTGTGGGGTGACAGGAGGATGTTCAGGCTCTCGTTTTGATTGATCTTCAGCTTTTGGTGCAGCAGCAGAAGCAGCAGCAGGAGGAGGGAGAGGAGGTGCTGATGGAGCTTCACTCTCCTGTAAAGTCAGTGAATACACTCCAACATTTAGCAGCACATTCAGTTCACATGCAGAAATAATAATGCAGACACATCATCAAACTGAAGAGCAGGTCTGAGGTGTTGTTTTAGCAGCAAGAGACTTTACATGAAGCCCAGGTGAAGACTTTCTATTCAGGTGAGCAGTGCATGTGTGCAAAGAGCTGCAGACATGATTACTGCAAAGTGAAGTGCTCGACCGAGTACTGAGGTGTTCCCGACAAAGGACTAAACAGTAATCCAATCCCTCTAACACGGCTGCATGGACAGCATGCATTTCTCATCATCAGCAAAAGAGCACATCATGCAGCTTAAGCCTTAAAGTGGATCTTTCTCTGTCCCCTCATCCTGACACCTCCATCATTCCTGCTGATACTATCTGTCCTCGGAGTTACATTGTTCAAATAGGCACACAGAAGGCCAGGGCCTGTGTCGTAATCTGGTGTTGGAATAATACACACCATGCATAAAGAGGGGTTTAGTTCGGGCCTCACACAAGTTAATCCAACTGGAGATCTGCTCTATGTCAACCTAAAGGTCTGTTCTTTACTTCGAATAGCTCCGCTCACTTTTTGGGTCAACATTTTTACTCTTACCGTTTGGCTTTGCAGCTTTTTAAAGCAGTTTTACAAGTATAATTCAGCAGTCTCTTAACCGCACTAAACATTCATCAGGATGCATCCATCTCAAACTGTTTTAGTTCAACATTAAAAACATATCTTATGGGAATATTATAGCTGATATATAAGTGTATAAAACTAAACTAGGATGTGTTGCTCCTGTTTACAGGGTCACTCTTTGCACTGGAAGACTGGGAGCTGTGACAGAGACACATTCACACTATCAGGCTCAAAAAAGACCATTGTTTAAGAGGTGTTAAACCAAGACCATCACAGCTGGGTGTCACCTTGTTGGACAGAGGGAGAAATGAAAACATTTCTTCATCATAAATTCCCAGTTTATTCCCACAAAATCCTGTGGAAAGTTTAAAACTTTAAAAATTCCCAGGATTTGCAACCCTAAAAGAAAAAGAAACTTGTGGAACATCCCTGAACACAGTGACAAAGTCTTAGACACACTGAGAATTCATCTGAAGCATCTGTTGCCCATTAACTGTATAACAAATATAATAACTCTAATAAAGACTAGAAAAGAAATCAAAAACGATAAGTAAACTAAAACTGTATCTTGTGTTCACAAAACTAACTGAAACTAACTAAAATTATAGAGAAGATTCCCTTACTTTTAGTTTTTGACAATATTAATAACCTTTAGGATTTAAATTAATCCGACACATTTTCCCAACCAATTTCACGACAGTTTTAGGCAGTTGTCAGCGCCGCACAGCACCATCATAGCGACGTACTGGGACATGCTTGTTTACTGCACTGACTGGCTGTGCGCTGTGCTGCGACGAAACGTGGTGGAGCAATGAATTAGAGCAGTCTGAATTTAATTGTATTTAAGTCTGTCTTTCTTGTTAGAGTCCAAGTTTCTAAATATTTAAGCTCATATTATATTGTTTTATATAGTTTTAATTTATGTTAATTTATGTAATTTAGGTTAACATTATTTTTTATATAATTTATGTTTATATTTTTATAATAAGTTTAAATATTTTCATGTGTTTAAGGCAGCAGCCAACAGTTCAGTATCAGCATTGACTGAGCAGTGAGCACTATGTTGGACTTGAAAATAAACAGTATTAAAAAATATATACTCTGACCTTTTTGAATCCTGCACCTGGTTAATAAGGTATGAAAAAACTAAAACTAAACCGAAACTAAACTAAACTAAAACTAAGCCTTGTTGCAAAAAACAAAACTAAATAAAAACTAGAATGCTGGCTCTAGAACTATTTAAAACTAAACTGTAATGGGAAAAAATTCAAAACTAACTAAAACTAAACTATAATGAGAAATCCAAAGCTATTATAACCTTGCTGACCAGGTCTTTCCACCAATAATTTCTTATCAACTTTAGTTTAATGTCACAGTAGTTTAAGTGACAAACTTGTCACACTTTTCAAGTTAAGTGTTTGTATAAAATTCTGCATCTGACTATCATTATTTCAGACATAATAAAATAGAAAAGTTGTTTTCAATCAAAAAGTAACTATGTAGAATATTGCATATAAGCAAACACATCTCATTGCAGTCTTTGTTTAATTTTTTGAAAGCCCAGGATAAAATATTTCTATGGTCTGGGCCGATGCCTTAAACTCAAAAGCTCAACCAGTCACCTTCTTTAGGCATCTGATCCAGAATGTGTCAGGGCTCCAAAAGTTCAACTATTTCCAGCTTCCAAAGTGACAAAAACCTGCAGATGCTGGAACCGTTTCAGAGCTAAGAACACTAAAGGCTGACAGGTTGAAATGCACACATTTCACGTAGTAAAAAGACACAAGAAAGGCCTAGCAAAAAAAAAAACCTTGTCGGTGGACATAGGCCCTGAATCCAAATGGTGCCTGATTTCTGCTCCTCACCCTCTCACCCACTTCAGAACGTCTATGTGCAGAACTGGTTTGTTGGATGCTCATGAATGATAATGCACGTTGGATACCTGGAAGAGGATGTGATGAATTCCAGTAACCCTGACCCATTAATGTGTCAGCATGCTTTATTACCCTCAGAGCAGAGACTGAAGGAGAAAAAGACATGCTTTACGTTAATTGAAGATCATTGCAGCAGTACTTGACTCACTGAAACACACAGCGTTGCATGTTAATTAAAGGCTTATACATCACTGCTCTATGTCTGCAGCAGGAGGATGTTCAGGCCTTAAAATATCTGCTCTGTCTTTGTTTTATCCGTGCACATGTTGTGGTTTCAGAGCTGTGACGTTTCAATCTTCATCACAGTGACACCTGGAGTCCCCTCTGTTCAGCATCATCAAAGGCTTTCACACAAACAGGCCGTCACCTGCCCAGACCCACAAATCACTGCTCTGTATCTGAGCAGGAAGCAGTCCCAACATGAGCACATGAAAGGAAACAAAAGCATACTGTGTGTGGAGATGAAGTCTGCAGAGACATCTGTTTCTATCTGAATCCAGCTTTTGTTGAGCTGAATGATGGAGGATTCTGTCTTTATGTGTCTGTGTTTGTCAGAACTTCCCTCTTTACAGAAAATGTGCAAAAATATGAAATAAGCATTGATTTAAAGCTCCTTAGAGGAAATTTTGTTAGTTGGGACTTTGGAGCCCCCTGTGGACAAAGCAGCATCTCTCATCTTTGCATGTTATGATGCACTGCCTACTCATATGAGACAAATGAAATTAATGCAACTGCCAAACAACATTTTCCCAACTAACCTTCTCGGGCTCCTCTGCCGTCCACACTTTAACGATGCTGACGTGTTTGTTGATCTGTGTCTTCACAGCCTTCTCAATCTGACTGTTGAACTTCATAAAGCTGACGTAGCTGATGTACCCAAACACCAACAGGATGCTCTCCCACCACAGGATCTTGTTGTCCAAGAAGAAGACGATGAGCATGATGAGGTCCAGGATGTAGAAGGTGACATCTCTGAAGAGCGGCCACCACGTCAGGTGCAGCATCTCTCTGGAGAAGATGGCACACATCCCGATAACGAAGAGGATGTTAAAGACTGCGGAGCCCACAATGGTGCCGATGCCAACGTTGCTGCGAGAGATGAAGACTCCAATCAGAGAGGTGAAGAGCTCAGGGGCGGATCCTCCAGCTGCCATGAAGGTTGCTCCAGCGACATCATCAGAGATCTCCAAGCTGCTGGTGATGACCTCCAGAGCGGGGACGAAAAACTCATCACAGACGATGGCCAGAGCTGCAAACATGTAGACCATACCAAGGATGTGAAGTGCCACCCATCCCTGCTGTCGCTGCTCCAAAGAGAAGAGGTCCTCAGGAAAGTCCCCCTTCTTGTGGGGGGGTTGGGGTGGAGGAGGAGGTGTGGTTGGAGGAGGGGGAGGTTGGGGTGGTTGAGGATCTACGTAGATACACTGTTCAATATCCGTCCTGTTTACAACCAACACAGACGGAGGTTTGGAGCTCTCAGGTGACATCACATCATCATCCTCTGTTTCATTAGATGCCCTAACCGTCCGGATGTTGACCTCCACAACATCATGGGTGGAGGCCGGCGGCTCCTGCAGTTGCATCTTCAGAGTCAGAGTGTAGACAAGACACAGCAGCACACCTGAGACGAAGAAGAGGAGACGACCACGTCTGAGCCTCCTCCTCAGAGACGTGTGTGCACCCATCGCCCTCGTGGTCTCGACTCCTAACAGAGACGCATTGTTAGTCCTCAGTGTTTCCAGCAGTTTGGTGAGTCAGGAGGACGCAGCAGGTGGTGCGACAAACACAGAAACACACAGTGCGTCTCATCTTCTGCAGCAGGCAGCGGCTGCTTCAACCTGTGGAAGGACTGAAGACAGAAAACACATCATCATCATCATCATCATCATCATCATCATGAACATGTGAGGTATTTTTAAACATGTCTTTGCTCACATAGTTGCAGAGGCAGACCTACTGAGGAGAAGTGTGTGTATGTGCATGAGTGTGTGTATGTGTTGGGGATGCAGACAGCCACCTGTTACTATGGCTACGTAATCACCCTGGCTTTGGCTTTTTACAAACCAGGAGCGAAGTGAAAACACGATCAATGCGATAAATAAAAAAAAAAAACCCAGAGAAATAAAAGACCTGTTCTCAAAATCCAGCACATAAACTCAAATCATATTAGTCTATAGCATGCACGCGCGCACCGGAACATCGTGATGAAAAGCGCGCGCGCACGCAACAGCTACTGATAAAACATTAGTTGGCACTTCATGATGGTAAAAAGGATTTGAAAAACCCAACAGGAGTCAATAGAAGAAACGCACTAAGGCGACATTTTACGGCATTCGGACAATAATGCAAAAACAAAGCAAATATTTCTGCATTTGTCGACAGTGAAGAAGAAATATGGATTAAAATCTACCCTAAAAGCAGTGAATAGAGTCATTAAGTAAGTGTTACCTGTACCGACGGCTGCTCGCCCCCTCGTCGCTGCGTACAGTCCCTCCAGCTGTGCGTAACGGACGCAGAGATGCTGACTCCGGGGTTTGGGGAGCTACAGGAGCGCACCGCATCTTCGGGCTTGACCCAAAGTCAGCATAATGCTGCTAATCGGATTAGGAACCGAACACCCCTCACCTTCCCTCTCACACATAGCGCTGCTGTATCAGTACACCAACATTCAAACAGGTGTGCGCGCGCGGGGCTGCAGCTGCGCGTGTGAGGTGAGACCTCTGAGCGCGTGCCTGATGGATGCAGAGTAATTACATACGCACGAGGACACGGGTAGAGTGATCTGTATTTGAGGTGCGGCCAGGTTCATTCTGGAGCTGATTTTAGTTCCTTATTTAAGTGCAAGATGTGAAAACACACAGAAACAAGTTGTGTTTTTAAAATGATCAATTACGGAAATATTTGTTTCGTGGTTATTACGAAGCAATTGGTTTTAAAACGCAAATTTAAATTTCAAGTTAGAAAAACGTGTCAGAAAAACGCAAGTGGTGTCTGAATAGCAGCATCAGGTGTCGAACCTGTAGTTCTTGTTGTGTAAGTCGAGTTTGGATTTTTCAGGCAGAATTTGACTTACACAAGTTAAAATCATCTAAACCAAACAATAAAAATGCCAAGTGAAAGGTAAAAGAAACTCAAATAGTACTTCAATAAACTTACATCAGAATCTAGGATCCAAAAAAGAAAACATCAGACCCTTTAAATTAGAAACTCTGGTGTTTATTCAGTCAGTAAAACATGATCACAACTAAAATTCTGTATCTGAATATTACATGATAAAATTAGACTTCTGAAATGAATCAAATTGTCTAAATCACACTGAATGTGCCCTAATACATAAAAAACCTAGAGAAAAAAATACAATGTACACAATTAAAGCAAAAACTTCAGTAAACAGCAATAAATAAAAACAATGAGGCTCAGGTGGAGAGTTTGGAAAAGAGATCTTAGTCATATGTGTCAAGAGTAGGGTGGATCATCAGAGGATAAGAAAAACTCTGAACATAGAGTTGAACGAAAAAGATTTGCATGTTTTTATCAGATTATGCGTCCTTAAAAATGTGACAAAACTGTGAAAGGATTCATAGATCAAGTTTATGTCAGGGCTTTACTCGTTAATTCATGAATCCAGCCCAAACTGCTTCCTGTTGATGCAGACATGTTAGGGGGGAATAGAATATGAAACTTAAATCTCTTTACATGTGTAACAGAGTATAGTAAAGTATACTGTAGGCAAACATTTTTAAAAAGCATTTCCAGTTTGATTGATTTCAGAACATGAAACATGGAAAATAAGAAGTAAACCACCTTTTTTAAAAGTCTGAGACAAGTAGTAAAAAGAGGACCTGGATTTTTGAACCTTACAGTAAAAGTAACAATACTGCAGAGTGAAACCCTTCAATGCAGCAACAGACGTGGTTTTCAAGCTATAAATTTTACTTGAAAGGGCCAAAAAGGAAAAGTTTCTAAATCTGCAATTTATCTTAAAGAATTTATTTCTTAATATATAAACTTGCCATGCTGTGTTTTTGTCCAACATAGAAAATTACCTTCTTTTCTTCTCCCCCACAGTCACAAGGATGTGTTTAGGTATCAAAACATCGTACTGTTGATTTTACACAAATCGGTACTTGGTACTAAAGACGGAATTTGGTTGGCACTTATAAAAGTACCTAATTCGGTAAAGGTGGAGCTTATTTATTAATTTATGCAAATTACTCACTTAAAGGGAATCACAGTATTAGCTTCTAAGTGAAGTCACATGAGTTAGCTTTAATGAAATCTGTCACTCAGTTCAAGAGCTAAAAAAATGTCTGATGATTTACCAACTAACAAGGTTAAATGAGTTCAACATCAGCTTGGAAACACTTCATTAAGAGATAAAGTTAGAAGTGTTATTTATAGTAATGGGTTAAAAATCTGTGAAACACCTTAAAAACATGGAAAGGAAAAGTTTTGAGAGTAACAATATTATTTTCAAACGAACAGTAACATTAGATTTAAAAACAATGAAAAGACAAACACAGAGGAAAGGCAGATTTTTAGTTTCAAGCCTTAATGGTTTTTCTGAACCACTTGTAATTTTCAGTTCCATATGTTTAAAAAGTAAACTCTTCTGATGATTTCCCAATGAAAAAGAAAGATGTTTTAATAAACATGTCTGTCTAAGAGAATAACATGAGGACTCACTGTCACTCTGGGTCAACATGTGGGATGTTTTCAGCATTTAGAAATGACAATGTGAGTGCAGGGGGGTGACCAGTGCTCCAGTATCATGTCTGAGTGTGTGTGTGTGTAGGAAGATGAGAAAAGGCAATAAAAGGAAAAGAAAGGTCCCGTGCGTAAGACACACGTTTATCAGTTACTGAGCTTTCCTTTTCTTTGAGCGGTATCGTCTCCTCCGCTGTTTGTACAGGTGTCGAAAGTTTATGAAGAGTCCTAGAGAGGAGAGGAAAGAGGAAAGAAAAGTCTTAGTCTTCATAGGGTCATGGACAGGCTGGCTCTTTTTGATCAGTTCAGTCACGTTACACAATTCATTAAATGAATTCTCCACCAAGCACAATGTTGCATGCTCTATGAATAAATGATGTCTTTTTTAGGATGTTGGCTGCTCTGCTGAGGCAGCAGGTGGTGTAAAGTTCATGTAGGGGGGTAGAGGGCAGCACCAATGAGCCGCCAAGCTGGTAGTGTACCATGTGGAGACACGTCGGGTCCTTACAGCAATAAGACTGGTGTGTGTGAGGTGAATAATACTCTAGTGTGTATTTTGACGTCTTACCCAGAAACATGAGGATCAGGTACAGCTGTAGAGTGTAGGAGAAGCTCAAAGAGTGACCCAACACTGCTGGGAGAGGGATGCTGAACAGACGAGTCTCATCGAAGATGGGCAGAGACTGGATCACTGCCACCGCTGGAAACACACACACAGAGCAACTGTTAGCAGCAATGACTGCAATCTTCCTGTTTACCAGTTAACTTCACAAACTCTTCATTTACCTTCAGCCAGACAACCCAGGGGATACAGAGGGATCCAGAGGCTGTATCTGAGCCAGGTTAGCAGCTTCCAGTCTGTGCCGATACAAGCCAGCATGTAGAAAGGGTATCTGATGAAGAGGAGAGAGGTGATGATACATCAGGTTACGAACTTACTGTACCTAAAGCAGAGTGAGCCGTCAGCTCACCTGAAGATCTCGATGGTGCTCCACAGGTAGAAAACAAAAAAGACGACAGCTTTGTTCTGCATCTCTTCCAGACTGCCAAAGATAACGAACAGAATGACGTTTCTACCCGCCACCTGCACGATCAAAGAGGGAAACACAGATCCTCAAAAAGTACAAGAGGGAAACACAGCAGCAGATTTAAATATGAATTGAAAGTAATTCTTTTAATACAGCTTTAACTGAAGTGTTTTGCTCAAAGTTTAGGGTTTAGTTGCCCCTGTATTACCTGTATCATAGCAGGAAAAAAGCCTGTCTTGACCAGACCCAGTAACGGATTAATGACCTCGAGCACGGCCATCATCTGGCAGAAATACATCATGTCAGCTGTGGTGTGGAAGGTATCATAGAAAGAGTCTGTGGAGAGAAACAGACATAATTAAACAGCACGATACACCGGACAACATCTATAACCCTCATCATTTGCAAAACAAATCCTCGCCATGTGTTTGTGTTCCTGTTTCTATTCAAATGAGCTTGTCTGTGAATAGCTCCTCACAAAACAAAAACACAGACCCTTCTCACCTCCTGTTTGTTTTTTCATTCCACACACGGGCACTAATTGCGTTTGTTTTGCTCTGTTTTTATGTTTCATAATCAATCACTTGAAAAGTGTCGCCCTGTGATTAAATATCCAGACCTTAAAATGAACAAGTAAAAACATTTCATCTGCTCCCTCCATTTGTCTTCATTCAGCCTTTTAAAGCCTAACTTGTTTGCTTTAACCCAATCTTTTTTGTTCCTACTTTAAAAACAGTTTTGTAGTGTTATGAATGAAGCAAATATGACTGTTTCTAAACAAAAGAGGTTTAATTTTATTATGAATGTATATTTATGAAGTTCAGAAATGACCTTAAAATCAGATTAATACGAGGACAGTTTGGGCTATCTGCTCTCTTTCTGCTGTAGATTTGGAGATTTTTACAAACCTTGACCAAGAATGAAGAGTCGAACGGTCATGTTGACAAAGATCCATGAGAATCCTAAAAACTGCACCAGGTTGTACATGAACAAGTATCCTTTCTTCAGGCCAAGGTAGGCTGAGGAAACAATAAAACAAAAACAACACATTCAGCTGATGCTAACTTTGATAGAATGGATCCTAAGATTTGTAAGTCTACTCACGGTCCTTTCGAACTCTGGACTCCACACTGATTCTGTTTAACTTCTCCTCCTCCTGAAAAAAACACACCATCAGAACCTGTGCTAGCCCAGTGGGAGGAGACTTTGCTGTGGAGAAGTTAACATTAGTCATGTTACATGTGTTTCGTGGTGAGCTAAAGCAGCCCACAATGAGGAAGTTCTGTGAACTATGTTTGCAACACAAAGTATGAGGAGGGCCCAGTGTTAAACAGGTCTCTTCTTTTGGGACTCTAATAAACACAAGAATCTGTCACATCTTTTTCCTACCTTTGCCTGAAGCTCCATCTCAGCGTCAGACTCGTCCAGCCAGCGGTCGAAGTCTGGAGCCAGAAACAGAGGCTTCTTCTCCTGCAGCGTGAGCCGGTCCCACCAGCGCTCTTCCTGCTTCCTGATCTTTATGTCCACCTGGCGCTGAGTGGACTTATGGCAGACCTGAAAACAAAGGATCAGAAAATTATGTCAGGCCAAGAAAAAACGTGAGAAGTTGAATTTATTACATTTAAATCCAACACTTCAGTTAAGGTCAATGTAAACAGCAAAGGTGGGACATAACATTTACAGCTTCGTCTTAAGTCTGACAAATATTGCATGGATGTCATCAAATTTTAGTTTTCTTATTTTAAATAGTAGAGCGCACCTCTAAACTTGTTTCCCCACCAGTTTGACTCACCCTGTCACCATTGCATTCATTCACACAGTGGCACTAAAGGCATTAATGCTGCACTTCAATCTTGAGGGCTTACAGTATAAATGCTAAATCATGATATTGTTATTAAAGTGGAGAGCATATCAGGAGTTACATCATATCCTGACTATCCTTACTATAACCACTGGTTATCGTAATTGCTTTGATTATTTATGGAGAAGTAACAGATCAATACCTCAGGTCGAACCGCTTCCAGGAACTCCAAACTGAACTCATATTCATTATCTCCTTTGGCTCCATGACCCTGTGCTGTGAGACATAAATAGCGAGTTAAAATCTTTAACAACAACATATCACATTATCACATTTGGCCATTGTATTGTTTATTAATAAATAAATGTCAAAATTTCCTGGTCAAAGTTTGATAAATGTGGGATTTGGAATTTTTCTTTGTCATTTCTGATAATAAATGAAGAGTCTTCAGGTTTGAACTGTTGGATGGTAAAAAGGAAGCATTTAAAACACATGACTTTGTGCTCTAAGAAAAATAACTAAAAATTGTGCACAAATTTGTACACTTAAATCGACTAAGTCAATATTAATGAGACAATCTGTGATATAACACGGTCAATAAAATCAATATCATAACAACACCTTAATAGAGCAGCAGTATGTGAAATATCTTTTATGGTTTAAAACTGTTTTAGTACAACTTATCTCCGTACTTTATTGTTTCATGTCAACATTTCTCATTCATGTAGAAACCGACCTCTAAACTGAAGCGTGTTGTTCTCTTGCAGGCTGATGTCAAGATTCTGAAAAAGACAACAAAAAGAAATCAAAACCAAATCAACACTCGAACAAAACCATCGAACGCACAGAGTTAATAACATAACGTCAATTTAAACAAGTCTGATAATATTTCCAATATTTTATTTTTGCATGTTCAAAGTTATAAAGTTATCAAAACAACTAGCAACTTAAAATTTTAGCAAACAATACTCAAATAGATGTGAGATGTGAAGCGTTCTACCACTCTTTTACTATTACTATTTACTATTCAGCTACAATTAAACCTAAATTAAGTGGTCAGAATTTTGATTGTTTTGACCAAAGTCTTTAGTTTTGGTTTTAATACACTGTTTATTAAAGCTGCTATGAGGATTTTTTTTTATGATGGCACCTCCTGTGGACAAAGTGTTACCTCTTCTCTTTTCCTGTTCATGGAGAAGCAGTGTTTCAGCAAATCCTTATCCTGATGCCTTTAAACAGCAAATGGTATCACCTACTGTGCGTATTTGTCTTAGAAACAATACAACTATCACCACCTGGTGTGGTTTCGACACCATCACCGTGGTTTCAGACATTAAATATTAAAAGAGAAATCCTCATCCTTGTTTCTGATGGTCTTGTTTATTTTTGAAGATCATGACGAAGCATCAGATTCCCTTTCTCAACCAGTCAAAAACCCATTGCCCTTAGAATTTGAAGGCCTTATGTTTTCTTATGATATAGATTTAACTACTAAAACCATCCAGAAAAACAACTGTCATACCACAGATGGTGTTCTTGAACAGGTGTTCTTCTGTCAACCCGTTCAGTAATCATTAAGCCATTCCCTTAAGAGGCTAAACAAGATCCTGGACGACCATTTAAATCCATGAATCTTTTATAAGACTTTTGTCCAACAGATGCAGAGTGACGCTGGGTTAACCTGGAAATGTCCAGGAGGGAAGAACTGGTATTTCATGTTATCAAAGCAAACAATCGTCTGCAAAGTAAATTAATGCATAAATAAGATACAGAGAGTCTGTTAGAGACACCCATAACTCAAATACTTCTTGAGATCCCCAACACAGATAATCAGCACAGATCTGTGTTTCCTGTCAAACCTGTTAAACTAGAGTCAGTCATCTGTTGAATATGCTTGTATGAGAGCAGGAATCTCTTATTGTACTCAGGTTGAATCACAGATTATAGACAAACTCACACTCGCTCTGATGCTGTCATTTAAAGCTGTTACTCTGCACCACTCTGCCATCAAACTCCACTCTTATCATGTTAGGTATACACTCTGTACATGGAAGTAAATACACCTCCGAGGTGAACCAAAAGTTCACAGAATACACAACTTTCACCTAAATTACATCTCTTTGACAGATTATAAATGAGTCCCATTTTAATGAGAAATCAGTGAGTGGATGGAAGGTATCAGCATGTGAAGATGTATTCAGTTGACAGACGTTTTTAGAGGAGAAATCCTGAGTGTCCACCAGAAAGGGGTTTAAGCCCAAAAGTCACTCAATGATAGTTGAGCTAGCTAGGATATGTTTAGACTGTGAAATATTAAGACGTGAACCAGAAACTTTTCTAGGCCAAAGATAAACACAGGCCTCTTGGTATGAGACCTGGGTTATAATGAAGGAACCATAAAACTATGTCCAGACAGAAAACTGCAACAAATATATGGTGATAACAATGACTTTTAGTTTATGGATTGCTAGTTAGCATAGATTTAATAAGTTTGTGAGTGAGTGTGACAAAATTACGTAATTTATCTGTGTGCATAAAATCTTTTTATTTTCTTTGTAATTCAAACCTTCACTTATCATTTTCTCTCCACATTGAGTCCTCAGCGTCGCACTTGGTCATAACCTTACCTCCAAATAAACTTTTATATTAACAACCCAAATTAAAAACTAGTTTAAGGATATCAGCATTTAATATTACTGGTTTACAGTCAAACCTGGTTAACTGAGACTGAATACAGAAAACTCATTTAGTAGCTAGCATTTGCAAACATCACTGGGGTTTCAGGGCAAAGTGTGACCATGTTAACCAGTGGCTTCACGCCAAGGGATGGGTACCTTTCACATTTGAAACGATACAGTACCGATGCCCGTTACCTGGCAATCGGTGCCGGTACTTAATGGTACCACTTTTCGGTACTTTTTTGTGTTTATGTGGTAAAAAATATCCATTTGTTTAATAATAAAATATTATATTTTTTCAATTTAACATATTCATTCTTCAATATATAACCTTGCAATGCTGTGTTCATGTCCAGCATGGGAAATCACCTACTCTTTCATTCCCTCACAGTCACAATTAATGGTGCCTAAACATGGTACCTTTTGGTTTTACCTGAATCGATACCTGGTGCTTTTGACAGACTTCGGTCGGTACCTATAAAAGTACCTAATTCGGTACCCATCCCTATTCACCCCTGATGGCTAGTGGTTGCTGCGTGGTCACAACAAAGCCCCAACAAAGCCCCAACAGTTTACATTAACAAAAGCTCCATCACTGACAAAGCACAAAGTAAGCCAAAGTAATGACTCTTGGGTGGCCAATCCTATTCCGTAGGAGACACCCCATGTCAACCCTCTGGACGCGCCCCTGCGCAGCTAGCAGTTAGGCTAACTGGTTATTAAACAGCAAATACAAGGGAAGAAGCTAACGGTATGCCCAATGCTTTGTGAAAAATAAGTCAAAGGGTGTCTACATATCTTAGTAAACACTGAAAGGTCAGTGTGTGAGAGTAAAGGCTGACAGAAGCCGGTAGATGCTGGGTCTGCCTTACCTTTGCATCGCTCAGCTCCACCCGCAGATAAACTTCTCCGTGCCGCTGTGCCCAGTAAACATGAGGGGTGAGGGTCTGCATCGTCACCGCTGGGTCTCTGGTATCTACAGGCCATAAAAGTACAGAAATCTACTACATGTAATGACAAGAAGTCCTTGTCTGACTATCTGACAACCCCCCACACAACAACACAGTGGATGAGGCAGCCTACTTCCGGGGGGAGGTCGCACACGAACTTCAAAATAAACGCTAAGGCTCTGTAGGGCAATTTCGAAATAAAAGTCCTAAAACGTGTGCGTCATAAAAAAAAGTTAAAAAGACAAGATTTCTGTGCGTTATTGTTAATATTCTAGTAACATGTCAGGATTATTTTAATCTCGTAAAGTAAAAGTGAAGAAAAGAATGAACTCCATAATTTCCTATCCCATACCCAGTTACAGGAAGAGGATTTGACAGGTCCCGGAAGGACCAGGAGATAAATAGTTAAACTCAACTCACTTTAACTATTGCGGTCAGAGGCACAGGTGCAGAGAAGAAGGACCAATCAGCCCATGGAGTCACTGAAAGATGCTGCTAGTATGAGAAGGACTATGGACTCTACGACCAAGGTAGGCTACGTGTTATCAGTCTGGGTATAAAAAGACACAAGTAGAAACATGAAATCATGCTGTTTTTCAGTGCTTTTTACCATTTGAAAATGATAAGTAGAAGTAGTAGTGCAACATAAGTGGGAGCAACATAACCGGTGTGAAGATTTGTTGTTGTTTTTTTGTTAAGTTCAGCGTCCCTTGCACCCAGGGTCAAATGAATATCCAAACACTTCCCAATTTTCCATTCAGCTGATAGTGGAAAAAATTAAATTGTCTTGAGAATGTAATGTTATAACAGACAAACATAGACATTGAAGAGAGAGTCTTAAGATTTAGTCTTAAACATTTCAGTTTGGAAAAATTTATTAGAAACAAAACAACCAATGTAGTGTATTTCATATACCAAAAGTCATATGGACAATAAAACAGACTCGAAGTGGCTGGCTATCCAAAGAAATTTTCAGGGCTGATGTGGCAGACAGAGACAAAGGTAGTTCATGCTATTTAACAAAAAATGTGTGTCTGTAAATTTGTGAGACGCAAACTTTAAGTGTCTTGTTGGCATGCTTTTTGTACTGGTATGGGATGTAGGACAAAATGTGAAATGTTTCAGGCACTGAATGGAACGCTCCATGTGCACTCTTGCACTGGCAATAAGTTTGTTGTGGTTAACTTCCTCCATTGTGAACTGTCCATTGACAAGGAATGTTGGGATGTTTAGTGATACACTTGCAGGCAAAATGTCATGAAGCCCTTGTCAGCCATCACCATGTCACCTGCTTCTAGCTGTTGAAGTACTCCGCAGTCTGCTGTTATTGCTTTGTCCCATGTGCTTCCACCCTATAGGTCAATAGCAAAGGCTATCACTCCATTGGCTGCCACAACAATCACAGCCTTAAGCGTGGTACATGCTTTGTAATGGCTGTACAGATGACATTGGGTGTCCAAACTTTCTGTGGTGGAGACAGCCACTTCAGTACAGTGTAGCACAGGGATGTCAAAAACTCCACCATGTGATTTCACTGATTACCTCGCCTTCCAGTAGAGAGCAGGTATTAATCAGTGAAATCATCTGGTGGAGTTCTGGTTGGAACGAAAACCTGCAGCCTCTCGGCCCTCCATGGCACGACTTTGACGCCTGTGGTCTAGCACAATCCGACAATTTTGAAATGGCTGGAAGCATCTGGCAGGGAGGTTTGGTTCTTGAGTCTGGAGGGGATTTTGTTTGCCATCATGCCAACATACAAAATGTCATGCAGGGCACTGGAGATGGTGATGAAGATGTTGGTGACTGTGGCACGGCAGCAATTGAACCTTGTATACCTTTCTATAGAAAGGTCTAGGACACCACAATTTAACTGAAGCTTCAATAAAGTCAAGAGCAACTGATCGATTATTTTTGGACATTCCAATCAAAGTGATACTGGAGGTCAAACACAAAAACGGACGCCGACTGATAAAACGTACCTTGGTCCTCTACCTATATATTTGTTGAAGAAGTTTAATTGTAATGACTCAGGCTATTCCCTTACTTAACTCGCGCCACCTTTTTTTGTTTTTTGGCGGGAGCTAAGTCAAACCTGACATAACTTGACAGTCTTTGGATCAAGTTGAAGAAGTACTCATGTGAATATCTGTAAAGTTTTTTGCTAGACTAATTTTAAACATGAAGTTAAACCAATTTAGTTCCAGGTTCACTGGAATGGAGGGCATGAACCTTAAATTTGATTTTAAAATTTTCCTAATGTGTTTAGCTACTACAAATAACTGAGTTCACAAATGGTGAAAAAAATATTAAAACAAATTTACAGAACCTTCCTTGTTCACATTAATACCTCTGTGAGAAATTTTACATTTTTTTTTGTTTGTTTAATACTTCGAAAGCAAATGAGTCCTCAAGCAACAAAACCAGTAACTGGAAATTTTATTTTATTTTTTTAAATGTGCAGTAGATATTAAAAACAACTGAAACTGTTAAAGATACAGCCTTTTTATATTTCCAAAAGAATAATTGTTCACAAAAGTGTCAAAATTAGCTGCTCAGCGGGGGCCATATTTTAACATTATATTCACTGTAAGGGCAACCGTAAGTCACATTTTTACATTTAACACAGTGGTGGGCAGTGGGGTGGGCTTTTGACTTCACTGTTAAAAAATGCGTGATAAAGTGCCCTCCTGTTGGCAAAAAAACACTAAACTGCCCCCTTGGCTGGGCAAAACATGATAAGCTGTCCTGGGAGGCTATAAAAAGTGCCAAAGTGCCTTCAAAACCATGCCAAACTTGGCGCCCTCTTTGGTGACAAGAAAACACTGTATGCCAGTCTAAAAGTCTGTGGATGCCACTGCCAGAGTGACATCCAGAAACTCACCGTCACCTTACTGGCTGACAAAGATGAGGAAGAAGTGGATCTTGAATCCTCTGTTTTGTTTTGTTTTTTATAAATGTTGCATGGAAGATAGGTTTTGATCAATCTCTTTGACCTGAAGAAAAACACAAAACTCACTGGTGCCTTGGTTTGAAAAAAGCCAAAACTGTTAAAGACTTGTTTCAGAAATGCGTCTCAGAGGAATTCTTTCAAAACTAAATCATTCATACCAAAACGAAGCTACTTTGTGGTGGTACCACCACTAGATGGCAGCAAACTTTTAAGTATTATGATGAGTCCCAGGTTAAGGCGCTGTCTGAGGGTCTGGATAGTAAACAACAATGAAATTAAACACTAATGCAAAACAGAGCCCCCATAATTCATTGGAATAGAGAGAATACACAGATTAAAAATCATAAATCCAGGACAGCCAGCAAATGGTGTTGATTATTTTATGTAAAATAATAATTCTGTTCTTATTAACTTTAGATTTAAAGCCTTTCTTCCCCCTTTTCACACTTTCTTTTGCAGGACCATGTGGTGGAACATGTGGCTCCTCTTGGTCTGCAGGTTCCTGTTTTAGCCAGCTCCACCCAGGGGATGATGCCTGTTTCTTTCAGGCTTTCTTCATGGTGTTAATAGGGATGATCACATTTTTCCAACATCCTGAAGGTTTTGACTTCAAAGGCTCGGTGAGATGGCACAACATGTAAGTTTCTCAGTTAATCATTCTCATGTACATTATAAAAGTAAATAAATTTCTTGTGCTAATTTTATTTAAAGGAGCTGAAAAGTCTCATCTCTTTAAGTTCAATTTTTGTCTTCAGAAGCAGTATTCACAGTAAAATACTACTCCACACATTTCTTCATAGATTTTTCTTGAAACCCCAAAGAACTCAACAACCTATAACATACAAACAGACACAGGAAATACTATTGTTCTAGACAGGAAATACTGAGAGTGGCCCCTCAAATGACACTCCTGGAGACTGAGATTGGGGGGCAAAGTGAATGCTGCATGACGATATGAGTGAATGTGAAGAAAAACACAGAGACAATGTCAGAAAACCACCTACGCTAAACAGTTTCTACCATGTCACCCAGAACAGCACATTCTGTCCTCATCTGCCTTGGTGACATTTACTCCAGCATGTGCAGACACTTACAGTCACACACACATAAGTGCACAAAACAAAGCAAGTATTGTAGTTAGCAGCCACGAGAGAAGAGTCTCACACGGCTATGGGAAGCTGAGCCATCCATGGTAACTGAGCTGGAATCTTGGCCTGTCTCCTGTATCCCTCTATCCTCAAAGTTAGGATGACGAAGATGTGATACTGTTTGAGTGTAGGTGGATGCTTTTGTGCTGGTGTAGTCAGAAATCTAGAAGCAAAGAGTGGTAGGAGATACATGAAAATTCTGATTTCTTTGAGGGTGTCGTCTAGATATTAAAGCTTAAGCATCAGGCGATAAACTCTGGGTGCATAAGGACTCATGAACCTGAGTTGGAACTGCAAAAAAAAAAAAAAACTCATAATACCTGAAAACTACTATGTTGTTTTTGAAAAATTCTGAGATAAATGTTTGAAAGGCAGTCATTTAACAAGAGACTGTTGACTGACAGTCTGAAAGTACATCATAGATATTTGACACAAATGATTTCATGATGGTATTGTATGGTCTACATCATTTAGAGTGCATTCCATTTGTCCCATGTTGGATCAGTTTATCTCACCCTTTAGCATGTGCAGTACCCCCTACCTATCTTTTGCTTCTTACATAATTATAATCTTTGTTATCTGCACATTTCTTACTTGCATTATTGGTTCTGTAGATATTTCTTATAGTCAATAGTAGAGATAGACTGATATGGATTTTTCAGGGCCGATACCGATACTGATTATTTGTAGTCAAGGAGGCCGGTATCCGATATTTGAAGCCGATATTAATTTCCACTGCTGATTGGCTGTTACCCAAACCATGGCTCTGCTTGTAACCAATCAGATGATACTGTGGGTGGGACAGTGCTGGGGATTGAATAGTGACTGCAAACAGCTGGAACAACACAGTTTTAAATTTGTTTCTTATCGGTTGTTGGATTATAAAAGAGGCAGATGCCGATATGCTTCAAAATGCCAAATATTGGTCCGATAGTCGGCCTCCTAGTCAGTAGCTCTGTACATATGTCGCTTACAATGCACTTATTTTATTTTAATCTTTCTATTTTAATTTTTGCAAAATCCACTTAAACCTCTTAAAACCCAAGCTTTTGTCTGGTGTGCATTTTTTAATTCATCTTGCTATTTTTGATAGGTGAGACCCAATAAGTATTACGACTAAACTTGGTCTTTGTATGGGAAGTTTGATTATTTGTGTTATGAGTTCTCTATTAGTTGTTTGTTAGTAGTGTTACTGAACTTAAATAAGTTGTTTTTTCACTAAAGTGGGTGTAATGTTGTGATTTCACCAAAATATGATGTTGGCAGTGTCTCTTAATTTGGCTGATGGGTCAAAGTTTCAAAAAATGAAGCATCATGGGTGTGAGAGGCAGAAATGTAATGTCCACATATGTGGATGCTGAGTCTTAAGAGGTTAATCAGCTGGACCCTGGTTCTGATGTGAATTAAAGACGCACACAGCTGGGGGTAGAAGAAAAAAAGACAAACATTAACTTAACTTTTTGTCCTTGTCTGCTGATATGTGTTTCCTTAGTATGTACGCATCTCTGTGATACTTTCACTTTAAGAGATTTCTAGATTCAGTGTATTTAAATTGGGTCTTGAATTAAAGTGTTTCTGTCCTCTCCCATCAATGTCTGTGCCACACACACACACACACACAGCGGATGACGTGCAGCCCGAGTAGCAGACTGCGACACAGCGTCCAACTCCCTCCCTCCCTCCCTCCCTTCCTCACTCTCTCCTGCAATCCTCTCCTCTGTCCTCTGCTGTCCCAGGCAGCACTGCTCCTCCTGCAGCCTGACTGCTCATCAATAAGCTGTATTAGGCCATCACTAATCATACTGCAGGAGACAGAGAGTGAGAGCGTAGGGCAGCTAGACTGTGTGTGCATCATTATCACTCTGTGTGTGTGTGTGTGGGAGAGAGAGAGAGTCTGTGTGTTTCCGTGTGTGTGCAGCCAGGGAGGGAGGAGGGAGGGGTGTATTCTAGCGAGGAGCTTTTCCCTATCGTAGTAACCAACCGCACGCCGACTGCCAGCCATTACTTCACTGCAGCAGCAACCGGCCTCTCCGTACTTAGTGATCCAGACACACTAACCTGTCTGTCCCCTCCTCTTTTCTCTCTCCCTCTGCATATTCAGCAGAGCTGCCCTCCTCTCCTCCTCATCACTCTGCCACTCCTGCAGCGTTGCTCTCTGCTTGAAGGGGACACTGGCCTGCTCCTCACCCACTGATTCTGCATGACTGTCACAAAGGTAAGAGCTCTCCGGATGGGGATAACTTTTCTGCATGTCACCACTCATTTGTGTGTGTTTTGGCCTGTGAAGCTGCTGTCTTCTCTGTCTGTGTGTTTCTGTCTTGTTGGTGAGTTTTGAAGGAGTGTTGGAGTTACCGGGTAGGGCAAGGTTATCCTGGTGCTTCTACCTGCAGATGTGTTTGTATGAATGTGGTCCAGTTACAGTGAACTGTACTCACAATGAGACCAACATTTAATACAGTTTGTGATCCAGAATATGGCTTCATATAAACTTTATTCATCTATTTTAACTCAGTGTCTGGCCTGTGCATTTAAATTCTTAACGTTACTTTACTTTCTTTCAACTCACTTATCATATTTTAGTGTTACAGGATTGTTAAGAGATCCCACAGTAGTGTCTTAAACTAGCTTCAATTATTGTTATTAAAAAAAAGTAAGAACAGTTTGATTATCCAGCAGCTGCAAGGAGCAAAACGTTTCCCATAAAGCTGTGCTGTGCCTTCTGATAAAACGTGATTCATGATGCAAATTAACAAGAAAGCTGACAATTACAATATGCAAACTATGGCTTATGGCTCATTATGAAGTGCTCCACTTAAAACACAACTTAGGGTGTTAAAGATTCCCCAAGTTTTGCTGTGGATCAGTCATATCCTGGTATAATGTGGCTGTAAATATTACTTTTCTGAGCTTAAAGAAGTAAATACTTACATGTAGTGTTCAGAATCAAGCTTTTAGGGCTCTGCTGTTGTTAGGAAATGATGAAAAGGTTTGTAAAAAGCCAACTGACAAACGTTAAGGGCAAGACTTGCTTTTTTATTTAACACTAGGGCTAAGTTAGATTAACTGTATATCAGTGTGATTAAAATGACGATAATGCTTTTTTTGATTTGTACAAATCAATGCAGTAACTGAGCAAGTGACAACAACAGACATGTGTCTACTAGCTGCTTGTGCAACTGTTTATGTACACTCAGGTGAGCCTTGGTGGTCAAGTCAGTACTTAACCCCGCTGCAGCCGGTTGAATCCTCTTAATCAATTAACAGAAGGAGACAAAGAAAGAGAGAGACACACTCACAGAGGAAATCAGCACACCTACTTTCATGTAAAGAATTAACCTGGACTAAAATAGATGACCTACTGCAGTCACAGGACAATGGCCTATTTGCTCACACTTATGGCTGCACACCTGCAACTTCCACATTCAAGTTCTGTTAATGCAGAAAAGTGTAGGAGGTAATTCCAGGCTGCTTTCTCCACAGCAAAACCACACAAAATCACAGACGATTGCTCTCCAAGAACAAATTTCCTGCCTGAGAGTGAGAGTGATTGTGTAGGAGGTGTGTGTGCCGCTGAGTAGGTGGACGTTCTCCACTACGAGAACTGGAAGAGGAAAAGGTCAGGTGCGCCTGCGTTGGCTTTCAGCCAAACTCTAAATCTGACTGTAGACAAAGCCAAAGGCAGTGAAGAGAATTTTAATGAAGACAGGAATTATTTTCTGGCTTGAAATTTGACTCATACCTGCAATTATGGAAATGAAGGAGGGAGAGAAAGAAGGACAGAAATGTGCTTTGACATCTCTGTTGGAAAAAATAAAAATGGTATAAAAGCACATTACCCAGTGGTATCTGAAAGATGATGGGTGTGTGGGAGAGGCAGAAAGCAAGGGAGTCTAGGGAGCTGTTTTCATGGCTTTGCCTGCCAACAGCAGAGAAGTCACCTTGGGAGGGAGGCAGGACAAGAGCTGCTCTGCTGACGGGGCTAAACAGTCTGCTACCCCTCAGCATAGAGATACACACACTGACAACATCCTGGAGAGACAGGCCCTGCTCATCCTACTTAGTGTTACATGAAGATTTGTATGATCTGGCCTAACCTCCTAACGTTACAGAGCAGATTTAGACATTAAAAAGGTTAGCACAGGCGGAGTCCCCTCGCTTTAAATTTGACACTGACAAGATGTCTTTTTTGTCCAGTAAGCACCGGCTAACCATCAAAGCTTTGTTCAGAGCATTCAAAGGGAGTATAACTCCTGGGTTAGCTCATTTACAAATATCCAAAGCTAACTGGACTCAATTAAAAGTGTAATAGGTGTCAAATTGATTCTGTGCTCTACTTTAGAAAGATAAAAGGCTCTTTTTGAAGTGGGATATTTTGTATCAATAACACGTTAAGTCGGCCAGGAGGAAAATTCAGAGTAACACAATAAAAAAGGCTATTTTAACTGTTTTCTCACTGGGACAAAGGTTCTGAGATGAGCTGCTTTTATGAACAAAGACTGACACATTTTCAATCCGACGTCACAAAATATTTCTGTCCACCCTCCTGGGAAAATAGGGAAGCAAAGTCTTGGGGAGCTCATGTGAGAGTAGCTGAAAATTAAAATTAAAAAACACATATATTTTTTTTCTTTCGAGAGTCTAATCACTTCTTGACTCTAGCTCCCGACATATTTTACAATCCCGGAAAAAATGCACAAGAATGGCAGCCCCCAATCATCGTTAAATGTGATCTAAAACTCAGTTTTTAACCTCTTATGACCAAAGAAAATGAAACTTTTCAGAAAAAAGTGAACTTGAATACAAGGCAGCCAAGTTATATCTTCAAATTACCACAACAATCGGATGTGAGAAACATTTCTACGAGGAGTATTAATTTTTCAAAGTTTGACCACAGCCCATCTGGAATGACTGGGGAGCCAGATTTTTTAACCTATACTGCAGCCAGCCACTAGGGGGAGCAGTTTTTGTGGCGACCTCACTTCAAGCCGAGCGAGATGACTTCCATTTTTTTTTTTACAGTCTATGGGTTGAAAAGTCGCTGGTTTGCGTCACCGTGTGTGTATGCATTGGGATGCTTGTCACTAGCTTTCATTTAAGATTTCAGGACTAGTGAATCTTAATACACCAATATTCAAAATAATCAAACAATTTTTCCAGTACAGATGTTTCAATCAAGCCACCACTCCATTTGCATTAACAGAGTAAAAGGAGCATGTTTAGACACTCTTTTTACAAAATTTAATGCATAGTATCAGGTCCAGGTTTCTTGCTGTAGGCATGTGCCAAGCCGTTAACACATTTCACTAGGAGGCACTTTTTGATGGTACACCAGTGTAATCCCAGAGACATCAACAAAAAACCTAGCTGCATTGGATTTTACTCATTTCTCTTCCTCATAGTGTATTAAAACATTCATTTGTTGACATGGTGGATACATTGACGATAAAAGTTGTTGTTGTACTCTGTTGCTTTGTCTGCCCACCTTTTTGTAATTAACTTTATTACGACCACTGACAACACAGCTGTGAATTCACTGACAAACGAATGTCAGTTTTAATATTGCATAACTTTGTAAAACATGACACCGTGGCTCCCACAGCCTCTATCTGACACCACGTCTAGTCGTTTGTGGCTGAATATTTTGTGGTTATTGTTTGTCCCCACCAAACATATTCATACTTATTTCCCACCAGACAGTCTAACTTTGTGTGTGCATCTGTGACATAAAGGAGTCCTGCACTCCAGACACAGATCAGAATAGGAGCTGTAATATACGCTGTTTGTTTTCCACTGAGACAGAGAATCCACCCGTCACTCGCTGACAGAATGCTGACATTGAAAATGGGTCATTGCATGTTTAAATCCACGGCCTTTGCTTTGAAACACGGCCTCTCTTGGCAGTGAGACTGGGCCTTAAGCTCTTTGGCTTTTTAAGGCCGACACTTTAGTCTACTGTTCATAATTTCTTTGAACCAGAGGTTTATCCTGCATACTGCTTCCAAATAATTCCAAATATCTTAATACCACAAGTTGAACAACATAACATGATTTGATAAATACCCAAGGGAAATACATTTGAAGTTTCTGGATGTTGTTATTATGTTGTAGGTTTATGAGCAGAATCAAGTCCTTGTGATGCTGATGGGCGCTTTAACTGTGCTGTTCAGATGCAGACTTTCAACACTGGAAGTTACTGAGGAGATAAATGACCAACTGCTTAGTGGACTTCCAGTCATAAAAGAGGAACAGTCAGTGCTATATTACCTTGAATTTAGACCATTTTACAGCTTTTTCTCCTCCTCATTAAGTCCCAATCATGCATTTAAAGAAAACAGTGGTGCACTTTTGAGCATTAATACCTATGGAGTACTAGTTTAACTGAAAATGCTCTTTTATCCAGTGCTATAGGCAAAGACAGATGGTACTGGAACAGGCTACACAGCTGCACGGAAACCGCACATTGCTGATTTCACTATTAAAGAATAGGTGGATAGTTTGATTTATTTTTCCCCAGGAAGCCCCCTGCATCCATTATACCATGGAACCATATTCTGGGTTTTACGGTAGTCCAATGCCAGGAAGCCTATTTAATTTGTACTTTAATAAGTGATTTAATTTGAGCTCTTTCCTTGTTTTCTATAAAAACAACTTTTCTCTCCCATTTTATTGTAGTTTTCGTAAATTTTAAATACATTTTTAGTCAAGAATTTTCATTAACTTCTGTTCATCCTCATTAAAATCTCCAACTACAGTTCTTAGGACTTTCCCAGTTGATTTATCAGAGACTGTCCTTTTTTTGACAGCATAAAAAAATCTCTTCAGCTGTTGGATCTCGTCTGCAGATTAATCACGCCACAAATCCTTTGACTGTGACACGAAAAATGAGCAGAATATTAGAGGAAGATAAATACATTTCTCTGGAGTGAGATGCTTTTTGCTGCATGCAGCGGACTGCTGTCGGTAGCTTGGCGGAAAAACTGCCAGCGAAGGAAGCGCATCAGGGCTCAACATGGGATTATAATAACTATATCTGGACACCATGTTCTCATTTGCTCTGTGATTGCGTGTATGTCTGTGAGCATGAGTGTGTGGATGTGGGTGGGAGGGCATGAATGTGAGTTGGCAGACACACTCAGTGTAGGTGGGTGGACAACTTCTATTACTACTAAACCAGTGTGTGGTGGAGGAGATTTTGAGATATCATTATAAGAATCTACCTCTGAATCTTCTGCTTTTGATCTCTGTCTAAAACCACGTCATTTGGTATTAGCTTAATGAAACCCTGCAGCTCACACAGAACGTAAGATGCTCATACTAAGAGCAAATACAGTCCCATTACTCAGCCTTCTGTTTGTCCAATAAACCAACACTTGACCGTCCTCCAACAAACCAGCGCCTGGCTCGAGCATTGATCGTCGCCCTGAGTTACCTTCCTGTCACTTCTAGTTTAGCTCCCAGTCCACTGGGCTCAAGGGAGAAGCATAATGGTCACAGTGGGATTTCTCTGTTCAAGGCACTGACCTCTCCAGAAGGCAAGGGTCAACTGGTCCTCTGTCTGCCAACGAGCTGCGGCCAGAGCCATTTGAGAATAAAAGCACACAAGGATTTCTGCTTCATATTCAAAGTCATTTCTCAGCATTTAGCAACATCACTAGCGCCAAGATGCTACCACTGAAAAAGTAACTCAAACCACTTGGGCTGTTGATTTGTATACCCCGTTTGATTAGTGTGCAGAAACAGCAACCTTTGAAATGGTCCAGTTGTTTTTGGTTGGATACCACAGAAAGAGCGGTGTGCCAGAGCTGGGGAGGGGGGACCGGGAAGACAGAGACGCTGAGGGAGGAGGAGGAGGGGTTCTGGCCTTTGGAGAACCTCTTTGTGTTCCTCGAGACACCAGCAGAAATACTCCCTAGATAACACTAAAGGGAGGCTGTGTGGTGATAAATGAGAGTCTCTTTTAAGAAGGGTTGACACCAGCAGAGGGACACAAAGACACATACATATTTATCTATTTATAACTCGGATCAGGAGGAGTTTTTATGGCTGCAGTCCTTTTTATGTCAGCTTCTAACAGCCAGACCTTCTTTTGCATTTTCCAATCAGGACACACTGACAATAAATGCACAGGGACAGGGTTTGAGTTGAGCTGCCTTAAAAACAGGAATGAAACGTTGGTAACATTACACTCTGTTCAATATTCCCATCACTTGTTGCTTGTTGGGCTTGACTTTTCCATGTTTTGCTTTTAGCGTACAGTGTTTCTGAGCCTTAAGTTAATTTGGAGAATTATTTGGATATTATTTGTCAGTGTTTTGGACTGTTGCAATTAGGGATAGACTGATATTGACTTTTTCTGGGCTGATACCGATACCGATTATTTGTAGTCAAGAAGACCAATAACCAATATTTGAAGCTGATACTTTGCAGTCAAAGTGCAAATATTTGTGTCAAAATTTTGAACAATACAAACCCAAACACTTAACTTCATTCAAATACCTTTAAACATGAGTTTATTAAACAGCTCCCAGGCTCAGCAGCATGTTTTATAAAGTTAAATGAAAACTTAAAAAAAATAAATACTAGCTTAAGTTTTCTACAGTAAATAAAGTTTTCAAAATTTCAATGTAACTGTAATTACTGTAATAACTGCTCTGCTGATTGGCTGTTTCCCAAGCCATGGATCTGCTTGTAACCAATCAGATGGTACTGTGGGTGGGACAGTGCTGGGGACTGAGTAGTGACTGTAGACAGCGGAGTGGCTGCATCAGTGCCGCAATAATGCAGTTTTAAATTAGTTTCTTATCGGCCATTGGATTAAAAAAAAGGCAGATGCCGATATGCTTCAAAATGGCAAATATCAGCCCGATAACCGACCCGGCCGATAACCGGTCTATCCCTAGTTGCAATCAAAACAGATGTATATTTAGACTTAGAGTAGGCATTTTTCTCTCTTTCCAGTGTTTATAAGAGATAGAAATATGCAATTGATTTGTGATTAATTGTGAGTTAACTGTTGACAGTCATGCTATTACTCACGATTCTTTTTTTTTGGAAAAAGGTTTTTTTTTTTTCTGCCCTTTTAAAGACGCTTGTGGGACTATCTTTTTAGAGATTTCATAGACACCTTTGGTAATGTTTTTTAGTGAGGGTGGGAGGAAAAATCGAAAATCGATATATTGTGATGTTGTATTTGACAATCTAAAAAGCTGGATACTTTGTCAAAAATCGTTTTTTGTTTTGTTTTGTTTTGTTTTTCTTTTTTAATTCAAAATTTTCATTTCAGTCTTTGTTTATAAACTGGATTGGAAACATTTCTCCTTTCCACATTTCTCCAGCTGAGGGCGAAATCTTTATCTCTGACTCATGTGATGTGAGACTCTAAAAATGGTATAACCAAAAATCACAATTTAAATTGAATTGGCACCCCAAAAACTGTAATAGAATCAAATTGCGAGCATATCGTCCCAGCCTTAATGCAGAGCGACATTGATCTTGCTCCTTCCTGCTAAACCCTGTCAGCTGGTGTAATGTCATCATAAAGACATTCAGTGTATGCCGTGAATGTGTTGGTCAGGTGATCCATGGCTACTGATAAATAGCATTTAGAAATAATTGATTTTGGCACTAATAATCTCATTTTTATTCTTGGAATCTGCAAATATATAAAAGTAAGACTATTACAAGATCACTTATTAGTCCTCACAGTGCCTTTAAGTTGCATCCTGATAAAGAAGTTTCTTTCTTTTATGGTTTAAGATTTAGCATCAAGAGTTTTGTCAAATTATACATTTATTTTATGTTGTGGAACTCACTCTATTCAAATTGCATACAAACACAAACGTGTACATGTTTTTTCTTGAGCAAATGCTTTATATATTTACCCATACTGATGTGTGCTCCATAATTCAAAGTAGCATTCCAGCTGTGTTATGTGTGTTTGCAATTATATATGTGCAAGCACTCCAATTATGAAGGAGGCCCTCGCTGCTGTGATGTCAAGCACACATGTGGTCGGAAAGACGTCTGAAAGCCATTTTCAGAGTTTATGGTTCAGCTTCTGCTGTTAACTGTGAGGTTTTTAAGACTCCCAAAGCACAAAACGATTCAAGATATTTTCAAGATAAGGAAGCTCAGATAAGTCTGTTGTTGAGCTGCTACATTTTTATGTGAGAAAAACATTAGATGGGAAACATTTGATGTAGATGGATTCTCATTTACACAGAAATCCAAGCACATCTACACTAAAACTGTCTGAGTTCCCTCCTCGGGGCACCTCGCCCACCATAAATCTTAATTGAGTCTGATTTAGACCACTGGCCATTTGTCAAGCTCAGTGTTTGCCCGCACGCTCTCTCACACACACCGCCACACACCGCCACATTAAACTGAGGGCCGAATCGCCATCCTAGCAACCCACAACCTGCCATTCCCAGAGAGAAGGAAAAATACTCAACAGTTTAGCAGATTAAGAAAACTAAATCCAGAATTAAGCTTTTTTGTGTCTTTTTTTTCACTGCAAATGAAGCAGATAAAAGAATTAACACACAAAAAGAGGGAGGTGTGTGTGTGACTGTGTGTGAGAAATGGAAGAAAAAAAAGAGAAATAGTTGTGAGAAAGCCACAGAAATGCATTCATCACGGGAAGACATTCAGATCTCATGAGCTCATTGCCTGTCAGAAAGCTCTTTTACTCTGCTGGATGTGTGTGTGTCTGTGTGTGACTATAAAAACTGTACTTTCCAAATCTGTGTGAAAGCCAGTGTGTTTCCAGTTGAGTTGGGAAACTCTTCTTTCCTTTTGTCACTGCATGAATCATTCCTCTGCTGCAGATGTATTCATACAGTCCACTCTCTCTCTTCGTCGGTGACTTTCTCACCACAGTGTGACGAGAGTTCTTTGATTCATTGTGAAAAGTGCAAAGGGGAGGAAGCTTTGTTGTGGCTTCTTTGGGATAAAAAGTGTTTCCCTTTTTTGGATTCCCCTTTGGGAGGTCTCTGAGATATATAAAAAAAGGAAAGAGTCCTGAAATTATTTATGAACATCCAGGAAATAGACACGGGACAGAGAGGGACCATTAGCAGCAGCGCCTTTTCCCCTCCAGCTGAGATTAGGTGCACATCCCATGGAGGGGATGCATCTGTGTGTGTATGTGTGTAGTCTGTACAATGAGGACATAGGATGTGCTTCCTGTTTGTGGGCCTGGGGACAGATGGTTGTTTTGCTTTGTGTGTGTGTCTCAGTTGTGGAGTCTAAGACTGGATGGCTGGTTAAAACTTAGTTCACAATCAAATATCCATAATCTGGTTATCAACATTTTACACACTACGATAAATCGTTCAGTTGTTTGCAAGAAAACAGATTTGAGTTTCTGTCTTTGAGAACTACACTTTAATTTTTTATTCAAAGCTGTCTGTTTCCTAGTGTTTTATTTAGAGTCTACATGGACTTCAACACCCGATCCCGAGTCTTATTTCAGTTTTGATCAGTAGGATATGTTTATGGATATGGCACGTAAGATTACCTGTTCTTTCATGTTACTGCACACATGATAAACTCTTGTTTCCACGTTTCTGATGAATTCTTTAATAAAATAACAACACTATAGCTTAACGCGGGCTCAGCACAACCAAATATAAATCCTGCATTGCTACATTTACGGCAACGAAAAGTAGAGCAACATGCATTGTTATAATATGTTCATGACTCTGACAGGTGACGGGTGACAGGTGAAGGTTTGCTGCAGTAGGGATGGGATCATCATCATGGAGTTCACTGATTCCAACATAGAAATAAAAAACTTTGTTGATTTTTCACTCTAGAAATAAGAGGTACTTTTATTGGTGCTGACTGATTCTGTCAAAAGTTCCAGGTACTGATTCATGTAAAACTGAAAGGTACCATGTTTATGTACCTAAACACATCCTTTTGACTGGGAGGGAGTGGAAAAGTAGGTGATTTTCCAATCTGGACATGAACACAGCACTGTGAGGTTATATGTTGAAGAATAAATATCTTAAATTGAAAAACTTTGAGATTGTATTATTATAATTTTGATATATTTTTCCACATAAACACAAAAAAGCACAGAAAATTGGTGCTGTTGAGTACCGATACCTGGCATCGGTACTAACCTGACACACCAGATGAACAGTTTCATAAATCCGCCACGGTAATATTTCACAAGTCCATCTGGGTAGAAGCTTTTTGGATTCGCTTTCTGAGGCGGGACCTTCAAAAAAATTAGCAGCTGGTGATTCGACGACCGCTCTGGTTGACACACTCACCACAGACCAATCCACATCAAGCCAAGGTATGACGTAGCTTATGTGCGCCGCTCCTGAGAAACAACAGACAAACAACTACAGGAACACAAGAAACAGCTGTGATAATGGTGTTAGATGACTGCTGTCGTTGGTCAATGGAACCTGTCAAGGTGGATCTGCAGGATTTCAGAAACTGAATCAGGCAGCTCCATCTGCTCTGCAAGGTTACATCAGTACCGTACCATTTCAAATGTGAAAGGTACCCATCCCTAATACTTACACATCTCAAATTTGACAACTGGCTTAAGTATTCTGCAAGCTATTGACTGCCAGCAGCCTTCACTGCGTTTGCTCTTATGCTGGGAGAAGAATATACAATATTGATGTGGATATCAGCTGGGCTAAGGCTGGGCTTTTTACCACACCTTTGGAAACAAAGCCGACAGACTGGTAAAAAGTCGATTAAGAGCGATTACTCACACAGGCAAACCTGGTTCACCCTTCTGTCTGCAGTCCAGCTACATCAAGGCCTTCTGAGTGGGTGTTTCCTGATGCTGGACTGCTGGGCTGCACTCCTGACTGACATTTGACCACATGGACGTGCTTATTTTTATCAGTATAGGCTGAAAACTGGACACGAGGAGTCCGTTTGGTTGCAGTGATTCCACATTGAGTAGTTTGAGCCTCACTCTTTTTGACCCTCAGAGATGTTTTTATATGCATGCTCCACATGATGGTACCAGTATGTTAAACATCTCTATACGCTCTGTAGCATTACAGTATGGTCAATTTATGCAGTTTATTTTTTAAAATATACATAAACACATTTTGTAATGTCATTTTTTCATGGTAAAAAATCTTTTTAGAGAAAACTAAAAATCTGCACCTGTCTAGGCCACAGTATGCCATTCATTCTCTGTGCACTTACTCTATGCCACATGTTTTGTTTTGTTTTGTTTTTCAGATAGGCCCTTCCCATGCAAAACAAGAATTAGCTTTTTTAAATCATTATTGTGATTTTTGGATTTTTTTTCCTCTATTAAGAAAGGAAATCTTGGGGGCAGAGAGTGGGGGAAGACATGCAGCAAATGTAGAAGACTAGAAACATGGTCCATGTTTCCATGACAGATTCTTTTCAGCCTCCAGCAAGATGAAGACTTATTCAGCTGAACTTCTATTTTATGGTTCAGTTAAAACATTAGCCTGCTTATTTGTTCTAATTCCATTACACCGAAGCAACATCAAACATGCTTCATTTAATAATAACAGGGCTAGTTAAATTAAAGTGGTATGGAGCTCTTCCAGTCAAAGATGTTCCTGCAGTGAGCAGAGGTAATTCATGATTTCTATTTTAGTGTCCCTGTAGATGCTCTGCTGTAGCTGCAGTGGTCAGTACGTGTCAGCTGCTCAGGCTTATGCTGCGTCACTGCAGTGAGCATCAGGGTGGTCCAGCGGCCTCCTCACTGGAGCTGCCTGGTTTGGTGACTTCACAAACATGCTTACGTAAATTTAGCTCACATCCCTCTCCTGCGTAAGGCTGACAGTAGCTGTGCAGTAGATTCTAAAGTAATGTCATCTCACATTTGGAGTCTGTTTTATTGTGTTTATCATCAGTTCTGTTGTCTCGTGTAACCAGATTTGTTTATTTTGCTGGTGTGGTGTAGCAGGTAGGATGTGCTTTCTTGTCTTGGTGACTCATAAAATCCTTTCCAAACCTTTTTTGTACAAAGAATGAATTTTTATTTGCTTGTTTTGTGATTTTAGTAGAGTTGTTTTCCATCTACACTGAATGAAACAATGCTGAATAGTTGCAAAACATAAGAGAGCACTGAGTGGGGAGTGGGGCAAAGATTGAGAGCACATCCACAGTAGATGATGCTACCGCCCACACACTCACACACGCTCACACAGACATCCACAGCGGAGTTCATCAGGGTCAGATCCAGCTTTGTATTTTGCCTTTGGGCACAGATCGCAGTGTAAATATAGATAATAGTGTCTCTAAAGCACAAAATCCTCTTTCTTTCCCTTCCTCATGTGCTTCTTCTTGCACTTCACATCACTTTTGTTCCTTTTACTTAATTTTTGCTGCGATCTGTTGGTCATGGTGGCTCAGTGTTCTGAACAAACTGATGAGCCCATGAGGAGATCACATGAAGCATAAATACATAAGCCTCTTACTGTATAAAGACCACAGTATAAGGTGAAAGTGTCAGCTCAGAGCCTCAGATAAAGTCTGTTATGTCAGCAGTTTGTGTGCGATGAGTTTGGCAGACTTCTCAGAAAGGCTTGTTTCACTTTAATTGATGTTTGTAGAGATCAGGTGCCAGGTGGTGCAGAGAGGAAGCTATTAGTGCAGCAGAAACCTGAGTGAAGCTCACAGAAAGGGATTTTTTAGCTGCACTAGAGGCTCCAAGTGTTGGCAAGAGTGTTTAGATTTAGATTCTGATAATGTCTTTAAGCTCAGGGGCACAATTAAAGTCCAAAGTAGACCATGTGACATAAATTTATACTTCTTTAGCTTTATTGTCCACTTGTTCTCTTAAGAGGTGACTTTAGTCTTCTGAATTTTCCAGATCATTTCAGGACAACCGGGGCCCATTTTTTCAGAAGCAACTTTCACACTTACAAATCACAGCAGGAGAGTGTCAGTGTTGGATGAGCTCCTCTAGCTCGAAATATTCATATTTGGATTAGGTTTTTGGTGTATGTCTGTGTGAAGCATGAAGGAGGAGGAAAGGGAGTTGTTGCCTTTGAAAGAGGATGTTTTTTGTTTCACTGCTTACTTGAGGTGGTGGCTCCAAGCTATTAGCCGCCACATCTTCACAACAGCTCTTCATGCAGACTTTTACTTAAAGGATAATAGTTCAAACTTTGCTTGTAGTGAAAAGGATTTGGATTAACAAATGGATCCCAGCTGGACAATGTTGGGAAATTTTCAAGAACCAATAAATTCTCATCCCCAGTTCATCAAAATCAACACTTCTTCACACACTGTCAGGTTTCCAACAGGCAAATATGTTAACTTCTAGACTAATTCTGCCAAAAAGTATCTTTGACATATGGTTAAAAGTAGGGTCTGCAGGAATTTTCATTACTTGTTAGCAATCACACAATATTCAAACTGGGCCAATCCTCCTTGGTTCAGTGCCAGCGGCAGCCCGCACCCACTGCCTCTGACAGTGACTGCGTGAACACACTCACTAGCCCAGCTACCACCTGTAGCATCACATTTCTATGTGGAAGAGACTTGAGATTGGTGCACCTGGCTTAGCATGTTAGCACAAGCTAATCATGGGTATTTGACACATACTAGCTTGTGTCGCTATTTGCCCCATGCTGCTCTCCAAGTGCCTAAAAGTGAGTGAAAGTCGAGCCAAGCTTCACATTCATCTAGTAAAAATTTGTATCTATTTGCCGTTTAGTTTTGTTTAGTTTTGTCTCACTTTGGTTGTGTTTTCCTTCCTCTGTGCCACGCCCACTGTCATAGCTGCTCTGATTAGCTCCACTGTCCATCATCAACACGCAAAGTCACTTGCGCACTGGTCGCTCTGTGATTGGCTAATGTATCCTAGCTTAATCCCCACCAAGAAATGTCCTGATACAACCAAAACACCAACACACAGGCTGAGGTGAGGGTTCAAAGCAGACACAGACACTGACACGTGTAGAACCCCGTAAGAGATGATAGCGCAGGAATATTCCTGTAAAATTTGACTTTTTTTTGATACATTTTTTTGGAAAATCATGCAGACTCTATCTTTAACACTTTAAATCGACCCAGCTTGTTTGGTTTAAGTCAGTACATTAACTATTTCCAAAGATTCGGACAGCATTAATAGGAATAGTTAAGTTTTGATTCTGACCCAGCCACAGACCAGCACAGCTTGGTTTGCTTTTCTGTGTAGCTACTTCATCACTTGTCTTTGTTGAGACATCAGATACGAGAAGACACCTTAAGCAGAGCCAGAGAAGCTCACTTTTCAACTCATTAATTTAAAATACACGCGGTTACAGATAATTGTCCAAATGATTAATATTAGCCCCTGGTAATCAGTCAGTCTGATTATCTATCGCCTTTTAATGAAAATGGTAATGAAGTAGGGGTGTAAAAACTAGACAATGGATTTTAGTCATCTTATATGAAACTGAGAGTCTGTTAATCACATCCCATAACGAAAAATCATCCTCCAGGTGCAGCACAGGTCGGCTCCGTGCTGAAATTTATTTCACAGATTGTAGAGGATTCCTTCTTCAGTTTCTGCCAGAAATCTTTCATCATGACTGTGAAACTTTTGTATAAATGTCACTCAGGCCTTTTTTTGTAGATGCTTTTTCTGAATCCAGCTCTCCGGATTTCCATTGCTGTCACTATGGAAACTCAGCTGGTATGCCTGTGTGTCAAAACAGCTACAGTCTGACAGAGGCGATAAAACAAAGAGCCTTTAGAAATTATGGTCATTAGAATTCATACCACTCCAGTCATGTCAACCATGAGCTCTTCTCTGCAAAATTATTAACATTCGTGAGTCGTTCTTTGACACATTGTTTTTGAGACATAATTAAAAATATTAATGAATAAACCATTTATTCAGATTTATTCAAAAGCTCAAGAAACACACTCAGGGTAACTTTTACCCTTTCATTGACTTTCACCAGGAAGTATCAATCACTTTGTACCAAGAAACTTCTGCTCAGGGAAAATGTGTCTATACCATGAAGTTGTGTTGAGCCGTATGTTGTAGAGAGAGGATTTTCTCTGTTATTGTTTACAGCACATATTCACCAGCTGAGAGGCAGCTGTGTCTGCATTCCAGCCCCTCGCTTCTTCACCCTGGGTGCTGACTGCTGCTGAGAGGGTTTCTGGGTCTCTGCTGATGAGTCAGGTCATTTATTTATGTGGTTGGTTCAGATGAAGTGAAATGGAGGAAAGTTACACATGTCATGAACAGAGAAGAAAGGAGGGCTAACGTAAATGTTTCCTGAGGGTGATTCAGCTCAGATCAAAGCATTGCCAATTAAATGTAAATGTGAATTGTCTTTTTTAAGTTTGGAAGCAAGAAGCAAGATCGACACCTCTTGAAAACAAATCCTACAAACTTACCTGATGAAAATCAGCAGAAACTTGTTCAGATTAATGATAGATATAAATTTACATAGTCCCAAGGTTAATCTAAAGTGGAGGTGGGGTGTAACAACAACAACAAAAAATATCAACTCCAGGACAAAGTGTGGTCAGAGTACTTCAGATCCTGCTGAAATTCAACACTCCAACCTGGGTTTGTTGCAGTTTGAGCTTGTTTTGGTTTGTGGCTGGTGGAGATAAGATATGGCCAGATACACTGAAATTATTTTTCTTGTGAAGTTTTGGTACAAACCAGGGATGAAATACTATGAACTTGTACCATACGACTCTGGAGGTTGTCACATGTGGGGATGGGTACCTTTCACATATGAAACGATACGGTACCAATGCCCGGTACCTGGCAATCGGTACTCAACGGTACCAATTTTTGGTACTTTTGTGTGTGTTTATGTGGTAATAAATATGAATTTCTTTAATAATAAAATCTCAAAGTTTTTCAATTTAACATTTATTTCTCAATATATAAACCTGCAATGTTGTGTTCACGTCCTGCATGGAAAATTGCCCACTCTTCCACTTCCTCAAAGTCACAAGGGTGCATTTAGGTACCTAAACATGGTACCTTTTGGTTTTACGTGAATCTATACCTAGTATTTCAGACAGAATTCGGTCGGTACCTATAAAAGTACCTAATTTAGTACCAATCCCTACATGGGTACCTTTCACATTTGAAACGATATGGTACCAATGCCCGATACCTATTGGTACCGGTACTTAACGGTACTAATTTTTGGTACTTTTTTGGCTGTATGTGGTAAAAAATATCAATTTGTTTAAAAATGTAATATATATTTTTTCAATTTAACATATTTCTTCTTCAATATATAACCTTGCAATGCTGTGTTCATGTCCAGCATTGAAAATACTCTTCCACTCCCTCACAGTCATAAGGATGCATTTAGGTACCTAAACATGGTAGCTTTTGATTTTAAATGAATTGGTACCCAGTACTTTTGGTACAGAATTCGGTAGGTACCTTTAAAAGTGCCTAGTTCTGAACCCATCCCTTATCACATGAGAACTATCTGAACTTTTTTAACTCTCTTCTTTTCAGGAGACTAGACTCTCAGCATCTCTTTCTGTGCAGTCATGGAGAAAATATATTTTACTTGCAGACAAGATAAACCTGAAAATAACCCAGGGAAACTTACAACATAGTTTAAAGACAGTCTAAATACCTTATATATTTGATATTCAAAAGTATTAATTATAATATTTAACTGTATGGTCGTTTTGACCCTAAATACACTTCTATGTGATTTGGCATCAGGCCTTCGTCTGGAAGTGAAGCAGATGTTAGTAAGCAGTGAGCTCTTTTAAAATACCTTCATTTCCTTACACCTGTTTGACTCCCTCATGAAGGCTCGCTTCTGAAATGTGTATGAGGGAGTTTTAGGATCAACATGAACATGCAGTTGAGAATAAAGGCCTGCAATTGGACTATTTCTTGGTTTTCTAAAACTGTGTATCCTTATCTAAAGAGCACCTTAAACGTCACCCTTTCTCGATCCCAGAAGAGTTCCTTCCTCGGTTTCTTTTTAAATTCTGCGGCTAAAAAAATAACTTGTAGACCTTGAGAAACACAGAATTATGTAAACTCAAACAAGACTTAATTGCCACAATTTTACTGCAAATCCTGCTGACGGTCACACAAGGTAAAGACTTCAGCACAGTGGCCACATTGGGAATGCACCTGACATTGAAGAATGGGAGCTGTGAATTCCTGAGCTTAGGGTAATAAAGGTTAAAAGACTTTATTCCACGTCGTCAGGGGAAAAAGAAGCTGTTGTGGTTTGGAGTGGAAAGGTGCTGAGAATAGCAGCAAAGACGGGCAAAGGAAAATAAAACTAGTCCTTGTGACATTAAGAGAAAAGGAAAGAAACCTTAATGTTAGTTGGAGTGGTTGTAGCTCGAGATCTGTTTTGTTTTACTTCCACACAAAATGGTTAACCTGCAAAAAGAGGGTGTTCACAGGCTGTTAAACTGAATCAAGAGCTGTCTAAGATTTCCGTCCATCCATTCATCTTGTGCTTGTCCTGATTCGGGTCACAGTTGCAGCAGGTGAAGCCAGTCAATCCAGACGTCCTCCTCCATCAGTGTTTTCATCTCTTCCTGGGGGAGTCCGAGGCATTCCCAAGCCAGACGGGATACATAACCTGTCAAGCTTGCTCCGGTCTTCCCCTGGGTCTCCTCCCAGTCAGGCATATGAGGGAAACCTTCAAAGGGAGACACCCAGGGATCTCCTTATCATTGTTATCATCCTTATTCAAAACCCCCTCAACTCTCTTCTTTAGATGTGGAAAAGTGGCATTTAGGCCGTTCTCCCCCCTGGATTTCTGAGCTCCTTTATATGCTCTAAAAAAGGAGTATAATTTTCTCTACAATTCTTTCTGTAAATGTTGTTGTGGAACGGATAACTGTATTTTAGCTGCCTCCATCATAAGGCACATTGTCTTCATGCTTTCAGTCAATACATGCTTTTTGATGCAAGTGCTGTGCAAGAGTATAACAGCAACTGACCAAAACTTTGGACGTCATTAATTAATCTGAGCAGCCAATGGGAATTGAGTTTGAATTTGAGCTGACTTCACAAGCAGTCATAGAGTTTAAAAACAGGTCAGACTTTCAATCTCATTCTTTTGGTCTCTTCCGTAAGATCATGATTTCAGGTGAAGATTGAAACATGGATAAACCGGTAAATCAAAAGCTCTGCCTCCGTGATGGTCCACAGTGCTGCTGATGCTGCTCCAATCCTCCTGTCAGTTCCGCCGTCCATCTTATTGTTTTATTCCAGATCCTAAGATACTGGAACTCCCTCACTTGGGGCAAATGGACTTTGATGGAGCAAACCATGGTTTTCTAGCTTTGAAATAATTTTGCTAGTTTCATATTCATTATCAGTTTAGCCATCCATCTGGTGCTGTTGTTTGATGGTTGTTTGTTGTTTGTAGTCAGTGGCAAAGTGTCCCGTCTAGGGATGCACTGATACTGATCCTGGTGTATCGGTGCCCCCCAAAGCTGGATAGGTATCAGTGGGAAAGGGGCTGATCCATAGTGCTGATCCAGGCAAACAGCTCCATGCCTTTTTTTCACTGGCGCTCTTGGCTACTTGATTTAAAATGTTACCTTTGATGTGCTTTTTTTTTTGCTACATTACCAGTCTACAGGGTTTGAAAGGTTACATTTGAGTAGAATTCCTGTACATTCTGAAGCATTGTTTTTGCCAAAATAGTGTTAAACATTTGAATATTCTATAGTTTAAATAAATATTTACTTCAGTTTTTCCATCTACTCATTTTTTGCCTTTTACCCCAAACATTACCAGTCTTATCCCACAGTAGGGCATGCAGGTTATTATTTAACACTGGTATTGAATCAGTATCGGTATGGACTGATACCCAAAGCCCAGGCATCTGTATCAGAACCAGAAAAGTTGGATCGGTGCATCCCTACATACCATGCCATTACATATTGCACCCAGGTTGTTGCAACGCTATTTAATAAATGGCTTGAAATTGAGAGTGTTTTGTTTGTTTAATGTTTTACTATGTTGTCCACTGTATTGGTATGGATCAGGTATTGGCACAATTGAATTTTGATAGATCGGATCGGATCGGAATGTAAAAAAGTCTATCGGCCCTAGAGATGGGAACCGAATTAGATACTTTTATTGGTACCGACCAAATTCTGCCAAAAGTACCGGGTACCGATTCACATAAAATCAAAAGTTACCATTTTTAGGTACCTAAATGCATCCTTGTGACTGTGAGGGGGTGGAAGAGTATGTGATTTTCTGTGCTGGACATGAACACAGCATTGCAAGGTTATATATTGAAGAATAAATATATTAAATAGAAAAGAATTAACATTTTATTATTAAACATACTGATATTTTTACCGCATCAACACACAAAAGTACCGATTGCCAGGTACCAGGAATTGGTACCATACCGTTTCAAATGTGAAAGGTACCCATCCCTAATCGGCCCATCTCTTGTCCAGTCATAGTGTTAAATTCCTGATTTGCTGTAACATGACAATTTATCTTTACCAAGCAGCAAAAACCCTTCATGAAGAAATGCAGGGGAGCAGGCTGTCATGGTGTTAATAACATGTTGTATTGAATTAACTTACCGGTAATAACAGTGCCCTTTTTTACGGAGCTTACCTCACCTTATACATTTTGCAGTGCCAGTCTTTGTCAGAGGTCTAGATATTAACAAATTCTAATAAAACAAGTTTGATAACTTGGTTGTACTTTGAAGCAGCTCCCAGCCACATTTACAACCCGGACAAGTTGTCAGAGGGGATCAACTGCACGTCGTACAGATCAGCGATAAAGATGTATCACCACTGATTACTTCTTAATAACTTCTGTGTCTTTGATCTGTTTGACAACACCGCAGCCCAGTTAATCCAGAATTCTCTAATACTCTAAGAAGCCGGCTACACAGGAACGAGGATGGTACAGATTAATCAGAGAGCTAAACTGGAAGTGCTTTGGAAGTGCTTGGACCCAGCAGGGAGTAGATGGTGCCAATAAAGGATCCCTGATGGAATATGAGCCAAATTTAAATATTTGTCCCAGAAGAGGACGCTAAAATGAGGTCTGTATTTTACAGCTGGCTTTTAAACTGGGCCACACTAGTGATGTGTGCAGTGGGAGTGCAATCGACTGGCTGGCAATAAAAGGATCAATGAAACAGACTGGAAGGATGTGCATCAGTGACCATAAAATATATCGGTTGTGTTATTTAGTGCCAACACTGACCTGTGTGTGGCTGCAGTGGGCTCATATTATATAATTTGAGACAAACGTGTGGGGGGACTTGGATGTAAACTGACTGTAGCATTACGGTCAATGTTTCCTCTGTGATCTCATCAACGCAGAGCTCCTCTGAAATGTAGGTCAAATTCACAACACATTAACCTTCACGCACATATGGGAATACTGTCATCTCAAATGTGGCTTAACAAGCTCACACATGGTAAAAGAGGAGTACTGCTGCCTGTCTCTGTCTCTTCCTCTCTATACGTGTGCATCAGGGAAAAGTGGAAATGTCTTTTGTTTCATTCTCTAATTGATGAAACAGAAAGCTGCAAAGGAAAATGAGACACTGGAGAGCTTGTCCTGGGTGCACAGGAGAATTTATTGTAGTTTTAACTCGAAACGTAAACGATTAAACGTCATCATCTTCACAAGTCAGCCTCAGAATAACTGGTCAGCGTAGTAAATAATTCATATCTTGAGTATCATGGACCTGAAATGCAGGTTGCATGTTGAGTCAAAGCTGTCGCCAAGCCACCAGCTACTGCAGCTTCTGTTACTGGTGAAAATCATGATGCCATAATGCTCTATTATCTGGATAATGGCAGTATTTTGGTTGAGAAAATGGGGAATAAGTTGCATAAAGGTTGTGTCTTGTTAACTCAACATAATGTATCATGAATAACCAGCACAGGCATGGGAAAACTGAAGGCTGGTGGTGCTAGCCCTGCTATTGTTAGCCCCTCCCAGCAAAAAATGTTGACATTGTTTATACACAGACTCTATGGTCTCATGGTCAATCATTAAACTTAAATTTATATATTTTTTTTAATGTTTTCATAAATTTTCATGGCTAAGCTGAGCTGTGCTAGGAGATACCATCTGTGCTTGTTTACATCCAGGTAGTAAAGTATTATGGTAGTAACCATCTACTGGAGCTACGTGCTGTGGTGTAACAGTATAAATTTCTTTTTTCAGACCGACTAGTAATTCTGGTACAGATTTGCAAAGATGACAATGTTTAATCTTTAAGTACGCTAAAAGCATAAATACTTAGTGCAATTTGTAGGTTTAGGATTCATCTGACAGCACAAAGTTGTGAAAGATCCCCAGTCATTTATTAAAACACTGACAGAGAAAGAAGTCAAGTAGGATGTTTGTACGATGGGGCTAAAAAGCCAAGGGCAGGGTGTTAAAAAATACTAAGCAGTGCATTTATTTATGATACTGTATGAATTAGCAGCTTTACAGAAGCTGAATCTGCTGACTTTAGTAGAAAAACCCATTAAGAGTCTTTCCTCCTGATCCCTACTCTGAATAAACAGGAACATCTGGAGTGTCCCAGCCCCCACTTTAACAACGGCAATCTGTTTGTCTCTCCCAGATTGGACCTAATTTGCATCCTGCCGATTGTAATTCACTGTGATATTCTTACCTTAAATTTAATCCAACAAAAAATTACATTTTGGGGGCTTCCTACCTGAGTAGCTTCAGATATCTGCTTGATCTTGCTAAGCTCTCTTTATTTCACCATATAATAATCTCATTTGAATCATTAACTGATAAACGATTCGAAAGGCAGTAAATGGGTGATATTAACTTCTACAGGACTTGTACTTACTCCATAAACCCACCTAGGATGTGACTCCACTAGTCAATTAAAATGTGAATAGTCTATAAAGAGATTACAGAGAGCTGACCCTTTTCACAAATATGATATTGACTTGAGTGAGGTTTCTGTACAAGGTCACCAGTTATCTCTTTACTCTGAGTAACTGTCAGACAAAGAGCTCTGTAATAGCTTTTCACCACTGGTATCAATCCTCTGTGCCCTCTGTGACTCAGTTATTCTCTCCAGTTCTTTGGTCCTGAGCAAAATATGTCAATACAACAGGAAAGATTGGAAAAAATATGCTGTGTCACCACAGGCTGCACAGTAATCGTTGCTAAAGTGAATCTCTGGCTTTGGTGAAAATGTCCAGAAAGAACAAGTGACATATTTAAAAGTAAGAGCAGAAACACTGTTTTTTAGTGATGGCAGAAAGTCATCATAGTGCGCTCCATCTTAAGGTTGATAAATGCCCACCATTACATCAATCTCAGGTCCCATCCCCCATGGCCTCTGGAACTGACGGCTAATGTTTCAGCCTTCCGGTGTAGCTTGCTGATATCAGGAAAATTGATAACGAACAGGCAACGACTCTGTTCTCCAACACTGTTAAAGAGCAACTTCAGACATGAGAATGAAGACTTGGTTCAGGTTTTCTTTCAGGTGTTTTTATTGCAGTAATGTAACAATGGAATTTTTTGCCAATGCAAAACAATATTCACCACAGAACACAGGAAAACATGTTAGCAAACAGTTACAACATAGATATATATGGATATGTAGGCATTTTTTGTCAATCTGGGCAAAAGAGAGGAAGAGAAAAAGAAAGAAAACAGTGGTATTACTTGGTTTTGTTAAACACATGGTCACAATTCAACGTTGTATAATGAATAATAACTACAAACTTAATGTAAAGCGCAGTTCTCTCATGAAACAAACACAAACATGTTATTTTAAGGAACATTATGTGTTTTCGCTTATGGAAGACACGTTTTTAAAGAGAAGTACTTCTTTCTGCCAAGGTTCAAATGGTCACAGTCTGGAATAACTGGGCAGATGGTCTGGCATGTTTGCTGTCCAGGGTTTCTTTTTCTTGTTATCCGTCCTTCTAATCTTTGGAAGAAAGAAAAAGAGACAGAGAGAGTTTAGAGAGGGCCAGGCAGACTGCGATAGACTGAAGCAGACAGAGATACTAAGGAGCTGGTTATGTGGTCACTGACACAGCTCAGCGTAAAGCTCATCGTACTGAGACTCTGGGGCTCTGGACTTCAAAGCTTTGTGTCTTGTCAAATCTAGATGAAGGATAGCTTTTCCTGGACTTTGAAGAAACTGACCAATAACTGTACAGTATGCTTTGTTTGAGGAAAGATCAGGCGGTGTTAATCATTGGAGATGACTCAGTGTTTAATTAGAGGAACAGTTTGATCGATGGTTTTAATGAGGAGGAGAAACTAAATGCTTGGACTGTTTTCATGTCATATTTTAACTCTGAATAAAGCTTTTATTTTGGTAGGTGTTCGTTCAATACTGTTATGATGTGTAGTCATTAGTTGAGTTGTGTTTTTGGGAGAGTTTGTTTGTCTGTCTGTGATCAACATAACTGAAAAAGTAACAAACGGGTCTTGATGAAATTTTCAGGAAATGTTCAAATCGGGATACAGAAGAGGTGGTTAAATTTTGTAGGTGACGGATCACCGGCTGGATCCAGGGTTTTTTGAAAGGATTCTTTATCATTGTGAGATAGAGTCGTTTTCACCAAAAGTTTATATAATTTGACAGTAAATGGTCGGATTGCTTTGCAAAACAATACAACACGAGGTCACCATAATTTCTGACAGATGTAAAAGTACGATCCAGATCCTGGCAATATTCTGGATACTAAGATCCGGAATATGAAATATGTACTGGGTCATTATAATTTTCAACACTGTCAGGTAACAAATTATCGTGCCACTAACACCAAATTGTAGCAGACAGTCTGCTGAAAGGAAGTATAAAATTAAAGTAGGGCTAAAGTGTTGCATCACAATCACAATATGCTTGGCGTAAGTCTGCCCTCTCTGAGTGTTTTTCTAGTCTGACATATCTTAAGCACTTGTGTTTTTAATCACAATGGAAATGTCTCTTCTCTGATCACAGTCCCTGAAACTGAAGTTACTAAAAAGTTATAATAGGAACAATCTGTCTTGTAAGATAAAATACATTCAAAGTGTTCAAATACAATCCATCTTAAAGGGATGCTATCACATACAAGTGCATGAATGCCTGAAATGCAGGAGCTTGTTATGCAATGCATAAAGGCATTGTTTGACTTTGTGTAAGGATGAAAGTGTGGTCACCTTACAGCGAAAACTTTAGAAGACACTGTCAATCTGTATTCATGTCGAGGTGCAGCAAATATTTCCATGTAATGACTCACCAGAGCTCATTTTGACGCCAACGTCGTGATTCAACCTTCTGCAAGTCAACGAGCTCCACCAGCAATCACCTTGAAGTTTCCAGTCATAACATCCAAACAGGTCAAATATCATAACTCAGTGACTGATTATTCATTCCACAGAGCAGTTTCTGTGATCTCAACCTGGATGATGGATTTCAATAATCTGATGAAAGTGCTCCTTCATCTCCTTACAGGGACGTGGCTCGATGCCATGTAGCTTTCTCAATTTGAAACGGTGCCAGAGGGGTTTTATTTCAGTGCTAATGAGATCTGTGTACCATGACATAAATCATAAACTTTCTATAGTGATGGTTCTCTACAAGACGCCTCCTGAAACATGACTGAAATTATTCATTATCATTATCAAAGGTTAAACAGATTTCCACTGCATAAGAAATAAAACGGTGTATTCAAGTTGTCTCTTTAGAGTTGTAACCAAGAAAAAAGGAAACACAAATTGCCGTCAGATTTTCAGTCTGGTGGCTAGATTTCACATTTTGTCACATTTCTGTTCTTTGTGGCAACAGAAAGTCATACGATGTCACCCCAAAAATTGAAGTTTTCATTGCATTTGGTGTAGCTGCAGCTCCTGTTCCTTCACACAAACAAACAATAGATGCAGACAAAGAAGCATCAGCCTACATGCTAATTTTTAATACACTTGACGGCACCTAAAAAAAAATTGGTTTTCAGGATCAGGAATTTAAGAAAGGGGTACTAAATAGTGGGCCACCAGTTCAGATCTGCAAAAGGCTTGATCAATGTTTATTTTTTTAGAGAGATGATGATGTATCTTCCAAACCTTACATGTAATTAAAGCCAGAAACTTTAAGTTACAGACAGGATCAAGTCTTCCCAAGATTGTTATATCTGGTAGTAAAGAGATTGAGCTTATTCTCAACAGAGTACTAATAAAATAGTGTCAAAACAACTCTCTGTTTCCATTTCTTCCTAAAAAGAAGACGGATTTTATGTCCTGAGTGCAAGCAACATGCCTTCAAAACAAAAACACAAAGTGTATCTTCCTGAGTCTTGACTGAATTGTCCTGTGTTTGCAGGACCCAAAGTGCAGGACTCAAGAGACGGGAAGACAGTTAAAAGGTTGTAAATCAAATTCAAGTTTGGTACAAAGCAATAACACAGGCAAAGGTATCCAAAATCGTTAGGCAGAGATGGAGCCAAAAACTGAGGTCAAAACAAAAAGGAAACACAGGGGGAATCTGCTGGAACCCTGACAACGAAGTTCAAGACAAATTGGCAAAGAAGAGGGAGATGACTGGGCTTAAATTCACACAAGAAGTGGGGATAACAAGACACAAGTGGGGCTCATCAGGGTCATCAGGGAAGTGGGAACAGAGCTACAAGACAAAGGATCTGAAAGCAGACCATAGAGCATCAAAATATAACACATTACAAGATGTGAAACAAGAAGAAGGAAAGCCAAAGATGTGAAAATAATTCAAATATAGAGAAAGGTTTAATCTGGATTCATCCCTGAGGTCTCCCTGCTTTGTAACATTAGTTTGGATTTGAAATCTGACAGAGTGAAGCAGACAGGAGGGTATTTCTGTCAGAGTGTTGTGCACAAAGAGACACAGATTTAAGCTCCCTGGATTGAGATATTCAATCATGCTGATGCTTCAGTTGTGGGTTTTTAGTTATTGAAAATATCAATTTTTATCTTCAGACAGTTTAAGTTGGCGTGTGTGTGTCTGGTGCGTGTGTGTGTGTGTGCACGTGCATGTGCTGCAGGCAGGTGGTCGGACAGAGGGGAGTTAATCTCTGTCTGGTAGGAGCCTCCTCTGCTCCTCCTCTCTGTCTGCCTTTCTCTTTGTGTCTAAATATTTCATCATTCTTTGTTGCTCGGCTCTCGGCCCTTTCTCCTTCTTTTTCTTATCTCTTCTGCTCTTTTCACCTTCTCCCTTTAAAGCACTGCCTTTATCTCTGTCTCTCTTTTGTCACTTGGGCCCACGTGGCTTCTTTTGTACGCGCGTCTTTCCTCTGGACTTCTCCTTAACTGTCCGTCTACAACCCCCCCTCCATCGTTGGGGGTGCAGGGACCAGCTCGCATCATTATGCTCCAAAAAGCATGTGGCAGCAACTCCTAGGGGAAAAGGGAAAGCAAGCACGAGGGAGATTATTAATTTAGACGTTTTTTTTTCTGATTTTCAAGAGTGACCTTGTAAATGGGAGAGTAAAAAGTGTCTCTCTTTTGTGTTTGCAAAAAGATGTGTCCCAGTTGAAAAGACAGAGGATTTGTGATTATCTACTGATCAAGGAAAAAAATGACATTATTTCTCCTGAACATCATCTGTAGGGAAAGACAGCTGTTGACAAACTCCTCATACCCTACATAAGTGGATGGATGGATTCCTGTACACCCACTCCTCCTGTGTACTCGTGCTCTGTAAAGTGCCCTTCAGGTTGGTTTTCTAGGTTTCCTGTCCTTGGGTAGTGTGCTCTTTGCATCATTACCGCTGCTTAATGGGGCTGGCTCCAGGCCTGAGAGCTGCCATTAGGTGCAGCTTCTGCATCTCCTGTCATTATCACGCTGTAATACCCTATTATCAGGAACTCACAAACTCATGCAGCTCAGGCAGCTGTTTCAGCGGGCTTGCATTGTAGGGATTATTTTTTACTCTATTAATGCTTTTTACTGTGATCTTTAGGATACAAGTCAAGGTGTGGTAGAATACTCCCAAGGTCTTGACACAAACAAGCTTTCATCTACTCTTTAGTGGCTACAACAGGTTGTAAAACAGATCTGTAACTCTTTTATTGGGTGGCTAAACACAGTACTCTTTTGGCCTTTGGGTGTTATGTTAGTGTTGAGCAGCTCCCATGTCTCTTGTATTCTGTGTTTTAGTTTAGACTGGATAATAAATAGATGTAGCATCCATGATGTCATCCATCTGTTTCTGATTCAGAGTTTTGAAGCAAATCGTTGGCGGCGAGAGCCATATTGGAAATGAAGAATGAACGTCTTCGCTAACATCCACAGGGTGTCCACCTGTGCCTCTGATTGGGTAAACCCATGATGTGAATATTGTCTGAACTGCTGAGTTACAAGAAAAAAAATTACCCCCTGTACAGTCATCAGAGAAATTAGCTATTCAGGTTGAAGTCAGTTTTTGTACCAGGTTGTAAATGTGTTTATTTCTGCTATTGAAATCATCTTTTTTGGCTTGGTGTGTGTATGTGGTTTCTGGTACCACTGGAGCCAGACACTGGGCAAGCTGCAGTTTTTAGCACTCCCACATTGACTTCATTTCTCACAGCCAGAAGCCGCTGCTTGGTCTTAGTTGGTTTGGCATATTAGCTTGCTATCGTTTGTTGATGGTGGTGGTGGTGGCTAAAGCTGATGAGAGTGTCTTTGATTGCCAGATTTTTGTTCAACGTGCTATGTACTCTACAAATTAAGATAAAATAAGGTAGGAAAACAATTGAAAGCTAGAAGATCAAATGTGTTCAAGTTTTCAAATAAACCAGGGGTCCATTAATGTTACGTTTCAAAGAGATCATCCTCTGGTTGTCTGATAAGATCACTGACTGTATATGGAATACACAGCGTGGCTTTGCCATTTACCACTGTATGGTTTTGAGGCCAAAATACCCCTGTTTCAGGTGCCGCCATTGGCAGCAGTTGTGCAGTCAGAGTTTGGGCAGTTGAGGCTATGACGGACTCAGAGAGAATCTGAGTGAGGCTAAGGGACAAAAATAATATTTTTTTCAAGAGTCTAAGCTCTTCTTAGCTGTCCTTCCCAACACACTTTACAACCCCGGAAAAAAATTCAGAAGCACGGTAACTGTCAATCATCGTCAAGCTTGTTGTAAAGCCTCGTTTTAACCTCTTATAACTAATGAAAATGAAACTCTTCAGAAAAAAGAGGACTTGAATGCAAGGCAGCCAAATAATATTTTCAGATTACCATAACAGTCGTACTTGAGAAACATTTCTACGATGTGTATTAATTTTTTTAAGTATGAACACAGCCCATCTGGAATGACTGGAGAGCCAGATTTTTTTTTTTTAACCTATACCAGCCAGCCACCAGGGGGAGCAGTTTTTGTGGCGACTGAGCAAAATATGTTTTTTAAAGTCTGGGGTAAGCTAATTATTATTACCTTTATTTAACCAGGAAAAAGTCTCAGTGAGATTAAAAATTTATTTTACAAGAGAGTCCTGGCCAAGACAGGCAGCAGCACAAACACAAAGCTGAAAAAAAACACACAACAACACAGTTAAAAACAAAGCAGAAAGAACAAGTACACAGAATAGACACAAAATCAGCGGTCAAAACATCTACAGCCAAATGTACTTGCTTCCAAGTCTTTCAGAAGAGCCTTAAAAGCATCAAGTGACACCAGATCCTATAACTTTTAGATTTTTTGCAGCTCATTCCATGCAGAAGGGGCAGCATAGCTGGAAACCCTGTTACCTAGTGCGGTGCAGACTCTCGGTACAGTCAGTAGAAACAAGTCCTGGGACCGAAGGTTCCGACTCCCAGTGCTTTTTTGAGTGAGATAGTTCCCCAAGTATGATGGAGGCAGGCCAAGAATGGCCTTATAAACAAAGACATGCTAAGATCTGGTACGAAAAGATATCATAGAACAGGGTGGGACGCAGTAGAGCATGACCTGGTACTGAACCATGTGGTTACATTCTAAACCATATAGTATGATACAATGGAGACGTCCACCTCTGGTCATCCCCACAAAAACACAATATTAATGGTTTAGTGATTTAGACCTGCAGGTCATAACCACCCCACTACTTTCACCTGCTGTTGCTCTAGTTGATTACGATGACTAGCTGGTTTGCTACCAAAGATGATGCAGCGTGGTTTGGCTTATTTTGATTTAGAAAATGAAAATGAAGCCTTATGAAGGCTGTGTTAACCGGACCAGAGTGTAGCCTGCAGGTCGGACCACGGGCTGGTGCTGCTAGCTCAACTCAAGCTAGCCATCCGGCAAACTCTACAATTTCGTTGGAAAGTTTGTGTGTGAAACTAAAAGATAAAGTGCAAAGTACAACAAGACCGAAGTATGTTACCATATGTCACAGTATGATACAGCGCAACTCAACACCCCAGTACCAAAAAATGCAATACCATATGGTACAATATACAACACAACACCATGCTATACAGTATAACTGGATATGGTGGCATATAATTGTATAGAGTACAGTTCAAAATAACATTACCGCGCTGAGAGTCATTAACCCTTCTTTTTCTTTAATGGAGTTTCCAAAAAGAGCAACTTTATATGACCATTCAGGTCCCACCATGTAAGCTGACAGAAATAAGCACTAACTCACCTCTTAACTTTTCTGTCTGCCGTCACAAACCGCACAGAAAACAGTAAAATGAACCTCAAGAGAGTCCTGACCAGCACAACTGTACTCTGCAGCACACTGTTAAACATTTGCATCTGTGCTGCTCCTCTGAGACATTTCAACAGACATCATGAGACTAAATTTGCAGTTTCAAGTTTAGTAATACAGGGGAATATTGCAGCTTTGCAGGCATAAATCATGGAGTTTGCACAGCACCACCCCCACCTTCACCTCCACCTGCCAGGAGTGTTCATGGGACAGGCTGACATTATAATTGGAAAGCCTTGGCCCTTCACCTAACCTGACTGTTTAATGAGATCTGTTGCAGTTAAGCTGTTACCGTGTGTTTGTGTTTGCTCTTAATAGTCTGAGAAACTCCAGAAATGACAACAGACACTAATGGGTTACATAACCGCCGCTGAGTGAGTTCCAATAGTTTCTGCGCCTACTTTCTCAGCTGATTGAAATAAATGCAGGTCAAATGAAAGATTACCTTTCCAACATTCCTCAACTAGCCATCTGGAAAATCTGACCAAAAAAAAACCCCAGATGGACTGATTCAGTTTGGGCTGCTGGAGCAGGTGTGTTAAATCTATTCTGCTCTGTTTTATTTTATTCCACTTTCTCACAGCTGCTCTCTCCTGCAGGGTTGGCTGTGCTGCACTCGTCTGAGTAAACTTTGCATGCACAACAATTGTTTCAATTGAAGATTTGTGGTGTTGTGTTTCAGTTTTAAAAGTAAAGACTTTTTCTAGTGTGTTAGTCTAATCTCTCATGGGAGCTTGTAAGTGCACCTTGCAGCGAGGTGCAAACTTTCTCTTTCATTGCCTGCTCATATTTTTGTCATGACTCAGTGGAGCTGTCAGTCACTGTTGCCAACAGACGGCTCGTCTTTTTTCTTCTGCCGTCTGTGACTCAAAAATGTTTCAGCATTTCTTACATTTCTCTGGACTTAGTTCTTTAATGCTGGTTATTATCTGTGTGAGAAAACCCTGAAGCTGGAATAGCCTTATCTTAACACATTGTATTGAATTTGCGCTTCATACAGTGCTTAAGGTGGAAAAATAAGTGTCCATACTACTATCGCACTTTCAGCAAGTATCAATAAGACATTAGTATCATCGCCGATTTCTCCAGACCTGTGTCCAGGGCCATGGATAGGATTTTTCTCTTGGAAGGCCAGGTAGGGGCACAGTCTGTAGAAGAGATACATAATGAAACTTTTTTTGATTGCCACACATAGATCTTATTAAAAACAGTGAGCTAAAATTAGCATAAATTCATATTAGCTAAAATGAATACACCTTGTTCAGTGTAAAATTGTCCAAAAAGTTGGTTTTGTAATCCATGAGGATCAGGTTTTGAAACTCCAGGCTGAAAAACTGATTGATAGCTCTGCTATCCCAGCCGGTCCAACCCCCAGTCAGCTCAATGGCCATGCCCCTGGATGTGTCATCATTAGGGATGCATGATCTGACTTTTCTGAGCCTGTCAACCCTCCTGACCTCTGAGGGAGTGTAACGACTTTTGGCCCATTCTCCTGCAGTTTCTCCCAATTTTCTCACGAGGATATGTGTCATCAGACCTGGCAGTATAACTTGGCAGCGAAAGAGTGCACAGATTTTAGCATAGAACATGGAGGTTAAAGAGCACAGACAAATGTTGAGGCACGGGTGGCAGGGGGGTTTGACAATGAATCTCACAATTCGTCACTATCTTATGTTGTCAGGTATGCTTTTCAAGTCCTGATACCAATTCCAATACTGAATTCATCTGATAGTAGTATTTATTTTACGTTCTCAATTCCTTGGTATGAGGATGAGATTATGTTTTTGCAAGTTCAGGCTTTTCTAACTTTGTAACTAAAGTTGAAAATCTCTAATACTAAAAAGAAGTGCAATCCGACCTCAGGGGTGCATAAGTGAGGAATTAAACATACACATTTTGCAAGTTGAAACTGCTGAGTCGCTGCAGTTGCTGTCCTTAATGCTTTTTTAGCTGTGACAAGCAAAAATGCGCTGCCCTATGGCATTGATGAGCATAAACAAGCATCATACTGAGATGGATAGATTTGTTTTGTCCATCAGCTTTTGTCATCGATATCCCAACTAACTTTTCAAGTCTGTATCAGACTGATACTAAAACCAGGATCAGACCTGGTTCACTTAAAAAATTTAGTGTCACAGTGTTGAAATATGTATCAGACACTTTTGTCCAAAGTAACATAGATCCAAGAGGGGATACAACACAAGCAAACATCTAAACAGGGGGAACCACATGAGTACGTGTCAAACTGTTTTAAGCCCAGTTGAACACAGCTGTTGATATGCCGTGTGAGACAATGGACAGAGTGTTCAGAAGCAGATTTTTTGCATGCTGTGTTGTATTCAAGCTGCCCTGGGAAGTATAAAATGAATGTTTTTTGGGAGATGGATGTTGTCAGTGTTGCTGCACTGAAACAGATTTACACCATCAAAAGATGCAGACTGTCAGCTGTAGCTAGACAAATGCAAATACTTTGCTCTGACAATCCACATCTCCAGAGCACACAAAAGCCCTTTATAAACCTCAGTCGTCCCATCAGGCAACGCTATAGCAGAGAGAAAATATTCCAGCACTCGAGCCAAGCTGTGACACTTCCTGTGTAAGTGAGAACGAGAGATGTCACTTCACGCTGGGAGAAAGTTTGGCCTAAAGAGCCGATAGGATGTCTCTCTTTTGGCGATATTTACTCCTCACGGAGACAGGAAGTCGTCATAAATGAGTGTAGAGTGTTGCTGCCAAGAGAGGAAGAAGAGACAGAGCACGGCGCGGCAGCTGACAGAGCTCCACTATGTCTGAAAGACGGGATATGCAGTCGTCCTGTGGATTTCTCTTTTGTATCCACTGAATATGAGCTCAGATGGTCCCACTTCCGGATTTGGCACCGATGTTGAGAAAATCTGGATTGAAACACTTTAACCCATTGATTGTGTTTGTTGGTGTTTTGAATGGCCTTTTTATGGTGCATAATAAGTCTGTATGGCAGCATTGATTCTTACACTTTGAGAGGAGAGTGGACATTTGGCTGCAGCTGGGATGATGGTTACAGAGAGCCAAGTGATGTTTTTTAGGAGATTTTTTAAGGTTTGTCAAAAAATTGTAGCTGCTTTTGTTACAATTTATTATTTATGGGATTATTTTGAAGCTATGGAACAAATATTTGGTGCTTTTAGGATTCTAGGAAGAGGGTTAAAAGCTCAAAGAGAGGAGGAAAAGGAGAGATTGAGTGTGCACAGAGCAGCAGCAGTGCCTTGAAGCAAGATGTAAAAAAAAGTCAATAAACACACTCAGCTCTCTGGAGTGGTCTGCCTCCCAGCCATGAACACTACAGTAAACGTATACTGGTGCAAACAGACAACATATGGTCAGACATGGATGCAGACATGGAAAATATGCACAACACACAGTAAATGCTAAAAGCAAAGAGCACCACACAAACACACACACAATAAAACACACACACTATTACAAAGCAAGCCAAGAGGCCAATGAAAACCGCCTTCACATAAACCTGCAGGGCTCCACCCACATTACAAACACACACATAACTGTCAGGGGAAGCAGTTTTCACTACAACACCTGCCTCTGTGTATCGACGTGACCAGAGGTCGTTTTAAAAAGTATCTGTGCTGGAGCAGCTCTCGCACAAGAGGAAACCAGCTCCCCCAAATCTCTGTGTGTATTTTGATGAGGAGAAAAAGATATAATTGATAGAGCGGAGAGAAGCTCACATAATCCTGACAAGAAGGCTCAGTCAGTGTTAATTACAAGACTGAATCATTGTTCCTAACAAAGTCATCTTCAAACCGGAACAAACACAGACGGTCAAATTAACTCAAGCTATTTCAAGTGTTGCTTGTAGCTTGTTGACACAAATCAAACCATGGTAACACAGCTACTGTGATATGTGCCTCCAGGGCCTGTTAAGAATGATGCAGAGTCCATCTCATCACCTAGGTGTGATTATTTCTACCACAATAGAAATAGTTTTACCAGACTTTGACAAAGTGTGGCAATAAGCTGATTTATGAATTAAAATGACGTGGTGATTCATGTCAGCAGATTCTTTACTCATGAGCAAATTGATCATTAAAACAGATTTCAGATTGATTTCAGATTTTAAGAGAGATGCTTATGTATATATTTTTTTAGCCAATACAGATAAACAGTAGTTACATGCTCCTGATGCTGATGAGATTTCTATTTCCAAAAAAACTGGTAAGAAGAACAGTGAGTAAAGCGGAATAAAAACTCAATATTTTGTACTTACAGACTCTTACCATACATTAGGTGTTTCCCTACATCCAAAATGAAAGTTGTGTTGAAGTCTTCATCCAGACACTGAGCTGTCAAACTTATCCTACTCACTCACTGAACTCTGGAGTCCACATGTTTGTGGTAAAACTCATATCGCTGACTGTGAATGGAGATCACATCAAACAGGGCAGAGAGCAAAAGTAGAGGGAACTCAGGACACTAAACCTGGGTTTAAAACACTCCTCAAAGGAAGGTTGGTCATCAGGTGCTGTAAAGTCAGTGTTTGATTTAGCATTGATTGTGTTCGATAAACTTTCTGCACCTCTTATCTTTAGATTCTTTACTCCAAATTACTTTTAGGATTTGTTTTTGTTTTTACTTCTCTCACAATTAAGAATTTTGTGTTATTGTCCTCTGAAGAAAAATCACACACACCTGAAAAGCCAATTTTACAAGCACTGTTGCTGTGCTTGTTGTTTTTTTCCTCTGCATGTAATTATGGATGGCACATCAACACCCACTGTCTTAGAATGTAAAACCTTGTTCATATGGGAATAAAGCCTTAACTACTGACTTTTTTTTCCCTCATAAAGTCACAATTAAAGTAGAAAAGCACTCAGAGAGCACAGACCTCCGCCAAGCATGTTGTGACCGTCACACAACACTGAAGTCCTACTTTAATGTTATACTCCCTTTCAGCAGAATGGAAATTATGTTGACCCTGTGCATATTTAATATTCTGGATCTTAGTATCCAGAATATTGCCAGGATCTGGATCATACTTTTACGTATGTCAGAAATTATGGTGACCTTGTCTTGTATTGTTTTGCAAAGCAATCTGACCATTTAGCGTGGAGTTGTTTACACACATGGTGAAAACGGCTCTATCTCACAATGATAAAGAATCCTTAAAAAAAAATCCTGAATCCAGACGGTGATCCGGATCACCTCCAAAATTTAATCAGTTCTTCCTTATCTCATTTTGAACATTTCCTGAAAATGTCATCAAGATCCGATTGTTACTTTTTGAGTTATGTTGTTCACAGACAAACAGACAAACTCTACCTCCTTGGCGGAGGTAAATACATTCCCACAATTGGCCAATAATTGGTTAGATCAATACATATCCTGCCTCCTTAGTTTTAAGCATGTAGAAAGAAACAACACATGGAATGATGATAGCAATAATTTAAAAGATAAACAATAAAAAGTCTGCTCTTTTCTTACAGTACGTAAAATATGGAAACATACAATATTCCAGCTCTCACAGTCTTTTTTTCAATAATGTTTTTCACAAATCTTTACAGCTACATTTACTATAGATAACACTTGGAATTTTAAACCATACCATTAGTGTTTCTATAAACTTTTTGCAATCACAACATTGAGTAAAATTAAAATTTCAGACTAACTTTAAGACAGGTTTCATGCTTCTGTTCAGAGCTACTGTGCAGGTTTCAAATAAGAAGAGCCGGAGGTTTTTCTGAGCTTTGAAACATCTTTGGTTTGTTTTACTCCTTATTGGGAACAGGTTCTTCTGCATTCTTGTCTTTGAATGTTTCTTATTGAAGAAAAGCCAGTCTGACAGTCTTTATTGCATTGTACTTTTTCTGCAAGGTAAATAGTTGCAGACTTTCCTTCTGGGGTCCACCTGTCCAACTTGCAAAGTTTTAGCAGGTTTCACACCTGTGGAGTGAGGGATCTGGGTCTGACAGTTAGAGAAAAGAGATTAAAAGATGAGATGAAGGAAGGAGTGAAAAGCTGCTGGTGGTGCTGGGGATCAGCCAGAAAGGCCTTGTGATTCCAAACAAGCAGAGGGTGGGAGAGGAAGGAGGATGAATGGCTACTACTCAACTGCTGCTGCCGCTGCTCTGCCTAGGCTGGATGGGCTGTGGGAGAGACTGAGGGGCAGGACGGGAGAGGGAAAGGGTAAGAGGAGGGAAGGGGGGAGTGCTAGCCCTCCAGCTATCAGTAGCAGAGGGAGGAGAAGAGAGTTTGAAGGGGAGGAGGGAGAAAACATGAGTGAGAAGGAGGTAGAGCAGATGCAGGCTGGCTGCTTGGATTTGACAGGGAGGAAGGAAGAGAGGAGGTCCTGGCTGCGTCTCTGAAACAGGAGGGTGAATGTTTGCAGCCAGAGGAGGCCACAGAGACTCTGTGACTATAGGGACACTTGTAAGGTAAGGTGAAATTTTCAATACAGAGTTTATGGAGAAGTATGTAGCAACTAAATACTCTTCTTTGAGAAAGTGAGGAGGGTTTTATTTTCACCTGGTTTGGCTTTCAGGTGTTTTGTTGAGAAAAAATGCAAGAAGAGTGTCTGCAAAGTGACAAAGCCATCACCCTGGAGGGAATTACCCTCATACCACAGAAGTCTTATGATCAGATGGAAACAGAGCCACTCCTGAGTTTCAGTGTATTTGCATGCCTGTACTCTCGATGCCTCGGTGTGTTTTTATGCATCGAACCCTCAAGAGATGAGAAAGACACAAACACACACACAGACATCCTCTCTGTGCCAGACGCTGATGACCAATGAATGAGCATCCTTGTAAAGAGAGCTCAAAACAGACGAGTCCACTCTTTCTCTCTCTTCTAATCGTCCCTCAGGCCTCTCTCTGCTGCTCTTCTGTTCCACATTAATTCTTTAACAAGCTGCCATTATGCTGCTCATACAGACATGGCTTCACAGCAGTCAGTCTGGATCAGAAAAGGACAGGGGTGAGATGTTTATGTGCTTATAGTAGCTCCGCATATATGGGGCCGCAGCTGATAGCTATGGTCATTACTGGTTGAAGACTTCTGAGTTTTCATGTTGCAGCTTTTGTTTGACCATCAATCCTTCAGATATTCAGTGTGTTATTCTACAAATTACAGTAGACACTAACTGGGTGAAGTTGTTTTTTTAAATTGATACAACAGTATAAAGATCTACTTAAGAAGTGAAAGTTACTTTCAATCTTACATCAAAGAATAGTACAGAAATGATATCATAAATGCACTTAAATTATGATAAAACTGTTTTTAGAGCTAGAATATCTAATTTTACAGGGGTGTTATATACAAGTATCCAATGCTGAAAGGTTCCATCCAAGAAAAAAAAAGTATTTTTTTATCTTGCTCTAGCACTAAGATCAGAAACCAAAAAGAAAAAAAATCACAACAATTATTTCAAAATGTAGAAACAGGTTTTACTCAGTTAAACATATTTTCAAAGAGATGTAGTGCCTCAAAAATGCCCTGCCAAACAGTTGAGCAGCAAGTTGAAGGATTAAAGCTCCTGTGAATAGTTTTTGCCAAAAATGATTTATGGTTCTTTATATTATATTATACTAAATCAAATCAGACCATAAGCAACTAAAAATATTTATATAAATGACTTTTTAAAAGACGTATGAAATTGCTGCAGGGTAGGTGTCTGGCGTTTGTCACTTTTTTTACATTTTCTACTGCTTTGTTTTTCTCCTTTTTTTTTTTTTTTTGTTTGTTTGTTTTGTTTTGTTTTTGTTTGTTTTTTTGAGGTGACAAATTTATTGTCCACAGGGGGCACCAAACTTGTCTAACCAGGAGTTCCTCGCAGGAGCTTTAATATATAATTAGTTTGTGTAGTTTTCTAATGCCTACTTTACTCCACTGGACACTGCGCATTTATGGTGCAACTACAGTAAAGCAAAAATGAAAAGTTACAGGTAGCTTAAAATGATGCTTTCAGGATATTTCTCAAATTACCTTGATGGATGAGTGCAAGTCACATGCACAACAATGTGGCCACATTTTACACACTTCTTGGAAACTACATATACAAATTTATAGGTGGATTAGTTGATTCAGACAATGAAATAACAATGTCACTTACTCAGTTCACAACTAGAGACACAAGAATTGTATCCTGTTACTGGAAACATTGGTACAAATGTCTTTGTGTTTCATTGTGGGCAATATGTGAACTGTGTTTTTCATTTTTTTTTCATTTTTTTTATCCATTATCCGTGGTTTTGCTATCAATACAATTATATGAAATAAAGTAAAGTAAAGAGTGAAGTAAAATGAGTAAATTAATGCTGTAGCTCAGTTTAACTTGGATGAGTCTTTAACTGAGTTGTATGTTTGTGAGCATATTATAAATAGCCTGTATAGTTTGTGTGCCCCTTTATTTTCTTATTTAGACAGTGTTTTCACTGGCTCTGTCTTTGTTTAGTGAGGTTTAGTGTGTTGGCAGGACTAAGACTTTCTTGCTGCATCTGTTTTGCATAGACTGGCAGGTATAGATCAGCATTTTTCTGTAGGGGTCTATGGAAGAAATGAGATATAGGGGGTCATGATTTGTTTCACTGTTTATTTGCTTCGAAGAAATAAACCACCAAAAACACAGAAACATCTGTTTTACTAAAGGATTTCTCCTGCTGTGTACATTCATCATTTGTGCTTCAGTTTAAAGTTTCATTGTAGAAAAAGTAGTGACACCTTTCAGACTAGACTGTGCTGTATGAGCCCAACACGCCTTGAAAATTAAATTGCTCTGAGAAAGTGCTGCAGTCACCTGCTGTTTAAGAGATGAAGTGCAAAGTGACCCGGCACTGTTACAGCCTTCTGGATGCCATTTCTCCAGTCTGGTTTGAGACGGATACAGAGCAGGACAATGGCAGCAGCATGGTCTGAGGATGTTTCTATCTGTATGAGTACACCACTCCCACCAGTTCCCCTCCACATCCTAAGAACAATGCTGAATAGAGGGGAGCCTGATGTCATCCTGCGTTACTGCTACTGATCTGACAAGAGTCATAAATCCTCTCTTTCAGCTTAAAACGAGAACATCCATCAAAGCAGTGAAACTCGAATTTTAAACAAATCTGGACATAGAATGTAGAATAATTCCTTCACAAAAACACAACAAAAAAAAACTTTCTCTGGGTCAAAGGGGATTACATGTCCACTTCCTGTGTCTGGGTCAGCTTTGGAGTGTCTCGGCACAACCAGTTCACGCCAAAAGATGAGAAAAACTTTGTAAATGCATTCTTGTGGTGGAGACACAAACAAAAGACGCATCTTGAGTCCAGTGTAACCACTCCTCTTTTGTTGTTTGCCGTGGCTGAAAACAAAGGCTGCTTTTCTGTTGTGCAAGAACCCAGAGTGACGGACAACAGGAAACACTGCAATCTGCTGCGTACAACAAAAATTAATCATTTTGGTTTACACGGCTGTCAGTTTTGGTGATGAACTCATTTGGAAAAAATGACTTTATATTTAAATTTTCTATCCTGATACATTATTCACCGTCTGTAATGCAACATGAGGCTGTTTTCATCCATTTTGTCACCCTTCAGAAGTCTCGCGCCATGGCCAATCTAGACTATTTCCCACAACTGTATGTGTGAATGTTATCATGCCTGCACAGATGGGACAGCCCACCCTGCAACTGCGTGCTTGGGAGATGAGAATTAGACATTAGATTTCACTAACATCTCTGTATCATCATCTGCCTGTAGAGATTCTGACTGAATTTACAGGACAGTGATGACTTTTATCAAAAAATGTAATTTCCTGTTACATTTCACCACAGATTTCTTATTTTCTTCCTATACATTCCTATAAAACTGCCGCTTGGTTGGCAGCAGTATGCTCAGCAGATGGCACAAAACCAGAAAGCATGTCTTTAGTCCATAGTCAAACCACAACAAACCTGCAACATACGATATCTGTTTGTTTATGTCTGGTTGGCAAGACTAGACGAAGCCATTATCCTGAATTGATGGAACAAAAAAGCAATTAGCAGCTTGGGCTGGAGATATTTGTAAAATTTTTTAAATTATTTTCTTGATGGATGATGACAAATTTACAACAAGACAGATTTATCAACACAGAAGAAGTGTTAGTTTTAGCCCTAAACAAAGCCAAATATCGTCACGTAGATTCACAAACAAGATTTTTTATTTTTTTTAGTCAACATCATGGCACCCTGTCAGCTAGAAAAATGATGATTTATTCAACTGCATTTTTTTCTGTTTTTATTTTTGGGTGAGACGTTGTCACCATTACTAGTTAACACGGTTATTAATCTTCTTTTTAATGAAGGCCTGAAATGCGAGTTGTTTATTGTGTCTGAGCTGTAATGCACCCACCCTCTGAGTGCCTTTCTAGTTTTTATTATTTTCTTAGAATTTTCTTTTTGTCACATTAACTTGCTAATTAGTCAGTTTGTGTCTGTGAAAGTGTTGAACAGAGGTCTTAAAAAAGAAGGCTTGGTGATCACAATGGCTGAATCAAATACTTGAGCAGTAAAACAAAGCCATAAAACTAGTCACTAGTCTAAATTATCTTTGTTTATCTTTCTCAGATGTCATGGCGTCCGACCTACCGAAGCTCCAAGTTTCGAAACGTCTACGGGAAAGTCGGAAACCGTGACAACTGCTACGATGGCATCCCCATCACGAAGAACGTCCATGACAACCACTTCTGTGCCGTCAACTCCAAGTACCTGGCAGTCGTCACTGAGAGCGCCGGCGGGGGTTCCTTCATTGTTATACCTGTGGGCCAGGTAGCCGGCACATCACACTCTCTGTTTGTGATTTTTTTTAACTTCACACTTCTAGTTTAAGGCCAATGAAATGCTAACAGCTGTAGTTTCCACTGTGTCCACTGGAGGCAGATGTGTGTTAAAACTCACATCTTTAAGCATCAAACATGTTTACAGCGTGGTTACAAACATGGTTTAGCTTCAAAAGCCCAATTCTCTGCTCATACACACTTTAAAGGGGTAAAAAAGAAACTTATATAACTCATTCATCATAAACATGATCTCACCATGTTCATGTTTAATACAGCTTATTTTTGAATACTATGTAGTGAACAAAATTTAAGTTTTTTTGTTAACAACTCCTTTAAAACGTGTGATGCAATGTGAGACAAAGCATTTTGTTTTTCTGAGGCGTGTTGTGCTGCATGCTTATTTACAGGTTTTTATTAAGAGTTTTTGTTGTTTTATAAGAACACACGTGACATCAAAACTATGAAAGTTGTTCTCAGAAATTCACTCCCTTCTTTTGCAGAGCCAAAATTTAAAGCCAAACTCATAAAAGAGTAAGATTGCCAATAAGATCTCATACAGGGCATGCTGGTTTTGCCCATAAATGAGACAAAACGGGCAGTGTTGTGATGAAAATGTGAGTTTTTACTGTTTTTTTTACAGAGAGATCCCTTTATTTTTAGCAGATATTGTTTTTCCAAGGTTATATTTTATGATTCAGGTTTGCAGGTTTCAGTAAGGAGTGGTGGGGGTGTTTTGTGTTCTGAATTTGATTTCTATAAGGAAAGGGGGAGTTTCTTTTAATTATTGTCATCATTGTGGCTGCGATTTCTGTCGCCTTCTGTGAGAAACAGCACATAGCAAAAAAAGAGTATATTCCCTCAATTTAGATGCCCAGTGTGCATCTTGTCCTTCTCTTAATGGACGACCGTGTGGGCCTGAGAAACCATGGAGTGCGTTGCCTCTTTAAGAGACGCTTTTGCCAAGGTACTTAAAAAGCTCTCAGCTGCCAGGCAGGGTCGAGTCAGGCTGTTATCAGGCAGGCAGCGAAAAAAAGTATTCAGTAAGCTGAGCTGTTCTGCTGTCTGAAGAAAGGAGGGAGACCTCAGCTACATTTAACTTACATCATCATGAGCTTCTGTACGGTGTTAAGCAAGAGAAAAAGAGCCTACAGGCTCAAAACCCAACAGTGGTGCTTATAGCCAGATCAGTAAACTCTACCTTTGCTGTATTATTTTATTTGCTGAACAAAAGAAGTTTGTTATAAGCTTCTAAGGCTTAAAGGTCCCACATAACATCCTTTTCTGCAGTTTAATATGGATCATTGATGTCTTCATGAAATTATACTAACATGTTTTGGTCCAAAAAGCCAATAAATCAAGCACAGCAGCATTGTTTCCAGGCTCTCATAGCCCCTCTGTTCAGATCGCTCTGATTTAGTGGGCGTGACCTTCATATGTAAATGAGCCACTGCTGATACCACCCTGCTCCTCCACGTCACTGAGAGCGGCGCCACAAGCTCTGAGTGAGCAATGTTTAGAAAACAGCGAAGCTCGTTTACTGTAACATCACAGGCTAAAACAACAGGCAGCCAAAGTTAGCATCCTGAAGCTAACACAGAGACAGGGGGGACGCTGAGGAAAATCTCTTACATCTGCTCCACAGCACACAGCATTTAAAATACTCACATTTCTAGGGTCCGAGGTTTGTTGGTGGATGGTTGGTAATGCGCCTGGATTCAGGACCAGTCTATTCGCTAGCCCTCTGTTGTACTGTCAAAGGTTGGAAAAGCAGTCAGCCGTGATGTGACTAGCACACACATGCACAGTTTTACTGAGTGTAGCTGACACATTTCCTTGATAAATGAACTCTAGCCACTTAGTCTTGTCTTCTTCCGAGATGGGAAGCTTGTGCATGGAACTATGTGGCTGATTACAGCCAAAAACAAAGCAGTGATGGCTCTTCAAATCTCTCCAGCAGTGGGGAGGAGAGTGGGCGGGGAGGGGGTTCGGGGGATCTGCCCAGGTGGACCAATCAGGTCAGACTTGCTCCTGATTAGTCAAAAAGGGAATCGCTGACGTCAGCAAATCCCAAATCCCAAAAAGCTTGTTTTAGGTCAGGATTTTACATTTACAGGCACTACTAAGAACAGGTTTTGTCATTAAATATCACATTTTGTGGGCTGGGGGGAAGCTGAAGACCCACGGATTTCACTTAAATACTTAATAAAGTGATTTTTGCATAATATGGGACCTTTAATACTGTCTCTCTGGTCCCCCTAGTAGCTTCATGTGGTTTACAGCTGAAAAAAGTTCTTTTTCATTTTTCTCACACTGGTGTTTTAGAAAACCCTTTCTTCAGTGTCTGTCCTAAAATTCTTTGTTTTAGCTGTTGTTTCTATAGGCTCCTGCTCAACAAACCTCCCTCTTTCTGTTTGGTCTTATCTGAGGGTTTCTGCATCACATAAATAAGAAGCAATATGAAAATCTGCATATATTTTGTATGAACATCCAAAATCTATACTTTTTATCCATGTTTAAAATGTGGGAAAGTGTAATACCCTCTCTTTAGGTTTCTGACCATGAAGAAGTGCTGCACAGCTTTCTGTCTCTTGTTGAGTTTGAGTTAGATGGAAGAAGGTTGGTTTTGCTGGTCTGAGATGTTACAGTAAGGCAGCTAACTTGTTGCTCTCATGATAAAATCATTGATGTTTTGCAATTAAAGAGGATTAATCAGACCAGTTAGCATCAGAGATAGATATGTAAATACAAGGTGTATGCAAACAAGCAGGTTTTCCTCAAAATAGTATATCAGAAGACAATTGTCAAGAACTCAAGATCAATTTCTTTACCTACATAACCTAACCTAAATTAGTCGCTAACACGACTTTTTCAGCATTCAGAATGCCAAGTAGTCCATAACCCAGACCTCTTATTCATTACGTAACTTCATATTTTACTGTGGTATTTTCCCGACTGAGCGTTGACTCCATCCATGACCCCATCCAGCTTGATCGATTTCCTCCTCGCCAAAGTATTGCACTCAGGCATTTCCTCTGCTTTCTGCTGAGGTGACAAGTTCACAAATGGAGTTTATCATATTCAGCAGCGGCAGATGACAGCTTCTGGGGGACCATGGCTGCTGTTTCATGCTGTATCCTCACGTCAAAACAGCAAATCAGCACGCTGAAGTGGGCCCTTGTATAAGACAGTTATGTAAGAAGAACTCACTTTTTGTATTTCAGTGTAGTTTCTTGTGGGGACCATGAAATGCAATAAGTTTCAAACATTTCATTTTTCCCTGAAGCTAACAAAAGAAGAGTTTTTACAAGGTTTGTGATGAAAGGATGATGTTATATAGCAAGGATGTTCTCAGTAACTTCTGGTGTGCCAGTATTAACTTACAACTGTCTGAAGGTCACCTCTGAACATTTCAGGATGTGGAAGTTTAATTAATCGATCAGCTCCTCTTCTCCTAAGGTGAGTCATAGTGTTTGACAGACCTCAAAGGAAGATAACTGACTGAAGTGAACCTCATAGAGTAATCAATGACAGGGGTTAAAGTCAAACAAGGTTTGGTATGCAGAGTGAAGTCAAACTTCAACCAAAATCAATACCTGTTAAATAGATGACTCTATCACACACAGCCAGGAGAGAGCCATCCTCCTGAGATCACTCAGGTTAGAAAAAATAAAAAGTCACAAAATTTGATTGAAGGCGAAATGACACATGTGAATGTTGAAAATGAGCTCCTTCTCTGTTACAAACCCAAACAAATCAGTGGGGGTGTCGGGCTAATGGCGAGGTGTAAGCCTGGCAGACATGTTCGGATGACAGCCGGCGAGACGGCCATATGGTAACTCCCAGACAACGCTGCTAGCAAGCGGAGGGACTACCGCTGGCACCACCTGGTACACAGACAGGCCCCAAAAACTGACAGATAAGGTCACATACACCTTTCATCACTACGTACAAAGAGTGCAGTGTGTCCTTCAACATAGAGCTTTAACGTACCATCATTAATGTTGATGCTGTTATATCAATCAAAAAAGAAAATTGATAGTTTCAGCTTCTTGTGTGTGAAGATTGTGTATATTTCTTTGTCTTACTTGAAGACAGTGTAACATTTTCAAATTCTTGGGCTTAACTGGCAACATACTGAAGCCATTGTGTGAAGGTTTCTCAAACATTTACTGACATTTGGTCATCCAGAGTTTGAAGATTAAACAGCAATGAATGGTTTCCCAAAACTACACATGGCTGAAATGTTTGTGAAAATATTTGCTACGTGAGTAAAACATGCAGCAAAGGGCTGAGGTCTGACCCTGACTTGTGGCACTGTGATGAGGACTAAAGCCTCTGATTAATTCAGTTCAGACAACTTTGTTTATACAGAAGAGCAAATTGGTTTTAACAGTTCACCAGGCCACACAAACAGCAATTAGTAGTATGTCAGAAGAAATAAACGTCAGTGGATTCTGTGCGCCCTTCTCACAAACGGCACATAGAGAAAACAGTTAAGCCACAGTTTAAAGTCCCTGTGAGGACTTTATAAGTGATCTTGAGATAGTCTCACTTCTCATATATTTGCCTGTTCATACTCTTCGGTTTTAAATGAGATTTTCAGCACCAAAATCGGTCATTTCTTAATGCCATTTCTCAGTCAAAATCAGATTTACTTGAGAGAACATGAATCCATTTCCAAGACCTGAAGTCCCTTTGACTACGCCATCCAGCAAAGTTTACCATCAAGAAGCAAGATCCATCCTTTGTATTGAAGAAAATGATTTCTTGGATTTATTTTTTCCATTTTTTTGCAAAGTTAAACTGCAGTGGTCTGTTCATAATTGAGAGTATTTAAAAAAATGAAGAGCTAGGTAAGTTAGCTCTGCCTGGTGAGGTTGGAGTTGGTAGATGGACAAAACCAGGATTCACTAACGTTACAGACATGTCATAGAGCATGATGCTACAAACTGAGTCTACAGTTTTTTCAAACAATCGCACTATGTAAATGAGTACATATCCTAGTTTCTTTGAATCATGACTCAGCATGTTTGTTAAGGCTAATGAATTATTAGCAACATGGAGAATAAAGATACAGGCACCAGAATATTATTGAATACTAAGATTCACAGCACCTCCATTCAGCAGGCTGTAACTCTGTGACTCTCATAATGAAATAAGGAAAGAAAAGACGTAATTGTAATATCAGACCTGATTTATTGAATCCACATTGTCTATTTCCTCCTCCTGAAATTAATTTATTCATATTGTTGCATATTAAACCATGAGGAATCATTTTGAAACATTCATCTTCTCATAGGCTTTTGGATAGGACAGGGTGTAGTCTGATGATGCTTTAACCATAGAGCAGCTGTGCTAAGCTTTGTTAATAAGGATTTATTGGGAATCGCTGTTCAATCTGAGCTAATAGTACTGTGGTGGAGAAATTTGTACCTGGTCTGAACATCTGTGATCACCAGGAGGGCTCATCTGAGACACAGCAACAGGAGATGAGCTGAAGATGAGATGTAATGTGGGTCTGTGCCTCCCACCAGTCATTCAGACAAACGTCAGCAACACTATTTTCATCGGTTCATCCACCTCTTTTTATCCTTCTTCTTGATTTTGGCAGAGATAAAGCAAAGTCACATCACACCTAAGCTCTAATCTTTGATGTCTTATTACATTTTCTGAATTCCTTCTAATCCTTCATAAACCGTCATAACCCCTAAGGTTCCCAGCAGACTTTATTTCTCTGCAGGTAATTAGTTCCATCTAAGTACAGAGTCCCTTTAGATCCTGAGTTATTAAGGTTTTGAGGCCATGTTAAAACCTCACAGTCACTCCAATGACTGTGTCATCAACACTTTAAAAGTCTGAGTTGAATGTAGCAACAACTCATTTTGTCCTTTCATCAAAAAGCTTTTATTCAAACTCACCTCACTGCTCTGCTTCAGGATCCTTCTTTATATCTCATATTAGTAGCTTAGTCACACTGTCTCCTCTGTCTCTTCCCTCCTCTATTGACTGAATTGATGGCCCACTTCACTGTTGTCAGGATTTGGCAGGCAGTGGTTTTATTGGTTCTGGCAGGTGTCCTTTTAACTTATTAGTGAAGCTTCAGTGTCTTTGGCAAAGTGTGAACTCAAAACTTATGGAACAATTTAATGTTTGCAGACTTTTCTTTTTGTAAAGTTGCATATTTATTGCTCTGCTTCCATTTTATGCAAGTGTTTATATATATGTTGTGCCCATATTTGAACACATTGGTATTTGTTTCTCATATTCTAAGATCCAGATTGCAGGACAATTCACAAAAAGATCAGGTCAGGAACACAGACTTTGAGAATAGGGATGTAGTCTCAGTGATGCCATCTGTTAGTGTCCAAAAAAGCTGCATTTCCACCGAGCAGACCGGTTCGGTTCGTCTTGGTATGGCGTGCATTTTGTGGTGTTTCCACTGACTTATCCCGGGATAGATCCCCAAATAACCGAGACGAGCCGTCCCACTTTTTGGGACCCTTTCGTATGCGTTGATCAGTCAAAAGGATTGCCACTTATCCTGCGACAGCGGCTGCATTTCTCCTGGCTGCACATAGCCTTCTTTGAAACAAAGCTTGATTGTTCTTTGTTTCAAACAGCCACATGCCAATCACAGAGAGGACGAAATGCTGCATGTCTTCCATCTTTGCTCTGTTGTGTTTTTCTTCTTTGTTGGATTTATTAGCAGGGCAAACTGTGTCGCGCTGCTATGGCATCATGCTATTGTTTAACAGCTGGGGCTTTCAGCATCCAGCTTACACACCGCCTACCACAAGAGGGCACAGTTCGCTGTGGAAGCGCAAACAGGATCAGGCTTAACTGTACCAAACTGTGCCAAACCGTACTGAGCCGAACCAGACTGCTTGGTGGAAACGCAGCTTTTAGATGGTCACATAGATGGTCGCTTGCTAAAGATGTTTTGAAGCCAAATAAAGGCTTTCACTGTGAGACTGCTGGCTCAACCTTGCTCTGGATCAACCCGTGACCCTCAAAACACTGTTGATGGGGACCGGCGACTCCCTGCCATAGAAATACACTGATAGGACAGTAACAAAACAACAGCAACAAACAAAAAGATGCTTTACTTTTCTGACCGGTAGGAAATTAGACTGCCTATATGCACATATTGATACTGTCTTAATTTGGTCACCTCAGGGGTCTTATTGCAACAAAGAAATGTGAAAAACAGATCATTTTTTTCTGTTTGCATTGTTTTGTATAGAATGAAACCTTAGTTTGGATGAAATATATGACTGTCAATGGTGTTTGACAATGGAAGGCGTTTCACGACCCCTACAAGTGTTCTGCTGACCCCTGCTGCAGTGAGTTCAATAAATAAATGTGCTAAATTCTGAGATGTTTATTTTTAAATAAAGCATTGAACATGCATATTCCTATTTTAAAAGTGGCCCTTTCGATATTAATCTTAATGGGCAGGCCTTGGGTTTTGCAGCCAGCACCAAGTGGCCACCATAGGAACTGCAGCTTTTGTTTCACTGTTTCACTGACTTCACTTGTCAACAGTGGATGCTGCTGCTTAGTTAAGACCGTACTCTTGTTTACCTTGAGCAGGAAGTTGACATTTGTCATCCGTGTCAATAAAGAACTTCCTTTCCAGCAGAGCTTGGCTCATGGTGAGCCGCCATCTGCCAGGATGTGATGGGCTGAGAAAGAGGGATGGTGTGTGTCCTCTTCCTGGATTAAAAGTCTTAATGGTTAACAGAATCACACCCAATGAGACAAAACATGGTCAAGTTTTTACACAGTAACTTGTCTTCCTGATAAATTCAACAAATAACTAGTTTCTGTGCTGCAGCCCACAACTCTTAAACCAGGGCAGAGAATCAGACTAACAGAAACAGAAACAGGGATGTTTTCATGTTTTTATGTATCAGTGAGTGTAGGGCAGTGATTGACAGACTCATAATCCTTTTAAACCTGGGAGCAACTGAATTAAACTGAAATGACTTTATTTAATTTAACAGGAATGAGACAGTGAAACAGTCTCAATATGCATGAAAATGATTAACTGAACAGAGCTGCAGATTTCAAGTCTAGGGTCTGATCCATAGACCTGCCTTTACGCAACCTGTTTAATTAAAAATACAGCATTAAGTTATATATAACCATGTTAAACGTGTATAAAATTAGCAAAAAAGAAGCTTATTTTATTCTTTCATTGTTATTTCTAAAGCATGTCTAGAGGGACTGTTAATGGTTCAGTGAGGACACTGCAAATACACACACACACACACACACACACACACACAGGATTTCATAGAGGCATGACCTGGCGCTTAAAAACAAATCTCTGAGGAGCTAAAAAAAAAAAGAGGTCAGTGTGGATTGAAGTGACATCAGACATTGATGACATCATGACCGACATTTGGAGGTTCCTCTGCTCTGTTGTTATGAGTCACTGCCCCTCTGTGGACTCAGCGGGTTATTGCAATAACAATAATGTAGCCTCAGACGTCCCTGCACAATAACCAGCTCTGCTTTGTTTTTTGCTTCCCGAGTCATCAAATCATCTCACTGATGCAATTTAGATTTTATTGTGTTATATTATTGTTTCATGTTCATGTTTGTGACGCTCTTTGGTGGATCCAACACAGCCAGGAAAGAAAATAATTCTGTTACTTTCTCTCATGTTTTACTGCTCATTAGTTATGTGCAGAATTATTCTCTGCTCCTTTCTGCTGTTTTATGTGTTTACATCTTCTGTGGCGCAGAGCACACATTTCTTCTGCTCAGGTCTGTTTAGTTCCAAAAACAGTTTTATAACGTCTAATTCAGGGCTTTCCTTTTTTTTCAGCCCGGTGCCCATGTTTGAATTTTTATTGTATATATATTTTTAATCAACATTGTTATTTTCCTACTGCAAGCAGCCTGAATTTCTCATTCATAATTTATTTATTGTTGCACTTCCTCTCCTGACCACAAATTAACACTGTGCTAGACTTGGAGTAGGATGTTGCTAGTCCTGTCAGCTCAAATCTGGGAGTCCATGACCAGAGAGTAAGAAGATTCAGGGTCATGGCTGGGATGGAGCGTATGAGACAGTGGCACTCTGACAGTTGGAAATATGAGTACTTTTTTTGTTCTTTTACAAAGTTTGACCCCACAGCTGTTTTGAAAGAGTTTGTAAATTAATGTAAATACAGTAGTCATTTACGAGGGGGATTAAAGCAGGTGACCAGTTTTATTACTATTCCATATTTAGAAGGATGGAAAATGCACTATTTTGGTCTCATAGGAGCATGCTGTGTCCCATGTTGTTCAGATTATATTGCATTAAATGTCTTTGAAGACATAGGCCCAGTATTTGTGCCGTATGGATGTTCAGTAATTGCATGCTGTGATATACAGGAAAGAAAAGTGTTTTCATTTTGCACAATTATGCTATAGACATATTTAATATCATGCACTGTGACATGAATGTTTAGTTTTGGCCCTCAACCCTCCACCCTGATTCATCTTTGGCCCTTCACTGAAAGGAATTTGGGCACCCCTGCCCTAACTGATGACGTGTCACATGAGAGAGATGAAGATAACAGATGCTGATGTTTTGATCTCCTAGTTATCAGAGGTTAATGTAAAATGATTTGTCGCTGTCACTCTGTTTCAGTCGGGCCGTCTGGACTCTCATCACCCAAAAGTGTGCGGCCACCAAGGCAATGTGCTGGATATCAAGTGGAATCCTTTCTTTGAAAACATCGTAGCATCCTGTTCTGAGGACACCTCGGTAAGTGAAACTTGTTTTATCAAAGATTACGTCATTCTTTCAGAAGAAAAAAGTAAAATGTGTATTTATAATGAATGGAGTTTTACTACCTAATCAGAATTGATTCAGACTGTTTTTTAACAGGACTCTAGCTTGTGCTTGGACTTTATCTGGCAGCTGCTCTGGTTGTCATTGTTGTGAGCCAGTGGCCTGAAAAAGACTGATGTGAAAACACCTTTGAGCAAAGCGAGCTCTTCAGTGACTGACTACACTAAACGACATTGGGTGGAATATAAAATGTCATTCACTATTACTCTTAATCTCAGCTGTCCCGCTACACATTGTACTCTCAGACCCTGTTGGCCTTTTTTCCAGTTCATGCACCTGTTATCTGTCTCTGCTGATCATACTGAAGCCACGGCAGCTCTGTGTCCTGTAAAGTACTTTCACTTGTTGCAGGATAATCTCCTCCGGTCATACACAGAGCCCGGAGCCATAGCTGTAATCCAGATTAATCCTAATGCAACGGGCTGCATTGATACCATGTGCTACTTTTGATCAGAGAGAACTCTGGCTGTGTCATGCTGATTGTGTTTTGGAGCTCATATCAGGAAGAATATGAAGTGGCACAAACGTGATGCTCATAACCTGCTCCTGTCGGTCTGTTTGTGCTTCATGATGCTGCAGTGTTTATTCATTTTCATGGTGTGTGTGTGTGTGTGTGTGTGTGTGTGTGTGTGTGTGTGTGTGTGTGTGTGTGTGTGTGTGTGTGTGTGTGTGTGTGTGTGTGTATGCACGTGTGTGTGGCAGGTGCGAGTATGGGAGATCCCAGAAGGTGGTCTGAGGCGAAACATGACAGAAGCAGTGCTGGAGCTGTACGGTCACAGCAGACGGGTGGGTCTGATCGAGTGGCACCCCACCAGCAGCGGCATCCTGTTCAGTGCTGGCTACGACTACAAGGTACCACGTCCCTGTTTCCCCCACAAACCAGACAGACTCTGTGCAGTATGCTCCAAATGTGCAGCACCCTGAACATCGATTATAAAACAGACAGAAAGGTTTCTTTATTCTGCATCAATGTAAGTACAATGTTTCTGGGACAAAACATGACATCAATGTGACACTTCGGGCACCTTGTTGGGACATTTTTACTATTTATTATGTTCAAGAGACACGGACAAAACAAAATCATTACATGAGAACACTGCAAAAAAAATTCAATCTTATCAAGTGTTTTTGTCTTATTTTCAGTAAAATGTCTTTTTGAATTTAAAGTTCCTATATTGTGCTCCTTTTCTGCAGTTTAATATGGATCATTGATGTCTTCATGAAATTATACTAACATGTTTTGGTCCAAAAAGCCAATAAATCAAACACAGCAGCATTGTTTCCAGGCTCTCATAGCCCCTCTGTTCAGAACGCTCTGATTTAGTGGGCGTGGCCTCCATATGTAAATGAGCCACTCCTCCTCCACGTCACTGAGAGCGGCGCCACAAGCTCCAAGTGAACAATGTTTAGAAAACAGCAAAGCTCGTTTACCGTAACATTACAGGCTAAAACAACAGGCTAACTGCAGCTAAAGTTAGCATCCTGAAGCTAACACGGAGACAGGGGGGGACACTGAAGAAAAGCTCTGACATCTGACAACATTTCCAGGGTCCCAGGTTTGTTGGCGGATGGTTGGTAATGCACTTGGATCCAGGACCAGTCTATTCGCTAGCCCTCTGTTGTTCTGTCCAAAGTTGGAAAAGCAGTCGGCTGTGAAGTGACTAGCACACACATACACAGTTTTACTGGGTGTAGCTGGCACATTTCCTTGATAAATGAACTCTAGACACTTAGTCTTGTCTTCTTCCGAGGTGGGAAGCTTGTGCACGGAACTATGTTGCTGTTTACAGCCAAAAACAAAGCAGTGATGGCTCTTCAACTTTTCTCCTCCCGGCTGCTGGAGAGAAGAGTGGGCAGGGAGGGGGGTCGGGTATCTGCTCCGGTGGACCAGTGAGGTCAGACTTGCTCCTGATTGGTCAAATAAGGGACTCGCTGATGTCGGCAAATCCCCAAAATCCAAACAGCTCGTCTTAAGTCAGGATTTCACTTTCACAAGCACTACTAAGTACAGGTTTTGTCATTAAATATCATATTTTGCGGGCTGGGAGGAAAGCCAAAGACCCACAAATTTCACCAAAAGATTAAATAAAGTGATTCTTGCATAATGTGGGACTTTTGATATGAGTCACATTCAATTGTAAGGTCCAGAAAAGTATCTTATTTCAAGTTGTTTACTGACAAAAATGAAGTCTGAACTGCTCTTAATGAGTAAAAAAAACCTGCCAGTGCGGTAAGAAAAAGGTACTTGTATTAAGACATTATTCTAGTCTTGACAAGCACATTTCTCTGACTGGCAGTTTTCTTTTTACTTGTTCCAAACAATTCAGACCTATTTTTTGTCTTTAAATAACTTAAAATAAGACACTTGTATGGACCTGTCAAGTGAATGTGGCCCATATTAAGTCTAAAAAGACATTTTACACTGAAATAAGACAAAACACTCAGAAAGATTTCAGGTTTTTGCAATGAATTCAAATAATATTTCTTCCAGCCTCCACGCAAAAGACTTGCAGTACACAGATTTTAGGTGATTACATCCCAGGACTGGCACCTTTTCTCATTCAAAGTCACATCCACAGTTCAAGTACTTCAGCCATCTAACATCTCCACCCAAACAATGTGTCAGATCCTCATCTGGAACCTGGAGATCGGAGAGCCAGTGAAGATGATTGACTGCCACACCGACGTCATCCTCAGCATGTCCTTTAACACAGACGGCAGCCTTCTGGCCACCAGCTGCAAAGACAAGAAGCTGCGTGTCATTGAGCCGCGCTCCGGGACAGTCCTGCAGGTAAAGGAGACAAGTTTGTGTATCCAGGGATCGGCTGTTTCTGTAACTTCATATGAATGATCCTGCTGAGGAAACTGAACAATAACAACACTAATCACACATAATCTGCCACATCAATTTACAATCAGATTTTCCCTGAATATTAGTGCTTGACTCTGACCTCCAGTGGCCTACTCATCTTTTTTTTAACAGAAATCTTATTTTTAGAGGTATATTCAGGGATTTGTTTTAAAGAAGAATTGACTTCTTAAAAAGCAGTGAATATTAAAATAAACTTCATTTGTCCACAGTGTGAGGAACTATCCTCAGCTCTACAGAAATTGCTCATCAAACATACAGACTAGAGCAGGCGTGGCCAACCAGTCAGAGACCAAGAGCCACAAAAACTACCGTGGTACTACAGAGAGCCACGTCACACATGGGGTCTTACAAACACACTTCCTCTCACACATAAACTAAATGACATAAAATAAAAATCAATACATTTCCAATTTTCAAAGCAAGATTTACTGTGTTTGTAAGTGTGTTTAAATTCGTACTAGAGAAGAGAAACTGAAACTTAAGTATCAATCAGTACACCCAAACATTGATCAACGCTGATCCCAACATTGGCATCAGTATATCAATATTTTAGATTGATCGGCACACCGCTACTCTTAACTATATATATTTTTATGAATGGATCAAAGAGCCACAAACTGAAAGGCAAAGAGCCACATATGGCTCCTGAGCCGCAGGTTGGCCACCCCTGGACTGGAAGCAATTCAAGTTCTTTCCATCGGTTTCATCTTAGTCAATATAATTCAATTCAACAATATATGAATCGAATATGAAATTATTTCCTAAACATTTTGTGATAAAAAGACGCCACAGACGATTCAGTATCATGATCAAGATGTAGAAAATCCTCAATAAACCAGCGACAGTTGAGGAATCTATGTTTTAGTTTAACTGCTTGAATTGCAAAATCCCCCACTGTGGAATGAAAAAACTCTCTGTAAATAAAACTATTTTGACAACTTGATGTGAAAAATGAAGAGCAGCCTTAACAGACCCTCGATTAAAATCCTCTTTCACTACTGGATGGTGAGTCAGACCTTATCACCAACCTCAGCTCTTGTGACTCCATCTATCAGCTTTTTAAAATCTTGTTGGAAACCAAAACAAGAGAAGTGAAAAACTGCTTGTGGTTTGTGATGAGACCTCCAACAGTGAGACAGTGTGAATCACTTTTGGACAAATCATCTCCCTGATTCTGAAGTAGCCTTGAACACCTGGTGGTGGTGGCTGGAGAATTTGGGGCGCCATTGTTTTGATTTCAGCTGTGTATCTCTATGAGCACAGTTAACATCATTTTCAAAAACCTGTGCTCACCTAAAAACAAGCTGCTGCTGGTGCAGACCACTTCTCAATCACTTCATGTTTGACCTTGGAGGTTTGGCCGCCTGATGACCATGAAATAGTTTCTGATTAGACCCGTGTGCCGTCTCCCTGCTGCACTGAGTGGGGCTCATTTAGAGCAGGCAGCTGGAGGAGGAGTAGAGGGACAAATCAGGAAAACCTGAAACACAAATGTGACTTCCAAGATTCCAAAAGAGGTGAAAACAGGCATGATGTCAGAAGATTATTTAAAAATTATAAGAAGTATGATAATATCAGTGCTAAGAGCCTTTTAAACTACATCATCACAAAATCTTACCAATAGAAACTGAACAATCTTTGCCTTATAGGTGACATTAAATTAGCTTATTGATAGTTTTCCTGACCTTTGTCTATCACATCTCGGCATAACAGTCCAAAAGCAGCTGTAAATGCTGCTAATGAAAGATTGGAAAGCATAATGTGTTATATAATTGTGATGTCACATTTTTTGGGGTCTGCAAGAAACCTGTTTTATCTCTGAATTTAAGATAAATACTACTCTATTATGATTTATATGATTTAAAATATCTAATTAACTTTGCAGCCCTTCTATAACAGAATTAACTTCCCTTACTGATGCATTTCCCATTAAATCTTTCCTCTCTCATTGTGCTCCTCTCCACCAGCATGCCAGTTGTAAAAACCACCGCGTAAACCGGGTGGTGTTCCTGGGCAACATGAAGCGCCTGCTCACCACAGGGGTTTCTCGCTGGAACACCCGGCAGATCGCTCTCTGGGATCAGGTCAGACAACACCTCCATATGGCTCTCGCCTGCAATGCCAGAGTGGGTGGAGCAAAAGTGTGTGTAAGCGTGTGTTTGTTCACTGCTTGTGTGTGAATGTGTGTGTTGCTCTCCCCAGGAGGACTTGTCCATGCCAATTGTGGAGGAGGACATAGACGGCCTCTCAGGACTGTTGTTTCCCTTCTATGATGCTGACACACACATGCTGTACCTGGCAGGAAAGGTCAGTGCTGAGCCTGCCTGGGTCAAACTGAGGAAATTATTCCTCATGACTGAAAAATTTCTTACATTTTGTACATTTACATCAAAATTTAACAGAATATTCTGGCTTGTTTTTCTGATATTAAAGCTAGTCATCTCACCAGCTAATAAAGGCAGGTGTTAGGTTTATTTTTGACCTTTTTTTCTTTTTTAGAGGAAGGAAATGGTTAATGTATAATATTTAGTGAGAAATAAGGGGATTGAATGCGTATTCTGGAACATTTCTGTAATTCTAGCCTTACTGATATAAACTGTGGTAGAAAAAAATCATCCCAGTTCTTTTGGGATTTGGAGCAGAGAGCGCAGACCTCCACCAAGCATATTGTGATTGTCACGCAACACTTCAGTCCTACTTTAATGTTATACTGCCTTTCAGCAGACTGTCTGCTACAATTTAGTGTTAGTTACAGGTTTGTACAATAATTTGTTACCTGACGGTGTTGGAAATTATGATGACCCAGTACATATTTCAAATTCCAGATCTTAGTATCCAGAATATTGCCAGGATCTAGATCATACTTTTACTTCAGTCAGAAATTATGGTGACCTTGTCTTGTATTGTTTTGCAAAGCAATCTGACCATTCATGGTGGTTTTATGTACACATATGGTGAAAACATCCCTATTTCACAATGATAAAGCCTTAAAAAAAAAATCCAGGATCCAGACCGTGATCCAGATCACCTCCAAAATGTAATTACTTCTTTCTTATCCCATTTTGAGCATTTCCTGAAAATTTCATGAAGATCCGTTTGATACTTTTTGAGTTATGTTGTTCACAAACAGATAAACTCTCCCAAAAACATAACCTCCTTGGCACAGGTTATTAGAAGAAGCTGAACAGGAAGTGTACAAACTGAGATGGATGAAGTGCTGTAAAATCATCTGCTGCATTCTGTTGCCCTCACAGGGGGACGGCAACATTCGCTACTTCGAGATCACCTCAGAGAAGCCATACTTACAATACCTGATGGAGTTTAGGTCCCCGGCTCCACAGAAAGGTCTAGGTAAGTCATTTGTTGAGTAATGATTGAAGATCCTGACCACTTCATTAGATCAGGTTAAAAGAAGTGGTAAGCTTGGCCTCGACACTACTCCAGAAGTGTTTTGGGGTTTTCTTTGTGGTTAAAAGAAAGAGTCAGTAAATTATGATATTCTCTCTTTGATGTTTTTTAAGTCCTTATATTTTTGCATCAGAAGCAGATCACAATAGTTTTACATTTTCCTCTGGTTGATGTGACCACACTGAACCATCAGTCTTTAAAAGTAGCATCCCAAGCCATTTTCATTTTCATTTCATTTCACCTGGAAATAACTAGAAAATGAAAAAGAACCAACCCCAAATTCTTGACAGACTTGCCACTTGTCCCTTGTAAAGTGGTGTTGGGTGGGGATCAGGAGGCGGGGCTTACAGCATGATGCTGCTGTGGTCAAAATGTTTTCAGGATATCGTATTTGCCTTTACATCAATGCTGTGTGATTGGAGTTAAACCAAAAATGAAAATACATGAAGGGAAAAAATTCACACTGTTGCACCAGTTGTGCATATATATTGTTTTAGCCGAAACCTCATCGCCCCCACCCACACGTTTGTGGTGAACTGACCTGAATTTTACCAGCTGCATTTTCACTGTAGCTCAACCTAACTACTTGCTAACATTTTCCAGGGGGTTTTCAGGAAACATTCCTGTTACAGTCGACAAATTTGTCATACATTTTGCCCTCAGCGTGTTGGGAAATGTTCAAAGATTAATTTCATATGTTAACACAGTTATGTTGACAGAACAATTATTGCACTGTGCTCTTATTTTCTTGTCTTTAGGTGTGATGCCAAAGCATGGGCTGGATGTGGGAGCTTGTGAGGTGTTTCGCTTCTACAAACTTGTGACCCTGAAGGGTTTGATTGAACCCATTTCCATGATTGTGCCAAGAAGGGTGAGTGAGAATTCAGTAAAGGGCAGAAATAATAATAATAATTTAAAAAATGTCATTTCCATGCTTTTAGAAAATATAATTTCGATTTTTACTGGATAATCATCTGTGCCAAATCTACACTGCAAAAAACTGAAATCTTATCAAGTGTTTTTGTCTAATTCTAGGGGGGGGAAAAAGTCTTTTTATACTCTGTTTTAGCCACATTCACGTGACCAGTCCAGAAAAATGTCTTGTTTCAAGTTATTTAAAGACAAAAAAGAGGTCTGAGTTGCTTATTGAAAATTTGCTTAAAACTGGAATAATGACTTAATATCTGGACTGGTCAGGTTAATGTGGTTCATTTTTAGGGATGGGGATCAAAAACCGGTTCCTGTTGAGAATCGATAAGAAATGTTTCAATCCATCGATATCGCCTTTTTGCTTAATAATTCTCTTATCAATTCTTTTTATTGTGCCAGAGCCGCCGGGCCTTACGTCAACTAGTCTGCTGCAGCTATCTTAGCTAAGCAGTTAGATAACGTTTCCCAAGAAAACTCTGATTTGGGATTTTCTGCTTAAAGTTTGACTGAAGAGCTGACTTCATAAAGAAATGTACATTCCTCTCTCTCAGGAGATTCATATTCAATGCATTAGAAATGGTATAAATCACCTTATTTACCAAAATAACAAAATAGCGCAAGCCTGATGCTAATGTATATGGGAAACTACATTGATATGCTACCAGTAAGCATACATCAGTATAACTTCAGCTTCAGAATATGATTTCAACTTTCATCACAGAAACATATCACATCAACTCTTTATAAAAAATACTTAGAATTTCAAATGTCAAAAGCTAACAGGCAACTAAAAGACTCATGGCTGACTCCATAACTACGGAAAGCTTCCAAACAACTTAAACCATTGCTATAACCACTTTGAGACACTAGATGGCCTACTTTATTAATATATTACAACATTGTACATCAACGTCACATTGTGTGCAATTTTTACCTGTTTCTGTATTATTATGTCCAGATATATCCAGACTCAGGGACCAATTACATTTTATTCACTTACAGTATAAACTCAATAAAATGTTGTTGACACAGAAAACCTGTAACGCTACTTTTTGTACCTAGAAAATTCTTACAGGAATTGACAAGGGAATGAATAAAGAATCAGATCGATAAGCAGAATTGATAAGGGCATCAGTATTGACAAAATCTTATCAATTCCCATCCCTTTTCATGTTAAGTCTAGAAAGACATTTCTTACTGAAAATAAGACAAAAACACTTGATAAGATTTCATTTTTTTTGCAGTGTAATAAATAACATGAAAATCTCTGTGGTGTGTCCTGGTCTACAGTCGGACACGTACCAGGAGGATATCTACCCCATGACTGCGGGAACAGAACCTGCGCTGTCTGCCAGTGAATGGCTGAGCGGCATAAATAGAGGTAAACAACACTTCACACACACCCAGGGATGGCCAACCCAGCATTTTAACACAGACCAAATTTAGAGGTTATGCAGTGATCTTCTCCTCCTGATTCATTGATGCAACAAAGATACACTTGAATGCGTGAGTGATTCAAAGGGCTTGCTATGAAGACGCAGAAAAAAAACTTTAACAGACACAAACAGGTCGAGCACCTCATGGTGTTTGCTTTCCAGTGGTCAGCCCGGGTTTGGATCCAACCTTCAGCCTCTTCCCTCCATGTCACTCCCCACTCTCACCCTGTTTCCTGCTCCGTCCACTGTCCTGTGATAAAAGCTTGAAAAAATAACTGGAAAAAAAAATCTAGATGTTGAGAATGTTTCTAGAAAGAAGAATTCACTCCCACCAGTTCTTGGCTGCAGAAAACACTAAGAAGAGGATACCTTCTTAATCAGAGAGTGGGGGCTGGAGATGAGTCACGGCAAACAATGCAGCAGCTCACACAGTAAGAGAACAAACCACAAGTTTGACTATCAGCTTACCTCAAGGCTCCCATCGCTGCAGAGAGACTCAAGGTCCAAAGATTCTTCTGCTGCTGGGCAAAGACTTCCTCCACCACCTGAAACACAGAGGACAAGACAGGATGAGGAAAGAGGTCAACAGAAACCTCACATCCACAGATTCTTTCACAGAAGCAGGTTAAGTCAGCTGGCTGAAGTTCACAGAGAGCTCAAAAAAAGTTTGCTGGACAGCAACAACCGTCCACATGATGAGGAACTAAAGGCTGGGAGGGTGATCTGAACCAAGCTCATAAGGGCATTACAAGGAGATGGGAGGGTAAAAGCAGAAAATCTCCAGCAAATACTCCAGAAAATCAGTCTCACCATCTGACATGAATTTGATTCTCTTCCATGTCATTTCAAAAAGATCTCTCCCAGTTGTGCAAAGATGACCTCTCACGCATCCTCTGTCTTATCTTGGAAGACCAGTCCCTCAAAAAGTCCCTGCGCTGCCCTTTATCCTCCTCTGTCCTGCTGTGCTGTAACAGCATTTGTCAGGGGAAAGTGAGATTCAAGCCGGATGCCTGACGAAGTCTAGATTCACAGCAGCTGGGCACGGCACGCGATGGAGATCAACATCCGACCAGTCGTGGGTCTGTAATTGGCTTGACTCCATCTCGTTTACATTATCAATTAGCTTACAGCAGCTTAAGCTAAGCTAGCTTCAAACTCAGGTGATCAGAGATCTTTGAATTCTCTGCAGCAAGCCTTCGGTTTGTAGTTCCAGGGGCTCCGACGACAAATTGTTTTCAACAACAGAAATCACTTTACTTTCTCCATCCTTGGCTTGGTGTCATTTGATCATGCTAATGACACCTCAGTCACCATAAAAAAGACAAATCTGTTTTATTGGTCTGCAGACTTTGATGTAAAGATGTCTACACACTTCAAAGCTGGCATCAAGACACAAGACACACTCCCTGTGATGATCATTTCTCCCTCTAAGTTCAGTCTTTGCTTCTTTGTTCAAACAGATCCAGTCTTGATGTCCCTAAAAGAGGGTTACAACCGCCCAAATAAACTAGTGTTCAAGGCCCCGGTGAAGGAGAAGAAGAGCGTGGTGGTGAATGGGATCGACCTCCTGGAGAACGTACCACCTCGGACAGAGAATGAGGTATGTGAAGAACCAAACACAGCACTACAAGTACGGCAATTTGTGTTTGGTTGATTATTTCATTCTTGACAATAAATCTTATGTTGCAAAGCCTTTGTTTCTCTTTTAAACGGTGCCACATTTGTAAGAATCATGTATTGGTGTGATGAGCAGCAGAGCTGAAAATGTGGGTCGCCCCGTGAAAAAAATAGCTAAATCTTCTCTGCCAATGCCAAACATCTTATTCACTTCTCTGTTGTCAGAGACACAGATGACACTAATTTTAGCAGATTGTTATCAGCTAAATCACAGAGTCATAGTATTACAACATATCATACAATAAGCAAGGGACTCGTAGCTAATTGCATGAGTATGTTGGGGTATTCACAGCAGGAGTTAGAGTTGATATTTGGAGTATTTCGGAGATGGATGAAGGTGATTGTGCGACATTTTACATCTATTATGTCTTAGTGAGCTAATAAGCTTGGAAAGTTTATCAATTTAGGGAATTTTTAGCTAATATAGGCAAAAAAGTGTGATGTGCAACACTCAAACATCATGAAAGAGGACTTTTAATAATCATTTACAGACTAAAAACTAGAAATGCACTCAGAGAGCGCAGGCCTCTACCAAGCATATTGTGATCTTCACCCAACACTTTAGTCCTACTTTAATGTTATACTCCCTTTCAGCAGACTGTCTGCTACAATTTGGTGTTAGTTGCAGGTTTGTACAATAATTTGTTACCTGACAGTGTTGAAGATTATCCGAGTCTTAGTATCCAGAACATTGGCAGGATCTGGATGGTATTTTTACATCTGTCAGAAATGATGGTGACCTTGTCTTGTCTTGTTTTGCAAAGCAATCCAACCATTTATCGTGGAGTTATATACACATATGGGGAAAACGGCCCTATCTCACAATGATAAAGAATCCTTTAAAAAAGATCCTGGATCCAGACGGTGATCTAGAGCACCTCCAAAATTTAGTCACTTCTTCCTTATTCCATTTTGAACATTTCCTGAAAATTTAATCAAGATCTGTTTGTAACTTTTTGAGTTATGTAGTTCACAGACAAACAAAGAAACAGACACACTCTTCCAAAAAACATAACCTCCTTGTAGGTAATAAAGAAAAAATAAAAACACCAAAAAAAAAGCAAGATATGGTAAGACAGTAGTAGAATGTAATCATAAAAGTTACGGTGCTGGGTTACATAATTTAGAGTTTTCATTCTTGATTTCCTTTTTGTCTTTTAGCTCCTGAGGATGTTCTTCCGACAGCAGGACGAGTTGCGGCGACTGAAGGAGGAGCTGACCACCAAGGATGTGCGAATACGCCAGCTGGAGCTGGAGCTCAACAACCTTAAGAACGTTAGCCCCAACAACGTGTGACCTCTCAGCCTCCTGGACTGGCAAAGCTGCTTCCTTTTGCCCCCAATTCTGACCTCCGACAAGCTTCTGAGCCCCTGATCCATCTTTTTTATATGTCATAAGTTCATTCCTGCTGCCCTGCGTAGTGCACACAATAATATGATCAATGTTGGATTATGTCTTAACTGATGCAGTTACGGGAATAACTTTATTACGATTAATAAGATAAATAATGTAAGCAAGGCAGTGTTCTTGGGGTGTCACCTGATGATGAAATCAGTGATAGAACTTCAACAATAGTGGTTTTCTCTCTGTTTTTAAACTTAATACTCTTGATCAAACACTCCTCAGTGTTGTGATCACTTGCTGCGTATTTTCTGCCAGACCTCCTGAGTGTTTGTCTCTCTATGCCTCCCCAATGATTTATGTGGCAATACACAGGCAAACGAGCCTCTGCACTCATCCCCCCTGTAATGACCAAAACATCATCTAGTTCTCATTATTGCTGGGGCAAAACTGGAGGATAAAAGACTGTGTCTGGCACCTACTTTTTCTTCCCCAAGGCCTTAGACCCTGCTGCAGACACAGATTGCAGCGAGCTGCAGCATCCTCTCAAAATGGCTGACGTGAAGTGGTTTTGCAAGATGAGACGAGCTTTTGCAGACACAGATCCTGTTTTTCCTCTGAGCTGCTCATCCCTTACTGCTCCTTTCACCCACAAATTTTGCCGGCTATAAATTGACTCCACAGTGCTGATAAACAGCCTCTCAAATGCAGTCTTTCTACCCAGGGAGAGTGGATCGCTGGCTCACTCAGAGTATTTCTGTTCTGTATTTAAACAGAGGGGTAGCAGCAGAGGAGACGTGGATCCAGAGGCGGTGGACTTGCATAACTACTCGATTTTAGTCTCAAGGGACGCTTTGCTGGCTTTTGGTTTTCAGGGCTAATTTTTGAGGATGGGTAGGGGAGGTGATGTATATTTGCTTCTATTTATTTGTTATATTTTACCTTTTTAGCTAATAACATGTATATTTGTTAACCTCATTGTTTTTGTACGATGTGGCTGCGCAAGTAATGATTGTGACGCTTGATAGATTTTGCTGAATGTTTCTGGTTGAAATGGTGCAAGATTTGTGTGAAACTGTACCTTTAACAGTGTTTGGTCTTTGACCCTGACAACAAACCTTCAGATGAGGTGTAAAAATACTCTCTTGCCTATTCCTAACAGTGCAGAAGACTGTCATAATAACCATCCTTTTACATTTAAGCTAAGTATATCACTATAACTGAGACGTGTTAACATGTAGATGTGTAATTTTCTCTAGAGACTCCTGGTCATCTGTCATCTCCGACTTCACTTATACCGTTTGTAGATGAAGGCTGAATTTTAGTTTGAATGCCTTTGCTCTACTTTTCTGTTCCAACAGGTTTTTTTTCCACCAGGCTGACATTTAAGAGAAGTGTGGACTGGCTTTGCAATTGATTGACTCGATTAGGCCAGTCGGGTTCAAGCTGCTCCAAAAGGTTCTGCTTAACGTTCAGTTTGTTTTTTAATCCTGAGACCAGAAAAAAAAGATGATCCACTGCATGCATAGAGAGAGTGAGAGTTATAGAGAGTAAATAGTAAGTGAAAGGCACAAGTCTTCATCATCACATCATAGTGGGGACAGAATACAATCTGCAGATCTAGACTTTGTCATTTAGACTTGACCCTCTGACATGTTAATGGTTGATTTGTATGTTGATTTTTTGCAGGGAGAATAAAAGGCTACAGTGAAAGTAGAGACAGGGATCCAGCAGTAAAGGATCAGGTTAAGTTGCAGCCAGAGTTGTGCTATGTCAGGTGACTTTTTTTTTTTTTTAACGACACAAAACTGTTAGTTTATAAGCAGATAGGACAACAGGATGTAATTTTTCTATGCTTTTCAAATGACTGGATCTCTCTTGATAGACTACACCTGTTGAGTAAATCTGAATGTCAGGTAGCTCAGTCTGATTCCTTGTTGTACTGTAAGTTTTGTGCAGTTTGGAGTTAACAGACATTTATCAGTGCAACCTGGATCGAATACACCTACAGAGGGAAAACGAAAGAAGACTGTGCGACTTTCACCGTGTGACTCTGTTAAACAAGGACCACAAACTTCCAAACATATATAAAAGGGATTTATTGAAGTGAATGGGAGGAACAAAAAGAAACAATTTGGCTGATGACAGTGGATGTAACAGAAAGTGAAAAATCACTGAGGTAGGCCAATTTGACCGTTAGGTATAGTAGTGAAAACAAAGTCCAAATAACTGACTTTTACCAGAGTTTACACTTTGAAACAATAAATTTTCAATGCACATAAGTTTCTGTTGTACCTCCATTTATATCAAGCACTTCTCTACTCTACCATCACAAACTCAGAACATTGCCACCTGTGTGTCACAGAAATGAACATGGAGAAAGCGTTAATGAGTTCTGACATTGAACAGTTGTCTTTATGGAAAGATTATGCATACAAAGTAGTGTTCAAATTCCAGAAATTTCACACTGCGTATTTTTAGATAAAGCAGCATAACATATTTAATATTTTATTACAATTCATAGTTTCACTTCAGTTGTCTGTTCAATGTCTGCCGTCATCAAAGAGAATACAAAAAAATAGATTTGGTCATTATTTACAAGAACACGTAATTTCCGAACTATCAAAGCTGAGGGTCTGAGGAGGAAGAGGAGGAGGAGGAGCTTTGACAAGGGCAGACATTTTTTTGCTATGATTTAAAAATATGCCCTGTGAGGGTCACACTGTGCATGTTCAAACACAAGTTTCACACCAGGACAGCAGAGAGTATTGGCATACTGGTGACACTACAAATACATAAGTTACATTTAGAAAAAAAAATACAATGCAAAAAGAAAAAATAAAATAAGATTAAGACGAGGAGAGAACAGCCATACATGAAATCCAGTAGTTGACTTTAAAATGTATTAGACATGCACTCTTTTTTTGTGTCATTTTGTTTTTTTCTTTTGAAGGGGGGGTCTTAAAATACACAATTCATCAGAAACTGGTCGTACACAAACGGTGAGAAAACAAAAAAACTTCTTAAAAAGGTTTATCTTTGCTATTATTTGAGATTACAAAATTGGTGTCCACAAAGCAGTTAAAATTGGACCATAAAGACTGGAATACGGGAGCATCAAAGATACAGAGGTTTAACTTATGTCTCCAGACAACCCTGCCTACCTGACTGGCCAATAACAAAAACCACTCCTACTGCAATATGAAACTGGGGGAAGGGGAATACATGGGGGTTTTGGGGAGTGACCGGGAGATACAAGTTTTAAAACAGTTCACAACTTAGCTCCAAGAGGTCTCTCAATCATCGTCGTCTTCTTCTCCTTCTTCATCAAGGTCCCTTTTTCTCTTCTGACCTCGCTCTTCTTCTAGAAAAGAAATGCAGAGTTAGAGGGGCAATCTCTTTCAGGTTTTGAAATCAGCAATTTTGGCCAAAATGCCACAATTTACACATGACGAGAAATTCTTGGCACAAAGTGGTGCAAAATGAAGACCTCTGGAATCAACTGAGTCGCAGATAGGTGGAGGTATGCACCAGGGACGCCACAGGTCTCACTCATTCAGTGTGGCATGTACTATCAAATAAGTGCTTGTGAACTGAGTTATCCACTATCCAATACTAGAGGAAAAGCTGACAGCGCTGGAAAGAGAGGCAGAAATATAAGGAACCATTACCGTCTTTTAAATCACAAAGGTGATTCCTACTCAAAAATAAATATATCAAACATAACTGGGGCATCAGAGAGACATTAAAATATAAAATGGGAAGTAGAGAGTTAGTTGCAGAGGATTTGAAGCTGTTTCAGTGCTGGAAGATTTGAGCCTCTGTCACCTTATGAAAACCTCAATTGTCTCACACAACTTTCTGCTCCAAGGTTATTCCTGATTCTTTATGAGACAACACACAAAGGTATTGAGAGCAAATGAACTGAAGCAAAGAGCCTTCCTCTTGCTACAGAAACAGATAGCAGCTACTTTACTGTTAAAGTTCACCACATGTCAGATCCGAAAATAAAAACTGCAATACCCCAGAATGAAAGCCATACAAGAACTCATTTGGCAGAGCAGTTAAAAAATGCATTACATACATGGAAATTGAATGAATGAAATATTATTTTGGTTTTGAATTAAAATACAGAAACAGATTGGGAATTAAAATATTAAGTTTTTTCCCCTTCCCTTGTTATTTCTCTAAACACACACTGATGACTTAGAGCATCAGAACAAAACTTTGACCAAAAAACAATATATGAATTGCTTTAACTGTATTTTCAAATCCAAAATATACATATCTGACAGATTTATCTGGTGTAGTGAGTGAACGAACTAAATAAAGAGCAGTAGTTTACCACAGGGAAACACAAAAAGGAAATCAAAGAGCATCAAATTACATTGGACTGATGGTGATGATGCAACTTCAGAAACACAAGGGACACTCTGCTGACTCAAATTCTTTAAGAAGTCTCGCCCTAAAGTTCTTGCATGACTTCTTTTCACAGCACAGGCACTAAAAGCATCACCTGTTGCATTACAATCAGTCACACTTTCCTTCTTGAGACCACTAGTAGTGCTATGGAGTAATGTTTTTACATATGGACGCTTTTTTATATGTTCTAAATGAGCAGAAAGACAAGGTGAAGCGACTAAAAGAATGAGTTGAAACTCCACAGAGCACATTTCAGTTTGTAGGTTTCTTTGGAAAATCACCAGAGACCACTCTCTAGTTTATTCTACCTCTGTAAGAACATATAAAAGGTTCAGAAAGAGCTTCTGTGTTTCCATTTTACTTACCCTCATCATCCTCATCATCAACCTCCCTGTCGTTCAGATCTTCCTCCTCTTCCTCCTTCAGAAAACATAAAATACATTTTGTCAGTGAATGTTTTAACAACGAAGGGCAAACATAATTTATGCTCCTTTGTTCACTGAATCTCACCTCTCCACTGAGGTCGTCCTCTTCCTCTTCTTCGTTCTCCTCCTCATCTTCCTCTCCTTCTTCTTCCTCTTCATCTCCTGGTGCTGCATCATCATCGTACTCCTCCTCATCTACATCTGGTTGAAACCAGTTAGTTGTTAATTACAGGCCACTCGCTTGAACGCCTCCGTTAGAGAGCCTAACAGTCTCTATGTTACTGTTTGTGAGACTTGAGCATCAAACTTACCATCTTCATCATCTTCATCATCCTCCAGGCCCTCTGCGTACACCTCAGCGTCAGAATCTGGTGCCTCTTTGTCGTCTTTGTCGTACCCATCCAGGTATGTTAGCTGTGGTAGTAGCTTGAACACGTTGTCTCTGTATTCATTCAGATTTGTCACTTCACAGTTGAACAGATCTAAACTTTTCAGGGTGGCCAATTCTTTCTGCCAAAAGAAGGAAGAAGTTTGATGAATATAACACAGATCAGATTTTTAGATTGTGCTTCATCTTATTAGTTTACACTTACCAATGGTTCTATTGTGCTCAGGTCTTTTATTTTGTTTCCACTGAGGTTGAGATGTGTGAGGTTGGGGCATTTGGCTGCCAGAACTTCCAACCCTCCTGAGATCCTGTTATCGCTGAGTTCAAGCTGTTAATCAAACAATCAACATATGAAAAAAACAAATCCAGCCTTAAAGTTGCACAGACTTGTTTGTGAAGAAGATACACACACCTTTTTGAGTTTATTTAGCTTCGGCAAGTGGGCAACCGTCGTCAGTCCAACATTGATTGTGCTAAGAAATTCCAGCTCCTCAAATTCATCTGTTAGACCCTCGATCTTTCCTTCGTTTGAGCGACAGTTGTCTAGCACAAGTTCTTTGACCTGTAGAGAGAATAAATACACCTGGTCAGCATCCGTCAACTTTAGAATTCAGCTGAAAATGTCAAATGCATAGTGTATAAAAGTAAGTCTGCTTTTTAAGTAATCTGTACAATTTGAGCAAAACACATAATTGTGCTTTTAGAAGACAACTCCCACAACTACCCAGTGCTTCAAGTCCTGGAACCAGTGTCTGAATACAGATGGGCAGCAAGTGGGCACCTCCTGTCTCTGGTGTTTTGTTAACAATTAGCTCTGCACCCCTGAGCAACACCCGAATTTCAAACCTAACCAAGGCCCATACATGCAGGCCCCAGGTAGTGACAACACTGATACTACCTACTAGGGATGCACGGTATTGGATTTTTGCCGATATCCGATATGCCGATATATCGAAACCCTTTTTGGCCGATACCGATACCGATAATCACAAGTTTGTTGGAGTTTCTTTCACTGTAAAGACGGCTAAGTCTATCCTGTACTGGAATTTATATGTTACTCTTATTGTGATGGTCTTATTTGTTTAAGAAACACACATAAAACAAGACAAAAAACATTTGATTTTACCATAAATAAGAAATGTATTATTTTTTCAAACTCAAGACATTCAGTATTGAAATACAGAAAAATAATTTCTTAAGATCACATGAACTTGAAATGTACAATGCATTTTTAAACAAGTTGCATTTGATTATTTTAGAGCTACTGTAACAACCTGGTGACAGACACAGAGCTCTGCAGTGAAAATAAATGAAGTGCTACATTTTATTTAAGGAGCTTATTTTTCAGATGGTAAATAATAATAATCCTAACTGAATAGCACCTTATCGGCTGTGCCTATCGGCAGAAATTTTCATATCTGCTGAAACCGATTAACGTGTTTTTAAGCTTTTATCAGCCGATACCGATATTGTGCCGATAATATCGTGCATCCCTACTACCGACACTACCCTTGGCTGCCAAAAACCCTAATCCCAAAGCTTGGGTAAGACTTAGCACATATATGGCAGAATGTAACTGAGTGTTTTAATAACAAAACATAAAACAAATCGGCCAGTTTGTGCAGATTATCAACAATTTCATCAAACTACCGTTCATCTGCTTCAACAGTAAAATACTGCCTGGTGTAAGAAAATCAATTGGAGAACGTTATCTGATACCTAATCTCTTCATTGAATACTGTTTAATTATTATTTTTTTAACCAAAACATTTATGATTGGATAATTCAATCATGTTTGAAGGTATGATATTAATTTCAAAAATATATTCTTTGCACTTTAGTCAACTTTAGGTTGTGTGTTCCCCTATAAAACATCACTTGTGAAGCAGTTAAGTAACGGTTTAATTAGTTCGACACAAAGATATTTAATATTTGGTCACGTGTGTGGATATAGGACATTACACCAATCAGCAGCACAAACCGGAACTTTAAAATACAGTACATAAATAATTAGTCAACACGTTACATCGCTTTAGGTATCGCGATGAATTGACTGTCCTTTCGTTACGTAAATATCACATTTAGTGACTTTTAGGGAAAACAGACAAAACAAGGCAGCTGAAAGGTGTTTCATCCCCCTCTTTGAAGATGAGTTTTGGTGGCTATGAGCGGCGCAGATGCACATTAGTGAAAACAAGCCGGAGCCAAACAGACCTACGAGTCGTGCACAGGGTCATTTGTGAGTAGGAGGGGCAGCTGAGGCAGATTAGATAGCTGCCAGGCAAACGTTTCATTGTTGCTTGTGCTAAACTGTTGCCGATTGGAGTGATGGCGAGTGTAGACTTCTTGTAAAACGAAGGTATGATGAATCGTTCGTCATTTGAGTCGAATAAACGGGATATTCAGTGTATTTCAGATAGCCTTTGTTTCTCGGTAAAATGGCGGCTTGTCCTAGTTCTGGAAAACTGGAGCAACAACGCGGCTCCACACTTTGTTTTCATTACCACTCATTATTGTGTCGTGGGGGACAATGGCTCGATGAAACAACCGAATAAAAGCCTTTCGGTGAAGGCGGACGCGGGCTTGTGTTAGTTCTCTGCCTGGTGGCGTATAACGGTCCATGCTAACGGTGCTTTCTTTCGGCCATCTGTGCGCACTGTTGGCTGCACAGGCTGCAGGCTCGCCTCTGTGCGCTCAGGCTCAACCTCTGAACGCACTTCCTGCAGAAATAACCAACTTCATCTGGATGCTTCGGCTTACTCCAGGTGCAGGATGCTCCTGCAAGGCGATAATACGAGTCTGTGATCTTTATGCATCATTGATAATGTCATGACTTTGAGTCTCCGCATCCTGAACGCGCCAAGTGCACGGCTGCAATGTTTATGGTTAATGCATTTTTCAGTAAAAGCATGCACATAGTTCATGAGACTGAGTAAATACCATTTGCAAAGGGTTTCAAAAAGAATAGCAGACCAAAAGTTGCAAAAATGGCTCCTCATACTGCTTGTCTTGTTTATATCGCTGTGCTGCATTCTCAAACTGCACATCCAAAACGTGAGCATCAAGCCGCACAAAAGTTCCACCAGCGTACCTGCAGCACCTGCACGGCTGTAAACACGTCCGTAACAATGTGACCCGACCTCTCCATCATCTATTAACTTGTAAGAAACTTTGTATCCCCACGCCAAGACATCACACGAAAGATTCTCCATTAGCTGAGTGTGAAAGCATCACCAGAGAGACGTGAGGCACACTTACGTCTGACGGAGTGCGGTTCCGCAACTCTAGATGAATTCTTTTCTTCATGTCCATCCTGGATCGACGCACCCGTGATATGATACACACTTTTGATAATTACAGCAAATGCAACTAGCACCTCCAGAACAGACTGCTGTTGTTCATTCAAACTTGATCCGCTCGGTGGGCGGGACCACGTTGCGGGATTGTCGTCACCGCTGACCAATGGCTGCGGCCGAATAAAGAGGGAACGGATTTACAGACACACAGGCCAATGGAGCCTCCCTTATAAAACTGGGTGGGGTTTTGTTGTCGAAGTTTGGTTGTTTGTTAACTTAAGTTTACATGGCAAATAAAATACTAAAATGTTTAGCAAATAAATACAGGCCACGAGGAAGGGATGCCACACAGAGACCACAGTCAAAGCATCTCCTCAGCTGAGGCACTGTGCAAAGCTGGTGATGCAGCTTTAGATATTTTGTCTGTTATAAAACAAAATGTATGATTCACTTCTACCAGTGTTTACAGTTCATAAGAATAAATCCTAAAATCTTGTTTGCCAATGGCTAGAGAAAGAGAAACCTAGTAGTGGTTGAAGAAACATGTATTTTAGTAGTCATAGTAGTAGTATTTTATTTGGTCACAATATAAATAACATAATTCACAGTACAGGCAGTTAACCAAACCAACAGTCATAAATCTAATAAAATTAAGCTACTAGTTTCCAAAGTAATACAGAAATTAACAACAATAATATTTACAATCTTCCAAAACTGCTTTGGGAACATTTTAAGAAATGACACACAATCAAATATTTAAAGTTTATACTCCATTATTTAACCCCAATGACAGAAACTCATCTCCTTTTTATACCTATCATGGTTCTGGTACAATAAGTGTTCAGATACCTCCATGTTACATTTATTCTCCTGAGTTAATATATATATATATATATATATATATATATATATATATATATATATATATATATATATATATATATATATGTGTGTGTGTGTGTGTGTGTGTGTGTGTGTGTGTGTGTGTGTGTGTGTGTGTATATATATATAAAATCAGAGTCAATAATAAAAGATGATATCTATTTTATCAATCATATCGGAGGTTGTTGTGGCAGAGGTGAAAATGATCTAAGACCAAAAAAATGCTAACTGTTAGCATGTACATTCTAATTGAAATCAGAAGTATAAAAGCAATTGTACAGTTTAACAGAACTTAATGTCAAAGTGGAAATTCCACATTAGAGGTGTCTTGGTAAAGTTAAGTGCAGAAAAATAGTGCCCAAAGTGAGAAGAGGAATAAACATCAGTGATCAGACAATTGCAATTGAGTTGGATGTTGATGATGTTAGCAAGTACTGCATCACATTTTGCATGAATAAAACCATTACAAATATTAATTCAATAAATAAGCTGTTTATAATGAGTGACTATCTTCCTAAATAAACAAATAAAAAGGTGATTAGTGGACATGACCATAAATGGGTTGATGGGTGGGGCTTTGAATTTCTTTATCAAAAATATTTTACTATAATTTCATTATATTAATATGATAATAAATGTATTTTTAAGATATTTTCATACCTTTCATACAACACTGTAAAAAATGTAGCCACCTTAGTTCAAAACCAGGAAAAATCAAGAATCAGATGCAGCTATCATTGATTTAGATGGGTGAATCCTGAGGAGTTCTCTGTGGTGCTGATGAGGATAGCTCAGGCTAAGGCAGTTAAGAGAACATCCACAGGGGGGCAGCAGAGTCACAGGTGAGGTGTGGCATGATGTTTAAATGGCCCTACTCAGTTAGACCCTTAGAAAGACCAAAAAAGAGGAAGGAGTAGAAAAAGATATTAATTTTTACTTAATGCATAATCCACTGTATGATAATAAAAATAGCCTTCAAAATACAGGTCCAAGAATTGTCTACATTAAAATGAAATTGTCTGTGAAAGGAAATGTAATCCAAGCCCCAGTGGAGCATTTGTCTGCCAAATGGAAACACACTCCAGTGGTTATCAAGAAGACTGCGTGCCTCACTGCTCTTCTTCTTGTTTCTTTATTAGTGTGATAAATAAGCTGCACAGTCATGATAACCAGAAATGTGAGTAACTGTCAATAACAACATCATTGCTGTTTTGCACTGCAGCCTCTGAGACAATCTGTTTCACACAGCGACCTATAATACCACACATTAAGTCCCTGCTTTCCTCCGTTAGTGTCAAATAGGCTGCAGTATAGAGCTGCACACATGCATCATGGGTAATGAGGCTTATCCTAACTGAAGAATACATCAGCGATTCGACTTTACATATATTATTTATCTGTTATAAACCAAGATGATAGGCACAGTAATGACTTCAATACATAATTGTGTTTTTCAGCCAGTCCTGTCATTTATTTCATAAACTGGCCACCCTTTATTTATGCTGAAAGTTAGATTCAAACTCAATATTTAATCTTTATGACTGCTTCTTTTATTTCTCACATTTCCCAGAAATATGCCCAAATTCAGATTGTTCAAACCCCACCATAGAATATGAAATTAATCTCTGAGGATTTGAGCAAAGTTTGGCTGCACAGCATGAGAAGGATGGTTTAAAAGGATGGAGTGGTTAGGGTGGGAACAAAACCACCAGAGGGCAGTCTTCACCTTTTCCTGCTGTTGGGTTTTTACTGTGGAAAAACAGCCATGGAAAATTAATCACGCTCGGCATGCCTGTGTGCCTCTTGAAATTCATGAGCCTCATGAATATGTATTCAAGCTATAGGTGTTGAGCCATACAGAGCAGCCGTGTGATGTATTTCAAGCCTTTAGATTATTTTAGAAAACCAGTGTTATAAATATTCACAGCTGACAGTTTCCAAAACGGTAACCAAGACCAGTCACAGCTCAGTCAGGCTGTTAAAATGGGACATTAAAGGACTAGCAGAAAAAAGCAAATCTTTTCCTTGAGTAAAAGAGGCAGAACAAAGGTGTACCAGAGTAACTCAGTCATACAACCTGAATTCCAAAGAAATTAGGAAGCTGTTAAATTTATTTTTTCCATCAAATCAGATTTTGAAATCATTTAAGCCTTATATCTATTGTAAAGTAATGCAAAACAACTTATTATCTCCTTTTAGGAACTCAGCTACTAAATAGTTTCAGGCCTGTGCCTCCTGCTAGAGTTAGCTTTGCAGTTTACGAAGTTAAAAACTTGTCTTTATGACATTTTGTCTGATTATTATGCTGGTTTCCTTTTGGCAGACAGTGCTAATGTTTTCCAGACAGGGTTTGAACACTTCCTGATCCTGATCCTGCTAAACGTTCCAGGTAAACAAGCATATATCTTTAAGGAGGCCCCTTTAAAACAAGTTGTTAGTATAACTTATTTGGAGAAACAACAGTAAATCTTTGATAATCTTATCATTCTGAGGCATGTATCCACCCGCTGATATTTGTCTGCTCTGTTTGTATTATCGGCTGAGTGATCACTGTATAATTTAAAAGTAACTGAATGAGCCTGGGGCTGGTCATATTCACAAGAGAGTGATTCCCTTTATAGATTGTGGGCTGAATATGTGGCTCAAACAAATCTAAGCAATCCCAAATGTATCAAGAGAATACAGACAGTGAGAGCGGAGAATGCACCGACGGTCTTTACAGAGTTTTTCATTTCTGTTTGAAAATATTCAGATCTTTAGAGGAGTCTTTTCAAGACTCTTAACTCAGACTTTAAACTTTGATCTAAAAAAGGGGTACTTTTTTTTTTTTTTTAAAGCTCCTGTTTCTCTGTTACCTCTGTAGTAGCTTTACATGATATGCAGCTACAATTAATCCAGTTTTCCCTTACACTTGTTTTACAATACTCTCATTTCGGTCTCTGTCTTATCTTAGCTGATGTTTCTTTCAGACTCCCCACTTCATAAATCCCTTGAGAGCAGAGCTATGGGCCATGGTGTTTGTGGCCCCCTCCATCCCCAATATCTTATGTATCAGTAAAGAGCTCCTTATGGGATCTCCTTGACATTTCAGCAAATACCATCAAGATCTTGCGCTATTTTTAGATCAGTTTGAGCAGTTTACAGACAGATTTGGGGATTTCTACAACATATGAACATAGTAGTTTAAAAATCTGTACAGGTTTAGTCTAAACATCCAGCTCTGTTACTTTATATCCATGTTTAAACTAAGGGAAATCAGAATATCCTCTCTTTGAATGAACTTACAAACCTTTAACAACAAGGTCTCCAAAGTTACGCAGTATTTCAGAGGAAATACCAGAGTTTGTATAAAATTCTACGTAGGGGCAATCCACTGCTGTTTTTAGAAACACTATCCCTCTTTGTCTGAGTGATCAAGCTTAGCCATGGATCAATTTAGTATCAATAAGTATAAAACTGTGTATCCTGGGAAAGATAAGAATATGTGCTTTGCAAGAATTTTAATGACCCTTCATACCAAAGCTCCTCCCCCACAGGTGCTGTCAGGTGTCATCCCTCAGTTTATTATGATCTGAAAAAAATCATCAGTCAGCTCAAACTTCATTACACAACTGTGATCAATATTTATAGCTAACATAATTCTTTCCCACTCCAAAGAAATGATACAGTCAAATGCATATTTGTCAAATAAAATTGTTCATTCTCAATAAGGGTGCAGCTCAACTGCAGTGCTCTTTTTGTCCACCAGAGGGCAGCAGCTCAAAGATCATCCTTTGTGCTAAAGCCAGAAGCAACTCAATGTGCCTCCCTCTGTGGCCTTTCACGGAAGATGTTCAGACATGCAGTGACAGAACCACCAGGGTAAATAAAATAAACCTTGAGTTCCTGCAGTTATGTCCTTTTATCATGGTTTCAGAATGATCAGTTGGTGTCTGGTGACTTGCTGCTGATCTTTTTTGTTCAAGTTGAACAAATTGTTCATCTTGCTAGCACACTAAGATCCAACACAGCCTCTGATTGATTAATACAGTCTATGACATCAGTTTCCATGCTCTCATAAGTCAGGCTACCATTGGAGCTTGGTTAGAAAAGAAAAGAAAATACACCAAGTGACTCCAGACCATTGACGTTGATAGAGTTTTTGAAGGGCAGGGGCAGAAAGAAAAAAATGGCACATAGCAAAACATTCTCGCCACGCAAGAGGGCAGTTGTATTTTGCTAACCAGGAGGGCACTTTAACATGCATTTTTGCCATCCAAGAGGGCAGTTTATCACCTTTAACCTGCCAAAAGGGCAGTTAAGTGGGGTTTTTTTTGCCGATCAGAAGGGCACTTAGACATGTGTTTTGGTTCCTAGGAGGGCACTTAAGTGCATTTTTTAACAACTTGGCCACAAAGATGAAATATATATGAAATATGTACTGGGTCATCATCATTATCAACACTGTCAGGTAACAAATTATTGTACAAACCTGCAACTAACACCAAATTGTAGCAGACAGTCTGCTGAAAGGGAGTATAACATTAAAGTAGGACTAAAGTGTTGTGTGATAGTCACAATACGCTTGGCAGAGGTCTACCAAGTGTAAAATGTCATACAGTTCCCTCTACAATGACACTTTAGTTAAGTTCAGATAGAGAAATGAAATTGAGTTACATGCTCATCTTTACTCAACCGATAATATCATGTAACAAAAAGGAGACATTTGCTCTCAAAACGTACTGAAGGCTTGTGACAGAGTCCACATACCACAAGAGGGAGATATTTGCTAAGAAGAGAAAGCACAGCTGGTCATTTGAGGACCTCACAGAAATAATGGATGTATCTGTATAAGCATCTGTGATCACTTTTAAAGAAAGAAGAGAATCTGTTGGCACAAAGCCTCACTTCAAAAAGCTGAGAGCAAGAGTGAAGATGTTTTGATGTCTCTCAGTTAATTGTATCTGAATGTGAGGAGCAATTCTTCTCCACACATTAAATTTTACAATACAGAAGTGCAGCTGATGAAGAGAAGTTTTACGGCACATTAACAACAGGGAGGAACAGTTGCTGCAGTCATAATCAAGCTCTTCCACTTTTCTCCACATGGCAGCACTTTATGCCGTGCTAACCCCCCTCCCATTTAAGTGCTCACACGCTGCAGATTTTACTTTAAATCTTTTCATGACGCTTGGTGGTTGGTTCTAATTAACTCCTCTCCCACCAGCAGCTGCCTGCAAATTTAAAGGAAAAAAAAAACCCAACCTGAGCAGACTTGATTAGAGTGAAGCTTTCCTCCGTCGGAGTTTGGGATAATTTGGCAGCTTTCCTGAGCAGCAGCAGGATTGTAGATGCAGATTTCAGGCAGGTGTTTTGTTTTTAAACACTGTTAAGTTAAAGCAGCAGCTGTACTCTTAAGACTTCTTTCAAAGACTTATCCCATATAAAGCTTCAAACATCTTTGCCCTGTCAAAACAACGCTGCATCAGGACAGAAAAACAGAAAATAATGAGTTGACGTTGAGAGAAAACAGCCAGCCAAAACTAATTGTCTGCACAGCTTGTTTATGACATGTATCCAGGGAGAAGATTGGGTTTTATAGTCATAAAAAATGATCAATAACTTTTCTTAAAAAAGAAAAAGAGTTGCTTTGAATTGGCTCTGTCTTTGAAAACGATTTCTCCATTTGTGTTCTTACTCTGAGAGCATCTCAGTCTTAATCATCTTTATGTTCCTAATAAACTCTATACTATCAGAGTTATTGATTCATCCTGTTATTAGGTACAATGAATCACCAGTCTGTGAATTGCTCATTGACATAAAAGTCAATAATGTAAATGAATGAGATCAATTTAGCTTTAACTGCAGAGCAGGCGAGAAACACAAGGCAATTTATTGGCCCAAATAATCAGCAGATGAACGGTTCACGTTTAAATGAAGCTAGTGTGAGGGATTAGGGTTAAGTTGTGCATTAATGTTTTAAGTAACCCCATGATACAGAAGAATAATAATTTACAGTTTTGAATTTCTTTGTGTTGTATCTGCCTTTGATTTCCTGTTGTATTTTATGGATATTCCACGTTCGTATTATCTGTATGAGTTATGATTTCTTATTAAACCTTTCTTGTGTTGTTTGTGTGCGATCCACGTTATGTGTTGTATTCTTTGTGCGTTTTTGTTCATATATCAAAGTTAAGTCAAGTCATTTCCTGTTTTATTTAGTACTTCTTGCTCTCTGTGTGTCTGGTTTAGTTTTACTTCCTGCCCCTTGTGTTTTCCTCCAGTTTGATTACATCCTAATTAGTTTCACCTGTGTCTCGTCACAGCTGTGTTATAGTACCATGTTTGTCAACATGTCTTCTCCTTTCTGTGTCCGTTCATAGTGTTGATTGTCATTTTTTCTTGTGTTTTCATTGTATTTTCTTTGACAGGATTTTGGACTTTTTGGGTAAGCTGGCCCCTTTGTTTATAAAGGATTATGTATTTATTTTTTTATGTGTAAAACTAGCTCTGATATCTTGGTGCAGTTCATCAGGTTATTTATTCCTAGTAAAGCAAAAAAAGACATGCAAGGCTTTTTTTAAAAAAATATCATCATGTTGTTTACTTGTCCAACCTCCTGAGGTCAAAGGTCAACACTTTGAACCTGCACTATTCAACAACAGAACGATAACCAATGACAGGAAACTTGAGAGCTTCATCAATCGTAATGAATTCTTTATCACTTCCTCCCATCCTTCAGGAGACAATGACAAATGCAAGATTGCTGCATCCAAGTTGTTTGAATGATCGCCATCACAGCATTCAAGGTAAGATGTCACCAAAGACTTGTTATTTGGTTTGAACAGAGCATGATTATCTGTACTCATATGGGGATTTTTGGCAACCTGTTTGGCTCTGAGCGCAGGATGAATCCTCCATCCAGCTGTCAACACACTGAAATACTCCAACAACCCTCCCCAGAGGATGAAACAGATTGAATGCAGTGATCAATGAGATTTCCTTCAGAGAAGTGTCTCAACACCGCAAAAACTGAAATCTTATCAAGTGTTTTTGTCTTATATTCAGTAGAGAATGCCCTTTTAAATTTAATATGAGCCACATTCATCTGACCAGCCCAGAATAATGTCTTGTTCCAAGTTATTTAAAGACAAAATGAGGTCTGGTTTGCTTGTAACAAGAAAAAAAATACTTGTTACAAGCAATTAAGACCTAATTTTTGTCCTTAAATAACTTAAAACAAGACATTTTATGGATTTATTAGTTGAACGTGGCTCAAATCGAGTATAATAAAGTATTTTTTATTTGAAATAAGACAAAAACACTTGATAAGATTTCAGGGTTTTTTTGCAGTACACATAAAACAGCTCAGTATTCTGTGCTTACTTGGTGCTGAATCCTTGCTAACATAGAGTTAATGGTTAATTTCTCCTAAATTCTAATTTTGGTTAAGACTTATACAAACTAGAAATATGTTATCAAGCTAACGGTAGCAAGCTAACACTCTGGGTTTTAAACTCTTGTTTAGTTTTTGCTGGTTATGAAACTGATTGACAAAACCAAAAGAAACCATCAGGAGAGAGACGTGATTATTTCTATGATGTAATTTAAAGAAATAGCCTTGTTTATATAATATTCTACAACTTCTGATGGATTTGTCTGTTAAAAGGCTGCAGGATTGGATTGTTTAAATGATAAACACTGTTTCTGTAGGTTTGTGCTTGTGTGTACTGTTGTTTGATATATCTTCTTGCTATACATGTGTTTGATGTTTTGTTATATAAAAGGGATCAGAGACGGTGTCATCCACGTGAATCTTCCTTATCAACACAGACTTCATAGGAGCTTAAAGTGGTAACTGTGTTGCATGCTTTAAGTCGGAGAAGTAAGCTACAGGTTCATGTAGTTGCTGACTGAACAATTAGTATAGTTTGTTGTTGTTGTTTTTCGGTATCTTTTAATTTTCTTTCAGTGTATGTTTTCCCTTTCAGCTTTAAACTACTGTAAAACTTTTTTTTTCTCCTTGTCAACTTTCTGAATGGACTAAGTGTTCATATTCTACGATTCAACTGTAAGGCAGATTTTAGCCAGCTGTAAAGAGCCATGTTTGTGCTGGCGGTCAGTGACCACTGGTTAGGGCCTGTTGACCCAGCTAATCTGTGTGAGCTGCGGTTGTTGAAGTGTGTAAAGTGATCTTAGTTGGTTGAGTAATGCAATTGATGTCTCTTGATTTAACTCGCTGGTGTCAGTCCGCAGAGACATAAGAGCGCCCTCCATCTCCATGTGGATCAGATCCCTTTTAAAAGCCACAATGTTTAGTGGTGCTTGAAAGTGCAGAATATGTGATGCGCGGCTTGTTGAGAACCTGTGATGCCTTTTAACCTGATGAAGAATACTTGAAGAGCTACTTTATCTATAAATAAAAATTAGCTTCTTGTTCCTCTTGCAAAATTAAGCCTGCCTGCGTGTGTGAGCTGGAACAAAGCGAGCACTCACGACCAACAGTGACAGTTGGCATTCATTATTCATATTAATTGATTCTGGCAGTTTGGAGACAATACCTTGTAATGCAACACCAGTGCGGGGCAGGAAGACAATAAACACACACACTAATCTGCTACAGCATGCACACTGAACAGGCTGCTCCCTGCTTGTATGACTCTTTCTTCTCACATCAACCAGCAACTGTGACTCAGGTTTTATTCTTGATGCAGGAGTGTGATTGTTGGAGAAAAGGGATGTTCATTGTGTGTACACTTGTCTTTCACAGGAATATTGGCACGCTGAAACTCTTCTTTGGCTGCTAGAAAGAGCTGGACTCAATTAGGAGGCTTTTGTGTGTAGCTTTTTTATATCTCAGGCAGATTGGTCTCATATTTGTTTATTTTTTACGTCACTGTGAGCTAAATCTGTCACGTCAAACACATGTTTTCATGTAAGACTCTCATATCCACTAACAGAGAAAATTAAAAACAGATCACTCCTGTGGGATATTGGGCAGCTTTAAGTGTTCTTATCTATAAATAATTTAAAAAGTCTAAACTGCTAAAATGAGCACACTGTTTTTCTCCAGCATCCTTTAATTTAATAACTGGGCTGCTAAGATAACACAAAGACAGAGGAGAGCTCACACACTTATTTTGTAAAAGTGAAACAAGAAAAAAAGAAGGTCACATGCATCTTGATGTAAATGGCGTTGCACTCAGCTCCGTGCTGCAATTAAAATTTAATGAGGCCTCTCCATTCTGCTCAACTAGAGCAGAGGGATGTTACCGTGCAGACTCTTTGCTCTTCAGCCGCTCCCTTCCCGTCATCTGCTGGCTTTTTTCTTCCACCTGCATGCTTATTTTAAAAGCAAACTGCATGAAAAATGATAGTCTGTCTTTTTTTGAGAATAATTCCTGCACGGAGTGATCTTGATCTTTAGAGTTCTTGTGTTTCATCTCCAGTGGGATGAGATTACTTTTAGATTTACTTCTCTGCTGTAGCTGAGACATACGAAACCAACAGAAGCATTAACCTCTCATAGTGAAACAGCATTCGATACCTGTGCTACTTTCACGAACATATGTATTGCTTTCAGCGAATCCATCTTCCTCTCTGACGGCTTCTTTCATACACACACATTCACACCAACATCCCCCTGCACCAAGCGGGTGGATGATGCATAATTACATATTTGCAGAGAGCTAATCTGTAGCGATGTCCTCTTGTTTGTTAGGAGGTGGAGAAGCATTTGACACAGATCTGATAATCTGTACAGTATGCTGCCATGAGACAAACAGGCTTTGTTGTCTCATTTGCTGCAAGTCCTGCAGATCTTGTATTTAGTGTTTTAGAGGCATAGCTTTTAACAGCAATTATAGTTGATCAATAGTTCATCTTTTTTTTTCCTTTATGTAAAAGTCAGGGGAAAGTTCACTATAGCCTTCACAAAACAGTATTAGATTTTCAATCCCTATCCACTGCTCTACACTGCATATTTGAGCTATTATTGGTGGTATTGCCATTACACTTGCAGATGTCCTCGGTGTGGAGAGAATTAACCTTGTTGACTTTGTGGATTTCTTGCTTTTCACGTAGTTCCACTAACTGGTCAAAATGTCCAGCAAAAATCTGAATGAAAATCTCTGACCACAAGTCAACACATCTAATTCAAGCAAGTTTAGAGAAATCTTCACTAATGTACTTTGCCAGTAAGGACAAATGAGTCGAATCAGTGCCAACAAAACACGCTGAGCCCTCTGACCTATCCTCTCCAGCCTGTTGGAATCAAGTCTCAAACTCTGCTGGATGGATGATAGCTACAAACCCAGAGTGAACCTCTTGGTTTGGATTGTTTCTTGAGTAAACATCCAGTTTAATTAAAGATGCTATGAGGAGGATCTGTTTTAATTGCATCCCCTCACCACCTTGTGTCCCGGAGTCTTCGCGCGCTGTCTTAAATTACTTTCAGCGAAGCATGTGTTTGTACTAGAAGTAAATGGAGATCGAAACAAAAACAAATTATCTTTGTTCAAGAAAACTTTTTACTGGATATAACTGCTGGGGTCATAGACTTATCAGTACAGTTACGTAGCGCTACAGTTTGAAACATGACATCAAGCTGGCTATATGTTAGCGACATAGGCAGCCTGGTGCTCTAACATATCTGCAGGTGACAACAAGTAAACACTGTAAGTTCGTAAGTAGTTAAATAGCCATTTAATTTTAGCACAGCGAGAAAAGCTCTGGTTAGCTATGTCCTGGTTAGCTATGTCCTGCCAGTCATCTATCAAGCAGACCTCACTCTTCATTTTATTGACAGACTCTCAAGTTTGAACAGACCACTGCAGAATAACTGCTGCATGTTGGTTGGAATGAACATTATCACAAACTGTTGAACCCTTGTGCTTTAGAGTGGTAGAGCCCGAGCTAAAGGCTAATTAGCCTCCCGTTTAGCTTTCTTCTGCTCTTCTGTCCTTATACTGTCTGACAGTTAGGCTCCTGTGTCCACCATTACTACAAAATAAATCAAAGAAATCGTTTTTAACAGAGAAAAACACGGATCTCTGTGTTTTATCTCTTCTCACAACTAAACTTCATCAGCCAGCGTGGTGTTGTCATAGAGACCCAGATGTGCCGTAGATCAATCTGGTCATGGTCAACCTGAACTGGAAGCAATTAGTTTGCAATTTAAAATAGCATGTAACCAGCAATATTAGCGCTTATAATCTCATTTTGAATTTGGATTACGATCAGGTGTATCCCTGGAGGGTGCGTATCTACCAACTCCAACCTCACCAAGCAGAGCAAACGCAACTTCACTATTTATAGCTTAGTAGGTTTTTTCCTTAGTGGGTTCTGACGCACATTATCGCTAACAGCTTAACCTGTGTTTTAGCCTGTGCTCTGTCACTCTGCCATTGATCTTTCTTCTGCTCTGATGTCCTTTTTCTTTTTGAGTGTCTAGCTCCAGTGTCTGTCATTACTGCATAACTAATCCTAGACTTTATTTCATTTTAGAAAAAGGTCAGATCTTGCTTCTCACTGCTGAACTTTGCTGGCCAGCTCAGTATCATTATAGGGCTCTTTGGCCTATGTGCCATGAATGGTTTATTTGACCACAGTTTATTAAAAATAGCTTTAGAAACAACTGATTTTGGTGCTGATAATATTTCAAATTGCGGATGATGACCATGCAAATATGAAAAATAAGATCCTTTTCCTGTGATAACCTCTTGTTCAGTGCAGTACTTTGGTTGATGACCAAATGCCTTCAAAACTCATGATGTTACTTTCTGCGTCAAACTCTGTGGTTTACACTCATAGACTGTATAAAAAATGGATGTAGTCTCAATGGCATCATCCATTGGCTGCAGAATAGAAGGTAGATGGTCGGCGCCCCATGGATGGAAAACTTCCTGGCATGACACTGCAGTCCTTGGAGCAGTGGCCTGGGTCTAACTCCCTCTAGTCTCATGCTATTCCTTCATCTCTCTTCTGTTTCCACTTCAGCATTCTGTCTCAAATCTCTATAAAGTCATAAAAAGTTCCAAAAATACTCTTTACAAGAAGACCTTCACTTCACATCTTTCTATAAATGTTCTATTAAGAAATGCCTCCACAGCAACAGAAGCAACTTGATTGACTTTCATGAAGGCAACCACTTCTTCCTCTCGGAGAGAAACATCATGTCCTCAGACTCCTGAGGAAAAAACATTTAAAGTTTCAGTTGAGCTGTTCCCAAAAATCACTGCAGCCAAACACAGAAGCTGCAGAGATAATGAAAGTGTAATTTATCTGGTGGCACAAACTTTTGTAATTTGCATGAATTCTCCCCGTGTTAATGTTTTTAAAGTCCAGACCTCATTTGCATAATTTCCATTATCCCATAAGAAGTGGTCCCAGCTTCATAAAGCTGCTCTCTCTTCTCTCTCTCGTGCTCATCGCTCTCTTCTTGTAGAGAAACGGGCTTATTTAGTTTTAAAAGGAAACACACAGTATTAGTGTTGTTCCAAAAGAAATAATCCCCACAGGACAAAATTAACAACTGAGGATTTACAGAGGAAGATGTTTTTCCTGGAGTATTTTTGTGATTTTACACTACTCTCAAACCTCTTCACAGGGATAAATAATGAATGTGTTGCTCTCAGCTGCAGACGCTCCTTTGTTATCAACAAGCTGAGCTGTTTTTTGCTGAGCTAATGCTCTGTGGCAGATATGATCTTTAAAATAATAACGTTTTAAAACAAATACAGCTTTAATGGACTGTATTCACGCACCAGACGATTTCATTGTCAGCCCTGTGAAAAGCTTATTTCTGTCCTATTTGAATTATTTAATATTTTCTCCTCAGGGTCTGCGTGGCCGTAACAATGGTGGCGCATATTGCCAACAAAGAACAGATGCACGCCTTTATTCTGTCACGGAGCAGCTTGACTCTTTCTCTTGCCTCATGTTGTCTTTTCATTTCTCACCCAAACAACTTGCAGCACGCTTGGTAGAAGAAAAATAAAAATAAAAATTCCTCATGACTGGAGAATTTAAAACCTGAAAGAAATTTAGTGCAGATATAATTTAATCAACTTTTTTGTTGGTAAGCGCTGAAAAACATATTGAGTGATGAGCAGACATTGATTCAGCTTCTTTGAAAAGAGTAATTGACGGTTTGGAAAATGCGATTACTTGCTGAGGAAAGCCAGTCAATACAACAAAACTGTCCTTTAGAAAAGTATTCAGCAGAGAATTGCTACAGAAACTCAAATATTGTTGAGCTCACTGCAGGCTTACAATAAGATGAAAAGCTCTGTAAACTTTTTAATGAAGAACTTTTACCATTCAGTCCCTTCTCCTAAAGCATTCTTCACTCTGCTCTCGACCTTCAAACTGAAATTAATAGAAAGGTGAAGCATACAAGACATTTTTCTAATGTATTGTTGAAGTTTACCTCAGCCTGGATCTAAAAATGAAACCAATGCAGAAGTATAAAAACATGCAGTACCCTGGGTGTCCATTTGAGCTTTAGAGGATGGAACTGAGGAATACAAAAGGTAAACACTTCTGTTATAAAAACACATTTATAACATGACCTTCCACCAACTCACAAAACCCACACACTTATAGTCCAGGTATTATGGTCCCTGACCTATACCAGCTGGAGACCATACACACACACACTCACACATACATACAAAACCACAAATGTGCGAAAGGCACAGGAAAACTGCAGTATGTGAGAGCACATTACAAAGAGTGTTGAGTTTCCCCCAAGTGGCAACAAGACAATACAGAAGTGCAAAAATCTGCCGTGTCCACTTGAGGCTGGCTCTGGAAGTGCCATAAGTGACATACACACCAAGCCAAAAAAAAGCCATTTTCACAGCAGAAATTACAAAAAAATGTGTCTGAATCTCACCGTGCGGGAGGTGACCCCACTTCCCATATAGATGTGTCAGCCAATATGCTTCAAAAACCTGTTTCAGAAACATACAGGTGGCGTCAGGGAGACTATGTTCATTTAATATACAGTCTATGGCTGGAGTAGACAACCTTTTCCACGACTCAAACCACATAAGAATACACTCATGCCTAAAGTGCCAATACTTATTTCTTTAATAAAATCAACGGTTGATAGGAAAGTCTCCTTGAATTGGTTTTCCATGCTCAGCTATGCCATGAGAAATGGTTTAACTTCCTTACGTTGTCTGGTTTTTAACAGTGCAGAAAGTTTTGAATATGTTGCTCTGTTTCACATACTTTGCAAACACTGTTTTCAGGTTTGGTCTCAAAAGGACGCTGCCCACTTGATGTCCTACATGTCACACTTTCACAGCAAATGGTGCATATCGCTCGATCTCCAGCCATCTCTGGCAAAAAATTCATACTCTATGATCTAACTGTGTTGCAAAGACTGAACTTGGTTTGTTTGCCTTAATAACAACTCTTAATCTTATTTTGTTTTTTTTTAACCCAATAAAAAATGGATGAAATTGCAAGCTAGCACACTGACTTCCTGAGAGATTTGCAGTGACGCACACTTGCAACATCATGATTTATCATTTAACTTTGTTAAATTTTTTCGTAAAGACATTTATAGTGTGCTTGATTTCTTGTGAAGTGTTAAATAGAATACAACAGAATAGTTTTATTATTTATCTATCATATTTATCTGTCCTCTGCCTTATTGTAATATTCTCTGCGTGCTAACATAAATAGCTTCCCGTGCCAGCTGTGGCAGCCGTGCCCAAGGTTGCCTACCCCTGGTCTATGGTTTTCACACACCTCAGGTCAGCAGGTTGCTGTTACCCGAGACCTGCACCATAGTGACTCAACATGCTTGTCTGACTTCGTTTTGACTGAGGGTACGATTAGGAAGATTAGCTGATGATCTCAGGGATCAGTTTTGGGCTGTAGCCAGTGACCAGGCCAGACCATCTACAGCTCTACAGACAAATAAATCTATTATGCTCCTTTAGCACCAACACCACCCAGCATGTTATAGCTGTTGTAGTTGCAAAGGAGACAGTGCAAAAAAGTTTGGTGCAGATTTATTAAACTATATAATGTGTGCTGATTCCAGCTCCAAGTGTCTTTGGCTCTGAATATCTTTAATGTGATCGGCGGTAGTTAATCTTTGAGGTTTGGGTATGAGAGAGGTTGGGCCTGGTGACATGAATAATTAGCTGAGGTTTCTCCCAACCAATCATCTGCACCACCCGCCTCATTAAGCAAAGAATCACCTTGAGATTATCAGCCCTGCTGAAGCCGCTTTAATTGTAAGTGGAAAAACCTCAGTCCACACGATAGTACTTTTTTATCCACTGCTGGATTAAGATGAAAAACGGTGGGCTGAATATCTCTTTTCACATAAAAAGTGACTGGACTAAGTTGTCTCCGTTGACGGTAGATTTACTCTTGAAGAAAATGACTCCAGGTTTCCTTTAGTTCAAACTGTGCTTGATTCAACATTTTCAGCTTCCCCTGAAAGTGCACAGACTCAGATTTGTCAAAGCGCTCTTTAGCTCACTGATGGATTGTAAGTGAAAAAGCTGAGCTTTCATTGGGCTGTCAGGAGGAGCTGCATACTTCAGCATTTCTATAACCTCTTTAAAAGTGAACAGCTCTATGGTAATTGCCACAGAAGAATTAAAGTAATAAATTACAAGCGCAGCTTTGTGTTGGGCTGTGGGTTCAGATGCTGTAGTGTGAGGCAGACATATTCATTTAGTGAGGTTCACAGCGTTCTAACATCGACATCAAGTACAAATATATGTTTCAAATAAATGTATTATTAAATGAGCAGTGCTTCTGACTCTGAGGACGGAGTCGATGTAACAGGGGGCAACTCCACTGCCCGCAAAAATATCTGGATGCATTAACTTCTTGACTGTTTATAAACAGGAAGTTACATTTCAGCAGTTCATTTTATCTCCATTCAAATAAGTGAGGTTGGATTCTGAAACTGCATTTAATAAATCACAGATACAGATACTGCCCTCTGTTTCAGTGTAAAATGTGACCCTGTTAACTGGTAACTCTTAGCTGACAATCAAATGCAATCACATCACTGCCTGCTCTCATGTTTCCTCAATTATTGCCCCCCTGATCAGTCTCCTCCCTCCTCTCTCCTACTCCTTCGAGCACAATTATCGACATCCTTCGATATGGCGACTCAGAAAGTATTTCCGGTGTCGTGGAGGAAAGAGGTGAGAGGAGACTGTGGTTTATCGCTTTATCGCTGAGATGCATCCTATGTCCATATTGTACAGTCCATGGTCCTACCACAGCAACATCTAAACAGGATGGAGGCAATCCATTTGTTAAAATATGGTCTCTTTGTTTTTCATACATATGCTCTGTAGTCTTTATGCAAATAGGTGATGTTTTGGTAGATACCCTGTGGATTGGACTGTAGTTTATGGTTATGTAGGGTGGTTATGAAGCAGTTTTACCCAGTAGTGTTAATTTTTGATGCAGATTGGTTAAAGTCCCAAAATGAAGTGATGTTAAGAAGCAGCCTGTTCACACATATTACATCAAATCAGTCCAGCACATGCTGACACTGGCAAAAATACTAGTCTTAGACTAGACTAAGACTAGTCTTAATACTAGCTTTCTGACTCAGCAAGTTAGTCATTATGGAGGATATTCTGAACATGGATCCTGTCCTACAATCCAGGCCACAGCAACAGCTGCTGAGTGTATCCCCAGTCTTTACAAAAGTCATGTACACTGTTAACAATGAAGATAAAGGTTTGCCACATTCGTGCAACACCATTTTTGCATCCTGCTCACCATGTCAGGATTCTAATTCACAAAAGCTCATTTAAAATTTCCCCTTTACATGTCACTTTCTGCATTTTCATATTCAGATCCAAATACATGCTTAAAGGTCTTATGTACTCTCTGATCTCTGAGGCTGCAGTGTGGTATACAGCTCTGAAGATGCTGAGTAGTCACTTTGTTTGAATCTCTCAAAAGTAAAAGTGGGAGGCTTTGGCTTAGATTTACATTTTAAGATAGAGAATTTGGGAGGGTGTTATATCTTGGATATTTTGGTATAAATAACTTGTCTTCTTCCCTCATCTGCCATTTCTCTTTCACTTTGATAAACAGAAATTTCTTTGGGGAGAAGAGGAGAGCTCAGAAAATATTTATAAAATCAGTGCAGCACTGTGTCCTCTGCAATGCTCTACTTAAAGTAAATTAAAAAACATTAGACGCAATGGCACATGAATCTTTTATGACCTTGAGAGAGCAGATACAGTGAAAGACAAAAGAACCTCTCCTCATAGAGCTTTCAGGGCGCTCTGATCAATCAAACGTCGGTCAGAAAGAGTCATCTCTGTGCAGAATCTTAATCTGAGTGTCTGTGACTCAGCTGGTGGGTTTCAGGAGAACATCAAGTGGTGCTGTGTTGTGCTGTAATATATAAACAGATGTGCTGAGCTGCAGAAATAGTCAGAAATAATTTAGCTAAAGCTTTGTTTAATAGTAACTACTGACAGTTGGTTAGAAACGTTTTGCTTTCAAACCCTTGATCTGTCTGAAAATTAGATTATTCCAAAAATCCTCCCCTGTCCTGTTATAGGATGTGAAGCAGGTATGACCTTGATGGGTGCAGATTTATTGCACAGGTTAAGCTATGAGTGATGTCATACCCTTTCCCTAATCAAGACGTGTTTATTTTACTGATAAAGCGTCACCCTCCCGCAAGTTAGTACAGTTCACAACAGAACAGGTTTCTTGTGTTTGTGGAAAGCAGACAGTTGAAGTAACTGGAGGCAGGCTTCATGGCCTATACTGCTGCTACACACTAGGAGGAGCTCCAAATATTTTGGCTCTACAGTTTGTAAACATCCATTACTTTCTTTTTGATATATAATGTCAGGTCTATGGCCATAAGTTTAGTTTCCCAACAATTATACTATCAGAGGAGCTGTAGATCAGATTTTGCTCTGTCCCTGTCTAATCTGAACATCTGCTGTCTGTCACACACACTTTTTAAGCAGTAGCTAACTCCCACAGCCCTTTATCGTTTACTCACTGGTGATAAATACACTTCCGTATTTCAATGCACATCTTAGAATCATTATAAAACAGCACAGCTTGCTGGGAATTCATTTCCAAAGCAAACCTCACCCAGGCCTGTATCAGTCATGTCTCAGGGTGCCTCGTGTAAAAAATTAGCATTTGATTATTTCTCTTTCTCTCCTTCTCCCTCCATCAGCAACGCTTTTCCAACCATTTTCAAGGACTGTGGATGTAAATGAGGAATCTAGCTAACAAACTGTTATCAATCTGAAAGGTCTCAGTGGGTTTTTGTGTATTTTATGAGTCAATGAAACCGCTCTTCATCAGTGCAAATTAGATTACACTCAGCACTGATACATGTGGTGAGAAATACAATGTTGAGAGAATCAGTGGGAGACATTCGAGGCTTTGGAGGAGGAATGATTGGACGTTATCACACTGCTAAAGCTGTACATAGGATTTTTTTTTAAATGTCTCCATCCACAGTGAGACCTCCTCCTTCTCTTTATCTCCAGCCACATTCGCTGTCAGTCAGTTCATTTCTCTTTCTCGTGCCTGAGGTTGATGTCAGATACGGAGAGCAGCACTTTAAAGTAGCACACCTGCTCTTCTTTTCCAAAAGTTTAAATGGGAAACGGTCTGAGAATCCCAATAGCCTCAGATCAAATGAATGGTGGGGATTTTAAACTCTTATCTCTCTCAGTCAGTCAGGTTGGAGTTGGCGCCCGCTACATAGACGCAGAGAGAGGACTGCGGCCTCAGAGATCCTCCCAGCTACACCTCTGGCTGCAAAGGAAACATGGACATACATATTTTATCCAGTATGTCACGATATTTTTTTAGTTTTTAACAGAAATGTTTCACTAATGCTGGATTTTGCTGGTTCTTTGCTATTAGACATTTATGTGAAAAGTAAATCTGACTGCAGCATTTAAGGGAGGGAATTTGATTTTTAAGACAGAGCGTTAAACCCCCTAATCCCTATTTTCTGCTGCCGTCGTCCTGGAATGATTTTTGACAGGTATTAAAAGTAGTTCTGCTGTTTGAAGTTCTTTTTTAGAAAGCTTCAGTGAACTTGGAGGTAAGTAGGGACTTTGAGAGTTGGAGCCACAAAAAACAGGCATAAATCTTTTCAGCTGTGCGTGTTTAATCAGCCTGTGAATGGAACATTTCAAAAAGAGGATGGTAATTTCCATTAAATTCCTCAGTGAGAGGGGTTTGATGGAGATGGCTGCTCTGCATGTCAACCAGAAATGTGATTAAGTCTGAAATATTCTTTGTGGATTGAAGAACCCTCGTTGAGACTCACTAACATATTCGCTTTCCAGTTTTGCATTCTACCATAGAGAAAAGGACAGGAGAGAGGAAATGATATGGTTTGAATCGCCCCTATTTGAGCACAAATTTACATTCCTGAAATTCATGGTAAATTTTTCTTTCAACTCCAATAATGCAGAATATATATTGCATATAGGTGTGACTGATTTTTGCCAACTCTCTGCTTGTTGAGAGTGGAAGTAAGCAGTGACTTAGTTTTTCCTCCTCATGTAAATCTATCTGCAGCTTCATTACCTTCACACTTATCGCCTGAATTGATAACCTGTTGTTTCTATTTGCCTTTTTTACCTTCTCATTTTGAAACAGCTGTCCCTTTTTTAATCCAATACCCCATTCAAAGCCCTCATTAGTTTCTAAGAATGTAACTTCTCTTTTAAAAAAAAGTAAGCCATGGTTTATCTTCTCTGTGCAGTTATACAACCTTTCATTTATAACAAAATACTTTCATTATTCAGTTACAATCCACACACAAAAAATGTCCTTCCACAGAAAGTTTTATGTAATGGTTTAAAGAATTACAATCACCTGGTGTCCTTGTGCGTTTGTGACAAGAATGTGCAAAGACTGAAATTTAAACAAATGGAAAATGATGCAAATGTGACCTTTCAGAAGGTGTCTGCTTGTATAAATGCATAAAACAACTTCAGTGAAAATCATCTTATTTTCATCCCCCAGAATTTATGTAACTGATCATCATTTCTCACCTCTCCGTTCTGATTTAAAAACAAAACAAAGAGCCAAATTTGCAGCTCTGAGAGGCTTTAATCTCAGCAATGTTTTCAGCTAAATACAAACATGAGCGTGCTAAAAAACAAAAAAAAATGCAAAAGTTTGCTCTGTTTTTAAAGCTTTTTTTAATCTTAATACTTTAAATACGGGTAATACATAGTGAAGAGGGAGCAGACAAAATAAAATTCCAGCAGGTTAAAAACAAAAAAGTCCTGCTTACAGTGAAGGAATTCTCATTGTCACAACAACCTATTCACTTTACATCACACGTATTATTAATATATAAAGATATAAACAAGTTAAAACAATATATTAGATGTAAGCCTTTTTTAAATGGTTCATTTCAAAGTTGTCTTTAAAACTCCATGCTGTTCATGTTCATTTCACATTAGCTGAACATTTCTACTGATGGTACAGTTAGAAAAGGTGAACAGGACTTTTGTGTGAATATTTTATGTTGATATTTTATCATTAACACTTATGGTTTTAGTGACTTTGTTGTGAACAGCAACTCAGAGATGTTGTCACCAGCTTTGCTATGTAGCCTGGACAAGCAGGACAAGTGGATGTTGCTACAATTCCCCCAGAGGTGGTTAGGGTACAGGAGCTCCTCTGGCTGCTCTCACATTTGAGCTGGCAACTGTTATTATCAAACTCTCAACTTTCACCAGCTTGAGATGTGAAGTAACATTTTTTGCCACAGTGTCAACAGGCAGAAGTTAAATGTCCCAGACTCTTTTACCCACTGATTTAATATGAAATGTGTGATCAGGTTGCCCCTTAAACTGTGAGGGCTGTAAGACATGAATTTTGATTATTTAAGAGTTTTGACCAATCAGAATCAAGCATTAAACACAGCTGGTTCTGATAAACAATCAATAAGTTACTGATGACGCTATAGTGGGAATCTAATTAGTTGTGTATTTAAAAAAGTAAATTTTATATAAATAAAAGTCAAGCTGTGTTTTCAATGGAAGTGTCTTGACCAGGGGTCTGCAACCTTTATTATCGAAGGAGCCAATTTGCTTCATCTCACTTGGATTCATGTCATTCCAGAGCCACAAAATCTAGTTTATCCTCACAAAAGGCCATAGTTGTTAGAATTTTAAACATAGTTGAAATATATTAAAAATGTATCCAAAAAAGAAGTTTTCTGAATTTATGAAATTGTAGAACTACAAAATGAAGAGTTGAATTTGATAACAAAGCCTTTATTGATAATGTCGCTCTACTCTCCATTGTTTTTTGTTTTTTTTTATTGTCTGCTAATTTTTTGCCATCAAACTTGCCATATTAAGCTGGCATGTTGGCCATTAAATGAATGCATTCACAAAATTGAAAACTGGTGGCTGTTGCTGTGGTAGGAGGTAAAGTAGGGGGGTGGCAGGCTTTATTGCAAGATGTGATGCATATTTAGCTCAACAAAATGTTGAATTGTGATTTGGTTCAGTGTCAGGGTTTGGTTAGGGTTAGTGCGTTTAGGGTTATGTAAGGGTTAGTAGGGTTAGGATCAGGGTTAGAGTTAGTAGGCTAAGGGTTAGGGTTAGTGTGTTCAGGGTTAGGGTTAGGATTATCATGATATTGTTAGTGTCAATTTCATCACTAATACCCTTTGTAAGAAAAATATTTTTTTATTATTAATTATATGTATCCCAAGCCACTAAGAGATACTGCAAAGGAGTCATAGGTAATAGACCCCTGGTTTATACTGAATGTTCAAATTTAGTAACTTCACAGTAAGTTATTGTGCCAAATACAGAAGTTTGACCCGTAAATGCTTAAGAAAAAGAGAATGTGATCTCAAAAGTGACTTTGACTTGTTCCTAAGGGAATATCTGTCAAACTATTTCAGTGCTTATTGTACAAATCATCAATCCACACATCTTAAAAAGAATCACAGTTATACCTTGATGTGTCATTTGTTGTTTACATTTACCTTGGCTTCATTCATCATGCATGATTGAATTGTTTGTCACACACACTTATACAGAAAATAAAGCGTGAATTCTCCAAAAGTCCTCTTGAATTTTTCTCTTTAAACTATTCCCTATAGAATGCAAAAAGACTCTGGTAGATACTTGGATTTAATGAGCATCCTTATGAAGTTTCTCTATACCTTCCATAACAGCTTTGTTAGCTTATGTGGGGATATAAGACACACATGATGAAACTGTTGGGCCACTTCCACAATTTTATTTAAAAAAAAAAATGTTAAAGTCTTGCCTCATGCACAGGCTGCACACTGAGGTCTTTTTGCATGGAATGATATCATCTTCCCTAATTCTTTCTCGTGGATTGTTTCATAAGATTTAACATCTCAGTGATTTAAGTATGCTGGAATACCCTCATACAGCCTCATGCAAAAGACATTAGCACTCAGAGACTCTAAGACACAGCCTTCATCATTCCCAATAACACAGGGCTGGTGCATTTATTTCTTTCATTCTTTTAATGTGCAGATGGGTAAGAGATCCATCCTGCTGGAAAAAAAGTAGATAGTGGTGTTGTCAGCCGTCTGCCTCGGGGCTGATCTACATTTCAAATCATGAGAATGTATAATACTTCAGTTTACAATTTGATCAGAAAAAAATAGGCTTCATTTCATTTTACTCCAGTTTCTGGCTCTCAGTGTTCATATACATGTAGCCAGGGACAAATGTAATGTAACATACAGTCAGCAAAGCTAAGAAAGCCAAGCAGGAGCAAACTGGAGAGTTAAGACCAAAACATGGCGTGAAAAAACCACATGCTTCCAACTTTGGAACCCTTCACCCAGAGGATAAAATTCTACACCAAATTAAAGATGCAGAAAAAAAGATATGTGCAGGAAATGGTCAAGAATGATAATATTTAAAAGCAAATGCCAAATGCTATACCTTGCTTCTTGTAACCTGAATAAATCCTGACATTGCTATTTCCTCCCATTGCATGATTTGGTTTTTCTGGACACTTCCTCGCCATGTTGAAATCAAGCTTAACAAGGTGACTCTGTCCAGCTGGCCTGAACATTTTGTGTAGCACATTATTGTGAGAGACAGGAATGTGATGAAAAATACCAGAATGTTGTGCAAGATATGAAATGCCTTACAGAGTGCCATGGTAAAATGTGGGACTTGTTCAGAGTTGAGGGATTTTTTGGGTCATGTAATGAATCATATAGACTGCTTTGTTACCTTACCCTATATCAGTACGTGTAGCCCTGTTGTGTTGCCACCATCTCCAATTCTGTTATTATGCACAGTTAGAAGAAGTTTAAGCACTATGATTACCAGGAGTTCAGGTTTAAAATTATACAATATTCTCCCTTCATTGTGATCTACACAATGTGAAACCAAGTTCTTCTGCTTGTTTTTTTTATTTTTAATCTTTATTTTTTTTTAAGTTATATATTTTCTTCTTTGGCCTTCTGCTTATTATTCAAAGTAAAAGTGTCATTTTGCAAACTGGTTAATCACAACATGCCATTAGAGACTAGTAATCGTTTTTTCTCATTCTTCAGTAAACAAAATCACAGAGAGCAAACACCATCCAACCCCCTGCAGATAATCCGTTTAACTCCTTGTATCTGAAGCTTTATTAACATAAATATAGTGTACATCCAGAGGGATCTATTTTTATGCTAATGAATGTAATTAAAGGAATAATCTCATTCATAGTTTTTCAAGCAGATAATCTAGAATTTGTCAAACATACTGTGCAAATATTTTTCAGCAACATATTTCAACAGTGATCACTTAAATATGAAAATCTGTCTTTGGATATGTTACTTAAAACATATTATGTTAATAAAACATTGCACAAAAGATCCCAAATCTCTACAGTTTTAACATTTCTTTAAACTAATAAAAACATTTTTGACAAAAGCCTTTATTGTACCTAGATCATTATTTCTGGCAGTTTTTTGTAGCCTTTTTTTATTTATTGCAGTTTTTATAACTAAAAATTTAAAAAAAAAAAAATCAACAAAAAACATCTACTGCCACATACCGTGATGTTTCTAATTATATTAACTTCTGTTTTTGCAACTTACACGAGAAAGGCTTCTGTTTGAAATGAAAAACGCAAGAAAAAAAAGACCGGATTATGTGTCTTTATACAGTGTACTGTAGTTGTGTTTGTGGTGATTTATCTCAACCGTTAATATTAATAAAACATACCTTATTTTTTCTCTTTTCACCAGTAATGCACACTGTCCTCAGCTTCTTCCCATGAAGCAGTAACATTAACGCTTGCCTCAAGCCGGCAAATCTGATTGGTCGGTTTTGAGAGTTCTCGCGATGTCTCGCGGTACTGCTGATCCTTCAGTGAGAGGCAGACCCTGAACTGTATTCAGTCGCTGTTGTGGCTCGGAGGCAGCACAGTCAGCCAGTCGGTGTCGTTGGTTGGTCCGCTATCAGCCTGAGGTGAACCAGGACTCTCTCAAACCAACCCACCGACTGAAATCAACTCCCACGGGCGTCTCAGAAGCTACTCCAGGTCTGCGCAACATCTTTAATCCTGCAGGTAAGGCTGCTAACGTTAAGTCTTGTCGGCTCTCTCTGTCCAGACACTCATTTGCAGAGCTAGCTGATATTTTCACAGTTTCACATCAAGAAAGCAACATTTAAATCTCAAAAGGCTTCGTTTCCTCCTCTGTAGCGTCTTACACTTCATAAATAAGTCCTGAACACTGCCTCCAGCTTGTCGCCTGGTGTTACGGGGACCAGAGGCGGACTGTGAGAACTTCAAAGCTGACTGTTGACTCTGTCTGAGGAATGTAAACCCCAGTTAGCTTCTATGCTAACGATACATCTGCTTAGTATAAAGTAGCTGTTGGCAGCCTCACTAGCTTAGCTGGCTTAGTCTCCTTCCAGCCAAAGAGGAAAATAAAAGCGTTTTATATGACTGTCCTGTTAGAGAGGTGGTGTTGTGGTAGCTACACGAGGGAGCAATGACAGGCTTTTTGTGAATGGACCAGAAACTGACAAACTTAACTTCTGCCACTGGTTAGCTTCAGCCACTCAGTCATGTGCGGCTTTACAGCTGGTTTTCAGTTTTTTTTTTTCAGCTTAAGTGCAGCTACTTTTCGGTGTTATATTATTGTGGACGTATAGTGTCACTCTTTGTGTGCTGTAACTTCAAGGATACTCCCCACCACCGTGATATTTCGCCACGCATCTCTGCAGCTGTCCTGTTATTACAGACCTGAGGTAGAAGACCATTTATGTGCACTTAGCTTGAACTGTGTATCCAGTACTTTCCAGTCTAGTCCCGCCTTCTTTTGTAGCTTTACAGCTGTTAACAGGGTGCTTTGTTCAGGCTATTTCTGGATGCTTTCTTATGTGTCTATATCATAACTGTCCACTGGGTAAAATAATGTTCACACTGATTGGGATTGGTGTACCTATGATGCTTGGTGTATGTTATAAAACTAGTGTATACAATTCATATTAACTATGCCTACACAGATAGTTGAATACAGTGTAACTGCTTACTGTTAAGTGACTTATTATTGATGTATTTTACTTCACAAATATACAAGATGCAATGTAGAAATTAAGCTAAGTAACGATAAAATAAAAAGAAATAAAAACTTAACCTGTAAGACAGCACAGACATTGTGCAACTGGCAAAAGGTCTCTTTCAATGTGAAGACTGTTCATGTTAGGACTATTGCTGAAGCATGTTATGGCTGAAAGGTTCCTGACAGGGGAGAGGAAAAATCCTCATCCTATTTTACTTCTGTGCTTTAAAACCTTTGCAGTTTCATTTTATAAAAGAGGCATCATGCAAATTATTGCCACTAAGGGACAGTTTGTAGAAAGTAGGATATTTGACATTTTGTAGTGTCTGAATCTAGACTGAAATGCTCCCTTGCTCACTCCTCCTGTCAGTGGAAGCGATCAAACACGTCTATAAAAACAAATCCTTTCATGCAAAACAACATGCCCTTTCATCTTCTTGGTCTTCATGTAATACAGCCGCTCACTAAATCCCAAAAAGTGTAAATTACTAATCTGTTTATTCTTTACTTCTGGAGAAATATGCTGGTGCAAGATGACAGCCTCTGTAAAAGGGACCCTGCTGGTTACAAAGGTTTATTTTAAGACCAGAAAAGCAAAACAGTTTTTACATTAAAGTTTCTACAATAATTTAAAAACGCTATTCATATTCCTTTTCCAAATGCTTCCTAAATGCTTCACATTACATTTAAGATTTTCCCTGAAAACAAAAGACATTCATGCTGTGCCAAATACTCTTTTCTTTAAATACTGTGATTTGTGACATTAAGATTTAATTGTCATGAAGTTGTTTTTGAAAACATTAGCATGCAGACAATTTTGATGCAGATTCTGTAATCGATTGTAATTATATTATTATGCTCTGGTACTTCTGTTCTGAGTAACATGTAAGTGCACATATTTGATTTGAATAGACAGTTAATGAGAGTAAAGATGTGTGTTTTCAAAGAACTTGCAGTAATTAAGTCTGCTGGGCTGGACCTTTCTGTTTGTACTCCTCTGAATCTGAATTCTTCACAAAAGACCACACTAAGGAGTGTCCTTGGCTCCTCTTGTGTTCCCAATGCATCATATGCCTGTGCTTTCAAAGAGTGCAATGAAAGGAGCAAGTGGAGCTGCTTCGTTCGTGTAGTTTAGAGAGGTTACGTGTAACGCTATAATGATTTTTTTTTCCTTTCAGCATTCTTTTTTTATAACAAACTAATTTGAAGGTAATATGTCAAACTCCTCCACAGGGGAGTTGTTTTTTATTACAGTGGCTGACTATCAAATACCTCAAATGCTTCTCATTTTGCTAAAGAGCCAGCTGTAACACGTTCAAATGCTGCTTAAATTCCTCGCTTATCGAGTACTGTGTCTTCACTTACATCTAACCTCTCTGGATTTATGCTCATTGACAGGTTTTACATTTAAATATCTGGCAGAGGTCAAGACTAAAAACTGCTCAAACTGAACACTGCATATCTTGTACCAGACAAGAACAAACTGCATCGTTTACTGATTTACTCTGTTGTAATCACAGATTGTTGACACAGTTCCCAAATACAGTGAATAAGAAAGTAGGTGTGGGATCAAAAGAGGGAAGTCCACCCAAATGAAAGAGAAAGGAACTCTTAAAAAGCAAAGAGATTGATTCCAAAAGAAGTCAAAAGCAGATATTAGAGACAGCGATTCCATTTGTGGAAAAGACACTTTGCAGTGATGTTGCAAATCACATATCCTGCATCTCTGACACCTTAAAATCAAATTTGCTCCAGGATTACACCTTATCTTTCACATACAGAATGATACTTTGTGAAAAACAAACTCATGTTAAAATCACAGTAATCAACCAACAGCCATACTAGTGTGTGATAATAATTGTCTTGTGCATCAAAACAGAGCAGACATAGTAAAAAAAAAAAAAAAAAACACTGTTAAACGACAAGCAGCTACCATTATACATCCCATCTCCATTAAAATCCCATTACACACCCTTTTTGTTCAGACTAATAAGTAGAAGTGTTATAACTGCCTCTATTTCAACTGATTTTAGGGAATATTGTGTTGGTATAGAAATACATTTATTTGAATTGAAATTTGTTCTCTGCAAATGTGACAGCTGTTTTACAATCGACTTATCACACCTGGATTTTTTTCTAATACATTTTCAGCGCGCTACTTTGCTGACCCTTTTTAACCATATGATACCATGGCAACATCAGACACAAGATAAACTCAGGCAATTTCTCAAGAAGCAAAGAATTTATTGGCGACCTGTTCAGTTTCCCAGGGACCCGCTTAAATTACCACTCTTGGGTTCATGGGACTCACTGGCTGCATTAGAAAACAATCAGCTTCACTGAATATGAACATAAATTTCCAAAAATGATGCAGTTGTTTTGGAAAATAAGAAAAGAAAAGTCAAATTTGTCTCATTTAAACACCCATATTGATTTTGTAGACAAAAATCAACCCGCAGAGTTGAAGATACCCCTCCTAGAATACACCAGGAGATTCTGAGGTGGAGTTAAGACTCAAAAAATGTAACTTTGTGTGATTCAGATATTAGACTGAAATATGAGATATATAAATGGTTATCTGAAGCTTTCATGCTTCAGTTGTGAACAATGATATCATGGCAGCCTTTCTCTCAACTTTGGCAACCAACATTGATCACTGGCAGCCAGCCTGGCTACAGTTTCTAAAAGTTGCCGTTGGGCGCTGTCTGGTTTCATTTGGTGCTCTGGATTTACACGTGAACCAGAAAGGCAGTGAAGTGAAACAGACACAAAGCATTTTTTTCTTCCCGTAGTGGAGAGTGAGGAGGAAGAGACACATTTGAGAGCTGGGGGGAAAGAGCGATATTTTACATCGTATGAATAAAAAATGTATTCTCGTGTGCTGATGTTTAGTACACTCTCATAGGGATAGTATACCACGGTTTCCTGCTACTGTCTACACCTTCACATAGATCTAGTGGTTTCTGCACGTAATCCAAATGTAGAGTTTCTGTCAATAATAAGTGCTTTTACTCAGATTGAACATGATAGTTAGGCTACAGTCTTAGTGTGTGTGAGTGTGTATTAAAGTGAGGGTTACCTACACATAATCCCACCTTTATAGGTATGTTCTTGTGTTTTCTCTTTGTCTCCTACACACTGCATATTCACACTTTTGATCTTCACACTTTGAGCCACAGAAATAAAAACGCACCCAGCCACACACACTCTGCAAGTATTCACACGGAATCAAACGCTCACTGGTTTCTGTAAAATCTGCTCATTATTCTGTTTCTCTGAGTAAACCTGTAGAAAAATCTACTGTACGCTATCACGTCACCTTCTTTCACTGCTCATCTTTTTCTAGCGTTTTCTTATTATATTCTCTGAATTTGATATGAACGCTGTGTGTTGTTGAAGCAGTAAACATGGGATAGACAATCTTGTTTGAAGTAATGTAACCATTGTCATACCCTGATGCTAGTTTCCTGGTTTGCGTGTTGGTTTTTGAGAATTACTGCTTTAAACTACTTACTGACTAAAGCTGCTTAAAACAAGCTGATCCCCTGGTTTGTACCAGCTGGCTGATGATAACGTGAAAAAAATATACGTCTATGTGTGCATGTCTGTGTGTAATCCAAAAACCAGATTAGTGACAATGATTGGAAATTGGAATAAGAAGTTTATTCATGGTTTATGGTGTCAAAGAAGTTTATGGCTGGGGCAAATGTTCCAAAATAGACTCAAAAACAAAACCATGGTCCTCAGAGTGAGAATCTGAACTATTTTTGCATGTTGGTAGATTTCAGTAACACTGGCAGGAGTTGGCAGCTTGCTAATTAGACAGACGAATAACCAGAACTCAGAATTTAGAGGAATGCCCAGAGGAGAAATGCAGTTTATTTTCTCTGTAATAAGTCAGTGAACTCTGATAAACGCGTTTGGGAAAGGAAGAGAGTTTGAATTAAACTGACCAACAATCAATTTAGGCATTAAGAGCAGTGAAATCCATAAATGTCAGCACCTGGCAAAGTAATCCTTTACTCTCTGGTATTGATCAACAATTCTTCCCGCCCCTCTTAGACGTATTAAGGCCATTTTATGTGTTAGTACAAAATACAGCTTTTCAGGAGGAACTCCCACAACTGAAAACTGCATAGAGGAAAATTTTCTGAGTCTCTATTAGGTGTGGTGCAAAAAATCAACACAGCTATATACCCTGTTCCTGACTTATGCAAGACAATTGTGGTATTCCTTACTTACTGCCAACTACTGATACGTAAATATAAAGATAATTCAGCTTTCTAAATGAGTCTTTTTTCCAGTTTGAGTCAGTGTCACTTCTTTTTGACTCCTTCTGGCAATAATTTTTATCTTGTGCTTTAGCTTCTTATAATTTTTAATTCTTCAGTTAATAAGAAATCCAAGGGTGTCATTTTACTGCAGAGCTGCATTATACATGATGTTATTATGGACAATTTATTGTGAACATCAAATCTGTTTCTGTTAATTTTAAAGGGGAAATATCATGCTGATCTCTGATTTAATACTTACATATAATATAATAAGTTTGAAAACAAGACCTTTCACCCCCTGAATTTTCAAAAAATTAGATATTGTATTTTTTCTGATATCCTAGAACGAGATTTGATGCCTCTGAAAATAGGTCATTGCCAGTTGGCCGCGAGATTTCGACAGTCGTGACGACACGAGGATCCTCTCTTTTTATTGGAGTAATCTGATAAAGCAGCTCCTCCTCTGTGATGTCAGTTAGTCACACAACCGCCACCGAGGGATACACCCACCAAGAGCCGAGTATAAACGTATAAACTATACATGTTACAGTACCGGTTTGACTCACCACACTGAAGCGTCCTGAGATGATCTGTGTCGAGGTGGATTTTCTTCCTCCTGAGCTGCAGAACCATCTGGGTCTGACTGGGGTCCATAACAAAAAGGACATATCCTACACTCTGCCATTTTATTAGTGCTATCAATGCCTTACGGTAAAGTTTTGGCAAACAGCAAAGTCGCTCGGTCTGCTCCATTCAATGTGGCGATTTTGTAAATACTGCCATGCTGCAAAAACCGCCCCCTGGCTCTGCCCCCTCCGCCCCTCTGATAGAACTGACCAATCAAAGCACAAAGGGCTGTGACGTTGCGAGGTTACTGGAGGTCATTCTCGAAACAGAGCGTTTCAACGAGATCTTCAGAATGGTCTAAAATGAGGATATTGAGAACGCTATTGTGGGGCAATGAAGGAACTAAATGACTTGTACTGAGGGCAGAAATGCTTTACAGGCATCCTAATCTGGCATAGTGAAAAGGAGAAACAAGCATGATATGTCCCCTTCGATTTAATTTACTCAGTCCTATACTCTCCATATTGAATCCTAAGTTTTGCATTTGGTCATAACTTTGGTGCAAAACAAACTATTTAATTAACATCACAAAGTAAAAATCGGATCTACTTGTCTCTGGTCAAAACTGGTTAAAACAGGATGGATACAGGAAACACATTCAACAGGGTGTTGGTGTGGTCTAGTGGTCTCTGTTGTGCGCCCCATGAGGCAAGCCCCAGAGCAGGCAGCCCAGGGTCAGTCCATCCTGTATATCATTTCCCTCTCAGTGTTTCCTACTCTGCTCTATCCTGTCCTGTCCTCCAGTTAAAGACATAAAAAGCCCCAAAACTGCAATGAAATAGTTATCGTAAGTGAACTATGGTGATGTTCGTTCTCTCATGTCTTTTAAAGTCTGAGTTATTGTGATTATGTGGCTCTAAGTATGTTACGGTCCTCTTCTCTTGCTCAGTTTGTTTTTTTCCTCAGTGAAAATGAATCGCAGGACCTTATCTAGCGCTATCTGCTGAATTTGGCAGAGTGCAGCTTTATGTCGCCGTGCTTTGATTTATTGATGACGTATGTCCTTCCAGAGCCATTTCAGTCTCTTCTCTGATGAGTGCCCTTAATCAGCACATTTCACCACACTGCAGAAAACAGCAGAGTGTCCTTGTGGCTCAAGTTCTCTCTTCTTGTTTCTAACACTTGGCCCTTTTAAAACATAAAGGAGAAAGGGACAAAAAGCTGTTGAATGCTTGAAGTGTTGTATATTTAACTTCACTTTTTTTTTTTGCACTTCTTCTGTGGCTCTTCTGCAGCAGAGTGGTAGCAGAGTGGAAACTAGATATGCCACTTGCAGCATGTTAGGTCCTTTGCTGTTGTAATAACCAGCCTTAAACCTGGGGCAACTGCCAGCTGTCTTTGATCCACCTGCACTCTGAACGATCCAGTCAGCTATGAAGACTATCCTTCCCTGTTATTACACTGTAATGCCAAGTCTAAAAATTAATGTCTCAGCCTAATTGCATACATTAATGTGGACAGTCATCTGCCTGAAGCTTGCAGATTGAAAGAACTGGCTGAAACGTGTGTCGACTCAGTAACACTTTCAAAGTACTAATGTTTATCTGTAATGTGGGTTTGGCTCCAGCAGCTCTGCCTGTGAAAAGATGCCAACAGATGTTTGGTGTAACTTTTCATCTTAGATTCTGTGTATCGAGATCACTCTACGGGCCATTAAAACAACATCAACATCTATTGTTATCAGCTAAACATTAATTTTGAATGTTGAAACACATTGAACAGAGAAAGCTAATGAAACATTTATTTTCATCTGTGTTTACAGGACTTCTTTTTGGAGTGTGTTTATCATCTTAATTAAGCTTTAAAGGAAAGGTCTGCATGCTGCTTGAGTCTTTCCTCACACTCTGGAGGCTTTCCCATCTGTTTCCTACCAACAGCCCAAAAAAAGATAATGCTGACTAATCATTAGCAGATTTAGATAATGTTTTTCATATTTATTTTCATGTGGTGTCCTAAGCATTCATTATGAAGTCTAATCTCTGAACTTTCAGGTTTGTGTACATATAAATGCTACTTCACTGAAAACTAATGATCACTTATACTCACTCTTCTTCTTCCCTAAGTCATGATTATTTGCTGGTAGAAGTTAAATTCTTGAAGTGTCAAAAAGGATTGGGCAAAATTCCAAACTAGAAATGATTAATAATTAAACATAATCATTTTCGCTAGATAGCACCAGAACACCTAAGTAAGAGATGTTATCAATGTCCAAAACGCCCCATTGCCATGCTTCCACCCTGCTACCCTGATGTAAAAAAAACAAAACAAAACAAAAAAAAAACAGATAACATCTTGTGGCACAGTAGTGATTTGAGCTAGAAATGGTGATACAGTTGTAATAATGCTGGATCTGAATGAACTACTCATTCAACCAGACAATGAGTAACCAGAACAGGCATGTGGACACTAACCTTCAAGTAGGACTAAGAACTGATGGTGCTCTCTCTGCCACTATTAGTCACATTTGGCAAACCAATGTAGCATTGTTTACTTGTAGACTCTGATGCTGTGTTAAACTGTTAAATTAATTTGTGTTGAATTTTTTATAGTTTAAATAATATGAAATGATATGAAACCAACATCGCAGTGTTGTTTCAAATCCCAAAGGCTGCAATTAAAATAAAATAAGTAAATAATTAGAAAAAGGTTTCATGTACACAAACCTGGAGGTAATATAATAACTTGTACTCATTCTTCCTTAAAACCAGCAGATGTCAATATGCTGATTTTTCTGATAAAAATGTTACATCTAAACTAGGCTTGAAGTTTAATCAATCAGTCAGTTTTCTTCTGGGATTGTAATAGTTAAATAAAGATGTGTTATTCATATCAGTTCATGCACCAGTTCATCTCATTTTATCATAATATGTAGGCCTGGCCTAAAGGAAAGAATCGTTCATATGTTAACAGTACCCTTTGCCGTGTAGGTCATACTATAAAATGATTTCGTGACTGATGCTGAAGATAAACGTCCCCCCGTATTTAATCGCAATCACAATATGGGTCCAAAAGAAACGCAGTTAGATTATTTTCCAAATTCTTCAGTCGTTCCTTTGGGCAACAAAAAAATCCTTTGAAATTATGAGGAAATTAGTGGGGATGTACCCAGCCAACTTGTGCCATGATACCAATGTGATATCTGGTGTTTGGTATCGGCTGATTCCAATGCTAATCCAGTCTGATACCAGTATTACTTTAACATTCTCTAACAGCTTTTTGTAAACAAAAATAAAACCAAAATGTATTTATTCTTATTAAAAATGCACAGACATGCTAGGGTTAATGTTGTACACGCTTTGCAAACACAGAAGAACACAGAACTGAGTTTAATGCATCTGACTGATGGTCCCTACAGCTCTTTGTCAACAAAATCTGATCTCATTTGAGTCTGCATCACAACTGAAACCCGATACAGGACTGGATCGGATATCATTTACTGTTTCTTTAAAAAAAAGTCTGGGCAATGTTGCAAATCTGGAGGTAAGGTTTATCTGTCTTTGGTTTAAGTTTTAACATCATAAGTTTTGTCAGGTACTTTAAATGATTTTGAAGTAAGACATTGCATCCTGTGATATTGTCTTATATTTGATACATTTTCTATAAAGTATAATATAAAGTATCTATCTCAATATTCATCTTGTTCTTGTTGTGTCATCAATTCAAAATACCATTATAGGACTTGTGATATATTGCCCATACCCCTGCACATATGACATTATCAGATGTGGGTTGTTGGTGACTAAGCTGGCAGATGGCAGTTCCACCGTTGATGCTCCTTTTCCTGCAGAAGTTGACCAGAAAATCCTCTTTAAATTAGCCATTTATTCCTGCTCCTCACATCGTAGCATCCTCAAAGCCGCTGTCTTGTGTCTGTTGGTCCTCTGAGACCCTTTATTGCCATGATTCACTTGTGCTCTTGAACAGCTTGCTGAGTGGATGTTGGATATCATAAAACAGGCCAGTTTTATACCCACTTTGCACAAAAGACCTGTGTTTAGATGTTTTCTTTTCCCCCAGCAGGGAGCTGACCCTTCTGTGACTCTTCAGTCCTCATGGGAGAGGGTGGAAGTAAAGAGAATTTCTGTCACTATTTGATGCAGGGTCAGATTGGGAAAATTAGAGAAAGATTTAGTCTTTCAAAATAGAATTTTTAAAAAAAATCTTTCTTCCTTTGTAACTCATTTAGGAGCAAAGAGCATACACAAACAGCTGACATTACTAGTATGCTCAGCCCTTAGACGAGCGCTTTATACTAACTACCAGTCCACACCCACCACTGTCTTCAATAAGTGGTGCCTTCTGTTTTCTTACACTGCATTGAACCACTCCCACCTTGGACCAGCTGGATGTAAACATCCTCTCAACATTACTGCTCCGACTGACAATATAGTGCTATATTGACTGTAATCCTCCACATGGAGCCTCAGCAGCCCTGCAAAACAAACCCTTCATACATCCTGGAACCAAAGTGAACACAAACACATCTGAAGTGTAAAAAAAGAGGAATGCTGTTCACTGAGTGGCTTTCCAACAGCACACCGCCCATTTCAGAGAATAGATAAGAGCTGCTGTTGGATGTTGTGGAAGTTGCTGACCTCAAGCTGTTACACCATCTTCCTTCAGCAAGCTTAAATGTCATCGATGTCTCTCCCACAACATGCCACGATCTCATGCTGAGATTTTCTGTCTTTAATGGTGCTGAAAGACAGTTTGTCACCAAGTTTGATAATAGCCTAACCAACAAAGAGTTACTCTGTTTTGCTCCATGCAAACACTTTCTAAAAGCATAAACCTCAGGGTACTGAAATTATTGCAGATTATTTTACTGTATATTGTTGTAAAGAGAAGGCAGATTGAAGAGTGTTTGTCTTTTGAATCAAGCTTATGGTTAATCAAAAGATTAAGGAGGTAGATATCTGTGAAGTTGCATTATGTGCGTAATAACCTGATGGGGATTAAATTAGATAACAGTGGTCACTCTGTTCTTAGATTCTGCTTCTGGGAAATAGTATCACAGATAAATGAGCTGGACATAAGGTTCTGAAGTCTGGAAAAACACAAGACAGAACTGGTTGTCTTGATTTGGCTGCTATGAGGCTTTTTGTCTCATAAAAGAGAGATTATATCTTGCTTTCCAAAGCTGGCCTATGACAGGGAACTGCCAGTAACTGGTCTCTTTATTTATCAACAGAGTGGGCCTCTCTATGGATTTAGACATTCATTTGACAGTTCTAGAGGAAGCTATGCTGAAGATTATGAACCTGAGCCACTGTTTAGTCTCAGTTTAGAGTTCTAGTGTCATTTAAACAGAAAAAAGAGCAGATGCCATTCATTTCTGCTAGGGATAATGTTTGATTATCATAAAGACACTAACTTAAAATACAAACCTGTTGGCAAAACAAATTGATCTAAAGATTATTTATAAATTTAAATAGACTTATGAATTTGGTTTTAAGAACAATATGCCCAGTGAGGGCAGTAGACATTCAACAGCAGTGGTTTCTTCTCTGCCTGTTCTGCCAGTTTATATTACTTAGTGAATCAATATGTATGACACTGTTGACACAACGATAGGATGTTAAGCTAAATGGCTTTTTCAAAAATACAAGTTATATGTTGTTTTATTTTAACATAACACTCAGATACACAGGTATCAATATGTAGAACTGTTTGAGAAATGAATCCAATTTTCTCAACTCAACTAGCACATCATTCAATTCAGTTATGTTAATATTCTCTCCTCTCTTCTTAGCCCACATCTGTGCTAATTTTTGGCAGTGGATCGAGTGGGGGTGGGATGAGTCAAGGCTCTCTGTGGGACACGGCTGTTCTAAAGCCTTGCCCTGTGACCCTCACAGTACAGACAACCACAGCCGGCTTCAAAGGCAACACACAGACAGCTTGTGTCTGCATACTTTGGAGCCATAACCCTACCCCAGGCACCTTCCTCTGCACCCCTCCTCTATGCTAAATACCAACCCACCCCGTTCAACAAAAGAAGATGACCCCTGTTGCCCTCAGGCAGGCGTACAGCTGATGCAGACCCCTGCTCCTGTCTCATTATTCACAGAGGTTTTTGGCTTTCTGTGAATAAGTCCTCAGTGAATGTCTAAAGCTGTTTTTTTTATAGTGGATGTAGCCAGGATTAAGGCTTTCCAAGGACTTGTAACACTCTACGGGAAGCGAAATGCTCCGGTTGGCTGGCTTATGATCATGTGTGGAGTGCTGGTGCCTTTGCCTTCTGTCCTTTCTGTCATAGTGTCGGTACCCAAAATCTCTCCCCACGCTCCTTCATGCACATGGATTAACAATTCAGGCCATTAGTTTTCTCTTTGCTCAGCCACAATTCTCTTGTGCGACACTTGGACTTCCAAATGTCTCGTCAATAGCTGTAAATAGAGACGCTTTCTCTGCTTGTGTTCAGTGCAACCAAAGTTAATAACGCCCCTTGTGTTATGCTGACAGGCTGAAAGCCTCTCACTTCATATTTACTCACTACAGACTTCCCCTGTCAGTCACTTGTTCAAACAGTTGTGCTTCTTGGTTGCATTGGGGTGTAAAAAAAACTTGGCACAAGCAAAACAAACAGCATATTTGTCTCTTGTGTCCTTGGTTGTTGTTGTCTGTGCCAGTGGAGCATGTACATTGACTTTCATTGTTTGTATTCAAGTACTTTGTATTCATCATGCATTCAAAGGAAAATTCCTGCTGTTCTTTCCTGGGTCAATTTCTAAGAGTTGTGTACATTGTGAGTTTGGGACATGCACACAATGCTGCTGTGTAGCTTTGAGAACTGTGAACTCAAGCAAAACAACATTTATCCAAACAGGCAGTTTGAGTTTTATCTGGTTTCAACTTCAAACACTCAACTCTTTGTCCAACTAAAAGAAGATGCACAAAGTAGCTGCTGTATCGTCCTGTTGAGGCGAATGCATCGGGGTTGACTTCATTGGCAAGTTCCCAGCCAGCTAGCACAGTCCAGCTTCGGTTTTATATTTATTGATAAAACTCAAAGCTTCTATATTTGTGAAATAGAATTGTGTCTGGTGTTTTGGAATTAAGAGTGACCCTGTTAACTGGAGGCTGTCCGCAGACACTCAGTGACAATTTAGGCTTAAGGTCCCCAGTTAGCATGGTCACTACTAATTCCAAAATACCAGTTGCTCTTTAATTCAGTGGAACTTGATTCAACTGTGGAGTATTGTTTCTCAAAACTGACCGCAGAACAGCCCAGCATGTTTTAGCTGTTTATAGTTTTAATTTAAGATAAAGAAAGCTAACTCATCTAATGAGCAGAGCTAAACACTGCTTTTGTTGCCAAATTGTGTAAACATCATTATGTTGACATAGTTTGTGAAGGGGTCAACACTAGGGCTGGGACATTATGCCATTCTCGGGAATCAATTCTGTTATGATTCTTGGGGTGCCGACAAAGTTAAATGATGATGATAATGTCTACTATATCAGGAGCCATATTGTCCCATAAAATGCACATCATGTGAGTCAGAAAGAAACATTTCACCCTTTGCTGGAGAAAAGTGGTAACTTTTTCCAATCCAGTTAATAAACAAAGACTGAAAAAAAGAATTTGAATCTGAAAAAAATATTGATTTTTGACAAAGAATCCTGATTTTCATATTGTCAAACAAAAAGTCTAAATACATTAATTTTCTTTTTTTTTCCCACCCCTAGTCAATACTAATAATTAAAGCAAGACAGATCAGCAATGTACTTGGCAGCAAGGCATACTTGGATGTCATTTATTGATCAAGATACTGTTATGTTACTAAGTCCAGACACAACAACCTCACTCAATTCATGTACTGTAAACAATTACTATGATAAACAGTTTTACAATAAACCAAAATGATGAAAATGATAAGATGTTATTAAAAAGATGATTGACAGCATGAAAATTAATGATGAATGTGATGTAACTAATGTGGCATAAATCTTAATGTATGTAGTGACTTGTATGACAAAGTCTGTGTGGAGAATATTTTTTGTTTTAAAGAAATGCATTTTAAATTTAACCTGACACACCAGACGGACAGTTTCATATACCCGCCACGGAAATATTTCACGAGTCCATCTGGGTAGCAGCTCTTCTGATTTGTTTTCAGAGGTGGGACCTTCAAAAAAATCAGCAGCTGGTGATTGGATGACCATTCTGATTGACACACTCACCACAGACCAATCCACATCAAGCCACGGTGTGGCGTAGCTTATGTGTGCCGCTGCTAAGAAACAATAGACAAACAACTACAGGAACACGAGAAACAGTTGTGATAGTGGCATTAGATGACTGCTGCCGTTTTTGCAAAGTTAATTTAAGAATCAAAGGAACGCTGACAAGTACGAAAGTCTGCTGATGTCACGTCTGCTCGTCACTTCCGCTGCTCCTGCAGCTCCCGCCTCTCTTCCCTGATTGGGCCAGTCAGAATTTATCCAAGTGAATCCATTGGACAAAAAATCCAAATATTCTAAAGGGAGGAGTCCAACATTCTTTATCCGCTGTGGATTATACCAAACTAACACCAAGGAGTCCTGGATTGAGGTCTGAGGAGACAACAGTTATGTGTTGAGCAGTTGTGAAATTTGTCATTACATGAAACCTAAGCTTAGAGATTTACACATAATTAGTCTCTCTCTGATCTCCTTCTGATGGCTGACATTTTCCTGCTTTGTTGACACGATCAACTTGCCAAGTATAACACTAGGGTACAACACACTGTGCACATTGTTTGTTTTGGTATGGACTGGCATACTTTCTAATACCTAAATGTTTTAAGACACTTTAAAGGACTATGCCAATACAGGTATTTCGATCAGAATGACTCTTTTATTATGGTAAGGTACACATATGGAAGTATCTTGGCATTCTAATTGAATGAAATCTCCCATGTTGACTAAAGAAGGTAGGTTGCCATTGAAGTCACAACCTGTGCATTCTTAGTCTTGTATTAAAAATGAGATCAAAATTGTTTAAGTATCTGAACACCACGCTTATAATGATTAAACATTCTCACATTTGGGCAGTTGACCAAAAAGAGAGTCATGATTTGGCATCTGTCAAGACAGACAGTGTTTCTTGAACTGAAGCAAAATTTTCTGTATTTCTCTCATAAAGCAGTACAGATGAAGACAGAAGAGCAGTCTAAGCCTCTAACTGATATTGTGCTTATGAAGGAGTTCTTTTTCATCTACTTCACTTATTGAAGGGCTCAGTTAATGTCATGAAATGTCTCAGGGCAGCCATTTCCATCACTCTCTCAAGAACCATCCACTCTTACTACCCACTGTGGGTAAAGGATGTCTTAGTTAATTGTTTTAATAGCCATCTTTACAACTCAGCATCCTTTAATATGGCAAAACAGGGAGACTTTGAAGCCCTCTCAGTTCCCTGAACAAAAGTAGTGCTCAGAGAGCCTCCTTTGCTGAGCCTCTGTGACATTCACACTTGATTAGGCTTGCAAATGAAGTTTTCCTTCTTTTGAGGTGGAAGGCGCGACCTTGGCCCCTGAGACCTGTTAAGTCTTTATTGGATTGGCTGGACGTATTAAACAAGGAGGATGCTCCAGTCGTGTTGTAACTGCAGACTATGTACGTGCTTCATTGGCACTTGTTCCCACTCTTCTTTGCTTTCTGTTTGTCAGGTCTTGGTAGTGACCAATATTTGAGACTGAAATAAATAAGAGGAGCCTCCATTTGTCTGATGATTTTCAGTAAATCTACCAGGTCGTTCACCTTTTTATATTCATAAGTCTCACAGGACTCACTGCTGTTTTCTAAGATTGCTCTCTGTTGATCAAGTTTTGGTGTGTCTACTTCATATCCAGATTGACTTTGGAGAGTCTGGATGGCCAAAAGAAACATACAGAATGTGATTGATTTTCAAATGGGATCCAAGCCAGATATAGAGTTGGTTTGAAAATTGGATTCAGTAGATTGCTACGGGTGCAGTGCTCGCAACCAAGGACAATGTGACATCTACATTGACAGAAGGGAGCCGGAGTGGCAAAGCAAAATGCAATTGGACTGTAATTGATTGGTGTTTGTTCAAGTCTTCTACTCCACTAGATTTGTCCGGTGCGACTTTACAGTCACACGTCACAAGATAACAGAGCCCGTTCTGAGCCAGAGGCCCAATTCTTCATTAAGTTAGCAATGTCCCACATTTTTAAGGTTTCTAAGACTACCACGCCAGATATTACAAAATATATTACCAAATTTCCCCTGGTATTAATAAAGTATTTCTGATATCTGGTTCCTGTGGGTTGAGGTGTTTTATGCCAACTTTGCCTCTTCCATCTGTCTGGAAGAACGGCACTGCCAGAGAAAACCTGTAAGTGTGTCAACCACCCAAAGGTAAAGGGGCTCAACAAGAAGCCATTTAGTTCATTGATCTCAGTAACCTGCTTTATAATGTGGTGGAAAATGTTGGCTTCTGAAGGTTAATAATTTACTTGAGGTCAAGTGCTAACTTTGCCGGGTCAGGTCATCATATCATAAGGAAACTGCTATGCACAGAGAGCAAGGCTCAAAGCAGAAAGGGATTACACTATTTGATCAGTCATTAGTTTTTGATAGCTCCCAGTGAGCACTCAAGAGTGTTTTTGCTTGAAATGCCCATATCAAGTATAGATTGTTAATATGATCAACATTAGTAAAATTGAATTTGAAAATACCATCATATCTGCAATGATCCAGTAGTGTGCATTCCCATTTGTCCCACCTGGGCTTCCTCTGAGTTGACTCTGTTCGTTGCCCTTTTGACTCACTTATTCTTGATGTCTGAATAATTTAGTGTCCATTTGTATCCTACAAATTCTCCTGTTAAGCAAGAGTTGAGCTCGTTTACTTCTATTTTCACAGCAGATGCAATGACTCTGTGAAGCAGGAAAAAAGGTGTTACTAATTACACTAATTATGACTCTTCTAGTTTCCAGTGTTGCATTAAAGTGATACTCCAGGATGGAACTAGTTGGGTCCTATCTCAAGGTTTAGGGCAGAAATTACCCCTACAGCAGTGATTTTGTGCAGCAGAAGCCCAGAGCGCTCGCACCAAACACCCCCTCCCTGCTCCTCTGCCGGTTTCCTCTGCACTCAGACTGGGCCATATTTTACTTGACCAAAAACACAAATAAACGGACTCCCACCGAAAAAATCTGATATCCGTCTGCATTCAGGCTTTATTTAGAGAATTTTCAGCGTGTTACTTTCACACAAAAACACCGCTAAATAAGGCTCTAGTTCTCATTGTGTCGTAAAACAGCGCTACCTCTGCTGCAGAGCCACAGCTGGCTACGAGGCGCTCGCCGCTTAGTGTATCAGTCCGCGCGCCCGGCGTGCCAGATATAAACAAATGCAGGTAGTCTACTAGGACAAATTATGCAATAACAACGTAAAGATGAGTGATTATGAGAGCCAGTAACGCTCTAAAAATTCTCTAAATACAGCGTGAATGCAGACCGATATCAGATTCGGTGGGAGACCGTTTATTTGTGTTTTTGGTCAAGTAAAATATGGCCCCGTCTGAGTGCAGAGGAAACCTGCAGAGGAGCAGGGAGGGGGTGTTTGGTGCGAGCGCCCTGGGCTTCTGCTGCACAAAATCACTGCTGTAGGGGTAATTTCTGCCCTAAACCTTGTGATAGGACCCAACTTGTTTCATCCTGGAGTATCACTTTAAGACACAACAGTGCGACAGAAAGTGCAGTATTGGGTCCCTGAGACGAAAGCAGCTGTTTTAAATGCACCGTTTTGAATATTTAAAGTTGTTGCTGTGTCATCAAAAGGACAACGCACTAGACTAATGTGCAAACTTTTTTATATGCATGAGCAGGCAGTCTTCATAATAAAATAGATGAAAGATAGAAGAGCTGTGGGGCCTCTTACCATCTGCAATAAGTCTGGTTGATTATGATGTTGAAATAATTTCAAACAGATACCTGGGTTAATGTTTTCTGAAAAGTGCTTTGGAAATTATTTGGTGTCATCAAAGGCTGTATTTTGATAAACTGTTTGATGCTTTTTTGATTAGAATTCTTTGAAATATTTTAGTGGGAAACATTTGTTACCTGGTGTCTGTGAAATATCTTGACTCAACCTCATTTCTTACTTTGCAATCACACGCTAGCTACACACTTACCCGTTGCTCTGTCTGTCAGATATGTAGCACATATTTTGTCATTCCTACACCCTCTCCTGCTCAAACCACCAGGTCAAAGAGGATTTAAGCTAACTAGTCCAATTCAGACAACTGTGTTCAAAAATTACCACAAAATTAAAATGCCATTTACAACACCGCAGGGAAACACTGCTGCACTGTTGCCTCGCAGCGAGGAGGCTAAAATCTGCTGGCCTTTCTGCATGGAGTATTCTTTCTGTCCCCAGGAGTCGGTCTCCTCTAAGTGCTCTAGTTTCCTCCCACAGTCCAGAGACATGCAGGTTAGATGAACTGGAAACTCTCTATAGGCCATGGATGCTCCTCACAAGAGCCAAACAGTCTCAACAGAGTCCCAGATGAATGCTATAAATCACTGCTGGCCAGTGTGTGTTAGAAAGAAGGCTGATGCTGAAGAGTTGAGATTAAAAAAAGGTCTTTGTTCTTGAAGTTTTGAGCAGGTTTTAGTTGATCAGAGAGAAAGAGAGAGATGACATGAAAAGGTTTCGAGTTGGCGCTAAATCAGCAACTGGACGTCTGAGAGAGCTGCTCAAAATTTCTATTCCTTAATGGTAAAAAGTATGTTGCTCTCCTTGCTTGTCTGATACAAACTGTTTGTATGAAATATGTTTTTAAACATGCACTCATCAATCCATGAATTTACAATGTTTCTTTAATAACATCATTTAATTCCCCGTCATCCCTGTTGTTATGTCTTCCCTTTGATCTCCAATGCCAGAATACCTGTTGGGATTGGAGTACTTTTCCATCATTTATGTCTTGCATGCATTGGTTGCAATACTCTTTTTCCTCTGCACCAACCTTGTCATTCTGAATGCTGCTCAAGTCTGTAAGTCGTGGGGATGCTGACTGCAGAGAAGGGGGTGAATATGCTGTCTCTGTAGAGCTCAACATATGAAGAAGTGTAGCTGAGTAAATAGGCTTTTCTGTACCATCAAAGTGAAGACGTGTCTCTTCTCTCTTTCTCTATACCGTACTCTCTGTACTGGTTCCCTGTACCTAAGATGAACATTTGCTATTCAGCTCAGCTCTGACAGCAGCCCTGTTAGTAATGACAAATTTGATGGAAGATAGCTTTCTCAATGTCATATCTCCAACCAACTCCATCCATCTATTGCAAGGAAGGAACTCTGTTACCAGAGGAAGGGCCTTGTTTTTGTGGGAGGATATAATAGGATGATATGGTGCATGTGCACAGACAGAGTGCCAAAGATATGGGAACCTATAAATAAGTAATCAAGCACAGTTAATATGTTTTGAGCTGTGTTTTGTCGTCTGTTTAATGGACCTTTGTCTCATTTTTTTGGTTCAGCTTCACTGAGTGAAACAGATGGAGGTTTCTGTCTCCAGGTAAAGAATGAGGTCATTTAAACTTCTCTATCTGCAGTAAGAGAGACCTCCAGAGTTGTACTGAATAACTAACTACTCCACAATAAACAATCAGTGGTACACTGTAAAGAGAATTTTATTGAGCCTTATGAAACAGCCTTATTTTGTACAATTATACACTAACAATGAGTCATTACTACATTTTGCGTGTTTAGCGTACAATGAGTGGGATTCTTTGTGGACAAATCTTTGCCAGGGACAGTAGGGGTGAGTATTGGCAAGAGCCCCACAATACGCATCGCAATACTTGGATCACGATACAATGATATCACAATATTGTGATAAATTGCAATAGTCTGCACAGTTAACTATTTGATTGAAAGAAATAGTCTGTTGTATTCTATATGAAATAATGAAAGTCAGATGCAGTTTCATACATATACTTAACTGGAAAACAGAAAGTGTGTCAAGTTTGTCACTTATGCTAATGTGACATTAAACTAATGTTACAAAAAATGTTCAGTGAAAGATGTGGTCAGTTGGTAAAAATGAAAAATTTCAATTAGTGTAACCAATGTTACTTATAAAAAAAAATCGAACATTGCGCAAAACATGACTATGATTATTATTTAGTCAGTCTACTACACTGTCAAAATTAAACTTGAAATGATTTCAAACTAACCTAAGAATAGAGAGAAAACACTGATCTTTACAGCATCAAAACCCACATCATCAAGTTTAGGAATGGAAGATTTTGAAAAGATTTTAAGATTATATTTATTATATGGTCTATGGGCAACATACAGCAGGGTAGCTCTTTGGTACTATCTACCCCAGTGGAGGTGCGGAAGATGTATTGTACTTCCAACTCACCTAAAGTATGAATTTTTATTCTAACAAAACTATTGATATTTATAGTTGAAATATCAATATTTTATCACAGATCAAAGTATTGCGATACATTGCCCTGTCAATATTTTTTCTCACCTCTAATGGACAGTACATTTTTCTGGAGCTGACAGAGTAAGCTAATGAAATGTAGTGCATTAGTGCTGTTCCCCAAATGACCTCTTGAGGATGAGCCATAAAGTAAGTTAGTGTCTTTAGACCTCCATGATAATGTGTCCAACTTGCAGGCTGTATTATAAATGGATGTAGTATCTGTGATGTCACCCGCCTGTTTTGGATCCAGAGTTATGAAGCCTATCATTGTTGGGAGCTATGATGGAAATTCTGACCTCAAGAGGTGGGCTTTGAGCCTCCTCACTAACAGCTACGATGTGCCCACCTGTCAATCATCTGAGGTGTGCCTCTGAGTGGGCAAACTAGTAATCTTAATATCCTTAAACTGCTGAGTAAAAACAGACCCTGACAGAGAAATAAGCGGTACTCCTGGGGCCACCCTCAAGCATACACTTGACATCTACCTTCTTTTTTTTTGGCACTTTCATATCCACTTTACTTCTTAAAGCCAAAGGGCGCTGTTTGTTCCAACTGGCATATTCATTATTTCACAGCTTTGATCACTGTATATATGCCTATAGCTTTAATCAATAGTGAGATGACTACTTTAAGTGACAGGTTGGTGCCTCTAGCAGTGTTCAGGCATCATTTAGTTCAAGTCATTAAATTTGACCCTCCTTTGGTCCATCCTTTGATCCATCCTTTGGTAGTTGTTCCTGGATGAAAAAAAGGAGAAGACACAGGAAACCAAGCGTCAAGTTTAAGGGTGTTTGTATCCTTACGCAGCTCAGTTTGTTTTCTTTCATTTTTTTTTATTGACGCTGCTCGGAACACTGTATTTACTGTCAGTTGTTTGTTCATTACTGAAATAGAAATAAAATTTTTCTGCACTTTAACAGTCTGTCTCAACACAAATATCTAGCCTGAATGTTTGAGTGCAAATGTAGTTTAATTTTGCTTAAATGAATTAAATCTAGAACATTGATATTGGCTGAAACGGCATGGCATTGGAGTGTAGAGGTTTTAGAAAATTGTTCTAGTCATAAATTATGATTTATTCCTTCTTGTCTTCTGAAGACCATCTCTCCCCCCAAAAAACTGGCAAACAATATTTTTTAGACTAACACTTAAGGGCCCGACTAGAAATTAAGCTGTAAACAACCTTATCCTAAATGTCAAACTCTATCAGCCAAGAGGATGGAGAGAAAAGCTATGCCTGAACAGTGAGAGACACGCTGGGGTTTGATATAAATTATGCATTAGTGTGGGAAAAAACAATATTTGTACAGTTTTTACCAGTAGAACAAGTTTATTTCAAAACACACTGTGGGCAGGTGAGATTGATAAAGTAGAAATAATCTTATTTTTCAAGCACTGTTTTAAGTCTTTAAAGATATAAGATCTGTAAGATGAATCAGTAGTTGCTTTTAAACTTGACGCTGTCACTTGTAGTAACTGTTAAGGGTTACTTGCAATTGTTTGAATATTATGTGCAATATTTTAGACCGCATTAATAGTGTGTTGGTGGCTGCACTGTTGTTATTATAACCTGCAAAAATAGCATTTTAGTCCACCCACTGTTTAAGTTTTGTTTTTGCTTTTTTCAAAATCTTTTTCTTAGAAATTGTAATTTTTATTGACACAGACATAACAGCAATAAAAAGGACCAACAAAAGACAGAAAGAACAAACCACCCAACTTAAAATAATATAACAGAAAGTGTCTGTGTCAGTCAGATGATGATTACAGAGTCTCACACAAAGGTCAGAGATGGAGTTTATGAAACCAAGACCGGACAAGGCAATGAAAGGAACAATCCAGAAGCAGAAGAGCCAGCATATAAATCCAAAGACACAGTGCTTCAAAAAGCAAAATACAGTTCAGTACAGAAAAAGACCATCCAAAGCAGTCATAGACCAGAAAGAAGATTGAATTTTAACGAGAGTCAAGCAACAGTTTTATCTGTTTTCACCTGATTTGCTAATGCATCAAAGTTATCCTGAAACACAAACTGAAGAGCCTTTTATTGTACATTTTTCTATGCAAGGTTGCATGAATTGTAGTTATAGTTTTGAATACACTGAGAACGAAAAAAGGCGTCTTCAGATTCTGTTCCTTTGAAATACTTCCAGTGGACATTTGGACTTCCCATTTGGAAAGTGTCACAGCCAAGTCACAAACATAGTCTCCAGCTCCCAGACTTGTGAGCAGTGTCAAAGATTTGGCATGGCCTTGTTGTACACTCTGTAAAACTAGAAGATTACATTCCTAAAACATCAACTACAAGCTAACTGTAGTGTAATAGTCTTTACACCCTTAGCATGTTCCTGTGTGGTCATACAAACACAGATGGTGAAAGGATAGGTCGAAAAGGAAGGAAATGGCCCTGGAGCTGCAGGCAGAGATTGCAGGATTTATCTCAGAGCAATTACAGGGAAGAGAGAAAAAGAAGAGATTGACAGGACACTGCCGCCCTCACTGGAGTAATAATTTGCTTGGAAAGGCCACTTACAGCCAACCCTGCAGAATACAGCCAAGCCAAGATGTGCAGAAAAGATCTCCTTTTGCTATCACCTGAAGGCTTTTACCTTTCCCTTCCTCGGGCATGTTCAACCCTGTAACTGGATGGCCAACACACTCTTGACATTTCTACTAAATTCTCTAACTCAGAGAAGCATGGTGATTTACATTTTAACTCTCACATCACTCCTGATTATCTGTGCAAAGACTCTTAAGGCTTTGTATTTGTTATGTTGAACACAGAAGGCTGAAATGACTAATTCAGAGTCTCTGTGTGTGTCAACAACCTTTTTTTCTCTGTGACTGAAAGGAGGTCTGACTTATTGCAAGAGACATGCTATCAGGCCAAATCTAATCTCTCTCCAAAGTGATGGTTAATTTTCTCACCGCAGCAAGGCTGCCATTATTAAATCAACGTGTTTGTCGAGGACTCACACCAAGAAAAACACAGTGTGCCTTCATTTCTTTCAATCCTTCAGAGGGTGGTGTTTCTGTAATTATTCCTGCACTGCTGGTGATCTAATCATTTCATTAGAGAACCTGACCTTAGATTCCTCTTGAGGGGACTGAATAAACCCTTCCTGTCTTATCCTGAGATGGTAGCAAGGAAGGACTTCTGTTTGCTTTCTGTTCCCATCCCTCCTCTTCCTCATCAGGAAACTCTATCTTCCCATCTCCATGATAGCCTTCCTCTTCCTTCAGAGGTGAGACCCAGAAACAGAAAGTGAATCATGTGTCATATCGGTTCTTTTTGATTTCCCCCAGAGCAGCCGCCTCCTTTCTCATGCAGTGGTAAAAGCAGAAGTGTGAAGAATTGTATCGCAGAACAGAACAGGAATATAACTTACTTATTAATGCCATAAAAGTGCTCTTTATTCAGAGTGTTTGCCTTATGAGTGTGTTTGCAGTGATGAATGACCTGAAAGTGCCCCACTTTCCTCCTCTTCTTCTTCTATTTCTGTCTCTGGAGCCAACTGTCTCTTTCAGCCCAAAGTCCTGACATTTTAAGAGCAGGTCTGTGTGATCGATGAATAATGATACATGTAGAATTGAGAGGGGAAGAATAACCTATCTCACCCTCCTCTCTCTGAAGCTCTTTGTTCCCCTTTCTTTACTTCTTCATTCCGTCATATCTGCCGGAGATTGAGCGATATATACCATCAAAGCCTTTTTGAAGCTTCCCACTCTCCTCCAAAATCCTTTTGATTTCCGACAGCATGAGCTGCTTAATATTCCAAACTAGTCGGTGGCCTTTTCAGAGAACTAACAAGGTTCTGAAGATGCAAGTCCTGTCTTCATGTGAGAGGCAGCTGGTGCGCAGCCCTCTGCTTTTTCAGAGCTCACACCGAGATGTCTGCGCATCTAACAAGTTCAAAGCTGTTTGTCAGAAACACAGGGGCCGGGAGGACATGTTCTTGTGTCAGATGTCTCCTTGTACTTTGTCTGCAAGAGTGCCCATCCTCTGCCCGTTCAAAGACAAAATATGTTCCTCTTCACTCGAGGTACAGCTCTTCGTTTGCTGGGTCAGTGGAGACAGAAAATAATCCTTCTTTTTTTCTGTAGTGCGTTTTAAAAAAGTTGATTGTATTTTTTCGCTCCATTCAGGGACTATAATCTCAAGGAGATGATCAGTAAAATGACCAATAGAGAATTAATTAGCTGCTCTTTTTATCTTCAATTACACGTTAGAAGGAAAAACTTTACTGATATGACAGCTCTTTGAGCTGAAGTTAGTCTTTTTTTAAGTGGGATGTTTTAAACTGCTGCCACATTGGAGTTTTCACAGGAGGTTGTTTAATAAATTATAAAGACTAAGCTATGTTTAATATTTGCTGACATTACCAACCTTATAAGACCTCAGTTTGCTCAGCTCGTGCAGACAGACCCTGCAGACAGTGCTTAAGAGTACTGTTAAATGTAGAGCCCGACTGATTAATCGGGCTGATTATAACCTGCCACTGATTAATCAACATCGACCAAAATGTAGCCAATTATAAAAATGTATCACTTCATAATGCCATGCAGGATTTACCTGGGCTTATAAATTCATAAGTTATTGTTTTGGTTGAAATAATTTTTGAAAATGTTTCAATGTATTTTGTTGTGATTGTATTTATTGCATGTTTTGAAAGCAGCAACATTGTTACTTAAAATCTAGTTAAGTCCCATGCATTAAATGGAAGATGAAACTTTTCAATAGCTAATCATAATTTGTGTTCATATACAGTATTTATCCTGTGTATACCAATGAATTTATTACATATATCAGCCCATATATCGGATATCAGCTTCTTTTTGCCCCCAGAATTGGTATCGACAACGGCCCCATAAATCCCATATCGGTCGGGCTCTAGTTAAATGTCTGTTACACAACCTTTTTTTGCATATTTTTCTGTTTATTTTTACCTTTTATATCCATGCATATCAAAAACAGTGTAAATATGAATGCTTTATCTGCATTTATGATGAATGATTTATATTTCTGCATAAATATGATGCACAGATGAAACACCCATTTTAAAAAAGCATTAGCTGTATCCCCACTCTGTTAAAATATAAACACAAACACGCAAGATGAGTTCACCCTTCAGGGCTGCACCAAAATAGCATATCATGGTTTAAAACAAACACCACTTGGTGGCTGTAAGTTTGAAATATTAGCTTTCGCATACTTAATGAGATAATGAATAATTCCTGCGATTTAACTGGTTTATGGCTTTTGCAGAAGGTTGTGTGCATGTGCATATTTATTTGCTGCTCCTGCGACTTATCATTTGAGTGTGATGGTAAAGTCTTTTATCGCCGGCTTTTCCCTACGAGGATGAAAAACTGAGTTCACTGCTGAGAGCACCACAGAGGCCTGACAGGCACCACGGGTATTTACTCAGCCTCCAAAAACTTCCAAACTCTTATTTACTTTCATCTTGGCTTCCTCTCGCAAGCTTGTCTTTGCTGCCTCCCACTCCAAGCCTTATCTTCTCATCCTGTTTCTTCCGTTTAGAGCTCGAGTGCCAAGCAGGAGTGGCTCTCAGAGACACTTCAGTTTTTGAGTCTTTCTGTTTTCAAACTTGCGTGCTGACTCCACCCGCCTCCCCGGAGCCTGTTTGAGCCTGTTGCATCAGCCTCCAACTGCGACACTCTTATACTTTTGTTACAATGATCTGATGACTGAGGCAGTAAGTAGCTTTGAGTGTGTGTTTGTTTAAAGTGCAACAAGCTTGTGATTGTGTGGGTGACATTTGGAAATTCAATTTTTTTTTAGAGAATTCAGAAATGTAAAATTACTTCTGTATGAGGAAAAAAAGAGCAGAGTGGGTGAACAGCTGCACTCAGTCAGGGTGTAAATGGCTGTAGAAAACCCGTTTTTTTCACACGCACATAAAGGGAGCTACAGAGCCTCTAAATATATGCAAAGCACCACTAAATAACATCAGAATTTACCGTCTACATCCCTGAACACTTGTGACAGCCACAACGCATCTCCCAGCATGTGATACGGGCCCTCTGAAACCCTCTTTGTGTAGTTAATCCAGTGTGAAAATTACCCTAATGTTTAGAGAGTTGGGAGAGGTTGGCATGGGCCCCGTGCTTTGGGAGTAGCATTGGTGACTAGCTCAGGCCCTGAGGTTTGTTTTAAAGTGGGTTCATTAATTATTCTCTGAATCACATTTGATGCAGCGAGAGGTGTTAAGAGCAGGGATTGATGCTCGAGGTGAAAACAGATCTTTTTAGGTACTGTTTTGACTGATTGTTACACGCAAATTTGTAATAATATCACAAGCTAGCATTGGTGTTGTATCTGGAACATCTTTCTGAAGATCTGCCCTAACCTAACCCTATTCAGGAGATACTTTTCCCTGATCTGCCATCCTTTCTACAATAGTTTTGGTGCAGACATTGAGCTGCACACTGGCTGCATTCTGAAAGTAAAATAAAAAAAAAACAGTTTCACTACAGGAAAAGATTTTGGTGTGGGCAAAAATTGTTTAACAAATTTTTGTCCCTTTGAACATTTTTTTTGTTTGACTGAAACATATCCGTATTGCGCAGCTGCCTTTGTAAGTAGTATTATCAGTATTGGCAAGTATTCCAAAAATGCACCAATCACATACTTAATAGTATTTTTCTTCCTAAAGATGAAGATATATTTATGATCAGTTATGAAATATTGAAATCTGGCAGCTGTGATTCACACAAACTCTCGCAATACTGTGTTGTGTTATACTTGGTAACAGCTGAATCATGTCTATGTATACTGTGAACCCCAAAGTTCAAGTACCCCATTGGATTAAGCTATGAAGACTTGAAATTTGTTAGTAAGTTGAATTTAATCAAATGTCTGAGTTTTCAGTGTTAAAAATGATTTCTGGGTAGATTTAACTTTTGTTAATGTTTAAGTAAGCACAACTTAAAATCATTAGTTTGTGACTGTGTTTTGTAACCGTGAGTGAGGGGGTGGTGCAGTCGATATGAGACCCTGCTGTACTTCTAGACATGCAGCAGTGGGACAGGTTCTCTGTGCTCCACATTATACTGACTGTTTGTCTGTGCCTCACAGCATGGATCAGCTGTCTGTGCCCCTCCTGGCATCTATCAGCTGTCTATGCTCTATGTGGTGTGGACTGACTGTGTCAAAAGTAAATATATCTTTTTACATTTAATTTTAAAATTGGCCTAAATAGCATGATAGTCCAGTCAAATATTTAATTGATAAATACATTAACCATTAAGCACACACTGCAAAAGTCAACAGGTACAAGATCCTGTGCCATGGAGCACAGACCACCAGTCAGTGCAGCGGGGCCCAAACAACCTGTGCCCCCTAAGCAGGGTCTCATATCTACTGCCTTTCCTCCTCACTCACGGTCACCAGAGTTATTATATTGGAGCTGATTTTTGTTGTGACGGTGCTTGTAACCATGAGTAGAGAGGGAACGTTTATGGATACGAGACCCAGCTGAAATTTAAAATGTTACTTAATTTAGTTGTTCAGATCTGCTTCAATTTTTTGTTATTATATTTACTTAATTCATAAGGCAATTTTTTTTATATCACACCTTTCAGTATTGAGTTAGGTCAACGTATTGTGTTTTACAGTGATATGCAACATTTTTTTTAACATTAATTAAAATTATAATCTGTAACAAATAAGCATCAGATTAATTGGATTAAAGACATTCAGTAGAATTAAAAAAATAATAAGTACTTAAGATGTTGATTTATGGATAAATTAAATCATCTCTATTTGAAGTTACAGTTAACTGTTTGGTGTCCTGTGAGTCTTGTCTTGGCATTAAGGCAAAGAGTGCATGAATAAACAACTTTCACTGGAACAGTTTTTCCGGACATCGTGACTAAACAGCCCAGTCAAGCCAATGAGATCAAATCTCAGTGTGTGACTCAGGATGTAGGACACTGGCCTGAGTCGAAACGCTGTGATTTAGGGAGCCTCTTGAAAAGTCTATATCACAAGGCATGTGTTGTTGGTGTGTGTGTGTGTGTGGGGGGGGTAATTATCATAGTTGATGGAATCCCTGATAAAAGTGATCACATGAAATCAATTGGCTCCACTTCTGCGAGCTGAAATCTCCTTTTAACAAGCCCCTCACTTTGCAGACTCAGAACTGTTGGATATTGCTCTGGGCATCAGATGGTCAGCGATGGCTGGCACCGTGGCGGCATCAGTGGTGTGATCACTCAAAGTTTGGCCAGCCATTGACTCCCCAGAGAAAATGGATGTATTATGAATGCCTAACAGATGGGTCCCCATCTCTTTTTTTGCACCGACTACAAGTCCTGATAGATGGCTGCTTGTGTCAGGATGGCTCCAAATGAAGAGGGACTAAAATAATTAATGGTCTAATATCACTCTGAGTCCAGCAGCAGTAAAAGACATATCCACTGCCTAATGTTCAAAATGTATTCACAGGAGAGGGCCATAAAGTTGATGTTCATGATTCATATGCAAGGTGTCAACCACTTGCTTAAGAAAGGTCGATTGAATGGGACAATATGTAAAGGCTATGAAAATGGAGTCAGTGCTGTGCTAAGCTGTGAAAGCCACATGCTAAGCTGCCACAAAGAGGAGCTGCAGTTTTATGCTTTCACCCTTTAGCTACACATTCTTAAGGGATCATTGTTGGAACTCATAATTTAATTGTTGAACTTTAGAAATGAAAAGCTTTAGAAATCCAAACCCGGGGAAGCTCGTCATTAACATGCCGATGCAATTACAGCCTCTTTGTTATATTCATAAATGGGCTGTTTTGTTTTTTGTTTTGCTTTAATTGTCTGTCAGTTGATGCCAAGGTCACAAGTATTTCAAACCTTTCAACAGAGCAACTCAAAAACCTTTAACTCATGTTTGTATAGTAACTGTTTATAAGTTTCTAAATGAAACCAAACAAACCAAAACAGAGTTTTTGTTCTTTTTTTCCATCTGATCCATGTAACTTCTAAATCAGTCACTTCATACTGTTTCCTCTGAAACACACTGTTGTTGAGAGGGGTCCAGCTGCAGACCTCCACTCTTAGCCGACTCCACTGACAGAAGGAAGTGACATAAGGATGTGAAGTTAAACAAAAAACAAACAACAAAAAAATCAGTATTTTAATTAGCTAACAAAGCGTTTAAAATTAAATAAATTTTAAATAGGTCAATGGATCTTGATATGTCTATTAGTATCTTGGCATTTAGAGTTTTGAGTAACAGAAAAACCGTTATATGTTTCTGTGATGACAGCTGAAATTCTGGTTTAAAACTGAAGTTATATCAACATATGCTACCAGCATATAAATGCTTTTTATGTTGCAAAATATACGTTAGCATCATCTAGTGCTATTTTGTCTCTATGCTGCTTTTTGTATATTAGGAGATGTATATAATGTTGAATGTATTGAATAGGAATCTGATGTGAGAGAGTATTTTACATTTCTTTGTGTGTTCAGTTCTTCAGTAAAACTTTAAGCAGAAAATTGAAAATCAGAGTTTTCTTGGGGAAGCTGTTATCAATCTGCTAAGCTAAGATAGCTGAGGTGTGAAACAATGAGGAAATAAAAAATCAGATTGTTTCACCTAACAAAGGCAACTTTTATTTTAAAATTTTATACTTCCCAACATCACTGCCTTCTGATGGTCAAGGAGCCCCCACGAGAGTGGGCTGAGAGTGGAGGTCTGCAGCTGGACTGTCTTGGCGTTGTTTACACTGTATGATCTGCATGCTTACAAGAAAGTGACTGAAACATTTATTAAACAGTAGTGTCCAAGTCTTTATTTCCCATGGACTTAGCATGCTTATTGTTTTATAATTTTAAGAGTTACACCAGATGCACTATAAAACAGTTTTGTTGCAAAAAAAAAGTCAGTCAGTAAAGATATTGATTGTAGTTTTCCTGAAAATAGGATTTTTTTGTGTTTCTGAACTCAACAAAGATGCTCCTTTGCAGCAGACTTAAAACATTTGGCTACTTTCAGTTCATCTTCACATCATTTTATTATATCCCACAGGGGTCTGTCCTAGGTCCCTTGCCATTCTTAATTTATCTTCTACTTGAGCTTGAAAATTTCTCATCAAATACACAGATACTCACCTTTTTACTAATTACTGCATGCTGTACCTTTAATACATTGTTTCAGCTTTGCAAATTACTAGATTTACTTCATTAAATCATATCTCAGCTTTGTGTAGCTACTTTTTTCGCCCTTATTTAACCTCATTTAGCAGGTATAAGCTAATAAAATAATAAATATGTATTATTCTATCTGCTCACTCAAATAAATAGGCATCCGAGATAGAAATTTTGGTATGTGCAGTTATTCAGAAACGGGTTGGTGAGGAGATTTCCTTACTGAGAGCACATCTGCATTTTCACAGTCTTGAAGTGTGATAAGCAGATTGTGCTGCCTTTTAGCTCTTATTGGTTCACTGTGTATGAACTTGTATGTTATTTTGCGCCATCTGATTTCTAGCTCCTACAGAAGTGGATGTCTGTGCAGTCAGTCGTCTGAGATGCTCCTTTAAGCAGAGCGCGACTCCATCCAGATGTTCAAGACGGCTGATATGAATAAATGCAGCCGAGAAAATGCAGAGATGGCAGGAGTGGTGCAGGATAAGCTCCAGGAAGAATGAGCTGCTCTAGGGTGACGTTCACTCTCATTTTCTACTTCTCACCATCTGCCTGCAGCACACCTGCCTCAAAAAAGCATCAGTACTCCTTTACAGTAGCCCGGACTATTGATTAAGACTGCTGACATTTCTACTTCCTTTTCACTGGCTGGGTACAAGGTGTGCTATCTTTCAGATGAAGGCTACGCACACAGACACACACACATTGCCCTTTGTGTCATCAGAGCATGATGAGGCCAGAAATTCTTCATAAAATATTACTTTTTTTCCTATTTTGAAAGAGCACATCTTATATAAAGAGTCTAGCTACAGGTCTCCAATCTAAATACTGTTTTTGGATCAAGTTGATGAGAGAAAGAGATTCAGACTGTTGCCTCTGCTCCTTCTGTGATGTCTTATTTGTAAAAGCCAAGCTGATGGATTGCAGAGTTTTGTTTCACATAATAAACAGGGATTTCTTCCTCCCAGTTAATGCCTGTCTTTAATGAGAGCATACTGCAGACTGCCTCTTTGGATATTAATTTGGAAGATAATTCACTGACATCATGTGCGACCTTTGCTCATTTTATTCCATCCAGTGTTCTTTCTGTATTGTCTGTTTCACTCCGTCTTGTTTTCAGCCTTCTCTTTTTGCTCCCCATTTTCTCCTTGAGTACTTTAACACTTCAGGGGGCCGTGCTATGACAGAAGGAGCCCAGCTGGTTTTATTTCCACAATATCTAATTTAAGTGCTTTGTCAATAAGCACATTCCGTGAAAAGATCAATATGCTCTCCTTGACGTGGCAATTTAGCTCCTTCTTAAGTTTAATAGCCTGTTTCAGCTGGGGCTAGAAATACATTGGTGAGATTAATTGCAGAGGAAAGTATCCATGTCACTCTGTGCATATTTTCACTGACAGAGTGGTTGTACTTTAATGACCCTGCTGTCGGCAGGCCTATAAATTCATCATGGGTGCAATTACAAATATGTATTTGTTTCCTCATCTTAATTTATTGGGCATACCTGTCAGAGTTAGTGGAGCATTGATTTAAGATTCTAATTAGCCACTGTGGAAAGAATTACATTACTTAATAATCTTTTTTTTTCCTTCTGAAAAGTTTGTATTGAAAAGCTGCTTAGCAGGAGGGTGTGATCAATCATAATTTACCCCCGGAAACGTTCGGCCTGTCGAAGGATTGCGTGTTAGGAATGTAGAGCCTGTTCAGACTGATATCCTTGGTGTACTCAGGAATTCATTCTTCTGTTGTTATCAATTGATCTGTAACTGAAACTAAAACCATCATGTCAGGTATGTGAATCTGCAACATGCAATCCACCGTTGCTAACATCAGGTGGAGTTTTGAATTGCAATATGAATTTGTTAAAAATAAATGATTGAGATGCTTTCTAGAGAGGTTAACCTGGCTTAAACTAACCCTGGTTATTTTTAAAGCTGAAATTATTTGTTGTAAACAAATGTTCAAGATAAATTGAAAATGGCAAGAGGCCCAGGAAAGACCCCTGTGGTACTCCGAAGACCAATGGAGAGGATTGTAAGATACAATGACAACCAATCTTATTCTGTACTTGATATTCCTAACCAATCACAAATTCTCCTCATCAGAATGTAGTGATTTATTTTGTCAAGGGCAACAGTTAAGTCAAGATGTAAACTAAATTGAACTAAAACTGGGCAATTGCCAGCGTCAGACTATATTAAGATGTACCGAGAGTCCCTGATTAGTGGCATTTAGCAAAACAGACCTGGAATAAATAACATCTGTATAATTAGATTAGTGAAGATAAAACTACTTTGTTTGTGAACTTAAAATGAGCTTTAAATAGCTGAACACTCATTTTTATAGCAATTATCACTTAGATTGGGTTGGATGCAACATAGCTCCGAATTGTAGGGATAGGTCATGATTTCTGAAGCTTCAAATATTTATTACCTTGTTAAAAGTTAGATGTTTATTGCAACGATTGCATCATTAAAAATGACAATTATTTACTGATTTTACCAGTGCCTGATTGTAATACAGTATTCCAGCCAGACAGTGTAGCATTTCCTTATGCTGTATGCTAACTATGACAGTCGCTGAAGAGATGCTAGTAGCAGTCAAATTTTAGCTTTTGATTTTAGCTTTGATTCATTTTGACATGAATGTTATTTTCTTGTGAATTCCTCAATGTTTTATTTTCTAGAAGCCCAAGAGTTTTTCAAATGAATCAGTATGAGAGGGAAACATGACCCTGTAGCTCCAAACTTGTTAATATCTCTGTGACAAAGAGGCAGAAGACGATAGCCTCAAATTGAGTATCTCAAGCGACAAAAGAAGCTTGGTCTCACGAGCTTTTGACTGGGGCTTTAGGGCTTTTGTCTGACAGCAAGAAGACTTAATTAATGCCATCTTTTTAAAATAAATCTAACAGAGACAAGAATAATGATGTACTTTGTACACACACACACTGAGGAAAAAGGGATGCATTTTACAATTAAAACGGCATTTGTTTGTGCTTGTATCTGTTATTGACATAGATTAATCACCTTGCATCCTCTTGACATCCTTGAGAATCTAAAATAACAGATTTGTATGCTTGTGTCTTTTAAAGTTATCACTATATTGGTATTTATGATCCTTCTCCCCTGTGTTCAGGTGCTGAGCGGAAAGTTCCAGAAGAGCCAGCTGTGGACTGACTCAGCGGTGGATGCCGGCAGGATGCTCAATGAGCTGACCTTTTCTTTGTGAATGGATTAGAGGTCAGTATGAATATCAGTGATATCACTAATTCAGGCCGACAAACCTCCACAATCAAGGTCCCAGTTAGCACTCAGAGAATAAAACAGTTATTTAGACATCATTAAGCGCTGACATTTTCCTCATCCACAGCCTTTTATTATGACCTCGCACTTTGTAAATTTGTTTTATGAAATGAACTCACTCACTCACTGCATGTGAGACTAAATAACTCACTCTATATGCGCTACGACCTCTTTTGCATGCCAATTTGTCCTCTGCTTCATTACACGGACAAATTAAATCCCAAACTTAGGCATGCTCCACTATCTGCGGTGAGAGATAGCCCGGTCTTGCTTGTATGATGAAATGATTAAGCAGAGCTGTTACAGATCCCCCTAAGCCCTGCATCCGTCCTCTTGTCATCAGTGAATCATCTTTGATAGCATAAGGAGAGATGGAGCTCTTTGAAGTAACTGTGGCTTCATTAGCTTGCATAACATGGGTAATTGTGTGTGTGTCTGTGTGTGTGTGTGTCTGTGTGTGTTTGAGAGAGAGGAAGAAAGAGAAGAAACTGTTGGACTTGAGACACTCCCCTTAAGCATCATTATAATCTCTAGATGAAGGACAAAAGCACTATATCACTGCTAATATTTTCGACACTAAAGTAACACAGTGCGGGCAAGCTTAGTCGTACACTTAGGTAAACAATTTGTAATTTAGAAAGAAGTATTCTCTTGAATGTGTTTTTGTGTTTCGAGCAGGGTGGTACATGTTTAAATCACCATTGAGGCTCTTTCCCTGGATGGTCTTATGTGTTTCATAGGGGCTAAATTAGTTGACCTGTTTGATGCAGAAAAGCCAAAAAGATGCACTGCTATGAATCAGCCTAAAAGCAGACATTTACAGGTGCAGAAGCAGTAAAAAGTTTGGAATAGAGGCTTATGTTTAATGAAGCTTGGCAGTCCTATACCTGTGACAGAGTGAAAGAAATAATAGAAAATTGCTTCCAATTTAGAGGAACTCTAAGTCGTTTCTTTATTATGCTTCCTTTTTTGTTAAACAGAAAATCCAACAGCTCTCAAAAGGATTGGGCCGCAAGCTTCACTTCAGCTCGTTAACTGAAGAAAAAAATATGAGTTGCAGTCTCATCAGAATACTTAAAACAGTAGGGGTGTGTTTAATGTGAGGGCGAGAAGAAGATTATAGAAAACAACTTATTTACCATGCATTTCAAAAGAATTAAAACACTCAACAGCAGCTCCAATTAGTCTCTAATGCACTAGCTACTGTTTGCAAGAACAATAATACCACAAAACACTTCATTAATGCTCCAACCACATGGCTGTATAACTGGTAATAGAAATTGCAGCCCTTGTTTCTCCAGGCACAAGGGACTGATTGCAATGCATTTTTGAGGACTCTACAGCTCTAACCAAACACCTGCCAAAAATCAAGTCAGTCCTCAGCAAACTACACTCTTTAGAGTGGGTTATTGTTCTGAATGAATACGGTTGTCAGATTTTCCAAAGTTTGAAACTACAGTGACAGAGGGGAAGTCCTTCAGACACCTTTCCAGATTCCTATTTTCCAAAGTGAAATCTTTTGATGATATCATCAAAAGTTTTGTGTTTGAAGCATTTACACCAAATGGTAGACTCCAGTGTTGAAGCTCTAAAAGCTAAGGAACTCCCATTAACACCCATGTTAAAATGAGGTCATTTTTCTGCAGCAGGCTGCAACAAAAATTTGGTCTGAACTACTTTTTTTTTGTATTTTTCTATATGTATTTGTACACACTGTCCCAAATGTGAAATTTATTGCAAATCATTTATTTTGTAGAAATGGAGTGAGGAAGTTTTTCATATTAGAAGCGTAGTGGGCTTTACCTCCAGATTTACATGCAGCTATCTAACCTTAATCTTAAGTCAACCTTGACTACAACGCTTTGCATCTTACTTGGTCATCTCAAAGTTATGCTGATCTCACACCAGATGAATTTTAGATCTTTACCCAAAAAAACATTGTGTGAAAAATCACAAGACTGTCCTAACTGATTTGTAAACATCACAATCTTACAATCACAAAAGACAATTCTATAAGAACACATGCAATCACACACTTAACATTTGTCATAATGAGTCCACAGACATGAGATCTTACAGTAGCTTGCATGATCAAGCATAACTTCAGAAAATAAACAAGCATGGTGGGTGATCATCGCCATAAGCTGGCTGCTGTGGTGTGTATGCTCTTAAAACAATAACAATAACAAAAGACAGGGAAAGCAATAAGGGTGAAATAATTTGACAAACTTTGTCTTCCTGTTCAGCATTCACCTTGGTTCGAGGTACAGCTGTTTACATTCATACGCCATGTTTGTTAGAGGTAAAAGTACCAAACATTCACTTCCACTCTGACTTGGAATTGTAAATATCAAACATGTTTGACATTTACAATTCCAGATTGGGGAGCCTCCAACATGATCAGCAGTAATAAGATAGTAGTACCAACACCACACACATTATTTGGGCAAATAGTCAGTTGTGATGAGCCCCAAATCAGGTCATGCCCTCCGGATTGTTTAGGGTGGTAAAGTCCCTAAAAGGGTTGCTGCATGTCTGACCAACTCCTCTGAGTTCCTGAAATGCAAATGACACAAATGACTTGATTCATCAAATACATGCAGCAGAAGAAATTTCAGTCAGAAAAACTTGTTGGTTAACCGGGGAATACAAGACTGCATTATAATAAGTTTACTTTGCTATTCGTGAGTGGGTGTGTGGCCTTTTAACACTCAAACTCTTGTTTTCTTGCTGAAATACATTTTTATGAATATTGAGTGTTTAAAAAACATTTCCCAAACTTTGTGTGCATATAAAAAGTAATTGTGATGCAGTTTGTTTATTCAGTCATCGACAAAGCAGTTTACACTAAAAGATTAGACTAAAATCCTTTGCCTTGTTCTCTGCGCTGACTGCTTCTGTCTACTCTTTGCAGACTCTAGCTGCAGCACTGTGCTCTAAATCCGACCACAGCATGATTTGTGTCTTAGTATTAAGTATCTTTTGCCACTCCCTATTTTTTAGATCTGTTTTAGGGGATGTGTCAGGACAAGCAGTTAGCATGACCTGCATAAAGTTGTTTATGAATTTCTCTCTTGTCTCTCCTCCATTTGATTAGGAGTTTGCTTAATCCCTCAGTAGGGCTCAGTTATAAGCTTTTTGGTTATGACCTGCTTAATCCTCCTACAGGAGATAAAGCACACAGTCGCATTAACTTCAAAGCAGTTTACTCTCCCCTAAGCTCCCTTAAAACAATGCTTTATTACTGAGCACTGCAGCAAGTTTGGTTGCTGATCTGTTGTGTTGGTGTAGGTTTGTCAGCTGAGCATCTGCTATTCTTATCTGTGACGCATAAGGAAAGTCACCATATGTTGTTTGTAGACTTGGAGTAACACCAAGGTTTTTGTCTGAAGTGCAAGTTTTTCAGTTTCATGGTGTTAATAGATCTGAAAAGTGTGTCACTCATAGATGCAACAAATGGAGCAGCTAAAAAGAAAAATATAAACCTTTTTTCATGTTTTTTTTAATATATATTATTTGGTCCTGAACCAACCTTCTAAGCTTTCTTAAAAAACACATATTTTTTTTACTTTTCCTTTGTTGTTTTTTTAAAAAAACAACCCAGACATTTTAAGACAGGTCATCATGAGTGAGGTGAAGTGTTTGATAAATCATACAGTATATTAAAAAAAAAACATTTATACAAACAAAAAAGGGGCTAGAAGGAGTTATGTTACTTGATCACTGCTAATAAATGTCTTGTTCATTAGTATTAAATACTGTTTGTTAAAATCTTTAAGAGTCTTTTCAGTCCAAGAATGGTTGAAAGAAACAAATCTGTTTTCACAGTTAAAGACATCATTACATGTTCATATGGGTTTTTTTTTAATCTCAAAATATTTTTCATCTTTTTGGTTTCTTATTTTAAAGAGAAAGCCAGTTGTTCCAGATGATGAAATTCTTAGCTTTTTTCCTTTCAGTGAGAGTTGGGTATTCCTGTATTATTCTGACGTTTTCTTTATTTTCTGACAATCTAATAAACAGAACAAATGATTAACCGCTCAGAAAGTAGCCTTGTTGTGACCAAGTATTTTCTAGCTTCTGTGTATTTCATCTATGATGACAGCACATTGGATAAAGCAGAAAATTGGACCCAGAGTAAGGAATGGCATGTGAGAAAAGGGCCACAGGTTGGAATCAAACTTGGGCCACCCTGCATAAGAACTCCAGCCTTTGTATAGAGCCCACGACTCCATTACTCCAAACCAGCGCCCCAGTTTTTGTGTCTTGAGGAGCCCTTTGGCTACTCAGTTTCAGAACTTACCCCCAACAACAAGAGCTGTGGCTGACAGGCAGACATTGGCGATGGTACAGCGAGCAGTTTTCCTTGAAGTGAGTCCCTGGCGCTTCATCATGAATATGCAGACCCCTCTGCTCTCTGTGGCTGCTGCTCACTGCTTTCAGCTGCACTCACAGAAGAGTGACGGGAAGAGGACGAGGGTCAGCAGACACATTGAAACTGTGGCCTCCTACCAGTGACTAAATTTAGTTCACCAAGGTTGACGTTTTGTAGTATTAAGCTGTGAAAAGCTTATTTTGTTCAAACTCCATTTGAAGTCAATGATTCAGAAATCGACCTTGAAGGAGTCAGGATTTAAAACGAAAACTTATGAATAGACAAACTCAAACGTTTTTTTGCACCTTCACGATCATTTGATTATTTTGGTGGATCTTGCCTTGAGGAAATTTTTCAATATTTTGGAAAAAAAATCTCGTTATTGACAACTGTGAGAATTTAGTAGAATATGAAAGTTCAAGCAGGTCGAGAAAGAGAGTCGTAGCTTCTCTACTTGCATTATCTCATGGTTTGCGCTTGAAGATCTAGGTTATTTTTCTTGTCAGTTGTTGCCTTGAATACACCTTGATGCCTGCACAGTAACATAATCAGGCTCAGAACCACAACAGTCTGCCCCAGCACACACACACAGACACACAGACACACAGATATAACACATACACACAGTCTCCCATCTCCACGGGAGCTAACATGCCTCCCAGCTTCGGCATAAGCTGATAATTTACAGGCAGTCTCAAACAGCCTGCCTCTCTCCAGCCGTGGAGGAGAGCAGTGAAAATGTCAGGAGTTTAGTTAAGGCTACAACACCTGCTCCTCACGCATACACCGGGGCTTCTGCTCCAATAGCTCCCAGAGGATGGCTCATGAGCACTCTGCTTTTATTGCCGAGATGACTGCTTGTGATTTTTACGCCGGAGGACAGCAGGAGAAGAAAAACAACTTCATTCAGCCATCCCTATGCTCACTGCCGCAGCAGTTTTGACATGTTGTAAATGTTTTACATCTTCACTGGGGACCAGAGCACAGATTAGCAGCTAGTTGGATTCGATGTCGGTTTAACAAGGTCAACTTATTTGATTTTTTTAAGCTCCTTTTTGCTTCAGAAGAGTTTATATTCATGAGACTCTTGTGAGACCTCCCCCAGCCTTGTTACTGGGGATTTAGGGGCAAAAGATATCAAATATTAGCATATATTGGAGGGGAAAACATGCATCTGGATGTCAACGTCAGGCAGAGTTTTCCATTTAAAGCTAAAAGTTCACATGCTGCAGATGATTCCATCAGGGCACTCAGATATCCCTCATACATTTCAGTCCATCTCAGCTGAAAGGCTCGCGGAGTAAAAAGCCTCTGATGATCTGCAGAAGCAGCAGAACGGCTGGGTATCATCTAGCACGTGAGCACCCATGGGACCCCAGGACAGCAGGGGGTGGAGGTGCTTTTCTGTCAGAGCGTGAAGCTGATGTTTGCTCACTTTAAGGTGTCAGCAGTTTCATGAGCAAGCTGTCGGATGAAGATGATTACCTTGTAAAAGTTAGATGAGACCTGCCATCAGTTAGTGGTTCTTTAAGCAGTTTGGATTTAGTGCTCAATAATATTAGGCACAGTTTTCATCCTCTGAGTGTTTCAGAAAAAACAGGAGTGTGGAGTCATTTTTATTTGTAGCTTTGGGAGTACAACCAGCCACTGCTGTCATTATTGATCATTTTGCCTTTTTTAATCAAATGATTCATCATCTGGTTTGTGATATTCTGAAAACAGGAAAAGTGTCTATGAGACATCCCCAACAAATGACTCATAACTCATTGATTTTAAGCTCAAAATCAGATAAAAGAAAGAAAAGACAAGATCTACTTTATTGATCCTCCGTGGAAGGACATTTTCTTGTTCCAGCAGCTCGCAACAAGGCACAGGAGAATACGACAATGTACTTACAGAATTAAAATAGAGGAGTATTAAAGGAAAAACTGAAATGTAGCAAATGTATTCACAATGTGCATGAGCAGCAGAGCTGAGTCTGTGGGTTCTACCCATGAAAAATTTGCAGATGCCCAACAGCTTCCTCTACAATTAACTCCACCAAAACAAACAACAACAAACAAGAGTCAATAACAGGAGAAACTGTTTAGCATTGGCAGAGAAGATTTGGGCACAACCTACATACTCAGCTCTGTTGCCCATCCCACAAATACACGTTCCTCACAAATTTCACTTCATTTAAAAGTAAAATGAAAACAGGTTTTCCAAGGGTATAAGATTTATTGCAGGAAGCATTTTTGCATCAAGGAAATAATCTACAAAACACAAATTGTCTTAATTTTTGTATTATGTTAAAGTATATAAGGACACAGAAATATTTGTGAGCTGAGATGCTAAAACATTTAACTTTGGCATTAACAGTGACTCATATGTAAAGTGATCACTTATGGGTTTATGGGTATGATTCATGAATAATGACCTGGAAAGATTGAAATGTAGTGCAAAGTCACTAAGTTGGGAAAAAAATGTGTTTTTTTTTCTAAGAAAAGTTCTTAAATAATGCATCAGCTCTTATGAAAGTTGTGTTGTTTAACTCCTTATAGATGTAAGGGAGCAGTAGCCAAAATACAACAGAGACAGAATAGCTCCTGTCTGAGCACCTGATGAAACATTGCTTGCCTTGTGATTAACCCACTCACAGCTACAGACATGTCTCCTCAAATGGTTTATTTAAAAGAACACAGCCTGGAGAACATTGCGATGAAAAGTTTTTCTTGAAGCTTCATTTATAGGGCATAACTTTCAATAACGACAGAGAAGACATGGCGAGAACATAGACCTTGTTGATTAGGAGCTAACACTCCTTCACAGACAGGGCTGGATCAGGTCATTTCTGAGAATAGCTCCTTTTGACCCAGTCCTTTCAACACCTTTAATGTGGGAAGATAAACTCCTGTATCTGAGTTCTGTAACTCTTTCTTGTGTGACTCTAACACAATAAGGCAAGCTTGTTTCTTACTGGCTTCACTAGCAGCTAGCCAGTTTCTTATTCTTTTTGGTTGTTGCATTTTTTAATTCACTGTAATAAAAAATGGAAGACAGCAGCTTTTATTAGTTTATTTTTCCTTTTTTAAATCTGTTCCCTCACAATCTGGGTCTCTTTCTTTATCTGTGAGAACTTCCTGTCTCTGCTGCAGGGCTCTGGTTTGTTTAAACTGCTTTCAGCCACACAGAAAATGGACAAAAGCTTAATTGAGACAAAGTGTGATATTATCGCACTCAGAACATTTATAGTTTCTGAGCCAAAAGCAAACTACTCTTATAATTTTCTCACATGTGACATTAACTCCTCTTCTGCTCCAGCAGGATATGATGCTCTCCTGGCTGCACTGCTTAAGCCCTTGTCTATCCACCTTGAGCCTGAGCTCAACAACCAGCAACGAATCACTATAAAAAGAGCCAATTATTTATAGCCGGCTCCCTGACAGGCTGGTCCCACTTATCTTTCAGGGTGCAGTCCCCAGGCCTTCCGCCTCGCATTTTCAGCATTGTCAGAGCTCCCAAGACAGCCTGATCTTTCATCACTGCACCAGGCTGACATTTCTCCAAATATCAATGATAGTTTTTATGTGTGGCAATAATTTATCAGGCAGAGATGCACCAACGCTTCTCCCCCCAGTGCTAAGTGGAAGACAACAGCAAAAAGTTTAGGATCTAAGAAAAAGAATTGAAGGAAAGCTTTTCTTGTGCAGCATAAAGGACTCAGCTGTGTATCGAGAAAAACATGTTCTGTGTGGTCACATCTCAACCCTTTTATTACAGCGAGCAAAGCCTGAATGCAGTGTAGTTTTTACAGTTTAACCTCTAAACCTTCGTTTTGAGAGAGCTCCTCTTCATCTCCCACAACTTTCACATTAACTTTGTTCAGAAAGCTGCTAACAACCTACAAAGCTGTGGCTCGGTGCTGTTGTCCAATTACTGCACATTAAGTGAGCTGACCTTTATAGCAGCTTCTTGTTGAGGCTGAGATATTGAGATAAACTTGTGGGGTAATGATTCTCCTCCTCTCCCTCCTCAGTGATCAGAGGGTCGAGCTTTGTCCTCACTGTAATTGTAAATTCTTTGAGCAGTAGGCTTTAATTAGTGCGAGGGAGGAGACCTTGGTATGCGTATTGATTTCTAGCTGGCTTGGTGAAAATGCCAGAAGAACACAGAGGACATGAAAACATAGATCCAGACTAACTGATCGAGTAAGGTGTCTGATTGGTGTGGTGCAGCGTTAAAAGGTATCGTTGTACAATTTAATTGCTTGTAGTTGTTTTAACCTTTTCAAATGTTTAACAATTGTAAAAAGTTCCAGAGAGCATTCAGTATAGATCAGGTCAGAGATAAACACTGATGACTTTATGGGAGTTCTCTAAAAGTAAAAAAATAAATAATCAGAAATTAAGTAACAGATAAGAAATCCGTTAATGTATTTTTGGTGCAATTGGTTTCTCACACACAGCATCCAAAATTTCTGCACAAGTCAAAAGTCGACATAGGCCCTTAAAGCTTGGCCCCAGAAAGAAACAAATAAGCTTTTCCCCTTAAATGTTGCATTATTCCTTTAGTTGCCACTCTTTTAATAGACATCTCAAATTGAAGAGCTGGAACCAATCAGCAAAAGAAAACCGATTTCACACATTTATTGGGCACAATGGATAATGAATAAGACACAAACAAATTCACAACCAAAGCAGAGTCCAAATCTTCTTATTGGTCATAATCTGTAGCTCATATGTGTGACCACAGACAAGTCCCATTGTGTTCTGTGTGATTACTGGCTAGCTTGTTTCTACCTTCTCTGTCCTCATGTGCCTCTAACTCTCCTCCTCCTCCAGACAGCAAAGTGGGTTTGACACAAATTATGACTCGTCATCTATTTAGAGAAAGATGCTCTGCACAGAAGTCTCCTGGGTGTATGTTTCATGAATGAATGAGACAACGCTGCTAACACTTGTACTGGAGACTCCTCTGTGTAATTTGGCATGTAGCTGATTTGCATTGTTTCCCTTTTTTTCCCCGAGTATATTTACAAACCAATTGACTGGAAGCAGGAAAACTGAACCTCTACAAAGACGAATTAAAGCAGAGACTCTTCTTGCAATCAGTGTTTGATTTGTGCTGAAGAAAGCTGACATCTGGTCTCATTTGTATATGTACATGTGCTTAATAAAGACTTAAGACTGCAAGAGCTGCAACAGAACTGCTGCAGGAAGAAAGCAAAGATAGTTTACATGACAGCCTCTTTCCTAAAGTCCAACTCACAATCAAACTGACACTAAATAGCCCCCAAAAGTCTAAATGAAGTCTCTTGTTTGTGTTATGCAGGCAAGTTGTGATCATGCGCTGCCTGGCTGCTCGGGTGAACTACAAGACCCTCATAGTCATCTGCGCCCTCTTCACACTCATCACTGTTCTGCTATGGAACCGCTGCTCCAGTGACACCACCCTACGCTTCTTGCCTCGTGCCGCCTTGGTTGCTCCGAGCCCTAAGGTGGGTGATGCCAGCATCAGCAGCCAGCAGCACCCTCCACAACCTCCAGAGCCCCCACCTGTGGTTGGGGTCGTCGGCGGGATCAAGTATGAAGAAATCGACTGCCTGATCAACGATGAAACCACTGTGAAAGGCCGGAGAGAGGGCGGAGATGTTTACCTGCCTTTCAGCTGGATGGAAAAATACTTTGAGGTGTATGGGAAAGTGGTGCAGTATGACGGCTACGATCGGTTTGAGTTCCAGCACAGCTACTCAAAAGTTTACACCCAGCGCGAGCCCTACCACCCTGATGGAGTCTTCATGTCGTTTGAGGGATACAACGTGGAGGTCCGAGACCGCGTCAAGTGTATAAGTGGAGTAGAAGGTAAGACCTTTGGTTCATGTACAAACACAAGAATAATTTCAAGTCCATTGTTTAGTAAATAGTGTTTGAGGAACACAAATTGAAGAGGTGAAGATATGAGTTTTTAAGACTATTTTATTTCTTCAGTCGGTTTACTGAAATTTATGATGTCTCTGGGTAGGTGGTGAGGTTAGACAGGGTTCAAATCCAGCCTGTAGCCTCTTTCCTTCATGTCTCTACTCACTCTTGCCCCGTTTCCTGTCCTCTGATTAAAGGCATAAAAAGCCTGAAAAAAAATACTAAAAATATTATGGGAACTTCTTGCTCAGATGTCTCCATCATGAATCATCATAGCAAAAACTTAACATGTTTTAGGCCTGAACAGCTTTCCACATTAATCTCTTACCAAAATGATAGAATACAATTTCTTTACAGATGTGCAAAATGCCTTAAAAGTGTCAATAACACACAGAAACCTATATACTTTGCTTGGTGATGGTTATTCTACAGTAGGGGAAGGCAACCTGGGACACTGGTGTCATAGCTGGCATGCAAGGCTATTTATGTTGGCACACAGAGAATAACTACAATGAGGTAGAGACAAAATAAATAGATAAATGATAAACGATTGTGTTGTATTCTATTTATCACTTAACTAAAGATTGAGCACACTATAAATGTTCTCACGTAAAAATTTAACAAATAACATTAAATAACAAATTTAAATTACAACGTTTAAGTACCCAAATGTGTCTTGCAGGTGCATCACCGCAAATCTCTTGGGAGGTCAGTCTTCTGGCTAACACTCACATCCATTTTCGGTATTATGGAGGCAAACAAACCAAGTTCCATTCATTCTTTCCAACATAGTTGAACAAGGGAGAATGGATTTGTTGCGGGCGATATGCCCCTTGTGCTGTGAAAGTGTGATATGTAAGACATAAAGTGTGAAGCGTCTCTTTGAGACCAAATAAGAAAACAGTGTTAGCAAAGTATGCTAAACAGAGCATCACATTCAAAACTTTCTTTACTGTTAGAACCAGGCAACAGAAGGAACTTGTACCATTTTTAAGCATGGAAAACCATTTAGGGAAACTTTCCAATTGACCGTTGATGGTTTCATGGAAGAAGTAAGTGTTGGCACTTTAGGGTTGAGTGTATTTTAAAGTGTCTCAAGTCATGGAAAAGGTTGCCTACCCCTGTTCTAAAGCTGTAACCATTGACTGTATATAACCACGGACAGTACAACAGCTACCCTAAGTGAAGCCAGAACTTAAAGCCTGCCTCTACCTTGAAAATTAAGATACACTTCAAGTAAATGTTCTCATCATCATTTTAGTTTGTTCTTATCTTGCTGCTGCATGTTCAAGTGTCTTTTTTTCTTTTTTTTTTTGAGTAAAAAAAAACAGAGTTTTGATGTTATAAAGAAAGGGGTGATGTCATGATTGACAGCTCTGATGGCGAATTCAGGCTCCTGCAGCGTTTTTTACCAGAACAAAGCAGAGGAGAAAAGGAGAAACTGTTTAATCCAATTGGAAGCACAGCTCACTTGACTGACAGGCAGGCACCTTACAGATTATTAGTGATAAGGCTTTAAGCTAGCCCCATTTCCAACATGGCTCCCACCAAAGATTTTCTTTAAAACTCTGTGTGAAACAAACGGGTGATGTCACAGAGTCTATATCCATTTATTTTACAGTTTATGGTTTTAGTTTGTAAAAGAGGTGTTTTATTATATTTTATGTCCACACCAACAGACGCAGTATTTTGGCTTCTCTTCTCACAGTAGGAGGATGTCGAGCCGCACTGTACATATTATTTCACAATATAATAGTAACATTATGGAAGAGATTCCTAAACAAAAGCCTCTTCAGTGGCTGGCTGAGATGCCATATATAAAGACCTACAGGAGAAGTTATGATTTGTTTCCTAACACACACATTCATAATTAGCCACTTAAAGGCAAGTGTGTTTGCTTTAATGTCAGTTATTAGGCTTTATTAAATAGTCCCTGTAGTAATGTACACTTTTCTTAATGAGGTGTATTTCAGCTAAGCTTGGATGATAAATTCTCTGTTTGATCTGTGAGAAAGTAAATCAAGACTTGATTAACAGGATGGATCCAATTTCAAAAGCACCTCCTCACTCTCTGCCACCCATTCCCAGACTCAGTTAGTCTTCCTTTAACACCAGCGCCATCAAACATCATTTGTGCTAAGTCAATTAAAACTCAATCTTGTCTTCATTCAGACACTGTCAGCATTTCTTTGTATAGCTTTCTGGATGTGTGTGAAGTGAGTTTGCCCCTCCCTCACACTTTGTCCCCGTCCTCAAAGTTGTTTTCTTTTTGAGGTTCCTTTTAAAGTAATTACCATGAAGGATCAATAGCTCATTTTAAAAAGCTATTAGTTTAAACCACATTGTCATCAATAAATGTCAGCGCCCTGCTCACTTGAAGAAGTGGCTTTGTAGATTTGCCTCAAATTCCAAAATAGATATTCATCGTCTCTTCCTGTGTTGTCAAAATCCAGCAAAACCAAAGAGACGCTAATACAGTGGAATCTGGAAATAATAGGTTAAAAATATTCTCTTACACACCCAAATATATCTCAGTTATGTATGAAAACGACAGAGAAAAAGAGATTTGTGTAGACATTTCTGCCACAGATCTGGGCGCTTTGCCCTCTGAGGAGTAAGCTTTTGTTTTCGTTGGGAGATGTAATATTAGATGATATACTCACCAGCAGAGTGTCAGTTGCTGAGCTTAGCTTGATGAGTAATGATAGCCAGTGTCTGAAAGCAATTTGTCGACAGTAAATAGGTATTTCTGCTGAGATGGATTGTGCAGTTTCACATATAGTCATTTCTTCTTCGCGCAGTGATACAAATCTGTTTTTCTGATCAGCTCAAAACAGAACACCACGTACTTATTGTTTTCTGTTTGTTGTAATATCTGCAATGAAGCCATTATTTATGTCAGTGCAGAAATATACAGCATGATTGTACACAGATCTCTTCCAGAGGTCATTTTATTTTCAGTAGATTTCATCATTTCATGTTTGGGTTCTCCAAACTTTTTGCTGTCCACTTTTTGGATAAGTCATGCTTCTGACTATAATTTTGCCCCACTCCCTCTCACATGAGGAAAGAAATATGTTAAAGGAAAAATGGGTCAGACAAGAATTCAGACAAGTCTCTGGGCTGAGCAGCAGAGATTCGAGTTATTCTCACTCTCCTGTTTCCTGCACACCGTTTCTTTTGGTACAAAATGGAGGAAACACGTCGACACTACAGCACACATACACACATGCACACACACAAACACACACACAGTTTACCAAGGTCCATTAATTAAGCCCAAGGCTCCGCGCTACTTAGCACTCCACATGCACAAGCACACACCTCTCTTCAATTTAGCATATTTTTATAGGTGAAAATAGCAGTTCATTAATTAGCCTGTCACAGTCTCGAAACCACAGGGCTTAAACAAGGTCATGGGAGCATTTCTATCCCAACTTACCCTGAGAACTTTTTAATGGGACCTTCAGCAATATTCATTAAACGTTGTGATGGGCCTTCTACACCACTCAAGCTTCTGTTGTATTCATTTGGGATGTTACATCTAACTGAAGTCTGTGCAGCATTTGACGAGCACACAGTTTTTACTGAGGTCTCAAGCTCAATCTAAAACTTAAGAATATATTATTTTTATTAAGTTATACTCTCAACGTTTTACTATTTGACAAAATTATGCACTTTTATGTGCCGCTGTGACGTGCCACATTGTCGTGCCATCTCCTGTGGATTGTGTTTCCTTATGAATGGGCGTGGAGGTCTCACGCTCCTCTGTGAGACACAGAGCAAAAGTTGAATAAAAGGACAGTCCAGCAGCTAGGATGCTATCAGTAGTGGCAGCAGTTAATTCTCTCTAACAACATCCTCTAAATCAGGACTTCCTCTCCTTGTCTCTTCCATTTTTAAACAATCTTTATCCCAACTCCTACTTTGCTGCAGACCACCAGCACTTTTCTCTCAAATACAGGCACATACTTCCATAAACATGTCTATTAGCCTGTACGTGCTTGACCAGACACTCATGATATAAAGATTTTTACAATGCTGATTATTTAAACTCCTTAAAAATGTGATACAAAGCATCAAACAAAGAAAGGATATAACAAGTGCATTTGATTCCCCAACCAAACACCTGTGTACTCTCAAGGAAGGAAAGAGCCCAGGTCTCACCATTTTCTTTCTGAAACCAGCCCCTCAAATATACAGTATTTTTGTCTAAGAATGTGCTTTTACACACATTAAACCAGATGCATGATTTAAACAAACTGCAGGAGTTTTTTGCAGGTTTATATGGTCACAACAAATAAAAGCCGTGGTTACTGTTGCCTCACATTTTTGCCTCACCATTACGACTTTTTTCAGCTGATATTACTGGTGGGCTGCAACAGTTGCATAATTCAGTCTTGAACATACAATTAGTAACAGAATTGGTATATCCAGCTCAATAAATGTGTTCTAGTTCTTCCAAAGTACTTGATATTGCAAATGTAAAGCACCAGTATTAATGCAAATCTATAATGGAGTAGCGATTTTGAGAGACTAACAACATTTGTAGCATAGTAGCCCTGATAAATCATTGATTCTCAAGCGATGTTTTCAAAGAGATTCTGTTTATACTTGTAGATCCAGCAGAAACAGAGAAACATGAGTCATTTTTCTGACCTCCAGTCTTTTATCAGTCCCTTTACCATTCTTTGGTCTCCCCTTCTGAAAAATACTTGGTGCTAGCTTCAGCATGCTTAACTTTGTCCATCAGTTTACTCCTCTTCACACAGAGATCATCAGAGCTTGGTCACACAGAAAACTGAAATTCTAACCAAGGCTTTAAGCTGTAAAACAACAACTGAACTGAGTCCTTATCCTCTGTGGGTTTGGCACAACAACCAACCCTTTCACACCACACTACAATCCTTCAGTTCAATGTTGATATCAAACAAGGCTTCTCGTCGCTTTAATGTCTGTTGTCATTCATCTAGACGTCCCAGTTGGACTGCTGGAGGAAATATAACATCAACGTGGTGGACGTTTTCTGCACCTACATTAACTTCAGTGAGCTTGGAGCTCGCTGTAATTGGTGTAAGACTTTGGTCTACAGATTTCTAGAAAAAGCCCGCTCTCTGGAGTCATGAAAATACACTGAGGCTTAACAGTCAATTCCACATGGATTACTTAGTGTTATTCACCGAGTTGCACAGCGCTACAGTGCTAGGATTTTTGACAGTCATTTGACTTAAGTTGTCAAGGGAGATGCCGGTAACAAGACAAGCATGAAGCAGAGTGTAGCCAGGCTGGAAAGTGTGTATCCGTCTGTGTGTGTGTTTATTTATTTATATATTTGGTGAACCCATAAATCAAAAGTATTGGTTCTCAATCAGGATGTGTTGTACGATTGTTCCAGGACATCGATTCCAATCTTTGTATTAGTGCCTGTTTTTAAAATTATATCTAAAAAACGGAAGATGGATTTACACCCCATTAGTTAAGGTTACTAAACTGAAGAAGACATAGTTTTGTATTCTGCTTTGGGCTTTTATGGCTTTGTTAGAAGGACAGGATGGTGGATAGAACAGAAAACTGGGAAGACTTGAAGGGGAATGACTTGCAGCAGAGGCCACTGTATTATGCACGGACAGAGCAGATCAGGGCTGGTTTGAGGATTTAGTTCAAGCATCTTGCCAAAAAAATATTCATGTTCTAATTATAGAAAGGTCAACAATTCGATGAAATGTTATTTTTTTTTCAAATAGTAGACAATAGGGGTGGGCGATATGACCTAAAATTTATATCACAGTATTTCTTCATATTGCGGTTACGGTATTATATCACAGTTTTCCAACATGAAATAAGGGAAGTCTTTTCAAAACAGTGAGTCTGTCTCTGACTCTGTTCTGTGTTATATGTGTACACATCCTACCTAGCAGGTGGCTGATGTTATTACAGGCTTCTCTCAGCGATGTTTTAGCATGCTGTTTTGCTTTCTGCACAACAGTAAATTTTTACTTCCTCTTGTAAGCCACGTCACGGCCTCTGTGCTACTGGACTTAAAGGTGTATGCACGTTGATTTTCAGAATGGCTGTGGCAAAAAAGTGATCTCTCATTACGTTGGGAGAAATAAATCTCCCATATAGCTACTCCGCCTGAATTATGTGTAACAATGCTTTACCACAGTAATTACGGTATTGCAAAATTCATTTTGTGGCAACACTTTATACTAGGGGTGCACAGATCACAATTTTCTGGCCAATCACCGATCACCGATTTTTAAAATGCCTGACCTGCCAAAACAGATTTGGGCCGATACCGATTTTTACTTTTTATTTTCTATAACTGACAGCATATAACTTCAATGTTCCAATCTTATTTTATTGAAAATCATTGAACAATACCAGTGAAACAATAAAATCTTTATGTTTTAACTTAAACAACCAATAAAGTGTCCTGAGTTTTAGGTCTCAGAACAAAAAGCAACAATGGCTGGCTGTCAGACCTTCCTGGAGGTATATAAAATCAGTTTCATATGTAAGAATGGGCCAATCACTGATTTCTGATCCTTGATCACTGATCCCCCAAAATTAAGGAAAATGTGTCTATATTATACCAGTGATGGTAATGAAACCGGTGTACCGCCCACCCCTTGTAGACAAAAGCAGGAATGAAACAAAGTCTGGCTTTGTGCATTTATTAGAATTTTGAGTTGCATAAGCCTTTTTAACAAATGTAGAATGAAAAATTATTTTGCTCATAAGAACTGAAGATGTAATTTAAAAATCTGTGCCGGGCTTTATCCTGCACGTCCCCGCATAACCTGTGTGTGTGTGTGTGTGTGTGTTACTGTCACATTACATTAATGTTGATTGCATTAATTATGCGGCATTACCATTTTAATGGCTGTTCGACTCTTAAAAGTCTTTTTTAGTACAGCACTTTGAGCTGCACCTGGAGCCACATGTGTGAAAGGTGCTGTGTAAATAAAGTCAAAGATGATAATTAACGCTTTTAGTATCACACACAATAATACTGCACCAGCTGTATGAAAATGTTTGTGGGTTGTACATCAGACAACAAAATATTTTTAAAAAGCTGTCTTTTGAGCAAGATGACCTCCTATAAAGACAACACCACTCAGGATAAGGAAAGCAGAGCCTCGGTGCTGTGCCGTGGCTGCAGAGGTGACTACTATAAAAAGAGGAGGAGTTTTATCACCCAGCCAGAATCAGAGTATCTTATCTTCCTCTTCCTGAAGTGATGGGTTTGGGTTGCACATGTGCTCTCTCTGTCACAAGGTCTTTATGTGAACCATCTAATCAGAGAGATTCTTCTCCCGGCGCTATTTCTGGCTGTGTGTGCTGGGAGCTCGCCTCTGGTGAAATGCAGCGTCCTGGGTTGAATTTCACCACATCGACCAGTCACTCACCAAAGCTGCTGGTGGAGGAGTTTGTTTACTAACCTTAATCTGATCTTCTGATGTGTCTTTTTCAAAGATCTCCGACCTCCATGTTAGTGTCAAAGTTGGCCTTGTTAAGTCAGTGGGAGGTTTTAATACTTTAGTGTTTGATATCAATAATTAATTTAGTGCCAGTTTTATTTGTACAACGAGGGTTATGAACTAAAAGTGACACTGCTTGAAACAGCTTCAGCATTTATCCTAGCCAAAACTAAATCTGTTGTGAAAACTGTCATCTTAACAGAAGATTTGCCTCAAAATTTTTAAAAACAAAACTCTCCAGATAAACAAGATGATTATCTAAGCTCCAGATGTAGTATCATCTCAAACACAAGGAAACAGCCTTAAAAAGAAGCATTTCTCTTTTCTCAGGCACATGAGGAGATCATTTTCTATTTTTAATTAACCTTCCTGTCCTTATCTCTTTTCTTTCCCTCCCCTTTGTCCACCCAGGCGTACCTCTGTCCACCCAGTGGGGCCCACAAGGCTACTTCTACGCCATCCAGATTGCTCAGTACGGCTTGAGCCATTACAGCAAGAACCTGACCGAGCGACCTCCTCATGTGGAGGTCTACGACACCGCTGAGGAGAGAGACAGCCGGGCCAGCTCAGCGCCCTGGAGTGTGCCGAAAGGCTGCGGTCTGAGCCGCCTCCATGACAAGAGCCGAGCCACCTCCGTGCGTCAGTTCAGTGCCCCAGGTATGTTAGCCTTCCATGAGCGCAGAGAGCCTCAGGGCAAGGAGCTTATCTCCTGTTAACTGTGGCTGTAGGAGGCTCGATATGGAACTTCACCCTCAGGACAGGATGATAGTCAGCAGTGAATCACAGCCAGAGAGACAGAGAGAAAATACTGGCAGGCAGAGCTGGTTGGCAGAGAACCCAAAACATAATAACAGATTTCTAAAATTTATGATAATTTAAGAAGCAGCAGACACAATATCACACGTTTCATCCTCTTCACTGAGTCAGACACTGTCACATACATGGTGCATTGTTTGAAATGCTGCCGACAGGAACACTTCCAGTCAACAATATTTTCAGTGTAAACCTTTTCTGTTTATCCAGAGCATGAATATCAGCGGCTGCGATGATCATTTTCATCTCCAGATTATATCAACCGCAGACAATTAGGCAGCATATTGTTGGTCTGTTGAAGGACAAAATGAGGCTTTAGACTGCTGTCTGGTTAGATTATTCTTTGCAAGCAAGTGTACACACCATTTAGGCTTTAATGGAAGGGTCAAACTATTATCTTTGTTCAGCAACAGGCTCAAAGAGGGTGAAGGTCTTCTTTGCTAAAACAAACTTTTAAATTTTTATTTTCTCAGACATGGTGAAGTTTTAAAATAGATAATGTATCTCACATGTTTACCACTCTGTACAAATATTTGGCTTCCTCGTGTGTTGGAAATGTTTGTGGACAACGGTTGTTGTCAATTGAACGCATCAGGCTTAAGCTGCTAAACATTAATTAAAATGTCTTTAAAAGTTATTCGTGGAAAAAAAAATAGAATATTGTCACACTTTCTATTGAGGGTATACGTTTACGTCACTTCCCCTCTGGGACACGCCCAATTCAGTCAGGGAGACCTGGAAAATGTGGAACATGACATGAAATTAAGGATAGTTGGACTCATCACTGATTTGTTAAAGCTATCAAAGAACCAGGGGTCCACAAACATCAACATGTGGCCGAAAATCATTTCGGACATCAGACATTTATTTTTACTTGATTTCAACACCAGGAAACACACAATGCCAAGTCTGACAGCTACGAAAGCCTCTATATGATTCAATTTACAGTATACAGTTTATTGACCCAAATGAATACATGTATTACCTATTTGTACTTTTGGTATTTAACATAGACTGAATTATTAATAGACGTATAGTCTCCATGAAGGTATCAAAGTAAAGTTAATATCAAACACTTTATACAACACAGCTACTACTGCTTGTGCTGGAGTCCCCCCTTATTTGGAAAAAACTGGGTCAGCCTCAGTTTTAAGCTGCTTTTCCACCAAGCAGACCGGTTCGGTTCGTCTCGGCACGGCGCGCATTTTGTGGCCTTTCCACTGACTTATACTGGGACAGATCCCCAAAAACAGAGACGAACCTGCATGCTTTTTTGGGACCCTTCCGTATGGGTGCCAGAGTGAACCGGTCCGCTCTCGGAAGGTGGAGCAACACACTGAAGACTGTTGATTGGTCAAAGGAATCGTCACCTACCCCCACAGCAACTGCATTTCTCCTGTTGGCACACAGACTTTGAATTGAATTGAATTTATTTATTTAATAGGGACGATGCAGTTTAACATAGTTCCATCACTAAGTATGAATCTGATGTGCTGCACAGAGAGTTTATAGCAAATGCTAATTTCCAACTCTTGTCCCTAGTTGGGCCTTTAAAAGTCATAAAATGTACAATATTTAACAGCATAAAATAATTTTAAAAAGTTTACAAAACAACAATAAAATACATGTTCACATCAGAACAAGTAATTATACGACTTCTCTTATAGACTTCTCTGAAATAAAGCTTGATTGTATTAAAGAGCTACATGCCAATCACAGAGAGGGCGAAATGCTGCATGTCTTCCATCGTTGCTCTTTGTTTACTGTGTCACGTTTTTCTTCTTTGCTGGATTTGATAGTGGGGTAAGCTGCTACGGCGTCACGCTAATGTTTAACAGCTGGGGATTGCGGCATCCGGCTTACACGACGCCTACCACGAGAGGGCACAGTTTGCTGTGGAAACGCAAACGGGATCAGGCTTAACTGTAACAAACCAAGCCAAACCGTACTGAACCGACCCGGACTGCTTGGTGGAAATGTGGCTTAAGTTAGTTTACAAATCATGTCGAGCATAAGGTTCATAATCACACAAAGACAAAATGTTTCAGTAATGAAAAATATAGCTGAATGAAAAACGCTAACAATCAGAGATTTCAGAATTTAAGGAATGATTTAATACAAAAATACAGCATAAATTAAAGTAAACTAACACAAAAAGAGTCGTCTGGTTTGTTTCTGAAAACTTTATCCATCAGTTTCTCTTCTCTTTGTCTTTTAGTAGCCAGTCAAAAAATAGCCCAGATTGCTTTACAAACATGTTCATTTAATCAATTGTGCAATAGCTCTTCCCCATTTTTAGATTTTGGTTTAGAGTTTATACGGTATTCAAGCCAACGCTGCCACTCATCTCCCTCAGAGGGCGCTACCACAATGACTTCCACTTGCTGTGTCATCACATGCATGCTCTCTATTTGTAAGTTGAAACAACTCAACCCAGTGTCTTTGGTTAGTTTTCTCAGGATTTTGGTTTCATCTTCTCTGTGAAGCGAGTTTTTGCTGGTTCTGTTTCAGTCCGGTGTGTTCAGCAGTGCTGTGTTGTGTTGCATTCATCAGTCAGATATCATTAGCTTTGACATCATCAGAAGTGATGTGTCAGTAATTTTGCTACTTCAGCCAGATGTTTTTCATTAAACGAGCCATCAAACTCTGTTAATCTCCACATTTTGAGTTACCATTATGAAGAGGGAAAAATGTAAGCATTGCTACAGCAGAGTTCACTAATTAACATTAAGCTCTCTGATGAGTCACACATTGAGTGATCATCCAAAAATGTCTCTAAAAACTTTGGGTTTTGTTTTTAAAGAGATTTAAAGATGTTTTAATCTTTTTGCCTGAACTTTCACACATCACTTCAAGCAGAGCAGTCTTTGGCATAATAAATGTTAGATTCTTTATCAGTGTACATGAGGCCCTCAGAAAATAGAGAGTTTTTCTTCACAGAACAAAAAGACTGAAGGGTTTCAAACTTAAAGGATTTGAGTTTCTTTGTTTTTGTGGCTGATATCTGCTCCAGCCTCCCTCAGACTCTGCAGCCATTTATTGTGTACAGCTCTCACTCTGCATCTAAAAAATGATCTATGAAGAAAGACATTTCGGAAAAAATAAGCTGTCTTCTTCTGCACTCCTATCATCCTTTTCATCGTGCACCAAACAGAGCTCTTTTCAGGGCTGCTGGATTTGGTTTGAGTGATGCAATCTGAAAGAATGCAATTAAAGTTTCATGTGGTGATCGCTGGTTTCTCTCGCTTTAATGACGACTGTCTCTCACAAATGTAATCAGCTTTCGCCTATTAATGTTCGTTCTGGGAGATGGCAAAACAACACAGATGAACTCACGGCTGCTGCCTGGTTAATAAGCTCACTCTCTGCATGCTTGTTTGTAGACTTCCACTGGTCCAAAGAGGGCTTTTTGGAGGGGAAACCATTGTTTCCAAAATAAAAGAAAAAAGCCTCCTTGTACTGTTAGAGAGAAACAGAATGGAATGTTATTTCTGAGATGACAATTCCTATGTTTTTGAAATCCCGGTTTAACATAAGACTAAAAAGTGTCTTGAAAATACTCCATTGAAAACAGACACACTCAGCGTTTCCCTGTGTAATTATTATTAGCCCCTTTTCTCAAAAACAACCAAAAGACTTCACATTTCTTCAGAGCCAGGTAACTGTTCAGCATTGAAAGTTGAGAATTTCATTATGAACTTCAAACTTTGAGCTCAGCTTTGATATCAACAGAGTAAAACATCTTGTAATAGCCTCAGTTTTAAGGATCCGGTCTGAGCTTCAGTGTTAATGTCATTTCCTTGTGTGTTACCTACAGTTCCCTTTATTCCCTCTTTTTTCAACTCTGTTTGGGGCTTTTATTGTCATAGTTTGGGGGTTTTAGGACAATTAAAAAAAGCATGATACTGGGAAATAGATGTGGCAATGAAATGTCAATCAATCAGCCAGCCAATCTTGATTTATATAGCACCAACTCTTGGGTTTAGACCTATCATTGTGTAATATTATTCAGGGACTCAACATCAAAACAAGATAAGAAGTCTTATCTCATCTTTGTCTGCCATGAGAAAAGACCTTTGCAGCATTTACCAAGTTACAATGGCAGGGAAAAACTTCCTTTTAATGGGTAGAAACTTTGAGTAGAACCAGACTCATGGACAGACGAGATGAGGAAAGAGAGAGATGGGCAGAGTTAGTAGTTGTGTGTTGCAGTCGTTATGATGATGGTGGGACTGCAACACCTGGGGTATAAAGCTATTATTGCAGCAAAATTATTATTGTAGCAATATTATAATTGTAACAAAATTATTTGTGTGTGTGTAAATGCATCCACAAATATGTGAACTGATCCACAAATGTGTGCGCAAATCTGCAAATGTGTATGCAAATCCACAAATACATGCACAAATCTACAAACGTGGACTGATTTGTAAACATTTATAGCTGAAAAGCCTCAGGTAGATCATTTGCACTACAGGACTGTTGCAAAATCTCATGTACCCAGACAGCAAGAAGGAGGCACGCCTCAGTTGTAACCAATAGTTTGCGCTTATTTTATTTCTGGTCCTGTAGACAAACCACTTAAGCCGCGTTTCCACCAAGCAGACTGGTTTGGTTCATCTAGGTACGACGCACATTTTGCAGTGTTTCCACTGACTTTTCCCGGGACAGATCTCTAAAAACCAAGACGAGCCCGCCTACTTTTTTGGGACCCTTCCGTATGGGTGCCAGAGTGAACCGATCCGCTCTCGGAAGGTGGAGCAACAACACTGCAGACTGTTGATTGGTCAAGAAGAATCATCACTTTCTGTGCGACAGCGGCTGCATTTCTCCTGGCGGCGCACAGTCTTCTCTGAAACAAAGCTTGATTGCACTTTGTAACAGAGAGCTACATGCAAATCACAGGGAGAACGAAATGCAGCATGTCTTCCATCTGTGCTCTTTGTTTACTGTATCGTGTTTTTCTTCTTCGTTGGATTTAATAGCGGGGTAAACTGCTACGGTGTCACAATATTGTTTAACAGCTGCTGCTATTGGCATCCAGCTTACACGCCGCCTACCACGAGAGGGCACAGTTTGCTGTGGAAACGCAAACGGGATCAGGCTTCACTGTACCAAACCGAGCCAAACCGTACTGAACCAACCCGGACTGCTTGGTGGAAACGCGGCTTTAGACTTTTCAGCCATTTAAGAAAACATATTTATTTGCTATCAGTCCACAAATTTGTGGATTTGCGCACACATTTGTAAATGTTCAACACATTTGCAAATCTGTTTACACATTTGTGGATCAACGCACTTGTGGATTGACTCATACTTTTGTGGATGCACTGACACACACAAATAGTTTTACTGCAATAATTGCTCCATATGTAGCAACTGAAGTCTGGCAAGTCCCTTGCAACAGGGCAGTGTGAGTTGAAGGACCGCAGATTGGCCACCTGCTTTGAGGGCTTAAGCCTCTGGACGCAGGGTATGTGATTTACCCACCTGGCCACACTGGCACACCTTGATGCACCACTTAAATTGCCAAATCGGCTGCTTCAAGAGGCTTTTTTCCTGGGTTTTAAATCTGACCCATGGCTCTTTGCCGCACAAAAAATCCTAAAAATATATTTATTTTTGAATGAGGACTTCAAGATTTCATAACAACTGGTGAAAATAGAAACACATCGTTAAAATAGACACTGACATGGTGCCCTGTGTTAGTTTAGAAATAAGCATTCAAGAGCCTATAGGTTTGAAGTGATCTCAGTTTTCATGTTTCTCCTTTTGAAGCTGAAGAGCCAAAGCTATTCTCTCCACCAGTCGCGTTCATGGTGTGCCATGCTACAAAAAAGTGAAAGATGCTTTAAGTTTCATAGCCGCAGCTTTTGTTGTTGAGAAGACATCTTGATACTTAATTTAGGGTAGGTAAATGTAGAATTGTTTCCTCTTTGTTTTTAGTTTTTAAGTAGCAACCTGAAAACCACCAAACCTCCTCCAGAATCCTGTGAAACATAAGTATAGCATCGAGTGTACTCCTCTGTGAGAAGTCTTCGTATCTAAACTATAAATAAAACCTGCCTTCATTAGAATAGAAATCTGAATTCTGCCCTAGTTTTTGCAGCTGTAAAATGACCATGGCTGAGAGCTGGTTGGTGCTGGAGTTATTTTTGGAATTGGAGAAGTCAAAATCTTTTACCCAGCGCTGACTGCGAGCTGTCTTTTCTTCTCTTTTGATCTCCTGCTGATATTTCCAGGACACTCTCCCACTGAGTGTCTGTGTGTCCTCTGTGAGCTGCTGCCTCAACTGTAATTTTCACCTCCTTCTAATTCCTCCACTTTCAACCTCTCATCATCAACAATTTCTTTTCATTCCACCACCCTGCACTTTTTTTCCTGTCTCTCTGTCTGCTCCTCCACACCTCAGCTTACAGCTTCAGCTCACTTTCATAGCTCTCTCTTTCCTCCACATCATCATGTTTTCATCATCACTCCTCAGCCCTCCCTCGGCACTTCTCTACCTCCATTAATCTTCCTCTCTCCATCCCAAGTTTCAGTCAGTTTTCCACCTCTATTTACTCATTTCCACCCTTTTATCGCCCCTCAGCCTTTCTGTGCCTCCTAAACGTTGCAATCACATTACCTCTATCTGTTTTACCGCGCTTTCTGCTCGCTCATCCAAACTTTTCTTGTCTCTGCTGTCAGTTTCTCTTTCTGTCTCTGCTCTCCTCCTCTTTCTGTTTGGGTCTCTTTTCCTCCTTACTGTATCTAGGGCAGCGGTGTTGAACAGCCTCTCAAATCCTCTGACAAGTGGATCAATCGTCTGTCCCGTGATAATAACCTACCATCTACCATCTGCACAATCCTGCACGAAAACTGTCCGCCACTGACTGCCTTCATTGTCTGAATTTCTCTGTGTTCCTTGATAGCCCAGAAATTCAGTTTGTCCAACCAGCCCTGCCAGGAACGGAGAAGTGATCTAAGTATGGAGTTGCAGCTGTCAGCGGCTTCAGCTCTTTGAAAAGTGTTCACAAACTTTGGGAGATTTCATGTTTCAGTGTCTGAACACAGGCTCAGAGTGGTGTGAAAGTGGGCTCTTTGACACCGAACAGAAGAAAATGCTTAAAGGTTATAAATATTAAGATTTCAGCCCTGCCATATACCGCAACACCTTAAGAAACTAAGTGTGGTTTAATATTTCACCACTAGCTCACCAGCGTGTGTGTCAGAAACAGAGAACCAGCTGCTGGTGTGTTATAGTTACTCACTCCGACCCAGCAAACACTTTGTGTTAATAAGGACGTCAGTCAATTTTAATTGCAAACGTGATTTGATTTCAGCCGAGGGCATGAAGGTTGGATTACTCTCTGAGGATTTGGAGGTGTGCTGCTTTGTCCAACAACTTTTGTTTCTCTTACCAATCTCTGAAAATTTGAATATGACTCACTGTCTAAATGATCTGATATCTGAAGCCTTTTTTGTTGAAGAGTCATAAATGTTGATTCTTCATAGTTAGAGCCTCTGGTATTTCAGCTGGGTGGTCTTTGACCATTTATCCCCCAAGTAATATGCATACCACCTGGGCTTCTTTTTCATTTTGACCTTAAAGAGAGGAATCATGCTACCAGTGTTTGCTTTTGCCTTTTTGAGAATAACATAGATCTTCAATATCTGGCAACATTTTCCTTTCTAGGGGTTTGGAGAATGTAGAAACAGTTTAAATGAAACAAAACAAAAAGACTTGGTTTGCACGTGGCTTCCTCTGCAGTATCATAATACCCCAGGTATCACCATAGAGCTTGTCTTTTCTTCTGTAAGAAGCTTTTTGAATTTTTTTCTCACGGGACCAAACGGTTGAGGAGTTACAGTTTTTTTAAAGAGCACTTGTAGAACAGGAGCCCTGATGGGATTAACTAAGGGCTAATGCCTGACGAGGCTTCCATTATCAGAAATGAATGGATGATGCGGAGGCGTGAACTGTCCGACGCAAAGCGAAGAAATCATACGTTTTTCACAAGAAGCGGCTAAGTGGACTATTTATTATCTCTCGTTATGATGTGTTGCCAAGGTAACCAGCTCTAGCCACAGAGCCCGCAGCTCGGTCGGCCACAGCTGTTACATTAGACCTAATCAGTGGAGGGAAGCAAGATGATTGCGCAACGTCAAGTTGCGTGATACAAAGTATCATTTCAGAGGACAAGTGCACCTCTTACCGCTTGTGTGTGTCCAGAGGATGATGGGAAGTTTAGTTTCAGAGAATCAAAGTCCACAGATAGCTTCCTGAATCATTTGTATTTCAAGAAATATTATCTGCCATTCACTCTGATCAATAAATGTGTATCAGGCTGTTTTTTTTTTTCTGGAAAATAGTGTGTAAGTGTATGGGGGGGTGTGGGGTGTAACCATTGAAACCTGCTGATAGTTGTTGAGGGTTGCCACACGACCACAACAACTATCAGCAGGTTTTTGTACAGCTATTGACCTCACGTTGGCTGCAGTGATCTGTCAATCACAGCAGAGACGCAGTGACAGGAGCTATGGACAGGAGATTAAAATCAGAGAGGCGCAGTGATTGTCCAGAGCAAAGTGGACCAAAAGTTGGGAAAGTTAAGTGACAACTGAGGCAAAGTTATGATGCTAATTTCAAGTCACTGATGGTCAATGCAATAGAGACGTTTAACGACTGTCAGGCAGCCAAACATGGAGTTGTGGAGTGTGAAGTCCAAAGATTGCCCGTCCATAAAGCATGTCTGAAAACTGCAAACTGTAAAAGAAACGTTTATCATGGACCACAAATTAGCCGTTTCCAAGAGACTGGCAGGAGGGTGTGTGAATTTATTGAGAAATGTAAAGGCATGCCCATTACCAGAGGGGTCATTAGAACTATATTTAAAACACAGATCTTAGTAATTGTATTTAAAGCCAAAAATGAAAGCAATCTTAATTATTTCAGTGGTGATCTCAGAATTTCAATAAAAAATAGTTACTAAGGCCCTCATTCATCAAATCTGTGTACGCCTGAAAAATGGGTATACACTCCTTTCCACGCACAGATCGGCATTAATAAATCTGAACATGGGTGTCGGTACGCTCAAGTCCCACACCAGGTCTGAGTTCATGTACGCAAGTTTCATGTCAGTGGGGAGTGCGGTGCAGCAAGGGAAATCCGTCTGTGGAGAAGAATTATTATATCATATGTGCACAAAACATTTGCAGAAATAAAAACTGATGTTCTGAGATTAATATTTAGATCCTTGATTTATATATGACACCAAGAATGTTTCTAACATTTCACTCTTCTTCCACCAAAAATACTTTGCTATGAGACAGCAGCAGTGCAAGCGGTCAGTTGATTTCTCTGTTTGAAAATGTGTTTCATCTATCGGTTTACTTAAAAAAATTGAAAATAGAGATGCTGTTATCAGTTTTTAATGCACTCCCATGTCCATGATAAAGTCTTTCCAGAGAACATTCAGAAGACGCTGGATCAAACTTTTAGAACTAATTTTTTTAAGGAATTTGTATTAATTACAGGATTGACTGTGAAGATGTTTATTTCACTCTTCATAATATTATCATATAAACATGAACTGTGAGCGAAAAAAGTGACTAGTTATTAACAGAAGAAATTCGTTAACATGAGATCACAATCTATGTCGCGTCTCGTGGTAGGAATAATCATAAAACTCTGGTCTACCTGTGCGTAATTGTGCACGATCGACACACTTCAGCTCCACTCTCTCCTTGGTCTGTGACAGGTTCAGGGTGAAGTCTGCAGCTTCTTTCTAAACTCAGACACATTTTTTTAAAGCCCAATTCCCACGTTTCTGGACCTGAACGGAAACAATTAATATTATTGTGGCTTTTAACAGTCAGACATCACAGATGAATCAATCAAGTTATAAATGAAGGCTGTGTAAATTAAATGTTTAAAACTCTGTTGTGTTTTACTTTGACACATCCACGCCCCTGAATCACTGCAGTGATTTCCTTGCAGATGAGTTTTTTTTTCTGATTCGCTCTACTTTTCCAACTGCCAAACAACGCGGCGTCATTTCCTCTCTACTTCTGTTGCTATGGCTTTGTGGATTACCAACCAGCATGGAGAAGTTCCCTTTTTCTCGTAAAGCGCCCCTCCATGTCGTAAATTCTGTGGGTTCAGCCAGCTGAACCTTAAATATTTAGGGGCATGTAATGTAAATTACGATTGTTTTCAGCCGGCACATTTATCAACAACTGATCAGGCGTACGCCGTGATTGGCCTTGGGGGGGTCTCATAATCGAGGTCTGTAAAATAACTTATGTTAACTTGTGTTCTGAGTTTCTGCTGCCACAGTTACCAACTAACGTTTGAGCCAGCTGAATAATTTGGAGCCATAATCAGGCTATTTGACCAGAACATCTTTATAGGTGTCCTATAACACTCTTTAACAAACACCCTGCAGCCAATCAGAATTGGGTATTCAGCCAGACCATAAAGAGTTATAACAACCACTTTTAAATTCCTTTTGTCTTCTTTGAAGGACAGACCCAACAAAATCTGCATTTTTACTTTTTAAAAATCTTCTTCAGGAAGTTGTTAATCTGGCAAACTCAAAACCTATAAATTTTAAATAAATGATGACGAAATATGTTTATTTCTGGCCTTGTATCACTGAATCAAACCTCTGTGTAATGTGCTCTAAGCTAGAACAGATAATCAGTCACTTCTCTGTGGTTTGTTATGAGCCAGAAGTGAGTAAAAGGAAGTCACCAGCTCCACCAGAAATCATGGAAAAGCTGGCACCTGTCCCCTGAGGCATGTGATGCATAAAGTGTCAGATAATGATGGGCGATGATTGACGCTGGCTTTTGTGATTGGCAGAAATGTGTCACAGCTCTGATTGGAGAGGACAGAAAACTGAAGCTGATGTCAAAAACAGTAGAGCGTTGCATGTGAGCAGCATTTCTCTGTGAATGCCTCACACTATTTGGAAGAGAAAACTGTGAAATCATGAATGACAAGATCTGGAAAATCTTGACCAAAACTTGTATCTTGATCCAAAGCTTGAATCCATCAAAGTATTAGAGATTAAAATTTCAAATCTCAGGGAGATAGATCTCCAGTATTCAATTTAAACAACCTTTTTACAATTTAACCGTATGAAACATTTTTAAGGCGTTTTATGAACGGAACATTAATAATGAAATAATTTGATCTTCTTTTCACTTTTTTCATGTGTTCTTCATCAAAAAGGCAAAGAAATCACAGACTTAGAGCAGACATGTCCAAAATATTTATGAATCGGGCCACAATGTGTTATGTGAAGATGACCAGGGGCCACTAGCTCTTACCGACAGATTTATTGACTATTTCTTTTAATGATTTCTTTATAACATCACTGTAATAAACATGTGTTCTCAAACATCCTTGTGCCATCAGTACAGACTTATGAAATCAAACCTCACCTGTCCCTCAGGTGTCTTTTGATACCAGATGATAAGTGGCCAGTTTTCTGCAGTGCTACTCTCTCCGTATACATGTGCAAACTCTGTTTCTGACTAAGGAAAACATTCTCCATTAGGGGGCGTGTGGGGGAAATATGTCAGGATCTGGAACTTATAAGGATTCTTTTTATGTTTGGGCTAATTTGACCTGAAAACAACATTTTTAGATACAAATATGTATCATTGATCTCGTCTTGTGTCCTCTATAGTGTTTTTTAAATTCTCTCATTTTTACATCATGATTAAAAAAAAAAAAAACATTGAAACACGTCAGCTGTAAGAGCTAAGTTTCTACAGAGGGTACAGAGCTGTAGCTTTATACAAATAGACTGTACACAGTCCAGATGTAGTTTAGTGAGGTGTTACTGAATAAAATATATATGTACACATAATGTAGAACAGGGGTGGCCAACGAGTCAGGGACCAAGAGCCACAAAAATTACTGTGGTACTACAAAGAGCCGCAAAAAACATGGTCTTACAAACAAAATTACATAAAATCAAAAAATTGAAAACATTTCCAATTTCAAAGCGAGATTTATTGTGTTTGTAAGTGTTTTTAAATCTGTATGTGGAGCCCTGTCAAAGACAAATTTCTGTTTTTACTGCAGAAGAGACAAAGTTCCATCTTTCTATCTATCTATCCATCTATCTATCTATCTATCTATCCATCTATCTATCTACGAGCACATAAACTACTGAGAGGAGCATATGTAGAGAAAAGAAACTGAAACTTTAGTATCAATCTCATCACCCAAGTATTGATTAATACTAGTCCCAACATTTGCAACAATATACAATATCAGTTTTATGAGTGGATCGAAGAGCCGCACACCAAAAGACAAAGAGCCACATGCGGCTCCACAGGTTGGCTCCACCCCTGATGTAGAACATGATTCATTTCGGTTTCAAAATTCATACATTGTAAGACAAGAGCTGGGGGCCGAATGAAGAACATGTCTGACTTTGAGGGGTTCAGCTCAAATAGAGAAACTTACTGTATTTTTTTTAATCCTTTTTGGTTTTAAACCCATTTCTGCAGGAATGTCATGTTACCTGCTTGAAAAAGCTGGTTTAAATGTCATCTTGGGATTAAGGATTTTTAAATAAACATTTTGTTTTGATTCTCCAACATATGGTAATTTATGAAATAATTGTTTTCTGCCCTGAAAACAGCAAAATATCCAACTGTGTGCTAGAATGAGGCGATGCGTGTCTTGTGGACACACTGATGCATTCACAGAAAGATCCAGATGAATAATTATGCCAGCGTTGACAGTCGTGTTGTTGCTTAGATCTTATGCAAAACACGTTCTGTACATGAGTTACTAAGTGTTCCTTCAACACACACACTCACTCATACATACGAGCATGCAATCACGCCAACATCCTCCTAGCTGCATGTCATCTCTGACTCCTGCCTTATTGCTAAACAGCCTGAGAGCCGAGCAGAGGAGGTGGATTCTCGTCTATATTCCCTTCCCATCCTTTATTGATGCCAGAGTAATCACGGGGCCAGAGTACAAATCCACTTACTCTCTGCATTGCCTTAAGTAATGGATTTATGAGTGCATTAAAGAGCCGTAGTCATCCAGAGGCCCCTGCCAGACTGGCTCTCTCCCTCATTCTCCTGCTGATCGACTGTCTTTGTGTCTCATCTGCTTCTGCTTTCTCAGCTCCTGTCATGTGAGATCTCTCCTTCTCGCTGATTCTCAATTGTCTTCTCACTGTTGGCTCATTTTCACTCCCTCCACTCTCAGACCGGCTTTAAGGGCACTTGTGTGACCCATCATTCCATTTCCCTCCATTTTGTTGACTCCTACTCTTTCCTGTCTTCATCCTCGGAGGCACCCCGTTGAGAAACGGAGGCTTGGCGTGTGTTTTATGTGTGTGAGCTGTGGAGACGCGGTAACAGGGCCTGAGGAGAGAGATGATTCCAGAAGCTGCTGGTTGTGTTGGGGGATTGAAATGAATTCAGAAGAGTGAGTAAAGTGGCTGACTGGCAGAAAGTTGAAATAATGTAAGAGGAGTGGTGGCAGTTTGGGAACTGAATATCATCTTTGAGTTTTTGCGGGGAAGGCGATGCAAATAGAAAAGTTGCTGCACTGCATCAACTTTGTCTCTGGCTCACTTGTTCCAACTTTTCTTGCTTTGTTCTTCTCCTCCCGTCTGTCCGGTTCTCCTCCTAATTAAGCCCAGTGTGCAGTGACACATCTGTTCTGAGAATCCCATGAGAAGTCTGTCCCTGTGTGTGTTTGAAACTCAGTCATACACACACACAGCTCCAGCCTCTTCACACAGATAATAACATTACAGAGTTCTTGGTGGAGAAAAATGAGATTTGACTGAATCTTTTCTGTAAACTCATTTGACTCTTATTGATCATTAGAGGATGTGACTTCAGAGTGAATCTCTAGAACAAAAGGACAAGCTTTAAAGGAAGCATGCCATCAAAGAGAGTCTTAAAGGAGACAGGCGCTCTGTAAAAAGCCTCAGCCGCTCTGCTGGAAATAGTCCATTGTGATCCAATAATTGTCAGAGGTGTTTTAAATCACTCAGAGGTTACTACATTTTTTCTGCACTCTAAGATGGGCTCTAAAAATGTATTCTCCTGCAATTCCTTTTTTTTACACATTTAATTTCCCTCCCACTCATTTATCTGTCGCTACCACCCTCCTCACCCCGCCACCCCCACAGAGGCCTCTGAAGGCGTGTCCCTCCCGCTGGGAAACTCCAAAGACTTCATCCTCAGCCTGGACATCAAGTTCACCTCTAACGGCAGCGTGTCTGTGATCCTGGAGACCACAGAGAAAGGACCCCCCTTTACCATCCACTACGTCACCAATACGCATCTCATCGCCTTTAAAGACCGCGACATCACGTACGGGATTGGGCCCAGAACCGCCTGGAGCACTCTGACCCGGGACCTGCTCACCGACCTCAGGAAGGGCGTCGGGCTGTCAAACACCAAGGCTGTGAAAGCTACGAAGGTGAGTTTATGACAAAAGTTTGGTGCTAAAATGCAGAGTTCCTGAATATTTTCATTTTCAACTTATTAATTGCAATAATTTAAATAATTATAATAATAATTTTTCTGTTTAGAAAAATAACCAGAGCAAATATTTCAAAGTGTTTTCTGAAATTTTCTTAAGCTACGGCTTTTATTGTCCAAAGAGAAAATTACTCAGTTGATCGATAAGGAAAGTAATCGTTAGTTGCAGCCCTGAGCTTTGCCGTACATCATTCATCAGGATTGATTTCCCGTCATACAGCCGCTCATCAGTCTGTGTTTAAAAAAAATATCATGATGACTATCTCTGGAGACTTTTTGAAAAATGTGTGAATAAAGACTTCTGTAGTGAAGCATTTTTGAGAAATTGAATATATTAAGTGTGTCTTCTTCAGAATTAAAAAATTATTATTGAACTCTGTCAAAGCTAACTCTTCACTTCTCTTGTCTTCATCTGCTCAGATCATGCCCAGACGGGTTGTGCGTTTAGTCCTCCAGGGGCGTGGCTTCGTCGACAACGTTACGATATCCACCACAGCACACATGGCCGCCTTCTTTGCCGCCAGCGAATGGCTTCTGCGAAACCAGGACGAGCACGGCGGCTGGCCCATCATGGTCACCCGTAAACTGGGTGAAGGCTTTAGACCTTTGGAGCCCGGCTGGTACTCAGCCATGGCTCAAGGCCAGGCCATGTCCACGCTGGTGAGAGCTTACCTCCTCACCAAGGACCAGGCCTACCTCAACGCTGCCCTCAAGGCAGTGGGACCCTACAAGGTGCCTTCATCGCAGCACGGGGTCAAAGCTGTGTTCATGAACAAATATGACTGGTATGAAGAGTATCCCACTACGCCCAGCTCCTTCGTCCTCAACGGCTTCATCTACTCCCTGCTGGGACTCTATGATTTGACTGAGACGGCAGGAGAGAAGCTGGGCCGGGAGGCGGGGCAGCTGTTCAGCCGGGGCATGGAGTCTCTGAGGGCCATGCTGCCGCTCTTTGACACAGGGTCAGGGAGCATCTACGACCTGCGCCACTACATGTTGGGCACTGCGCCCAACCTGGCACGCTGGGACTATCACACCACGCACATTAACCAGCTGCAGCTCATTGCATCTATAGACAACTCTCCCATCTTCAAGGATGTGGTTAAGCGCTGGAAAAACTACTTAAAAGGGATCCGTGCCAAGCACAACTAGAAAAACTGTAACCTGTGTTTGGTGAACAGCAGAGATGGTGATTGACAGTTGATTCTCTTCATGTGTGAGGACGTGGTGGATTAATGAATGTGAGGTGGTGCTTACAGTGCGTGTGTGTGTGTGTGTGTGAGTGTGTGTGTGTCCTGGTTTTGGATGGGGTTCATAAACTGAAAGAAGAGTTTATTCAGCTGCAGCTCAACACTAAACGTTTCTCTCGTGTGCTCTGTTGCAGGTTTTATCTTTTCTGCAACATTGACTGTAGCTCTCCCCTCAGATTTTATTTCCTTGAGCTAGTGTTTGTAATTATGCACAGACCTAGTTTCAGAGAGTGTGTGTGTGTGTGTGTGTGTGTGTGTGTGTTTGTGTTCAGACAGAGCATTTTGTGTGTATGTGAGTGTTTAGAGCAACAATATATGATGTTAGAGGAAGATAAAACTCCTGGAGTTTAAAAACACAATTCCAACATTTGTTGATGCATCCACCACAAGCCTCTTCTCCCGTTCTATTTTTAACCACTTCAGACAGATTTGCAAAGTTTATTGAGACAGATACACAGATTATATCAAAATAAAAGATTTTGAATAGAATGTTGCCAAAAAATCTCATCATGAAATACAGAAACGCTTTGGTTTTATTTGCAGAAAGCCTCTCCTGTCCTATAACCTTGAAGCTTCAACATTTTAGGATTTTTTTTAAGAGTGCGATGAAGTCAATTTGTTTAGCTTCCTGTTTTTTTTTTCTTATCCTCCTGAAAAACAGATCAACACAAACAAATTATTGTGAAGAGAAGTTATGTTGTTTGATTTTCAAACATCTCTTCATAGATATTTATTTCTCTTTATGTTCGTTCAGTCATGGATCAGGTGTTCAGCTCAAACCATCACATATGACCAGCTCCACTTCCTGCAAGCCTTCTTGCTTCCTACCCACAATTCCTCTGTCTAACTTTGCCTCTGCACAAAGGTCACAAACACAACTGTTTCTGTAAGATTCCTCTCCAGAATCAATATCCTGCTAAATAATGCATCCTTATTCCCCTCTAGTGCAGACACCCCTGTAAAGCTCACACCCCTCATGTAAGCTTAAAGATGACAAACTGAACCACAGAATTAAACACAGTAATTCATGCGTCTTTGCAGAATGCAGCCACAGAGACGTTTCTGCTTCTCTCTGAGTTCATGCCGATGTCAGCCGAGTCGATTCAGCTCCAGCGTTGCCACATCTGATCACAAATCAGAGAAATGAGCCACATGCTTCACTGAACACGTCACTTTTGCTCTGTTATTGGTGACTCTAGAAACTCGAAGGATGGAGATGGAGTCAGCTAACCAATCATTTTCAATCTCTTTGAGAGTTTTTTAATCTTAAACTGGGGGATTCCCAACGCTAGTTTGATGTTATCCAGTTTATAATTTCTTCAACCACTATGTCTGAGGATTGGAGGTTTAAATGATGTCACACAAACATGGCTACAAATAAAGATCAGTCCAATTGGTGACAATATTTAAGGCCAAGCTAGTGAAAAGATTTTAAAATCAATACTGAAACCTCAGTGTAACCTTCAAGAGCATCAGTAGCTATACTGACAAGGTCTTATGGTTGCATAGTGGGAGGTTTCTAACCAGGTGATTGACGGCACAGTGGAGAATCAGCCTTTCATAGCATTTTTACAGTAAAAGACTGTAAAAACAAAAACATATTTATGATTTTTTTTTATGTGAAGATTTTTATGTGCCATTTTGGCCTTTATTGATAGGACAGCTCAAAGATACAGGAAAACTGGGGAGTGAAGATGGAGAGGGAAGACATACTGCAGAGTTTATTAGCTTTATGAAGCTAGCTCTGGTCAAATACACCATATGAAGTTTTGTTCCAACACTTTACATGGTGCCTCTGTAAAGAAATTCACTTTTGTACTAAACTTTAGCCTGAAATGACTCCCTGACTTGGCGTTCAATATGAGAATGTTTTTGCCCCTTACTTTGAATAATAGCATCATTAGCTGTAGCTTCATTAAATAGGCTCCTATGCCCTACTTTAAGGTCTGTTGTGGCTGTTTCCCTGAGAACTCAGCTAAACAGCTCTTCTCCCTAACCCCACACTTCTAGTTAATAATTGCAGGATCAAGTGTAGGTGTGCAGATGTAGTGCATTCTGGTAGAGCATCTCGCTAACATGCCAATTTATAACATTTAAATAGACAATGCGAGGAGCGCTGGAGGTCAGGGGTGAAGCCTGGATGAACACAAAGAGGCTGTCAGTCCCAGCAGACTCTCACTGCTCCTCTCAGCTGCTGTGGGTGCATGAACTCAGCGTTTTTAATCTGAGTGCTGCCCTGTTGACCGCTGTGTGAGGAGAAACGGCCTCGCAGAGACACTAACAATTCACCCGGCTAATAGGCCTGAGAGGCTGTACGCCGCACAGTCCCCAGTCTGAGGATGAGTCAGCATCCACTGGCATCGCACCCACAAAGAAAACAAAGTGGAGGCCTCAGCATTAATGAGGCTCTCATCGATCTACCTTAAAGATTATAAATGGGAGGCAGAAGCGTCAGGCGGGTTCGGTTCTCTGAAGGTGTTTATGGTGGATTTTCTTTGACCATTTTCATAAAACTTTGAAAACTTTTCCCCCTTCTCGTCTGCTTTTAAGTAGTTATAGTGTCAGCTTATTTTACGAGTGCGTCGGAGAAGTCTGTGATGCATTACAGCGGGTGGCAAAAAATGAGACAGCTACGTTGCCTTTGTGCAAACTTAGTATTAAATCCTCTGTCTGATGCTTCCTGACTGTTCGGCTCCGTCTGTAGCTCAGCGGCATCAAGCAGGAGTGGGTGAGGATTTGGAGCTGAGTTTTTTGGGCCAGTGTTCAGAAAAAAATCACACATTATTAAGAAAAGTTGTTAGAAAAAGTCATGATACCGAGCAGAAAAGAGTAGCTTTCTGCAAAAAGAATGTTCAACCCAGTAAAAAGTTTTTTGTTAGCTACACACATGCATTAAAAAGCACAAACTCACAGTAATACAATAAAATACTTAAAACATAGAGCACCAGATGATCCAGCGTAACTGAATCTCTTCGTGACTTTATCAAGGATCCAGTTTGATTTCTTCTTTTATTTGGTGTTTGCAGATAAAAATTTTCCCCAAACATGCCTATTTAATCCTGAATTTTTCTCCAGAATTATCACTTTTTCCTTGCACATGATTCCCCAATCATCACAGAGGTGCAACGGTGCAACTTCAGAAGGAAAGATTTTAATTGATGCTCTGTTTTTCTACAAAAAAAAGGCTATCCCAGAGAAAGCTATGAGTGATTTTTTTTTTATTTTAACAATCCATCTTTTCTGTCTTTATTTTCTGGTAGCTTTGTCCTCCCATGAACACTCTCAAATCTCACAAGTAGAAATGTGTAGTCTAAAGGGAACATTCAGGAAATTGAAGTGTTGATTGTCATTCTCTGTTTTGTTTAAACCAAAGTCATCGACTCTATTTGAGTATGTGTATTTTTGTGTGAACTGATTTCCATTGAGCATTTAATGTTTGCTGACAGAGAGACACTGCCTTTAGAGAAATGTTAGTTTTTCAGATGTAGTTTTGAGTAAATGATGGTAAAAGAAGAGAGGTTAAACTTTGCTTTTTGTTTAAGGGGATGTGTGCAACTAGAGATAAGCATTTAGCCAGCTTCTGTTTCTGAGAGCTGCAGATTCTTCTTCAAGGTTTCCTTCCTTACTCTCAGACTTTGTTTTTCATTCATCTTTTGTTGGAATATTCTGCAGAGGAGTGAGATATTTTGCTAGATAGGCGCTAAAGCACAACTGCCGTTTTCCACTCACATGGTTTTGTTGCATTTCTTTGTTTTCTCCGTTTAGGACAATGTGCAACGCCTTCATTCAGGAAGCTGCTATTATTGTTCACTGTGGCACAGGAATGAGATCTTCTTCAGTTTCCTCATGTCAACTGTTTTTTCCTCTTTCTTTCTTTAAAGACTTCGACATATGGCCGCTGAGGTCAAATGTGATTTATGCAATAACATGTTTACTGGGGTTGTGACACCACAGGAGACCCAGAGCGGTTGTACAGACTTTTCAATCCAAGCACAATGTGCAAATGCTACCATTTTTTAGTCTAAGGAAGAGAGGTGTTTATATACAGAGTAAATCTTTGTGCTTTAAAATTTGCTTTTTAAAGGTGTAAAAAATAAAAGCATTTTTCTTAAACTTTGGTCCTTTTTCTTTTTCTGTGACATACAAAAGTTTATGTAACTGTAAAGTCTTGATTAAAAGATAAGTGCTTCTGAAAAAATAGGGATGGTTTTATAGGGTAGGGTGGAGGATGATGCCACTTATTCTTATAGCGAACTGCGGGTCTAAATTTGTTTATCAACAACCTCTCCACTCTTTTTTCTCCTCAGACCGCTGACTACACCTTTAACTTCGCCTGTTGGTCCTTTTCTCTTGATGGACCGTTACTTAGCCTCAGTAGGCTTTTGCCAATATAAAGACCTCCAACTTCAGGCTTCTTCCTTAACATATGACTGACTTTGAATCAGTTCTGATGATTGTATTAAAGATGCTGGTCTGTTTCTGGTTATTTTTGTTGTTTTGATAGCTCAGATTTAAGACATTTTCTTGTGCCCTTTGTCCTTCCTCTCTGCCGTAAAAAAAACTGTTTATTCATACAGAGCGTGGTCTCTATGAAGCTGCTGAAAAGAAAAACAATCCTTATGAATAATTGATCCTAATTAGGCTATTCTGATCCAGCGAGGAGCGCAGACACCTGAGAAGGACGGTGTCTGCTGCCACACGCTTGCATTTTTCATTACCTTCTGGCATTTCCACAATCTAGCCATAATTTCTCCCACACAGCCGCACACTTCACCCCACGCTTTTCATTCCTCCTCTTTCTTCCAGCTAATGATATTACCGTCCCTCCTGACAGAGAGTCTGTCTCCCAGTCCGGTAATTAGCCCAACATAAACCCCATAAACTGAGTCTCCTCATGGCCACTGCTGCCGCTCACATGAGATGACTGTGATAACATTACAGTGGATCCTTGGTTACCCGTCCTCTGGAGGCCACGGGCATCATGGTGTCCATAAATTTACTCTCTTGATGAAATTAACACTTTGTTGAACCCCGCCTTATTGGATTTGTTTGTTTGTAGTTGGGGGTCTCAGAGGAGGTGGGGGAGGAGAAACTGCATGTGAATGCATCAAGTGAAAACAGAAACAGAAAATCTGCTGCAGTTTTGCCCTGGAGTTTGAAAAAAGAAGGCGTCTGAGGTTCACCTCGATGAGCAACTTTCTTCCAGAGTTTTAATCTAAAAGCAAAATCAGCCAGATATTTGGAGGAATTCACTTTTTGCCCTCTGGCAGTGAGTTAGAGATGAGAAAATCAATACCTCTCTCATATCTCTCTATTAGATACACTTCCAAAGCTTCAGCAGCCTAGCTTAGCAGAAAACTTAAAGCAGAGTGAATCAGTAGTCTGGCGAAAAGGAGATATAAGCACCACTAAAGCACTCTAATCAAGTTAGAGGTAAAGTCCAGGGTGTGAACTGGGGTCCTACATCACACTGCTGGCTTCTTTTGCTCCAACAACTCACGTCTGAACACAATCCTGTTTATTACAGAGTCACTTATTAAATACCTCAATATTTGCCAAAACATGATCACTTTGTTGTTTTATTTGATAAAGGTTTCATTACTTCTTCTAAACTTAATCTGAATTTTAAGTGTTTCAGCCTGAAAATTACATTCAACAAACTGAATAGAGATAGTGTGGGGTTGGATGGGGCTGTGTCTGTCTTAAATAAACCCAAAGTCAGTGTTGAAGGATTTTTATCCTTTTTTCCCAAAAAACACAATCAATTTTTCTTAGTTAATAGGATGTGTTTTTCACAATCACATCCCCCCTGAAAAAGAGATCTTCTGATCTCAACGGGACTAAACTGGTTAAATAAGATTAAATACATTTTTTTTAAGTGCCCAGCACAGTGTCCCACTTGTGAAGAAATGTTTCTATTTATTCTATTTTATTACAACTTCATTTTTTTTTTTCAAAACATCCAAGATTCAACTTGCAATTTTGAAGATTTGCTTAAAGAGGGGGTATTGTGCTTCTTTTAGGTTGAAGACTGTCTTTATGATTCCCCTATCACAGTCTGCATGATTTTTCTCCCACATTTTTGTTTTTTTTATCTTTTTTTTTTTATTATTATTATTATTTATTTGAATTATTTCACCTTCTGTCTGAAACACTTCATTTTAGCTGCTGTCTCTTTAAGGCTCTTCACTCCACAAACCCCCTTCTTTCTGATTGGCCAGTCATCTGGAGGCCTGTCAGAGGGAAGGGCTATGGGAAAACCTTGGTGTTGGCCCGATTCAGGGATTTCTACAACATACAGATATATTGAGGTTTTATAGCCTACACAGGTTTAATATGAACATCCAGCTTGCTGTATATCATGATTAAAATTACCCCCTCTTTAAAAAAATCATCATAAAGTTAGATTTGCTGAACTAAAAAAAGAAATGTGAGAAATGTCAAAGGAGCTAAGAGCAACCTGTTGCAGCAAAGCCCAAATAATTGTTTTAAACCAAATCTACCTCTGACATGAAAAACAGACATTTTGGACGTTTTAATTATCTATTCTAATAATGTGACAGACATACATTCATATGACCAGGCCTTGTGTGCTTACAAGCCCGAGGAAGAAATTAAAAACAAATTCATTTTACGGAAAGATATTTCTCAATTTTCAAAACAAAACTAGCAAACATAAACGCATTGGTGTAAAGATTTTAGGATGGCCAATCAGAAGTCAAGGAGATCCCTGGTCATTCCTCTGGGTCTGCCCCTGGCTGGATGAATAAAAACCTTGAGTTAGAGCAAAACACAGCCAATAATGAAAAACAGCTTTAAACCTCTGCAGCCTGCTTGTTACACGATTAAATGTTTTAGTTTTTGTACAGATTGAAAAAAAAAAGGAAGCATATAATGAGATTTCATGTATTATGGGGCAGATGTTTGATAAATGTTTCCAGAGGAAGGCTAACTCTCTCCACCTGTATACAGTCTTGAAGCTAAGTTAAGCTAACTCCCTGCTGGCTGTATAGCTTTATATTTAACAGACAGACTGAAGGTCTGTATTGATCTTCACATTTACTGACACTGACAGAATAAGAACAAGCATATCCTCTAAAATGTCACAAGTACTTCTTTAGAAATCGTCCACATAATTAGCATCTACCTCAGCAGAGCTCCTGAGAGCTTCACTAAATCATCAAAAAGGAAAAAAAAAAAAAGAGGGAGAGAGAAGCAGTTTCTCCTCCCGGTGCTCTGCCAAATGGTTTTCAAACTTCACCTCTTATCTTTGTGCTGCTGAGCTGACAGTGCTGTGAAACTCAGCTCAGTCTCCTCTCCTCTAAATGAACACCAGAGACTGGGAATCGGCCATTACACCGCAATAAAATAAATCTCCTCTCTCCGTTTCCAAACCTGCTAACTGCTTTCTTTTGCTCATTCATGAGCAGCTGGATCATTTGGTTAATGTTACAGAGAGGATAAAAGTCTTCAACAGTGCTATCAGCACCCGAGCCAGAGATGACGATGGCTCCGGAGAAAGAAGAAGGGGATGAGGAGGAGACAGAGAAGCAGTGGGGGTTCGAGCTAATATAGAGATAATACAGAGACGTATAGGGGAGGATTCTCTCTGTGAAACTCTGACTCTCAACAGAAGAGGGGAAGAGAAGCGTGTGGAGTGTAACAACTATAAATAATGTATCAGGGGGGCGTCCGCCACACGCGCTCCTCATTTGAAGACACAAACTACACCTCATCAACCAAAACACCAGGGAGGCCCCAACACAGTGAGCAGCTGCAGCACAGCAGCCTGCTTCAGTCGAGTCTACCACCCATCTGTCCCTGCAACACCACGCTACACAGACCACAGGCTACACATCATCTGCACCAATATTATTACTGTTGTAGACACGGAGAAAGTAAAGAAGGAAATTATTGTTTAATGGAGCAAATCAAGAAAAGGACGAAGAGTCAGAGCTGTACGGTGTCTGCAGCTGGAGTTCTGTTCTTTCTGTATTTAATACCTGTATATGTATACACATGATCAGCATACTGCAGTGGGAAGTAAGTGCACTTACTCAGCCACTAAACTCAGCTGTGAATTTTAGTTTCTTAGTTTATTCAATTACCTACAAGGTAAAATGAGATTATCAGTGTTTGTTTTCTTATGGTGAACAAAAGTTGATGTTCAACCCTCACCAGGAAAAATGGGAGCTCTGGGTTGGTTGTCACACGTTTTACTCTAGTGTGAAATGCTCGTCATTAAAACATCCTTCCGTATTCATTCCTGCATTAAATTGAATCTTAAGGTGTTGGCAAGAAATGTGTGTCCATCTCATTGTCCAACTCATTGTAACAAAGAGGAAATTAACAATCTAAGACACTTTGACACAATCACAGGGATGGTTGTCACACACATGTCAAAATGTTATTTCAAAGGGACTGTGGGGACCATCTAGAAAAGCTTATATTTTTCCAGGATAAAGTTTCCCATGAGCACTATCACACTCTGTTGTTAAGATGTGACTTTTGCTTGCTTGTTTTGAAGCAAATCCTGGATCTTCTTTTTAATACTGCTTTTCAACAGTTACATACTGCTATAGTTTGAAATGTCACAACAAGAGAACTTTGTTAACTCAGTTTCTACTGTAGTTTCATAGCCAGACATATTTACTGCTACTGGTGACGCCAGGTTATGTCCTACCACTGCTCATCTACCAGCTCCAACCTCACCAAGCAGAGCTAACGTAACCTCACTCTTCATTTTACTGATAGACTCTCAAGTTTGAACAGACCACTGCAGAATAACTGCTGCATGAGGGTTAGATGAACATTATCACAAACTGCTTAGCTCGTGTGTTAGCCTATAGCTCGTGCTCTATCACTCTCCTGTTTAGCTTTCTTCTGCTCTTTCGTCCTTTAACTGTCTGACAGTCCAGCTCCAGTGTCCACCATCACTACAAAATTAATCCAAGAAAAACACAGATCTCTCTTCTCACTGCTTAACTCAGTTGGCTAGTAAATCAGTCCTGGCCAATCTGACAAAGAAACTGAGAAATAGCACTTAAATAAAAACTACACTGGTGCTGACAATCTCATTTTAAATTGTGGATTATGTTCAGGTTTATACCTAAAGGTGAAACTTTTTGAAGATCACTTACAAAGTCCTCACAGCCCCTTTAAGATTAAAACAGTTGAAGACACTTGCTCATTGAGGTGAACCTCAGACACCTTTAGTGCAGCAGATTTAATGTTTTTGTTTCTGTTTCTGTTCTGAGATACTGTTAGCAGGATGTCTTGTTTCGCTAAACTGGATACAGAAACATCTACTAGCTCACATAATCTTTGTGAAAGATGTAATGGACCATCTCCACCTAAACTGAAGAGAATCATGTCTTCAACTCAAATGATGACCTTTTATGGACAGCCAAAAGCTGACAGACCCACGAACAACAGAAACACTGAGTGAAAACATTACTTCCACCTTTTGTTGTCACTGTTGTCTTCACTCAGTCCTCTTTTCAAATGTTGACATTTACTTTTATTACAGTTCAAATGTTTTGATAAAGTAAAAAGCCATAGATACATGCATCTATAGTTATAAAATGAGAAAAAGAAAGATGCAGAATCTTCTCCCATTCAGACCTGTGAATAATTTAAAGAAAAAAATAAGAAAATAATTGTGATTCAAAAAACAAATCCATATGTCTTGCATGAATCAAGAGGGTGTGAAACAAGACTTAGTTTTCTTTTGTCTAACGTTTGTTTTGATCTGGATCCAGTCTTGCAGAGACTGTCAGTTTTTGAACCTTGAAGATATCATTTATTACATCAACCAAATTACAACTTTGTGTATCTGCATCTGAAGCTCGTATCTTTTTTTGCTCGAATAAATATTTTAAGTACTTCACTGTTTGCTAAACCCCCTCTTTGGTTGTTGCTTTTCCTAGTGCATTTTCTAATCTCTCTTTCAGTTCAAAGCACCAACTTTTTACTCTTTGTTTATGGAGCTCGATTTCTTAAATGAACATTCAATCAAGGCAGGTATTTTCAGTAAAGATTAAGTTATTTTGCAGTTTTACTTATTTTGCTTTCACTACTTTCCCTTATTATGCATATATTAGCCTCAGATTTACTTAAAATTATATTTTTGTGTAAAATCAAGAGCTTAATTAAAAAAGAAGTCATCAGAATGTTTTGGGATAAAAAGTGTAATGCTTTCCTGGACAAAGTGCTCCTAAGTTTTGCTTCCTACCCTAGAAACATATACATAAAACCCAGATATTTCAGGGTTTTTTTGATCATCTTAAGTGCTCAGAATTTAATATCTGCTCTGAAGGTCTTTGGACTGTCTAACAGATGTGTGAAGTAAACAAAAACAAAGTTCCTTGGATATTAAACACATTAATGTTTGCATCAGCAACAATGACTCCATGAATGCTTAATGTGAGGAGCTGCTCAGTTGTTGTGCTGATGATACACAAACACTCAGGGCCACAGGAGGCTCTGCTTGGCCCCGCACAGACAAGAGAGAATGTGTATGTGTGTGCGCGCGCGTGTGTGTGTGAATGGTGTTTGTGTGTGAGGGGGTCTTTGGCCTGAAGCGAACTTCTTACGTTTTCTCATTAACAGTCAATAAAAGCAGCACAGAGCGCTCTCAGACCTCTCTGTCCCTGCAGTGATACACTTTAATTCCCTCTGATGTTTCAGAAAGTGTGGCTTTGTAGTCTGAGGTCACAGCGTGATAAATGAATTAATAAGAGAGAAAAACAAGAACAAAAAAACATAAAACCCAAGGCTGGAGGACACTGAGCTTCATATAAAGAAAAACCTTCAGTTCAGTTCTGGATGAAAACAGGCTGCAAGAACAGAAAGCTTTCACCGATTCAGCTCCAGAATCATCTGCAGTACCTGTTCACACCCAGACCTGAGCAGCTTCTGCTGCAGAGCACTGACACCTAGTGGGGAGATGGTGTAGTACAGGTATCAGCAGCTTGAGCTGTTTCAAAACTGTGATAGTCTGACTAAAATGATTTGAACTGAACTTCTTTTTAAAATGTTCATTACACAGATGAGAGAGAATCTGAAAAATGAAACATGAAACATGTTTTCCACTCTGTTGCTCTGATCTTTTTCAAAATAAATTCATGTCTACTGGAGAAGCTTTCTGTGTGATATGTCTGCTCCTTGTTCCAAGTCTCTTCGAGAACATATCACTGAACAGTTTGAGTTGTTTCTTGTTTTGCGGGTTACAACATGTCACTTTGATTTACAGAGCATCTACCATGACAAAAAACAACTTGATTCCACCCTGATCAGTGATCCGGCATCAGTGCAGACTGATGGAGGGTCTAAAAACCCACTTGGACTCCACACTCTGAGGCTTTGGACGTAGTCAGTGTGGTGGACCCTCGACCCAAACAAGCAAATATGGGCTTAAATGTGGGTTTAGGGCAGGGGCGACGAGGGACACAGATTGAGAGGGATTCAAAGTGTCAGTCAAGAAATGCTTTAAAAAGCACATGCACAGCTTGTAAGAGGGAAAGACTGTGATTGAAACTCAACTACTTATTTCTCTATCCTTGTTACTTCTTTTTTTTAGGAAATAAATACATTTAGATGCAGACATTGACACTATCTTTGCTTTGAAGCCACTAAAAAGACTTTTTGAAAAATTGATATTAATGGTGATGGCACTTTGTGTCCAGAAAGCAAACAAAAAAAATTGGAAACCCTGATGAAATCTTCTGAACTGTTCAGGTGTCATACCAGATGACTTTTCCTGTAGGGGGGAAAGTAGGGGGAAAGAAAGGTGAGCCTCAGGAAACATTTCTTACATACAACACAAAATAACACAAGAGGAGCACCAAGGAGTTTCAAACCTGACACAGACAGAAAGTTCCTCACAGGAGCTTTAACATTAAACACAGTCTGCTTAGCCTTCCGACAAAATAGATGTAAAATAGAAAGTAAAGAGTACAACAACCTGTAAGTAGTACAAACTGCTTCCCCTGGTCATTTGAGACATGTGTCTATGAGTCTGTATTGTTCGCGATGCTGTGAGGTGTTTTGTTTCAAAGCTCCTGATTCAGGTCAACAAATAGAAAACATAAACCCATAAACCCATTTTTAAGAGTAGATTCAAAGTCTTCATTATGACTGTGAATGTACACTCACCGGCCACTTTATTGGGTACGCCTCGCTAGTACCAGGTTGGACCCCCTTTTCCCTTCAGAACTGCCTTAATCCTTCGTGGCATAGATTCAACAAGGTACTGGAAACAATCCTCAGCGAGTTTGCGCCATATTGACCAGACAGCATCACACAGTTGCTGCAGATTTGTCGGCTGAACATCCATGATGAGAATCTCCTGTTCTACCATATCTCAAAGGTGCTCTATTGGATTGAGATCTGGGGACTGTGGAGGACATTTGAGTGCAGTGAACTCATTGTCATGTTCAGGAAACCAGTCTGAGATTATTCCAGCTTTATGACATGGAGCGTTATCCTGCTGGAAATAGCCATCAGAAGATGGGTACACTGTGCTCATAAAGGGATGGACATGGTCAGCAACAATACTCAGGTAGGCTGTGGACTTTAAACCATGCTCAGTTGGTACTAAGGGGCCCAAAGTGAGCCAAGAAAATATCCCCCACACCATTACACCACCACCAGCCTGAACCGTTGATACAAGGCAGGATGGATCCATGCTTTCATGTTGCTGACCCTGCCAACTGAATGTTGCAGCAGAATCAAGACTCATCAGACCAGACAACGTTTTTTCAATCTTCTATTGTCCAGTTTTGGTGAGCCTGTGTGAATTGTATCCTCAGTTTCCTGTTCTTAGCTGACAGGAGGGTCACCCGGTGTGGTCTTCTGCTGCTGTAGCCCATCTGCCTCAAGGTTGGACGTGTTGTGTGTTCAGATGCTCTTCTGCAGACATCGGTTGTAACCAGTGGTTATTTGAGTTACTGTTGCCTTTCTATCAGCTCCAACCAGTCTGTCCATTCTCCTCTGACCTCTGGCATCAACAAGGCATTTTCAACCACAGAACTGCCGCTCTTTGGCTATTTCCTCTTTTTGGGACCATTCTCTGTAAACCCTAGAGATGGTTGTGCGTGAAAATCCCAGTAGATCAGCCATTTCTGAAATACTCAGTCCAGCCTGCCTGGCACTAACAGCCATACCACGTTCAAAGTCCCTTGAATCACTTTTCTTCCCCATTCTGATGTTCGGTTTGAACTGCAGCAGATCGTCTTCATCATGTCTAGCATTGCTGCCATGTGATTGGCTGATTAGAAATTGCGTTAACGAGCAGTTGGGCATTTGTGCCAAATAAAGTGGCCAGTGAGTAAACTGATATGTTTTATTTGTGCTCTCATACAGAGCAGAGTTTCTTCACACTGCTAATGATGGCTTTGTTTTGACCTTGTTTTCTCACCCCGGGCTCTCTGGGGTCAGAACTGTCTGCACTCAGCTTTGTTTATCCCGTTCCTATAAAGTCTTAATGACTCACGCATTAACTCACACATTAACTGTAGTGACGGCCTCTGACCAAAGCAAACGGACTTCTAGTCAGACATTCATCTACTGTTGGTGTATTTTTAAGCCTGAGGTGTTTCTGTAGCTCTGCTCCTCTGAGAGAGCAGGATGAGGTCCCAGGGTGCCTTGCTGCAAGTTGTGTATGACTTCATCGCACTGTGACTGCGGCTTACAACACAGAAGTGAGGAGGAGAGAGGAGGCTGGTTGTTAGAGGAATGTACGTAGATAAACGGAATAATGTTGAGGATTTGTCAACAGAAGCTCGTTGAGGATTAGACATTTACAAACACAATCATTTGGTTTTCCATTAAACCTTCATTATAAAACATTAACTAATGTTTGAGTTTAAACTAAAGCAAGTATCACATTCTACTACACATTACTGACCTCTAACAAAAAGATTTTATAACCTCTGAATCGGTGCTAATGCAAAGGCCGAAACAGTCTTTTTTTTTTACAGTTTTCTTTAATGAAAAAAAAAGACAAACAATTCACAAAGACTCCCCCCTTTTTCTTTCTGTTTCCCAGTTCTGTGATGGAAGTTTGTCCTGTTTGCTTTCATTGCCACACAGTTTGAACAAGATAACAGACCTGGGAGCTCAGGCTGGGCTCACCCGTCCCCGCTGGGTGTGACGGCGGCTGTGGCTCTGAGGGCAAACGGTGACATGTCCGCTCAATCTGAGAGTCAGGCAGGAGAGTGGCATGAAAGGAGCTATGTTGACTTTTCAACCAGAGCCGTTCACACCCCTCATTCATGGTGGCAGCCTTATCTGCAGCGGCTGAACCTTCAGAGAGCTCTTCTTGAACTGCACTTGTCGACAGTTTCTGGCAGAAAATTGCTGAAAGTATCAGACTGAGTCGTGGGCTGTTGATGTCAGTCACAGCTGTTTTATTTGGTTGTACTTTTAGGGTTGAATGTTTTTGTGAAACCTGCCTTACTGCTCAGATTGTCATCTCTTTGTGAGGAGATTATGCAACAACAATAAGAGCTCTCCTCAGGAACAACACTCTTTTATTTGGATGTTAAGATGCTGTAACTGAGCAGAGAGCTGGCCAAATCTTGAAAAACTGGTTTTCTTCACAAAAACAAAAAAAAAACATGTCCTGTGTCAAAGCAGCACTGTGTGATGCCTGTGTGTGTGAGATTACACCTGTGTGCACATGACCTCCACCTCCAGAGACAGACACAACAGGAGGAGGAGAAGAAAGGGGAGGAGTGGCTCAGGTATACTGGATATTCTCGCTGGGTTTGAGGAGGAGGAGATGAAACCTGGAGGACAGCATGGCAACACAGAGCTCATAAAGACAGAGTCACACCCAGCAGGCGGCCTCACTTCAGCTCCGACACCTGACAGCAGCAGCTTTCTGCAGCCGTCATGCTCAGCCTCATCAAGTTACCGCGGGTCTTCACCATCAATCAGGTGCCCAAAGTAAGTCCAGCTTCACTGAGTCTTTACTGAGCTATCAGGAGGTTTCAACTTTGAAAACTTTTGAAAGAAAACTTGAAACTCATGAGTGTGGGAGTCTCTTTCATGAAAATCAGATAAGTTATGTCAAAGTCATGTCAATATTTAGCCTTACTGAAGCGATGCTAAAGTGTCAAATCAAGTCAAGATAAACGTCTAATTCTAAGATATCACAAGTGAAAAATAAGATCTGTTTCGCTTGTAATGATAAAAGATATGGTCCAATGTTATTACCTTACCATTACCTTATTAAAATGAGAATGATTTATTATTTTAAGACACTTCACAGTGTCTAAGATACTTTTTTTTGGCTTGTGATGCATCTATTTGCAGAAAGTGACCCTGGTTAGGTTAAGAGTTTGGGAAGAAAGCAGCCACAGGTTCAATTTGAACCAGATCTACCTGTTGTCATGGACTTTAACGGAGTGCCTGTTTTAGCCTTGAAGCCAAACTTTCACTTTAAAATTTGACATGATAAGGTTTTAGAAAGCTTGTATAAATTCTTCTTTCCACACTGTAGCCCATGTTTAATCTCATGTGATATTTTGAAACAGATTTTAGACGGATACACTTACTTAGAGCTGAGTTCTGCAGTTAAAAACTGAAGTATTTGTCATTTTTGAACACTTCTCTTGCTTACATCTAATTTGAAGATAACTTTGGACAAAACTTATCTGTAAATGTGTAATTTTGTCTAAAATCAGTGGTTCGTACAGAAAGAAATCTGTCTGGTTTTTGTGTACAACTTTTCGATATGAACATCAGGTGTTAGTGTGAGAACCAAAATTTGATTTCTGCTTCGCGTCTTTTTCTAGCATTGTTTAGAAATTAAACCAACTAAAATCACCTAAAACTTTTATGTTTTTCTTTCCTTCTCATACCTTTCCTTCACATTCATTTATGAGTTCATTTCTCCAACAACAGTTTTTGGGTCTCTGTTTAGTGTATTTTGTTTACATTTGAATCCCTTCCATCCCATCTCGGGTTCCTTTTTGCACCCTCTTAGATAAAGCATCAAAAGGCGTTTTTCCTGGAGGGGTAGAAAATCCTGCTTCACAAATCTGTCACACTGCCTGTGGACTAACTCTGCCTCTTGTTTCTGGAGGTTTTCCATGAGGACAGCATCATCTCAGGGTACAGACATCCCCGCAGCTCAGCCACCGACTGCATCCTCAGCCTCTTCCAGCTAACCAATGAGACACTCAACATCTGGACACACTTCCTGCCCACCTGGTATGACTGCAGCGTGTCTTGTTTGTAGGGTACTTTAACATCCATGTACACTCCTGGCATGTGTTTGTTAGGATGAGAGCACATGAGACACACCTGAGGGCATGTTCAGTGCATGCAGCTTTTTTTATTTTGAGGCAAGTGGCCAAATTTATGATGGAGCTCAGAAACCAAATTTGATTTAATTTCAGTGAGGAAGGGAGAGGATTTTCACTTTTTCTGCACAGTTTGAGAGAAGCTTTAGAGTTTGAAACCTACAGTGAATTTCAACTATATGTTTTTCTCAAAAGAGAGGGCCCCTGCTTTCGTGACAGTCAAACAGTAATTCTTCATGTTAAAAGGGAATCCTGCACAGCTTGTTGAGCTGGAAGGTCAGAGAGTAATACAGAATGTTTTCTCGTGATTTTGTCGTTTGGTTTTAAAGTCGGACATTTCCTGAAGTCGAGGCTCTGACTCTTGTCTCACAAAGACTGAGGATTTATTCCATCAGTTCTGGCACATTACTGACTAAAGCGACCATCAGTTTTACTGCACACATCTAGAGCTACATTAACTTTCAGCCTGGGATCTTTTTTATAAATCAGGGATTGAATCTCGCTGTAGCTGCACTTTATAGATGCAGTAACTTCAGCGGATTTCTTGTGATAAGGCCTTTGTTGTCGTAGGCATCTGCTAAAGCGTTCACTTGACTTGCAGCAGTTGATGTGTATTAACTGGAGTGATATAGAAGGACTGCACATACAGACATGTTTGTTTTGAAGATGCGAATCCCAGCAACCCTGTGGGTACAGAAGACCTCCCGCAGAGTCTCAGTGTCTCCCAGCAAACAAGCATAATTTGCAGCTAGCTTTGATATCAGGAGAGTTATTCATCAGATCATAGTTGATTTTACCTTTAATTTAAATCATACAAAATCAGACTTTGTTCAAACTTTGACTTTTTTTCCTCTGTTGCATAGGTGAATTATTTTGTGTCTATTCTAACTGATCAGTTAGTCAACCACACTGAAGTTAAAATGTTTCTTTCTGACACATTTTGACTCAGATTTTAAAATTGTAGTTTTTGTTGTGAAGCCTTCTTTCTTCTGTCCACCTGTGCCTGCAGCAGTGTCCATTCTACATCCTGCTTGGTTTGCTCTGGGAATCTAGATTGTTTAGTTATGATGTAACCTGCTTCTCACAGTTAAAACTTTGTATAAAACAATCAATTTATCAGCTTTTTTAATAAAGCATCTTCTTTATAGATAAAATGCATTTAAAGTGTTGTACAATAAGAAAAAAAAAAATATAGTATAAATATATGACATAAAGTATATATATATATATATATATATATATATATATATATATATATATATATATATATATATATATATATATATATATATATATATATATATATATATATATATATATATATATATGGAAAGAAAAGGGATCAGACTAATTCGAGCTTATGAAAAATATGTGTCAGAATAATTGATAGTTAAAATAAATAAACAAAAATGTAAGGATGAAATTAAAGATTAATCAAAAATACTAAAACACAACCATAAAAATAGAGTTAAATATCAATAAAGAAATTAGATATTAAAAGATTTTTGTTAAAAACTATTAAAAAAACAAACTTTATTGATTGAGATTTTGCTTATGTTTTAAAGTCTCATTATTTTCAGCTCCAATCAGATCCTCCTTCAGGCTTTTCCATTTTATTTTATTTTATACCCACAGAGACTGACCTCCACAGAGCTGTTCACTTAGATGTTTCTTTCAAACACTACATCCTCCATGCCTGGGTATTAAAGGCCTAGTTGTGCATGAACTCACTGGCCTTGACGTTGAAAGATAATCTCTAAAGGCTACAGGTGATGGCCTTTTCAATCCAGTTTAATATTTCATGTAGTATGTGAATAACAAGTTGCCACCAATGTAGCTAAACCGTGTGTGAAAATCAGTGGATGAGTGGATGCTGAGCACCCAGATTTAAATACTCTGACACGGGCTGCAGAGTGGTGCAACTTAAACAACAACACTGTGTGGGTCAGCCCCTGCACATATGGAATATGCAAAACAGACCTTACAGAGGTTCAGGGATCATCGGAACATAAGACTGTGCTGTTTGGATATAATACACTTTGTCACTATGTTAAAGGGGTTTAAGAATCTTACAGGGAAATGTGATGTATGTAAGTACCGTATTGACCCAAGTATAGGAAAACCCCAATTTCAAGACAACCCCACATCAATTTTAATGTAAAAAAGACTTGTCTTATATTCGGATCAACACAGTTCGTCTGCTTCAAGGCTTATACAACTCTGCAGTCTGTTTGTGAACTTTTTGCAGATAAGTTTCAAATAACAGAAGTTACAGAACTAGGATGAACATGTTTGTCGGACTTAAAGTCTGTTTTTTCTTTGTTAAAACTTTTAAGTTGTATAAGTTCAAAAAGTTCCTGTGGGGAAGTTATAGTTTAATGAGGCAAAAGTCTGACGTTGTAAAGTTAAGAAAGCTAACACTCTCTAAAGTTGTGTTTAACTTTTGCAACTTGCATTTTTGTGTGTTTTATACTTTAAACAGTGTCTGCAAGCTGCGGACAAAAGACTTAAAAGGTGATACAGAAAATGTCTGCAGGTGAAATCCTTCCAAGCTTGTTGTGACTCTGTACCAGACTGAGCTCTTTTGTCAGTGTTCATGTGTGTATTTGTTTCCTAACTTTACTATAGCGCTCACTGCTCCCACCACACACACTGCACTTCCTCCCTGCTGAGATTGTTGCTTTGACTGCATGGCCTAGGGAGAAAGTGTGTGTTCATGTGTGTTTAAGATACACTGAGGGCAAATGGGTGTTTGTGTCATGGGGCTCGGTGTAGACTTACGAGCTGGTCGCTAATGAGCAGAGCTGAGCTGGAGGCTTTCATGTGAGTTGCCTCAATTAGTTAAGTGCTCAGTGACGAGAAACACACAAATAATGTTGATTTGTTAATGAGGTGCACTGAGGCGTGGAAACATTGGCGGTTATACAGACACACAAGGAAAAGCAGAGCCTGCTGAGAAGACAGTGCTCTTTGTGTTCCCTGTTATGCAACTAACAGCTGGTGATACACCAAGGTTTTCATGAATCAAAAAATATTTTAATGGCAATCCATATTTTTCCCTACATTAACAGGTAGAGATAACACCCTCAGCATGAGTGTTTGAGTGTGTGACTGTTGGTAGGCTTATTTCTACTGTCTTTTGTAGTGTTGTCTCATTATTATAATGCTCCTGTGTTCTCTGCTGCCTCACAGCGAGGAGCTTCAAATGAGCTGCTTCGTTTTGTTTGCTGAAATAAAAAGTTTGATATTTTGGGACATTCTCTATAGATCTATCTAGCTCGGATGGCTCTGTATGATGAATCCAGTTAGAGCAGGGAGGCTGCGAGCTCAACAGTGTCATTAGCATTCTGTATCTAGCTTTGTTTGCTTCTTTAAGCCCCTGTGAGGGTTTTTAGCTGCTTTTGAAACTGATGGAAATTGATATCAATGCCTCTAACAAATGCAAACAAGACAGTACACTCAAGCGTCAGTATTTCTTATTTTTTGGCATCACTGTCTATTTGAGGGCTAGCTTCATAGAATAGAACTTCATTGTTATTGTAAGAAGTACAAAGAAATTGAAGTCACAGCAGCAATCAAGAAAACAAAAGTAAGAAAGTGTATAGAAAGTGCAAAAAGGCCCATAAGAAAATAGATGATGACAGTTTGTCCATCATTGTCCAGTTCAGCCAGTCTCCACCTCCACAGGGTCCAGGACTGAGCTTCTTCAGTCATGCTCCATCTCTGTCTCCTGTATCCTGTCTGCTCACAGCAGGCGAAGCTCTTCCAACATAGGTGTCATTAGTGTCTGATGTTAGCTCTGTTAGCCATGTCTATGAATAGCATGATGCTACTCTCCCCTCTGGTATTCCCTCTGTTGCTGGGTTAGCACAGCTAGCTCATCCATCTTATTGGAGATAGATCTTACGTTCCCAATAACGATGGATGGAAGGACAGGTCCATGTCGTCACTTCTTAGCAAACACCCGAGAACCAGCACCTTGTCCTCATCTCCTTCTCCTCACCTTGTGGGAAGACATCAGGCCTTACACCAGTTAGCACTGACATGCTAGAGGCTGCTAACTGCTGAGTTCACATGTAAACAATGCAGCCATGGTTACATGTAGGATCTCCAGACAAACACAGGAGAAAAGTAGTAAAAATATCACTGAAGCCACAAAAAGTTTGGTGTCCATGACCAACAAATGAGCCATACAAAGTAATGATCCACTCAAAATACAAAGATTACGAATAAGAGACGAAAAAATTACAATAAACGGTCAAAGAAGTGAGAGCTGCTGCAAAAGGCAGCCATAGACAACAGGACAACACCTATTGTGGGCTGATATTTGAAATTTATAAGCACTGAGTGCTAAGTATTTACTTCTAACCCAGGGGAAGAGGAGGTAAGAAAGTAAGATATGAGTCCTAAATTAAGTCAAAGCATATTTATCCAAAATGTGTTAATATATTTTAACCAGCAGGAGGTTACCAATGTGTGGAGTTATTTTGGTGTTAGGACACAACAATAAAGCTATTGAATAATTTTGCAGGGCGCACTTTGCACTGAAAACTTAAATCTTATCAAGTGTTTTTGTCTTGTTTCCAAAAGAAAATGTCTTCTTAGACTTAATATGAGCCACATTCACCTGACTAGTCCAGAAAAATGTTTTGTTTCAATGTTTTGTAACAAGTAAAAATAAAAATCTGCAAATGGAACAAGAGAAAAGTTACTTGTATTAAGACATTATTCTAGTTTCAAGCATATTTTTCTTGTTCCATTGGCAGATTTTTTTTTTACTAGTTACAAGCAATTCAGACTTTTCTGGACTTAAAACACCAAAAAAAAAAACTTGATAAAATTTCAGTTTTTTGCTGTGTGTAGAGGGTTCCTGTACAAGTTGGCTGTCAGTAAAAGCCAGTGTTACCTTGCCAGCCTTGTTGTGTTAGCTCACGGTTATTCACAGCCCAACAGAATCCACTTCAATTCAACTTTGATTTTTTTCTGACAGGTACTTCTTATGGAAACTAGTGACTGTGGTGTTGATTCAGAGAGCATGGCAGGACTCCTTCACCTGGCCTCTGCTGGTCTTCCTGTTCTCCTGCTGCATCTACCCGCTGGCGTCCAGCTGCGCACACACCTTCAGCACCATGTCAGCCAGGGCTCGCCACATCTGCTTCTTCTTTGACTATGGAGCACTTAGTTTCTACAGCCTGGGTAAGTATGTGTGTGTTGGTCACTTTTACTTTTTAATCAGATCCATGCTCAAAAATGACTGAAGGTTTTGCCTTTTAGCAGACATGTGATGCAAAAGAGTTACACCAAGAATTAAATTCATGTATCTTAAAAAATTCAGGGGTATCCTGAAATCTTTCAATTGATAAAAATCAAATTAGATCCACTGAACTACATTTGGGTATTAACCTTAAAAGTAAAAATTGTTCAGCATCTTATAAAGTAGTAAAATGGAGCAAGCTAAGAGCGCATTCTAGCAGGTGATGGGTAACAACATACTTCAGCATGCACAGTCCACTTTGATCCACCTCCTCTGGCTCCTCTTTTGGCTGCTAAAATCTTGGCATTACTTGTTGAGATTGTATTTTACAGTCTTGTGACAGGTTGATATTGCATTGGCAGGTGTTTATAATATTTTTAAGGTAACTTGAAAAGATAAAATGATACAAACTGAGGTACTACATTTTCTGTTAGTAGTTTTCACCATTGCTGTGTCTTTGTGCAGGGTCGGCTATTGCATATTCAGCTTATGTCTGTCCGGATAGATGGGTGAACAGCTCCTTCCATCAGTGGTATTTCCCCATCGCTTTCTTTAACACGGTCATCTGCACTGCTCTGTCCTGCTACTCCAGGTACGATGAGAAAACCTATTTTTTCAATCATTTCCTGTTTGTCTTTTAAAAAAGGAAAGAGAAACACAACAAAGGCAAACATCATATACAGTGCCACATGATAATGTTAGTTCACTTAAGAGATATGGATGGGATACTATGTTTCCCAGGTGGGGCATGAAATATGTATGAATATTACATGAATAATCAGTGTTTATTTTCCTTTTTATCTAGATTTATTGTTTAATTACTCAAAAGAGTTCATGTCCTTGTTTATAATGTTATTACTTAAAAAAAAAGAGAGAGAGAGAGACCATGGAAATCTTTTCTAAATTCTTAAAGACATCCAAGTTTATATCTTTCAGGACAAAAAATACACTGAAATACCATGTAAATTATTTCAACACAGGCCCAACCCTCTGAAATGGGAGGCAATCAGTCATAGTTTAAGATTGTGGGGCAGTTAATCAGATTTTAAGAGGGGTCATGACCATCCCCTGCATACGCCCCGGTCTTTCCATTAATCTCAAAATTAGTCATACAGGGTAGCTTTACCCTCTGTGTTTTTTTTTTTTTTTTTTTTTTTTTTTTGGCTCTGTGGTGAACTGTCAAATTGTCTTTGTTTTATAGAAAAAAATAGTAAGAATTACAGTTATTTCCTTTAATTCCTGAACAGAAAAATAATGATGTAGTTGTTGTATGTTACTCCTGATTATTTTCTGACTCCTCACAAAGTTCTTCTTTGTTGGGTCAAAGTTTGGTGTGAAAACATGATTGTTTTCAGGATTGACCAACAATCACTAAGTTAATCAAATGTAATATATATATATATATATATATGGATGCTGATTCAAATTTCTCAAATCAAAAACTAACCCTTTCTGAATTGGGTCTGTTATTCAATCAACAGTGGTAAACATCATTTAATGTCAGTTATGACAAATTGAATGAAACGAGTTTATAATCAAGATGAATTTTATGTGTGACATTCTGAAATGAAAAAAAAGATCATCAAAGTCACTCAAAGTGGATTTCCTTACAAGAACTAAATCTGACGATTACCCCACCTTTGTAACCAGTCGATGGTAACATTTTCCCACTAAAACTGATTTTCTTTTCTCACTTGGTGGTTTTATTTCCTGTTCTTCTTTGTTTCCATATCAATAATCATCATGTTTAACTGAATCCTATAACCATCCGACAGTGATTAACCTGAAAGTTAAGTCTTTGTTAACCAGATTTTGATTAAACACATGACAAACGTTTGTTAAGAGTAAAATAAAATACTAAACCTATGGAAAGTGAAGTTCTGTAGGGCCCTCTCTTCCACCCTGAGCTGTCATCACATTGCTAGCACTGTTTAATCTACATGTGTGTGTTAACTTAGTGTGGCTAATTGTTGTTCTCTTACTCATCTTTCCCTTTGCTAAGGCTTGGCTTACCATTTCTGCAATATAACCATGACACCATGAAGAGGTAAAGACTATCTCACTGTGCCTCGGATGGTTGTTCAACAGAGCAACAGATAAATTCAACATCATCTTTTATGAATGAGTCATTGTGAAGCCTTTAAGTCTTCAGACAGACTTCATCCTACAGACATCAATGGCAAGGATTTCAAGAGACAATTGAGCAAGCGACTGTTAAACAGGCGTTACCTAACTGTGACTATAGAGACCAACCCATAACAGAGATTTAAGTCTATGTGTGGTTTCAGCTGAACAGGTTAGAAGACATGTCAATAATAACAACTGCCTACACATGCTCTGTGACAACCAGACAGTAGGTGAAAAAAGAGGGTTGGTCTGCATGTTATATAAGATTCCTTGTCTGTGAATAATCCTGTAATTAGGCTTCTGTGTACAGGATAACATTTCATTCATAGCTTCTTACATTTAGTATTTGAGTCAAGAGCTATTGCATTATTAATAAATGTTATATATAATTATTAACCTGCAGGGATCCTGTGCTGCAGGTTTCCACACAGCTTCCTCCATAGCTCTTAATCCTTAGATGAATCCTGAGAAAGACACAATGAGTATAAAAAACTATAACTTTGCTCTTCTTCTGTTACAGATTCCCTGAGTGCCACAGACCCAAGTTCAGCAAATATCTGCGTGTTGTTGCGTTTGCCTACCCCTACCTGTTTGACAACATTCCTCTGTTCTACAGGGTAGGAACACGCCTGAGCATTTCAAGCACGTGTGTCCTCGAACAGAGCACATCTGAATTGTTCTAGAAATGCTTTAGATTGTTGTGGTGGATTTTTCTCTGTTTGTATCTGACTTTGTGCTGCTCGTTTCAAATTAAGTCAACCTGAAGACACTGGACTTGAAGGAACAATAATAGATGCTAATTTATAATAATTTCCAAATTACAAACACATCTTAGCTTATACTACCCAACAAATTACTTACGAATGACTGAAGAAGAGCAAAAACTTACAAAAGATGACACTATTGTAATTATGATTATATTTTATTTACAATGCTCTTTACATTGAGAGGAAATCTCAAAGTGCAACAAGACAGTTCATAAAAGACCAAAGTAAAAAGCTGAGCAGTAAAGCTAGATGATACTACAACAAAAATTGGGGCAGCTGGTTTCAAAAGTAAATCAAAGTGATAGTGTATGACTTGGGACTGTCCTTAAAAAGAGGAAGGTCTTCAGTCCCTGGTCTGTTGTGCTCTCATGGTCAGGGAGACACCAGAGATGTGAAGTAGCAGAATAAAATGCCAAATCCTTGTTGTGGGGAGGTCATCCTGCGCTTTGTGTTGTTGTGACAAAGATTTCTTGTTGTGGTCTGTAGTGTGAGCAGGTCTTTCAGGTAAAGGAGTGTTTCCATGAATGTTGTATTTAATCCTAAGTGACGTGCAGTGATAACTAAAAAGGTAGGGATGTGTTCATATCAGCACACTCTTATCCAGACCCTCACTGAGCTGCTCTGGATTTACTGGAGCTCATGAAGACTCTTGCTAAGCTTCCTGGTGAGAAGTGTGTTGCTGCAATTTGGCTTGAAGGAGATAAAGGCTTGGACCAGTTTTTCAGTATCAGTGAGTGGGGGGCGGGGTCAAGCATTGTTTCAGAGACCTCAACAAGAAGTTTTAGAGAGTTTTTAAATGTGGGCCTCAAAAGTAAAAGGAGGGCTTTTAACACGCATATCATTGATGATAAATGAAAGGTGATATCTTGGCCCAGAAAGTATACAGTATAATTAGCAGTATCATATATCAGATGTATGAATTGGCTCTATTACAGTGAAATCTTTATCTTTTTTTTCTTTAGAAGCTAAATGTATTGAATTAATGGTTGTAAGGGTAGGGAAAAACCTTTGATACAGGTCGTTTATAAAACATGTTTTCCACCATCACCAACAGCTATCAGATATGTAAGCTACATTTTTAGGGAGAGTTAAATTTGCAAGCATGCCTAAAAAATATGAAAACATTTACTGTTTATTATGGAATTAGAGTTAAAACCAATATTAATGAAAGAAGAAATTATCAGCTGATTTCAGCCAGTAGCTGATTCTGAATCAAAAACAGGGAGTTGGTGTAGGGAGCTGACCAATTTGAACAATTTTTTTCTAAGAGCAAACACTTAAACATCTACTGTATCTACCTGCAGTCCTCTTTATTTGATCAAAACAGAGGTATTTTGTGAGTTGTTGGGTAAAGTTTGAACAACAATCCTGCTTAACTTCAGTGAAGTGATATATGCCACACTGCAAAGGTGATACAAGGTTCCTTTTTCGAGCAATCTCACTGTAATCTGCTGTCTTTCTGTGTGTCCTGTTGGCAGGTGTTTCTGTGTGTAGGTGAGGGCTGCACAGACAACGATACAAACATTCTCCACCTCTACCACATCGCTTTGGCTTTCCTCACAGGCTTTTTGTTTGCAACTCATTTACCTGAGCGCCTGGCACCTGGCAGCTTTGACTACATCGGTAAGGCTGTCCTCAGGATTGTTTTTGTCAGCATCTTATTATTTTTTTTTAAACAACAGAAAACTGATTTAAAAAAAATAATGAAAGAAAATGCAAATTAAGCTACAAATTCTTTGTTCACTTACTCCTCAGCACTAAAAGGTAGACAAGCTAAGTCAGAGGTTTCTGGTTGGTTTACACAGTGAATATTTAGCTGCTCAAGAGCATATAAACTAAAAACTTTAGTCCTTGATGAATTACAGAAACATTAACACATGAAACTTTATATTATCAGTACTGAAAACAGTGAAATAGTGATAATGCATAACCATCTCTAAATGTGTTGAAACCAGTGGGAAATGTGACACATTTGCACATGTTTATGGTTTACTTTTTTATTTCTGCTGCTTAGTCACAGCTCTGTGCTGCCTGAGCTCAAACATGACTCTACTGCTCCATCTGCAGGTCACAGCCATCAGCTCTTCCATGTGTGCGGCATCCTCGGCACCCACATCCAGATGACAGCCATAGAGCAAGACATGATGACACGGCGACCCTGGCTCCTTGAACACTCTTTACCCATCACCTTTGTCAACTCAATGGGTGCTGCTCTGTTTTGTGTGGTGCTGAATCTGGTCATCATCATCATCTACAGTCTACCTCTCCTCTCTGCCCCGGTCTGCAAAGAGAAGAGAGATGATGAAGACCCAAAAAAGTCATCAGCCAAGGTTGGCCGCTGCTGCTAGATCCCCAGCTTACATCAGAGGAATCCCAGCTCTAAGCTATAAAATCACATGAGAACGAGACCAAATTGCACCATGGGTAATGCAAACATTAAAACAAAATGTGAGTTAAATGAAAAAGGAGCAAGATTCACAGCCATATGATCAAAATTTAACAAAGTATTTGTTACAGAAAATTTTAAGGAATTTTAATGTTTCTGGTTAAACTTTACCCAGTTATTTATTTGTTTTAAAATATATGATTTTGTTCAAAACTCTGATTTCCACACATGTGGGGTATGAGGAGAAAATATGCTGCAAGGGGCAATGGATAAGCTTTTAAGGGGATGTTTTTATTGTAATTTCCTTTTTGAAATCCAAAAATTTTTATATTTATAGCTGTGCTTTTTAAACATCTTTTAGGATGGTTAGCTAACACAACATATCAAGAGATAAGAGACAGTCATGACTCAGGAAGAATTTATCTGATCTAAAATTTGCACTACCGGCAAATTGATGAATGAAGAGTTAACAAGAAACAAATGTTAAAATGGGAAAAAAATTCTCAAATGATTGCTGTTTCTGTATGAGACCCCCTTGATGTGTCTTTGATGTAAAACTGAACATATTTATGTATATTATTTATTAAAATTTCTTTTTTCAACTAAACCATCAACTAAACCTGTTGTGTGTATGAATGGTCTAAGTCCTGTTTTTGAGAGGAAAACATTTTTTTTTAATGATTAAAATATAACAAACACATTTATATGTATTTGTATGTACTTGCCCTGTTAGAAGTTTATTGTAGTTTTATCAATTTACACGTTCTTGAGCAGTTCAAGAGTTAATTTTTTTGTGTCCAATTTATTAGTAAACATATTTATTTATTTTTCCTGCATTTGTCTGTTAAAATGGTAACAGTTCTACATTTATGAATATTATCTATTATTAATCATATTAAAGGACGAAATCCATCCAAATTATTTTCAGTTGCTGCATTGAGGTGCTCCTCGGATAGTTCCACTTTAAAAATTGTGAAGCTATTATCTCGAGTTCAGTAAAACCCTAAGCTCAAATCTAGTGGTAAACCACCAGAGACACTGCAGATAAATTTTTTTTTTATTAGCAGTTTTTTAAATCCACAACAGTAGGTCAGTGAAATCGAGACATCACAGGTACCACAACAGTAGGTTAGTGCTGTTAATTATGTTTTTTTTTTTTTTTTTTTTTTTTTTTTTTTACAAAAGAAACCTCATTTTATTTTTAAAACTGACCCGAAATTTATTCCGGCTTACCATATGTTACACTAATTAAAAGAAAGCCGGTTACCAAAGCTTCTCTGCGTAATGAGAATGCTATCTAATGTCCAGTCGGAGAATTTGCCGGGTTGGATTCTCATTCCTTCGACGATTTAAATGCACTAGAATGCAACAAAAGACTAAACGCTGGGGGCGGGACTTCCGCTACTGCATGTGGCTCTTGGCTATAATTGGTTGAAATATCCAGCAACCGGAAAAGCGTAACGGGAGAGGGACATTTCAAATCCAGACGAGAGGCGCACTTCAATGCGGCTATTTCTTAAAACAAACAATGCAGAGACCGGGGTGAGTAATTTTTTTTTTTTTTCAGGACACAAAATGCGGGTTAAAGCGGTTAACCTTTACAATACACAATAATGAGTAGACGACTAACGTTTCCTGTGTCTCGTTGGACTCTAACGGTTGAAAACGAGTGGGCCAGTAGTTTCAGAGGGGACTGTTGTGTTGCTTAGCTTGCTAGTTCGGTTGACTGTTTGCTTCCGACAAGTATCGGTTCAAAAATACATTAACTTAAAACAGCGTGAATATAATGTTGCAAAATGAGTAAACCGCAGTGTTGTTTTTTTTTCGTGGAAATGAGACTTTAAGCAAGGGCTCTGACCATCAGCTGTGATCTGACGTTAGGAAGTGACACCTGAGCTAGCTGCTGTACTTATCGTAAATCCAATGGAAGGCTGAGGTCAAGTCAGTGAGGGGTGATTAAAAAATTGGGCTATGCATTGGTCCTATACATTGTGTTTTTTTTCATTGCAAATGTGATTTTTTTTTTTTTTTTTTTTTACACACTCGTAAAAGGTTTTTTTCATATTGATTCTGTTGCCTTGTCACTTCTAGCAAAGGAAAGACTCCTCGGAGGCTGGGCCCCAAAAAGCCATCCAGTGTGGAGAAAGACCCTGTTGGAGTAAGTTTACCTTAATAGTATCACTTTACAGCAATAACTACCTTTTTTATTTTAAAATCTGAGTGGAAATGGAAAATTTATCCCAAAAGTAAATTTACATATACCCAATTTAGTGAGATAACACACAACATTAACAAAAACACAGTAAAAAGGAGATGTTGATCTGCCACTTTTAAAGAAGCAGCTGTTATTTTATGCTTTTGACGTTTTTGTGGTACTACTTTTTCTTTGGTGAACCCAAATTGTGGTAGTGAGTAGCAGCTGACAATATTGTTTTTCCAGGGCTGATACTGATTGAAGTAATTCATGAGACCGATAATTATTTTGTCTAAAAATTCTTCTCTGCAGGTGTACTGTCGTATACGTCCACTCGGGGCAGAAGATGAAGAATGTTGTGTGGAAATGATCAGCAGCTCAACCATTCAGCTACATGCTCCTGATGGCCTCAAAGCCAACCGCAATGGCGAGTACAAAGAGGTAGGCATGCTGGAGTTTTTTCGGCTGAACGATTGGGTATACACTGCTGAATACATCAATATCTTTGTCTTTATTTGTCACATACACTTTCACATAACAGCTTCTGTCACAGTCCATAAATGTAGAATTTTTCAGTGACTATCTTTTTCAGCCATTTGGGTTGAGTGTCATTTACATATATTTCTTTGGTTTATTCTTCAGACGCAGTACTCGTTTAAGAAAGTATTTGGTATAAGTACAGGTCAACTTGAGCTGTTTGAGGATGTTGCCAAGCCACTTGTAGAGGACCTCATTCATTGTAAGAATGGTAAGTCTGTTTCAGTTTGGTTGAAGACATGAAACTGCTTGCTGTGCATCAAGGTGAAACACAAAATAAAAATATTCAATTCTTAACAAAGGTTTCTCTTAAAGGGGGTTGAATATTGATAAATAGGACATTTTACTAAGCATTAACGTTTAACTTTTGAAGTATCTAATTGCTAGGTTTAGGACTGCTGGTTAAACTAACATTTATCTTTGCACAAGCTTTGTAGCAGCTGGCATTGCATTACTCTTTGTCATTCATGTCTATGTGACAACCCCAACCTTTTATTAGGTCTGCTGTTTACATATGGTGTTACTGGAAGTGGGAAGACATACACCATGACTGGCTCACCTGGAGAGGGTGGACTCCTCCCTCGATCTCTAGACATTCTCTTCAACAGCATTGGCCCCTACCAGGCCAAAAGATATGTAAGACTTTGATTCTATCTGTTTTATTATTAGAAGCTCTGTCATTGCAGAGGGGTGAGGCATTTGATGAAAATGTTTTTTTTTTATCTTTATCAGGTGTTCAAACCAGATGATAAAAACGGGATGGAGATCCAGAGTCAAGTTGATGCTTTACTGGAGAGACAGAAGAGGGACAGTCAGCCGTCTGTGCCCAAAACCCCATCTTCTCGGTATTTTTGAGCAATGTTATTTCTCTTGAGAAACTAACTAGACAGTGAATTCAGACTTCTATCAACTGTTTTTTTTCTGCTTTATTTTTTAGACAAAAGGCTGATCCAGAGTTTGCAGATATGATCAGCTCAAAGGAGGCATGTAAATTTGAGAATGTGGATGAAGACTGCGGTTACAGCGTATTTGTGTCCTACATTGAGGTCTACAACAACTACATCTATGATCTCCTTGAAGATGCTCCATTTGATCCCATCAGACCTAAGTAAGTGACAGGAGATCAAACCATAGTTTTTTTTTCATTTTGAAGGAATTTATTGTGTCCAAAAGTTCTTGGTACAAAGCTTTGTCATTTGTCATCGGGTTATTTGTAGTGCTTAATGGAACTGAAAAGCTGAGCAGCTGAATCCACACAGTAGTGCTTTTATGTGTACAAAAATGTTTTCCTTCTAGTTGTGCTTTTTAGTTTCATGTCGACAAGATGCGCTGTTTAAAGTCTTATTTTTATTAGGTGGCTCGCTGGAGGCACACCTGTGCGCAACAATGAGTTCATGTATGTGGCCAGTAAAAGTACATCATTGTATATTACTTTGTTTATCTGTAGTGGTAACTTGGCTGTAACTATTATGCTTTGAAAGTAATCAGTGCATTTCCACCCCATTAATCCAAAGCTCTGTACAAAGCATCAGTGTAGCTTTCTAGCTTTGTGACATTTACGTGGCTGTTGTCTTGAGTGATTGGCTGTCTTCCATTACCGTTAGTGTCGAGACCCATAATGCCTCTGGATGGCTTATGTCTAAACCCAGTATGCATGTGTTTCTACCCCTAAATGTGTCGTTGTGTCCCACTAGAGGGTCTTGTCAGTTTTAACATTGACACTAACATTGTTTATGTGTTTGCTGCTTTTCTTACAAAAGACAAATATTGTATGGTATGGTTTGTGTTTTGATTATTCTCATCATCTTGTTTCAGACCACCTCAGTCCAAAATTCTTCGTGAGGATCACAATCACAACATGTATGTGGCTGGCTGCACAGAGGTGGAAGTGAAATCCACAGAGGAGGCTTTTGAAGTTTTTTGGAAAGGTTGGTGGGAATAATAACCACATCTCTTTATAAACTTTGAGAATAACCATCGTGATTTGCCATCAATGTTTTTTTTTGCTTCATACAGCGATTTTCTGGTTGAAAATTAAGAATCATAATTGCAAAGAAAATTGGACGAAAGAAATAAATCTGGGGACTTTTAAAGCTATTGTTGGAATTCTAATGTAATCATTGTCTTTCAGGACAAAAGAAAAGGAGGATAGCCAACACCCAACTAAACCGTGAGTCCAGTCGCTCCCACAGTGTGTTCACAATAAAACTGGCCCAGGCTCCACTTGATGCTGATGGAGAATACATGCTGCAGGTGACAGTCTGCTTTGTAGATTTAGAAAAAAAAAACATCAAATGATAAAACTTTTTCCATGAAAATAATTGTAAAAATTTGAATGTATTTATTTTGTCCCTCAATTCCTGACAAACCTCCAGTCCTGCTGTGATTAAAAAAAGCAAATATACAAACATAAACTGTGCGGCAAGCTGTTAACATCATGGTTTTTAACTGCAGGACAAAAACCAGGTGAATGTAAGCCAGCTGTGCCTGGTTGACCTGGCAGGAAGTGAGCGCACCAGCAGAACCCGGGCAGAGGGAAACCGTCTTCGTGAAGCAGGTCAGTTAAATCATTCCTGTGAGGGGCCCTTTTCAATCATTCTGCAACATTTGTATATTTTTGTTGACAAATGTCCGATATTCTTCTCATTCAAAGGTAATATCAACCAATCCTTGATGACACTGCGCACATGTATGGAAGTGCTGCGTGAAAACCAGATGTGTGGAACCAATAAGGTAATTTTTTTTCTTTTCATAACCTTTTTCTTTTTATAAACTGTTGCTCGATTTATATTGTAAAATATTGTGGGGGTGATCTTTCCATTGGCACCTTCACATAACCTTTAATTTCTTTCAGATGGTGCCATACAGAGACTCTAAAGTTACACATCTCTTTAAAAACTACTTTGATGGAGAAGGAAAAGTTAGGATGATCGTGTGTGTCAATCCAAAGGCTGATGATTATGATGAAACTATGGTAAGATGTTTTGATTTGTATAACGGTTGTCTTTTTTGGTAGAACTGCTCTCCTAAAATAACTTTACCCTGCATTATGTAAATCTTTAGGATGTAACCCAACTGCTTGTTGCCATAGAACTGATAATATTTTATCAGGATAAATGCGAATCAGAAAGCTTTTCTCTAAATTATTCTGATATCATCCAATATTATACACTTAAATTTTAAGTAATTAGAGGCGCTTGAAGGAATTTTAACTATTTAACAATTTGTGTTGCAGCTGGTGATGCGCTTTGCTGAGATGACCCAGGAGGTTGAGGTTGCACGGCCTGTTGACCGGCCCATCTGTGGCCTTACTGCAGGTCGCAGGCACAGAAACCAAGCCCTTAAGGATGAGCTGACACGTCGTCTAGAAGAGCGAGGAGGTCCCATTAATCCTGGTACATAACCCTTAATTCCTCAGTCACCCAACATGGCTCTGACGTTTTCATATCTATTCTGTTTCTGTTATATGTCACTAATTTGGCGAAATTCTTATTTATTCCCTCATTAGATGATCCAGGTCTGCTGAATCAGCTGATAGAAAGCCTTCCACCCCTGCCTCCCTGTGAGCTGGTCGACCCAGCTGATGATCAGACATTGCCCCGCCTCATTGAGGCTCTGGAAAGGAGGCAACAAATCCGTCAGATGCTGGCCGAGCAGTTCAGCAAAACTGGTTTGTACATTTTTTCTATAGAATATTTGATTGTTGGGGATAAAAGGAGTACCTCATTACTAAGTTTTAGGGAGCATCAATAAACTTTGGGGGATGTATTTTATGTAAACATCAGCTATCTGAACTGATGTTATCCTTCTGCCCAGGTCACCCTTGTGAAAGAGATCTCAGTGGGTTTTTTTTTCTAGCAGGTTAAACAGAGGTTAAATGTATCCACCAGTGATACAACCAGACTGTAATTTTGAGGAGTAGATGACATCTTGTTCTGAGGTGTGATAGGATTTTCACTGGGTCACTGAGTAAAACCTCTTTGAATTAATGTGTACTTTCTTGCAGCTGCTAGAGTGAAGTCCATGATTCAGCAGTTTGACAGCCAGCTCAATGCAAAGGAAACCTTCCTTTTTGATCAACAAAGCAAACTGGGTGAGAAGGACAAGGTCATCATAAACCAGAGAGCTGAGTTGGAGAGACTGGAAAAAAAATCCAAAACATTGGAATATAAGGTATAGTTGCCTTTGCATTTGTACAATCAAAAATTTTAACATGCATGTTGATTTAAATAAATATACTTTTTTCCTCCCGTGAACTCCTGGGGCTCCTCTTCAGGTTGATATCTTGCAGAAGACGACAGATATGTATGAGCAGGATAAACGCTCCCTTCAGCAGGAGCTGGAGACCCGGGAGCAGAGGCTGCAGAGAGAGCTGTCAGACAGGAGGCGCATGGAGCAGCGCATGCAGGGTGTGATGACAGACACCAAACTCAAGTGGGAGAAGGAGTGTGTAAGTGGAGCCAATGACAGGAACTCTCCTCTAGAGAAATGTTTGCTTTTTATACTGAGGGCTTGCTAATAAATACAAACCAACCAAGATCATATTAGTTGAGCTCTGTTAAATAAGGTAATTAAAATATCAGGATCTTTGAAGAAGCTCATTGACATTTAAGCTTTCAATTGATTAGAAACTGTAAGTTATACGCAGACTGGCTTGTATGTATAGAAAAGTTGTGGACATCTAAGTTTCAGTTTTTCCTGTGGTCAGAAATGTAAACACGTCACCTCTGAGAATCTTCTGAAAGTTGATAAAACATACTGCCGTTTGATCAATAGGAGAGGCGAGTGAACGCCAAGCAGCTGGAGATGCAGAACAAGTTGTGGGTTAAGGATGAAAAGCTGAAGCAGCTCAAAGCCATCGTGACAGAGAGCAGCAGCAGTGGTGGCTTTTCTGTTGAACGCCCAGAACATCCAACAAGGCCCTCGAGGGAGAGAGATCGTAATGTTGCCCAGAAGAGGTCTGCCTCCCCATCGCCACTTCCTGTGAGTCATTTACTTTAATGTAAAGGGTTTTTTTATTTTCTGTGTGATTTATATTCATCTCTGGAAAACCTGATCTAACCTATAAAATTTGCATGTAATCAATTATTGATGTGATAATCTTGACATGATTTCTAAGATTTCTGTTGCTGTACACACAGTTTCTTCTCTGTATCACGCTTTTGTGTTGTTCTCGAGCCCCTAACATCCACAATGCTTGGCCCCACCCTCCTCATCACTTTTCAGGAGCTCAGCCAAACTCAAACCAACCAAAACCGAGCCAACATTAGGGCAGCACAGGATTCCTACCCCACCTCCAGCAGTTCCTCTTCATCCTACCCCTCAGTAGCCTCCTGCATATCTGAATGGGAGCAGAGGTTACCTGTAGACTCAAGCAGCAGGGCTAGACATGCTGGAACTCCCCAATTCAGGAGCCGGACTCCTGCCCCCTGCCAGGGCACCAGCAGCGTGGGTCGCAGGAGAGGCCAGCGTTGGGGTGCTGACTCTGAGGCCCCTGCTACGACTCTTGTCTATGGTCTAGACCTAGAAGCAGGCACAAGGGTTAGTGTGTATTAGAACCTAGATGTCCTGAAGCTTTTGTTTTGTTGTGCGTGTTCATAGCTTGAGCCTTGCCATCCTGTAGATCTGCACCCGTCATATTTCTAGTAGAATCTGCTTGCATAGAAATGCATCAAGTAGAGGCGCCACATCAGCTTAGGCTGGTGTTTCTCCCGATCTGTGGATTGTAAGGTAGTCCAGTCTCTGTCATGCTTGTGTCCTCTTGACTTCCATCTTTAGCGTCATGAGTAGTTCTACCATGTTTGTGGTTTAGCTTCCAGCTCTCTTGAGTTAGCTTTGTCCTTACATTTTTCCATTTTCTCAAACACTTACAGTCAACATCAGGATAAACATCCTAGTGATACCCATAAAAATGCAAAAGTTGCATTTCTGCACATCATAAAATACTGATGCAGAATGTCACATGAATTAGGTTTTTCTAACAGAAGTTAACCAGCATGGAAAAGAAAACATACAGCTTACGAAACCAAGAACACTACTGCAGTCTTGACAAAAAACCCTGCGCCGTTAGGGCAATGTGATTTCTGAATTTTGGACTTTTAAAGTGTGCCACTTTTAACAATTGCCATTTCAAAGATAGTCTAACCATTTCGTTTTTTTATACCAGCTCCATTAGCTCTAGGTGTCACTTTGTATACTTTTTTAATATGTTAATATAAACAGCAACTGTGACACTGTGTTGGAGTTAGAGTTCACACATAGGGACCAAACTAAAAGATTGAAACCTGTTTTTTTACACAGATACACTCAGCCTTTCTCAAAATGTGCACTTGTGAAACTGCCTATCCTCCCCAAGATCCTCTTTCAGCCTGTGATTTTTTTTTTTGTAATACAAAATTGAAATTTTACCTCAATCGGATCCAGACATGTGAATTGCTGCCAAAATTTCTGATTTCCTCCCAGCAACTCAAATAATCAAAATTAAATCAAGCAAGACAAAGCAGTAATTCAACCTGATTACATTTCTGACTTTAATGAATACCATGTGGAAAACAACATCTGCACTGAGCTTTACAAAACTTGAAGAAAGGACCAAAAAGTAATCGTGGATTTTCTTATTTGACCTTCTCATTATGTTGTTACCAAAACAGAATATTCTCATGATTGTCTTGTTTTGGGACTGAGTGCATTAGCTTTTGCGTCAAATCAATGAGATGTTTAAAACCTCTTGTCAGTCACCTGTGCTTGAGAATACAACTTTAACCTGGATTGATAAACCAAGTTTTTTCACTTTGCATCCAGTGTTACTGCAGCACCTTCTCCTTATCCCTTTGGCACTGATTTGCATGCTTGCCTTATTCACTTATCTAGCTGTAGTCCCTAAATGAGAATATGTACTGCTGGAAGGCCACAACATTGGCTGTTTTCGACATCCCTGGAAGCTTTATAGAGCTAAAAGTTTTCCAAACCATTTTTTATTCAGTATTTTATTGTTGACATTTAATTCATCAATCCCTGCCTCTCACGGACTTCCAGAAGTACATTTATTTTCTGTACCGTCACTAACCCTAACTACCTTTAAATGATCATCGTTGGTGTCCCACATAAATAATTACTGGCTTGTCTTTCTCACACTGGGATCACCAGACAGCCCCTCCTGTTCGTCCAACGCACAGGCGCTCACAGTCTGCAGGTGGGGAGAAATGGGTAGACCACAAACCGGCCTCTAATTTGGACCTAGACACTGTCATGCAGCCAATCATACCCAATGCAATCACAGTGTCGACCCCCAGTGAGAGAGCTCTCTCTAAATGCCACAAGTATGTGCTTAGACACCAAGAGCTCGCCTCTGACGGGGAGATCGAGACCAAATTGATCAAGGTAAAATCCCATCACTTGCTTAATTGAGACTTCAGCCTGTTATATCTTGCATGACTCAGACTTTTTGACATATTAATTTCACATTTGGGATCCTGTTAAAGATATTAATGGGACATTTGCTCTGTTTTCACTCATGGTTTCAGGTTGCATTTCTTTTGTTTATCACCTTTAGACTTAAGTTTTTTTATTTATTCGCTCAGGGCAATGTTTTTAAGACCAGAGGTGGAGGACAGGCTGTGCAGTTCACAGACATCGAGACACTTACACAAGAATGTCCAACAGCACCAAGGTAAAGTATTGAAGGTCCACTAGCGGTGGAGTTTCTCTTTTTTAAGATACTGACATTACACTAATGTTTCTAAAGAATAAGTCCATGATCTGAGGAAAAAAAGTCTCAACATACTCGTTACATTAGTTGTTATAAATATGTAAGTGGCATACTGCACATTTTCAACATTTAGACTATCGCTGCTTATGCATTAAAACAGAGTAGTGTGATGATATGTTTGCAAACACAAGTTTTACGTACCATGGATTTAATGTGCCCTGAATAAAATATATCCATCCAGGTTGAATTGAATTGAAGTCCATGCTGAAAGAAATGATCTGAAAGGTTAACATAGCTCTTTCTTTTTTAGTCGAAAGAGGCGATCAGGGTCTGCGGAGAGGCCAGCCAATATCGATGACATAGAAAACAGGGTAAGCTGTCAATGAAGTAAAACTGTAAAGACAAAAATCTTTCAGTTGCTTTTTTCTTATAACCCAAAACTTTTTTTCTCATTAGGCTCCACTACCAAGTTCAAGCCAAGGGTATCAAAAGTAAGTAAATCTATCAATGTGTGTTTGTAATGTGTGTGTTCTGTGTAGTATTTACTCTTAGTTCTTAGTTCTTAGATCCATGGTCCGGGTTTTTAAAATTCCTTTTTTTGTTTCTTTCAGGCGCAGAAAGCCTTGAGGTCTTGTGTTGAACATATGAAGATTTTTGTTTTTTGTCCTACTGTTGGATTGCTGAAGGGACATCCATTCGAGACTATGCACCCTCTCAATAGTCCAAACAGTTTTCTATCATATCTGACTTTGTTGCAGATTATTACTATTCTTATTTAATCAGAGCTGAAACTAAACTATGCTGGACTAGTGTGCCTTTTCTTTTTGAATGCTGGCATTATTAAGCATAAAGACATGGACATGTAGACCAGTATGAATATTCCTTGAAAAATTGAAGGTTTTTAATTTTCAATTTTTCACTGCTTTTTATACTTGCCCAAAGAATGTATTATTTGAGCCCTAGAACAATAGAAGATTTATATATTTTTATTACTCTGTAGTGTCACTGCTTTTTACTTTTTCCACTGCTTGTCTTCTTTTTTCAAGGATTATTCATCTGTTGGATGTTACACTTAGCATATGTCCGATCACAAAAAGAGTAAATTACAAAACACGGTTGTTTTAGAACAACAGTGTGTCAGCTTCAGCTGTTAATATCGAGCTTAAAGTAGGTGCTGAAATCAACTTCAAACGGTAAATAAGTCAAGATGCTTTTTTACCTTTTGTTTGTGGAAATGATTACTAAAATGTGTGGCACAGTACTGCTTTTGATGGCATTAAATTTATTGGAATCGAAACTGTGGTGATGGTGTTTTCTTTATTTGTAAAGACAAAAGTCTTCATCTCAAAGCCTTTACTGCATGATAATAGTAAGTTGACTTTGCACCTGTTTTGCTGGTGTTTTTTTTTTTTTTTCATTTCAAATCTAAATTTCAAGACAGTTTGAAGATGTTATAAAACCTTAATTGGATATTTAGTTTAAGTTTGTTAAAGCTAATTACACTTCATGTTGTGGTGCAGTTCGCCAAAATGAATCCCATCTGAAAGGCTGAACTCCACCAAGAGAAGGTCAAACAAACATTTCCCTCAGCTTTTTATCAGAACCACAATGAGCCACTCATCTGCAGAGTCAAAGGCTCACTTTAAGGCTAAACACACAGTTTGCCTTGCTGACAAGTTGACACTTCATTCATATTTGTGCAACATTTCTGGCCTGTCAACAGGTGAGAAATATCAAACCAAACTAACACAACCAGGTAGAAGTATACACTAAGAAGTCTGTATATCGCTTCCTCTCACCTCTCCTTAAATCCTGTGGAGTGGATCTTTCTGCTTACATTCTGACCATGTGAAATTCCACCAACGTGTTTAAAATACTTGAGGGATGTTGAAGTTAGAGGCGTATTTTGGATCATGACTAGTCAAATGTCAGCCTCTGGAGGCAGTTTGAGTCCCCATCTGAAGCAAAGACCAAATTCTGAACTTGGAATATCTCCCTAAAGTGTTTATATCTTCTCTTTTCTGTAATTCTTTTGTAGCTTTTTGTATGTAGTAGTTTATAAAAGCCCTTTTTTAATCCAACATGCTTTCTTTGTATTCAAGGTTATTTATCTTTCATAGAGAGGAAATGAGATACAAACAGGGATTTACAGTAAGAAGTCTGATGAGCCCACTTAAAATGCCATTCACAGATCAATTGATGGATCTCGTTTAAAGATTTTGCAGATTTACTGAAATAAACAAATTGCATTCGTCAGTAGATTGTGAAATTGTAGTTTGCAGTGTGAACAGCAGGTGGAACTAGATGCCATGAGAGGACATAATTTTGAAGCAGGTCATCAAGGAACATTTGCTTTAAAGGTCTAAATTGACAAATTAGTTCTTCAGGCTAAACTCAATCTCACATTTACCATCACTTGAAACAGTAAATGGACCTTTAAAATCCCCTTTTCAAGGTATTACAGCCCAAGTTAACGAAGTGAGTGAGTCAAACGAGTGACAGTCATCACACTTTATAGAGGTGAAATCCTGCCCACTCAGTCAGTGCCACTGACATTAGACAGCTTGTGTTTCCCAGAATGCCCTTCTGCCTCACTGCTATCATTTCACAGTGACTGCCTGGACAGCCAGGATGATGAGGTCACTGATTTGCTGAACTGCTTTCTGCTTGGATGATGAGCTGTCATTAATGTCTCCCTGAGGCTGAAATTGCCACATTTTCACTTCACAGCAAATGAAGCTGAAAAGTATGCGTGCTAATGGGCAATATGCACTCGGCTAATTGACTGTGGAAGGCAATTAGGTTACTAGAACAGGATGATCAAAAATGAGCTGTTATTATATTTTTCCTGTTCTGAGGCCACTGAGCATGACGTCAAATGCACTGCCTGTCCACTCAAACATGGTCTAATGAAAGGTGATGATGTAATGTGGGCCTAAAATATCTGATTTTAATTTGTAAATGCCTGTGTGTCCTGCTGATATACTTTAAAAGATTCTACTCAGGGCCCAATTCTAATTGTGACATTTCTTAAGATATTCATTCAGGAATTTTGAGTTTGGACTCTTGTTATTACTCATTATGAGGATACATTTTTGTTCTTGAGTTAAAATAACCAAATCTGTGTGGGGAAAAAAAAAAGATTGACCCTATTTGTATTTCAGTTGAGCAATGACGTTAGAGCAAATATTTTGCATGGCTAAAGATGAAGCATGATTGTTATCCTTTCTAAAAGCATTACTCTGAACTTTGATATGATTCGTGTGCTTCATGTTAGCTCAACTTTCAAGATAAGTTACCATTAATTCATCATTTGTGATTCATAGTATTAAGTTAACGAGCCCACACATCCCTCACGTAATCATAAGGCCGACTGCTCTCACATGAAATATTTTCAGTCATTGGTTGTTCCATCCTGTAGTGATCTGTGTGCTCCCCAAGATGTCCATCCTGTCCTGTGGTAGTTTGAGCACCCGTTGGAAGAGCTGAAAATATAGGAAACAGCCATCAGCCAATCTTTGCTCTTGTGTCTCCCAACTCGCCTGTGAAAATATTGACCCTTCCTTCCTTGGCTGTTTAACTATCCAGCCTTTAAGCAGCGTTGGAGCAAACACCACATGACAGCACGGCTTTGGTAAATGGCTCCTTTAACTCAAACACTTGCTAATGGCTGCTTAAACAGCTCCTCTTATCGAAAAGGGACTTTGTGTTTGTTTTGGTAAATTGTTTCAGACCATTAACCTTTGGTATCTTGCTGAGTGTGAAAGTGAGACATTAAACCCTTAATTTAAGTGTGTTGAATTAGGTTAGTGTTTTAACTGGGCCATACGGGTTAAAGAATTTGGGCATTCTTATTGTAGGTGGTTGGGTTAGTGGAGTTTGTCCAACCAGGTACACACAGGAGTGTAAAACAAAACACCATGGAAGTGTTTCCTGTAAATTGGATGATTATGGCATTAATTCGTAACCAAAAATAAATAAATAATGAGAGAGTTGTACATTTTTTATTTGATTATAATAAAGAACTATTTTGACTTTGTTGTTGTTGTACGGTTTCATACTTCATTAAAATTCTCAAAAGTGCAGAAATGTAACTGCCATTTACAGCTGAATTAAATTTGATGTACTTAACAGAATCTGCCTTTTTTACTTGCTTTATTGCTTCTGTTCATGTTCTACCATCTCACAGGAAGCCAAGGTCTTTTAAATTTCCCCAAAGCCCTTCTAAAAAGAAAACCATTCACATCATCATCTTCTTCAAGGCTCCACACTGGCTCTTTGTGTCTATTAGAATTGATTTTAAAGTTATTTTTACAGTTGGTTTTTTTTCTACATAGCCTTGCTGCTCCGCATATTGCAGATCTAATTTTGTGCTCCAACTCAGTCACCGAGATCCTTGAAGCTTCCTACTTTAATGCCCCCCTAGAAAGAGATTTCTGTTGTTATGTCCACAACCTCTGGAACTCTTTTTTTTCTGGACATCAGAAGGGCAAGCTCTCTCCGTGTTTATAAGGGCATATTAAAGATCTTTTAAATTTTACATAATTTATTCAAAGTCCACTTTGATATCACTATTACTTTTTTCATTTTACATTATTTCATTTTATTTTCATTCCACTTTATTTATTTTCATGCTAATGTAATGAATGGTTCTTTTTAAAACTCCTTTTGTTTCTTTTTATTCTTATATCTTTGTTTTCTTGATTTGCTTTAATTTTTACTTCTATTTTAATCATTTTGTTTTATTCTTATTAACTTTATTTGATTCCATCTTAGATTATTTTAACCCATTTTATTGATATTGTTGCACTAATTTAATTTTTTATTTGAAGTGTTTTATAGGCCTTTTTTTCATATTGTACAGCAGTTTGGGTTGCATGTTTGATATGAAAAGCTAAGTTTGGGAGTTCTGGTCCATTTGGTCCAATGTAGCGGTCCGTCCACCCCCACTAGTCTGAATGGTTTAGTCCGCACGTGCGCTGCTTCAAAACAATGTTAAGTACAAATGTCCGTAATGTGTTAATTTTAACGTTTCTTTTTAACAAAAGATGAGTTATGGGACGGACAAAAACGAACTCCACGGCAAGGCAACAAGTCATACATTCTCGCTGGAGAAAAGGTTTGTTATGAAACGTGCTGTTAGCCTCAACGGCAAGCTCAGGTTAGCTTAAGTACGCGGGTAACGGTTTTATCTTACATAAGCTGTTATCTTTTAGGCTAGTGCTGTTCCATCCTGTTAAAAGTCCAGGTGATGAGCTAGCTATTAGGATGTATGGAAGAATAATGAAGTTCCTTCACTTTGTAATGAATCAGTTAGTGAATGTTGAAGTTTGGCAGGATGAGTTTATGTCGTGATTTTAGAGCTTGTTGGTTTATATTTCCAGGTCAAGTGCCCACTTTGAGGCGTATGGCGTATGCACCTGCTCCTGCTCCTTCTCCTGCTCCACCTCCAACTATTGAAGCTACCAGAGACACAGTTATGGTGAGTACAGAAAACACTGCATGCTTTCGGTCAGCAGCAATCTCCTGAAATTTATCAGGTTATAAAGTATTCATCCCCCAAAAATTTACACTATTACAATGGAATGTTGCTGTGTCATGTCATCGGTGTGCAGTGATGGAAGAGGTACTGTCAACAAACAAGAATATCATGGAAAACTGTCAAATAATTTTTCATCAGTTTCTTAAGCGTGTGACTTGCAGTCAATGAGCCCCACCCAAATACCTTGCATAAGAATGAACAAACTTTTCAGTAGTTAAAATTCCAAGTATTTTCAATACTTGGTTGAAATTTGGATGTCAGATTCTCAGGAGCATAACGCTAAAACCTTCAAATATAATAAGAAGTGGCACATAACGAACATTTGTCTACTTCTGTAGAATGAATTTTGGAAAAACAGGACTTCTTCACAGTGTTATGATTTTATTACATGCACTTTTATCTACAGTTATAGTAAAATTCATTTAGTGCCAATGAGAGGCAAGGCAAGTTAATTTATGACACATGATTCATACAAGAGCAATTTACAGCACTGTACTGAGTGAAAAACAAAACAATCACATGGATAGCATTAAAAAAAAGACTTCATGATGGAGACAAGCACTAAAAATTGAAGATAAAACAATAAGAAGAATAAGATCAGGGAAAAAAGAGTAATATTACATAATATGTTTCATTAAAACTTAATAATAAAAAACAAAAACACCAATTTATATTCTTGAAATGATCTTAAGCTGAACAAGTGAGTAACCTGCAGCCAAAAGTTTTTTACTGAAAGTATCTTGAAGGGCCCAATTACGATATCTGGATCATTAGCTTGTTATTCAAGATAAACTGAAACAATATAATCAATAATAAAGATATTGTAACTGTTTTTGTAATTTAAAATCTTGACCCTGAGGCACAAGTATCAAAATTTCATTGGATGGTTATACTGCAATATTATTAGGGGTAACTAGAACAGAAATTAGCAGTTGAAGGAAAAGCCAGTGTGTTTAACCTTTTGTTCTACATTTGTAGGATTTCCTGAGAGTTTTCTAAGCAAGGCATGTTACACAGCTTGAAGGCATGTTGACAAGGAACACAATGTCTCTGGTTTTCTTTGAGCCTGGAGTCACATTTGGTGTTGTTGGTTGTGATTTTAAGAATTACAACTTATTCCATTAAGACAAAGTATTGGGACAATAGGGATGCTGACACACTGGACTGTTTTGGAAGTTTGTCTGCAGGACACAGCTGTGTTACCCCTTTCTTTGTAATGTCTACAACATAGTTCTGCCATTTAGTTCAGCAACACAGGATAAAACAATCTTTGCTTTGACAACCTTTTCTTTGCCAAACACCTGTTTAGAGTATAATAATTCAAAAATAGATTTAATCTACCAGCTGGTAGGTGCAGCAACATGTGCACATCAGTGCACCCTGATCTGGTTTAAATACAGAGCTATTTTTAATCAGAGTGCTTGCTAAAGGAGTAAGAGGCTTTCCTTTGAATCTTGACTGGTCAGTCATTCAGGGTTGTTGCGAGCTTTATCTCATGTAAACACAATGATAAGTCCAATTAATTATCTGTGGCTGAAAGTCACTGGAACCGTTGTTTTGTACTGATAGCAGTTCTTTTACATTTGGCTTTAGTTTTTACCCCCTTATACTCAAATGACGTTCATGTCACCATTGTCTCAGAAAATATTTGACAGCCCTTTCCCCCATCAACCCACTTTTTTCCACCTGCCTCCCGTGGCCCCTGCTAAGTAAACAACCAGTGTTTGCTCAGCCGTTGATGTACGTGTGTGTGTGTAAGTGTCTGTGTGTTTGTGGATGTTCAGAGTAAACAGTGGTGGTTTCAAGCTGTACTGTGTCCCCCTTGTTTCCTATTTAATTTTCAGGTTACACCTCAGTGGTCCACTCTTATTGCTTTACACCTTATGCTGGTCAGTGAGTGTCAACACAATCTTTATTATATATGTGATAGTCAAACATACCGTGTGGCTACTGTGAATGATGTTGCTCCTGACAGGTTTAGGTTTACTAATGGGGATGGCTTTATTGGAGGGAAAACAAGATTTTATGAATAAAAAAATCAAATTACAAACATCTCATGCTGTACAGTTTGTGCTATTGTCACAATATTAAGGACAGACAGTTTTGTGCCACTTGTAGACTTTGTAACACAAAGTAAAACCTTCATTTTAGTCAGCTAAATAACCTTAAAAATGTACTTGCTACCAAAAGAAATTAAATGGATATGACTCATCTGCAATTGTTGCAAGATGCCTCTGGGAAAAGATGCCAACATCTTGGTATTTCTTCTGCTTAGTATTAAAAGACTACCAGCCAAGACTTCCTGTTCTTTGCTGCATTTGAAAATGAAAGCCATCTTGTCTAGGATTCTTGCGTCCCCTGGAGTAATGCTGTTTGTCTGTCTCTGGTATGTCTCATTTTTAACTTAGCCAGGCACATGCACCGAGTTTCTAACCACTGATTGGCATTTGTTCCAAACTGAGCATGCACTGGTGTTTGTGTAATTTGCATCAGACAAGTGCATCCTGTGTTGTCTGTTTTTTTTTTCATAAGACACAGTTGTAGAGTTTACATTTTGGAGGCAGAAGTTCTTAACAATTTTACGTAATTCCATTTACTAAATCTCTACCTGTTTCAAGTGTTGCCACCACAGAATTTAATCTGGATAGCTTTTCTCTGAACAAAATGGTGAAACAGGAACCAGCTAACAGAGGCAGAGTAAAGGGAAACTGATGTTTCTGTCTGAGCAGAAGGTTTTTGTGTCATACCTGAGATTCAGAATAACAGACATTTTCTTTACTGCACATTTTCAGCTTATATAACTTGCTTACATGGCAGTCAACATCAAATTAGGACCATGCCTGTGCTGTTCAAACAGGTTGTGATCTGTCTGCTATCATAAGTGAACACAAAATTGTCAGCTGACGAATGAAATGAACCATGTTGATGTTTAAAATGTAACCTTTAGAGCTTGAAGAGCTGTGGTTAGTTACCTTGTGGTTGTTGTTATGGGTCATATATTACTTACATCAGATGATATAATGTATTTATTGATTTATTGCACTCTTGGTACCTCTTTGTAATCCCTTTATTTCTTTCCTTTAAAGTCTAAGGTCAGGGCAGGGCTTGTCTGCTAGCTTAAGCCGTAGCTTCCTCCACAGGTGATCGCTACTGTTGAGCCTGTTTATCCACTTTGCCTGTTGATCTGGCTAAAAGCCTCTCACACCCCCTTTACACACACTCTCCCTCCCACACACACATTTAACAAGAGTGTTTATGTGTACCCAGTTTAAACACACACATTAATAACAACTGTAATGCCATTCTTTGTGGAGTGCTTTTACAGGTTCAACATTGACCTTAGTGTTTAATCTTCCTGCACAAACAACCGTCACTCGGTGTGCAAACAAATCTTTAGTCACCACCAGCCAACTCCCAGCTTCTATTAAGACCAATCACAAAGTAGAAGATGAGACTTTTTCTGTTCCCTTAGATAATTATAACCTAAGACTCTAAAGCTACTTAAAGTGGTTGTTTGTGCTCTGAAGGCATTTAAGGTCAAGTAAACCTAGGGTGGACTTCAACGGGCTTGTTATTGACACATTTATATAAGGTTCATCAGACATTTCAGGTAGTCTACATGTCTGTTAAATTTCAAGCAACTTCTGAGCCCAAGATTAGCCTGACAATGATATTGATCTTTGCTGTGAGAAGCTTTCTTCAACTTTCTACATTGAGATTTTCAGTTATTTTGCTGGTGTGAGCTTGTGAGACAAAGATGAGCTAACTTCGCCTGTCGAAGTCCTCTGCAGCCCTCTCTTAATTTCTTTATGTTTTATGTTTTCAAGTAACAGAAAAAAAAATCCTTTCTCAAAGGTTTTTGCATTAATTTTCCTCCTGTTCTTGGAAATACTGTAATCTGCTCTGAGTGTTCATGATCCTGTGACTGAATCTGAACAGAGCTGACTGTCATATGACTGTTTTTGTTAACCTCAAACCAGCTTTTATTCCTTTCTTTGCATCCATCCACACCCTCCTGTGTTACCAGCTGCTGCCATTAGATGTCAGTGTGGTCCACTCGTTCTTGCATCCCTCTTATATCCCTCCTCCTCTCAACTGTTGCCTCCCTCTCCAATAAGAAACAGATGGGAGACCTTTGCTGCAGGCTACTGCCAAATGGAGCAAATTCACATTACAACGTCTGCAAGCTCTGTTTATTCTCTCCAAGCTTCACCTCCACCCTTTGCACCACTTTGCCATCTGACGTGTTGAACGCTTGTTTCCGATGCAGACGTGTCAGTTTGATCTGCCTTATTTCACTGATTATAGGATATTTGTCATCCTTAGCACAAATGAAGAACAGGCATAATTTTTTTCCGGGGCTGCTGCTTACAGGGACCTGTAAGCTCGCCATGCAAGCTGTTGTTTCACAGAAACTGTCTATCTTTAGAGCGCCGTCTCTAATGTTTCATCTTCATGGAAGTGCGATTCATAGAGAATCCAGTGCTATTAGCTCTCTAGTTCTGGTTTTAAACTTTAACTCCATGAATGTGCTCAGGGCCCCTGACATGAATGAAATGATTTAAAGATTATTCTGCGGGAAATAAAGATCAAAGATTAAATTCTTAAACTTTCTCATGATAGGCAAATGGTTTAAACTAATGTGTGGAGTTAACAGTTACAGATCTTATCTTTTTAAATGTTGAAATTTAAGGTGTCTGTATCTTGGAATAACTTAACATTATGAGTTAGAGAATATGTGTGTTAAGACATTTTGCAGATGACATTTAAAGACTGAAAAATCTAGGTGCAGCTAAACACTCTGCCACTATCTGCCCACCTCTGTCCTGAGTCACGACATCTTTACCTACTAACTCCTTCTCTCCCCATTACTCTCTATCACAGACAAATCCCCAGCTCTGTTTGAGTCTCCGGTCTGGGAATCCAGCACTTGGAATGGAATATAAATGACATCATTATGTAATATTCAATCTGTTGCTGCAGCAATATCCTATTCCACAGATAGCCCCCTTCACCACCCTCCCCATATGCTCTGGACCCGCTGGTCTCCTGTTCTTTTTCATAGAGAATATTAAAGAGTTATTAAATTAATCTGTGCTCGCTGGCGCATGTTATTGCAGAGCAGAGATTTGTGGGGCGAATGAAGCCGTTAGGCCGCACCCTAAGCTGATTTATTAAGGGTGCGAGGGAATCACCAAATAGACCTGATAACCTGTTTTATTTTGCATAAGTGAACACTTTCCCTCAAATCCGCTTATGTCGTTCCTCTCCCTTGCCTTTTTTTTAAATACACGTTCAGCTTTTTTATTAGTATTTTTCTGACCTGAGGCTGTGCTGCATTTTCATCACAGTCTCTCAGTGAATGGCACAAGTCATGCAAAGTATTGCAAATTATATAACGCTCAAACTAACCTTCTAATCTGGTACTTGGCTTTGCTTTGCCACTGAAATTTGTTGGTGTACTTTGACTGAATGGTTTTCAATCAGTATTTTTTTTAAAATACATTCCTAATTAAATAAGAAGAGTATCAAAAAAAAAGTAATGAATCTACTTTTACACCCCTTTTCCAGCACTTGCTTACATCAGCAGTACTTAGTACAGCAGTTCAGTAGGAGATGTGTACAAGAGATAATCAAATACACAACAAAGTTAATGAGAGTTTCACACAAGTGCTTAAGCATTCCCTATCTTATTCATCGTCTAACTCCAGGCACACTGCCTGACAGAGTATACAAACAGTTTTGGGTGTTAGACAGCTGGGATAAAGCTGCCTAACTAGTGCATGTGTAATGTGCACAGCCAGGCGCTTGTATGTTCCCTCGCCCTGACAGACTTAACACCGGTTGATTCCATCCCAGATTCCTAACCTCATTTATCAGAGTGTGTGCCAGCAGTGTAAACATTTAATCCAGCGTGAGATTTTTGGGCTCCTTTGGGTCAACAGTTTAGCTGTTGCTTTTTTTCCAAGCCTGGAGACAAAGTCTGCTTTCAATTATTTCTGCAAAATTGCTTTACAGGGTCCATGCATGATTAAATATTCATTATGTTAAACTAAGCACTTTCTTTGTATATAAATCCATATTAGATTTGGCTGGCAGGCTGCCTGAAGCCACATGAGAAGGATTTTTTAAGCAAAAAAATCCCTGGACCTCCTCAGCAGCTCCTTTCTTTTACCGTCTGATTGTTTTTGTACTGATGTAAATGATGATTTGTTGATATTTTCCTACCTTTTTTGTCTCCCTGGCCAGGCACACAAACAGGCCTTTTCAGTTGGGGGAGAAATTTAAAGTGGGCATGGGAAAAACAAACAAGCGTGTCAGTGGTTCTGGCTGCAGGGGAGCCGCACTGATCAGTCCAAAAAACTGAACTGCAACTGAAGGTGGTTATGCTCAGAACGAAGGCCTGTGTTTGCGTGTGTACACAGTTTGGAGAAAACGCAGTGTAGGGGGCGAGGAAAGCCATTCCATTTCAAATATGACTGGTTTCCCCAAAAATATTTACCTAATATTTTCCTCTTTCCAAGCAAAATTGACCTCTTTGATTGCTAAGATTGCTCCAAAGACCTCATGGAAAATAAAGTCAAGAGTATTTGAAATTCCAGAGTGGATTCGCCAGGGCTGCCTAGCGTGAGCCCATGTTTATTTGTTTTATCATCTGCAGGGGGGAGGGATCAGGCTTGTGTTGACTCAGAAGGTATTTGGTTTGTCTTCTGTTACAGACATCAAGAAGGGGCTCCTGCTGCAGATGGTCAGAAATAGGACAAACCTGTAGCAGCTGTATACTCTCATTCCTCTCAAAGAAAAACTGTATACTTGTCTGCCTGCCAAGTAATATGTTTTATAATTTGCTTCTTGTGGTTTTTTGCCTTTTATGGCTTTTTGTCATTATTTTTACTAAACCAGAGTCCGGTAATGTGACCACTTTACTTGCGGTCTTTTCTTTGGCTGTGCAACCTGTCCCGCTTGGCCCTGAGCTGTTGGAGTGCGGCAAGTTGTAAGCGGCTGAGGAATGCGTATCATTCTTGAATGAATTGAACAGGCGCTGACCGCAGAAAAAGGGAGTCTGGTGTTCTGTAGAATAACATCAGAAGAAAGGAAAAATTTAACTGCAGAAGCTTCAGTTCTAGCCTCCACATATGAGAGATGTGTGCCTGGCCCAGAGAGGTTGTGCTGCTGAAAGATATAGGATTGTGGACTACCATGCATTTACTGTGGGTGGTCTGGCACACAGAATCCCATGGAGGGGTGTGCATGTGTAACTTAACCCCTTCCATCAGTTTCACACTTACACTTACTAAAAAAATAGACTGAAGCTAGCATGACTGGATCAGTTTCCCCCGGTAAAATAACACCAAAACACACACAGTTTATGTTACAACGATAATGACCTCCCTCTTGGCACGTATTGATTGATTTTATTTTCCCATTACATGAGTTCATTATCAGAAACACTGGCTGCATAATAAGCCTTAGTCAGACTCATCACAAACAACACATCATCTGACTACACGTCATCCTGGCATCATTAACTTTATGCTTTTGAAGGCAATGCTTGGAATTAGTTGCACACTACTGTACAACACAGTCTTTGTACCCAGAGATCAGCTCTACCAATTGGTTCAGTCGTTTTTTTATGCAAACTTTAATCATTTTTTACTGACTGCTATTCAGAAATTAGATTTGTGAGGTCAGCTAGTAAAAACATTCACCATAAAAACCTCCACTACAATAGGGCGTTTATATCAGTCTGATGATGAGTTTCAGTGATGCATCACAAAGAATGTATGCATTTTGATATTTTTGATCTAAATGGTTTCATATTGCTAGAATCTCTGCAAAAGCTGATATTTCAACCACATAGCTACCTAATTAACTTTGCACAGCCTGACTTGAATACTGACATTATATCAGACTCTGATTAAACCAAGTCACTGAACCACAGCAGTTTTAAAGTCAGTGTTGATCAAACTCAGTGTTGCTTCTTCTTCTATCTATATTTTCTCATTTTTCCTGCAGAATACTTAAGCTAAACAAAACTAAACTTAAACTTGCAGAAAGAAAACCTGCATGAACTGGACCTGGTCAAACAAGAACTCGACATGCAACCTCCATACCCTTACAATATGGTTGTTAGTAATAACAGTGCCTGTTTCCCTTTTTATAAATGAGACGTAAACACAACATAAAAGAGTGTGTAGAGGGTTGTTTCGTGCTAAAAAGGAGTTGTAGCCATCTTTGTATAGAGAGCAGGTTGGGTATTTGTAACGTCTTTAAAAAATTTAACACCAGTGTTTTAGAAGAATACATTCATCACGTAAAAAAATCCATTTTGACACTGAGCATCTTCTGTGTGTTTCCCAGCCACCCTGTTCAACAAAAACCCTGTAATCCCAGCCCAACATGAAACCCTTCTCAAAGGACATGAATGGCTCCAGGACTGAAGAGGGCAAATAGAGAACAATGAAAGAACAAGGGCTGCTACATTATGAGAATTAATCTAATCGCAGCTCTGAGCCAAAAGCAGGCTTTGTTAATGGGGCCTGTACAGTCAATTATCTTAATTGTTCCATTTACAGAACCTGCTGCATGTTTCAGGAGCGGCTGCTGGAACTTGAGGGATGAGCTCAGTCACTCTCCATAATTGTAATCGTCAGTAGATTCACTTATGAACGTCAGGGCGGCCATAAGGAGGATGAGGATAATGGCAGGTCATTCACGTTGTGTGTGTGTGGTGTGTGTGTGTGTGTGTGTGTGTGAGAGAGAGAGAGAGTGATTATAAGGAGTGGATGGAGGCTTTGTTTTAATGATAATGAACACATAATGAGGGGACATGTTTGACAGTCTGTATTATAACACACTGTGAATATCATGCATTATTGTCTCTGTGATGTTGGGCTAAATGTTGAATGTTTACTCTGTTATCCTGCGCTGACTGCTCCAAGTGCTTCTGCAGCTCGCCTTGAACCAGAGAAGTTGTATTCATCCGCCAGAAGACGATAGATTTTTTTTATTTTACATGCTGCTTTGCTCGGAGGCAGTCACCCAAATCCATCTAGGGCTGCAACAAACGATTACTTTTGATGTCGACCAATGTATGGATTATTTTTTTGATTAGTCAATTAATCACGATAGGCTTGTGTTTCAACCTAATTAGCCACCATTTTTTATCATTGACTGAAGAGTGCACACCTTTAAAACCCAACCTGTGTAATCCACCCCATGGTGATCTATGCTGACGTTATATCTCCTTCCTTTAATAGTCAAATAATTAAATAATTAAACTATGACTCAGCAAATTACATTATGAATAATATGACTTAAAATAGTGTTGAACTAACAAGAAGCAATTACTGTGGTTCAACACATGAATGTTTAACACCAACATCAGTTCATCAGTTGTTGCCGGTTGAAGTATTTTCACAGTATTTCCAGGGAGAACTTTTTACATATCACTTTGATAAGTATTTGTATATTAGGGGGTTTAAATATGTTTTTCTTACAGCACCTCATATCAGTGACCAACATCTGTTCAAGTGCTTTCCAAGTTTTCACTGCATTTACCCAGAGCTAGGTTCTCGCCTCTGATTGGTCAGCCCCGTGTCATGTGTGAAGGTAACAGGGAAATTAAGTTGTTTTTCCCAGTGTTGGTTGGCCAAACTGCTTATTAGTGACTTTGGGGTTGTTTTTAAATATTTAGTTGCTTTTTAGGGGTTGTTTTTCTCTCTGAATGATCCCGCTTGGTTCTCTCCCAGCTCTCCACAACAACGCATTTAGTTGAGTTTCTCTGCATGCAGGACTTTCACTTGGCTCATGCGCACTCCACCCCTTCTCCTCCCCGCTGAGTGTTACCAGTGAGACCAGTGAGACCAGTGCAGTGTGAGCATGAATTAGCTTCATTGGATAAATGGCCTCACTTTTAAAAAAGTTACTGGAGTTTTGACACTAGTTTGTGACTCAAATCCTGAAAAACTGTCTATACAGAGAGCGAAGACGACTCTTAATCACATAATCTGGCACTTAACACTGGTAGCTGTGCGCAGTACAGTCAGGGCGCAGAGATATTTCCTCATCAATATTCCTCATGTATGAACTTAAAACTGAAGTTATAGATGAGCATTTACCACCTGATATTTGATTTTACCTTATGACAACAACAACAACAAAAACAATAATACGACACATTGAATTCTAAAATTAGCGCCAATGAATTTTCATAGTTGAATGGTCGATTATGTCGAATAATTGTTGCAGTCCTAAATCTATCAACCATCAGGGGTTAAAGAGGTGTCAATGATTAGAGGTTTTTCTACAATTATTGTCTGATTTGAAATCCTGGTCCCCTACAAAGTTTATATTCTGGTGTACTTTAGGGATGAGAAAGGAAAAGGTATTTTATGAGTAACATTTTCTTCTCTCACTGTAACAAATACCTATTTAACCAAGACTTTGATACTAAGAACCAATGCTGAAATCCTTTGTACCATTATACCCATGAAACCCCTACATTCCTACTCCACACAAACCCTGAGTGGGATGGTGTGCAGCCACTTTTTAGCACTGTAAATACTCACACAGTCACACTGTGACCCTGTATGGACACCCACTCCCAAATCAGTCAGCTACACCACAGAAAAACTGATGACAGAGCGAGAGAAGTAGCGGTGGATGAGATCTTTTTCTCTCTCTCACACACTGCTTTCTATCTCTGCATAAATTCAGCAGTAACTACAGCCCTGTTTCAATTTAAAATTGTTGGAGAGTGACTAACATGGAGGTCTTGTGGAGAAGGTCAAGCACTGGCGGCCATTAAACTCACTTGTCTGAGATATCAAGTGCTCTGCTTCATGACCATGTAGTGTTTGATGAGCTGTACCATAAAATAATCAGTTGTTCTCTGCACTACTTCGAGTTTTCTGAGGAGTGCTTCATAATAGAGAGCTTTTACAACAGTCCTACATTTAAAAAATAAAAGCTGCCACATTGAGATGAGTCGGGCTGTGTTTGGACAGCAGATGAATTGCTGGATAATGGGAAAAGATTACAGAAATCTAATTATAGACACACTGTAACACATGGAACTATCTTGGCATTTGATTAATCTGTAGTCTTGTGCAGTTGGCAGTATAATAAGGCAAAATGTATACGAGAATGAAACTGTTTCCAGGTAACATGGTGGAGTTTTACCTTCACTTAATGAGGAGTTAGATAGAGCTGCTTACATTAGATTGTGCAAATGCTCCATGCCTCGAAAGCTGTTGTAACACAGTTTTGAACAGGCCTAGTGGAATAAAACCCTTTCCCAAATGTTTGACAGAGTCACAACATTGACCCAGATATTAACAAATTATGTGATCATTAAAGCACATTGGGCTTACCTATAATGAAATGTGCTCTATGAGTACATTTCTGTTTTATCCTTCTTTCTCAACTAAAAACATTTTTGAGATTAAAGGAAATATACTACTGCACTGCAAAAAACTGAAATCTTATCAAGTGTATTTGTCTTTTTTTAAGTAAAAATTGTCTTATACTCGATATGAGCCACTTTCAACTTATCAATCCAGAAAAATATCTTGTTTCAAGTTAGCAGAGAACAAAAATGAGGTTTGAATCGCTTGTAACCAGTAAAAAAATCTGCCAATGGAACAAGAAAAAATTGCTTGAAAATTTCCTTGAGACTAGAACAATGTCTTAATACAAGTAACTTTTCTCTTGTTCCATTGGCAGACTTTTTTTACTGGTTACGAGCAATTCAGACCTCATCTTTGTCCTTAAATAACTTTAAACAAGACATTTTTCTGGATTGGTCATGTGAATTTGGCTCATATTGAGTCTAAAAAGGAATTTTCTACTGAAAATAAGACAAAAACACTTGATAAGATTTCAGTTTTTGCAGTGTGCTTGGTTTAGCCCCTTCTTGAACTGATAAATTGATGCAGTCAACAAATATTGATGACAAATTGTCATAAAATGACAAATTCGGTGGTTGATCATTGGGGGATAGCAATCAACAAGTAACAAATAAACAAAACAGCCAAAAAAAACAAACAAAAAAAAACACTGAGCATTTACCCCTCAATGCTGCAAAGGAAAGAACTTCCTACAATATCTGTTTAGAATTTAGAAAAGAGAAATGTAACATTTGAAAACTGACAGCTAAAGAAGAACCACTGAGTAATTTTGCAGTTCAGTACCTGATTGATTGAATCCCCATTTTACTGATTAACCAGAAAAGCACTCAGAGAGCACAGACCCCAGCCAAGCATATTGTGATCGTCATTCAACACTTTAGTCCTACTTTAATGTTATACTCCCTTTCAGCAGACTGTCTGCTACAATTTGGTGTTAGTTGCAGGTTTGTACAATAATCTGTTACCTGAAAGTGTTAAAAATTATGATGACCCAGTACATATTTCATATTCTGGATCTTAGTATCCAGAATATTGGCAGGATGTGGATTGTACTTTTACATTTGTCAGAAATTATTGTGACCTTGTCTTGTATCGTTTTGCAAAGCAATCCGACCATTTATCGTGGAGTTATATACACATATGGTGAAAATGGCCCTATCTCACAATGGTAAAGAATCAGTCCTGGATTGAGACAGTGATCTGGATCACCTCCAAAATTTAATCACTTCTTCCTTATCCCATTTTGAACATTTCCTGAAAATTTCATCAAGATCCGTTTGTAAGTTTTTGAGTTATGTTCTTCTGAGACAGACAAACTCTTCTAAAAACATAATCTCGTTAGCGGAGGTAATGACAAGCCAATGATCGCAAAATTTGTGGTCCTAGTTACATTTAGATTGTATCATTTGGAACGTAATTTTGAATGTTGCCTTTAAGAAATGAATTATACTTATTTATTTTAAAGGTTATAGTTAATTGTTGTTGCTGGAGCTTAAGTTTTGTCCGACCCTCATGCAATGTTTGTCACAGTCGAGCAGCACGATCATTTTCAGTGACCCTTCAAACTTATCAGCGAGCTGAAACACACAACAGGATTTGGCATACACTTAGTCCAATCCAATAACCACATTACCTCCAAGCAGAACTGAAGACATTTTTATAAATAAGCAATCACACAGTGGCAAATTTAATTCAGTGCCTCATAATTAACCTTGGGAGGAAAACTCATTTAAGTCTATTAAATCATCAAATGAGCTCAGGTAAAGCTAAACTTGATTATGCTAGAGCAAGAAAAAAAAAATCCTGTTACAGTCTTTGAGGTGAGAAAATACTGTCATTTATGGCAGCCAGAGCAGCTCTCTATTTGAGCCGTTAAATTGTGGCTCACACATCAATGCAATTAAACTCGTCAGAGGAATACTGACTTTCTGGTTGAATTCACAATGTTAATTAGCCGGTTGGGATTTTTTGAAATAAGTTATTGCTCGGCTTTATCTTGTGCTCTGGGTGAGTGATTCTCATAAAGACTAGAGCCTTTCTCTCTGCCTTCCTATCATAGGCAATGTGTGGGTTGAACTTGCAGAATAATTGCAAGGAAGTGTGTAACTAATGATTTCCACAAAGCTGCAGCGCATAATGTGCTGCTGTTTAAAATGCTAATTTCTTCTTGTTTATTCAGGGAGCATATTCAAATTCCAACTTACATACCTTGCTGTTTCTTAACTTAGGTTCTGTTCAGTTTGCAAATATTTATCAGCGTCCTCTCAGATAAGAAATGTTCATAGCTTTCAGGCTTCAGAATATCATTCTCAATCTTTCAGATCTGCTTGATGCTTGCATGGTGGATTTTGACACAACATTGCACACTTCTTGCTTTTCTCTGTAGCACACACTTTGTTGTGTAAAGTGGAAAGCTTGTTTAACAATTTCTGCATTTTAAATAACGTGTAAAATACTGACAAATATGAATAATGCAGGCAGGATCCTTTTAAAAGCTACTGAGGTCTTGGAGGTTGCCGCAGTGTTGCCCCAGTGTTACCCCAGTGTTGCCCATGACCTTTGGAGCTGCCGCCACCGGCCACATATAATCTATCAACATCTAAACTTTCCCCTGAGCTTGGTCCAACACATGTGGGAGAGCAACCACTGACATTAAAACTCAATTAGCAAGGCCACTTTCTAAATAATACATTAGCAAAGTGCATTAGCTGCACATCGTCTAGTGCCCAGAGCACAGTTCTTGCTCTACATCTCAATATGTCAGGGCTACGACTGTCTGGGAGCTAATGTGTTGGAATCGGGAGACATTGGGATGCAGATGAGCTCCTGCAACTAGAGCGTTAGCAGAAACGATTCAGAAAGGAGAAGGAGCTCTAAAAGTAATTTCCTGTATCTGTGTCATTTGGGTTTTCCACTCTGTCACCCTCTAAAGGACCAGTGCCAAGTCCTGAGTCTGTTCCTTGGATGGGAGTAGATTACCTGAGCATATATTACTGGTCAGCTAAGTAAACCTATTGGATTCATCATTCTATTATGTGTACACCTTGTAGCTTTGAACAGTATTGCACAAAAGGTAGTTCTTATATGGATATATCAGAATGAACTACCCTTTCTCATTCTGCATGAGGGGGGCTGACACATAGAAGCAACTTGTAAGCTATGACATGGAGGAACATTGCAGGTTAAACCAATACCAGTACAGAACAAGAGCCTTTAAGAATACCCCTTCTCATTTTACACCAGTTTCTGAGTTTCCCCCCTCAAGCGAACACCAAACAAACCAGCAGCCAAGCTCAGAGCAAGCGTTGAAGATGTAAACTGAGACAACAGTTTCCACTCCGGGATTTGTGTGTATCCCAGCTGTGTCCACGATCCCCACATTACTGAATGTGCTGCGGTTTATACATTGCCGTATAAGTAACATTATGAAATAAAAGCTGCTCCTAAATGCATCCGCTTGTGGCACTTTCATAATGCCATATCCATTACTTGGAATTTGACTGCGTAAAATCCCATCCAGGAGTGCTACTGCAGCTCAGGGCTGCAATCTGCCAAAGCACAGACATAATGTCAACAAATACTAGAAATAGATAACAGAAGACCTTATCCTTTATACATATGAAAAGACTCTCTGTGTATTTATCCTGAGAACAGAAAAGCTCTAATCTGGCTTTGTTTCACTTAGAGGCCTCATTTGTCATCCCATTGATTTGTCTCTGTGTAATGACTCTCAGGCTAAAAAGCACACGATGGTGAAAATAGGCTATTGTGATGCACTGGGGCGCTTGTTTTCTTACCATTTTTACAACCAAGTTAAAGCACAAACAGATAAGATGGAAGAAAAATCAATTGTCCCTTAAGAAACCAAAATAAAGGCCTTTACTCCCACTCATGGCTTCAGCCTTGGAGGAAGACAGTTACATTCATGAGCTATAAAAGATAAATACATTTGCAAGTGATTACCGTTAAGCTGGTTCCTCGTCAACACCAACCAGGACATGAAGGTCCCTGCCAAGAACAATGAAAGCTCTGGGTTTTTGCATCCACAAAAAATATTGGAAGGCATTGTTGAGGGATAAACACTCTCAGCCAAAGTGGGTTGGATGTTTTCCTTGTGTTCCTGGCACAGCCTTCGCTTTCTGCAGCTGTCAGTGGTGTGGTTTTGCTAAGGCGCTGTGAATCCCAGGCTGACTTTTTACTGGCTGTGGTTGTCTTTGTGATGACAATGTTGAGACTGATCTCCATCCACCCACACTCATTAAGGTCTAGTGTGCACAGTTTTTTATGGCTTTCTCACTCTTTTTATCATCCCGTGAAATCCCAGTCTCATTTTACTTTCAGATTTTAAGTTTTTAAGTACGCTGCTGTGGAGTCCACACACCACTACAAAATAATTTAGAAGTCATGTCCTGATTTTACATCTCCAGCCATTATTAATGTAAGTTAACCATCTGCACCACTGCACATGGCATTAGCCTCTAACATTTCTACTTTTATGTCATCCAGCTCTCACAAAACTGTCTACTTAGGGGCAAGAATAATGGGAAATATTATCCCCTTTGAGTCTTCTCCTCTTTGAATTTTTAACAGACAGGTGACAGAAAAACAGGAAAAGTTCTGTGAAGCATGGAAACGCCAGATTGATTCCTATTTCATTATTTACCTGTAATTGGGAAAACGACTAAAGTCATCAGGTACATACCCCAAAGCCTTTAAGTAGCTTTCCGAAACAACTCTTGGGTGACAGCAAGCCAGACTATTTTGCTAGCCAATGTGACAGTATCTGCTTAGTCATAGAATCAGTCACTTATTTATCAGTATACACAGTAAATTGCGTTCAGAATTGTTGTTAAGCTATCTAATGTTAAACTGATATGTCCAAGGTCAGGATTCTTGGAAGGCATTAATTATCATCCAAAGGAAATGAGGGACAGTATTATCGCCTACCAGACCTATTTGGGGAGATAGAAGACTCTTGCCTTTGGTATTTCATGCACAGCTGTTTGCTTTCTTTCACACTGTTTGGTATGACTTCTCTGTGAAAACCCTGGTCCTTTTAACAGCTCTTTTAACTATGTTTTAGGTGGTGTTATATAAAGATAACACTGCAGTAACTAATATTAATGTTTAACTCCTCCACCTTAAACAGCTTCTGTACTGTTACTGTTCTCAGCAGCCATTAGACATATCTGTGTGGACCTCTTGTTATCAAAACTATAGCCTGGGCAGAATAAAACTGCTTCATGTATACATCAGCCGATCTGTCAATAAGTAATTTCATTCTGATCATGTAAACACTTTACCTGATCATTTCTCCCCAGTTGGAGGAAATACTGTTTTTACTGACCATGTCTGCGCCACGTGACTTGAAGGGCTTCCACTTTGGTTGTTGCTGGATTTTTAAAAATTTTGGCAGAAACAAAGTTAACCCTGATTTGTAGCCAACACATCTTTTTAGACCATAGAGAAAAGTGGGGGATTGTTGACTATCTCTTTCGTCAAAAACAAAAATCCAGGTTTCAGATAGAAGAGAGGGGAAGACTATAAATTCAGGTGCAGGGGGAAGGAAGCAGCAAAATGTCGAGGCGTGCACTGAATGTATTCATTGTTTAACTGTATTTGTTTGTACAATGGAACATCAGCCAAAGAGTTTGTAAACCACAGAACCAGAAAGAAAGTTAATGTTTTTTTTTTTCTTCATCAGTCATCTCCTCTTGCATGCATGTAAACAGTGGAGTTAAAATCTCTAATTAGATTTAGATTTTACTTTTATTAATCCCCTTGGGGAAAATTCTGTTTTTACACTCTGAACATGCCATATATACACACACATGCACAAAAAGCACTTTTACACAGAAACATGCACTGATCGAGGTCAGAGTGATGGAGCTGCACCTTCCGCGTGCACCTGAGCAGTTGGAGGTTTTGGTGCCTTGCTCAAGGGCACCCGACAGTGCTCAGGAATGTAAGCCAACACATCCCCAGGTATCAGCCCAATTCCAATCTTGGTCAGCACCTGGCCTTCAACCAGCGACCCTCCGATCTCTAAGCCAAGTCCCTACAGACTGAGCTACTGCCGAAATCAAGGAATATTGCATGTATAAACAGCCACTTTGTCTACTGTAAATGTGAGACTCAAGACTCTTCATGTATGCACTTGCACTTTGTAACTTGATCTTTCTTTAGCTGTCTTGGCAGTATAGGCAAAAATATCTCAAAAACGACCCAACGAAAAAATCAGTTTCACTCATCATTACTCTCCAAATAGTTCAACTATTAATATTAATTAATATAATATAATACATATAATATATAGTTTATATTTATATAAATTCATAAATATTAAATTAATTTACTATTATACAGAAGTTCTGTTGGGAAAGACTAAACAAACACTAACTTTGGGGTGTTGTTTCAATAAACCAATTGAATACAGTTAGCAAGATGCCTGACAATTTTATCGATCTAGTTTGTTTTTGCTCAAGATCAGGCTCATGTTTCTTTGTTACTAGTGTCACTTGTATTTATTTTTAGTCTTTAATGGATCACACAGGTGGGCAAAATATGTATGTGTAAGAGTGGGGTTTTTCTATAACCAGAAAGCAGTCTTAGATTCTGTATTATTAGATCTTGACACCATGCTAAAACTTAGTACTTCTTTTATTACATTCAAAGCCCTATTTTAAGACTCTAAAGTCTGAAACATGTGCACATTAAGGGCTGTGTTGTTGACCTCAGATGGCGAAGATAAGTGTGTGAAGCAGTCTGAGAATAATTGCGCCAAAAGCTGGCAGTAGCAGTACAGAGTGGTGCATTTTCAGTCTCTGGATGAAAATGAGTAGAAATGAGTCATGTATGAGTGGGGCTACTCACAGGCTGCCACAAGAGCTGTCCAAGTGGCTTTTCAAAAGAGACATAATTGCTTTCCTTTTCAACCGAGCTCACTCTGGTTACAAGAAAATAGCATACTGAGCTTTTTTTTTTTTTTTTTTTCCTCTGAAGAGTTTCATTGAAGCTCTTTTTAACAATGCTGTTGCTGCCCTGTTGGATGTGATTGGTAGAGATTGCACAATAACCCCTATTGTTGGCTGTTGACAATTACGTGGCTTTCACGTTGCTGGCTAGTTTTTCTAACACATTTAAAAAAGAATTCTAAAATGTATGTATATTAGTAGAGAAAATTATAGTCCTTATTCCAGTGAAAGCTACAAAAATAATTTCCATTGGACTTTTGAGAGATAAGAGCCTTATAAAAATGTTTTAAATTTCACAACGCCAGGGCTGAAGCTCTTAATGTGGATCCAGGATCTCTTTGAGTAAGAATTGTTAAAACAAAGCTACATTTATGGGTAAATGCTGGAAACCTTCAAGTGCTTGGGAAATTAACTTTCCTCTGTTATATTTGGAACAACTTTTAAGTATGACGTCCCAGTAGTTCAACTCATGTGGTAAATTAAACAGAGATACAAGTCTAATCCTGTTGTTCTGTATACGTCTGTTGTGCTAAAAACTTTGTTGCAACCCCCCCTACTTGACTTTGTTTTATTATCAAAATTAGATAAACTAATTAAGTTATCTGTTTCTCAAGCTTGTGCACATCTGCCATTTAGTTTTATTCGAACCCTTGAAACATGTAGCAGTTCATTCAGCTCTCTGTAGTGCCCCTCTTCCCATCCATGCTCATTTCTTTGTCAAAATTTTTTTTTAGTTGTTCAGTCTATAAACGATTTAATATGGCAAGTTACTTTCCCTGTGCTGTCTTGCTGTTATATCCTGCCAAAGCTAATATTTGTCTAAGATTTTATTGGCAACAGTGGGTTGAAGTGGTGGATTGACATTATCTTTTAAAAGAAAGACTCAGCCAACAATATAATGCTAACGATCATGTTGTGTGCCAAGCTGGGGAAATAATTACCTCAGCTTACATGGAAAAGTGATACTGAACTGAGGTGTAAACTGACCAGGTTGTAACTGTGAAATAGCCTTTATAAGAATCCTTTTTGAGATGAGCTTTTGTTTTGGAGATAAACTGTGGACAGGACTTTGACCATCAAAAACAGGTGGTGTTGTGATGACCCATTGTACCATAGTTCTTAAGGCTGAAAGAAGAAAGAATTTGGTCAAGGATCAAATGTTACTGAAATACCAAAGACAGTACATCAGGCACCTGCCAAACAGATTCAAGCTGACCTGCAGGCACAAGGTAAATCTGTTCTAACCCAGACCATCTGCTGCCAGCTCAGGAAAAGAGAGCTACATGATAAAAAGAGAATTCCATCACTGAAGATTTTGGAAATGAGCAGCTGAACTTTGCAAGAGCACACATGAGGATGCCAAACCCCCCCCCCAAGGTCCAGGTGACCCTGAATACTCCTCACAGAGCAGCATTATGTGGTATTGTTTGTTTTGGTTGTCTCAGAGATACCGAGGAAGAGATCTGATCAGTCAGTACTTTCAAAATGAAATTTCATATTTAAAAAACTAACTTTTAATTGCAAATTTTAATGTTAAACAAAACAAACAACCAAAAAAACCCCACAAGCCTTTCACGTCATTTTGATTGCTTCATTTTAGCTGCTATTTATGTTGTTTGGGTATATCCATTTTGTTGTCATTTTATTTCGAAATTGCCTTTTATTTTTCCTTTCAGCTTGTCAGAGATATCTTATATGGTATTATGAAGCTCTTATTTATAGTAGTAAGTGAAATATGCACAGACACCAATTGTTTTGAACTTTATTTTGAGAGTATGTCTTGGACTCTTTAAGAGTGTTTTTATATTTAGTTCAGATTGTCAAATGAATTTATGTCAGTGTTTTACTCAGGTAATATTCAAAAATTTAATTTTGAGTAGAAATGTTTGATAACACTTGTTTTTAGACCGATACCAGTACAAGTACTTCCTCTTGAGTACTCACCAATACTGAGTTCCAATACTACTAGTGCTTTAGATACATAAAATTTCAGTTAAAAGTGACAGATCACTTTGAAAAAAGACAACATATTATGTGCCATTACGTCAAAAATACAACACAAACAACCTTCTCTGAGATTACAAATTTTCAATAAGGTAACAAAAGTGCAAAATAAAATTAACTGTCAGAGTTTAAGTATTTTTTTAAAAATAAGGTGCCGAATAAAACAGTTTGACTGTTAGCTGCCTAGTTCATTCATGTTGTCTGAACAGGACCTGACACACATTTGCCGTGATGTTAAGCGACAACAAGTAGCAGCAAATATTGGCAAGGAGGACTTACTGGACATAAGATTTTTTTGCCTTGAGTATCGGCTGCTGATAGCCTTTGTGGGCACCGATACCTGGAAAAAGGCTGGTATAGGCCCAATAGATACCAATACCAGTCCCATCCCTAATTTTGAGTTTGTCAGGTGTACTGTCAACTTGAAATAAGATTCTTAACAGTGTATGTATTCATCTGTGCACTTTTATCATTTCTAAATATTGTGTAATGAATGCCTTGGTGTCATTTTTTAGTTTCCCATTTGAGTAAATCTAAAAAAACCAAAGTAATGATTAAAATTCTTCTATGTTCATAAATTCTGGATATACATTACCAGGAGATGGCAGTACTTACCATGAAAGCTGCTCACATTGGCAGCTGATGTGTACCTGTCCTGCCCCACCCCCACCTCTCCTTCTTTCACATCTATATTAAAAACACACAGCACCATATTCTTTTGATCTACCTTTTTTCAGCCAGTCTCTGTTTCCCCCCTCTGCTTGAATTCCATATTCTATGTGGAGGATATTGAAAAATCAGCTGGTTTCTTTTTTGAAGTGCGCTGACACGGCAGAGACGGACCCTGAAGCACTAGACACTGATTAACCTGTTCGTAAGCTTTTATGACCTGCTCTAGTGATGATGATGACAGACCTATGGACAGTGAACTCAAACTGCAGGCTATCACAGATAGTAAACACCTCGCCTGAACTAACACACACTCAGGCTAATGTTTGACAAAGTCAAAACAATTCCTCTTAGATCAGGTTGTTCCACTGAACTTTACTTTTTCAGCCAGTGCAACTGCTCCATTCGATCACTGTTTTTCCTCACACACTGGCAGTAGAAGTGATCCTTACATCCTAGCCCTGTGAACACCTGAGGTAACACACATTTCTAAAAGTTATGCCTTTGTTTTTTCAGCCTTTGTTGTGCTAACGGTGAAAATGAAACACAGCAAATGTCAGACGCTATATCCACCCATAGTGTTACTCAATCCACACACCTACACGAACACAAAAGGCCTGAACAAAGAGAAACTAACAACACTAAAAACACTGACTCACTAATTGCTTAACCCCTGTGAAAAGATGTGGATGTCCGTCTGCACCCTCAGTCTTCTCCTTTTCTAACTGGGGCACAACCTGAGAGGCACTGGCCTTATTGCCCAGACAGTGTTCCCTCACTGTTGTTCTAATGCTAGTCAAACATTATTTTGAATGGCCAAACTCAATAGTGGCAGTGTTCGGCCTGGCAGTGTAAATATTAGCAGAGCACACAGAGAAGCAGGAGTTGCTATGTGTGTATCTGTGTGCTAAGTGTCGTCTCTCTGTCAGCTTTGTCTACACAGCACACAGAAGCAACAATAAAGTTGGTGGAGACAAAGACAAAGGGGAAGGAAACAAGAGGAAGGAATTTGGGTTCATTCTGGCTGTATGTGCTTCCTTATTTGTCAAAGAAAGACACAATTTTTCTATTAGCTGTTTTTTCTCTGCTGCAGTTATAAATTATTGTCTTTCCTCTGAGTCTATTTTCCCTTACACTTGAAACGAAACGCGGCTGATGAGCTTTTCAGTCTTTACATCTCAACCCTGTGCTAATAAGCTTAACACAAAAAAGCTAACGTCTTTGCTCTGTTTAGAAAAGTCAATTTATTCTGCCATCAGTGGGTTTCCTAGAAGTCACATTGCAGTCTGCGTAAACAAGACCAGAGCTGCTTCAGAAAATCCACACAACCATCGATGATTCTATGCAACAAGTTCACTGACCGTCAGTTTATTAGCAAAGTCACGGACTCTCTGAGGACTGATTTTATGTATTGTACTTTATGTCTCTTGGTTATTTGCCACAGCAAACACAGAAAGGGTTTGTTTACTCACCCCTGAAGAGAAGTTTGTTTAGTAGCAAGTCAAACATGAGTTGTTGGGGTAAATGGTCCGCTGAAAAGCACGATTGTTGGTAACCCTTGTCACTACAAAAGAGAACAAGAGCACATTTGGTGATATGAATCATTTTTATATCGTGTGTAAAGGATAAATGAGCAAGGAAAAAAACAAAAAAAGTATAACAAAAGTATTTATTGTCTGTAAACTCTTTTAACTCTTTAGTGTGTGGTAGTGTCTAAATCCCAAAGCACCTTGCTCCTTGTTTTTTTTTTTCTCCCTTTGTTTTGTTTTTGGATTTACTTTGTTTGAGACACTTTTGAGGGTCATCCTTAAGTCACTGAATGCATGACATGATCTCAGGACAACATGCAAGGTGGGAGGATATGAATCAGCAAAAAAAAGCAACCAGGTGCCAAATCTTGCACAACAAGCTGCCCTTTTGTCTTCGGATTCTTGCACAAATAGCCTTGCCCCTGCTCGTCACATCCATTCACTTGTGCAATTTGTTATCCAACACTTTCAAGACTTAAACTAGCACAAAAAGCTAGCTTTGCTAACACCACTGGGCTAATATAAATAATTCAAAACCAAAAGTAGCTTTCGTTTACTCTGCCTCTTTGGCTTTACTGCATCTATTTGTAACATCATAGTTAAATGTCTAGATTTTTTGGTTTTCGGTCATTTAAAAAAATGTAACAGGACTAATCAGGGAAACACTGGAAATACCGATGAGCTTAAGTGTGATCTAACCAGAGAAACCTGTAACATTCCCCAAACTGAATTTTCACTTTTTGGACTTTTTTTCTTCTTGAAATGTATAATGGAAAAAGAAAAATCTCCCAACCCAAACTATTCTTTCTTCCCTGGCTCTGCTTTCTCCTCTTAGTTGCAGACATCATTTTTAGCCAAATTTGATCTTCTACTCAACAGATAGGAAATTGGATGGCAACAAACAGCAATAACCATTTCCTTGCAGGCTCTGTGGTGATGCAAAAATAACTAATTATATATTTTGACCCTTTTCCGTTTCACGATTCCCCACACCTCTTATGCATCCTCTTTCATTTGAATCTTTGGAGGAGAAACCATGACGCTCTTCACCATTGGTTGGAAGGAAAAGAAAGAGCAGCTGTGAAAATGTTTGCAGTTCAATCTCAGGAGAAATGGGCAGGAAGTACAAGCATCTTCAGCTGGTTGAGAAGCCTTTTCTTCAAATACTGTTTGTTCTGGGCACAGACACAAAACACCAGTGTAAGTGATGGGCTAGGCAAGCAAATAAACAAACAAGCTAATATTGACTGTAGTTTTATGTTTGTTGATGTGTGCCGTATGTGCCTGCTGTCACTGCCAAACCAGGCTAACAGGATTTATCACATTGTGTGTATGATTTTCCCTCACAATCAGAGAAGTTTGAAATTAATGTGAAAGCCTAAATTGTTACTATTGTTCATTCTTGTAGTAAATGGCACAAAATGATTATAATAAAGAATATGGTTCTTTGATTTGTCACTGACCATTGATCTTATGGAGTTAATATTCAGCTTAAGTCTTAAGAAGAGTCGAACAATTAAACTATTTGCCGGCAATTTTTTTTAACTATACTTTTCATGATGTTTTCCTTGCTTATACGTCTTTGTTTTGGGAGGATAGGACTGTAATTAGAGCAGGAAACTGGGACAGATAATAAAAGGTGACTTGTTGAAAAGGGAATCAAACTTGGGACTCTATATGCAAGACCATAGCCTTACATGGGGCGCATCGCTTATCCCAACATTTTAATTATCCATGTCATATACTTATATGTAAAACTCTTTCTACCAGATGGTCAACTATTTGGATGTTGAAGGGTTTTGGGAAGATCAGAGTTTCTTATACTGTTTGGTCTAAGTATTGGAATTTATGATCCACTAGTTACCTTTGCCAAGGAGGTTATGTTTTTGGGAGAGTTTGTCTGTTTGTTTGTCTGTGAAGTACGTAACTCAAAAAGTTAGATAACAGATCTCGATGAAATTTTCAGGAAATGTTTAAAATGGGATAAGGAAGAAGTGATTTTTGGAGGTGGATCAACAGCTGGATCCAGAACTTGTTTAAAGGAATCTTTATAATTGTGAGATAGGGCCGTTTTCACCATATGTGTATATAACTCCATGATAAATGGTCAGATTGCTTTGCAAAACAGTACAATCCAGATCCTGGCAATATTTTGGATACCAAGACCTGGAAAATTAAAAATATGCACTGGGTCACCATAATTTTCACCACTGTCAGGTAACAAATTATCGTACAAACCGGCAACTAACACCAAATTGTAGCAGACAGTCTGCCGAAAGGGAGTATAACATTAAAGTAGGACTAAAGTGTTTCGTGAGAATCACAAAATGCTTGGTGGAGTCTCTGAGTGCTTTTCTAGTTAGTCATGTATCAATAGTCATTAGCAGTATTTTATGAATATCTTTAATAACCTGACTTTTATCCTTATGAAATACATTTTCCCCCCCAACAAATGTGTTGTTTGGTAGAAACTTGTTAATTAACGTATCATTAGGAGGCAGAGCTGCTTATTGAGTATCAGCCAAGTTCTCTTATGCTTGGTGGTTACTTCAAGCTTTTTTGTTATAACTTGCATGTTACAGGTATTTTGCATTCATTTTACCCTGTGGCTACTGCAGAAATGCCTCCCTGCTCTTCATCTTGGCCATAGGGCCTAACCTGTCATTTTCCTTACCTTCACTTTTAGCCCCAGGCTTCCTACGTCTAACCTGCTCTGACACACTGTATCTCTCATACATTCCAGTTCCAGCAGGTCAGTCTCAATAAACTGCAGCAGTGTAGGCCAGAGCCAGTACCTTTTAGTGTGTCTGCCTTTCCCCCTTTTGTATGTGTGAGCTCCAAGTGTGCATTCGTCACTCTGTGTTGTATGTGGTCTGCATCTCCAAAGAGAGGATGCCAGACACTGAGGCATGGCCCTGGGCTCATTCTCATGCAGGCCCATGGTGTGGGGCTGAGGCTGGGAGATAATTGCTTCTCTGAGGAGTGGATGGCCTTGGAGCTTTCTTCATCTACTGGTGCCAGCCACCAAGCTGTCCATCATATGGGCCTGATGACTGACGCTCTCTGAGGAGAAACAAAGGCTATTAGCAGTGTATGTGCACAGCTGCTGCACAAGCATACAGAATTAACTTAAACACAACTTGCTTGCATACAAAGCAAGGCGCCTGCACAGACACCATCAACACTATCCTTGTGTATTTCCTCACTTCCCTTCCCATTATCATCCTCCCTCACCTCCTCCTCTTCCTGTGCTTTCTAATCTCACTTCACACCTGCTGTCTCTGACATACATGTTTCCCCCGAGAGAAGAGAGTGAAGCTTGAGTGAAGGGCTAAGGCTTGGTGTGGGAGGTGGAGAGGGGGAGACAGATTGAGCCTATTTTCTACCAGACCTCCCTTTGGCTTTGGTTTGGGCTTCAAAGATGAGGTGTATCCACCCACAGGGCAACATTTGTGCTGGATAAATCGAAAAGAGGGTGTGATAATCCGTGTGGACATCAAACTGATATGAATTTTTCACAACCCTTAAATGTGGTTAAAGTCTGTTGTGAAATACCAGAGGAAAAAAAATATGAGGTTGCAGCCCATTTATTAAAACATAGTGCTGTCCTCATCTTCACCTCAGAACATGTGATCTTTGTTGTAAAATGCTTCTGTAATAAAATTAATTTTAGATGTGTACAAGGTGTCAAACCTGGAGCAAAGTCCTCCTACTCCTGGTAGATTGGCATTACTTTGACACTGGTGTGTAATTCAGCTCCCTTCACAGGGTGTGGAGCTCTAATGAGGGGGAAATTTGTGCTTGCTAAGCATGTCCAGATTTATGAGGCAGCAAGGCTCTCCTGCTCCACACTGACAACGGATATAAATACAAGGACTCTCAGAGGGACTGTGTCACATAGGGAGTTGGGACCCTCCCAACATGGCTGCGTGTGAGGTTGTGGTTACACAGGGAGTGAGCACAAATGATGCATTTTACAAACCAGGGCCAGGTCATTTAGGTATCATCTTACCAGTGATTTATAAGAACTACATTTGCACCTGTTAATGTCATGTGGAAGCTTACTGAATTTGTGTTTATTTATACAACAATAAGAACAATTGCTTAAAAAACATTTTATGCAGTATGTCTGGCTAGTTTAAAATTCCTTATCAGGCATTTCTTTGTGAAGTTTTTTTTTTTTTTTTTTCATTTTTTCAGCTAACTATACAAAGCAAAAGAAAATGTAATTTTGGGTTGTTATAGCGTTCAGTATGCTACAGATCATGATCAGGTGTGACAAATTGTATCTGCAGAAGTTTGCGTTTTAGTAGAGAAATTGATGTTATTCCTTTTCCCTGTGTACATGCATAGTTTCCTGTCTTCAATGGAAACAACATGTCAGCTTGCTTTTATATTATCTTTGTTTCTGGTTTCATAGACTTGCAGGAAAGTCATCTTCTGAGGACAGAAAGTTGTCCATACAACAGCATGTATTCTTTAGACTTCAGGTTGGACAGATGATGTCACTCAAATTAAAATGTTTTTCCATAAAAATGCCAAGATTAAAAAGGAAAAACACATTTTTTTGATACTTCTTTAAAAACTTCATGATCTCATTTCTCATTCACTGTCAGTTCTGTGAAACATCATTCAAAATCAGTCAACATATTCTGCTGAGAATTCAAGTGCACTAAAAGCATTGCCCTTAATTCTGGACACATAAAAAGCAAAGCCTTCACACTTTGGGTGTTGCGTTTCCTTCCTTCTTTGAGGGAGACTTGGGTGGGTTTCTTACCGGGTGGGTGTTTTAAATGTTATTAGTGGTTCCAACAGGAAAAGGGTGATAAAGTGTACCTGTGTGTGTGTTTTTCTCCACATGTTTTTACTGTTCGGCTTTGAATGAACTTATTCTTTCTTCAGAGTGCCTTGCATACACGGTGTTACTCTCCCTGGGACTTGGCTCTTATCCTTTTGTTTTCTTTGGATGGTGGGCCTGAAATTTAAGGTGAAATGGCATAGACGCATATTTCCTTTGCAAATTAGGCCACATCATGAAAAGGTCAGCGGTTTCGCATGATTAAGAGTATAACTTTAATTTCCAGCTGTTTTGACATACTCTTGACACCACCCTCTTGTTTTGACGTACTTGAACCCAGCCATTTAAAAACCATTTGGTTTTCCAGCCTTCAGTTTTTGTCTAGATATAAACCAATCCTGACCTTTTCTCAACCTCTTCTCACTTTCTCAATGTGGCAATGAAAACAAGGTATGCTGAAAATTGATCCTGGAAATTTGAGCTCTGTCAAAATGTGACATTTATTCAACTCTTCACGAGGGAAATAAGCCATCATAGGAGTTTCAGGGAAAGCCTTAATTGTTTGATTATGTTGTTGCAAATCACACACAAATTAGGAGAGAATTGTGCAATAAAGCCTATCTCAAGTTCTGCTAGCTTTTAGCAAGTTATTTTTAGCCAAAAACTTCTCTAGGTTCTGATGTTCTCATACACTGTCATTTTTCTTTCTTTTAAAAAATGATTTAAATACATTTTTTGCAATCACCTCCTTTTTTAATAAACATGAATCAACTTTGTTTGATAGATAATTTCTTTGTGGTAGCAATGCTTCTCAGCAATGGCTGTTGGAAAGCCTGTTTCTTTCCTCTTTAAATGGTGCCACATTTGTAAGTAACACGTAAGGAACAACATTTTATTTGGTCATTAACTGTAACCTTAACCTGCCCATGGCAATTGTTGTGTTTTCACATGTATGGTGGGATACCAATTTGTTTGTGCCTGCTCAGTATGTTGTGTGAGCTTGTCAAGAAAGAAACTTAGCTGTTACGAAGTGAATAAATCCATCATACTCATTGGGTTTTGATTCTTTATACCTGGTTAAATAGCATTTACAATTGCTGCTGGCATAAAGAGTTGCTCAATATGCATTCAAACAATGGTCAACAGGATTTGATGTAACTGTTACTCATTATTGTATATCCAACTGTTTTTGCCTTTCTGTGAGGACAGATGAATATGCACAAACACCTGGTGCGGAGAGTATTTTTTTAGCACAGAAAAAAAAAATCTGTTTTGAAAAATATTTGTGTGGCTGTTGCTTAAAATGTGAGAGAAACATTCATCTATTAGCATCACATTCATGTTGTGGGGCTTTCCTTCAGTTGTCAATCACAGTAAATAGGAAACAACAGTTGCACATCCATCAGACTGTCAGGTCATTGAGACATGACGAGACAATTGTTATGTAGGTCTGTGGGCACAGGTGCACTTCTTGGGCTCAGTGTCTTAGAAGGAGACACTCAAGTCAATCTGGGCAGGAAGCTTGAACAACAGAACAGCCCTTGTATTTCTATTCTGCCCTCTTCAGCCAGGACAGAGCCATTAAGGAGCACTCCGGCTGTCAGCTGAAGTTTTCCTCCCTGCATCTCTCTGGCAGCCAAAGATTTGTTCTCTTGCGGAGAGAATTGGTTTGAGACTTATAGGTCCATTGTCCCCATGATGACAGTTTTCCTAACAGCTCTGCTTTAGCCCACACCTTCAACACCCACTGTCTTCAGAACCACAACACTGCAGGCAGAGCTGCACTCAGTACTCCCTAAATGTACCCTGTACCGAAACAATGTGAGACACAAGGTCTACACACTATTAAAATCCTCATAAGTATCAAATGTACTGCCAGTTATTCAGGTTTTGCTTGGCACTGTGATGTAGTTGATCGTTCCATGTGTCCAAAGATTATTTCTCACATGCTTTTCTTATATTGTTGAGAGCTCTGTACTGTACACCAAACCACAGTCCTTAATGAGGAACAGAGACGTTGAATCATTTTGTAAAACAACTCATTATTTATGAGACAGTGCCTTTTTTTTAACCTGGAAACCATCTCCAGTAACAGCCCTGCATTGATCCTTAAAAATCTAAATAGCATTTTGATAACTGTACCAATTTAATAGGCGCTCTTAGGTTAGTTTTGCATGTGTTTTCATTCATTAGTGCAGCTCATCAACATTATGCAACACAGATATAGTGGAGGTGTCTTCATGTAATACCACGGAGGCATCTACTGTGTAGAATCTAAAAAGATAGCAGGCATCCAGATATTTGAGGATTATAGCAACTCCTTTTTTATAAAACCAGCAAATCTTTGGAGGAGAGCGCAGACAGGGAGTGGGGTAAATTGATTTGTCACTGTAAAATGATCCTTTCCCCGCGGTGAATCAGTGCATATTACTGTTAGTGGGGGGCAGGACAGGTTGGTGTGAGGACCAGAGTGCATCTAAGCAGACATTTGAGAGCGTGAAAACATCAGTGAGAGAGTTCTGAGTAAAGAGTCAGAGAGGATATATTTAAGTCTGTTTCCATGGTCTGGTTTTTTATTTAAAGTGTGTGTGTGTTTGTGCTGGGAAGTGTAAATTTGTTAATGCTCGTACTGTTCATGTGCTTTGTGTTGAGCTCAGGTTTTCCTTTAAACTTTCTTTGCTTTATGAAACAAAATTCCTTTCTTTTAATATCCCTTAATATGTGATTTTCTATTTTTTTCAATGAAGAAAAAAAATCCTCATGTTCATATCATAGTTAGTGAAGCTGTTGCAAGCTAACCCATCTACACATGTGGGGTATCAGAAACTCAAAATGACTTCTGTGTTACAGTGGTTCTCCTGTTCATTATTATTCCATATGCAGCTCTTGTATAAAGTGTTAACATTTTCTTCTGTTGGATACAGAGAGATAAGATACAAGCTTTGAATTCAGGTAGAGTTAGTCTGCTGTAATGTGGCAGATCTTGCCTGGTTAATTATGTGGTTTGTCTCAGCGCCATGATCGTTCTGTCATGTAGAAACCTGTTGAAACCGCTGGTTACACTAAGCAGGAAAGGCCTCTCTCGTCACTGTCAGTATTCCTCACTTCCTGACCTTTATATCCTCATTTTCTTGGGCAAGGAGGTCTCTTTTCAGTTCTTACCTCACTGTATGGCATAGAAAACCTCATTGAGCATTATTAAAGATAAAAAAGCGTTTAGTTACCACTGAGTACTCTTGTTTATCCAGACTTCATTTTTGTGTTTGGTTTTCATGCAAAAGCAGTTGGATTAACCCTAGTCAATTCCGGGATATGGAGAGGACATGTTTTGGTTGCAGCTTCTCCCTTCAGGAAAAGTCTGAAAAGTTTGCCCTGCACCTCTTAATGCTGTATAACCTGGAAGGTTGTTACAGACTGACCACCGCCTGTCCCACTCTGGTTTCTCTGTTTTTCTTATCTGTGTTATGTACTTTTATCTCTTTTGTAAAGTGTCTTTGAGTATCTTTAAAAAGTACTATTTAAATCTGATTATTATTATTATTATTATTATTATTATTATTATTATTATTATTATTATTATTATTATTATTATTATTATTTTAAATGTAGGCTGTACTGTTCATCAGCTTAGTAGTCTTTGCTTCCTGCTCTACTACTGTGCTGTCTTCTTAATTCAGGCACATGTATTACAATACTATGAAGAAAAACGAAAGCTGTTTGTTGTGGACTTTTTTCCCCTGTGATTTTGACTAATGATACCAGGGGGTGGAAAATGTTCTGCTCCTCCATGTCAAAATGAAGTTCCCTTACTAAAACCCTTTGCACACCAGATGTGTTTTTCTTGTGTGAATATTTTGCATATTATTGTTTTTTTTTTTTCAAACCTATTGTTTGTCAGTGCAAGCTTTCAAACCAGCCATGTTCTTTCGCTGAGCGAAATACGGCTTCAATTTTTTTTGGGACGAAGGTCGAGTTTTCCTGTTTTACTTGCAAAGAGTACACATCCGACCAACCAAAATGCTCATTGTTGCCAAGTAACATACCAAAACATTCAACACTGATTTTGTTCGTGTCCCAGCACCTGGTTCTTTACGACAAAAGACATAAAAACTACAAAGACAACGATTACCAAGACATTGTTTGGAGAATAGCTCCAAACCACATTTTTCGCAATTTCGTGCCGTTTATTTGCATCAATGTTGGTGTGCAAAGGCCTTTAGAAGCACTTTACAATCAGTCAGCGATAATTCAGTGACATCTGTAAACCAGTGTGGCCAAGAAATGTAACCTGTGCAGTAGACTTTTATTACCTCGAGAAAATACATGAATACATGTTTCAAATAGCTCCATTCAACAGTCCCTTGGCTTGCCTTTGCAAACATACATATTTGTCCATCTGACATACATTGTCACTGGAACATCATTTTTCTGTTCCTGCACCCAGCACTTGCACTTAGACAAAAATGGTCCAAAGACATCTGGAATGTGTCTCATTGTTGTCAAAGCCAGGTGTAGATGTAGATGAACAGTTACCCTTGGCTTTGTGCCTCGTGCACAGAGATAACCATCAGTAGTCGTTTCTTCCCCTCATGTTTTGTTACCTTTGATTCAACTTTGGTTGTTGTGCACTTGCAGGCGGATGATGACAGAAAGTTTCCGCTTGTATCAGATGGCTGATTACCTGATCCCAAAGGAATCAGACCCCACACACTCCTGCAAGATTGTCTCCAGAGGTAAACGCACGCGTGATTATAGCATGCTGATGGTGTTATGAATAACCATTTTATTTAATGGCTGGATCACCACGAGGCACCATGTGAAGCAAAAAGAATGTCTGTCTGAGCCATCAGTGTTGCAGGCATTTAACAGATGCTCTTTTATGAAAGTGGCTCACAGCTGAGCGAGCCTGTTCACTCTTCTGTTCAAGGACAATGACAGAATGTGTTCCTGCTGCTCGTCTCGTTGAGTTCTGCTATTTTTATAAATCAGAAATACTGAAAGTGTGGGTGGTCAGTGACTTTCCATTAAAAAGAATGAAAAAAGCACAAGTCTTAGATAAAGAAACAGAAACGCATATTTTTGGCAGCTGGTGAGTTGATGTTTTCAAGTGATTGATCTTTATTTTTAAATCTCATTTAACTTTCATACATATTTTCCTGGTTGTCTGTGTTGGTGGACATGACATTGCAGATAAGATCTGGCAAATTTTTCATTGGCGCAGTCCTCTGCAGCTCATCCCACAGATGCATGTTCCTTGTGAATGTGGCCCCATTTAAAGAGAAAATAAACAGGCTTTACAACTGTTTAGTACTCGTTCACTAGAAGCATTGTCAAAACAAAAGGAATAATCTACCAAACATAAAATGCTTTATGTTTTGTGCAGTGTTTATCTGCACAAGGGACTCAACCACTCAATCTGCTCTTTTCAGAGAGCACCATACCTGTGCTTTTTCTTACCGTTCAAAGAGAAGAACATCCTTATTGATGTTTCTAAGGCATGCTCTAATGTGGGTGCACTCAGACAAGAACACAAAAATCTTAAGATAACATGATTTGAAAACAAAAAAAACTGAGGCCACAATAGAGGTTGCAAAGCACAAGAGGATGCTGGTAGAAAGTAACCACTCATTGTGTAATGGCAAATAATGGAAAATCAGAGTAAATTTACCTCATAGTGCACCTTTACCACATAATGCATGCATGCATGTCTTTCACAATGCCTGAGCGTATATCTCCAAGAAAGACCATAGCAATGAGAAGATGAAGACTACCTGCCGCATAGAGGATGTGGTTTGGGTTTCAAGTTAATGTAATAAACGTTCTCCAGTGTGTACCTGGTAGTTCTGTCTGTTCAGTGGTCTGATTTTCATGAATTTTGAAATAATACAGACTAACTTTGGCTGTTGAGGCCTAATTGAAATGTACGGCGGTCATGTCCCCCTCACTTAAAAAAAAAGCGTTTAGACCCCCCCTGGCATATTGATTGAGACTGAGAGTCTGAAATGTCAAAATGTGAAGCTTTTCTTGAAATACTTTCTTTGACTGGTCTACAGACAAAAGGTGTGTTTTTATTTTTCAAAGAAAAGGAAGGTGAATTAGAGTTGCCCAAGTTTTCCCTTGAATGATAAAACAGCTGAGTCGCGTTCTTCAGTGTCCAAACACAGCCAGCTTTTTTAAAGAAAATGTTAGCCGGCTAGCACCTTGAGCAGGCTGGCATATTAGTCTCATCAGAAACTTTGACATGCCATAAACCAATCAGGTCCTGCTCAACCCAAGCAAAGAAGTAGCATTTAGGAATAATCTATATTGGCACTAATAATCTCATTTTAAAGTGTGGATTACAATCAGGCATATATCTAAAAGGGAGACTTTTTTAAGATCACTTTTGCTCAATGTTTCTCATGTCTCCTGATATAGGTGGTTGAGATTAAGAGTGACTGAAATACACCAGATGCATCTGGAGTCCGTCTCTGCTCCGTCGCAGTGATGGATCAAATAGGTTTCCATTTAAGTCAGTGTATGAACTAACACCGAATCCAATCAGTTGCAGTCCGTTTCCGTGGCGGGTTCGTCATATCGTAGGTAGTATGCATCAATTCAGCGTAGGTATATATCAAGGAGACAGGAAGTCGCCACTGGAAACTACCGAAAACACCCAGACTTTCAAAATAAGACAGACTGTGTCAAAATCAGTTGGTATTTAGCTTGACTACGACGACAAACAGGCATAATAAGTCAACAGGTTTAAGGTTTCACAGCCCAACATGAATGAAGACAGACTTATCAATGGAGTGGGAAGCGCGGGAACTCCTCGGTCTTGCGACTCCAGCTGTCTGCTGGACTGAACACACAGCATGTTGACATACGCAGTCAACATGCAATGGAACGGGATCAGACTATCTGGTGAATTTACGGCATGAGGCAGGTGCAGAGTGCTGGAGCAGTGGAGACAGCTCTGAGCTGAGTCCTGAAAGGTGACAGAGAGCTGAGGAAAATATCACATGGCTATTCATTTTCAAAATCTTCTGCAATAATAATTATACAATAGGAAATTTAAGATAAAAGGGCATAATTTTCAGTCTAAAAACATCATAAAATATATCAGAATGCTAAAAATTGCTTCTAGTTCTTTCAGATCTTATGGGGAGGACCATTGGATCAAATTGTTACTGCAGGAACAATTGGTTTAATCATAAAATATCCATTTGCTTTTTCGACCTTCTAATGATGAAATTGATATAAAGACACAAAATGATCTCTGGCAGGTGCTTAATTAGCGTTTCAAACCTCCATTGTTTCACCTGGATTGAGCTGACACGACCTGTAGACAGACTTATTGGACTGGTAGTGGCCCGTCAGTAGTCATCAATTACAAGGCTTAATGAGCTGACGTGACGTGTTGATTGGAATGAAGAGCCCAAGCAAAAGAGCTTACTACAGCTGTTCCTGATAGCTCACACACCCCTTATATTATAGCTGAATATTATTCTTGAGATAACAATGAAGTAAAAGAGGTTTTCTTACTGTAAAGTGTGGATTGTCAGCTCTGATGGACACATCACATAAGAATCAGTTGTTTCAATTTCGGTGTGATAAAACAATTACCCATTTGTTTTAACTCTTTCAGAAAATTGTTCAGTACACTGATAGATTGTACATAAAATAACATTAACTCAACTTATGAAACATAGATGACTAAATGTGGTCAACATAAACTGTAGGGAAAGATATGTCAAGTTTAATATCAGTCACAAAGTCTCTGTAGTATATTATTCCTGAACAAAAGTAAAGAGGTTATGTTTGTGAATACAGAAAATTATTATTCATAGTCTAATATATGTATTATTCAAACCATTGGGCTTTATTTACTTTAGATTTTGTGATTTAAACGTTATCCCTTCACTTCTCACCCTGCATCTAATCCCTTTCCTCTGCTCCTCTGGCTAAAGCTCCCCTCCCCGAGCTCATCACAGCTTGTCACATCATTTTGGGGTCACTTCATTCAGAGGCCGGCAGCAGGAGACCACCGCAGGTTCTAAAAACAGATGTGACAGGCCTATTAAAATGAGTGATCTCTCCTGCCCTGCTCTCCTCTGTTGCTGCAGCCAGAATGGGTACTAAGCTGTCTTCCCCAGGGCACGGACAGGAGCAGCAGGGCGCAAAAGGCCTGGAAGATAAGGTGACAGTGGCACATAGCTGGCATTGTGGCAGCTCCCAGAATTATCTCCTGATGAGCTTTTCAATTTTGGGGGGAGGGCAGTGGAACCTGAGCTCTCATGCCTGAAGGCTGGGAGGCACACAGTGAGAGATAAACATAGGCTTGAAAGAGTGTGTGCACGTATACATGCAAACAGCAGGACTGGATGGGGCCGTCTGAGAGAAGCGGCGTCTAATAAGATTTATTCTTTTAAAAAGTGTGTCTATAAAGAAATATTGTTATCACAGATAAAATGCAGCATATCCATAAAGAGACTGTGGAGTAGATACCAAATAGCATATTTTACAAAAGCAGCACTTTAACAGTGACAGTGTTGGAAAGCTTCATCAAAGTTCCTTTTTGTTTTTTACACAGCAGCTGTATATCGCTGTCTTTGCTGGCAGCCTCCCTGAGACAGTAAAGAAACATTGCATATTGCAGCCTCAGCGATGATGCATTACTAGCCTCTAGAGCGAACATCATGCCATAAAAAAATGCTATACAGAGTGCTTCTGATAAAATTGAGTAATATAATTATCATCCCCTACTTTCATGAAGTACAGTGTGAGAAAAAAAAGATTGGAAATCATAGTTGGGGTTTTTTCATTTGATTTTTTCTGTTTTGTTTTGTTTTTTCAGCCTGGAGCAAATGTCTTCCAAATGTCTGAAGGTTTAGACTATTTGTCTGATACTGTTTCTGTTATGTTGTAACATGTTGTCTTTTGGGAATTAAAAATATCATCACCTGACAAGTGCAATAAATCAATAAGAGGAAAAAAGACCGTCAAATATAAAGAAAAGCAACACAGTTTTCTTTGAACAGCCTGCCATGTATGTGACCTCTGTCAAATGTCTCATAAAAACAAATCAAAGTGTTTCTAACATTCCTCTTCAACACCTTGCTCCATGTTTGAATTGTAAATTTGTTGGCACCAGGTGAGGTGGAAGCTGCTGCTCCAGAATTATCTATTCTGTTGGAACGGCTGCCAGACTGTGTGAGTGGGTCTTCCTCTGAGGGCTGCTGCTCTGAGCTGCTGTCTTCTGCAATCCAGCCTGATCAATGGTGTGCTATGATGAGCCAAGTCCCTCACAGACCAAGGGGCAGAGGAAGTTAGGTGAAAAGAGGAGCAGTTTTTCCTGAACAGCATTAATATGAGATTAAAGAGCCTCGGGTTGTGGTTTTTCAATTGTTAGCGTCCTGGGGTTTGTGCGCATGTGTTCAAGTGTAATAAGTGTTGAGTTTATGGTGACTATTTATCCAAACCCTGAAATCTTGCTTGTTTAGCTTTATGAACTGTGTTATAGTTCCTAGATTACATGAAATGTATAATACTTAAAATGTGAGAAAAACGATTAATCTAAATTCAATATTTATTTTGGTTTATGATTTGAAGGCCTTATATGATCACCAGAATCATTAGGAACCTATCCTATGGGTATTTCATGACTGCATAGAAAATACAGAACAGATGGATAGATCAAAAAACTTTAGCATCTTTAAACTCCACCAGCTGCTAAAGGAAATAAAAACATAAACAAAGAATGCACATTTAGTATTTATAAATGGACCTGCAGATGGATGACCCATGCAGCTCCACATTAAAGGGACAAAAAGGAAAAACTGAGGGAGGACAAGTGTACCAGAGACAAGGACTTGTCTCAGTGGGGCGGTTGAGGGAGCAAGGGAGGTAATGGAAGCTAAACTACCATGAAACTGCCTTCCGTCACAGATTACCAAGGCAGCGCTTTTCATTACCTGCCTTTCATAACAAGATATTTATGGCAACAGGAGGTATTGGAAAGGCATGAGACACATGCAGCCCATTTGCTGCAGAGATCCAACACCAGTATCAGAGTGTATGTGTGTGTGCGTGTCTCAGGGAGAGAAAGTAAATGGTGCAGAAAGAAAGTGAATAGTGTAGGGAAATAGCTTCTGCGATATGCTATATTATTGTCTATTTCACAGTTGTATGAGTTTGCTGACTAGATGTTTGAAGGTGTTCTTAACAGGGACATAAGTTGAAAAAGGCAGGTCGATTCCTTTGAAGGTGTGGCTTATGAATGATTGTAAAACAGATTTTAAACTTCTTTATTCATTTTAGTGCTGCTTATGTAGTTTGAGTTGGTTTTCTTTGGATGATCAAATGTATATTATTTGAGTTGCTTGTTTAATTTTGTTCTGTTATTGCTGTTGGTATTAGTGGTCACAGATCTAGACAGTAGTTAGCTTGACATAGAAGTGCTGCTAAACCAAACAATTACAATACAAGCAACGAAGGAGCTGTTTTGAGGAAACACCACCTCATTGTATTCTGTGCTAGCATGCAATTCTCAACTTTTACAGGCTCAATACTGTAAACAACAACAGCTCCGAAAAGGAGCAGTGACTCAGTAAATCAGTCTTAACTACGTCATTCAGCTCTAAGATGAAGACATGATGATTTACAGGTCGCTGGTAGTGAATATAAAAGAACAGCATGACAGCACCACAAAAGTGAAACCAAAACTGCTCTGTAGGCCATAGAGCCCCTGTACTCTCCATTCATGAGACTTGATTCAAATTGTTTAATTCAGATAGTGACCAAAAACATTCTGACATGCTTTCAACATACTTGTTCTTCCTGTAATTAGATGTGAGATAGCTTCTGAGATTTTTCTGACCTTCAAACCAGCTGTTTAGTCTTCTGCTTGTTGTAGAACAGTTTGTCCTGCATTCTGTGTATGAACGTTGCAATATAAATAAAGTTAGGTTGAATTTTTGATTCAAATTTCTTTTTAAACAACTGTAAAGTTTGTTGCTTTTAAACATCTGTGATTAGTGAAGCATTTCAGCTTCTCTCATTTGACAATGGGAAGACATGGAGGCGTTTTGTCCATGTTAGTATTGATTGAGTGGTTTTGGATGTGAAAATGTTGCAAGCTAGCAAGAGACAGGTAAGGTTGCACTTATGAAGTATTAGAAGGATAGAGCTCTTGGCTCTTTATTAGGTCCTCTTCATCCTCCAAACTTGGAGGACTGGGTTTTGAGTTTGGTTGTGGTTCACATTGCTCGAGGATTTTGTAACCCTTTGCCCTGTTTGTACTGCTTGATTCCAGCCACTTTAACAAACACAAAGTACTGTGGGTCATTGTAATTTCAATAGTCTGTCTACCCCTAAATATTTCTCTAAATGATCAGATTGTGAGTAGTGACTATGACCCAGATTGTGTGAGCTTATTTTAGGATTGGCTGCTCATCGTCTGCATGAACAGCAACAGTCAAGATGCCTGACACTTCCAAGATCAAAGCAACTGTGTCCTCCATTCTCGCTCTCCCTTTTCATGATCCACCAGTCTGTGCACGTGGGTGTGAGGGGTGTTATGTGTGCACGGACTTCCAATCAGTGGAAGCTGCGGACGACCGGTGCCCTATGCTTGGAGGCAACCATCTGTCAGCTGACGCTTGGTCGCCACGGCAATCAGAACGCTCTGCAGCGGGTCCAATCTGTTCCACCACAGGTAGAGCTGTGGGAGGGCAGCCATCACTCCACTCACTCCCTCTTCTTGCTCCTTCTCTCCATCTTTTTGGAACATAATCTTTCACTCGCCCCATTTTATTTTGCACTCCTATACCATCCATTCCTCCTTGATCTCTCTTAAATCTTGTTTTAAGCTTATTTACCTTGTTAATTTGGAAGGCTTCTTTTACACACAGACATCACAATGGGAAGCTCATATTGTGGTGACCTGCCAATTTAATGTGTTTTTTGTAGAGGAAATGTGCTGTTACACACAAACTATAGCTATCTAGTGCTTGGAGTGTAAACACTTTACAGAACATCTTGCTAAAAATGTATGTTTCATCACAATTCAAAGTATAAGTCGTTGAATGTTGTTTTAAAACCAAAATAAGTGGTAATGATGTCCTGAGCCAACTGCACTGCACCCCTCTCCTGGCAGGAGCATCACACCTCTTGTGTCATAATGATGGCAGTGTGCTAAATGTGGTTCATCAGTGGTCACTCCAGCCTGCTAAATGTGCCATGCTGTACCCAAGCCATGCCAGGCAGAACTCTCCCTCTTTGGGCCTCAAAGTTGGCCAGAGGCCCAACTGTTAATCTGATCAGAGCCATGCTAATGGCAGAAGGCAGCCCTCCTAACCAGACTGCCAACCAGGCCAAGGAGCCTGCAGCAGTGGAGGTGACATCCTGAGCTCTACACTCACAGATGAATTATTGAACAGGACCCAGAACAGAGCTCGAGGACGCTGATTTGGCTCGTCTGTCTTGTTCGGCCACTTAAACGGATAGGAAAGTCTTTTCTGGCACAGTTAGAATGGTACGTGTTTCAGTTAAAGTTTTATGAGGCATTTCAGATTGCTTCAAATAATTAACAAAGCAAATTTATGAGCTAACCATAATGTGTTTGAGCTTTGATGTTTGATCCCTTTGTGTGTGTGTTTGTACGTTTGTGTGTGTGTTTGATTTGGTAAGTCATACCTGTTTAAAACAGGCCATGCTGTGAGCAGTGACTTCATGCCGAAAACATATAGTTAAAAGTTGACCGCTTCCAAGAATAGACAAACATTCCCAAATGCTCATTCTGCTCACAGTGTGTTAGTTTATTTCCCTTTAAAAATAAGTCACTCTGAGCTTCTTGGTGTGCCACACACACAGTCTTTGGCTTTTCACCATATCTGCCACTTTACAAGGCAGACTTTTACAGTAAAACTTGAGCTGGCTGTGTGACCAAGCATGTAAGGGCTCTTTCAAAATCTTTCATGGATGCTCCAAAATAAATAACATCTTGGCAGCATCCGCTCAAATAAAGCAAAACATGCAGATGGAGCTCTGCAGGAAGGCTTTTATCTGATATTCTTCCTTTACTCTCAGCAAATAAGATTGTAATCTTCAAGCCACAGCCATATGACATCCGTTGCATACTGGTGATTAAAGCGAAGGCAATCTTAGGTCAACATTCTGTGTATTATTATATAAAAAAACAATTCTTCTACTTTAATTTTATGGTTTGTACGTTAAGTCCTGGTACTGTTGCCCACATCCTCTGCCACACCCACAGTGTTAGGCTTTCATTTCAACCAATCTGTGAATTGTGTGTGCCAATATCACCCACTTCCAATTAAAATATGAATGTCATCCATATAAAGTTATGTCTATTGAATTCCTTGTCTTTGGCCTTAGTTTTCGTAATATTTCTGCCAGTTCTCTCTCCCCTCTGCTGGCACAGTGCTAAAACAAAGGGAGCAGTAGGGACTGGCAGAGTTAGAGCTGTTAAATTCAATAACATCCCCTTTTATTCCTTCAGCATAAAATGTAAAATTCAGATCAGATAACATGTAAGAATTCCTTTTTTTAAGCGTAATGCTGAAAACAGATGTTACTTTCTTTGAACATCATGTTTCTGTCTCTCCTGAATGCCATGAAGGAAAAGTAATGTTGCTCTTCCAATGATCTAATCTTTTAGTACTTCCCATAGTTATGATAAAGCTTGTGTTCATATGCTGAAGGGGTCAGACGCAGTTGTTTTCCAGAATTTACATGACGATACCATAAACAAGTTTGGTTACCACAGTGAAACCAGGCCTCCCACTGAAGTGAATTTTACAGCATCTGTTTAAGTTAAGTTCAGCCAGAACAGTGGAGGCACAGAGTTTATATGCTCAACAATGTAAGCCAAACCGCTGTAATTCAAACCCAAACCACAGTGCACGGTTGGGTTATGAACACTGGAACATAAACATGGGCTTTTTCTCTGAAAGCTTGTTAAAAGTTGGCATTTTCCCTTTCTCTCCCTCCTCTTTGAAGTTGTGGTTTGCAAGTATTCACCAATATCTGCCAACCACAGCTTGAAATGCTTCTTGGTCCAAAATAAATGAAGTTTATACCTGATAGGTTTTGTGAAAACACCAAAGTATTTACAGAGAAATGTGAATGGAAGGAAAATTAAGAGGGTAGTGACAAATGCTGCACACAAATGAGCTCCTGCAGCGCTCTCCTCCAGTCCAGTTTAAAGTGTACAAACAGTAGCAGTGACCATATTTCTGGACTGGAATCAGGCGTGTTCCAACAGAGCTGCTGAGGCTGAGGTCATGCTGCTGAGGCTGAGGTCATGCTTTTGTTGTGCTTTGGCTAGTTTGGGGTTATGTGTGTTAGACTATAAAAGCCACAGTCATCCTGGTTTAACCTATGACCTTTAAAACATCCAATTTTGTAAACTGCTGCAACACCAGGTCAGAAACCATATCCTTTATTGAGAGAGCTGCTGTCCTTTAAACCTCGAGCTAACACCAAGAAGCTTAACCAAACTGTTTCTGAATGATAGCAATGAAATCTATGTTTACAACTGTGATGGTGAAAATATATGGTAATAAAGTTCATAATTTTACAGACAACTGGACAATAGGAGAGAATAGTTTTGGTGTTGCCTTTTATTATGTGAAATGGTATTTATTAGGGGTGTAAATCACCAGTTTCATGACAATACGATAAGATATCAATTCTTTTGGCAATGATGATATTTGCCGATATCACAAAGTCTGTCACGATACGATGCGATGCGATACGATGCGATGCGATACGATGCGATGCGATACGATGCGATACGATGCGATGCGATGCGATGCGATGCGATGCGATGCGATGCGATACGATGCGATGCGATACGATATGATTCAGGGGCCTTTGATCGATTTAAGACGATAGTATGTCCTTACTGAACACAATCAGCAACATTTCACCTGAGGCAAGAAAGAAATACAAAAAAATTTTGATAGTTTTATTACTGAAATGTGGAACGATGTGCTTACCTTTGGGTATGATAGTTTGTAGAGGATTATAGCCATCTGTATGATCTAATTATGTTTTAAAATTGAAACTGACTTTCCATCGATGTGATTGGATCATTGCTTAACCAATCAATGTATCGATCTATATCAATGAATCATTACACCCCTAGTTTTTATAGTCAGCACATGAGGCTGTCTACCAGAATAAATGCAACACATTATCCAAGAAGTGCATCTGTCAGAATTAAGATATCGTTTAAAGTTTCCTAACACATTCTGATATTTGCATTCAAATGTCCCCCAGAATGGCTAGCCTGTTACTTATATATAATATAACTGTAACTGTACATAACAAAAACATGCAGGACAGGAGATGTGGAGAGAATTACAAGACAGTATTTCATAGAATAACAAGAAAGAAGTCACTTCCTTACTCTTATTTAATTCTTAGACAGTACTGCACTTTAGTCTTGGTCACGAAACAATCGAAGCTGGTGTTAGCGTTCGTATAGCACAGCTAATGCCAATGATTGTGTTGCACTGGTGAGCTAACATTTGTAGCATAGCTAACAGCTAAATGTGTTGGATACAGCAGAATAGCCACCCACCCATTGTTGCTAGGTGCAATCGCCATATCAAGTTACGTCATGTCCGAACCTGACAGAGGAGGTGCTTCACTGTGGAGATCTGCAGTCGATATAATTGAAATGCTAAATGTTGTCAATCACAAATTTGCCTGAAGCATCTTTTTAATCCATGTGGCAGAGGATCCCTGCTATGTTCACATCTATTAAGTAAAAACCCTAAAGTGGTTGAAGGTGTCTTAAAAATGAAGTCCATTATAAAATGCAAAAGAATTTCCTTTTTTCTTTTTTGTTTCTTTTACTTGATGAAAGTAAAGTAACACATTTCTGAACAAGGTCTCTGCTGTCTTGTTTGTCTTTCTTTGGACAGCAGATAAATCTACCAGATGATAAGTTTAAATGCCTCTTGAGAGCTTTATTATTCTGGCATGTCAGTTTTTTTTGTCACTGCTCTTAGCTGGTACGATGCCAAACAAGTCAAGCGCGATAGAAACAAGCCGTGTCTTTCAGAGTGATTATTACAGAACCTAATACATCATAACATAAATACCAGCTTCACGCCTTGCTCTGACACTGTGGAAAATGCCTGTGGCTGATTTCCAGCTGTTGTGGTTTAAGGCTTTATGTCTGATGACAGATGAATATTGTGCTCACAGGAGGTAGTAGAAAGACCACAGAAGAAATGGGTGGATGGTTATTCATACTATGACACACTGTTAGGTGCATGTTGTTGTAAAGGCAGGTTTGTACTTAGACCTCTTCTGGTATGTTGATGTAGGAAACGCCTGTCTGTTTACTACTGGCTCACCTGTTGAAAGATGACAAAGATCTTTTGTTGAGCCAGCCAAACCCTTGAAATGAAAATATAAATACCGTCACAGCTGTGGAAACAGAGGATGGGACTCGTAAAGCATTTGGCAGTGGTAGTTAAAAAATCTTTCTCTCTGTATCTTACAGCTCTCTCTTAAAGCAGGTGAGTGGTAGCAAATGGATTATGAGAGGCAAACAGAAATAATCGTTTTAAGTTGCGCTGTTTTAACCACTACAAGCTAATGTTTAAACAGATTAAGAAGCTTCCCGGTCGTTCATTAATCACGTGTGTGTGCAGTGTGTCTTTAAAATTCATTGACTTCATAGAAGTTTCAGTTAAACCGAAGCATTGTGCATTCTTTTGCATTTGGAGCACTTGTGCTCCTACGATTTAAAATGTGTCCACCGTGGGTTGAAAATGTATCTAATTTCCAAATCTGACAATTTCTAAATGTGTCATTTCTGTTATTTGTTCGGTATTATTTGAATGTTAGGAGCTGGAGTTTTTCAGCATCACTTTTGAGGCCCTGATGTTGCTGATGAAGCCTGCAGTAGCCCCAGATATCCCTCACTGCATTTTAGACAGTGGATAGGATGCTGATCTATAATTATTAAGTAATTAACCAAATGTCTTTTTTAAACCACCACTGACATACATTACAGTATGATCAAAGTGTTACTGTTTTGATTTTATTCGGGTTACCTCTTTAAATTTCTCCCTCATATTTCCCTTCTGTGTAAGCTGTTTTTGCTCATATTTTTGAACATGTAAGCTTTTCTTCATGTAACTCTTTAAGGAATCAAACTGTAAGCTTTTCTCTTCACTGTATAATTAAGACACTTGTGGTAGTGACAGCATGCATAGAGGGTATTCAATGTCCTCCCCTGTGTTAAATCATACATCCCTTATGGACCCCACTTTGGCTGTTCCCCTCCCACTGCAAGCTATAGCTGTCAGGAGGCGGGACCACAGGGAGCCTGCTGATGGTATTTATAGCTCAGCCGCACTCTAAGTGATAGATGTCACCTTCACGCCGCCGCCTCTGGGGCACTGCACCAACCATCCTGTCCCTCTAACAAGCTGCAAAGTGCTGTGGATGCATATGGAAGGGCAAGTGGAGGTGTGGGGAAGTAGAGGATGTGTGTTCCTGGCTTGTGTGGTGGAGGAAGCAAGGGAGAGGAAACAAACAACATGACAACAAAGTTGCTGTTTGATCAAACGTGTTACATTTTCCCACCTGGCTCGTTTGCCTCATGGTTTCTCACTTGCTAATTAAAACAACGCTGTGGATTGTCTCCTGGTGAGAAGTTTGTTTTAAGATGAAGCGGTTTGTGTTTGTGGCACTTTGGAGTGTTGTGTTCCTCCCTTGAAGCAGTAGTTGGATGATGGATGAGAGGGAGGGTGATGAAGACAAGCTTGACAACAGGGTGTAACTAAACAGGGGAATCGCTTGGCCTGGCTCCTGTGTGTGCAACTTTATATGTCTCATGTTAAGTTTTATGCACAATTCATGCCAAACTGCTCTGTGTGTGAACGTACACAACATACAACATTAAACAGTGATGAAAGCAGATCCCAGCCACACACATATGCACACGTACAAACTCTGATTTGCCACAAAGCTCCATCTTTGTTCCACTAGTGCAAAATAAATACCCCACAGCTACTGTCACTGTCACAAAACATCACCCTCTGACATTTTCAATCATCTCCTCTGACAGAGATATTTTTGGCCCAAACGATTGTTGTCCTTTGGAGGCATCTGTAACACAAAATATAATTCAGGTCTGTCTGACAAGTGGAATAAGCTTGTCAGGAAGCTGAGGCTGGAGGAAAAGAGCTTCGAAACAAGGACTCACTTTGGCATTGTTTAGACATCAAACTCTTACTTCATTTCTAGTGAAAGTACCATGACTGACCTCATTCATTCTGTTCAAGAGTTCTTAAAAAAAAAAAAAAAAAAAGTAAAATGTAATAACTCAATGTTATGTTTAGACCTGGTAATGGTTTCATTTTCAACTATTGTTCCTGTGGATCCTTGAAAGGCCTCAAAGACCTTTTGGTTTCAACATTCTTTGACTTTCAGTCTAAGTGCTGAAAATAGATTCATGTTGAGAAACTGAATTCAGAAATAATCCATTTTGGTGCTTGATAATGTCATTTTTAATTGTGGGTTATGAACAGGCAATTATATAAAGGTGAGACTATTACAGAATGGCTTATAAAGTCCTCACAGAGCTTTTAACAATGGTTGCCAGATGACTTACAAGTAGGGCCCGACCATATATGGGATTTTTGGGGCCGATGCCAATACCGATACTGGGGGCAAAAAAAAGCCGATATCCAATATATCGGCTGATATCCAATATATATGGGCTGATATATATAATAAATTCATTGATATACATAGGATATATACTGTATATAATTACAAATCATTATAATACCCATATGATCCAAGACAGAGACAGAACACTATTGGATTAAAACAAGGAACTTAAATGATAAAACTGTCAACATAAGAACTGTAGCGTTAACCAATGATAAATAAGAACAAGCTGTAAACACAATAATAAATAAAAGAGTCAAACTGTAAACACCTTAAATAAATAACTCAAACTTAAAACACAGTAAGTAGAAAAGAAAGTCAAACTGTAAACACACAATGATCAACTTACACAATGTTAAAACGCCGTATTATAGTCTTGCATGAGATAATGATGGACGTGTGAATTAACAGTACCATTTATCTCTTTTTATCTCTCAAAAAAGCAACTAACACTACGTTAAAACGTCATTCTATAGTCTTACATTAGATAATGGTGGACAGAGGGGGCGGGCACTCGGGCAGTGTGCAGCCCAACACACAGACACACAGGGACAGGAGCGACAGAATCTCCGTGGAGCAAAAATTTTTATAATCAGCTACATTTTGGCCGATGTTGATTAATCAGTGACAGGCATAATCGGCCCGATTAATCGGCCTAACCAATTAATCGGTTGGGCTCTACTTACAAGATATGCACAAGAGCTTTGAAACTCAGGATGCTCTGTTGTTAGTATCAAGGTGTCAAAAGGAGTTCCCTAAATTGCGAAACCAAATATTTTACTGCTCAGAGCTCAGAACCATAATAAAAGGAAAATGTATGAATTTGAATTTAAAAACCTCTTGTATCCACTCCTATGCCAATAGTACCAGGTATTGCACGAGGCAGCTTGGTGTGTCTCTCGCTGTGTGACTCTGTGTGTTGTGAGTGGTTGGGGAGGGGGATGCATGCCCTTCCCTGACAGTGACAAAATGGTCAGTGAGTTGCTGAAATTCATCCCTGCGAGGGTGAATGTGTTGACATCTCTTTAATTCAGCTTGCCATATGACACTGTGCCCAGCTCTCCTCTCTGAGACAGCAGGGTGGACACGGATATAGGCTGTCAAGCTTGCATAGCGTGTTGAAATACTTTATACATGCCAAGTGAGAGGCTGGAGGACAGAGCTGAAGAGGCTCTCTGCGAGTTTCAATGTGTTACTGTACTGAAGCAGTTCTACTTCAGAAGTATGTCTTCTCAGGACACTGGTTGACTTGGTGGTATTGGCTTGTGTCCCTTCAGACTAAAACAGTGGCTTTTTCAACTCTAAGCCATCACCCTTGGTTGCATGTCTCCTACAACTCTCTGTGTCTCTAACCTGGATTGTATACATTTGTCAAACGTATATTAATCTTAAATTCTGTAAAGAGAGTTTAAGCATAAAAGGGTGAACAAATCTATTAATAGTAGCAGTACTGATGATATCATGCTGCTGTAGTGTCTGTTCAAATATTCCAGCTTATTATAAAAAGTTAGACCATCATCCATGACCATGTTTTTCATTCATCAGCTTTTCATATTTTGTTTGACTCTCCAAGCTGAAGGTCAGGGTAAGCATTCATCCCAGGATTCGTTTTTTTAACCAATTGTGTTTAAAAAATGTACATCTTTGGCTTTCACAGGCCGCTAAAAGCTTGTCCATTTATGTTATTTTGTCAACTTCAAATTATTCTTCGTGTAAGAATTGAGTTAAATAAGTTAAAAATTTCAGGTTCCAAAAAAAATTATTATGAGTACAGGTTATGCTGATAGAGAAATGAGCTATTCAGACCTGGCCTATTTTGAACCAGATTGTAAACAGGTTTTTTATTGCTGTGAAAATTGTCTTTCTTGGTTTTGTGTTTACTTTGTGGTTCCCGGTCTCTCTGCAGTTAGCTTCAAGTGAACTCTCACATCTTCACATAATAATGACAGCACAAGAGTACAGCTAGCGATTACAACACCCAATGACTCATCTTCTAGTTTGTTGAATGTGGTTTTGGGAGTGGCCTTTAATGCATTTCTTTTACTGTTGGTTAATTAAAGTTTTAGCTCTTTTTTTGTTTGTTTCTATCCTGACTGTACTGGAATGCTATTTTGAGCTGTAAATACAAATCACCTCTACAAGATGTTTCAGGTTTAGGCAGGCTTCTATTTCGAAATCAGCAACAGAAAAATATTCTTGTGGTGCATTGAGCAGTAGATACTGAATCCTGCCAGCACAGTGACATGTGGCTACATTTTTATCCAATTACCAGTTTGAGGGTAAAATAGTATACCTTAGACACTCAGAGTATTTGCACTGCATCATGTCATCCAAGAAGTTGTGTATAATTTGTCGGTGTACGTGAGCTGAGTGACAGTGTCCTCTTACTAGTGAGGCCATCCAGAAAGATCAGCAGACATTTACTGTCAGGAAGTGTCAGGAAGTGTGTGTGTATGTGTTCTGTGTGTGTTCAAGGTCCTGAGTGTGAACATGAGCCAGTGCATGTATGAAGCCTGTGAAACGTGTGTGCATGAGTCAGATAGAGAGAGGCTGCTCAGGAGTCAGACACAGCGGACACACTATCTTCCTGCTGACAAGTGTCATCAACTCCAGCTGCTTGGGGGTCTTTAGTGTCATGTGGGGGAGAGGGGGCCACAGGCTGGATAGGAGTTCTAGTGCTGCTGGGGGGAGCTGGGGTGAAGGGGGGTTTGGTAGGTTGGCAATGAAACAGTTGATGGAGGTGACAACAGGGCCAAGCTAAGTGCAACCAGCAGACCCCCATTGGCGATCAGAGTTTCAGCACCCAGGCTTCCACCTGTCGTTTCCTCTTAAACCCCCTTCAACCCCCTCTTACTCTCCCTTAGAGAGAAGCAGAGGGAGGGGGCTGACGCTTAGGTCCAGCGACCCACTTTAAAGGCCACTGGTATGAAACCTAAAATGAGGCCCGACATAACTGTGGCATGTTTGCTTAGATTAGATCTGCATTGTCAGATGTTTTGAGGCAGCCCAACTCCCTGCGTTTACACCTCTATATATAGGCAGCGTGCAGGCTCCACCACCAGTCACAGACAGATACAATTTGTTTCATTCCCACTTTTATGGTTATCATGTGCGCCTATAAAAGTGTCACAGTGTGTACCTTGTGCATTACATCCTAACGCTGCTTAACAGTGCTGACAAAGCAGAACTAAGTAGAGGGAAGCTGTGAGCTCTCCTTGGGTGGTGTTCAGGGTTACTGATAATCACCATTTTGCTACTCTGATGAAATTAGTTGGGAATGCATGTGTTGGAAAGCTTCTTTCTTTTTCTGTTTCATTAAAGAAAGATAATTTCTGAATCATCATTCATGTTGATATCAGAGCTCATCTGAAAACACATCCTTTAAAGAAAACAGAATTAATGAAGTACAAGTTAAAGCTGCTATTCAGACCTCAGACCCTGAGATCCAGCTGCTCTCCCATAAATCTGCCCATGTCGATCAACAATGAAACGCAGCTGGCACTCGCATATCACACCCCCGCACCCCACACCAGGAGTCAGATTTACTCCAAGTGTGAAAATAAGATCTGCTACCTTCAATAAATGCCTCATAGCAGTGCGATCAGTCAGAGGCTTTCCAGCTATGTGTGGCCTCCTCTGGCTAAACCGGTCTCATTAGCAACAGGGGACCTCATATTTGCAGCACAGTTTAACACCGTTTAGATTTACACTCTGCCTGCCGGGCAGGATCAGGGCCCCAGGCCACTTGCCATTTTAAAAATGTGTTTTTATTGGTGTCATTCATTTGGTTTTAAAGACGTCACAACAAACCAGAAACCCTCAGGTAGTGATTAGGGCAAATGGCTTTTTTGATTATGAAAATAAGATGAGTACACTCGTGAGCAGTGTGCTTACTGACTTTAAACTGAGACCAGAAATAAAGACACATCCACAGCCGAAGCTAGAGACATGATTTCAGGTTAATGTAGTGTGACCAAGGGGCAACATCCGGTTTAGAAAAAGGAAGCCTATGCAGAAATTTCATCAAGAATCCCCTTGAGGTTGGCTGCAGAAAGACCAGAAGTCACATACACATCCAGCCAAAAAAATAGACTTTAACGGAATTAAAAAGCATATTTGCAGCTTGGTTCAAATAACGCTGATTTGCTATCCGCTCAAAGTGTAAGGTGGGTGAATTTTTTTCTGAATCTGTGATTTAGAAGAAATTAGGATCGTTTGATGATCCAATCAGAGAGACAGCTCAGCTCACGAGACTGAAGGGTGACTTATAGCTGTTGAAAAGAAAGCTCAAATCCTGAGCCATTACTTATGTGGCTGCGTCTGCGTATTGGCTCCATTTCACAGTATCAGGATCAGACGGGTGACGTTGTGGAGACTACGTCCATGTTTTATACAGTCTATGGCTACGTTCAGACAGTAGCCCTTAATGCTCAATTCCGATTTATTGCTCAAATCCAATTTTTGTGTTTAGCTGTTCAGATAACACCTGTAAATGTGACCTGACTGCAGACTGTGATGTGAACAGCTCACGCTTCAGAAGTGACACGCATGCTCAGTTTAACATTAATGGCATCACGCACAGCACCGTGTCAAAAAGAGCAACAAACACAGAGCAAAACTGTGCTTCACAATGCTGGAAAGTTTGTTTCCATAACGCAAAACCTGATGTTGCAGCAGCTCACCTTGAGTGAGCTCTTATTAAAGTAATTATGGCTATATTTTATTTCTTATAAACCTTAAGGCGGACACTCTCTCCCGCTGACCCTGCTACATCTCAGAGCCGTAGTGCGCTGAACAGGTGAACAAAGAGGCAAAAACTTAGTTTTGTCATCTGTTCTGATGTTTCGTAGTTTGCCTAAGGGTAGATCAGACAGGAGCAGACGGATCTCTAACTGACGCTGTCTCGTAGGAAAGTACAGCAGCGCGCAAATACGCACAGATGAGATGGACAGCAATAGATCATCGGTGTCTCTGCGTCCTGTAAACTGTTATTTTAGCCTGATTAATCCATTCAAAAAGTCGGCGCAGTGTTAATAAACTAAGTTTGTTAGATAACATAATACAAACGTACGATTCATTCACCTTCATCCTTTATTATGTGTGTAATGGAGACGCCAGTCGATGTTCCAGCGCTCTCTCACTTTTTCTCATCACTCATCCTTTTATGCATTGTTTAATCAAGCTTGTAGCTGGATAAATAACTAAAACTCTTTATCTAAAAAAAGCATACACTTTTTAATAATCATGCCTATATTAACCTCTAATTATGTTCTGTCCATGAAGTGACTTTGAAAACATTTGCCCTGAGGTAAACTGCTGCTGTAGAATGATGTCAAAGTCACATTAAATGCGACCTGGCTGTTCAGACCGCAGTCGCATTCAAGAAAATCGGACATTTATCTGATTTAGTACCACATTTGAAAGTGGCTTGAATCTGATTTGAGAAGGTCAGATTCAATGCGACTTGTGCTGTTCACACTGTCAGAAACAAATCAGATACAGGTCACATTTGAGCCAAAAAATCTGATTCAGGTCACTTATGACTGCAGTGTGAACATAGCCTATGAGTGTCACTCTAGATGTCCATTCAAGAGTGTTGAGGCATTCTGGGAATACCTCAAGCACTCTGGGACCTTGTGACAGCAACTTTCGGTCCATCAAAATTCCACGTACCTGACTGTTGTATGGTATTGGCTCTGACTTACAGGAAGCAGTGTTCCTCATTAGCTGTACCGGTGGTAATACCAAACACAGAGGTGATCAAATGTCACTTTTAGAATAAGTCAGAAGGTATTGCTTTGCCAGATAATGAAGTTATTCTTTCTTGTTATTTTGCTGTTGCCTATACTTTAAACAAAATGCATATTTATATGTTATCAATATGTGCTTGAAGGCAATATGCTGTTTTGAAGTGAGGACAATTAGTCATGGTTCCTCAGTTTCTTCACTTAACTGTATGTTTTTAATTTCTTATTTAATAATTATGCAAGAAGTACTTAGTTTGCAAACTCTTTATTTTGGTTTATAGCCCATTTTTTATTCATTTTAGAAGAAATATTGCTCCCAGTCTTGTTTATGAAGCCAAATTTTATTTAGTCTTAAGGCTTTTGAAAAACAGAAGCACACCAGAAACCTGCATAATTTATACAATATTATGCGCAGGCTAACAGAGACATATGGCTTTGGATTCAAGAGCTAGAGATTTCCGGGCTAACACCAGCAGTTATCTCCAATGAGGACTCTGTGATGAGCACAGGCACGCAGCACTGGCCAGGTGGCTCTTTGGAAGATAGAGCCAAAAGATGAAACCACCTCAGTGTCAGCATTTTAATTTGATCTGCCATGTGCACATATGTCTTTTAAGTCTGTGGGGAGTCTCTTATCCATTGATGTTCCTCGCCAACGGCCTGCAGTCGTACAGGTTAGCACTGCAGGCTAATCTGTAGTGAGTTGGGCCCAAAAGCCTGAGCCAAGTTGATGGCAGGATGAGTGATCCCCTCTCCTCTGATCCCCGGCCCTTGGATGCCCACTGTGTGCCAACTATTCAGCTCCTTTGTAATAAGTGCCAACATGCCCAGACGGCTAGAGGAGGAGCAGAGAGACCCAAACAGGATTTCAGAAGCAGGAGTCCTCTTTTGGGCTGCAGGCACAGTCACTTCAAGACTGGCACATGAAGGGGAAGAGGGGGTTGCCAGGCACACTGGAGGAACATATGAGCCTTCAGCAGCTTCAAAAATGAGTGAGATGTGTCAGAACCTTTATAGACAGAGATGAACCAAATGAAGCTTTAGTAAGATGAGAATTAAAGTTGGCCTAAATTTATAGTTGTCATAAAACATGCTCCCTTTACTTTAATAGCAGCAAAAATATTTCAGAATTTTATTTAGCCACTCCCTGCTGCTCAAGCGTCATAATATTTAGAAAACACTGAAGCTACAGTATTCTGCTGGAGTTGACTTTTATAATTCTTTTATGCATGCACAGAGCTCTGCACTTGCAAAATAAGAAAAACATTTAATAGAAGTTGAGAGTTCATCAAGATACAACATAGCTCAGTCCGATTTCAATTATCAACCCACTACAAAGTCCAATAAGTAATCCTCTGATGTCTGTTGTCCAGTAATGTCAATATCTTTGAGACTGTTGTTAAAAAGACAGGTCTGTTTCATTACCCTGCCAAATCAGATGTTGATTTATGTCTTTGCCTCAATATTTTCTGTCATGATCTCTGCTTAATACCACCATGCCCATCGTTATGACTAATTACATCATACGTCTAGGATGGGAATTTGCATACAGAGCTCTGCAGCACCACCCAGACTGTTGAAATGGTTTTTGATTGCAGTGCTGCAATGGCATATTTAACAATATTATTGAAGTAGCTGTATTGTGATTTTATAACATTGTGAGCCCAGTATAGCATATTGTATTGTGAGTCATCCAGTGATTCCCACCTTTAGTAAGCATTCATTTTTTGAATTGCACATACTTACAGGATTGGTCAAGAGAAAGATCATATTGCAGTAATAAAAACCATTTAACATGGTGTTGTATTAGTTTGTTATGGTTTCTCTTTGCTTCTATTTTTTGACCACAAACAACAAACTGGACAAAAAAAACTATGATTTAGAGGACTTAGAATAAGTGCAACAATTCTATGAGTAACTAGAGTGCAGACCTCCGCTAAGCATATTGGGATTGTCACGCAACACTTTAGTCCTACTTTAATGTTATACTTCCTTTCAGCAGACTGTCTGCTACAATTTGGTGTCAATTGCAGGTTTATACGATAATTTGTTTCCTGACAGTGTTGAAAATTATGATGACCCAGTACATATTTCATATTCTGGATCATAGTATCCAGAATATTGCCAGGATGTGGATCGTACTTTTATATCTGTCAGAAATTATCGTGACCTTGTCTTGTATTGTTTTGCAAAGCAATTTGATTCCGATCGTGGAGTAACATACACATATGGTAAAAAAGTCCCTATCTCACTACTAGTGCTGCACGATTTGGGGAAAAGGTGTGATTTGCGATTAGGTGGACAATATTGCGATTGCGATTGTGCTTGCGATTTAATATAAAAAAGTTGTGTCATGATGAGTCTACAGACTTGCTTGGTTATCATGGAGAAAAATCTGAATTGCATATGCTGACATTGCGATTACGATTGTGATATCCTCTTTTGCGATTACATAATTGCATGTGTTGACATTGCGATTGCAATTGCGATTACGATAATCGTGCAGCCCTACTCACAACAATAAAGAATCCCTTAAAAAGTCCTGGATCCAGGAGGTGATCCAGATCACCTACAAAATTTAATCACTCCTTCCTTATCCCATTACAAACAAACAAACAAACAAACAAACAAACAAACAAACAAACAAACAAACAGACAACTCTCCCAAAAACACAACCTCCTTGGCTGAGGTATTAAATAATATACTGGCAAACATTTAAGACGGAATCTTTTGGTGTATGTTAACCGAAAGGACACAGAGCTTTTCTTTCCTCAGCAGACATCCAGTAATAATCTGCAGCGCTACAAACTGAACATTTGCAGTGAGTCATAGCCATGAAACTCAGCATCTCATGTATCCATTCAGTGTCAGAACAATTCCACCATTAGAGCCTTGTGAAGAGCCCTCGAGAGCGCTGCGCTGACGATGGAGTTCTCGCTCCTCCTTTCTCCTCCACTCAGCAGCCTGCCCACATTAACTCTCCAGCCCATTCAGCTGTGATTAGAAAAGCCTCTTGGCTTCCAGAGTTTGCAATCATTTGACCATAATGAATTCCAATCACTCCCTCCTCCGACCCTCTGCTCCCACTTGTGCTTGACAAGTTATAAGGAGGAGAGAGCAGAATGGAGAGACAAAGAGCAGAGACAGTCATAGAGAGACGAGTGCTAAGCCAGAGAATAATACACCGAGAATTAAGCCTGAAAAAAGGCTGGGGCTGAACGTAGAGGAAAAGGCACGGCAATCACAGCCTCACAAAGAGAATACCTAGGTATACAAAGGATAGCAGTGTGATAAACGTGATCAATAAATGGCAGTGTAAATCATGAAAATAGAATTTTACAACACAATCATATCCAGCAGTTTGATTTGTAGAAGATGATAGAGAAAACACATTCCCCAACTGCGCTAGTACTAATGATACCATACTGTACTGCAAATGTGCCAGACTCAGCTATTAGGGATGGGAGAAAAAATTGTTATATGTCTGGATTTTTTGTTTGGCAATTTCAAAATTGTGATTCTTCGTCGTTTTTTTCAAATTCAAATTCTTTATTTCACTCTTTGTTTATAAACTGGATTGGAAAAAAAGTTACCACTTTTCTCCAGCAGAGGGTCAAATGTTTTTGACTCACATGATGTGAATTATATATGGAAAAATATGGCTCCTGATATAGTCTGTAGACATTATCATTACCATTTAATTTTTTACATGGTCTGGTGTTAGAAAGCACACAAAAAATTGCAAAAAATATCAGAGAACTGCAATGTTAATCAAATTGGCACCCCAAAAATCATAAAAGAATGGAATTGTAAGAACAACATATCTTTCCAGCCCTATCAGCTATACTATGCTATGCTATGCTGTGCGAGGCTATGCTATGCTATGCTCTGCTATTTATGGAACAATGGCTCATCCTGAGATTGTGAAGATATGTCCAACTAATCTGTTTTGGAAGGCCGTTTTGGTTTGGAATATCTATAAATGCATGAATTAGCTGAAGTGTGTATCTAAAACTTCCCTTTTTGGCAACTTTATGAGCTTTTTCTTTAGTATAGCAAAACACGCTTAAAGCAGCAGTTCAACCTTGTCACTATAACGGCGCGTCACATAAATTTCTGCCTATGTCCCTAAAGGATCACCATTCATTAATTAAATAACCAAGTCAACCTATTCTTCTTTTGCACGTCTTCATAAAGATGTCCAAACTTCTGTCCTGTGTATCACTTCTAAGGGTTGACAGTCCTTGGTGTAATAGTCCTCATAAAACAGGCAGTGTAAAAGTGCTTCAGTCTGCTGGTTGCTCTCTACAGCTCCTTCATCTCTGTGTCACAGTGATGATGCTGACAGTGCTATGGTGATGACCTTTCCTCATCGCCATGCCAACATGCCCAGGTCCCTCTGGCCAGCAGTGTCCCTGTCACCTATAATCAGCACCACCGTCTGGCCACCAAGCTGCCTCCCGAGTAAGACCAGCCGAGACACAAAGGCGAGTCAGAGTCGATTAGAATATGCTGCCAGGCTGTGAAAACCCCTTCATTTATAAGATTATTGTTTAAGCTAATGAAGATTAGGCATGTAATGAAATTCACACTTTGATATGATTTCATCTGTGCATTGTATTAGCCTGAATTTGATGTATGAAGCCAATTTACAAGCTGCTAACAGCAGAAATGTGAAATAGAGAATGAGGCACTTAGATGGGACCAGAAGTTACCAGAAGAATTCTGTTTTTTTTATGCTTTTGAGAAACCATTTCATCCTGCATTCATCTTTTAGTTATTATTATGTCACAATTCTCACATATCAGACTTTTACATTTCTATTGAAGCTTTTACTACATCTGTATGTCTTCATTCAACTGAGCTTCAATCTATTTTGTTACCTATAGGTGGTATAATTTGTCAGAAGATTGAATGTTTTTTACTGTTATTGTATCAAAGTGCTGAGATGACCCTCTCTTCTCTCCTGATGTATAACTACAATAGATTGAGTAGATGCACATTATATGTTAGCAAAAGTGAGGGCGACAGTGAGAGGACATGAGTGCACTATCTATAGCCTGTTCCATGCAATGGGAAAATGGTGTTAATACCACAGAGAGCTGTGAAAACGTCAGTGACTGACAAGAGTCTGAGCCAAGCACCCACTTATACAGTGACACCGAACCAGGTTCACTGTGGCTGGAGATTCAAGAGGTATTGAGTCATCTATACGGCTGCCTCATCTCTCACGAGAGGGTGACTGACATCTGAGTTTCTGTGTCTGTGTGTGTGTGTGTGTATGTGTGCGCCTGTGAGAAGTCTGACCGGGGCTGACAGTCCAACCCACATCCTCAGGGGCTGCTTTTGTTGGTGACAACTTTTGACACATAAACACAGACCCACACATAGAACGCATTCGTTTGCACATGCAGAAAAGTTTGTATTGAGCTGCACAGACAGGTCTGGAGTCAGCAGGAGTACGTGAGGTCAGTATCAGCAGTGTTAACATGATCCATGCTTGAGTGATTCATCAACAGTTATTTAGCATTAAAAAATGTGCCAGATCTACTCTGCCAATGCCAAACAGCTTATACTGAAACTCAAACAGATTTCTGTCTATTTATGTATTAAATGCGCACAAACAAAACAGGTATCCTGTAATCAAAAGGATCATTACATTGTTTTAATTTCACCCGCTCAGGGACTTTTTACCAGCATGCTATGATAAAATCTCCCTTGTTTGTTGTGCAGCACATGATAAGATGTGTGAAACTGAAAACATGCTGTATTCTTTGCTTTATAGTTTATCAGCCTTGTGTTTGTGGTTATTGTGTTGGAGGAGGGTGCTTTATTTGTTTTCCAGGTTTGATAGTTCTGGTCTGCTTTGTTCCTTTTTACATTACATTTACCCTACAGGGAAATATTTGAGCAAGATGATAAGATGATAAAATGTGGTTTAAAAATAGTCCAGGATGTTGAATGGTTCTTTGAGCTGTGTTGCTGTGTGATCGACGTCTCTCAAAGTGTTATATATTAAGTATAGCTAGAAACAACAGATGGCAAAAAGCAGCTTGGGAGAAAGACAGAAAGAGATAGTGAGATTGATCTGAGTAAATGTGTGAGCCAATGATCTATGGCTTTCTCTCTAATGATGTATGTACTTCATATCTTCTGTGTATAAACATTCTGTAATTAGGAAGATTGTCTGATAATGGATGAGTAACAAACAAAGCGCAGGCACTTGAGAGATTTCTGTTTGTGAGTGTGATTGTCTTGTATGTTGGGTGCATGTGGTCTGTGTGTGTGTGTGTGTGTGTGTGTGTGTGTGTGTGTGTGTGTGTGTGTGTGTGTGTCTGAGTGAATCATTGGTTGCTTGGCAGCAGCTGTGCTAGGTTCATTACCCTCCTAACGACAGGCTGATGGAGGTGCCTTAAGAGGCTCTCCTTTCTCTCACTCTCCTTCTGTTTCTTTTTCCTGCTTTCATCTCACAGACACATCTCCTGCTGATTGCCATCTCTCAGTGACTTCACTATACCAATATTGAGAGAGAAAAAGGAGCAAGGCCTTCGATACTATATTCAGCCTCACTCTAGTTCCTCCTGCATTATTCTAGTCTGGTAATGAATGGTATTGCTGTGAGGTAAATTATATATTTTGCAGGGTTGTTTTATTACTTTGGATCGTTTCCTCCAGTGATCAAATCCATACAAGATAATGCTGTGTTGTAGTCACTCACCTATACTCAGGGTAAACAATGATGCTCTAGAAAGTGAGGAATGATGAATGCTAACTCTTAGCATAGGCACAATTTTACAATGGAGTAGGAATAATTGAATAAATGTGGCAACATGTAGAATGCATTGAGCTGAAGGACCTCATCCATAAACATGAGTCACAGAGATTTTCAATGGAACTGCTGTTTTATAATATAAGACAACAACACCCACAATCCCTGGCTGCATCATGACGTCGTCTAACCACATCTTTTGTTGTTTAGATTGACAGACCCTGGAGGTAAAATTAAAATACAGTGTGTTTAAGCCGTAAACGAGTGTGTACACACAGACCAAAGGAAATGTGTGCAGACAAAGCTTGCAAATGCATATCCACATTCGGCACATGCACTTTAACACACACTCTCTTTTGGATATGCAGTCACACAAAGTGCGTCAATATCCATGTCAAAATCCAATTCAAACCGAGAGCTCTGTCTGTTTTTGTGTTTCTGTCATTTACATGAAAAGAAGTGGTGCAGGAACAAACAGGCCTAGCAAAGCACCCCGCTCTGCTTCCCACAGATAACATTCACTTATTAATTTGTTCCCGTCATAACACAGCCAGATTGTACATTTAAAGCCCGTGTCAGCTGATGGCAGTTGCTTCTATTCATTTCCCAGAGAACTGAGGGGGCTGAAATGCCCACCGCTTGGAGAATTCAGCAGAGAATTTAACCGTGATGGTCGCGGAGAAAAGAAAAATGAGGAAAACCACACATTTTCCTTGGTGTGCACGGAGACCTTTTTATTTCTAATTAGCCATCTGGCCTGTGTTGTTCAGTCTGCAGTGTCGAATGGTTTATAATAGGTGTGAAGACATGTTTAAAAGATGGCAGACGTTTTGTGTTTTTTGAGCCTTTTTTGAGTTTTAGGATATTTTAATCAACTTGTATAAAGCATATGAATGTCTTGGAAATCAGCATTAAAGTGAATTGTGTCACAGTAAAAGACAGGCAAACAGTACAGATGGACACAGAGGTGTTCGGTTCTGTCTTGTCCAAAGTGAAACTGAAGTGTGTGACACTCAGTAATCATGCCAACCCAAGCGCAACACTTTTGGGCACTAGATTAGAGCTGTGTGGGCACAATAAACACATCTTTTGTACATGTTGGCAAAACAAAAGTCATGACTAATCCAAGCTGTGATGACTTTATGTCCAAAGTTGAAACCAGTGAACCAGATCCAATGTGTATATGACTGTTGTTTCCAAGTGAAAGCGGTTGTATGCCTCTGTGACTTATGTGCTCTTATGTGCCCCCCTTGCATTGATATTGACGCCAAAGGCATAATATTTCTGGAGCTGCTTGTAATGATGTTTCGTTGGAGGCCTTCTGGCTCTGCTCCATTTGTTTCAGCCCATTTTGCTCTCACATGAACCCACGCTCACACACACGAACACAATGCATTGTCTTTGTAACCGTTCAGCCGCACTCATCTGTGTGATATCCTGTCCTCCCCTCCCTCGCTTTTGCTATCTTTCTCTGCCTTCTCTCATTCCATTAGTAAGGGATTTTCAAGGCCCTGGCAACACAAAAGCCCATTTTCTCCATTTTCCCCCAGCGGCCTCATCATCAGGATTCAGCCTGGGAGCCCCAAGCTAATGTTTTTAATTCAATCCCAGCAATCCATATCTAAGCACCCATTCCTTTCCCCGTCCTACTCTTCTTAGACGGGTAGAGGGAGACTTCAGAAATGGCATATATGCATTTTGATGTATATGTTTTTATGCGTGTTTGGATGTGGGACCCTTCTTTAACCTTGAGGCTCACATCTGGCAAACCTTGATAAGAGCAGTCAAATGTCATGCTGCATCCCCTGGAAATGAAGAATAAAACCTGCACATAAAGTATGCACTCAAAGTTTTCCCTGCAAACACACTTTCAGCCACAATACTTTGATGTTTTATGAAAAATGTTTGGAAGAACTACTACAGCAAAGCAGAGGGATCATGATCAGTGGTGAGAAAGAGTGGGCAAAGGGGCCAAAGCACAGATTTCTGTTAGCTTGCCTTATGTCCTCTCGTGCCGCAGGCGAGCTGTGCCACTGACTATTTGTACACAACAAAACACAAATAGATCTGGCCTTCGCTTTATGCCTGCTGAACTAGAGAACTGTCTGGAGGAGGAAGGCGCTGAGATGGGGAGGTGTGAGCAAGGCAACAGGCAGCTGTGTGTATAAACATGGAAAAGTGTGTGTGCAGTGGGATATAATCATGCTCCAATGCCTATGGAGGGCAGTCATGTGTGCAATGTGTTTTTATGAATTAATAAAGGCGGCAGTTGAAGCGAAGCAGGGAGAGATGATGGAGGGAGGGGAGGGAAGGAGACGCGGGAGGGAAATGGAGGAATAAAAAACCAGGAGGAACAAAAAAAGGAGAGAAATGAGGAAAACAAACAAAAGGAGAACAAGAGAGACTGTTGTGCTTTAGCCCACAAATAAATATACAGGCCAGCCCTCATGGCCAGCCAAACAGAAATCCAGCCTCTACAGCAACCTGCTCTACTGTACCAAGTACATACACACACACATGCAGCACACACACACACACACACCCTGTCGCTCCAGATGACTATCATTACCCAGGTAAATACATCTGGCCTTGGGAGCCAGGCACACACTCATCACTTCTCTCTCTGGTGATGTGATTTTTCTCCCTAACCTTTTTCACGCTCCACCTCCTGCCCATTACTCTGCTCCCCCACCCTGTACGCAGACACGCATTTTGCACAAATATATGGCAGAGAGACAGATGGAGGGCGGCCATGCTGCAGAGATTCACCTGCCTCATCAAATGGGCAATTATTTCAGCACAATCATATTTAAACTGTGCTGAGGCAAAAGGTACTCGGAGGGGTCAGTGCGTTTCACTGAGTGACTGCATCCAAAAATGTTAAATAGGCACAACAACAAACCCTCTATGGGTCCTAACAGTCCAAATGGTTTTGGGTAAGTAAACAGGAGCATGTATATTTTTGGACTTTACCGTCACAGTGTTTCCTCACACAGCTGACTTTTTATCATTCTGTACAATTTTTACTGCTTTCCCCATGGTCTTTTCAGCATGTGATCTATAAAGTGTGTTTTGCAATGCCTGCACACTGCATTGCGTTCTTCATCAGTATCTTATATGCTGTTAGGCATTTTATGAGTTTTTGGACTCTATATTTTGTACAGTTTTAGCAGGGAGCCTGTTTTTATATCAAAGTATTGTCACAGTGTCTAGCACAGCGAATCAGCAGTAGGTGGATTGGATGAACCAAACAACACAGGGCAAGAGTCAGGTGCTGTGTGTAACTACAGCAGGATTTTTGATCCTATCTTTCCCCAAATCTAAAATGTTTATCTGACCCTTACCATTTATTTTTTGTGCTTAAATTGAACATTTCAAATCACAAGAACAGACAAAACAGACCTTGACCTGTGGGTCTGTATGACATGTGCAGAAAAACCCTTTGGCATCGACAACACAGGACAAGAACCTGTTGAAACAGCTTCTCTTGTACACAGACATGCACACACACCACACTTGCACTTCCTCTCTCTTTCTCTATTGTCTCTATTTCCCATACAGCTCTGTTCCTCTGTCCCCCTCTCTCTGTTTGACAGCCTCTGTCTGTCTTGCTTTCTCTCTTTCTCTCCCAGGGGTCTTCTTCACAGATCAGTCCCCTAGTTACAACATCACTCATTGATTTTAGAACTGCCACAGGCATTGATCTGAAGCAGCCATGCTTCAAGGTGCAGAAAAAGTCATTTCTGCTTGCTAGGCTGCTAATGACATGATGAAATGCACCCCGCTGCTCCTGTACACTCACACATATCCCTTCCATGAATCACGTGTGTTGTTTTTCCTAAATGTTTACAGACTGCATGAGTATATTAACCTACAGGGGTGTGACTTTTCTTTACTCTGTAGTGACTGACGCCACCAAGGCTGTGACTCATTTATTCATTCATTTGTATTCAGGATGTAAAGGGGGAATCCAATAGTCCAAGACTTACAACTGGAAATAATCCTGATACTTTATAGAATTGGCAAGGAATTTTCAGAATCGGAGTGGAGTTATCGAGTAGGTGGTGTTTGTGTTTGTGTTTTTGGGGATTTTAAAGGCCAGGAATTGTGTGAAGTAATCTGCAGCTCATTAGCAGCAATGAAATGCTGTTTACAGTTATTAGTGGGCTAAGATGTTTAATTTGTAGCTATCAGTCTGTTCTCCAAGTGTTAGCAAGGAACAGAAATAAAGCCCCAAGTACTCTGTCTTGTTTTAGAGCCAATAGGGACGTGAATACCTTCTTGTAACAGAATGGATGTGACTACAGCCTTGTTTGTCTTCATACACATTAAAGACTTTCTGGGTGTGTGAAAAAGACAAGGGAGAAAAAAATGCAACTACTTGAGAGTTGGTTATATATCATGAAAAAAATGTATTTGATTATGACTCTGGCGTCCTGATTGGTCTGAATTATCTCCAGTTACACATGTCCTCACAGGATTAGCTGAATGACCTTGTGTTATCACTCTGAGGTGAGCAGGAAACACTCACACGACTCTAAATCCATAAAGCTGAGCAGCGCAAGTTATTGAAGAGAGCTAAATTATGCATGTCAGGTTTAAATAGCCTAAATATCAGAGAAATACTGCTCTTCAGTCTGTTTATCTGCTCCATTTAGCCTACAGCTCCTCGGGGCTTCATTATAATTATTCCCATTTAGAAACGACCTCACTGCTTTACACTGAAAAAAGGTATTAGAAAGGCATTCACACTCACCCACTCAGCCGACCTCACTGTATACAACTGCTGTGTGTGCTGCAGCAATAATTGTTGAGGAACTCAATGCGTAAACGGGAAACGTTACATTCACAGAGTTTGTGTTACACTGGGATTGAAAAAATAAAGCTGTGGGGCTTCAACTCATTCGACATCAACTTGTTTATTTCAAAAGAACAGCCTTATGAAGCATTTTCCCAGGGATTTGGATAATTCCTCATTTAATCTCTAGCACCAATTCAGAAAAAGAAAAGACAAAAAAATGTAACGTAGAAATGAAAACAAAACAGCCAACACTCACTTTTGAGTGAATTGACCACAACAACAAATCATTTCTGTCACATGAGATTTGAAATGGCTTAAATACAGATCCTAGATAAAGGGCGAAGTCACGGTAAATTATGGTATGTTTTATGCTGAATGCGTGCTCTCACATCGGTCAACTCACACTGGCTGCTTGATCTGGCACATAGGACTTCAGACCACTGAAGTTAAAAACTAAGGATTTCCTGTGCTTCTGATGTCAATAATGAACCTCTCCTCATTTATAGTGGTGCAACGGATCACAAAACTCACGGATCGGATCGTTCCTCGGATCAGCAAAAAGCAAACAAATAAAAATAAATAAATAAACAAGTTTAGTCCATTTATTAAAAACTTTCATTATTAAATTAAAGTAGTGCACAAGGCATATCTTCTTTATAACATAGTTATTAATGAAAAACAATTTAAAGTGCAATATATAGGTATATCTCCTTCCTTTAAAATTTAACAATGAACCAAAAATCAACTTAAAGTGCAACAGCAACATAAAAAGGCATATCTCCTTTTAATATTGGTTGAAAGACCATTAATAAAATAGAACTCAAAGGTAAACATTAGAAGACATCTTCCTTGAAACAAGGAGAGTGAAAGAACCTGAGCTTAAATTTCACCTTTTTTTTTTTTTTTTTTTTTTTTCAAAAAGACACGCCAGATAAAAACAAACAGATATAAACAATATGGGAATGGAATGCAAAGTGAATGGCAGGTCGTCTTTGGTCTCATATTCACTCATCTTTATGTTGTTATTGCATTTCATCCTGGCAGACTACCTGCGTTTGTTTATATCTGGCATGCTGCACGCGAGGACTGATACACTAAGCGGCGAGCGCCTCGTAGCCAGCTGTGGCTCTGCAGCGGAGGTCGCGCCATTTTACGACACGATGAGAACTAGAGCCTTATTTAGCTGTGTTTTTGTGTGAAAGTAACGCGCTGAAAATTCTCTAAATAAAGCGTGAATGCAGACCGATATCAGATTTTTTCGGTGGGAGTCTGTTTATTTGTGTTTTTGGTCAAGTAAAATATGGCCCCGTCTGAGTGCAGAGGAAAAATTGGTCCAAATTAGTTAGAATGCCATTTAAGTCAATGTGTCAACTTAAACGGGATCCACTCCGTCTCAGTCTGGCAGGTCCTGGATAATACACAACCATCCTTATTTTTCCGGATGCTGGAGCTGACGCTTCAATAAACCAAAGTGAACATCAACCAGGACAGTAAGTGCACGAGTTTCAAAATAAACTGTTTGAAACCATTCGTATTTAGCCTAACTTCAACAACAAATGGGCATGATGAGCAGAGCCAATCCAGAAAGCCAAGAAGTTTGAAGTTTTACAGCCCAACATGAACGAAGAGAGGTTTACCAACGGAGTGGGAAGCACAGGGACTCCCCGGTCTTGCGACGCCAGCTGTCTGTCAGATCATGCGGCTTGCCAGACTGAACACACCGCCCGACTCCTGTCCTGGATGCGCTCATGATGTCAACTTGTTGTTGTAGTGGAGTTAAATGCAATCTTGTGTTGACACAGTTTATTTTATTATGAAAGTCAACAGGAAGTTTTAATGTGGTTTTAGTACCCCCCTTCCTGTCTGGCTCGATCAGCTTTGTGCAAATTGATGCTAATTGCTGCAGCATAATTCACAGTCTTACGTAACAGGAGGGCTCCGACCAGATCAAAAAAAACAAAGTGAAGTCTGTGTGAGTTGACTCATGAACTTGAAAAGAAACGTATCAGATCCTATGCTGTCACAGAGCAGAGACACAGCTGATGTATTTAAGCTGTTAGAGCATTCGACAACCAGATACTCCTCAAGCCAAGCAGTCAAATGAAGCAACTGAGTTACAAGAATTAAATATCTACAGAGTCTGTTGGATGTGACCTCAGCCCACCCTCAAAAATGTCAGTCATCTTTAAAGTTGTGAGCTTTGTACTGTTGCAAACAGACGGTTAAAGCTAGTGACAGTCAACTGAGGCATTTAAACAGGAGTTTTATTCTAGTTTTTATTATGCAGTTTGCACCATTTGCTGCTTGCTCACTGGAGCATCTGTGACTACATGTCTGCCTGTTGGAGCCAATCTTGATGCAACTACAGGCTCATAAGCCAAACCATCGTATGTCAATAAATCTAAATGATTTCCTGAGCTGGAATATGTCCATGTGAAGATGCAGATGTGTGTATCACGAAACCACGTATGACATCCAGCCTGGTGTTGTGGATTGTGTCTTGCAGATAATGAGAAAGTGGATCCAAAATCTAAAGTAGAGTGTTTTGGTATTGATGAGCACATTGGCAGGGATGTCTGCTTGTGGGGGGTGAATAAGACTCTTCTCTGCCCACACACTGTCCAACCAATACTCTAATGACGGTTTCCCTAGAAACCACAGAAAAAGGAACATGTGACAGACACAGACACACACACACACACACACATGTAACAGACGCAAACACAGTCCTCCTCAAGATTGTAATCTTTAGGGATGTGTCCTAGAGTGTCAGAGTAGGCAATACAGAAGCCCACTAGAGGGTTGATGAGAATGAGTGAAAGGGAGGAGAGCAGAGTGGTGGAGGGGTGGGGATTGAATTATGCATGCCAGCAGCCTCGGCCTGGCCCTCTCTGATGGATTCATTATGGGGGCTGGCCAGGTAATATAAGGACTGTCAAGGAAAACGCAAGCATAACACTGAAAATAGTACCAATGAAAAGTGTGTGTGTGCATGTGTGTATGCTCCACTTGCTCTTGCCCTGGAGCAGCAGTAGAGAGGTGACCCTGCCATGGTAATAATGTGCTGAGGATTACAATTTGATTGAACCAAGCCACAAGGGTTGTTTCCTTTCCGCTTTAATGACAGCTTGTTGCTGCTGGGACTCCTACCTCGGCCCACTTGACACACACATAAACACCACCTCCTTCTCTGTCTCTCTCTTTCCTGCTCTTTTTTTCCTGCAGTCACTGGCGGCTGAAGAGATGCAGAAGAGTGTGAGAGGAGATGGTTATGAGAGATTAGAGAGGAGACGGGAAGAGATGAGACAGGTGTGTGAGATGTTTGTAGCTTGAGGACACATTTAGAGAGAAAAAGATCAGCTTGGTGGGCGACTGAGAAACTGATCGTGGAGACGGAGAGAGAGCATTAGAGAGAGAAGTTTGAAAGTGGTTGTCTGGGCAGATAAGTGTCAGGAGAGCACGGCTGACATCCGAGGTACCTGCTGCTTTCCTTGTCTGCCTGTCTGAATGCATTGATTCTCCGCTCCACTGAGCCAACAGCAGCTGACTGAGTTCCTGTTTTGCAGGAGAGATTTTTTTTCCACACTGCAGTTAAAATTGTCCAAATGATGATACAAAAACAATACTTTGTGTCTCTCACTTTGGTCTCCTAAAGTGCTGTTAAAAAAGTAAAAACAATCACTTGGTTGTGTGAAAAAGCCATCTCCTTTTTTTATCCTGCAAAGAACAATCACAGAGCTTTTTATCTCACTCACACAGCCCCAAACGCTCTGTCTTGTCACTGCTAACTACCTGCTGTTGTAGCAAATGCATGTAATTAATTAGACAAATGTGATACTGTCGTCAAGGATAATTGTTTGTCAACGCATCAGGAAGCGGAGCATAAGCCAGGCAGCCAATTAGACAATCATACAGACAGACAAACTGTCAATCAGCCAATTAGACAGCCAATCAGTCAGTCAGTGAGCACGGCACTGCTGCTGATGAGAGGTGTGCTCAGGTCTGTCAGAGTCACTGTCAGAACTGTTTTTCCAAACAAAATCAAACCCTTATATCTTGTCACATTTAAGGCTGTCATATTCATTAAGTTCCTTGAATGAATAAAGTAAGGGATCATATGCACTCACCAGCCACTTTATTAGGCACACCTGTCATTAACTGCTCGTTAACACAAATTTCTAATCAGCCAATCACATGGCAGCAGCTCAATGCATTTAGGCATTAGACGTTTTTAGACGTGGTCAAGACCATCTGCTGCAGTTCAAACCAAACATCAGAATAGGGAAGAAAGGTGATTTAAGTGACTTTGAACGTAGCATGGTTGTTGGTGCCAGACCGGCTGGACTGAGTATTTCAGAAACTGCTGATCTACTGGGATTTTCACGCACAACCATCTCTAGGGTTTACAGAGAATGGTCCCAAAAAGAGAAAATATCCAGTGAGCGGCAGTTCTGTGGGCCAAAATGTCTTGTTGATGCCAGAGGTCAGAAGAGAATGAACCGACTGGTTGGAGCTGATAGAAAGGCAACAGTAACTCAACCACTGGTTACAACCAAGGTCTGCAGAAGAGCATCTCTGAACGCACAACACGTCCAACCTTGAGGCAGATGGGCTACAGCAGCAGAAGACCACACCGGGTGACCCTCCTGTCAGCTGAGAACAGGAAACTGAGGCTACAATTCACACAGGCTCACCAAAACTGGACAATAGAAGATTGGAAAAACGTTACTCTGATGAGTCTGGATTTCTGCTCCACATTCAGATGGTAGGGTCAGAATTTGGCATCAACAACATAAAAGCATGGATCCATCCTGCCTCGTATCAACGGTTCAGGCTGGTGGTGGTGGTGTAATGGTGTGAGGGACATTTTCTTGGCACGCTTTGGGACCCTTAGTACCAATTGAGCGTGGTGTAAACGCCACAGCCTACCTGAGTATTGCTGCTGACCATGTCCATCCCTTTACGAGTACCGTGTACCCATCTTCTGATGGCTACTTCCAGCAGGATAACGCTCCATGTCACAAAGCTGGAATCATCTCAGACTGGTTTCCTGAACATGACAATGAGTTCACTGTACTCAAATGGCCTCCACAGTCCCCAGATCTCAATCCAATAGAGCACCTTTGGGATGTGGAGGAACAGGAGATTCTCATCTTGGATGTGCATCCAACAAATCTGCAGCAACTGCGTGATGCTATCATGTCAATGTGGACCAAACTCTCTGAGGAATGTTTCCAGTACCTTGTTGAATCTATGCCACAAAGGATTAAGGCAGTTCTGAAAGCAAAAAGGGGGTCCAACCTGGTACTAGCAAGGTGTACCTAATAAAGTGGCCGGTAAGTGTATTTTTAGCAGATAGTGAAACAACTATGCCTCTAGCCATGGTAAATTTGCAAGTTAGTTTCAACCATGCCTCAAGTTTACTTAAATGTTCATAAAGTAAACGTCTCCACAAAGCAAGCAGCTCAGCTTTCTTTGTGTGACACATGTGGATTGCATATACAAACACAAATCTCGACTTTCAAACAAAGGCTGATAACCTTTACTTTGAAAGGATCTGTTAAAAGCAAACAAGCTCACATTTTAACCAACAAACTACTCTCCATCATTGTGTTATTGTACATAAACAACTGTACTGCTTGCTTTGTGCATTTCTTTTCAGTTTATTTTTCAAGTAATTTGCAATTTTATAATTACCGCACTCAACAGCACTCACATGAAATCATTCAAACTTACTTAAAGCAGCATCAAAAATCAGTTTCAGTGGCACTGGTGGCAACTTGAGCACTTGCCAGTAGCCTGGATAACAACGTATTATTCAGTGAGCCTGCTCTTTGTCTTAAAGGGTTTTTTTTGGTCTCCATTGATCCAAATCTACAGTTAGAGGTCATGCCACCATTTTCCAGCCCAATAAAATTAAAACAAGGCTCAATTCTTCCCCCAAATCCCTCTTTAATGTCCTTAATCTTCTTTGTTACACAAACTGTCTGCAGTGTTTTTCAAATTTTCACGTGTTGACTCATTCACTGGAAATAAGCTTTAATCCTTCTCTTGTGGCAGGGTTTTTCCGAAATACTCAGAGAAATAAGAACTTAAGAGTACGGAGAGGGAGCAGAGTACTTCATAAACACTTGTCATAAAAAGAACCAAATCAACACCAGCAGTTTTTTCTATTTGTCATGAAATCCCCGATCTCCATTTCTTTTAATTAAGTGAAGAGATTAAAGCTATGTGTTCATTTTAAATGGGCAAGTTGTAGTAATACAAGTTCCATTATGAAAACAGGCCGCGCATGGTGCCAAATCTTTGTTGTGGTGACCCTGGTTTTTCTGTGAAACCATAAATCCCTGAAGAGATCCTTCTCAATTAAATCCCTCAAAATGTTGAGGTGGTTGAATTTACGTTATTTCAGACTGCAGCAACAAGAAGAGGGGTTGAAGGGGATTAACATCATTACGGCTAATGTTGTGTTCTGAAAATGATTAATCTTTTATAAGTAAATGTCCTACCTGCAGTGCTTTTTGTGGGTTACCAGTCAGAGAATGAAAACAGAAAATGTGTGAAGATACAGACATGGAAGGAACAACAAGAAATATCAAACAAAAGAGAGCTGGAGTCTGGCACAGGAGGAGGGGAGAGTAAAACAACAACAACAGAAAAATGAATGCATAAAGACTGCCAAGCAGCAGTGGAGAGAACTGACACCCATGATTGGGTCCAAACCAAGAGGCAAATAAAAGAAGCCCCCTAAGCCCTTGTAATCAGTAGAGGAACAGACAAGGCCGGGCTGGTTTTTCCTCCTTAAGCCCTGGTGGAGTTTGGGGTCCAATACTAGTCTTTCAGCAGGCCCTGCCAAATGGCAGCACACATCAAAGTCTTTAGCTGTTAGCCTCCTTGCCTACTCACGTCAATGTCCCAGGGATTAGCATTAGCATAATTGAGGTTTATGTACAGATGCTTAGTGCAAGGGCTTGATGGATCACTGTTCTGGAATGGGAATGTGTTGTGTAATGTGGATTTTGCATCCATTCTACTTAAGACTGTGAACACCACCCCCGTAGCCCATTACACCGTGTAGAGTGTTTGTGTGTGTGTGTGTGTGTGTGTGTGTGTCCGTGCGCAAGTACATGGACAACAACAGCCACACTGATCTCATCCACCCCCCCCACCCCACCACCCCCAGCCCCCAACACACACACACACACACACACACACACACACACACACACACACACACACACACACACACACACACATATACTGTCTATAGTTAGATTCTGAGAAAGCAGAAATGGACAAGCCTGGAGTAAGCGGGGTGTGAGTGGTGGAAATACGAACACATACACTTAACAGCCATGGGAGCAAATCTGTACTTACTTTATAGCTTTAACACCTAAACTTCTCATATCTGTACAGAACACACTTTCAACTAATTTCACGTTTGTGCTCAAGAGAAAAACAGCTTTGAAAACAACACAGGCTAGTTGTTTCAGAGATAAACAGTGGTTTGGTTTCTTTTTACTTTGAAAGGATTGGCCTGAAACTTTTTTTTGTCATTCAACAAGGCAGTTTCGGGAATATATTATTTGTATTTAGGTTAAAGGTTAAAGGATTTTTATTTATTTATTTATTTTTTTACAAATGATGATAATAAAAATAATAATCTCACATTCCTAAAACAGTTTACTTTTACAAAAAGTGTTAATCAGCCAATTAGAAAAGTGTCAAAATACATATTCTGTTGCTAATTCTTCCAACGATCACCCCTGCACCTAAAAGTACCCATGCACCACCACACCATTTTTTTCCATCTGTATCCATCACAGGGCAAGTTATTGACTTCTCAGCCGACCAACCACTGCAGTGACCCTGCTGAATCTTTGTTTCTGGCCCATGAGACACAGGGTAATGGAGCTGCACTTTCCTATATTGAGGCACTGTAAAGCCCCCAGCTGATGTCTTTATTTAGTAGAGGAGGGAGAAAATGAGTGTGTGAGAGGCGTGTACATGGGTTTATGGATAAATGTTTGCATCTGTTTGGATGTGAGCATCTGTTCGAATTTGGTTACTGATTGTCATAATTCCTCCACACAATGGGGATTATCTTTTACAGCTAGTTTTCATGTTTCTCTGCATCGACCAGATGTTAGTATCACCAGGGAACTTCCACTTTTATGTCAAACAATAAAGTTTTGACTATCATTGTCACAGTGCTCTCATATCAGTTCATATTTAAAGTCAGTGGAGTGCTGTTGAATAAACAGTGTTGACCCACGGCTTTGGTTTGCATGTCAGTGCTCATTTCCTGGTGTATTTTGTGGTATATAAGGAGGGAGGCTGCAGGTTGTGCAAATGTGCTGGTGGCTGTCTGTTATCCATTTGCATGTATTTAGGGAAGTTTCTGTGAAGGTTCTCACTGGACTGTTCAATGATTGTTGACTTGAAAGTCAAACATCAAAAATTGATAAGGCTTTTTCCCCTTTATTTTAAAGGGAAACCAGATAAACTAGTAGTGGCACAACCAGGCACAACATCTGACAACAATATGCCAGCTGAATCAAAATCACTGGAAGGTGCAAGGATGGAGAGCTCATGTTTGAGAACGCTGACAGCCAATCACTTTGGTTTGACGTCCACTGATCATGTCATCAGGTTTTTTCTTCTGTATCTGTTGTTCCTTTCCTATTTTTTGCAGTCACTGATGTTCTGCATTTCCTGCAGACTGGAGTGTCCACAAACATCCCGTTTCTTTTTACCAAATTCAAAAATCTCCCAAACTAAACTTGCAAGGAAACTTTTTGGGGGTTTGGGTTGAGTGCCATTATCTCATTTGTTATCTCTAACAACATGGCTTGCGCTTTAGTAGAAGCTACACACTGCGTCTAGGTTAGCAGGATAGCTAACAACAATCATTCGATTCAATTTAATTAGGTACCTTTTCTTAATACCTGTTATCAGCCCTACTATGATACATTCAATGATACAGTTGGTGTGTTTGTTGGAGTTTATAGCTGGTTACACGTTAACATTTTATCTAGATGATTCTTTTACCTCAACAGTGTGCACTAGACATGCACTGGTGCTGATTTCCTTAATTTTGGGGGATCTGTGATACCTCCAGGAAGGTCTGACAGCCAGCCATTGTTGCTTTTTGCTTTGAGACCTCAAATTCAGGACACTTTATTTGTTGTTTAAGTTAAAACATAAAGGTTTTTTTGTTTACAGATGTTTTTCAATGATTTCTAATAAAATAAGATTGGAACATTGAAGGTATATGGTGTCAGTTATAAGAAGCTGACACTGTAGAGGCAGCACACAGAGGGTTTTCAGATTCATATGCAGTGTGAGTGAACAGCTGTCGAAGAAAAACAAAAGACTCTTGCACTAAAAGATTCTCTGGTGTTGGTGGGGACCACCCAAGCCCTAAATGATGAGTGTTTATTGGCCTTTGATTCATCATGTGGCAAAAAAACATGACTCCAAATGGAAGCTAATGTCTCTCTGTGTGTACTGTATGTAAGCGTTGATTTTCTCACACTTAGCAATAACAAGCTGATAAAACAGTGTTCTGTGGTTCAGTGGTTTTCTCCCTCCAATGACTGAAACTTGATCAATATGCCTTAAATGGCGGGGCTCATTCAGTATCAAGTACTTTAGTCAGGTGTGAAGAATTACAGCTCTGAACTGTTCCCTCAAGATCTGCAGGTGGATGCAGACAAGAAGTCTTACTCACCAGCAGTTCAGTGTAGATGTAGTCGTCCAACTGAATGATGATGTCAGTGTTGTTGTGTTTAGTCAAGATGTCAGGTTGCAGACAGGTTGCAGGAATATAAGACATAAAAAGTGCCTAAGTGGTATTTGCATACCTTTCTCTTACATTTAGGGAAAAAGATATACGTATGCATTCTTGTCATGTCATCATGCAACCAAGGTAATCCATGAATCATCCACTGCAAAGTCAGAGTGGGAGAGAGTGAAACACCAGAGAAGAAGGGTGGAACTGAAGATCAATGTGTTTTGCCTGAACAGGGATCGAGCGTGGGAAGTTTAGAAAAACTTCTCCTGGGCCTCAAAGCCATTTTGTGTGTGTGTGTGTGTGTGTGTGTGTGTGTGTGTGTGTGTGTGTGTGTGTGTGTGTGTGTGTGTGTGTGTGTGTGTGTGTGTGTGTGTGTGTGTACATGCACACACAGCGAGGCATTTGTCAGTCTTATCGCCTCTCTCGGCTCGGCGCTCTGTGGTGGTGCTGGTGGTTCTGGAGAGTAATTGAGTGCTTAGAGTTATAGATGAACTAATTAGTGGGCGCATTGAAAGCTCAGCTCATTAGTGGGAGGGAGAGAGCCCTGTGCTGCCATGGCTCTGAGGGCTCTCTTTCATATCCAGTCCCAGCATAGGGAAAATGCTGCTCCATACAACTTTATTAAAGAAGCTGCAGGGAGCAGAGGACGAGGGAGAGGGAATTAAAGTGGGGAGAAGATTGTGAATGCACCGAGACACTGAGAAACACTCTGTGTGTCAGAATATCAGCAGTCCACAGCCGTGTGACACAAGGCAAATATTGAAGGGATGGACCATGATTCCACCTAATGTGCAAACATTTGAACAGTCAGCACAAAACAAAGCAAAAGCAAAGTCAAACACAACATTCAAAGAAAGAAACTACCCTAAAAAGCTAATTAAAAAAAAGGTAAGTTCTTGTTATTTTGAGGCTTAAAAGATGTATGAAAAGTTGCTTTGGGTGATGTCCAGTGTTGGGCAAATTACTTTAAAAAAGTAATTAGTCATAGTCACTTGTTACCTTCCCGAAAAGTTAGTAATGGAATTACTCCTTCATAAATGTAATTAGTTACTAGGAAAAGTTAGTCTTGCGTTGCTTTTTTGAAAAACCTTCAATTTCGCGAAAGAAGGCAATTTTTGGGCAGGTTTTGCTCTGGGGCATTAGGTTCACATGTATTTTCTTGCCTTTTATGTCTATAATTTTGAAGTGGTGTCTGTGTATTTCCATTCTTAAAATTACCTTAATGTAGAGCCTGTACTCCCATCCTGTAAACGCCAGTTTTAACCCCACTGACCGCTCCGGACTCACACATATTAAACCTGCAGCTCCTGTTCTGTGTCTGGCTGAGCCTGCCAGGTCACTCCCGATTTAGAAGGAAGTCTCTGGCTTTTTAACCCTGTCTCTTGCTCCAGTCCCAACTTGTAATTTCTCTTGATTAACCCCTTATTTTTAGGTCTGGTCCTGTCATCTCTAACATTTTTCAAGTCAAAACAAGTCAGCTACTTGTGCCTTACATTCAAACCTGGAAAAGCATCCACCCCTCTCCCTCGAATTGGTTTGATCCGAAGACACTGCAGGTGAAGGAGATTCTCTCTGACTTTGGATAACAGAGACGCACACATGTGGTGGTGTAATACTTGTTGCTGAAAAGTTTACTTTAGCAACAGCTTTTTGTTAAAGACGTGTCAACATGATTGTACTCATATGTGTCTGCCTGCGTTTCCCCACATTTTATTTGTAGCTCCTCTCTTGTGCTTGGCTGAGCAAGCCAGTTCGGATAAATAGTAATGCACCTCATTTCACTGTTGGTAACTGTAACAGGGTTATAACTCTGGAAACAGCAATTCATCAGATTACGTTACTGGAAAAAGTAACAGCATTGGTAACGTTGTTGGTTCTAACACCATTATTCCCAATACTGATGATGTCTTCAAACTGCTTTTGTTCTGAGTAACAGTCTAGAAGTTGAGCAATATCTGTTTATTTTTCTCAAGCAGCAAATCAGAACTTGTCATATTGAAAGATTAAAAAAGAGACTTCATGGTCGTAATACTTACTACGTCATTTACTGTAATACTATCTTGTGTCTCTAGACCCAGTAGTGTCAGTAAGTTAAAGTTAAAGATGATTTTTGAAACAGTGGATGCACTAAGTTAACATTTTTTAAATCCTCTCTGCAGTGTTTGTCGGTGTCACAGCCTCCCCCCTGCTGTAACTGCTGAAAGGCTGCTGGATGCAAGCTGTGGAGGCAGGTGAGTCATGGTTCAGATCTTTCTCAGTAAAACACATGTAAACGGCACATAGCTGAAATAAAAGCATCACTCTCACACTGGAAAGAACAGGAAAGCGCAGATTTGCGAAAACCTTTGTTGAACAGGTTTTCTGCATTTGTTTAACTGCTTTACTTCACTTTAGCGTCATTTGAAGACTTTGGATGTGATTTTGGTTTTATAGAATATGATACATCCAGTGTAAAAGCATCAACAGAATGGCACAAACCACCCAAAGTGCTGGATTTCAACAGTTTAATGCCTCTGTCAGTTGCCATATAAAATATTTTCAGAAAACTTAAAATGTTTTGTTATGTTGTGTTTACCAAAATGATGAGTTTCATGCTGTACCCTCTTTGTGATGGACAGTTGACCATCTCCAGCACAATGGGGATCCTCTCAGGCTTTTCCATCATGTCGTTTTGATGCACGTCGTTATTTCTGGCTTTTTCATCGATTGAGAAAAGTGGCTTTTTATCTTGTCCATCAGAAAATGGAGTTAGGGCTACTCTGCTTTCAGACGGGGCTAAAGATTTATCGACTTTTCAAGTATTGACAAAACATATAGAGCAGAGGTCAATAATGGCAATCACTTTGATTGATTAAGACCACTCTCCTTATTTTAACTGTGGAAGTCTGAAGAGTGTTTCCAAATGAGTCGATCTCTTTTGTGGAGAACTTGATTTTCTTAGCATTTAAATTGAAAGTCTTCATGAATGTCGAGGTCCTAGTATTAGAAGGAAATTACTTTTATTGTCACTAATTGACCAATAAGTCTTACTAAAGATGCTGGTTTGGAAAGTATGTTGATCTTTGGCTTCACTCCCCACTCATTATTTTCCCTATGGTAGCCTTTTATAGCGTACACACAGAAAAACAATTAGCTGACCATGTTAGGCATGCTAAACTTAAATTTCTTACAAGTGGGGCAGGTTGAATACTTGTATCCTTGATAGAAAGTCAGTTTTTGATGAGCTTAACTCTTAAGACTCAGTGTCCACATATGTGGACACTACATTTCTGCCTCTCACACCCATGATACTTTATTTTCTGAAACTTTGACCTATTAGCCACATTTAGAGACACTGCCCTCATCATCTTTTGGTGAAATCACAACATTACACCCATTCCAGTGAAAAAGTATGTATTTAAGTTCAATAACACTACTAATAAACAACTAATTGAGAACTCATAACACAAATAATCAAACTTCCTGTACAAAAACCAAGTTGAGTTATTACACTTATTAGGTCTTACTAATCCCAAATAGCAAGGTGAATTAAAAATTGTACACCAGAAAAAAGCTTGGGTCCTAAGAGGTTTTATCAGTAATTTACACACTTGGGTCCAATAAGACAACATTCCTAACATATAATAACAGCAACATCTACTTTGTTTTATCATTTTATTTTTTCCAGGGAGGACCATAAAGTCCTTACAGGACAGTTACGTACAATAATATCAAAATATATCCGCTTATCTATTACACTCCCTTTTATTTACAGGTAAACAAAGTTAGAAAAACCAAACAAAGCAAAACAAAACAAAACAAAACAACAGGTGTCACACTACCTCATTTTCCATGAAATTTGACTCACAACAGTTTTCAATCATCACTCAGGATACTTAATATTCTGATACCTAAAGCCATATATTACAAATACTCAAAGCAATTCAGGCCTCCTCACTTTTATATATATTATCCATCTGGACCACATCTTCTTAAATTTTATCTACTTTGTTTTGATGTGACATTTCCAAAGGTAGACCCTGTCCTGCATTTAGGCTTGTCCCTGGTAAACTAACTCTGCAAAGCTTCACCGACCTCCCTGTCAGGATCCTTAGTGTCTCTCTTTTTCTGTCAATAAAGCCCTCAAGAGGTTTTTTGTAACAAGCAGAATGACCAAAAGTTAGGGTCAAACAAAGCTTCAAACAAACTCTCCACCTTCACCAGTCACCCATACACCTTCTATTTGAAGACTTCAGATTATTTTGCCAGGTTCTTATGATAGCAGCCAAACAGCCAGACTTAGCCAGGTTGCCTCAGAACAATCTGGCCCACAGTAGCTAATCTGCCTCTTCCAGCTTGTGTCCATCCGTGCCACAATACATCACCGATATGACTCCCCAGTGCCACAGTGGGCGGGAACCATTAAGCTGGATGGATGTGGGAGCTATGCCAGTCAGGGACTGCCATATGAGCCTCTCCTTCCTGCTTCCTCCTCCAGCTTGGTGCCCTTTAATGGGCACTTAATATGGCTGACAAATTTACAAGGCATTTAAAAATGACCCAGTCAGCCAGTCAGCAGAGGGGAGCAGAGGAGGAGAGAATGAGGAGGAGGAAGAAAGAGTGTCCAATCTCATTTTCTCCTGCCGACCGGGGCAATAAACACGCTGGATTTATATCAGAGCTGGGTTATGGGATGAGCAGGCTTTGTGTGTGTGTGTGTGTGTGTGTGTGTGTGTGTGTGTGTGTGTGTGTGTGTGTGTGTGTGTGTGTGTGTGTGTGTGTGTGTGTGTGTGTGTGTGTGTGTGTGTTAAACGTGCTCACTCTCTCTCCACAGTACAAATAATTCACCCTGAACACCTGTCAACATGAGTCACGACACCAGAGAATTCCTGCAATTGAGCACATCCAACTAATTGGTGGCAGCCTGCCAGCCCCCCCACCCGCTCTTTCTCTCTTCCTCTCTCACACACACACACAGACACACATACACACACACTCTCCTTCTCCCTTCAAACAAATATTTGTTCCATACATCTTACTCACACTCCATCTCCGTCCACCCCCTCCTCCCCCTGTTTTGTTTTTCCCCTCTCATCTTCTTTAACAAAACATTTATGGATGAATGATTTAATACTGCTTATCAAACCCATCATTGTAATCGCATCTCTAATTACGCTTAATTAAAACCATCTAATGGCTGCTGCTGAGTTGGTTTTTGAAAGCGACTCAGCCGCTCTTCTATCTCACCAGGATTCCTCCCCTGACTTAGCATTCTGTAAATTCACTCAACACCTCCGACAGCCAATCAACTGCAAATTCTCTCTCCAGCTCTTGTCAGGTCGTTAATTAAGCTCCCGAAGTGCCTAATGATTAAGATAACGCTGCAATCTAATAGTGAACAGGCTCTTTCCTCCCTCTTCTTTTTACAGCTTTCGATTATAGCACCCTCGAGGTGTTACTCAATCTTGATGAAATGCAGACAATTGACAAATCAGTTGCTTTGAGCTGAAGCTTATTACACTGCTGCATATTCATGACTTGTTTTGGGAAGAGTGGAATGATTTCTAATCAAAGTCACCGAAAAGGACGATGGGAAACCAGGGGCTCTGTTTAGGGATGGTAATCTTGCTACACCTAACCCCCTTCCCTCGTCTCAGCCAACCCCTCACCACCCCCACAGTGAAAAACATGCATCATTCATTGGATTCAGCTCACATTTGCGTGGATGCAGCTGGCAGGGGAAGATGTGTGTGTGTGCGCGTTCGGTGTGTTTTGTGAGGGCTTGCTTCAAGGGGCCTTGGACAAATGGAGGTGCCACATGGTCAGACCAGATGTTCCGGTTTCTTATGTGCACAGCTCATCAAAAACAACAACCGGTGCCACTATTGGGTCTCTGCTCTCCAGTAAGGCCAGCCAACCCATCTGCTTCCTGCCTGCCAAACCCCAGTGCATTGTGGGTGCTGGCTATTTCTGCGGTGTGTTTGCAGTTTCCAAGCAGTTTTGTTTTTTTGATCAGAGAGCGGAAGTGTCATTATCATTGTTGTCACTGACATCAGAATTAACCATTCTGCACACCTGTAGTAATCACAAAGGTGCAGTGAAGTTCAGTGAAGATGGCAGCACTATCACTGTGTGATGTAATGTTTCTGATCAGACGTTTTCTTGATCCCATGGAATCTACACCTTTGATGAAACTTGTGAATTAGATCCCAAAATGTGAGGGAAAAAGGTCCAATGACTGAGGGAGGGGTTTGTTTGTTTACTCTCTGCAGCAGATAGTAAACGTATTTCATCGGTGAGCTCAAACTGCGCCTCAGGTGACTAAACTTAAGATTTTGTTTTCTCATAAGACAAAAGAAAGACTCATGCTCCTCTGCGCCGTCTGTTCACTGTAGTAATTTTGACTTTAATCACTCTGCTATAATTTCAAACTCTACCCTCGGGGGTTGTTCTTAAGATGCTTGGATTTTAGAGGCCTATGTGTTAATTTGTGCTCAGAAGATAAGAAAACGTGTGTAAACTCTTCGCCTACATCTTTCTTTTTGTACATTATCTTTTGTGAAGTTATCTGATGGTTATTGGTGATTTTTTTGAGCCATTTAATTTTTTTGCCTGTTTTTTTTTAATAATCTCGGTTTTAATTAGGAAAAATACAGTAGAGCTTATCGCAGTGACACATTTATCTCTGTGCTGTTTAGCTCAGGTGGATCTTTATACATTTCTTGTATTATGATGAGGTTTGATTCTGCTCTGATTTCGTGGTTCGTTAAAAGTTGTTTTGCTTGTTTTTTTTTGCGTGAACCTTCTTTAACTAGAATGTAGATGCTTAATTTAGCTTTGCTTTGTTGTCAAAAGACTCTCAATGTTGCCAGTCTTAGATCCTACAGGTAGTAGTAATCTCATGTTTCACAAACTTTAGTGAAATCTATTCACACAGTAAATGATTCAGATGTTGAATGCCAGCAAAAACATTTGTTGCCACCTTGATGATTATATTATATATGATAATTTCCTACTCTTTGTGGAGGGTAAGTTAGTAAATTCACCTATGTATGGACATTTAGAAGTACAGTCAGGTGTATCCATGCATGGCTGTGAGAGATAGTTTGACCTTCACTCATCTCTGACAGAGAAAAAGCAGAGTAGCTTTTTCACTTGCTTGAGCTATTAGAGTCCTTAAAATTCTTACCTCCTCCTCAACCCTTTACCCTCTGCAGAAAAAAGAACGGATGTTACACAGACAAGAACATAAATCATACAAATATCTTCCAATAAATGTTGCACTCGGGCCTCATTTTGGCAAATTGCTGACGGCAATCCTGCCCATGCTTGCAGTTGTTCTCCTCTGTTGGTCTTCAGTTAACAGCATATCTCCTCTTTTTTGCCTCGTTCCTCCTTGTTTCATTCAGCTTATGTGTCTCATTATGAAGGCAGAGCACAGTTTGTTATTATGTGCACTGTCTTGCTATCATTAGCACTTGGCGGATGTTAGCTTCACTTGGGTAAGCCCATCCATAGCTGCATTTATTATTGTTGCCCAGTGAGCTGCAGTATTATGATGACTAATTGCCGGAGTCTAATTGTTGTTAGCCTGAGTGACTTGGTTGGATTGAAAATGCTGCAGAGGATATTTCAATCTTGTGCCTTTTAAAAGGTGGATAATGGAGGTGGAGGGTAAAGTCTACAGGCTTATGCAATGAATTAGAAGGTGGGAAGCTGAGTTTTTCTTTCCCTTGTTTTTTCAAAAGCCCCCCTGCACAAATGATACAGTAGTTAGGTTCAGTTTTACTGTTTTTTAGGGTTTGAGTCAGTGAGATTTACAGTCATGTCTGTCAAATTATTTGGGAAAATCATCTTCTGTCTCTGTTTTGGATGTTTCCAGTGTTGATAATGTGTTAGCTCAGAGATAAGACCATGAAGCTTTACTGCCAGTTCTTGCGTAGCTGAACACCTTAAACTACTATAACAAAGTATATGGTTGTGGGTGCCAGTCTATTATTTGTTTGTTCATAAGATTATTTTGGGAGACATAGAGATTTTCATGCCTTTATTGAAAAGAAGGCTGCTGATCTTTTTGGTTGATGAAATCATTAAGGTTTTGTTTCATTGTTGATTTTATAACTAATTTATGTTGTGTAATTTGTAAACTGTTGTGTTTTTCTAGTTAAGATCACTGATGGCTCTTCTATGTTATGTATCAAAAGATGAAAAAGAGAACCAGAGTTAAAACGGAACTCACTGGTTCTGTCTGCACCCACTTCTTATAAATGCCAATGCAATACAGCCACAATTAACACCTTTAGCTACAACTGTTTCTTATGTGTTGATAAGGTAAATCATGTGCCAGAGGTCGAAAAACATAAAACACTTCAGCAGTCCATTTTGTTTTGACATACGTTAATCCCGGTGTCTAACTGTCCAACTTTTCTAGGTGGAGTCTGTCTGTTCTCCCTCTGCACGTGTGAGTTCCCCTCAGGTACTCTGGCTTTTTCCTGCCGTCCGATAACATACTCGCTAGGTTAATTGGTCACCAAGAATTGCTCATAGTTGTGAGCTTTGTGTTGTCTCCAAGTGTGAGATCTATGAGAGACTGGCAACCTGTCAAACATTAGCTTGGATCGGCTCTAGCACAGCAATCCAAATACATGTGATTACAGTAATGTATTATATTTTGTTGAAAAATTAATTCCATTTAAATGTGTTTAAATTGACCAAGACGGATTGACCAAGACGGATCCTGGTATTGGTGGATTGGTGCCCCTCAAAGCTGGATCGGTATCGGTTTGAAGGGGCCCATCCATGGTGCCAATCCAGGCAACCAGCTCTATGCCAGTTTTACCGGCGGTCTTGGCTACTTGGCTTAAAATGTTACCTTTGATCTACTTTCGTTTTTTATGCTGCATTACCAGTCTACAGGATTTTCTGTACATTCTGAAGCTTTTTTAGAAATAGTTCAAATAAATATTAACTTCAGTAATTCCATCTACTAAATTTTTTGCCTTTTACCCAAAACATTACCAGCCTTATCCCACAGTAAGGCATGCAGGTTATTATTTACTGGAAACCAGAAAAGTTGGATTGGTGCATCTCCAGTAATGAGTAATTTCTTTGTATGGCATGCACAGTATGTGTCATATAGAGGTGTTTGTTTTGCACCGGTAAAATCCGGTTGATCTACAGTGGTAACTGTACAAATATAATTCTAAAGCAAGTTCTGTTAAGGTGGCGTTTTTTTATGCTCATTGGATAGAAAACTGTAATACAAAGCAATTCATTAGAAGTAGTTTGCTGTGGGGACTGAGAAAGGTAGTCTGTGTACCAGGAATGCACTGTCAAGAGTTAGCTAGCTTCATGTGCATTTCCTGCCTGCATCAGTGCTTTTCATAAAAATGTGTATCAATACCCAAATGATATTCACATAAAGACTCTGACATCGACACAATGGAAGTAAGGATAGAGTGATACAAAGCTAATGATGATTTTGTATCATGGGCCGCCTAAATTTCCACACTCCATAGCTGTATTATTCATTCTTTTTACAGGTCCTAGTTATCCACTCACACACACAATCAGCTGTCAGAAAACACAGGATAGCTGCCATTCAACTGATAAAAACTGATTATTTACTCTTTTTGCAAGCTTTTAAGCTCACATATAATCATCAATATACTTTTAACCGCTTTTAACCTCATCTGATGCAGGCACAAAAAAGTAACTCAGTGTGAAAAACAGAAGATGGCATCAATTATTCACCTCCCTCTCCGTAATAGGATTTCAATGTCTGCTGTTTGCTGTTTTTTGCATGAAGTGAATTCATTGATCCATTTTTCCTTGATAACACATTCTCTTTATTCTTTTGATATGGTGCTGCTGTCACTCCCTTCACCCACTCTCTCTGTCTTTTTCCTCTATGGCTGACAGTCCTCTTCTCTCTGTTTGTCTCTCTGCCTTTCGCTTGCTCTCTTTCCCTGCAAAGATCAGAGGGAAAAGATAAAGCAGGCATCCCCAACACTGCATCCTGTCATGCTTTCCTATTCACTTTACATCAAAAGTGTAAGTGTGCTACATGATATTACAGCTGATCTCCCACAGATTTTAGATATGCTTTTTGAATGATAAAAGCTTTGCTGGCTGGCAAACAAAGCAGCGATGAATATGTTGAAAGAAAATTCTGCTTTTAACCTTTTAATGTGTTTGGGGTTTTTATATTTGGTTTGGATACACATGGGTAAGCACAGGTTTAAGGTTTGATAAAATTGTTTTTAAATATTGATGAGAAAAGTGTGTTTGTGCACACTTTTCCAAGCCGGTGTGTAGTGCTCTGGCTTTGTCTGTAACCTCCCAGAGGCCAAAGGATGGTGTTCAACACCAGGGGAGGAAATGTTCGCCCGAGGATAGAGTCAGAGAAACAAAGAGAAAGTAAGAAAAGTTTGTTGTGTGTCTGTGTGTGTGTGTGTGTGTGGTAGATGTTTTATTGAGTATAAACATTTTGAGCACTACTGGCTCACACTGGCTTGTGTATGCCAACAGCTCACTGGTATAATTCTTTACACGAACACTTTGAAAGCACACAACAACCCATGGGTTGCTTCATGGTAACTGCCTGAAGGAGTTAGGGAACATTTTCCCCTTCCAGCGTCTCTTCACCCTGTTGACACAGTTCAACTTTAGATAGCACAATGTACAGCTTGAGAGAAGGATCATCAGGGAAAATAAAAGAAGGGTTTTCTACAACATTTCGAATGTTGTTGTGTAAATGCAAATTTGGGACTTAGTGTTTTTTACTCAAAAACAGCTGTACACCTGTGCGTCAATACCCCGTCAGATCAGATCAGAAGCTGACTAATGTGGAGATAACAAGCACCTGGTCACTGTTTTCTGCAAAGGCATTTATTGGAAAACATTTTGGATCAGAGATGATCATCAGGTGACTGATTATTTTTCCCCTTTTGCGCCTCACTTAAGGTTTCCTGTCTAAAGAAGAGATCCATAATCAATTTCAAATAATTGCAAGTGCAGAAGATGTTTTATTCCACTGTTTTATGCTTTGTTTCAATTTAGTTAAATTCATTTTAAGTATTAAAAGTGACTGTCCACTCCTCAGTCTAACCCTTGGCCTATCCCATCAGGTGAGCAACACATTTTTACTTTCTTCCTACATATATATTTTCCTGACAAAGACACAATTGATGCAAGACTTTGTGTAATTCTGAATTCTGTTCAACTTGTTGCGTTCTTGGTTGTTGACAGAGTGGTAGCCTACCATATTAAGAACTGAAGCTGATGCAGGACTACTAAAAATGCATTTCTTCCAGTGTCCACTTGAGGCAGTCTCCAAAAGCACAGGAAACTACATTCACATCTATTCAAAACTCGCTACTCTTTGAAGCACATCAAAACATTTTTATAGCCTGATCAACTAAACTGTTTTGGTCTGAATAGGTAATTTCTCTTTCTTCAGACATTGTATGTGGAGTGATTTTTTAATATAACTCTTTTTTTAAACTTAACTGTATTGGGTTTTTTTCCTTTGTTGCATACAAATACAAAAATAATTAAAAAGATAATTATATGCATCTGCTCACACATTCATGGTACGATATATAGGTATATCCACATACACACATAAATCTGCACACGTATAAACATGTATTTACATGGATACACCAATACACACACAACACAATTGTACATACACACATACATTAACTTAAAGAAAAAGTAAATAAAAAGAATTAAAAAAAAAAAATGAATGAAGGAATAAATAAATGAATAAATAAATAAAATAAACAGATAAGTTAAAAAAAAAAAAAAATATATATATATATATATATATATATATATATATATATATATATATATATATATATATATATATATATATATATAAATATGCAATAGAAATAAACAATAATAAGAGAAAAATACAAATTAGATATTCATGACATCACAAGGAGGATGTGACTTGGTTTTTTGATTTGGTTAGACTTAATTTTTTATGGGGTTGTTTTTGTTGTATTATTCTATAAATGGTTGTCATTTTGAGTGACACATATTAATCTTGCAACGCAGGGTGAACTTGATTCTTTCTAATTGTAAGTGTTTCATTACATCATTCATTAAAGCTTGATAAGCTGGAGGATTTTTTTTATCCAACTCATTATTTTTTAAGAGTTTTGTGAAATTAAGCCCACATCTGACTTTACTGACAGGTGGCACACTGCAGCCAAAGCTTCGCCTCAACTGGACCTCCAAGCTTCACTATAAGTCAGCTAAAAGTCAGGTTGAGTCAGCATTTGCAATATGATTACTACAGACCATGAGCTTTGAAAACCATGGGTGATGTCATGAAGACTATGTCCTCATAATACACAGTCTGTGATGCTGAATGGCCATGTTTTTGGGGGGCTACTTCCAGGCGTCACTGTTACTTACATTTCCCAGAGACTTCTCAAACCAAACAGTGAGCCAAGTGGAAAAATGTAGCTGAGTGTAGAATCAGAGCAAACTGAGCATAATGTCATCATTGTACTTCTTATTTTCTGTCACAAGCATTTGGTTATCAAAGCAGAAAAGAAACAATTGAGGGGGAAAAGCCTTTTACCCATTCCAGCTGAAAAACTAACTGCATGAATTCTGTCTCAGAGCCTCAGAGGACTCGTGAAGTCAGCGACCTGGAATTATTAAGCCTTAAACAGTCTGAAACTGTCCCTCTTACACTCTGTATTCAGAAATTAGCCTTCATACAAGAACATTAACATTGGTTGAGATACACTAAATGGATAAGTGTTGCCTGTGTGTGTGCTGTATGGGAATTTTAAGGTGATATGAGGATGAACAGCAGAATTTATTGCCCCCCTGGCAGAGGTTAAATACTGATATGAAAGTTTTTTTTCATCATTAATTGCTGTGAGCTTTCTTTGGAGTTTTGTTTTTGTTAACTGCGTCCAAGAGGTGATCCTACTGTTACATTTAATGTGTGTCATTGCGTTTGGATTGACTTGTTTAGTGATGACAGGAGCTGCTTCCTCTTTAAACCTAATTAGTTGTACCCAAATCCCTCCAAAAACTTGTGCATATAAGTCCTCCTCCATAAACAGGTATACAAACCTGTTATCTGTACAGCAAAGCCCTGGTGGTGCAGGCCTCAGAGGGAAGATAAGCACAATGCTATGCTATTAATCCTGGCCCTGTTTTTTTCCCTGTTGTCAAAGCTCCCATGTTTGAACAATGCTGTTGTCTTCTCTGTGTTTGCTCATTTAGGAACAAACATTTGCCCGAGCGCACTGCTGCTGCCGCAAACAAGCTCTCCTAGGAAGTGTTATTAATAGGATAATTAAGCAGATGGTAATGAGCTGGATTATGCCTAATTATGACAAGATTTGTTTTGGCATTTTGTCTTGTGAGGAGCCAGTGAAGTGGTAAAGTCTACCTTGGAGTTCATTATGCTGATGTGCGTGCACCTGAGTGCACAGGACAGGCAGCAGGGACCCAGGTGGGGAAGCGGGGGGCTAGGAGAGGCAGCGTGTGTGCCAGTACAGATAGCAGGGCAGCGGACATCCCTGCTGTCTGGCTGTCTTGCTAACTGGCTCTTTGGCAGTGAAACACGGTTAAACCCTGAGGTGCTGCCAGGCCGAGAGACCTCTTTGTGCCAAGTGCTGACCTGGCGCTGTCAGGGGGAGATTTTTTTTTAACCTGCTCATTGTTGGTTTTGTTTGGGAGCAGTTTGACCTATTGAAAATCCATGACAAGTTAAAGAGGCTCAATTTACTGCTCCCATTGAGGAAGGATGAGAGATCTGGTAAACTGTTCTGAAAATGTCTTCATGTAGTCAAAAGTAATTGATAAATATTTTACAGAACCGTTGATGTTAGAGGTTTTTAAGATATACTCTTTTTTTGTCAGAGGTAGGCTATACAGGCATATAATAACATCAAACCCTTCTCATTTTCATGCCAAGCAAGAGCTTTACTTATTTATGTGACCATTAAATGCTGCTGAGCATTTGAAGCTTTGAACTCACTGTTGATGCTGGTGTTAGTGTGCAGAAGGCATCCTGACAAGGGTGACTGTAAACACTAATCCCTAAGGGTGAGTTGAACTATACGACACCCCACTGAAGAACCAGGATGACATCTAGGTGAAAGGTTACTACGACAGAGATACACTGCTAAGCTCCAAATCATCTGTGATAAACAACTTAAATTTTAATCTCTGTGTGATGGATTTCCGTACCCTGAAATACCGGCAGTGACAGCAGGATGACAGTGCATCGTCAATCAAATTTATTAGAGCTGAGTGTCTTAATGCTTTTAAAACCGTTTCGGCTTAACAGAGCCTGCGCAGCGCGTATGAAATTGTGCCAGTGTGAAGGAAAAAGGGGTCTTAATGCATTTGCATTTACAAGCCAGACAACACTCCCTTACTCCCATCTTAAAAACACACACACACACTCACACACACACACACACACACACACACACACACACACACACACACACACACACACACACACACACACACACTGCAATGCGCACATCTTCTATTAAAGCGCTCCATTCGCTCCTGCGGCTTTCGATAAGAAAGCTAAGTCTGGGATTTAGAGCTTTAGCTTATCGTCATCTTTACGAAGCTTTCTCTGCAAAGTGCAGTAAGCATGGGCCAGCAATCTGCATAGACTTTACAGGGAATGACGGGGGAGGAGAGGAGGGAGGTGATCAGGAAGAGACGGAGGTGGATGAGGTGTTGGGGGGGAGAACAGTGACAATAAATACATTCGTCTGAAAACCCGTCTGTTCAGAAACAGGTGGATTTACATTCCTAAGAAATCAAAGCTGGCTCGGTCTGCTGCTGTGGTATTTATGCACTCATGAGCGCTCTGTGTGTGTGAGAGAGAGCGTACGTGTGTGTTAAAGAGAGCCAGGAAGAGAGAAAAAGCATTCATTCTGAATACAATACACTGTTAATTCTTCTACGCACACACACTCATGGAGAGCTAGGGCTCGGTTCTGTTACAGGGGACTTTTCATTTACTCTAGGAAAAAAAGCAGAAAGATGAGATTATGGAGAAAGCTCATTTCCTGCTAAACTTGGACTCTGGATTCCCAAATAAAATTGCTTTTATTCTTCACAACATGTGTTCCCGGAGATTAAGGCCCTGTAATCTTGCAAGGGCTTAATAAGACTCAGTATGCGGAGTGCAGGCTAAAACAGAAAATGTGGAACGAGCCTCGCTTAGCTCTGTTCTACCCAATGACTTTAATCCTGTTTATTAAATTATAAAGAACCTTAAAGGATAAAGATAAAGAATATTGAGTTGAGGATTTAAATGATTCAGGGTTATTTTTTTCCCTGCTGTCTTAGAGCGAGTTATTTGATAGCACTGGATCATGTTTTAAGATGGCAGCAGGCGAGAGCTGTGACAGACTTTGTTTTTACAAATGCAGCTCACTTCCCTCTGAGTGCAAACCTGCATTAAGTACGGACTCAGCTGGATTCTTTTTCTTGGGTATTAAAGTGTAAAGTGTTTCCCACGTGTTGGTAATCCTGAGTGTCACTGATCCCTGTGACAACTGTTAAAAGGCAAAGAATTACTCAGATGTTTTTTTCTCTTTTTAATCTTACTTCTATTTGTTTTTAAGCTTAAAAACTGATTCACTGAAAAGATCAAAAACCGACCCCCAAACAGGAAAGCATGTCCCTGGATGTGTTTACGATATCACTCCAAGATGTATGTTGAAACTGTCACAGCCAGATTTAAGCAGATTACCTATAAACTGTGAGAGTTAATGGCCAAGAGAGAGAATCTATGCAAGCTATGTGGACTTGTGAACTTGTCAGTGAGAACTTCTACTGAGCTGTTGGGCTAAGAGGATTGCAGGCCACTAATCCAAATCAAAAGACATACCATGTGAATTATTACATTCTGAGACAGATTATTTTACCCTCAGATTAAGGACCCATGCCAGCCAAATCTTCTCATGTCTTGCCTGATGAGGAGTGCAGTCTTCATGTTTGGAAAATCGTCCAGCTTCCTCTAAATGTTGTTGTTGTCGTTGGAGCTGAGGCCATAGCATTTAGAGCGATCACCATGATCCCCTTAATTTCTCTTTGATCCATCCAGAAACACTAACATACGTTCAGATTAGACAAGAACTCTACACAAACACATACACACAGCTGCTCAGACACTTTGCCCACTACTTTTTTTAGAAGTCAGGAGTAGTGATTATAGGGATTAAGACCTTGGGGGCCACTCTCTTCTGTTAGCAAACAAGAGAGTTGTCTAATACATGTGTGATGCACCTTTTAAGATGTATCTGACAGAAAACAAAGTCATAGCACATCAAGATAGATTAACAGAACTCACTGCATTTCTGGATGCGTTCATTGAGCTGGATAAACACTTAATCATGGCTTAATCAATGGCAGCAGAACTTTTGATAAGCATTAGTAGTTTTTATTACTGTTGGCCCAATATGTCGGTCAATAATATGATGCTCTTCTAACCAGATGTAAACAAGTACACATGACAGATGGCATCTTGTAGCATTGCATGGTTTGGCTGTATTTTGGTTTAGAAAAAGGAGCTGTTTGCAAGTTTGAACTGGTATATAACCACATGTGTAACCAAAACAGATATATTACATGTAGGCTAATCAAAAGGAAGGGTGAAGGCTGGTGGTTCTTGCTCTGCTAATGTTAACCCCCTCTGCAAACTAATCTGACGTTTACTCTCAGACTCTATGATCCTCTGTTTGGTGATTCCCAGTTTTCTTAGTGTTTTCCTATTCATAGACTAGTCATCACAAAAAAGTTTTAACTTGTGCTAAGCAGTGTTGCCACAGTTACTTTGAAAAAGTAATCTGATTACTAGTTACTGATTACTCCTTTAAAAAGTAACTTAGTTACTTTACTGACTACTTGATTTTAAAAGTAACTAAGTCAGATTACAAGTTACTTTGTTAGTTACTTTCAACAGCTGCCGGCAATACCTGCAGCTGCATAATTTGGCAAATATTGTACAATGCAATTAAAATGAATTATAATATGAGCCCACATGTTTTGTTTAAAGTAACATGCAGACAATGGTAGTTGTAAAACGTGTACTTTACAATTAAAAACAAAAATATTCATTTTACACATTTTGAATTTCAAAATACAACTAACAAATGTTTTTATGGTACCATTTTTGGTGCACTGAGCAATTTTTTATTTAAATTATTTTCTTTTTTAAATTCTTTTTTTTTCTTGGTCTAGTTTGGTTTTTATCAGTCTCATTTTTCTTAAAGCTGTAGTCTATTGAACCTGTATTTGTAATACAACAAGCAAAAATATATGTTGCTGGAGTGCGGGCTCACATAATTCTCAGTACCCTGCTCCCAGTCTACAAAGTCTGGGCACGCCCCTGCTTGCCACCAGGTGCCCCGTTGTAGTCTACGTTATGTTGCTCTGCACTTCAGCGGATGGATTTGTGCTAAACAGAGGGTTCAGCTCTTGGAATAGAGGGAGTTACAATGAAAGACGGGACTCACCTTTCCCCAGGTAGAAATCAAACAACTTCTCAAGCGTTTATGGCCGCAGTGCGCGAATCTCTCTCTGATTGATTCCTAAATGTTTGAGTCAAATATCTTAAGTAAACTGCCAGTGCAGAGTGAACAACGAACCATAATATTATCATCTTTAGCTGACACAAACTCAAAACAGTGACTGTGTTTCCAGCTAGAAAACAACCTCTCACCTTCTGTTTACCTTTGTGTTGCTGGCTGCTATTACTTGTGAGTTGTCCTCATGCTGAAAACGTGATGGACACGCGACTCCCGTCAATCCCGAGACACAAGAAACAAGCATTTAGATTTTTTTTACATGAAAAATGAAAAGCAAAGTAACGCACAGTGAGTTGAATAAGTAGCTTTAATCTGATAATTGGTTTGGTAATAGTAACGCGTTAGAATACTTGTTACTGAAAAAGGTGGTGAAATCAAAGTAACACGTTACTTAGTTGCTCGTTACTGGCATCACTGGTGCTAAGTGTACATCATCTCACCAAATCCTAGAAGGTTAACTTTGGCCGGTGAACTGAAGACTGGAAAACTAATCTTGCTCCACAAGAATTAATTTCTGTTAAAGGTCCTGTGAGGACTTCATAAGTAATTTTGAAACAGTCTCACTTTTATATAATCATCAGTTTATAATCCATGATTTACAATGAGATTTTCAGCACCAAATTTAGTTATTTCTAAATTCTGTTTCTCAGTATCCATTGTCTCGTCTGATTTTCCCAGGAGAACAGAAATCCATATACTGTACTTCGACCAAAAGTCCCCATCACCACACTAGGCTAGCTGTCTAAGCTTTGAGATTAAAAGTGAGCCGACCAAGCTGGTCGACAGAAGAGCAGAAGAAAGCTGAACAGGAGAGTGAAAGAGCAACACTACTGATTTTGGTCAAATTTGTCATTGCAATAAACACCAAATGGATAGTCCTGGGACAAAGGATAATGTTCTGAAAACGTATATGAGTTGTATTACACTTTAAATTATAAACTTTTTCTGGGCAAGGCTGGCAATAAAATGTGTCACGTATTTGTGCAAAAGACTAAATATCAAAGCTTAGGTTTCTCAGTTGGATCACTCTTGCATGTGACTGTGCAGTGTGTCATATTTTATCAAAGGGTCAGTGTTATGAACTACACTTTCAAAAGGAGACGGACCATTGGCTGACCTCTGGCTAAAATCATCATTACATCCCTCCCTGGATAAACTGATTAATGTTTTTTATAATGCTTCGAATTAAAGCTGCTCATTTCCTCATCCAAGAACTTTGGAGTTATGAGATTTTTACCTGACAGTGGCAGTTGCATAGTTATATGAATGATGCAGAATACAAAAGAGTGAGAGCGACTGAGAGCCAAAGAAGGTATTTTTGGCTCAGTGTGGAGAGGGGAAGTAATCCCCCTGGGTGATTCATTCTGTCTCTCACTTTGTAGACAAGAAGAGACGGCAGGAGATTGAAAAAAACACAGAGGAGTGAAAGAACAGATGCGGGCGGACAGAGATGGAGTGTTCTCACCAAAAATGTTGGATACTATCTGCCCAGAGTCTGGACTGAGAATATGAATGTAGAGCCGGCTAACTAAATCCTATTTCCTTTGTTCCCAGTCAACCCTGTGTCTGTAGTGTCCTACAATGTGGATGAGAGCGCCTACAGACATGCAGTCTGTCTGCTGGTGATTAGCAGCTGAGAGGATTTACTTTAGCTGCAGAGGAACAATGTCAGGTCCCGTGAGTGTGTGAGCAGTCCCACTTCTCGCTTTTGTTTTCAGGATGTCAGGTCAACCGGTTGTTATTTGATGTGCTCTGCTAGTTTACTGTCGATCATTGATCACTGCAGCAGCATAACCGCATGTTTTTGGAATTGGAGACACAGATTTATGCAGACACATGAATACACACACACACACACAGACACACACACACGCACTAAAGCACTCTTCTGCAAAGAGTGGAAGTTGAGTGACAGTTCAATTCTTTCCCTTTCTACAAAAAGCTCTGCACTCACACTGAGCCATCATACTTAATTTAACAAGATCAGCGAGGGAAAAAGGAGAGGGGATTTTTGAAGATGCCAAAAGGGAATTAGAGGGAAAGTGTGATTTCTGACCCGAGATGGGGTGGGGTATTACGGCCTGATAAATGAAAGTCAAATTGAACGTGATCTTTTTGAACATCTAAAAGGCGTGAGATGTGAAGAGGGACGTGTTATTACAGCTTTAAAGTAAGTGGGTTTTAGGATGTCATTGTCACCTTGAGATTTTAGTCATGCACAAAGCAGACCGACCTCCACCAAAACCCAGGAGAAATACAAAAATAACCCAGAGAAAAAAGCAATCCTTCTTTCCTGTCAGTTTAAATGCACAGTTTTATTTACCATAAAGGGTGCCTTTCATGTTTAACCTGTTTGACTGAGCCCAAGAACTTCACAAAGGATTCATCTCAAGCTGTTTCCTTTAGTGGAGTGTTTGGAAAAAAATAAAAATAAAAGTGACAGTTAAAGAAGAAAGATCAAGATTTACATAGCGAGAAGCCTGGTAATTTACTGTTAAATCTTCACCTGTTGACCTGAGATCACACTGAGCTCCTTCCCCATTTTCACTTTTCTGACTCCAACTGTAAAACAAATAACAGGGCTATAAAGATAATGTTCCCTCCAGTTTATCTTTTCATCACATTGACTCTCAGAGAAAAAAAACTTAACCAAACTACTCCCATCCCCAAAATCTGCTGTCCAATTTTGTGACCAGAATTACAAACTCAATTTTGTCTTTCATGAACATCAAGTAATGCAAATATTTGCAGGACTCAGTGTCTCTGTTTTACAATCAGCATTTGCATCCTCTACTTAAACACTGACAGTTACAACCGGCGCAACAGTCATTTCCATATGCACACACACACACACACAGCTTTTCACACACACCCTTCTACCAACATGCAAAGGCCCACCCACCAAATTATCTGCAGCAGCTTTTGCAGGACCTGTTTCTATAAGAGGAACTCAAACATGCTTATCTTAATCCATTGAAGCTGAGTTGTGTGTGTGTGTGTGTGTGTGTGTGTGTGTGTGTGTGTGTGTGTGTGTGTGTGTGTGTGTGTGTGTGTGTGTGTGTGTGTGTGTGTGTGTGTGTGTGTGTGTACAGTCTAATTCAATCCTATTGTAGTTTTTCAGAGCCTGTGATCGGGGATGTTCAGTTATGACGTCATGCTTGTTTGATCACTGACAGGCCAAATGCAAACACACAGTTCTTTGAATGCAGAATGAAAAAGGTGCTGCTGGCTTTCTCTTTGCATAGATAGCAGATGGCAGATGGCTGCTGGTAGGTTTTCACATAAACGGCCACTAAATGCAGCGGGATATAGCTGACACTGTTACAGGAACAGAAGGGGAGTATTGCAAATAAACATTTCACAGCTACATGCTCACACACATGGACACACACACACACACACACACACACACACACACACACTAACACACTAACACACATACAAGCAAACAGTAGGAACCCCAGACTTTGAAAGCACGCTGACAAGTGCAACGTCTCCCACCGTGTGCACAGGGCTACGCAAAACCCCGCCAACAGTCACTCACGTCAGCCTTTTATGTTACTGGTTCAATTTTTCCTCTTTGGTTTCCATGGCACCCACAGAAACCTGTCAATCATGGACAATTTCCTCTGTGGGAGCAAGCTGGCAGTCGTTCATTCCATAAGAAATATCTGGTATGAGTGTTAGTGCATGTACTTTAATATGAGCAGGTGTGATGTCAGTGAATGTCATAAAATAAGCTTTGTCAAGAGTCCTTATATACATCAGACGTGTTGTGGGGTACAACAAATGCTTGATGCTGAAATCAATTTCAAATCAACAAACTAATTTGTCTTAGAATTTCAAACTAAACTAGAAATTGTCCTCAGCTTCTACCAAATGCAGTGTTTACTTGTATCAATCACTTGGTCTCATTTTAAGTTTAGTCATATGAATTTCTCTCAGTGAGTCTTCGTTGAATGGCGAAGAAATACAATTTCTTCCTCTTGTATGGAAGAAAATGAATTCTTGTATTTATTATGTAGTAATGGTGGACACTGTAGCTTTATAAGGGTCAAAGGGGCATGTAATGCCACATTTTGTAATAACATAAGTAATAAATTTTCACTTCATTGTGTAATAATACTGCATTTCGTAATAAACTTTGCTGCATTATGTAATAAGTTCATTCATATTGCATCATTTATTACAAAATGTGAGTTTCTGCATGTAATAAGGAAGGACCTAATACATAATGCAGCAAAGTTTATTACATATTCAAGAATTTTATTTTAAAATGTGGCAGATTATTACATATTTGGGCGTTGTTACATAATGTTCCATTACAGGGCATAACAGACGCTTTTGTCCAAAGCGACGTACAACACAAGCAAGAATTTAGACAGAAGGAAAACCTAGTTAGTGCGAAAACAGTGCTACAAGCTATTCTGCTGCAGGTGCTGCCATTAAGAGCAAGTTATTATTATTATTATTATTATTATTATTTCATTTTATTTTTTTTATGGCGGAGGGGGTTGTACAATAATCAACAAACCACAATTAATTGCTGCAACAGTATACTTCAAACTTCAACAACATTTAGTTGTAGTGCTAAAAATAATCATAAAAGCTGAGTCTTATGCCGCGGCCACACCAAACGCGAACACGCAAATTTATTAGCGCAAATCGCCAAATTGACACAAAGCGCAAATTGACAAGCTGAGGGGCGAATGCGCGTTAGTGCGGTACTGCGCATGCGGAGTAGAGAGCGCGTTCATTTTAAGACCGAAAGCCCTGAGAGCAGCTGAAAAAACAATGAGCTGTGGTTTCAAAATCATGACAGGAGAGTGTGTGAAAGCTTTGGAGATCACAATCAATGCCTGCTGCCTCTCCCTGGTAATCCACCTCCACCAGCCCTGCCTGGCTGTTCCCTCCGGAGGTCTACCTGGGGATAATGAAGGGGTGGAGGAAAGAGAGGACCGCAGAGAACTTCCATCTTTTCCCTGGCTTTGCCCCTGCCCCGCTCTTTCCTCCTCTCTATCAGGCTCAAAACTCCGCTGAGGAAAACACAGTCGGACTCAGTGATGACCTGTGCAGGCAAATCCAGCTGGGAACAAATGTTTACAGAACTTACTTTCAAAACCTGTCTCCTCAGCAACTTTCACCCAAGCCTGATCCTTTTTTTCCGGTCTCGGTAGAGTACACACGTCATATCGTAGCCTGTAACACTGGATGATGACACACCACACAGATTGTTTTCCCCCCCATTCTCCGGCGGAGTTGGAGCCGGAGCAGGCGGCGGTTGCCCCCCAACGTCATCAAATCAATAACGTCGTGGGGGAATGTCATCGCTGATTGGCGGCCACGGCAAGCCTTCATGCGAATTTGCGTCAAAAGTTCAATATTTTGAACTCAAGCGAATTCGCGTCTACCGCCCAAACGTGCAAACGCTCCAAACGCCCCAAACGCGCCGCCCGAGGCGAATCGACACCTTTGCATTGACTTTGTATGTAATTGCGGCGCAAATTCGCATTTGGTGTGGCCGCACCATTAGACCTACTGACTCATTCTACCCCTGAGAGCAAAGAGGAGAAGGCTCAGATTAGGTGCACAAGTGTTCCCTGAACAGATGAGTTTTCAGACATCTCTTAAATGTAGAAAAGGACTCGTATAGAGTTAGGTAATTCAGTCCACCATTTTGGCACAACAGAGGAGAAGAGTCTGGCTAGGGATTTGGAGCCGCACTGGGCTGGAAACACCAGGCGTATTTCACAACAGAGCGTAGTGGGCCAGAAGGAGTATAAACTTGGATGAAGGAGCCCAGGTAGGCAGGAGCCATTCTTGTCAATGTTCTGTAAGCCAGAAGAAGAGCTTTGACTTTGATTCAAGCTGCTACTGGAAGCTAGTGAAGAGAGATGAACTGCAGGGTGGCGTGTGCTGTTTTGGGCTGGTTAAAGACCAGATGTGCTTCTGCATTCTGGATCATCTGCAGAGGTTTACGTGTACACGCAGGGAGGCCTGCTAGGAGAGAATTGCAATGCATGATATCACTAGGGCCTGTACCAGAAGCTGCATGGCATAAGAAAGCTAAATGGGAGAGTGATAGACCACAGGCTAAAACACGAGCTAAGTTGTTTGTAATCATGTTCTCTAACCCACATGCAGCAGTTATTCTGTAGTGGTCCGTTCAATCTAGAGAGCCTATCTATAAAATGAAGAGTGAGGTTACAATAACTCTGCTTGGCGAGGTTGGAGTTAGTAGATGAGCACTGGTAGTACATAACCAAGGTTCACGAGTGTGACATGTTACAGATACAGATAAACTATGCTACAAACTGAGTTTATAAAGTGTTGTCACCTTTCAAAAATAGTGTAGTGTAACTGCAAATAAACACCTAAACACTTTGCATCCTGTTAAAAGTTTCCCTGAACAAAGAAAAGTAGTGTTAACAAGAAGTTCTGCTCCCAGTCATGTCATTTTGAAATTAGGTGATAGTGCTCATGGGAAATGGAGTCCATATTTGGTGAAAAACTCTACATATTCAGGATATTCAGCACCTTAAAATGAGCCGAACATTTGTAAGAAGAAATACATGCTTCTTCATCACCACCGCTGTGCCCCAAAACTAGAAACTTTGGGATCTTTTCTGTAAGTGTACATGGCCAACGCGTCAGACTGTGGTTGTAAAGAGCATCTTGTGTTACTGTGTTTCTGTAAAAAGGAAGCAAGAAGCCCAGCAAACAGCCTGTCTCATTGAAGGTGGAAAAGTAAATGTTCTCTTATGATAATACTGTCACCTCCAAATTTCTTTGAATAAAAAGTCAAGAGATTTGTGAATGCGAGCATGTCACTTGGAGTCCATGTTTGAACTGTTGACAGATTTGTTTTAGATAGTTGCCATCCATAATAATTATAATTTCATTTTATACCATCAAACTGTCAGTGATAAATTGTCTTCTGCTCTGGGACAGAGTGAAGGGAAATCACACAGGGTGGATTTGTTTATGACCGAACCCTGCCATGTATTGTTGTACATCACTTTTATGATTGGTGAGGGAGGGCTGATTAATTTTTGTCGTAATATACTGAAGTTGTTTAGTAATGTACTTCAGAGATAAATCAGGAGCTACGTGTGACCTTTAAACCCATCCTGAACTCCAGCCTTTGCTTTGGTGTGTTTCTACAGTTTGTCATTCAGGGACTCTTACACATGTCAGGCACAAAAAGATCTGTGTGCTCTTCTGCAGCACACAGATTTGGCTCAGGTTTATTCCTTCAAGGTTTTCCAAGATTTGTTGACTCATGGCCGAGAGGACAGGGAGAGCAACAACATGGGTTGTCTCCTCCATGAGTCATTTTTATGCAGTTGGATGGCAGTCAGCTGTAGATGGCATGTATGTGGAGTCAGCAGCGCTCTTCTGGAGCCTCCTTAATGCTGAGACTTTACTCGAGATGACAGGGAGGATGAGCTGAACTTCGCTGTGCAGGGACTCAGATGTATGCATTGTGAAGGGCAGACCACGTGATTTGTTTTGGTTATGTTTATGTATGCTTTTGAACAATTGTTGAGTCCCTGTTTCAGTAATAAACGGATCTAACAACCCTGCCAAAAAAGTAGATTTAATATTTTGTTATTGAGGGACTGTGTGTGGAGGAAAGCATGAAGGGACAGTAATTCTAAATGTATTCAGAGTTCTTCATTTTTATGTCACTGTCAATCCTTTTGTGCTCTGTAATGTCTCATCGTTACCCCACAATCTGTCAAGCAAGTAACTAAGTGATGTAATAAGTGATCTGACTGTGATGTTCTTTTGGTTTTGAATTGAGACTTGGCTTTCTAAGGTCAAGGTCCCTCTGCTTGCCACTAATTGTATAGTTTATATGTTGCATGTTTTCACTGAGGGTAAAATAACTGACCAAAATATATCTTTTATTGTAGGTTAAAATAATTGTTTTAGAAAGGCTTGAGGCCTAAAGATGGTCCCACAAGTCCTCCATGTTAAACAACAAATAGTGTTGTCTCTCCCTTGAGAACAACAACAAAAAAATGTTTTTGTGTGTTTTGGCAACCAACATCAAACAAAAAATAATTCGGAATTTGTTTTATTGGTAGTGACGTGACTAATATTTATAAAGAGTGTTTTTTAGTTAGAAAAATGAAATTTTAAGCCCTGTGGTTTCAGTCATAACCCTGTGGTAAAGGTTTGAAACCTATTGTGAGAAACAGATGGTGATTTTTTTTTGTCCTCTTGGGAGGAAAAAATCATTGAGTGTGTGGCTCAGGTGGAAGGAATGATCTTTCATTTACCAGAGAAGCTGTGGTTCAGTACCAGGCTTCTTCTCACAGGGTGCTTGACCTGAGGAGTGATAATCTCCCATGAATAGGTTTTCTCCTCTACCCATGCCCTCCTATGTCTGAAAGAAACTGACGAAGTCATTTATTTCTTACATCTATAGGTTTATTGGCTTAAAAGGCTATGCATAAGTTGTCTATATTCATAAGAGCTGATTCATATTTGTTCTATTCAATAATTTTGTTGATTTCTGTTGATGACTGATATATTTTCTGTTGATGCCAATGTGACTGAGCCTTCTTAAAAGAGTGTGATATTGTATTATAGTGTAAGTGCCAGCAAATTTTACTCATCGAACTTGTTAGATGAGTGTTAGAAGTTAGATCTGATCCAATGGAGACATTCCAGTAATGGATCTAGCCAGCACTATGCGTATTGTCCACACCACGGTCTCCGGTGTCATTTAGTTTACTCATGGAGCCCTTCTGTGCTGCTTAATTACCAGGAGCAGTGTGGTGTCCACAAGGTGCCTGAGGTGAAGCGGGTACAGAGCCGTGGCCGTCAGCCAGGCACAGGGATTTGGCCATGATGCTCTCTCTATTTCATCCCAAAGTCTTTGTTTATGTAAAAACAGTAGTGAGCTCTTTACCCCCAGATAACTCCCTGCTGGGAGGATAAAGAGTCACACATACACACACCAGAGCCTGGGAATGGGCCCTGGGCCAGGGCCAGCTCAGTCCAGGGATAAAGAGATTGAGGCACAGAGACAAGAGGCTTGACTGCAAATCATCTAACCTTTGCCACAAGGTTTGAACTTATTTGCTCTCAGTTTGATTACTGGAGAATAAAAGTGTGTCTGTAAAAATGCTCAATGTTGACGATCCAAGTCTACATAGAAGTGAGAGCATAGCGACTTTCAAACAACATTGGTGGTACTTAATGTGTAGAAATAAGAGGATAAATAACATGTGTTTTCCAGTTGTGTTGACAAAGACTGTCCCTAATCAGACCATTTTCTGTTTGAGGTGGTAGTGGCTCAGTCAGGTACCTGGTTACAAACTTGGCTTTTGTTGTCAGGGGCCATACTGGAAATGAGTCGGATCTTTAGCCTCCTTATTAACAGCTACAGGGTGCCCACCTGTCAGCCAGCATAGCTGTACTTCTTATCAGGTAGACTTGTGTTCTTAATATCTTCTAAACTGCTGAGTTAAAAAAAATACACCTCCATACAGTTTGTGCTGATAGATAGATGAGCTACTCAGACCCAAGCAGTTTTTTGAACCAGGCTGTAAACATGTTTATTAATGCTGTTAAAGTCTGTTGTTGTTTGTTTTTCAGTTTTGCCTATCTTTTCCTCTGAAAACATCAACTGTGGAGCACGTTCCTCGGATCAAAATCCTTCAGCACCTTGGTCAGCGCTCTTTGTCTCAGCACACAAAAGGTTGCACTCTGCCCTCTCATTCCTTTTTTTCCTGCAGAACACTCTAAGCCATTGATTTGCATCTCTAGATTCAACACCTTTGATTTGACATGAGCGACTAATATTGAGGCACATATTGGGCCTTAGAGGAGTGCATACTGGGTGATTTGCAATGGCTGAGTTTGATAGAAAGAATTCTAGGCAGCATCCATGCCCTTACTTTTAAGATCTGACATTTTTAAATTGCTCTGCAGACTTTGTTTTTGCAGATATTTTCCATAAATAACTCTGCAAAAAACAGCAGAATCTACCCACCACCATGACAATGATTGACCTGATAAATGAACTGAGCTGGAAGATTATTGATTGCACCAAAATGTGCTCATAATCCTCTCTTTGGAAAGTTTCTCCACACATTGTGTATTTCTGTAGATCGACAGCTTTTAGGGTTTTTATTTCAGACTAATCAATGCACAAGTACCAGTCTCACCTCGTCTTGGAAAGTACTTATACACCTTCAGGGAGAGATTAATCTTTTTCAGCTCTTTAACATTCATCCGTGCATTAAATTGATATCAGCAGGTCTAGTAGAGTTAGATCCACTGTGTTCACACAGTTATAGCACCATTGCTCTTTCAATTCATGTTTTTTAGATTTAATTTAAGGCAGAAACGTATGTGAGTGATGAAGAAGAAAATTATGGTTTAAAATCAATAATAAAAACTTGATAAACATAGTTTGACAAACTTTTCTGTTTATTCATGAGTTTGGAGGAAAAGTCAATGAAATACATTCCTAGCAGAGAATATAACTCTGATAAGGTGACCTTCACGAATGATGTCAACAAAGAGACGCTTCAGTCTTCAATGGTTAACAGCTTACCCCTTAATTACCTCCACCAAGGGGGTTATATTTTTGGGAGAGTTTGTTTTTTGTGAACAACATAACTCAAAAAGTAACCAACAGAGCTTGATGAAATCTTTAGGAAATGTTTGAAATGGGATAAGGAAGAAGTGATTAAATTTTGGAGGTGATCTGGATCACCATCAGGATATGGGATTTTTATAAAGGATTGTTTGTCAACTTGACATAAGGCCGTTTTCACCATATGTGTATATAACTCCACAATTGCTTTGAAAAACAATACAAGACAAGATCACAAGATAACTTCTGACAGATGTAAAAGTACGATCCACATCCTGGCAGAATTCTGGATACTAAGATCCAGAATATGAAATATGTACTGGGTCATCATAATTTTCAACACTTTCAGGTGACAAATTATCATACAAACCTACAACTAACACCAAATTGTAGCAGGCAGTCTGCTGAAAGGGAGTATAACATTAAAGTAGGACTAAAGTGTGGCGTTACAATCACGTTATGCTTGGTGGAGGTCTGTGCTCTCTGAGTGCTTTTCTAGTTTTGCATTAGTTTTTATACTAGTTCATAATGGATAAGGTTGAAATAGTGACTATTGTTCTGCTACTGTCACCACAAACGTGTCACTCAGAGAAAGGAGTTCCTGAGTTCAAGACACTAAACTGATTCTGATGAATATTCCTGATAGTGAGACTTTTATTATAGGTTTTTGTAATTTATTGAAATGCTTGTCTGTTGTGTGTTTTGCTTTAGTCGAACTTTCTTAGCTTTCACCATGGCTATGAATCAAACTGCTATTGCGGTGTAGCATACCTGCCCCCCTCCAACACTCAGACATGACAAAGCCAGCTCATGTGGCCTCCAGTCTACCTCCTAATCCAGCTATATAATTACAAATACCTCTCTCCAGCAAATACACAGGAGGCTGAAGGTGGGTGGAGGTAGACATCAGATTAGGATGTCTTTTGGCTTCATCAAGTGTTTCCTTGTCAGGGACAAAAAAAACACTTAAATGGCGCATGGACACCCAAACACATTGTTCCTCTCAGCACATAGACACACAGTACCCAAAGGACCAAACAAAGGATAGAGGAGAAGAAGATAAAATTAATAAATAATTCTGTTCAACAGCACAGTGACAGTTTGATGATGATTGTCGGAGGCGCTGATTGACCGATAAACGCATGCAAATCAAAACCTTTCTCTGACTACCATTTAAATTGCTGTTTATCTCTCCCACTGGGATGGAGCGAAGGAGGAGTTCCCAATCACCCAGCCGTCCATGCTTGAAGCCTCTGGAGGGAAGAGAAAAAAGGAGAGTGGGAGGCTTAAGTAAACAGAAGAGAACAAATGAGCTCTGTGACGGCTCAGCAAGCACTGCCTCCCTCCTCGCCTGTCTGAATGCCCGGCCTTTGTTGATGGCTGAATGGGGGGCTAAATATCCCTTGAAATCAGAGCCAAAACCACCTCTCTGGATGCTATATTCTGGGGCTGCAGCCTTTCATATGCAAATAGAAACTGGGTCAGGATTGGTTTTACCCCAGTGCTCGGTGTGCTAAAATGGACATCACATTCTGGGGTCAGGGGATGAGTAATGGGGCAGTGTTTGAGTTTCTCATCTTCAGTTAGCTCTTGGAGTCTTTGGTTGGCCTTTGGGTTTGAGCTGTGTGTGCTTATCCCTGCTGCTTTGACAAGATCTGTGTTTTTCTAAAGAGAGGAGACCAGATGGTGTCCTATGAACTGGTGTTTAGCATGGCAGGAAGAAGGGTTGGGGTGAGAGTAATGCTTGGTTACAATTCACTGAAGGATTAGTGCTTGTGTGTGTGAGGGTGTGTGTGTGTTTGACGAGGACATATCTGTGTGTGTGTGTGGCTTGGCAACCCATTCATTAGGACCTAAATCACCAACTAATACCCTCTGAATTCCCTAAATGGGATGGGACCTCAGAGCACAAACACACTATCTGTGGTGACTTTGCACTGATGTTGTTAAAGCCAACATTCACACTGAACACACACACACAAGCTTAGATACAGCCCCAACAAAGCCAACACCTCCACACCCTCCCCAGAAAACCCTGTTGGGTACTGAAAGTACTGGATGTTTTTTTGAAAACAATTTGATTCTATTTTATTTAAAGTAGAAGATATTTTGTTGTGGTTTTTTTTAATGTGTTTTTGGTGCGTTACCTGGCTTAGATCACTTTCAACAAGGGCTGAACGACTTGGGAGAATAATCTACTGGCTATTTTTTTTTTTACCAATATTGGGATTGCAATTGTGTTTAAGATTGTGATTTAGCATGCTTTTTTAAAATCTTTTGCATTATTCCCTTAACACAAGCAATAAATCTTTTTATAGTGTGGCCGAAACAACAAAGAATACTGTCAACATAATACAATTCTTTCCTGTAGGCCAGGTCTACATGTTATGATGAAATGAGATGAATTGATGCATGAATTGATACGAATAACATATCTTTATTAAACTATTACAATCACAGTAGAACACTGATTGACCGATTTAACTTCAAGCCCTGCAGAAGTATAATATAATTATCATTAAGTACCTTAAATTAAATAGTAAAGAACAAAGCACTGCAGAACAACAGACCTGGTATTAACAAACAATGATATTAAAAATGTCACACAAAATAAAGTGCAGAAATATAAATTAGGCAAAATCTCTGGCTCAACCACAGAAATATGTCAATGTGTGGAATGCATTTGTTAAAGGTCCCATATTGTGTAAAAATCACTGAAATTTGTGGGTCTTTGGTTTTCCTCCCAGCCCACAAAATGTGATATTTAATGGCAAAACCTGTACTTAGTAGTGCTTGTGAATGTAAAATCCCAACCTAGAATGAGCTGTTTGGATTTTGGGGATTTGCTGACATCAACGATTCCCCTTTTTGACCAATCAGGAGCAAGCCTGACCTGATTGGTCCACTGGAGCTCTCCAGTGGTGGGGAGGAGAATGCCAAAGTTGAAGAGCCATCACTGCTTTGTTTTTGGCTGTAAACAGCCACATAGTTCCATGCACAAGCTTCCCATCTCGGAAGAAGACAAGAATAAGTGGCTAGAGTTCATTTATGAGGGAAATGTGCCAGCTACACTCAGTAAAACTGTGCATGTGTGTGGTAGTCACTTCACGGCCGACTGCTTTTCCAACTTTGACAGTACAACAGAGGGCTAGTGAATAGACTGGTCCTGAATCCAGGCGCATTACCAACCATCCACCAACAAACCTGGGACCCTGGAAATGTGAGTATTTTAAATGCTGTGTGCTGTGGAGCAGATGTAAGAGCTTTCCCCCTTGTTTCTGTGTTAGCTTCAGGATGCTAACTTTATCTGCTGTTAGCCTGTTCCTTAGCCTGTAATGTTACGGTAAACGAGCTTAGCTGTTTTCTAAACATTGTGCACTCAGAGCTCGTGGCGCCGCTCTCAGTGACGAGGAATAGTGGGGCGGTATCAGCGGTGGATCATTTACATATGAAGGTTACGTCCACTGAATCAGACCGTTCTGAACAGAGGGGCTATGAGAGCCTGGAAACAATGCTGCTGTGCTTGATTAATTGGCTTTTTGGACCAAGATATGTTACTACCATTTCATGAAGACATCAATGATCCATATTAAACTGCAGAAAAGGAGCAGAGTATGGGATCTTTAACTGACTAAGAAAAAGGAACACTGTGAAATTTTACTGACCTAAGAGTCACAAACCGTACAGAACAAAGTGAAGTGAACAAGGGGTATGGCTCAGCCAGCCACAGTCATTCTCCTATTTGGATCTCAACAGCTCACAGTTTTTTTTGCCAGAAAAAAACTGCTGGTTTTAAGATAACGAGTACAAGTTACTATATTCCTTCAAGGTCTGTGAACATGATTTTTTTTTATTTTTAAATTGCAGCCTCTGCGATTTGAAAATTGCATTCTATTACATTGAGATCTCGGTTTTAATTCGATTAATTGTTCGGCCCTACTTTCAACCAAGCAAGATTTCCAGTGCTGGTTTTGTAAAACAGTTGTCTCTCAATATCAAGGCCTATAGAAGAAAAACATCAATTAAAAGCAAAAAGATTTTACAATAACCACTCGTAGTGGGTGATACTGCTATTTATCTTACAAATGTGGATTTACAAAGATATTTCAAAGAGTCTTTTTGACAGCACACCAATACCAACATTAACCTTTCTGGAAATAATAGTGGACCACATTATTCACACCTCTACAAATCACTTTCCCAGATGACACCACGTGATGTTTACCTCTGGGAATCGAATGCCAACTTCCTGGTAACTCAAGCAAAGCCAGTGATTAGTGTAAAGCTACTTCAAGCCATGACTTCCATTCACAGTGTGGTGTTTACATCTGCAACGTAAAAGCTGTCACTTCCTGGTCCATCACAGTTGACAGCACTTTTACACAGATGCTTCACTCTGGCTTACCTTGGCAGTATGAGCCCAAAAAGGAAACAGATTTGCTTGTGATCTTCTTACAATATACAAGTCTGACAGATTTGTGAAACGTAGCAGTTCAGAATTTGTCAGGTCTGTCGTCAAAAGGAGAAGAAAATGAGTAAAATGCTTGTTTGTTTGACTGAGGTTGATTCATTTTTGATCAATTTTGAAAGGAAGGAAATCTCGAAGCATTGGAAATCTTAGCTGATGATCTTTTGTAACACAGTCGAGCAGATTTGTTGCTTGAGTTGGTACTTTTTCTACAATATTGTTAGCTGCACTTACATGAGGATATCTGTTAACAGAGAGAAGTAAAAAAAATGTGGTTACGATGCCATTACAAAAGCCTGATGACAACTAATTGGTCAAAACTACTAAGACTACAAATTAACCACAAACAGAAGTCATTTGGGATTTCTGCCATGTGAGGATCCTTTGAGGACTTTATAAGAGGCATTGTAATAGTCTGACTTTCATATATTTGCCTTTTCCTTATGATGATGAATGATGATTTGAAATGAGGTCATCTGCACCCGAAATTTCTTATTTCTGAATGTTACTTCTCTAAATCTGTGATTAGCTCAGAGTTTCCAGAGAAAACACAGATCCATTTATGAAACATAAATCGAAGGTCCCCATGTCAACACTCCGCCAGCAGATAGAGTGAATAGAATAGAATAGAGTAGACTTTATTTTTCATGTCATTGCACAATGTACAAAAGAATTGCAGTGAAAATACTTTACCAGTACAGGTAAAGTAAAAAAAATAGACTATAAAAAGACATGATTAAGAAATTAAAAACACATTTAAAACAATTAAGTAAAAAATAGCACACCCACATACCCACAACATTCAAACTTAGTACAAGTTTCCTTCATATGTAAACATTATCTTATTTCAAGTGCAGTTATTTCTTAGGTAAAAGCTGTTTTTCGGTTAGTTTGTCCTTGTTTTCATTGGTCTGAATCTTCTGCTGCCAGAGGGCAGAAGTTCAAACTGGTGATGTCCGGGGTGTGATTGTCCCTGAGGATATTGTGGGCCTTCTTCAGGCACTGTGTATTATAAAGTTAATCTATGATGATCCTTTTGGCAGTTGCCGTACCTCTGACGACCCCCTGAAGGGTGTTTGGAGCGTAAGAAGTGAGATGACCAAGTGAAAAGTAACATATCGGTACATAGGTACTAATTTATCAATCAAAATATTTTCTGTTCACCAGCTAATGGATTGGCTAAGCATTGCCAACGTTTGTACTGAAATACAGTAGAGATCAATATTGTAAGCCCCCACAAAATTTAAAGTTTTTTTTTTTATTTAAAAAGTGCTGTTAAAGAGATAAGTGTATAAATAATATAATAATTTCACAAACAACAAAACTACCAGATATAGAAACATCAACTCCTAAATAACTGACCTTTTAATTGAGCCAAAGCACGAAATATTGCTGTGCAATCATAATCAGAAGTCAGAATTTCCGAGTTCCAAGTGGGAATGCCCAGCTGGAATGCCCCTGAAGTCGGAATTTCCAACTTGTAAGTCGGAGAACCCACACCACCCCTTAATTTCCAGTAGGGAATTCTGAGTTTCGGGGTAAACAGTAATTAAGCTCCTGTTCTTGAAGGTATAGAATTTCTGGCTAGTGTATGTCGCATAAATCAGCTGTATATATAGTACTATTCAATGTTTATATACAGAAATACTGCTTTTAAGGAAATTTTTTCCAACTTGGCAACTGGAATGCTGACCCTCAGAGATGACATCACTCCTACTACCGACTTCCTAGTTCAATGGTACAAATGGAGTGCAGCATAATGCTACAAGGTGTGAAAGTCAAAGCACAGACTGCTCACATCAGTTCTGCAAAGACTGTTTATTTACCAGATATTCTTAATGTCACTGACTCTATTCAGAGTCAGAGTCAGTGATCTAAGTAAACAAGACTAAAGGCACTGTAAATGCACACCGGTTGACTACAAGTTAGAACAAAATATATATATATAATACAAGTATCAATAATGGTTAGAAATTAAGCGGAATTTAAATAGTTTGCTAATTCAATCTGGAATTCACCATTGTGGCTTTTTCAGTGAGATAAGATCACAAAAAAGGGATTTCTTTAAAACTTTACTATTTAAAACCAGAAGCAATCTTTCAGCACAAGGTTTTTCAAAGAGAAACTCATAATATCTCTAGATTGTTAGATGTCATGGAAAAAAGACCCTCACAATTTTCAGCAGCCTTGAAGAGTCCTTGACTAGCACTCAGCGGTTTACTTAAGAGCAGTCAGAACATTGGCTTTTGTCTGCGGCAGAAATGAGGGCAATTACCTGTGCCTCTTATAATGCTCACTGCCGTCTGTAATCTTTCTGAGGAGAGCCTGAAAGGAAAATATGAGTGCTAACAGAAGTACTTCTCAACTCCATCAAGATTTGAAGAAGAGAGTTTTTTATGTGTGTGGTCAGAGTGGAATAATAGAGGTCATCAGGTGAAGGTGTTCCTCACCTGAGGAAATAAAGATAGAGGCTGTCGTCTCTGTGAATCCCTCTGAGGCTTTAAGTGAAAGCTTGTAAGATGCTGAATGCAGTTTTTTACTAAAAGAAGGTGCACTTAGAAAAATACACCAAACAACTTTTCTGAACATCATAGACAAGTTCCCAAAGTCGAATTTCAACAAAAGCATTTTTATGGTGTACCACGGTATCCTTGAGGCTTTGGTGTAAGAGATGAGGTAGCTTATTGGTAGGCAATCTTTTATCATAAATACATGGCAGTCTCAATTAAGTAATAAATAACTTTACCCCAAGGATTGATGTGGACATTATTATTTTAGTGTGTCTTCTGTTGAAAAAAGTCTGACACCGACGGTATGAGCTGCTTCCACGATAATATTCCTTGAAAAGAGCTGTGCGGTGATTACTTTCATTACACTGAATGTTCCCACTTACCGTGAAAAAATAAGTGCCGTACAGACTGAGTCAGAGTCTGTGATATTTTCTTTACCCTTTTTCAGTCCTTATACATCACCACATCCTGTTCTGTTAAGTGTTCACTTAATTCTCCATCTTCACCTTTTTTGATTTGCATTGAAGCTTTATAACTTACATGTATGTTTTTAAAATGTCTACAGTGAGGAATATTGTAATAATACCCACTCCTCTTTAAACTGTTATATAAAAACATGTTCATGTAATTCTTCAGTATCACTTTTGTCAAGAAGCCCAGGATCTGTTCGCGTGATTATTCCTGCTAATTAAGAATATTTTGTCACTGCATAGGAAATCTGAGCAATTCCCACTGTTTAGTCTCTCTATTAGCGTGTCAGTCGCCCTGTATGTGTGTGTGAGTTTGTGAATGTGTTTGTATGTGTGTGAGAACGTGCGATCATCATGCTCTCAGATTGTGAATCATTATTTTAATACTTGAAGCACAAATTAAAACATCTCAGTTTGTTGCTATTCCTGACTCTGCCTCTTAATCAGAGCTGAGTGGCAGATTTGAATTAATTTGCATCCCGAGTGAAGGAAACGGAGCTCAGAGATAAACACATGTTGACATGAGACGACGCTCAGCAGACTCTTTTAAACACCACACACAGTTTACTGTCAGATATAATTCAAGTCAAACTGAGATGTTACTATACACTCACATACATGCATCCAACAGCACATTAACACATTCAGAAACACCTGTAAGCTGCTCCCTGGGTGTTTGCACTGAATTACAGAAAAATACCCACAATAACCAGAACACTTCAGTAACTGTTAGAAAGTATCTTACAATGATTTTTATCCAGCTTGTACACAGAAATATCGTAATCATTACGTGTCCAAAGGTTCACTTTTAAATGTTGATTCTATATGTGTGTGCTCATCTCCCTTTGTCCAATTAGTTAAACTTCAGTTTTTAAATAAGACTTTTCTAAGCATTGAACATCAGAGTTTCTGAGGTGGCAGTAGTTTATGTCTCTTATTAATCTGGGATACCACATGATCAACTCTCATATCTCTTCAAATCTCATCTGAGTTGACAAATCCAAAAACACTAAAACTGAGCTCATGTTTGCTTCGCTGATTCTTTAATCACTGCAGTACAGCAACCGTCAGTTTGTCCCTGCTTTAGTGTACGTTAGCTCGGCCCATAATCATTTACCATAAAAATTGTGGTTTGTTTTGTTTAAATTGACAGACTGTGTATTATATGGACATAGTCTTTGTGATGTAACCCATCTGTTTTATTAACAGAGTTTGATGCCTATCGTCAACAGAAGCCATATTGGAAATGCTGAGCATAATTTACCTTCTCATAAGTAAGGATTGAAGAGGTGGGCTCTGAGCCTCCTCACTAACAGCTACAGGGTGAATACCTGTCAGTCAGATGAGCCATGCCTGATTGGGCAAACTCGTGATCTTAAAATCTTTTTAACTGCTGAAAAAATATCAACCTCCATACAGTTTGTGTTGTTCGAGAAATTAGCTATTTAGACTGAAATCATTGTTGAACCAGGCTGTGAACTTGTTTTTATTTTGCTGTGAAAACCACCTTGAATCAGTGTGTGGTTTCCGTTTTTGCCACAAGTGGAAGCTTGATATGATTGCAGTTTTTTAACCCTTTCACAATTAAACACACAGTGATGCATGTTGACATCCCGTTTCCCTTGTAGTTGACTCTAGTATTGTATTTTACGGCCAGTGGTCACACTACTCCAATATGAACCAGGTACCACACATGCATGGCCCACCTATGTCATCGTGAAGCATCTGTTTACACAAAGTGCGACCTAATCAGAGTCAGCACAATGAGACACAAAGAACACTGCAACAACTTTAGTGACTTTTGACTTGTGTTAAGTCCTTTTGGTCCAGCACAGCCCTCTAACACCCCTGCTATTGTTCAAAATGATGATGGCGAGGAGTGGTCGCTGCAGTCATATGTCATGGATCATACCTGTGTCTGTGTGCTTGTGCTTAAAATGAACCGTACTGAAGTAAAGGAGGGAATTGTGTGCTTGTGGTCACACTAGCCAAACAATGTGGGCTCAAGGGTTAAAGTGTGCTCAAGTACAGTACGGTTTGCCAGTGTGATGCGTCCTTAGATCTGTCTTTGACTGTCTGATACTTAGAATAAATTTATCTTCTTAAGTTTTGAATTATGATCAAGGTCTCTGTTAAACAGAAAACATTGGTATAAAATCTTGAGAAGCTTGAGCCCTGTATGTAAAATATTTACAGCGATCCATGTTTCCTCCATGTTGGTGAAAATGTCTGAGTTAAGGATGGAAGCGCCGAGCCTTGACCTGAATTCATCACACATTTGGAATGAACAGGATCACAGCAAACAAAGAATCATCGCTAAGCAAACGCACTGAATGGCTACATGAAAGCACAAACACCTCAGGCATCTATTGACCTCGACCTAAGATCCAGACCAATATAACAAACTGTTAGTGTGTGACAACCTGGACAACCCATTTAAAGGCTGGACACGACCCCTGTCAGAAAAGTGATCCTCAGTAGTATTGTTTTTAATCAGTGTTATTTTTTTTAGTTATGTCGTGTGATGATGTCTGAATTATTCTGCCTGCTCAGCTGTTGGACAGCAGAAAGGCTGTCTCATTAAAAAGTCAGTGTTTTGATCTGTGGTTGTGGAGGTGACTGAGGTTTCAGGCCTTAGTGGTTTGTCAAGTGATTTGTGTGTTAAGTATTTAACTGGTAAACTACCCCCCCTTTCATACACACACACAAACACACAGACACACACCATCTCTGTCTACTGCTGCCCCCCCCCCCCCCCCCCCCCCCCCCCCCACACACACACACACACACACACACACACACACACACACACACACACACACACACTACTGCTCTCCCACACTTTGCTTTCCTCCGACACACACAGAGACACACAAAGCCCTTCTTCCTGAGGACAATAGCTGTGCAGCGAGGTGAGACTGCAGGAGGAAAAAGCATTTATCCGAGCGGAGTAGTGCTGATGACCCTCCCTGCTGGCTTTCTCTTGCTCTCTTTCTCCCTCGGGGCGAACACAGGAAGCTTTTCTGTCGGCTGGACAGAGTCAGAGGAGGAGGGGGTGGAGAGGGGGGTGGGGGTGCTGCAGGGTTAGCAGCAGGCGGACCGCTGTCACACCACACACAGCTTTTTCAGTACACAGGCTGTACTTTTGACATGTGTCTACTGACATTACCCATGATGCCGCCCTCCTCCCCCTCTCCCCTGGCTAGGGTTGTCTCCTCGCCTCACAGGGGTAATGGTGTGTGAGACAGGTCGAGAGAGGGAGAGGGAATATGCTGTGTGTGTGTGTGTGTGTGTGTGTGTGTGTGTGTGTGTGTGTGAGTGTATGTGTGTGTGTGTGTGTGTGTGTGTGTGTGTGTGTGTGTGTGTGTGTGTGTGTGTGTGTGTGTGTGTGTGTGTGTGTGTAAAAGACAGAGAGAAAAACTCAGACTCAGACAGGTTAGTAAGAGAGAGTAAAAGCTTTTCTTTTTCTGCTGTTCAAGAAACTTCCAGTTTGATTGTTTTCTCCCAAGCAGAACTCAAAAGGTGCATTTTAGTTTAAAGTTTGTGTTCGAAAAAGGTACAAATACCCGATGCCAAGTTTGTGAAGTCATATTTACTTCTGAAGGCTTATCCCTCCTTATATTTTCCTTAACTAAACTTGATTTACTTGCTGAAATGATCAAAAGGAAATAATTTTCACCACAGCTTGCTAGCTAAATAGCAAACTAGGGACTGGAGCCAGGGCTGTTTTAATGACTTCTCTGCAGTTATACAGAGCTGTTGAAAGTGCTTCTTTCTTCAGACTTGGGTGTTTTCTTGTTAACAATATATACACGTTGTATCAAGGGATGGGTACAAGTACTCCAGTATTTGAGTACTTGCCATTGACCCCATTATTGAAGTAACATTTTTTTACTTGTAAACCTGTGCAAGTGCTGTTTTTGGCAACATCACGTGTATATATACAGCTTTTTGTCGTTGCCTTACTTAAGACTTCTTCAGCCATGGATTCAGCACACCAAGCCAGATTTCAACATAAACAACCACATTATGGCAACTACACCGAAAGCTTCCTTCTGGATTACAAAACACTAACAAGAACAGCCCCTTCCTACCTGGGGTCTCTCTTCCAGGTCTACACTCCTTCTTGCCCACTACCCTCTGCTTGTGAAAGATGCCTGGTGCTTCCAGCCCAGTGTGGCTCCAAATCTCTAGCCAGACTCTTCTCCTCTGTTGTGCCCAAATGGTGGAATGAATTACCTAACTTTATATGATCCACAAAGTCCTTTCTACTTTTAAGAGATGTTTGAAGACCCATCTGTTCAGGGAACACTTAAGCACTTTAGCTGATCCTTCTCCTCTTTGTCCTCAGGGGCAGAATGAGTCAGAAGGTCTCAGACCCAGCTCTTAATGAATTTTCAGCCTTAATTACTGAATGTTGTTGAAGGTTGAAGTATATTGTTGCAGCACTTGATCGCTGTTACTTGGCTATGTTATTCTGCTTAATAAAAAAAAAATAAGAAAAAGAAGAAGAAGAAGAAAAAGATATCCTGCAATTAATGGCAGCACCTGCAGCCAAAGTACTTTTGGCACTTTGACGCACATACAACTCTTGTGTTGTATGTCGCTTGCATGCCATAGAATGACTAGTTTGATGCTTAACCACATGCATTCGAAGCATAAGGAGGAAATGGCAGAGACAGAGAACAGGCAAGTCTTGCATCATGTCCTGAACAGCCCCTTAAATATGGCTTTGTATGAGAAAGCCTAACTAGCGTAACTGAATATGAACTATTCCTGGCTGGAACATAGATGTTTTTTTTTATTGATTAGAGAGATTGTAACTGAAATAAAGTTTGAAAATACTCATGACATCCTTTGTGGAGCGTAGCGGTGTAAATCATCAGTGACAGACTTGGCTGATTGTCTGATAAGTCTCACTGACTCAATCCAGTTTCAAAGCAGCCTTTTACTCAGTCTGATGTTTTGACCGCTGCTTTGAATTCCTGTTGGTTGGACTCTCCCACCTCCGCTCTGCTCACACACTGAATAGACAGTTTCCCCTTGCGCCTCTTGCTTTGCATAAAGCCCATAGAAATCCCAGGAACAGGCTCACACTCATTTGCCTGTCACATTAACTTGGCACCTCACTTTAACCACTGTGACCCCCCCAAACAAATGACCTGTTCATACGGCACAAAGCGCGCTGCCTCTTTGACAGGTTTCCGGCTTCATTTCACTTCTCCCTCTTCACAATGACCCCCTGTAACCTCCTCTTCCTCCTCTTTGTTTGTTTTCTTTCTGAAGTTTGTCATTTTGCATCATTACTTCAGTTAAAACTACACAGACATATTTCAAAAGTACATTTTATTTTGTGAAAAAAAAAAAATTATTTGTTTTGAAAACATATCCTTAATTCATGCATACCCTCTCTTGCCTAGATGAGCTAGTTGCTCAGTTTAATAAGAGTGTGGCTGTTGTTAAAAAGCAAGAAATGGGTTTTATAATGAGAACAATAAAGAGTGCATATGGACCGGGCATGTCAGTCAGTCGGAAGACTTACGTTAAAGCTGTTTTCATGTATCCTTGCACTCTCAAATCCCTCCACTCCCCTCAATCTTCTCTTTTTCAAGTCCTATGAAGAGGTGCTGGACACTCAACAAACAACAAACGACTCCTGGTCTAACCGGGGAAAATGTCATTTGAATGCTGTCACATGCAGGAGAAAGTAGATGTGCTGTTAACTTTTTTATCTCTTTTGGTGAAACATACATGAAGCAACGTCTTTACAAAATCAAAGAACAACATGAACTCAAGTAAACTTAGGTCTAATTAGTCAACAGTTCTTTGCACTGGAAACTTAAACATGCAGGAAACGACACAGGCGTGAATCTTTCGAAAACACCTTCAGGCAGGGACGAGCCCATGAACATGACTCCAGTTGATGTTTGCTGTCTGACAGTTGTTGTGTGAGGTTACAGGATATGTAACGACCACTGAGACATATTTACCAACTTCAGTGTGATTCAGCTAACTGTGAGCCTTGTGGGTTTATGTGTGACACACATGTCCACATAAGTAGATTAATCTGAATCTGTAGTGCTTGCTTGTTAGGAAGTGCTTGTGGCTATCACAGGTAAATAAGTAAACACCTAACACAAAAACATGTGTCTGTGCTTACATTCACTTAGTGCTGTAGGATAAACTAATCAAAGTAACTCTCAGGGTTTAGATTGTTTACACATAAACACTGATGTCTTTTTTTTAAGTGTTTGCTTTTTATTGTAAATAATTACCAACTAAAGTCTTTCCCCTAGGTTTACAGCCTTGGGGAGGGTGTTTGCATCTTGACGTGTCTGTGTGTATCAATGCGTGCACATGTTTGTGTGTGTCTGTGCAGAACGCAGAACTTCACCATGTGCAAAACAGGACAAGGAGAAATGTGAACGCAAGGATGTACGGCCTTTGGGTGTGTGTGTGTGTGTGTGTGTGTGTGTGTGTGTGTGTGTGTGTGTGTGTGTGTGTGTGTGTGTGTGTGTGTGTGTGTGTGTGTGTGTGTGTGTGTGTGTGTGTGTGTGTGTAAATGCGCACACGTGTTAAATAAATAGAATAGAATAGAATAGAATAGAATAGAATAGAATAGAACTTTATTTCATTGTAACAAGTACAAGGAAATTGAAGTCACAGCAGCATTCAAGAAAACAAAAGTAAGAAAGTATATAGAAAGTGCAAAATGGTCCATAAGAAAATAGACGATGACAGCTTGTCCATCATTCACCAGTTCAGCCAGTGTCCACCTCCACAGGGTCCAGGACTGACTGTTGCTGGGTCAGCACAGCTAGCTTGTTGATCTTACTGGAGATCGATCTTACGTTCCCAATAACAATGGATGGAAGGACAGGTCCATGTTGTCACTTCTTAGCTCATACCCGAGAACCAGCACGTCATCCTTACCTCTCTATCCTCACCTTGTGGGAAGACATCAAGCCTTACACCAGTTAGCATTGACATGCTACAGGCTGCAAACAGCTGAGTTCAGTGTGTAAACAATGCAGCCATGGTTACATGTGGGATCTCCAGACAAACACAGGAGGAAAAGTTGTAAAAATATCACTGAAGCCACAAAAAGTTTGGTGTCCATGACCAACAAATGAGCCAAGCAAGGTAATGATCGACTCCAAATACAAAGATTACAAAAAAGAGATGAAAAAATTACAAGAAACGGACGAAGAAGAGAGAGCTGCTGCAAAAGGCAGCCATAGCCAACAGGGCGACATCTAGCAACTTAAAGATAATAAAAATTAAGATAAATATCATAAAGCTAGTTAGTCTCTTAAATTAAAAAAACAAGGTATGGACCTGATTTATGAAAAAGGTAACTATTATTTCTGCTGTGATCTGGTGCTCAATGGAAAGTAAAATTAACTGGATTTCCTGGGGGGGTAGGTGCCTCTGTTGGGGGGCAGGGGAAACATCTCACAAACATTTCACATTCACACCTTTATCTTAAACGGACAAAAATGAACTTCATTTCTCTACCAAACCAAGCCGAGCAGTGCTGAAACAGTAGCATTTGCAGGTATCCACAGCTTTGTATTTACCAGGGTGAAAAATACATTCAAAAAAGAGATTTCAAAGGAAGCTAACCTGTAAATTTGTTAATAAATTGTTAATAGATTGCTCAGTGTGAGACCTTTACAAACTACAGCAAATCATCCTGTGATAATCTGGGAATGATAGTTTATACTGTTATACTGATAATAACTCCTCAGCTGTTTTTTTTTTTTAGCGCTGTTTGATTGAACCGTTTCCCTCTCTTTCTTTCTTTCGGTGGCACTTTTGATCCTAATTATCTGTAAGAACGTCCTGGTTACAGCTCACACTGATGGAGGAAGGAAGGAAGGAAGTTTATAATCGTGTTCAATTAGTGCTCCTTCACATTTTATCCCAGCCCTTGCACCGGGCTAATTACTCATTTGTACCAATTATTTGCTTTGCTGAGCTTGTTAACCCCCATGTTCACCTTGGCAGTTAGAGCGATTTCTGTGAGGAACGTTTCACAGTTTCTCTCCTTCACTTTCAGCAGATGTAACCAAGCTCTCTGTTGCCTTTTGTGTCTGTGAGCCTGTGCGTCTGTCACTGTCTGTTTCATCACTTGTGATAGATGTGAATTCCAATCAATACTTATTATCTCACTCCACTTTTATTTCTCTCATCAGAAATTGCATTTCTCTGTTCAGATAAAGCAAACAAAGAACAAAAAGCTCATCTTTGTTGTTTCCACCTCCTCAGTGAGAGTGGGTGACAGAGGAGTGGATCGATCCTGCACTCAGTGCTTGCATGTTTGTTTACATCATGCATTTGTTGAAATCCTTGTCCTTTGGGAATTGCTCAAAACTATCACTAAAACACATCAACAAAGTTTCAACAGATTATCGTCAAACTTGAAACAGTGAAACAGTAATATAAACTCACCAAACTAACAGGGATAAAAACTGAGGAGTGAGGGTCTCAGGAGTTTAACTGTTACTGTCTGTACTTTTCTTGACCAGGTCTCCCTAAGAAAAGAGATATGGGTTCAAACGCTGTTTTTCTATAATGTTGTATATTTTAGAGGATATCAGAGATATTTTTGTTTTCAAAAATCAAACACAAGAAACCTGATGTATTTAATGTTGAAGATGCTGGGAGAAGAATCTGTTTAATTGGACTGCATCCAAGTGGCAACCTCTGGACTAAGAATAGGAGACAATGTGGAAGTGCTAAAATCTGCTGTTTCTCAAGTGTCCACTTGAGGCTGGCTCCAAAAGTACCGGAAGTCACATACACACCAAGCTTAAAAAAAAGCCGTTTCCAAAGCAGAAATTAACATATTTACAGCCTTTTTCAAAAAACGTCTCCTGTCTGAGTCGCTACTTTTACTATCGACACCCACTGTACGGGGGGTGAATTTTTTTCTAACTTGGCAGTTCAGAGGATATTAAGATCGCAAGCTCGCCCAAACAGAGGCGCAGCTCAGGGTCAAGTGATTGACAGACGCCCTCTAGCTGTATGCGAAGCCCTTGCTTCTACCAATATGGCCGCCATAGCCGATGTGCTTCATTTACTGTTTCAGAAACAGACGGGTCACATCGGCGAGACTATGTCCATATTTTATAGTCTATGACTGAATCGCCACCTTTTGGCCCAGAGTCTCCCGTACACTACTATAAAGACATGACAGAAATGACCTGACAACAAGCAAAAATAAGTTTGTGCTGTAGTTGAGGTGCCATCTATAAGTAGTGCAGCTGTCAGCCCAGTGCTCTGAGACATGCCCGTAAGGTATAACAACGTAACCTCACTCCTCACTTTATTCATAGACTTTTAGTTTGAACAGACCACTGCAGAATAACTGCTGCATATGGGCTGGAATGGACATGAACACAAACAGCTTAGCCCCTGTATTAGCCTTTAGCTCTGGCTGTATCACTCTCCTGTTTAGCTTCCCTCTGCTCTTCTGTCCTTATTCTGTCTGGCTCCTGTGTCCAGCATCACTACAAAATAAATTACAAAAATCATTTCAGCAGAAAAAAACACGGATCTATCTTTTCACTACTTAACTTTGTCAGCCGGCGTGGTGTTGTCATAAGCCCGGTTTCCACCAAGCAATTCAGTTTATATCAGTACGGTTTGGTACGGGTTGGCCTGGTTAAGCTTGATCCTGTTTGCTATTCCACAGCCAACCACACCCCCTTGTAGTAGGCGGCGTGATTCCAACGGCCGCATCAGTAACATAATAGCGTGATGCCATAGCAGCGCGACACAGTGTACCCTGCTAATAAATCCAATGAAGAAGAAAAACACAACACAGTAAACAAAGAGCGATGTAGGAAGACATCCAGCAATTTGTCCTGTTGTTCTTTCGACCAATCAATGGACCGCATTGTTGTAGCTCCACTTTCCGAGATCAAAATGGCTTGGCTCGGTTATTTAGGGGTCTGTCCCAGGAATAGTCAGTAAAATACGTGCCATGCCTAGACCAACCGAACTGAACTGATTGGTGGAAACAGGGCTATAGAGACTTTGAATCAGTCCACTCCTGCTCCAGAAGCTAAGAAGTAGCATTCTGAAATAACTTATATTGGGGCTGATAATCTAATTTTAAAGTGTGGATTATGATCAGGTATATATCTAGAAGGGAGACTTTTTCAAGATCACTTAGAAACTCCTCACAGTCCCTATTAGTCCAGTCAGTTTGATAAATCGGTGAGGTTTCTCTGATTTTAGGGCACCTCCTTTACATGCCGTCAACACTGCAGAGTTTGTTATTTAATGCACAGTCAGGGAGCCGTTAGCTTTCCACAGGAAGCCTCCACCCTGACAAATTATTGATAAAACCAGTTTAAGCATTGTTCTCACTGGACTGTGTGATCAAAGACCAGAGGAAAGGCCTTTATGGCAGTAAAAGCATTGAATTATACATAACAATATGAAAACTCAACACACTCATGCTCACACACACAAAGCCATCCTCTAATTTGAGCCCCTGATCCTGAGTGGGCTCTTGTGTCCAGCAGAGACTGATGAAAGCTTCTCATCTTAAGGACGGGTCAGAAGATGGAGCACGGCCTGAACGCTATCAAAGGAACCCAAATGACCTCTGGGAGCTGAAGCACCCGCGCTCTCTGCCTCTACACAAGCTCCCTTTAATCTCCACAAGCACTTGGTTATCCAGTGAGTGATGGAGAAAGGAAAGAGCTTCCCTCTTTTTATCTGCTCCACTCAGAGAAAAAAATGAAGAGAAACGCTCCTCTGTGTTTTACTTCAGGCTGCTCGGTTCAGCCCAGTTTGATGAGCTTATATGAGCAGCTCCTGAAGAAGAGATACACAGAAAGCAGAAAGATGTGGAGTGGTGTAGCAGCTGGAAATGGAAGGAAGATACCATGAAACAGAGGGGGAAGATGCATCATTTTTCTCTCCATATTATCTCAAGGAGAAATGAAATCAAAGGACTGTCAATATAACAACAATGAAACCTTTACCTCCGAGCTGAAATGGAAAGAGGAGATGCAGAATGTCCTGTATTTCTACTGTTTAACAGCGAAAGCTCTTCACTGTCAATAGAAGAAAAACACATTGTATAAGGTAGCTACAGGCCAAGCCTTTAGGAGCAAACACAGTCAGATTGAGCATAAACATCACAGATAGACAGAATTTCTGTTGTTGTTTTGTATTGTTTTGGCCGTATATATATATCGACCATCTGTTTCATTTACTTAACTTGTTACAAATCAGCTCACAAACCTCCAGTACGTTTGGTTTTCTCTTTAGTCAAAATCACATAAGCAAACAGCTGATTGAGATTTCCATCTCGAGTCTACAATGTGCAGTTTCTGTGCAGATGTGAAGCTCTATTTGGCACCATCAGTTTTTGCCATCTTGCTCGCTACCAGTACAGTAGCTGAGCTCAGTGACCGCTGATAGAGACAGACACACTGCCAGCAACCAACCCGCTGTGACTTGCTCCACCCATCTTCACTGCTACCCGTTGTCTTGAATTGAGGAGTCTATCCATCAGACCAACACTCCACATGACTTATTCACTAAATAGTATTTCCAAACAGTCCCTGCAGACCTGTCCAGCCCGGAAATAAACACAACAGTATCAAAATGAACTTTGGTTGCGCTTCGGATTAAGCATTTCAGTTAATTATTACACTAACTCTATAAGATGTAGAATAGAATAGAATAGAACTTTATTTATCCCCGAGGGGAAATTCAGGAGTCACTGCAGCATTTAAGGAAACAAAAGTAATAAAGTGTATAGAAAGTGCAAAAAGGTCCATAAGAAAATAGATGATGACAGCCGTCCACCACTCTCCAGCCCAGCCAGCCTCCACCTCCACAGGGTCCAGGACTGAGCCTCACCAGCAGTCTGTTCAGTCTCTGTCTCCTGGATCCTGTCTGCTCACAGCAGGCGAAGCTCCTCCAATGTGGAGCCAGTGTCCGATGTCAGCTCCATTAGCCACGTCCATGAACAGCACGATGCCACTCTGGCACTGGGCTAGCACGGCTAGCTCGTCCATCCCACCGGAGATAGATCCCATGTTCCCAACAACGATGGATGGAAGGACAGGTCCTCATCGTCACCTCCCAGCTCACTCCTGAGAACCAGCACGTCGTCCTCACCTCCTTCTTCTCACCTCGAGGGAAATCATCAAGCCCTACACTAGTTAGCATTGACATGCTACAGGCTGCTAACAGCTAATTTCACATGTAAACAATGCAGCCATGGTTACATGTAGGGTCTCCAGACAAACACAGGAGAAAAAGTAGTAAAAATATCACTGATGCCACAAAAAGTTTGGTGTCCATGACCAACAATGAACCATACAAAGTAATGATCCACTCCAGATACAAAGATGACGAAAAAGAGACCAAAAAAATTACAAGAAACGGTCAAAGACGAGAAAAAAAAATGTATGCTACGTATGCCAATATAAGGTTGGATATTCACTTCTAGTGTTTTGTTTAAGTCATATGTTTCAGTCACTCAGCATCCTGAGACCTGGGTTTTTATTTACTGTGCATTTTTTATTTATCCCCACTATTTGAGACAAGATCTAATAAGTATAAGTACTCAACTTGGTCTTTGTAGTTATTGCTTTTTAATGTCATATTTGATTTATTAGTTATTAATGATTAGTGTCACTGTACAAAAATACTCTGGTATCATTCCGAAAATTTGGGTATCATTTTTTTTACCTTCTCTATCATTCCTTGTGAGCTGCTGTAAAAGTCTTTTGCATATCCCACCATCTTATTTTCACTGAAATGGGTGTAATATCACCACACAATGATGTGGGCAGTATCCCTAAATGTGGCTAACAGGTCAAAGTTTTGAAAAATGAAGTATCATTCATCCAAGAGGTACAAATGTAATGTCCTCGTACGAGTTCACAGGGTTTCAGAAAGTTAAATGAACTTTAATTAAATTTAGGAAATGATATCAGAATAAGACCTTTATAGATGAACAGTAACTAACTGGATCAGCAGAACCTCATTTCTGAGCTTTTTAACGGACTCAATAAACACTAGGTCAACAGAATAAATGGAACAGTTGCAGCAATGCTAGTGCTAATGTTAATGTATTTGAAAAAGACAAATATGTTGTACTGGTGTCACATCCAGTTACTTGTTTGATCAATGTCGGAAATAACAGAAACCATGAAAAAAAACAAAAACAAATGCAAGTCCGGTGCACAAAGAAAGAAAAACATCTACCCGTTGTCTCCAGGCGTAATCTTGACCACAAATGATGTCATTTCTGTGCCTGACAGTAGAGGGGCTTCACTGTGGAGGCAATAGGCCTGACCCCTCTCTGATGTTCCCCCAATTTTCTTGAAATTCACAACCATGACCTACTGTAGGGAAAAGCTGCTACAAAAATGCCTTTCTCTTGATTTTCTCCTGGTTTATTGGCTATACCTTTGTCCAGATTGTAGCTCTCTTTTTAGAAAAAAAAAAAAGCATCTTGTGAAACTTATTTTAGAGTTAGGGTAACAAACACATATTTTGCAAAGCCAAACTCTGCTCTGATTACATTTTCCATCCGCAAACTAAGAAAGTGTTTCTCATGAAAAAGGTTTGGAGAAATGATCCTTTTTGGAGCCGTGAAAATTCTTTAGTCCATGTTGGGTTGGGCCAAAGCTCTTGGTTAATGTTGGGAAATCATCTTTGGTCTGTGTTAAATATTAAAAAGTCAACTGTAGGACGAGAAAAGAGCTGTTTACTTTTCATTTCTTAGTGTTTCTTAATATTTAGCCAGAAGCACTTTACTTTTCTATCCTCAACTGAAGTGTTTCACTTTCCAAAACCAAACCACACACAATACACAAACCTTTCTCCCAGCTCCACCGCGGCCACTGTGTTATGATTGTGTGCAGTTTAAGAAAGTAGCAAAAAAAAATCCCTAGAGCACATAAACCACACAGTTATTACATCTACTGTAAAGTCTCTCTGGTAAAATCATTGGATAATATATAAAAAGATCATTTGAAGCAGGCAGGATTTTACACAGACGGCTGCAGCTCCTCCAGATTGATGTTCAGGTATTTAAAGAAGAATATGTGCATGTCTGTATGCACAGCTGAGCCATATGTACAAGGACTTCAGCCCACACAGTTAGCTAAAATACATGGCGAAGAAATCGCCCCATATTGCATCCCTAAGCACCAAATCTCCCCTCCCTCCCTCTCTCACACATACACAGTCAGAAATCACAGCCTTACAGCCAGCACCCCCACAAAAGTGAAAATGAATGCACCCGCCACCTGTGGTGGGAGCAGAACAAGAGAGTGGGAAAGAACGTGGGAGAGGAAGAAAGAGCGGAGAGAAGGAAAAGACATGGCAACTATTCAGGGCGATGAGTCATGAAACGGGATTCAAAGACGCTGACATTAATAGTGTACATCATGAGTAATCCTATGGAAGCCTGTGCGTGATAAAAACATAGCGGAGTAAGTCAGAAGTTTCATAACCACATGCTGGTCGTGAGACTAATCCTGATACCAGCACAAATAAACAAAATCCCAAAGTGGTTTGTCTGATTCTCAGGTGTGTGTGGGAGTGTGTGAAATGCGAGTGTGACTGAATGTGTCTCTGTTGGTGCTGCGATTCAAGTGAGGCAACAGAGAAGTCACTCACTGAGTCTGTGTATGTGTGTATTTTTTGTTTGAGTGTGTGAGTGGTTTGGCAGGCCACACAGACCCTGAGCTGTGTCTCATCCCTCCCACCATCGCTCCTGTCAGCAGGCCCGAAACCACAAACCATCCCGTCTGGAAACAAAGCCATTAACTCACAACAAGCGTCTCTGTCTCGCTCTCACACCTTTTAGATCTTGTCTCTCTCACACACTTCACTGCTCTCATATCAGTGTGTCACAACCACCACTTTAGCTGTTCCCATTACCAAAGATTACACCTGCACTGACTACTTGATTTCCCTGTTGGCACTGGAATTTGGTCAGTGTTTAGACTAGCTGATTTTTATTAGATATTTATACTGCTTTCATTAGCAAGGTAATTGTCACATGACCTGTGGGGCAGGCTGAGGTTTTACCCCGCCCCCCAACCCTCCAGAGTTATCCATAGATATACTCTTAGATTATAGAAGCTGTAGCTGTGACAAGCTAGCAGATTAGCTGGCTAGTGCTAGCAAAGAGTCATTCTGCTTTTGCTAGTTTATTATGTTCCCAGGCAGAGGGAATGTCTTAAAACATCGGAATATTGTAAGGTTTTTGAAAATCTGGAAAAAATATACTGATCAATCATTATTTAAAAAATTTGAGATTAAAAAAGGAAATTCTGAAAAAAAAAAATTTACAACTGGGTTAAACTTTTTTTTCTTTTTGAGTTCTAGAAAAATCAGAAAGCAACACAAAGAGAACACTCTGTTTTCCCTCAACCTGAAAAAAGAAGAAGTTTTATGACGTATGTTTAAAAAACAGATTATACACATTGAGCATTTTGGATCTCTGATAAAACCCTTATGTATTTTTTCTCCTTTTTTCTTTCTTTTTTTTTTATACACTTTCCATTTTTTTCCCCCATTGTTGTAAAAAAGACGACTGAAATCCTGATTAAGTACAAAAGAAGCTACCCATGTTTTGTTCTTAATGATTTAACACTTAAGGGTATACCCTTGTTTTGTTTTGTTGTTTTGTCTTGTTTTTTTTGTTTTGTTTTTTTTGGGGGGAAAAAAAACACAAAAGTATTACCCTTGGGTTATTCACAATTTGAAAAAAAAAAAAACTACCGAAAAAAACACAAAGGGTATACCAATATTGCATTATTTTATTTCTTAAATTCTTTTTCAAAATTCTGAAATCCATTTTTTTAACTTTAGGAAAAAAACCTTGAGAGTGTACACTTGGGATTTTTGTTTTTCAGTTTTGCTAACGATTATGTGTACATGTATGTATGCAGTAAGTCTCCAAGTGACCCCTAATCCCCATCAGTGTTCTCTGACAGTTACTTAAATGTGGTTGTTGTGTAAATAGTTTTAGCTTTGGTCTCTTTTGTGACAAAAAAACTGAACTCTTGGGTTTAACAGTCTCCTTCAGCTAATTTAAATGTATACAGTTCATTGTTTTTTCTCTCTCTCTCTAATCTGCCATCTGAAATTAACTGCAAAACACTATACTTTGTTTATTTACTCAACAGAGATGGGTTCAAGGATGAATGGAGTTTTAGATTTGGCCTTCATGTTTCACTGTAAGCTTTGCGTTAATTAAGTCCAAGTTTATAAAGTGGTGACTTAAAATCATTTACCACTGGTTAGTTACAGAGTACAGAGCTTCTTGAAGATACAGAGGAGCTACTCTGACGTGAGAGGGTTAGAAAAACTTTAATCAAAACCAAGTTTGCTATGAATAAATATTTTACTCTCTTGTGTAAACCTCCCCTGTTTCGGCTCTGAGGGATTGTTACAGGCCAGACTTTTTCTTGGTCAGCAGTCAGCTGTTAATTAGCGAGCTTCAGAACAGACTGCTAGCTGTGTCTTGGAGCAGCTTACAACTAATGTAGCACACAGACCTGAGAGGGGATAACATATTTTTGGTGACACCTGGTGAAACATCAGTCTGTAAATCACAGGGAAACGACCATTCTACAAAAACAGTTTTATTGATTTATTAACAACTGTACATTTCTTTTCAGTGCTGACAGCATTTGCTACATACTTTGGTGTGATTCAGAGGGACAGACAAACTTAACCCCTTCTCGTTTCTGTTTTGGGAAATGCTGACAGAATTAGGAGCACAGTGTACAAACCAGAATTAGTCATTGCTGCCTCAAAGTCAACATCAGAGAAACTTGATATATTCATTTGTTTTAACTTCCACATGAGCGTTTACACGTCTCCCTGCCTTCCCATCACAGTTGACCAAACATGTTCCAGGAATAGTGATAAGATACAAAGAGCAGAAAGAGTTCAACAGCGCAGATTGGACTGTTTGAGTTTAGTCTGTAGCCAAGAAGTCAATGGTGCAATTCATACACATTACGTCAAGTTAGCAAAAAGCACATTAACATCCAGTTTGTGCCTGTGGCAGGGCTTCTGCTGCCAACTGAGGTCCAAGGGTTAGGCTAAAGATTAAACGTCCTCTATCTTCTGTAATCTAACAAGGTAAAACAAACAGAGAGAAAGATAGCACAGACAGATGTACATTTTAAAAAGGTCTTTTTATATATATGAATTAAATTTACATCTCTTTTTCTGAATCGTAGAGTCCTGCTCAGTCATGAAGTGGTCCAAACCAGCCGAGGCTCCGCCAGAGTTAAAGGACTCCACGTTTTCATCATTCGGTAAGAGCACTGTGACAAAAGGCCATTTTAAAATCTCCACTGCCTACTGCCAGGACTCGTGCTCGGCTCTCTGAAAAGGTCAGCTCGGAGAACGGGCGTCAAGAAAATCAGAGAAAAACTTGTTAAAAAGTTCTAATCTATGTTCTGCTCTCCAACCCAAGTCATGGCCAAGTGGGCGAAAAAAAATCACAAGTACACCCAGGACATGAAAATATATATTCTTATAATATATAAAATGTCTTTTATTTTAATCCAATATGTACACTTTTCACAAGACATCTGTGGGACAAAGGTCTCAGAACTGAAGCGCTGCTTCATCCGCTTAAACCAAAAAAAATCTCAAGGAAAAAACAGCAAAAGTTCTGAAGTCACAAAAAATGTTACCCAAAAATAACCCCTTGAAAACAAAAATGTGAAGAAGAAATCTTTCCAGCACGGTTATCCTAATGCCAACAGCTCCATCGCTCCCTGCCAGGTGACTTTGCCAGATCTGTGGTTCTTCTTAGCAAGTTGTAGTCCACAGATGGTTGATCGTTGGTAGCAGAAAGTAAAGTAATCTCAGTAGAAGTGCTGAAGTCAGGAGCCTTGTCTTTTTAGTAGATGACCTCGTAGACTGTCGCCTTCTTGTCACCAGATCCCGTCACGATGTACTTGTCATCTGCTGAGATGTCACAGCTCAGGACGGACGACGACTCCTTCGACTGTGGAAGCGAAAACAACACAAATGACCATCAGGGTTTATTTATACAATGATGTTTTTAACAGATTGCTCTTTTTGTGGTTTTCTCTTCAAGGACTGTTGGGATCCACCAATGTCTTTGCTTTAAATCAGCTGTTGGAAGTGTTTGGTGTGGTTACCTGGAATATGCTGGCACCATAAGGAGTCCTCCATGCGTTCAGCAGGTTGTCTTTCCCTGTGCTCACAAACCATTTACCTGCAAACAGGGAAAACAGACTGGTTGAGAAAACAATCTGAAGGGGTGTGTGTGTGTGTGTGTGTGTGTGTGTGTGTGTGTGTGTGTGTGTGTGTGTGTGTGTGTGCGCATGTGTGCTTAAATACACACACTGAATTAACAGTTGTTGGTCTTTTCTAGACTTCACAAACGAACACCCTGAGTGTGACTGCTGTAGCCTTATCAATGAGAGGAATATTATTACACTAACTGTCATAAAACGCACATAATGAAGGAGCCTCACACCATGTCCACCCTGATAATTGTTTTAATCAGCCTCTGATTAATTACCCCACTGACTAGTCGGCTAATGATTTAATTAGTGACAGCAAGAGCTCTGAAGCAGTGAGAACCATCTGAATGAACCCACTCTGTGTGGGAGCGATATGAGGCAGTGCTCAGGGGGGGTCGTGTGAGAGGAAATGAATACCGACAGTTCTGGTAAAAGAAAAAATAAGTGAGGCGATAGTAAAAGCTCATTTTTCAGAGCCTTAGACTCAGAGCCAGCTGGTCTGCCCGACAGGCACAATGATTTAAAGTGAAAAAGCAATTACTCCAGTCTCTAATGAGCAAATAACAGCTTCATTGTTAATACAGTTACAAGCTTCCAGTGTGTGCTGGTTCAAGTGCAGAGTGTCAGGAGCAAGCAGTGGTCTGACACTCCAACACGATTAAGACCTGAAACATTTCTGACAGATGCAGCTTTCCCAACGTCAGCCTGAACATTTACCACTCAATCATATCAACATGTCACAACCAGAGGGTTTCAGTCTTAAAGTCAAGGAAGTTTAACATAAGTTTAACCCGCTCAAAATCCTCATCATGTCATTAATCAAGGCAGGTTTCTGCTTTAGACTAATCCAATGTACTGTCAGACAAAGATTAACCATTTATGCCCCAATTTTTTTTTCAGTAGCAAGGCATAAAGTTTTATCAGTTCAGTGTATTTATTTTTTTCCATTTTGTACTTTGTTTTTTGGAAAATAGGATTTTTATAACTGGCAACAATTGTTGCTGGTGGTCACACAGCTTGTCACTTTGTCACCTAATAATTATACTGAAATGATAACAACTATAATTCTGATAAAGTTATAAAAAAATAATAATATAATCACAATAAATCTTTTAAAAAGGAGGTGTGTGGGGGAAGTTATTTATGAAAATTAGCACTTTTCTGGACGATTTGCATTTGTCATGTCTTCCACTGGAAGGAGCAGGAAGCAGATGATGTCATGTGACAGACGCTATTTTATAAACCAAACTCTTTAAGTTGTCTACTAGCATAAAAGGGGAAAAAGTTGCATGAGTAGTAGTTTTTTATAGTGAGTAGAAAATGATAGTGATACACTTCGGCAACAATTGTTGTCAACGTGTTGAGTCTTCATCGATCTTCAAAAGATCACCTGCCAGACTATGTTTCAGATCAATAGTTAACTGTTGGATTGATACAGATTCTGCTGCTGTCTGGTTTAAAATAATCATGATAACAAACTGAAGATGTTTATTTCCTCTAAGGGATCAGAGCTTGTTTTCACATCATTAAAACTTCACTTTTTGTCTGTAACTCACCACAGTAGGCGAACTTCAGCGATAGGACGCAGCTCTCGTGCAGGTGCAGCTGGTATTTGTCAGGTTTGGTGTGATGCAGCACCTCCACGTTGCTGCTCTCCATGCCCACAGCGAGCCATTCTCCAGTGGGACAGTAGCCCAGCGAGAAGATCTGCAACAAGATTACATTTTTACTCTCTGAACCAAAGTAGAGACTGTATTTCTTTCTGTGTCAGTGTTTACAGGCTTCTTTCTACCTGTGAGGTAAAGTCGTGTTGCTGAAGCTGTCGTCCCTCTCTCAAATCCCAGGAGCGGACTGTGTTGTCCAGCCCTCCTGTCCACAGTTTGGTCCCATCGTGAGAGATATCGATGCAGCTGGCGCCATCTGTATGACCCTGGAACTGCCTGAAAACACAAAGACACACAAAGATCAAGTTAGAGGATTGAAGAGAGCAGAATCTGAAGAAGATTGTGTTTCTGAGCTGCAGCACTGACCGAACAAGCGTCTGGTTATGGAGGTCCCACACAGCGATGTTTCCATCCGAGCAGCAGGAGAAGCAGACCTTTGCGTCTGGACTGATGGCCAGTGCGTAGCAGGCCGGCGCAGAAGAAGTGAGCTCGGCTTTAATGCGGGGCGTCTGTGAGGCGAGGTCCCAGATGGTCAGCGTGCTGGCTTCACCGCCCACTATGAGGGTGCGGCCATCAGGCAACAGTTTGCAGGAGCGGATGTAATTATCTCTGTTCTGTAAAAGAAACGAGAGTTGTCAGGGTCTGTTAACGGTGTCTATAATCAGTTAACTTTTCAAAGATTTTCAGAGAACAGTGGAGAATAAGAACTCCATTATGATTCTGTGGAGAACATGAAGACCGTCTCTGCTAAACTCAAACAGAGTTTTCTTTGACAAGTGAAGTTTGAAGACTGCTGCTGACTCCTCCGTGTTTTAGTGAAGATGTGGGTGTCAGCGATAACAAGAGATTCAGAGTGTGAGTGGGACTGCAGCTGCTGGCCGAGCTCCAGGAGAGCAGAAAGAAGAAGATCAATAGGATCGCTGAAGCTCTCGGTCAAATTAAAACAGCGCCCTGATGGCTTTATAAGACCCAACTGCACTCTGGACGCACCTTAAGGGTGCTGAAGGCTTTATGAGTTGAAGGCATGAAGCCGCAGTATCAAAATGAGGAATGGGAGGCAGTTGGGAGGAAGTAATGAGCTGGGTAATGGCAGACAGGGTCGGCCAATCAGAACATCATTACTCAGCAGGCTTTTTTTTCTCACCAAGGATTATTTCAGCACAGCAGAGACACTTTGCTGAATTATTCACAGCCCTGTCAGATGGGATCGAGGGAAAAGCCACGATGGGATGTGGAGTCAGGCTACATTTGATGCTCAAGATAATCTTAATGAAGGAGGAAGTTTGCAGAGCCCTCATGAAACAGGAACACTGTGCTCCTGCTCTGGTTAGACACCTTGTTACCACTTTAAACATCTGCTCTAATAATAATGAACTCTTACACCAACACGTCCACGCCATGGCTTGTTAAAGTAATGCCGTTATTTACCAAGCAGTCCAGCTGGGACACAGGACTCTTGCTGCCTGGTTGGCTGATGTCCCAAATCTTGACGCAGCCCTTGCCGCCGGTGTAGACATGGCGTGTGGGGTTGCTGATGGTGACGGCACACACCACTTCCCCGTGGCTCAGTGTGTTGATCTGGCGAGCATGGCGCGGGATGCCTGGACCGATAAGTGCATCTGGAGGGAAGGGCACTGGCTGCATCTGACCATCCGCACTCACGTGAAAAGAATACGCACTACAGGAAACAGAGAGAAGAAGAGATGATCAGCCCGAGTCAAGGAAACCTGACGACATGAACAGGCAATCCTCCAAACACTCACGGTTTCCCTCCAGAAATGGACGTTAGGCTGGCCGGCAGGCCTGGAGCTCTCATGTGGGGATGAGGATCAAATCCCGCCTGCAGGAGGAAGACGAGCAAAGAGTTAAAAACAACTAATAATCTTCAAGGGTACATCAGACTGAGCTAATATTCAAATTGAAAATGATGGTTTGCTTTATCTGCGCACGCCCCGAGGAACTAGAATCATTTGCAGGCAAACCCCATGAAAGACAGAGCCAGCTTCAGTGCATACAGAGAAGCTACAACATCCTGCCAGCTAATGCTAATGAAAGCCTGGGAGACTTTCAAACATGGAGCCGCGTTTTGGGGGGGGGCTTTTTTAAAGCCTTTAGAATGCTAACTAACTAACATCAAAGTAAAGGAGCATGGCTGTCTTTGTACTCTCTCATTACGTACACACAACAAGCAGCAGCCAGCTGAGCAGAAATATTCACAATGAGGTTCAGAAATACATGAGGAACGAGCAAGTTTCTCAAAGTCGTTCTGCAGACAAGAGCTTGTGACCTAACGAGTGAGGGCTTCTTGTGTCAAACTAACAGAGGCCGAGTGAATATGTGAACTGTAGCAGCTTCATCTATTCAGTCATGAGCAGCAAGGATGTCTTTAATAAGTAGTTTAAAGAAAGACTGGACTGCTTACGATGGGAGAGCGTCCATAAGCTGCAGCCGCTGCAGCACTCATCTGAGGTGATATGAGACCTGGGTAGACACCCGGACTGGTCAGGGATCCGTTCATCTCATGATGACCCATCATAGCAAACGGAGTGGCGTAGGATCCCGCGATGGATAGAGGAGTACGCAGGGCAGGAGCAGCTAGAGGAGAGAAAGAAACGTCTGAATAGATTCATAAAAACAGTCTGAGCAGAAACATGAGGATTTTTCAAGAATCAATGTTCTTATCCAGAGATTAATTAACTTAGCCCAAAGGTTAAGAAAATGTGTTCGTTTGATTACTTCTCTTTGCTTCTTGACAGTAACTCTTAAACTGTTCTAAAACCTGTTTATTTCCCTTTTAACTGGCGCCGCATTTGTAATGAACAACAGAGGGATGAGCAGATGAGGTGAGTCTGTTCTGCCCAGGAAAAATGGCAGATTCTCTCTGCCAATGCCAAACAGCTTATTAAGAAGTAATCTACCAACACTAACTTCCAAACTTTTTGTGCTGAGTTTCTCCAATAAATCTCTGGATTAAGATGGAAAACTGGTGTGACATTAAAGGTGTTTATTTACCCAGTGCCTCCATGCCCGGAGGTTTGCCCATAGTCAAAGGCCTTAGTCCCGGCGTGCTGCTGGTTCCTGGTGTCGGGACCTCGTTTCTCGGTGTTGGTGTGTTGGACTTCAGGCTCGGTGTGGACGACTTGTCGTTCTAAAAGCAGAAACACTCTTTAACCTCTCGTTATGACCTTGATCTGTGTCCCCATACTCAAAGTTGTAAGTTCACCAACTCTCACTTTCAGCCGCACACCAAAATAAAACATCGCTCACGCCACAGTGAAGAAAAATCCCCCAGTGAGTCAGAAATACCCCCACAGCCAGGGAAATCCAGAGTGACAATCTGAGTGGACGGCTCAAGGTAATCCAATCTAACACTGACACTTCATTACAGGCCTGGTGTGTGAGTGTGTGTGTCAGTGTGTGTGTTGGGGATAGGGGTATAAACCTTAGCTTAGAAGTCAAGCTTGTTAAGAGAGGCTAGACAAGCAAGATGGCAGACTGGACCCCTCTCTCATAATTAATCCATCTTTCTTCCTCTGCAGCAGGAGGAAGAGGAGGTGGAGGAAGAGGAGGAGGGGTTTGGGGTTTATCTTAGTGACACACACTAATGAGGGCAGAGAGAAGCTGGGTGTCGAGGGAGGTGGAGGGGAGTGATGTGGACTATAAATCTATCCTAATCCTTAGTGAAGTGTTCGTTGTAAAACAGATGCGTGAGGATTGTTTCAGCCCAGTTTGGTGGAGCGACAGAACAGGAGGAGAAAGAGGAGAAGATGAGTAAAGGAAAGAAAAGGCAGAGGCAGCGGTTCCCTCCCTGCAGTGTCTCTGGGTTATTTACAGCCTGGAGTGGAGGGAGAAATGACCGTTTATTGGGTAAGCCATAAAGGAGATTGAGAGGAATGAGCCACAGGGTTTGATTTCCTGAGAGTGTATCCGCCCTCTGCCCCCCTCAAGCTTTTCATAGCAGCTGCCCGCTAAGCCTCCTGCGTATAAGTCCTTCACACAGACACCCACTTCAGTTGACAAATGCCCTTTAGCCTGTCAGCTCACCCTTCACCCCACCACTGTAACCTTCTTATTTCATCTCCTCTCACTGTGACACTCACATGGGCGTGGTCCTTCGCTTTGGAGGACGGCGTGCTGCCTGACGAGGCCACAGAAGCAGGACTGTTGGGCGCAGCGTCTTTCTTCAGGACTCTGGATTTATCCAGGCCGTTCTCTGGAGGAGAGTGAGCAGGGCTAGCTCGAGGGGTGGCCGGATCCTGCAGAGTTTAACGAGACAGAAAGAGAGGGAGGCTGAGCAAACAGAGAGGAGGAAAGCCACCGGCATGTACATGTAGGTCAAACAAACCTGGGCCTCATGTGCAAACACAGATAAATATACTCATGCGTGCTCATACTCTCCCTCTAACACATACACACACTTTTCATTCACCTGTCACTCCCTTTTCTCTTTGTGTTCTTTGTCTTACGTTCTGCATGAATGGCTAAAGAAATACTGTGGGCATACACTCATAGCGCGCACACACACTCACACACACAACCAATATTATGACAGACTTTTTGGCAGCGCTGTGAAAGGTGTTGAGGCTCCGACAGACAAACAACAAAAGAGCGCAGTGTTTAGTTTCTGTGCGGCGTTCACACTGAGGAATGTTGCCGAGCAGCTTAGTTCAAACAGTCTTACCTCATTGGAAACGTCCACCACCAGGTCGTCACTTTTGTCTCCATCGCTGTCCTGTAGAGAGGTGACACACTCAGCTTACTGAGAAACACTAACAGATACAAAATACTGAGAACAGTCCTACAAATCAGAATGAAACATCCACACCGGACAAAGCTTGAGCCAATACGTAGGTGTAAAGGCAAGTTCCTTTACTTTCCAAGAAACTGTCCAGGGAAATGATTCAGAATTTACAGAATGAGAAGCTAAACAAAAGCTAATCGTGTTCCGAGGTCCATTTTCATGAAGCCCCATGCTTTCATCTTAGAAAGTCTGAGTTGTGTGAATAAATTTAGCCTGAAGTGAAAATGTGAAAGTTCAAAAACAATTTAGAGCTCATGAGACTAGATTCATCGGAAACATTTGAGGCTACAATTGTTTGCAGCTCAAAATAGATTTAAAAACTATCATGCAAAAAAAATCATAATCAATTATAGATCATGAACCTGCCCCAAAAAAAACCTGGCATATTTTCCCCACATCGCCCCCTAATGGAGAACGTTTCCTTGATCAGATGCAGTGTTTGCTGATATTTACACAGCACATAGCACTGCAGAAAACTGACCACTCATCATCTGGTAACAATAAATACATTGAAGAACAGCTGAGGTTTGATTTCATCGGTCTGTAACTATGGCACAAGGATGTTCAAGCACACTAAGTGTTCATATGTTATGTTAATGGTTAAGAAACACGTCAGTAAGAAAATAAGCACTCACATATCTGCTCATGCTGTCTTTGTCGTCCACTTTGCGTTTCTTGGAGTCCAGGCCGTAATCTGAGGAGCCGCGGTGCTTCTCACTCGCTGCTCTCAGGCTGTCCGACGGTGACACTGAGTTATTCTGCCAACGACAACGACATGCAGTGAAGTTACTCTGCTTCTCTCTGTGGACTTTCCCTTTGACATCCTGGAGAAGCCGCTAATATCCTTAAAATATAACCTGTACATGGATGTGCTTCAGCTCGTGAGATAAAGTTAAACTTGCGGTGCGTTTGAGTGCAACCATGCCTTCAGGACTTTTCCTTTGTTGAGCCATGACTTTATAAAGCAAAATGTGAAATACTCCTGGACTGATTTAGGGTAGATGGTGCAGAAGAGGATTCTGGGACAGCTTAGCCATGCAGCTTCTGCTGCTGCTGGCGGAGCAGTGGAGCAAAAAGGAAAGAGATGAGGCAGCTGAGCAAACCCACAAACACACAAAACACAGCTGGAAGACAAAAGCATTAACTCCGAGCTAGGTGAGGCTTAAGGCAGGTTGAGTGGAGGTGAAGTGAGGATGTGAGGAGGCAGCAGAGTGCAGTGTGGGATATTTGCACATACACACACAATCTGACATTTAATCCTTGTGTAGCCCTGCACATATTGACCCGGTCAGACACACTTAAAGTCCCTCTGACTGTTAAAACCAAACACAGCTTCTGATCCTGTGACCGCATTTTTTCTCTGTGACATTGTAATACATGCAAATAAAAACAAGAAGTGACCGAGATCTCCCTCTGTGCAACTTTAAATAATGACTGCTGTAAAGTCTAAGAGTGTGTATGCGTGTGTGTGTGTGGCCTGCAGCAGAAAATGACCGCAGAGTTCATGAAATCAACCAGAATTTAAATAAATAAAGAAATAAGAGAGAGGAAGGATAGAAAGAAAGAGACCATTGAAGGAACCTGGACAAGAGTGCAACGTGAAGACACAAAGAGGGTGATGCCAGCAGAGAAAGAACCATGAAAGAGGCAGAGTGAGAAAATGAGAAAAAAAAAAGAGGAAGAAAGACAAGAGAGCAAAACAGGAAAGGAACTTGGCAAGCCATGAGAGCGTAGCAGTGTGGCAATGAGTTCTCCCCACTAGTGGGAATGCCCGGACAGGCTGGCACTCTCTCAGAAGCTGCAAACGGGGGTTTTGTAGTCTGGGCACTGGTGTAGAGGGGGAGCACTGCCAAACAGGCCGACAGGCAGAGAAGGAGGGAGGAAGAGGAGGGTGAGGGGGAGTGAAGCAAGTAAAACCCTGAGGCCAGGCCACACTGTCAGGCAGCTCAACAAATCCCTGCCTTCAGAAAGAGGTAGATGTCTGACTTCTTGGCTGAGAATAAAGGGAAGAGAAAGGAGCAGTGTGGAGAAATGAGGACTTAAAAATGAAATGAAAGGATGACAAAAGATAAAAACAACGCTGTTTGAGCAGTTGTTTCCACATTGGGTCAAATTATGGAGTGTGCTCCGCTACTGTTGAGGAAAAGTTTGTCTGGTTGGGTTTGGTGACGCTCCCTGGCAAGACAGAAATCTCTTACAACCTGTTCGTGTGTCTGCGCCTGTGACCTTTAATGGATTGCTTAGACTCAATAACCCTGCACTTGCCTCCAACTCTGAAATTCAATGCTTTGAGACAACAGGACAGCGCGTGTGTGTGTGTGTGTGTGTGTGTGTGTGTGTGTGTGTGTGTGTGTGTGTGTGTGTGTGTGTGCGCGCGCATTGGAAAAGAGATCAGGTACGGTAGGTCACACTGGCAGGTGCTTGTCACCGTACGAGACAGAGGGGAAGAGTTTGGGTTCCTTCAGACATGAGTGGGTCCATTCAGGATGGCCAGTCAATAGGAACTCAATCTGTCCGAGCAGATCCAGCAGGTCGTCACGCTCCAGCTCACTGAGAGCTTTAAGCCAGTCCAATAAACAAGGACTTTTAACATGAGAAGGAGGAGAGAGATAGACCGAGCAAACCAGCAAATTAAAGAGATAAGAAAAGGAAGAAGACGATGAAGATGTGAGCAAAGCCAAGGACAAAAGGAGATGAGACGCAGCGAGGTATTGGACACATGCAACAGTGAATCCTCCAAAGAAGAGAAGGAGAGTCAAAGTCGCTTTTAATTGTGCTGAAATTAAAGGAGCTGGCTCACTACTAATCCTCGCCCAGTGATTGGAGTCATTTTCCACCTGGATTAGATGGCACCGGCTTATTTGGCCAGACTTCATTATTTGATTTCAGTCAACCCCCTGAGTACAAAAAAGTGTGTGTTCTTACAGAGAGAGCATGAATTTCTCCTGAACAGGGAGCTTAGGTCTATGTAAAGTACACCTAATCACCAAACACAGCGAGCCAGAGAGCGGCAAAGTCAAGACACACAGGAGAAGGAAGAGACGAGAGTCAACGTACCGTGCTCGACTCGCGTTCTTTCAGAGGAAGGGCCAGGGGCGAGTGAAAAGATGAGGGGCCAGGAGAGAGAAAAGAAAAACACAAATTAGTATGAGTGTCACAGAGAGTCAGGACTGAAATCACATCAAACAAATCACTCCAAACATCATCGCTTAGCTCAGAAAGTTCTCAAACAACTCATCATTTAACAGTTTGTTTGAGGGTTTAGTGGCTGTAACTTCTGACTTTGTCACAGCTTAATAAATCATAACTTGATGCTTTTTTTAAATCAGATATAGTTACTGATGTCAAAACAAGCCGTCTGTTGACTTGTACTTTTCTTCCTACTCCCAACATTCTCTTTTTTTCCGGTGTGTAGTTTATTGTTTGACCTCTGACTTTAAGGAGGATGTTTGCCGGCATCGTAGCATGAAGTATTAATATTTGCATTAAAAAAACTTTGCTTTGGTTATCAAACATTTATAAATACAAATGACCTATCTGTTGCTCTTGGTGGATTAGAAGGAGAAAAGACTCATGACCGACCAATATGTGACTGTGAGAAGCTGTCGCTGAAGGTCTGAGGGTTCATTACCCACAATAAATTGATAAATGATTTACATTTATTACAACAGACGTTTTTCTCATTCAGAAAGAGAAAAATACACATTTTTTTCAAGTCTGCAAAAAAGATGAGTGTCGTTTTTGTCTTGTAACCGATCAATAAAGCATCAGTAGATTAAGTGGTAAATATAAAACCACCAGTTACAACCTGTAAATCCTTTATGCAGGTCAATTATTTGAAATCAAACTTGAAACAAAAATACTTCAGAGGATTTTTTGTTTTAGAAATGTTGCGTCACATCCAGAGATTTAGTTCGTAAACACTGGTGAGCAGGAATACGCAGCTGCTTGTTTCTATGATGAATGCATCTGGCTGGTAGAACCAGTTCTGGGTAGAAACTGTCCCCCATCAGCTGTGAAACACTGCAGGCTGTGTGTGTTTGTGTGTCAGGCTGTGCTCCTCACCTCTGTGCTCCAGGTCGTGGTGGTTCTTCTCGTCCTTTACAGGCAGGTGGGCCTGGCTGCCCAAAGCACCCAGAGCCAGCAGGCCGGAGCCGGCACCCGTCACAGGGGGGAGTCCGGGCGGCTGCAGGCCTGACGGGTGAGGCGGGAGCTGCACTGGAGGCCCGTGGCCGGCGTGAGAGAGGTGCTGAGCCTGGAGCTGCTGCTGCTGTAAACAAATGCACAGAGACAAGACAGAGGACAAGTGGGTCGGCTGGGAAGTGAATCCATGGATGACCACACTCCACTCATGCATTAGAGCTGGCTTTGAGCGCATTTAGTTCAAGGCCAAACCGTTTATGCAGAATAGACTGACAGAGAGTGCCAACATGCTGATCCAGCTCGTTCACCAGCTGAGGGGAAAACAGAGTCTGTACATAACTCTGGTTGTACGAGTATCATCTGGAGGAGGAGGAGGAATCTGGCTTTAAATCATCTCAGTTTTATTAAAACTTGATTCCACATCCTCAGCCTTTAACATCAGGATCTGACCAACCATCAGACACCAATTATTACAGTTTTTATTTTACTTCAAATGTTCTAGTTTTCTCTTGACATTAGCCACGTATACATGGACCCAAATATTCCACTTGCATTCGGTATATATGCTCAAACGGAAAGAATTTAACCTTTGTATACACCTCATTCTGAAAGGAAAGTGCCAACCTGAACGGACATTTAATCGGTTTCACAGGGGTGGAATATTCCTTTCCCCAAACCGATTGAGGTATCATGTATCCACTCAGACGGAACGTTGTCAGGGTGCGTTCTTTCAGCGTATGCTCAGATATGACGTAAGACGCAACAAGAGACATTCCTCAATTTTAAAAAATGGCGGCGAGCAGTCAGCACTGGAGGAAAGTTTGCTTTTGATCCAAACTTTGAAGAAGTGAACATAATTTCAAGACTGGACGGACACTCGCAATACGGAGTATTGCAATACCAGGATAACAAAACTGTTGTCCTCCGTCTTTGATAAATCACGTGGTGTTTACGTTTTTCTGCACATGCCCCATTGAGTATTCTGTTTGATTATAGCGCCACATGTAGACCAGAAATTGGAATATTCCTTTCCATGTGTACTATTGTTTTCGGAAAAGTCTTTAAGAAAGATTCCATTCGTAAAGACAAAAACTCCTCATGTAAACGTGGCTATTGATTAAACTCACTTTTGTATGTTAAAACCTGCACGTCATAAAAAAAAAAAAAAACATCCAACTGTACCTTGACAAAGACAAACCTAAGTCTATACCCATACTAAAGACCTGAAACTGTTCTTATATGTCACCCTTTACTTAATCAGACTGTCTTTCCTGCTCCTCTCTTCCCTGTGTTACAAGATCTTTACGTGACAACAGTGTTTGACGAGACAACAAGCCTCTGATTTTCAGAAAGACAGTTTTTTTCTCCGCTGTGCTTCAATCATCGCTGGGACAGTCAGAAATCAATAAGTCTACACTCAAAAACCTCAAAACCTTTCAACACTCTGAAAACCAAGCAAGCACGCCCACTCCTTCAGCAAAATGCAGTTAAGCACAGACACAATGAGAACACACACACACCTCCTGAGAGACCATGGATATGTGTGTCTGTGTCTATCTGAGTGTGTGTGGCAGTCAGAGAGGAGTGAGTAGATAGACAGGAGTTAAATAGCCACTCAGGCAAGAGGGAAGCAAGTGCTTTAAAACAAGGTTAAATAACACTTAGCACATCCATCAACCGCCTCTCTGCAGCAGGAAAAAAACATGATTGCTATTCTGCTTGAGAGATAGAACTTCAATAAGCTCATCCATACATTCATTACATGAGCTGGACCAGCGCAGATCTGCTGGCTTACCACATTTAGAGGTTTATTTAGCAGCTGGCCATTATTCAGTCAGCTCATTACGTGGAGCTGGACCTTAAATCGCACAATGGATAGACGCGACTGAGGAGCAGCATTGTTAATCGATATTGTACTGCTGTGCCGAGCAGACTATCTGTTGTGGAAAAGGAAGAGAGGAAGGGGGCAGCCAAAGGAAGAAAAAGGAGGCAGATTTAGAAAATAACAAGAGTACGACAGAGAGAGGGACCGAGGCAGGGACGTCCCTATTGAGTGTGCCTAATGAGGAAAAGCGTGCAGGGATCATTATCAAGAAGCCTCATTAACGAGCTGTGGCTGAGAAGAGGAGCGAGGAGCGACGAGGGGAGGGAGGGAAAGAGAGAAAATTCTGAAAATAAATTGCTTCCAATTCAATATTCATGGATAAAGAGCTGGCTTCCTTTCACACTTATCTTTTTTCATTATGTGTAAATGCCGCCGCAGCTCAGGCAACTTCCACAGGAAACAGGCAATTAAAGTTAACTAGGCGAAGCTGGCTCCCTGCAGAACAGTACTGTCAGGTGGAACACGCATCAACAGCACTGGCACAAACCAGCTGGCAGACCAGCTTAATAAGTCTGGCAGTCATCGCCACATTACCTACTTATCCTGAGCTTTACAACAGCTTCAGCGGCTCATCATAGCTCCTTCAGTCCCCGCAACAAAGATTAGACTACATCTGACGCTAAAAACACATCTGATTGATTTAAAAAGTGAGGATTTTATCTGGGGTTAGAAATAAAAACACTCTGAAATCTTTGTCACCTGATCAATGCAGACAAACGACTCACTGCAAACAGGCTACACAAACACAGGACATGCCCAGTCTGAGAGAAGCATCACGTTTGTTAATAAAGACACACTTGAAGAAGGACTGATTGTTTAACTTCCTGCACACTGACCATGAAGGAAGGGTAGACGCTATGAGGCAGCTGCTGCTGCGGGGTCAAAGGAGAGGAAGAGGAGATTCAGTCAGGTATGAAACAAGCACCGAGAGGAAAATGAAACTGAAGTTGTAACGCATGATAAATTTACCAGCTGAGGTTTGATTTCCAGGAAACAGTCTATGAAGGGTTAGTAATGTCCTATCAAAGATCGAAATCCCCAAAGACAGCAATCGCTGTTATTACCATGCAGCAGATAAGAAGAAGGGAACTTTGGGGCACATTACTCAAATGACAAAGAGCACTTTCATGCTCTGTATTTCTTGTGTTGTTTAGAGGCAACAAAACTACGGTCAAGAAGCAGAAGTTGGGTCCTACTTTAGCTGAATCAGATGTTATGAGTGAGGAAAGCCATGTTTCCTTTGAATGAAGTGAGCAGATCTCTGACACCATCATCCCATGTGACCTTTATGCAGTCCAACAGACACCAAACATTATGTTTGACCAACCCACAAACAACTTCATTTCAGCAACAAACTGTTGCCTTCGATAGAAGCTGGCAATCTCTTAAATTAAGGCTGTATTCAGACCAGAAAAGTCCTTTGGTCCACTTGTTTGGTCCGGACCAAAAGAGGACTTTATTTTTTTTGTTTGGTGCGGTTCGTATTCAGACTGTACTTTTTGCAGGTGGACTATATTCTGTAAACACATCCACGTGTGTGACAATTGGTGCTCTCATTGGACAGCACTGACAAAGGGCGGCACACAGAATACAGACCCAGAAATGGAGGTAAACATGTGTGTTTGTGCTCTTATTAGAGCTGCAAAATCATTTTCAGTTTCAAGAGCAGCTCCTTCAAAGCAGGCTCAACAACGCTCCGTTTCAAATTTTGAATCAGCGAAGACAAATGCGCGCAGCAAGGGGACACTATGCTCTGCGTGTCCTGACCCACAACATGCTAGCAACAGCGTGGCTAAACAGAAGACGGAGGGTCAGATATGAACTAAAGAACAACAAATTAACTACGGGCTGCGAGTGAAATATGTGGGGATTAATGAACAATGCTTGGCTACGGTGGCTTTATAGGCCCAAAAGGCGCATGTATCCTGTAGTTAGTTCGGATGGACCTTGGTTTGTATTTAGACCTGCACCGGAGAACCACAAACCGCACCAGAGTTCGTTTGGAAGCGGACCGAGACCACCTCAAAAAGTGGGTCTCAGTCCGGTTGTTTGGTCTGTACTAGGGTTTGTTTGTGTCTATTCACACCTGCATGGAATGTCCGGACCAGCGTGGGAATCGAACCCTGGTCCATTTAAAGTGGACCAAACATTCCAGGTCTGAATACCACCTAAAATTCAATGGGTAGCTTTACAAAATAAAACCATTTACTAAACCATTATCAATAACTGTTGGTAAAAAATGTGTAAGAGAAGATATGTACAGTCATGTTTTTCTCTGAACTCTAGTGGTTTAATACCTGAGTGTAACATTTTCTTTCACAGTGATCACACGTTAAAAACAAAGCAGCTAGTATTAAAGTTTACACAGCGAGCCTGACATATTAACATTTGCATAAGGGTTGCTGATAAGCAGCACAGCACCTGTAACCGACTCGTTAAACATTATCTCAGTACAATCTTTGCCTGTGTTGAATCATGGAAACGAGGGCAGCAGGATGGAAATGAGACAGCTCCTCTGACACTCAATCAAACTCAATCATATGTCGCCTCCACACGCAACTCACGCAAAACAGAGAGTAGGACAGAGAGGGACGGTTTGCATTTTATGCCAGCTTGTCTGTCACCTCTTCAATCTTTCAACACATTGAAGCTATAGGTGACTCATGCTGCCTGATGTTAAATATGGAAACTGTGTTAATGTACAAGTTTTTTTCAGCCTTTGACTCTCTTTAGAAGTTGCAAAGTTTCTGGCAGCCAGTTTCATTAAATTGTTGATCTTTGAGCAAATATTTGATTTAGGTAACTTTTTTGATGTCTTCATTATTAAACATCATAAAATACATCTAGATAACTGTTTTTTCTCCTTACTTCATAAAGGATTCACAAGATATTCACAAGTCTTGATAGTTTACTTTTAGAGCATGAAAGTTGATATTAAGGTATCTCATTAACAGGCAAAGACTTCCTCTTCGAATGGGTGAACAAAGAATTCATCGTCTACTATTGGACTGAAATCTGCGGTCAATTGTTTTTGTTTTTTTTAAGAGACTTGGGATAAAGTTAAACCTCTGCATCAACTCGTGGGTCTGGAAATTGATTTACAAAACCACATATTTAAACCTTTAGACAGAAAAAGGAAAACTTATTCATACACATTTTTTAATTAATCTTTATGTTCATCTAAAGTTGTTAATGAAGGCGTGCCAACGATTACAATGGCACTGAGGGTATAAGTGACAGAGTACATAAAACAAATAAACATTAAAACAATAAAATGTCTGTTTCAGCCCAACTCAAAATGAGAATATTTGTTCCTGAAAATTAAAACCTGGTCTTCCTGAATCCAGAGTCTAAAGTAATCTGTCGTATTTCTCCTCAGTCACCTCACCTCAGGAGGAGACAGAGAGGCAGTCAGGGACTTTAATATACTGAGTAAACTTTATCCCATATCAAAACCTGCCCCATTGTACGTGTGGTTGTGAGAAAGTGTGTGTGTGTGTGTGTGGTTGTCTAGACTCAAATCTGTCTTCTGATCTATCTGCTGTATGAAGCTGCCAGAGTCTGATGCTCTCTGAATATCTCTGAGACTTTAATGACACCACAGCCGCACTGCCTCACTCACACTGAGAGGACATGAAGATTGATCACCTGCCAGGTCTCTGCCACCATGATTAAAGTCTGTTTTCCTGTGAGCGTCTGTGTGCCTGTGCATGTGTGTGTGTTAGTGTGTGTGCTCTGCTCAGCCCTGCCCACCCCTAATGAAGGCAGGGTCACTGTGGACAGTCTCATTGAGCTGGTTAGAGGAATAAAAAGAAAGAGGAAACAGGAAGTAATTACCTTGAAAACTGCAGGTTGTGCTCCAGCCTCATTTACTCTAATCGAATTTCGATAGCTGCCTCTCATTAGACTTGACCCTAACCCACTGAGACTAGCTAACCTATGACAAACCTCTGCTTTCGAGGGCTAATCAAAATGGCCAGTTATCCATCTGGGCCCAAGCTGGCTTTGGAGAAGAAGCTGTGCTTGCAGGAGTTAAATCAAACCAGATGAAAGGGAAAACACTAAACGCTACATTAGGTCTGAGTGGATTTAGCGTGGTTCGGGTTGTGGCTATCTTAAAAGACCAAATACTTTTTGCTTACTTTTTACTAACTTACCAAAACTCAACCTCTGATATCAGCAAAAAGACAAAAAGCCTCAATGTAATAAACTCTAAAACCTACAGAGGAACACAAATAATTTTTGGGCTCATAGCATGCATCACACATTGAACTTATTGACACTTACAGCTTTCACAGCTGAGTTGTGTTTTTCATGGTGTTTGAGATCATAAATTAAGTTTTAATCTAACAAACAATGACAAGCTAGAGACATCCCCAACAAAACGACTGATGTTGAAGCCAGTCAAAACCAACCTGATCACTAATGACATAAAAATGCAGATTTAAACTGTTTATTGATACAAGGTTGAACTCTTCAGTAGTATACATAAAAGATTAACCATTCATGGTAACTCAAAGGCAATAAAATGTTTGACAAAAGGGTCAAACTTAATACTGGAACTAAATTTGGATTATAACTACATATTTTTACATTGAACATTTATAGTACACCAGGCAGCAACCACATTATAACTATCAGCTACAGGCAAAATATGATAAATAAATCAGCTGCAGGATAAATGAATCATTAACTGATAAACCAACAGACAAATCAATGAAAATAGAATTACTTGAAGCCCATTTTGTCGTACAGTGCATGCATTTTTGCTGAATCAGAAGATTTGGACTTTGCCGGCTTTCCATTCTGAAAATAAAGTGCTTTAATGTATCTGAAACACTTTATCTGAATCAGCTGCTTACAAATGTTCAGTACCTGCTCCTTCTTTACTGCTCTAATCTCTGCCACAGTCACACTGCTTGTCCAAACTTTACTGCTCTTAAATCCTGGTTACTGGGTCAGAGGTAGGGCTAAGTCTGTTTGCTGGAACCTTTTATCTAATTAAAGTGCAGCCAAAGTGAAATCTGAGAAACAGCCTGATCTGATCTCAGCCTGGACTGTGTTACTTTCTATCAGATGTTCTTTGACTCCGTCTGAGACGAAAGAATCTGAGCCGGGCTGCTGCTAAGACCGACACGCTGAGCGCTGACAGGTCACGGTTAACCAACAATCAGTGAATTTACAACAGTGAGCAGCATAAAGACGGCACATTGCAAACATCGTGAACTCAAATAAAAACATGATTTAAACACTGGAGACAGGGGCAAGACGGCACACAAGAGGAGGACTCGGAGTTCACAGATTATATTCACTCTGGGTTAAGAATCATACAATGAAAAACTCTTTAAACCTGTATTTCTTGTGAACCTAAAGCCCTTTCCAAGGTTATCCTTAAGCATCACAAACAGAGGCCGATAAAGGTAAAATTAACTGAGTGCATGTTTAAACAGCTGAAGGATCTGTACAGGTGTGCTGGTCCTCCTCTATGCGTGCTGTTTTGCCCCTGGCTTGAGGTCAAATGAAGGAAGAAAAGGGGGTATACACACAGTGAGAGGCAGATTGGGAAGTCCACGTACCCCGATGATAGCATTTAGCTCGGTCATTGTCACCTGCTTGGCCCGTTCAACAGCTTGAGCCACCTGCTGTTGATGCTGCAGGACACAGAAAAACACAAAGATTAGACTCCTGATGGGAAAGAATAATCTACAAAATACAGAGGAAAGAATTTCCTGCAGGGTCCAAACATTTAACTACACACATCTACAAATTGGCACTCAAGCTGAGGGCGGGAAATGCAGCATAATGCAGCAAAGTCATTTCATCCTCCTCAAAGTCAATACACAAACAATAAAAACACTTCACACATAACCAGCCCCGTATATAAGAATCAAGGGACATGAATTTAAAAATAATGAATCAATCACGGCAGGAAATTTCATCCTGAATATATAGAGACTGAGTCTGTTTTCAAAAAGTTTGTGTTTGTAGCCGCTCAGAGGATAAAACCTTTGGTCCCACACTGGGACAGACTGTTGCAGAGAGACAGCAGGCAGCTTCTCTGGTCTTAGCATATATAATTTGTTTTTAGGGACGCATGTAGGTCCTACAGGACTATTATTTATAGAGTTTGGTATTTGGTTTGACTCTTTGTTCAGTAATGAAAGGAGCAGGAACTGGAGCAGCAATGTAATAACATCTGAGTGATGGAGATGATTGCTTAAACTCTATTACACAATAAATAAGGGGTGTGACCAGATCTTGTGCCAGTTTTTTTTTTTTTTTGCATGTGAAAGGACAAGGTGGCTGTCTCAGCCTAATTTCAGCACCACGCCCTGCCCTCGAGAGTCTGACTGAGCTTTCATGACGAGGACAGCAGTTGGAGAATTTGTCCTTTTTAGCATCAATGTAGCATTACACTGATGTGGAGGTTACACTGTATCCAAAACGGTGAAATTTGTCCTGTGCAAAGTTTCTTGTTGTAAGGCCGTCTCCAAAGAGAGTAATGGCCAAAAAATGTTAATGTAACAAGTGATCTCTGAATGCATGTTCAACCTGCAGAGGAGGCTTTCAGAAGAGACGTCTGTCACCATTTGTTTTTATAAACAGAGTCCAGACTGCATTTACTCTTATCCACCAAAGAAACTCCAACTTAAACTAAAAAGTACGAGACAAAATATCCAGCCTTTGCTTCATGTCATCAAGTCACCTTCCCTTTATCCGTTTATCATGTTTTCCTTATCTCTGGCACAATAAGGGTGTTACAGCCTGATTTTTAAGTCAACAGTTAGCGCCCTCATGTTTTGGTCAGAACGTGTTTTAAAAAGAGGAATACATATCGATAAAGGTTAAAAACAAAAAATTAAAAACTGCTATTTCCACTAATATTCACTAAAGCAGAGAGGTAGAGGTAAGATTTCATGATAAAAGGCTAAAGTCAACATATCAACAGGTATTCCAGACATGGGAATACTGTGGAATAAGGGTATACGACTGTTGTAGAAAAAACTAAAAATATGTTTTTTAACTTTATTAACACCTTTTTTTTTAGACGAACTTCTCTTTCATAAGCATCAATAGACCAACATGTGATTTGTGACACTTTTATAAAGTTTACATGCTGTTTGTGTCTGTTATTGCAGCTGTGCACATTGGACCTGATTTGTTCCTCAGTACATCTCCGACCTTTTAAATATTTTCACCCCCTCGCAGTCCCTGAGGTCTGCTGATCACTTTCACCTCATGGTCCCTAAAACTTGTTTAAAGACCCGAGGTGATCGAGCCTTTGCAGTGGTGGCTTCCAAATTGTGGAATGATCTGCCACTCAAAATAAAAACATCCCCCACCCTAACGACTTTTAAATCACATCTTAAAACTCACTTTTATTCTTTGGCTTTTAACTCAGCATGAGAGTTGTGTGATCCGAGTCCTTTTATGTCTTTTATGGTCTTAACCCCTTTTTTTATGACTCTTATTTGTTTCTATGTGTTATTTAAATTGATTTTATTTCTTTTATTGATATTCTCATATGTTATTTTAACTGTGCAGCACTTTGGTGAACTTAAATGTTTTTTAAAATGTGCTATATAAATAAAGTGGATTGGATTGGATTGTTCTGCATGTTATAACTTATTCCTGTGAAAATTCATTTATTGTTTTATTTCATTTATCACTTAAGTGAAAAAAAAGGGTTTAAGTCTTGCTTTATCTCATTCTTGTAAATCTAATTTCGTGTATCGTCTCATCTCGTGAGCTGTAGGGGTCTTTGGTTGCTCAGCATTTTCTTGTAAGTTAAATAAACATAATAGGAGAAATTAAATGAAAGCTGTATCTGCAGTGACACTCACCTCTTGTGACAAGAACGGCATGATCTGAGCCAGAATAGCATTGAGACGTTTGGCAATCTCTGTCTGTAGGAGAAGAAGAAGAAAGAGGAAACATTAGAAGCAGTGTGCTGAGTGTGCTGAATGCCACAGGCTACATTATAATTAAGCAGTTAAACCACCTATAAAACACAGGGGCAAATGTTTGCAGCGTCCTTCAGGACAGATCATGTATTTCTTAACTAAATTGGAGCAGCCTTTAAACAAATTTACCTCCCTCTCTCTCCTGCCTCCATTAGGCTCAGGCCTTATTTCATTAGCAGGTTGAAATATGCTAATACCATCTGGCTGTAGAGACCATAATGAGGTCCATACTTCATAATTACAGCCCATAGAGGGAGGGGTGGGGCACACTGAGGCAGGCAGGTTAACTCTCTGGTCGTATCTATCAGAAACATCTCCGTATCGACCCTGGAATATTAGCAGGGACAGTAAGATGATACTGCAGAGCTCCACCAACACAGAGCACTTTACAGACAAATGGATCTGCTGTGCTGTCTGCTACCGTACTCCAGTGTCCCAAGACATTTGGCCCAAACCCATTTCCTTTTTTAAAGTCTGTATTTCTACAGAGAGAGAAGCAGGAGGAGGACAGAATCAGAATGAAGGACAAAAGGTGGACCCTGTGTGTGAGGGGTGAATGGGAAACTGAAACGCTGTGATTTGACACTAAGGTAATGTAGTTTGACTGAACCGGGGGAGGTGAACTAATTGATTCTGAGAGATTAGGGGTGGAGGCCCAGCAGGTGTGAGAGTGGGGGGGTTGAGGGCCTTCCCGCCATTTTTGTACGCCGCTGCATTCCTCTCATTTTCTCCTTTAACCTCTTTTGACTGTGAAAGGAGGAGGGAGGAGACAGAGTGGAAAGGGGGACAGGAGGTGCCGGTAGTCTCCTGCTCAGCTCTCTGTGTCAGTCTTTTCTTTCTCAAGGAGGGGAGACAGGAAGAGAAGGAGAGGGGGATGGACCTTTGCTGGCCTGTCAGGAATTATCTCACAACCCTTCGTCTGACCTCAGACGCACCATGCATTCCCTCTCCCTATCCAAACGCTTCTTCACACCCCTTCCTGCTAATCTCCACTCCTCCTCTCAGTGCCCTCCCTCCTTCCTCCTTTTCCTCTCTCATCTTCCCCCTCTTCTGTTGCTGGGGCAACGCTATCTGGCACGGCTGATCGTTATGTAAATTGGGCTGGGGCACTGACCAGAACAGCCTGTAAAATCATATTAGGCGCAGCAAAGAGGCAGGTCATTAAATTGAATTTTCGGCCTGTCGATCTGATCGGCACGGGAAATTAATGAGGGATAACTGGGAGTGGGGAGGTGGGGAGGGGGCCGCACCAGTGGAAGGAGGGGCTGAGAGAAAGAGAAGTGGGGGCTCTGTGGAGACTCATAAAGCATCATCATTAGCGGGGGCTGGATACAATGACACACAGAAGGATTAGAGTGTTTCAGTATCACACCACTTCTCTGGAAATGGCTGCGAGGGGAGCAACATGGGGCTTGTAGGACACAGCGGTGTGCTGATACACTCTGCTATTAGAGCAACAGCATCACAAACCGACTCACCAAACAGGCATCCATTCGTTCACAACAAATCACAACACCAGAGCCACTGTGTGAAGCCAAAAAACATCAACATGAGCTGAATTATTTAGCTGCTTTGTTAAAACAGGTGCGTCTGCAGATCACTGACAGGTGAGTTAGAGCATCAGGTGCTTTTGGAGCAGAGCGGAGCTAATTATTCCCCCACAGTTAGCTTCCTCTGACACTTGGGATCACATATTTTCCAGAGCCCGGATTTAAAACAAAGGAGCCGACTTCCTTTGCAGAAATATTTGCTTTTTCCTTTTGACTTGATTCATAAATTACCCATCACATGTTAAATGAAGGTTACGTGAGGGCAAACATGACTTTCACATCAAGCAGAGAAACAAACTGTAAACCCTTTCCGGTAATTGCTACCTTTCTTTTCAAAGCAGTCCCTCTGCTCTGTCAGGACATGTTTAGAGAGTTCAAATGGGCACATGGCTTATTTACACAACTTTTTCACTGCTATTTTGAAGAGAAAAAATACTCACAACACATCCCATCCAATGACTCGCAGCCCTCTTAAATGACTCCCACTTTACTATGGAGGCTCTATTTTCCACAGTGCTTTTAGCTGCACAGACAGGCACTGGAAAGAGTTTATTGTCACTTAAAGCCACTGAAAACAGAAGCCTTTGAGCAGGCAGAAGCTTTTCACTGCAGCTCCACAATTACAGGTACTCAGGGTTGTCTAGTAGCACCACAGCTTGGAGAGGCCCTCTCTCCATTGCATCCCTCTGTCAATGGTGCGTTGAAAGCCATTTGGCTGTTTGTCGCTGCAGGCATTAGCCCCCAAGTAGAGAGCAGAGACTCTGACGAGGATTCAATTGGCGAGGAAAACAAGTGGCATATGACGGGGGGGGCAAGATGGGCTGTTTGGGAATTATCTTCTCAGCCAGAGCAGAGGAAGAAAGAGGCACTTAGAGGTATCGTCTTCATTACAAATGCATGAAGAATATTTTGCGTATGCATGTCTTTCTATTTTGAGCTCACACACTCAAAACTGTAGTGACATCCTTTTTCTGCAGGGGAGCATATGGAGATGAGCTGTTTTCCAACAGATTACATCTGATTCAAACCGTCATGTAAACAATATCTCACATCTCTCATTGTGAGCGATGGAGTTTATGTGTACACAAAAGCACAAAGAAGCTTTTTTCCCCTTTTAACCACATCAACTCTGACACAAAACTATCATCAGCTGCTCAGATGAGTACAAACACAGAAACGCTAATTGTGTTACAATGTTCCAGCCCCAGCTATCAAACTTCAGCGTGTCTCACAGCCTCCTCTAACCTCGTCAACCTCCCTCTCAAGAGTGTGTGTATGTCGGTGTGTGTGTTCTCGTTGTCAGTTTGTTTTGGCTTAGAGACAGGTCGGCCATCATCACCTTGGCAAACAATTCCAGGAATCCTCCATAAATTATTCATTTACACAAGCTCCCTCTCTGTCTGTCTGCCTCCCTCTGCTCTTCTCACCCTCTGCCTCCATCCAGGAAACGGACATGACCCCCAATTCAGCACCTTCTCTGTTTGCCTCATTTCATTCAACAAGTGAGGAAACTGATACACTAAATAAGAGATGTACGGATTAAAAATGTTTCTCTGATACTTAAACTTCAGAATCAACCAATCACAATACCTCTCTGATAAAGTATGATTAAAACGAAAAAAAACTGACCACTTCAATATGACTTGATGATCATTACACAGGTGGTGTCATCAAACTCTCACACAAAAAGCAACCTGAAACAAACTGTTATTTTTGTTTTGGTTGTGGATATAACTGAAATTCGCTCTGTCAGCGTTGACATAACACCTTTCTGCACACTGTAGTCGAGCCACCCTAGCATCTTCCTGCTGCTATTGTGATGGAAAATAAAAACATTGTTAAGTTTCTGAGTGGCACATCACAGTCAGTCCTCCACCAAGCATATTGTGATTGTGATGCAACACTTTAGTCCTACTTTAATGTTATACTCCCTTTCAGCAGACTGTCTGCTGCAATTTGGTGTTAGTTGCAGGTTTGTACAATAATTTGTTTCCTGACAGTGTTGAAAATTATAATGACCTAGTACATATTTCATATTCTGGATCTTAGAATATTACCAGGATCTGGATTGTACTTTTACATCTGTCAGAAATTATAGTGGCCTTGTCTTGTGTTGTTTTGCAAAGCAATCCAAAGATTTAACGTGGAGTTATATACACATATAGTGAAAACGGCCCTATCTCACTATGATAAAAAATACTTAAAAAAAGTCCTGGATCCAGACGGTGATCAAGATCACCTCCATAACGTAATCACTTCTTCCTTATTCTATTTTGAACATTTCATGAAGATCGGTTTGTTACTTTTTGAGTTGTGTTGTTCACAGACAAACAGACAAACTTTTCCGAAAAACACAACCTCCTTGGCATAGGTAACTGATACATGAGGTTAACTAGAGTACACACCAACTGTTTGGAGACTCACTACAATCATTTAAATGCAAAATAAAAACACTATTTATCCGTAATGTGCAAACTGTTCTTAAATGCAACACAGTAGAGTTTTAAACGTGCAATTAAAAAACACACATAGTTAGTGGGCTTAAATGATTGATGCCTATTAAAATATCAATCTCTCAACAGCCCTAATTGAAATACTTGCTATGCAGATGCCACATTTTAGGCAGAAGTCAATGCTGCTATGAAACAACACCAAACAGCTGCTTACAGAATATAACAGCCAATTATATCAGCAGCTTACAGAGCATGTTGATGCTTCACTCTTTGATATATCTCTTCATGTACCTTTTACTTTCAATTTACCAAAACAGAGAAGTGAAATCAAAACGCAGACAAGCTAACAAGAGATAAACAGAGACCACGACAGAGAAAAGAGGTGGAGAAAAACAAAGCAACCCACACCACAGAGTCAGCGGGGCATGTTGCTGAGGCAGCCTAATGAGCTGCGCTAATTAAAATCACTTATTGACAGCAAGCGAGGGTGATTACCTCCACCCTGTACTCTGTGCCATCATAAGAGACACTGTCAAAACAAATTACCCCCCGGCAACTGCACACATCCCTTTGCTAGCAGCCATTCAGATGAGCAGCAGCAGGGAACAGGAAGTAGTGTGTGTTTGTGTGAAGACAGAACTGGTTTTACCATTCAAATGATGCAAGTATTTATTAATATGCCTGTTTGCTTGTGTGTGCGCCCATTTGCCAGGTTTTCAATCCAGCTTTGGAGCGATAACAGCACAAAGTGGGTTTATCATGCCTCTTCTCTCACACGCATAAATCTTCTACACAGGCAGAGTAATATGTCCGCCTGCATCCAATAATCCATCCCCCTCCCCTCCTACCAATAACAGGGACCGCTAAGGGCTGTCTGTTTACCTCTCGCTGATGTCATCACAAACACTCGTTCACCAGGGAGGGAGAACGAGGAGAGAAGGGGGAGGGAGGTGGCAGGAGTCATGCATTATTCAGAGTGCTCAGTCGACTCCACCAGGCTTATTGATAAACAAAGGAGATGCGCAGGAGAGGACCAGTCGATTAACCCATTTACCCCAAAGTCTCTCACTCCTTTGCCGCCCCCCTCCCTTCCTACTCGCTTTGTCCATGGCCACCAGCATCCACCCACAGCCACCAGCTCTGTCCCCCCAACCCCTGCATTGCTTCAACCGCCCTGTCGGTGATAAGTGCCTGACAGAAAGACGCTTGAGAATGGCGAGGAGGGGGTGAGGTAGTGAGCTCCTTCATAAACAGAAAACACCTAGTTAGCACACACACATCCATCCACACACACACACACACACACACACACACACACACACACACACACACACACCACACGTGCCTGGAGAAATCGTCTAAAGCTGATGAATTGTGCAGTCTGCCGCTGTTCCAACCGTGCCTCCCTCCCACTGATGCCATTAACCTTCTGGATCTGAGGGCCACGCAGCCTCCTCCCCACCTCTTTCTTCCCCCGCCCTCATACATCATATCACACAGCTAATGACACGAGGGCCATCATTCACCTCACATCACATCACTGGGGTGGCGGGGCAATCGGAGGAGGGGAAAGCAATAAAAAGACGTGAGGCCACAACGAGGTTGGAAAAGGAGAATCGAGGAGGCAAAAGGTGAAAGAGAAGTGAGACAGAATCAGCAGAAATGGAAATGTAAGTGTAGACAGATAAAACAGGGATCCCATTAATCTTTTTTCCTTTTATTAAATGAACTGAATAAAAGATTACGCTGATGTCTGTTGATACAAAAGAAAACGTGGGTGTCACACGGCTGACTAAACAGCCTGAGGTCAGGTCTTTAGCTTTAGAGAGCGCCTCTGGTTCCCACAAATGGCTGAGTTCTTGGATTAAAATCTGTGTTATCTTGTCATAAGAATATCAAAAGTCAGCCAGCCTATTACAGCCATCACAACGTGGCACAGTTTCCATTCTGGGGACAAAAACACTTCCAGAAGCTGAAATCTCAAGCATCTTAATGGAATTACAAAACAACTAAAAATGTAGTTATACGATTTCAAAATGTCCACAAACAAATCAGGGCCTGCAGCTAGCCTTTTACTTATTATGTTTCTAATTTATTTCTTATCAAAACTCAAAGTTTATCTCTTCATTTACAGACATTACTGCCTCTGCGACAATAAAACCTATATTGGCACAAATGGATAGCATGCAATGGCACTTTTGCACCATAATGTCTTATGGCATTAACTTGTCAGGCAACACGATGCCAAAAAACACAAAAACAAACTCACTGTAGGGAGCACTAGCTGTCATCCAGAGGGTTATCACATCATCTCTGCTGACACACATTCTCTGCCAGATCTCCTAAGCTTTCAGCGCCTTGCTCTGAGGACACTTCAGGAGTGTGAATTCTCTGTGTTGTTAAACCTACTCAAGTACTAAGGTGAAGGGATACACCCAGCTGCCCCTAAAATGTTAGGCAGTGAAGGCCAATTATTACCCAGAAGTACAACAAAAAGAGCGTGCTAACATGATTTAAACATATCTACCCCCAGCTACCCCCTCTCCACCCCCTCCGTGCCTCCAGTGGGCTGAATTGGCTTCCTGGGTGGTGTAGAGGAAACAGCAGATATTTTTGCCCCATTCATGTGTGGAAGTCTTTCCACTGCAGCATGATGCCCAATGCTGGGTGGCAGCTGAACTAATGAGCTCTTAGCCTGGCTGGCACTGGGGAGGCAGAGACAGAATAGTGCAGGCATATGGGCGCACACACACACACACACACACACACACACACACACACATACACATATACACAAAGAAGCGCATACACATTCAAAAGGACAAACCACACAAAAACACATCCTCTCAGACTGTCTGCCAAATACTTTACTTTAATCTTATCAAACCATCCCCATCAGGCAGCGTGCCCTCTGTGTTGTTGAGCCTGTCAGCGTTTTCACGACAGAAAGCCAGTATGTGTTTGCCTCCTGAAGCCGTTTAAGGATGAGGGTAGACACTGAGGTCAGGTATGTGTGTGTGAGTGAGTGTGTGTGTGTTTATATTTCTCAACCACTAGGGAAGAAAAACAGCAGTGTTTTAGCTGTACACACACATTCTCTGATATGGCTACATACCTGTTTGTGCATCTCAATGTTGAGCCCATAGGACATCTCGTAGTACTGTGAAAAAGATGAAGAGAAAAAATTATTATTAGAGGAGAAGACTTCTAAATGTTACATTTCATTTCAAATTAAATCAGTGATTGGAGGCAGACATGATCTCATTTTGTTATCTATCATCATTTACTGCATGGACTTTCTAAATTATCAGTGAAACAAGATTTAAATCTTAGTGATTTACTGACCTAACACCTTTATCGGGCAGTTTTATCAGAACCAAACTATAAATGAGACAAGCTCAATACTTTCTGCAGCTCACACACAGAAGTGAGCTGTTAAAAAGAGACACCAGAGAGGTTGTCAACTTCATATTCTTTGAGCGACCACAGCTGACAGTCGACTGACTACTATCCTCACTACTTCTACCCCATGCTGCCAGTTTCTGCTACAAACAGTGTCTATGGCTTCAAAAACCCAGCACAGAGCCAATACTATTATTGAAAGCAACATTATCTGCCGGTGATTGCCAAAAAGCTTGTGAGCCCACCAACAGAAACAAACTAAAGCCGAGTAGTTTGTCTGTCTTGTTTATCAAACACACAGCTAACAGCTTCCATTTATTATAACTACTCCCACCACCTTCTGGTCCCTCACAGGGAAAATAATATTTAACAAACGTACTGCTGCGTTTGGTTAAATTCAGTCCTTTCATGTACAAACAAGATAAGCACACACATACACAAACTTACAGCGGGGTCTGAGTTACATCACGTCTAAGATAAAGATTGTTCTTTCTTTCCATGCACACAATGCAGCCTTTCCTGTATGAGAAAGAACCTTTGTGTTGGCTTTTCTTTTCAGAGGCAGAGATTTCTTTGTCTCTGTTTGATCATCTGGAAGCTCTGAGCTGAATATAATGTGTTTTAATTGCAGTCCCGGAATAGTTTTACATGCAGCCCCTTCATTGATCTTGAAAGATGTGAGACATCTCTCTAATTTATCTTAAGAAAAGGTTGAAAGGGGAGTAAAACTTAGTTCACAGACAGTACACTCACTTTAGTAGAATTTGCACATGGAGGAGGGCTGCATGTTGGCAACAATAGATCACAGGCTTTAAATGAAACTTGTCAGTTTGTTGGGGCTGTATCTGCTTCATGGATTAATTCACCAGCTGATGTTTTTGTTGTGTGAATGTGTATTTTTGCTTTGAGGAAATAAATCAGGTGGTGATTCATTTATTTTGTGAAAACCATATAATATATAATCACATCACACCCTTACTTTGTAAAAGTTATGTCCAAATCAGTAATCCAGGGTCTAGTGTTGCACTTAACTTTTGATCTAGTCCTATTTGGTTGAGTTGATAACAAATAATTTCTTGCACTGAGCAGAAATATTATTTTTTTATATAATTTCATAATCACTACACAAAAACAGAGAAAACTAACATCAGTTACAAAAACATTCCCCAGAACTGGGATGTTTGGTTAAGGATAACACCTGGCCTGTAGTTGGTCAGTTATTTTTATTGTTTGAGAAAACCCCACTGTGAAGCCCCTAGGTGTGTCAAAGTGCTTGGAATGACCCCGTGCTTCACCCTGGGGAAGTTAAGAAATAAAAGAACAAGCAGGAAACCCTCTGATTCATGCACAGAGCAGACAGACCAGTCATTAACCCCCTGTGGGTCGTGTAGGGTGTGTGCGGGAGGGGTGACGGGGGTCATAAAGAAGACCCCAGAGCTATAGAGGGGGGTCGTCACACCCCACAATCAATAGTTGGATATTTGACCCCTGCTTGAGTTTCAACCCCATCCGCCAAACACCCCCACCCAGCACCTCCTTACCCAATGAAAACACAGGCGTGACTCAACAATACCACGCAGGGAGAAATGCTAACATGGCCTTTGCAAAACACCACCTGTGACTGTTCACCTGAGGCTAAAGGGAGGATACGGTTTTAAATCTGGTTCACAGCTCCATAATGACTGCTCTTACCATGACGTAGTGACGTTGCATCTCTGTCTTCTCATTGGCCAGTTTATCGTACTCCACTTTAAGACTTTTTTAAAAGAGAACAAACAAAAAATGAACTTTATGTTAACATTTTTTTTCACTCTGTGGTTTAAAGGCTTTGCACATGCAAAAATGTAAGAACAGGTTTATGTTTGAGTATAAACAGAGAAGATTTGTTGCATGAAGCTATAAAAAAAAAAAAACAGAGCAAAACAAAAGCAGCTTCCTCTTCGTATTCTTTCCAGGAAGCTCATGCTGTTTACAGAAGGCTGATCATTACCTGTGGTACTGTGCCTGCAGGAACTGAAACTCGTCTTTGATCCTGTCGCAGGACTCTGCTACTGTGAACTTGAAGCCAGGCTGCCCTGGCTGGTGAGGTGCCTGAAAAAGGTTAGATACCACAGATAAGTAAAGCGAACACAGTGCACACAACAGTTCCCGTGAGATTTTCTCTTGATTGTTTACTTCACATTTCCTCAGAGCCCCAACTACAGGATAAAAGAGCTGCTTCCACTCATCATGTCTTGTGTTAGGGCTCAGGCGAGTAAATCCATTCACAGAGTAATGTTTCATCACAAAAGCAGTATTATTATTACACCCAAAGTGTTTGTACTCTTGTACATTTAGCTGTTCAACCATGCAGATTTTACAGTCAGGGGTGTTGATCTGCATTCAACAAAAAGCTCTGATCTTTCTTGCAAATAAAGACAAGTTTCCCACTTTCTCTCTCCTGCAGAGTGAGGCGTCTCAGCAGCAGGAGTGCAGACCATAAATAGTAAGGTGTGGATCAGCAGCTCTACTCTGAAGAGCTAATTAGGCTACTTTGAAGGGCGGTGTATTTGCATCAATTTACAAATAGTGACATAGACAGCTACTTACCGGATGCCGGCCTTGTGGATACATGTCGCGTCCTTTACACAAGGGAATTTGGTTTGTTGTCTCTATATCCGTAATCCCAGTGAAGGTGCAGTAGATCACCGCCGCCCCCTCCCCTGTGCGCGCAGGATGGCGGCGGACAAAGCCCTGCTCTCGGCTGCGAGGAGCACACTCAGACCCCGATCACTGGATGTATCACCTCGCCTGCCTTTCCTTTTTTATCTAAACAAACAGAAAAAGAGGCAGAAGCTGACGATCTGAATCACTTTTGCAGCAAAATGCAGACACATTGGCTGTAACCGGCCGGATATTAAAAGCTTAATGATTTTAATCAGACTTGTCTGGTATCTACTACTTTACAAAATGTGAATAAAGTAGTTTTAATGCTCACTGTAACATGTTCTTCTGAAATTTGTTCCAAAATTTCCTTTTAAAAATCAATTCAAGCGCCCCGATTTGCATTATAAAGCAAAAGAAACAAAGAGAGACTGCAAAAGAAAAATGTATTTAATCCGTGGTATCAAATAAATCCCAAAGTTGATACTTTCAATCACACGCCCTCAGCGACATGGAGCTTTATTTTCTCGTAAATCTAACGAGTTCTCCCAACAAAGGAGACAAGAACACACAGAGAAGCTTGTTTTTGGTGGTCCGGGAAGATCAGAAAACAAGGAGCTGCTGCTTTCAAAGCCACACCACCACCAACACCACCCGTCTTGTTAGCGGCTCTCTTCATGTCGCCCTTTTTACCTTTGTCTGGACTGATTCCTCCCCTCCTCTGCACAGGTAAAACGTATATTATCCAGACACAGCGCTTTATATCCTCAACCTGTATCCGTCAACACAAAAAGATACAGGCGGAAAAGCTCCGTCGTCGTTTCTGTTTTCCTCCACTTCTTTTCTCCCTCTTGAGTCCTTTAAAACCCCGGTGATCCCGAAGCGGAGAGCGTCTCTCCGTCCGGTCGGACGTTGGAAACCCCTCAATTGGGGCGAATTGTCGGCCAGTCACAACTTCAAAGAAAACCTTAATTAGATCCAGTGGTGGTAACACGAATCTTCGAGTAAGTCCAAGATTATTTTTTTGGCGAATAACCGGGTTAATTTTCTTGAAAATGTCGGCCGTTGTGAAATTCACCACTAGCTCGCTGTTGGGTATACCCAGTTCCTCCGCGCGCGCTGTACCACACACAGACTGTGCACTGACACGAGGACCCGACTGCCGAGAGAGGGCCCTGCACTAACCAATCAGGTTCTTCGAAGGAGTTTAGCATCGTTGACCAATTACAGCGAAGGTACCCCACGTGGGGATACAGAGGAACCCGGGCTTCTGATTGGGTTGTGAAATGTGACCTCACATGTTCGCCATTTTGGATCTGAAGTGACATTCAGTGCGTTCAACAGCTTGTTCAAAACAAAGACAATCATTTATATATCCGTGGATTACAACTAGTATCTCAGCGTTTTACATCATGAGTAAAAATGTTGGAGTGTTATCGTTAAGATTTAGAAGATTCAAGCTCACTTTGCGGGTGTAAACAGGTGAACAACCACACGTAATTTATCGAGCAGACAACGCATTTGGCTGTAAATTTATGTTATGTGTGTGTATGAACAGTTAGAAGTGAAGGTACGCAAGTTATGGCTGGAAGAGTAAGCTTTTAATCTGGAAAACACATTTTCCGTTCTATATTCAGGGAGATGTAGGGACGCCAAGAAAAAGAAATCAGCTCTGTTTCTATGCCAAGAATAACAGGAGGTCGTAGAAATTCATTCAAGACCCGAAGTGTTCAGAAGATGTGAATACCGCTTAATCTACGGCAGAGTGTCCTCTGAGTGACTTGAATTGATCGACCTATTTCTAACGAGACCTCAAGCATCTACAAGCTTTCCTATCAGCAGCACTAGGTGGGCTACAACACGTCTGCGCGTGAGGAGATCAGCCTATCAAGTGTTGCTCACTATGCTCGCCCCCACGTGGGTCCCCTCTCCCGTCTCTTCAAACGGTTTCAACCAATGGTGCTCGTGCTGTCTCTCGTCGCGGCTTGTGATTGGCTGAGAGCTGGAAAAGCTGTCAGTCAGGAGCAGTGGTTGTCAATTAAACCCACGTTGGGTCCGGCGCTGACAAATGCCTGTGCTACTCTCCCTCCTGCCTGCGAATAGAGCCTGGAATGGCTGCTTAATTAGCTTCGAATGGCTTTTCCTTTCAGCTCAAACAATCTGTCACTACCATGTGGTAAAAAGAGCCCTGCATAAAACAAAAGCAGGAGAAAAAAAAGCCAGTAGGGGCTAAATATCAGTTTGATTCCCCCCTCCTCCTTCAACCCCTCCTCCATGAAAACATTTGCTGCAAAACAAAGCTTTTACCTCGCTCAAACATTGGCCCGTTACACTCATCTGTTTTTATCCCTGCTTCTTCTAAAATTATATTCATTTATTAATCACAGTCACCACTGAAGTCTCTTCATGTTTAAACTGTTCAGATAAGGTTTCTGTATTCCCCCCAAAATACTGATGTATGTTTGTCAAGCCGGTATGATGGGCATATTTATTTTGTGTCGAGTGTTTAGGATGTTGTTCATTGTTATAACAGTAATTTCAAAGACCAGTGGGACTCATCATCAGTATTTTGGGTTCAAAATGACCCAACAAAGTATAATTAAGATGTATTTATTCATCATTTTGCTGTGTCTTTCCTTTAAAATTCCCTCAAATGTATGCAGCTATGTATTTAAGTGTTATATAAGTAGTACAGACAACACTGCTCATGGACTCTTTGTGATGCTCAGCCTGAAATTAAATTAAGTTTTTTTTTTTTCAGCTAAACAAAGGGCCTAGGAGTCAAAAAGTATAGTCCTCCCAAATTTTGAACATAACTGAAGCTAACATGCTGCGAGCTTTAGCTGTTGCTTAGCAACAAATGTATCCCTCCTGCAGATGCTCTGACATGAGCTGGGATAATAACTCATGCACTGAGGGCATGTCAGGGAGCTACACACTCACTAGGAGATTTTAAAAGCTTTTTTTCTCTCACAAAACTTCCTAAGTGAAGAATTAACTTTGTATAGATTGAGTTTGAATAATAGTTCGAGTAAGAGCTGTCTGTACACAGTGTGGGTAACTCATACTGTAAAGAAGCTTCCAGAAAGAGCTGTGTTTAGAGTTCCTTGGTGCCAAATATAGGCTCCAGCTGACACTGTTTTCAAAAAGGAAACAAATAATATAAAATAAATAATATATAATATATTTTGAGTCTGAGAACTAAATGGCCTACATATTTTCATTTTTCCAATTATATTTGTTTTCTTGACACATACCAAACAGCAGTTATCTATTGTAAATACAGTAACTCAAACAAAATACGAATGTTAAAATAAAAATAATGTTAAATAATGAAAATTGGCTTCACAGTTGTAGTCAGTGTATAATGTTTCCCACAACACTAACATTGGTCTTTGTCTTTGTGGGTGACACTCTTAGTGTATTACCACCAATTGCTACATGTGACTTCTGCTCCCACCTAATCTCTATATCTCTCTGTATCTTGTACCTGTCTTGCTCAATGTTTTCAAGTGTGTAAAGAAAGGCACTATCAATTTTTATCATTATTACTGTGCAAATTACATTAGTACAAAATGCTAAAATTTAATGATCAGTATTGTAAACACAAGTGAATCTTGTCACTTCTGGTCATTACAGAAGAGATGCCTGTCTCAACAGTGACTGCTTTTTGTGAAAGTAAATAAATTTGATTTGAAAAACTTGTTCACCTTTTTCAAAACAACTTAATGCTGTATATCATACTACATACATATTTCACTGTAAAGAAAGGCTGTATCTACAAATGTGCGGGGGAAAGCAGACCTTAAATACAGAAAAGGAAAAATAAACAAACAAAAATGAGCAAGGCAACTAAAAAAAAAAAATCAGCCAACCCAGCCCGTCAAACATGGTGAGCTGTAGGTTTGGTTTGGTTTTAAGATTAATGTGTCTGTCTTTGTGGATGTGCTATAAATGTGTCTGGTTTTGCATTTCCCTGTTTTATTAATTAAATAACAACACTAATTTGTTGTATAAATAGAATTCAACACAGTCTTAACATCAGGAGGCAATACATTACAACAAAGCAGCAACCTACTGAGAATAATGAAGCCTATGCAGAAGTGCAAAACACTGCAATTCCTCTAGCATCCACTTGAAGCTGGTGGCAAGAGTCACCAGCCTCAAGTGGATAAGGGGGCTGGCCCACCAATGTTAAAATGTTTATTTCTAAAGCATAATCAACTACTACGGGAGAAAAATATGAACATTATTTCTATCTACAAATACACATGCAGTTTAAGGGTGAAACTGTTGGGAACATATCCACAGAGACCGTCCAGAAAGCTCTGAAGTGCTCCGTAGCTTCACCTCTCTGCCTGTTTCTTGGTTAATTGAAAGTTATCAGCTTAAGTCAGCATTTCCAATATGGCACCCAACATCATTAAGCTCTGAAATGTCCCTGCAGGATTCAGTGGGTGCGGTCATGAATACATCCATGTTTTTTACAGTCTATGGTCATGGCCTTGCCAAAAATGTTGAATTGCACTAGAATGGCTGTATAAAAGCTCATTACACACCCAGGCTGTAAGAAGTCGCTCTAATCTTTTAATATGCTGAATCAGTTTTAATAAAAAAGTATTAAAAGGTCATTATGGTGTTAAAAATATATTTCATCATCTTTTAGTAAAAGAGAGGAATCCAGTGAAATAATTTCCTCTCTGTCTTTTATATTTTGACCTTTGACCCTGATCACACATATTTGCAGATTGAGTGATGCCTGTATAGGAAGAGTTACCTGTTCTGAAAACTTTTTGAGTGAATCGTTTTTTTTCTTTTTTGGATATGAGTACCATCATCTTTTCATCAGATGTGGGTATTTATGCAGACTTGCTGGTTTCTGTGTTGATATTTGTCAGTTTGCTCTCACTGAGGATCCTGGGATCAGTATGTGTGGGTCCAGCAGTGTGAGGATGTGGGTTATCTGGGAACAGGCAAACACAGCGGCGGTCTCCACAGACCCCAAGACTCTGATTCAAGAACCACATACAAACAGACATTATCATACGGCTCTATCTCACACACTGAAGACTGTGGACATGTCTCTCTCACACACACACAGATCCACTTTTCATCTCACTCAATAGACAGTGGCCTAGATTAGGCAGCAAGAAAGCAGTGGGCTTCACCTCTGGGATAAGGGGGGCGGTCCACCCTTGTAGACCTCTGCACTGTTTATTTGCACTGGATACCCAGACGCTGTGAAACTCCCACTCTGAGGCGCTACACAAATAATGGTGCTATTTGCAGAGGTGGTTTTAATTCTTTACAGAGCAATGATTGGCTCTTTTCATTACCATCCCTGCTAGAGCTCAGCCAATGTGCAGCTCCAGCTTCCCAACTCAAACCAGTCCCAATACAAACATAACTGATGTATATTTTAATAGCTTTAGTGGCCACCGAAGACCCAAATCCCATTTCTTCTTTGTATGGTATCACGTTCTCTGCTCAAACAAATCCTCAAACCACAGCTTCTCTTGCAAACTGGTGCTGGTCCCTGCTTCTGCTGCACATGAGGATCCTGATACTTCCTGAGAGGAGGAACCACATTCAGACTCCCTCAGTGTGAAAACAAGGAGGGGCCTTGAAAAGTCATAAAGCTGCTTGTGAGATGTTTGTTGAAGCATGTGAGAGGCTCTTATACGAAGCAGGATTGTGTATGGCTTGAAACATGATGAGTTATTTGTTTCATGAGTAAGAAGCATTCACCAGATTGACTGGAGCAGTTAGCCATTTCAGGAGCAAAACCTCACAATAACCTCACCCCTCTCAGTATTTAAACCCTCCAAACCCGCTACGTCCTGATTGTGCTCGCTTCGTACACACCCCCTCTTTTTCTCTTGGTCCCTATTGCTTTCCTTCTCCATAGGGTCCTAATAAAAGGGGGGTCCATCGTGCCTGAGAGCTACGGCAGACTCCTTAAAGCATCCCCACAACGCTTGCATCATACAATGCTCAATTCCTCGTTCATGTTTACGTTAATAAACCATTTAAATGCTATGCTGATGTGTTGTTCTCGCTAGTGAATTACCTCATCTATTCAACCACTCCTGTCATTTTTTCCTCTGAGGAGTGCATCATGGGAGCCTCGTGGTCTGGGTGGTGGGACGGCTGAGGCAGTGTTGTGAAGCACCCACTGGCGAGGGATTATTGACATGCTTTCACAGGCGAGTTCAGGCCATGAAAGGAGACATTCCTCATCACAATGGACCCAGTGTGTGTCGCGGGGGCTGCAGACATGAAAAGGGGCCCCCGAGTGTAACACTGTGACTCGTCAGACTGTAATCAGTGCAAACAAGATGAAAGAGCTTTATCAAAAGAGACAAACACAGACATGAGAAGGGTCTGGACAAAAACAGTGAGGGCCTTTTTCTGGCAAAAGTCCATGCATTTGTTTGTATTAATGGCTGCTGTTTGTAATGTATGTACATGTGCAGGAAAACAATAAGGCTTCTCTGATGCTATCATCTGTTCGCCTTGCACATATAAGGCAGTATTGTTGTATCTGTCAAACAGGTTGGTGTGCAAATATTCTCAAAAAGTGTGTTTTATTCATTAATGGAGGAAGCGAGTTACACAGAGCTGAATTTTAAACACAGAGAGGATGTTGAGGAATTTCTTGTTTTGAAAATCCTTTCTGTTGATTTGCTGTAATCCCCCCTTGAAAGAGAGCCCCTTCCTCTGCAAAGAAAACCTGAGAGGAGTAAGCTCTTTAAAAACACAGCTGTCTATCAGAACAGATTGTTAAGGTACGAAAGATAAACAAAAACGGAGAAGTGAGAAAAGACAGGAGGGCCCCTCCAAGTGACTCCACTCATTTCCCTTTTGTTCCTGTCTTTTAAGAAGCTTGGAGTTATTTCATCTCAGAGCTAAAAGACTGCATAATTCCAGTGTGTACATTTATGTGCAAGATGTTCAGAGTTATTCTTAGACATAATTCATACAGCTAAACCTCCTACAGCTGGTGTTGTTGAAAAAAGGGGACTATGGTTTTAAAGTGGTGAATACATAATAACATAAATTGTGGTTTGTTATTAAATGATTCATTTGTATTTGATTCATTTGTTTTGTATTCTGTAATAACAGCTTCATGTTGATGCAGGATATTTGAAGTGTTGTTTGGACCTGTTGCCCTTGAATGCAATATTAAGTACACAGCACTCGGAGTGTTTGTTGTACTCTCTGTGTTAATTTGAAAAGAGTTCATAGTTGTTGATATCAAAAACATGATTGAGTCGTTTTTTTTCCAGACTGCTCTGCTCAGCTGTAATGAATTCAGAATAGCTCTGCCTCTGGCGCTGTCTGTGATTAATAAGCTCATTTAGTCGCCACTCGTTGTGACCAGGTCTACAGGCCGGCCCGCTGTAAGGCTCTTTAGTGGGTTGGTGTTATTTTTTGTGATTACCATCCAAGTGGCTGCTGTAAGAGGCAGGTCAACAGAGCGACCTGATCCTGTCCTTCAGCTGAGAGGGAACCCAGTGATGACTGTGAGGCCCACTCTGCCTTTACCAAGTGAATGATAACACACACAGGGAGGTGACAAGTAGCCCTTGTACCGCTGCTACTGCCACCAGTGAAACTCAGAATAGTGCTTTTTCTAATACACCCTGTCTCACAGGAATCAGGGTTATATGTTATCTGTACAAGTACTAGACTGCATGTCTTGTTTTATGACGCAGCAGGTACATGTTCATTATGAATACTTTGAATGTAAATCCACACTATATTGATCTGTTTCTGAATCAGCCATCCCCACCACTTTAAGATAATGGTTAGAAGCTACAGCATGGATAATCCTGTACTCTTACTGATATCAAGAAGCAATGCTGGTGTATGATAGTACAAATGACAGCACAACAGTCTTTTTCTTCTTCTTACAGGAGCATTTCTGTTCAAAGCTGACTGTTCGTGACGCTTATTACAGTGCAGACTGTGGCTTGATCAGGACAAAACAATGCAGGTTTTTTTTTTCAAAGAAATTCTGATAAAAATCAGAACACAGTTCTTGAGAGAGCTCCAAAGAGGACATTAGCTTTGACTGAGATGGTTCCTGGTATTACAAACCACAGACTCAAGTCTTCAGGACATCTCAGTTTCAAATGAAACAGTCAAAGTATTTAACATATGACATTTGATAAATTGATTCCCTTACTGTGCTGGGCTGTTTGTCATTAGCTCTGCTCAGATTATGTCAACAGGGAACTTTTCTTAATGAGGTGGCACAAACATGAACTACACAGTGTACAAAGCCCAGGGCTGATGTTACATAGACCTGGTTCCCATCCATTTTGTTGAGCACAGAGAATAACAGCAGAATAAAAGTGAAGGTTTGGACTGCGTTTTGACTTCATTAAAGTGACTTTCTGAAACCAGCACACATTTCTTTCAAGTTCAAAGAAAATCAAACTTTACTTTATGAAGCAAATATAATTTCCCCTGGTGGAGGTTAAAGAATGCTGTCTCATCTATGAACAGTGTCTATGCAAACTGCCAGATGCAAAAAATGTCAATAGCCCTCCCTTGTTAAACATAATACAGTTATCTAAGGAACTTCAATGCATGAGCAAATATGCACAAGGACGTGAGTTAAACCGGCCTCAAATTCCATGGCGTGGATTATCTGTGTGTTTCTGTAGAGCCATTATTGACCCAGGTCTTAAATTACAGTGGTGTCTTCATCAAATTTTCTCAGATACTATCTCTAATGCAGTACAAACAGCATATTGTGACCGTATCCCATCTGAAAGCTGTTTAGCTACTAACTGCCAATTAATGACAACAGAAGAAGACTATATTGATGCCAGTGATAAGTAAAACAGGTGTGAACCAGAGAAAAATAGAGGGACTTGGTCAGTAGTCAAAAATTGGAGTGAAGAACTTCTTCAACTTTATTTTAAATGAGGCCAAATGCAAAGCTATGAAAGAGTCTTATAATGCCTCAAATATACCAAATACGCCTGCAGTCTGACTCTGTTCTCCATTAATAAGACTCTCTCCATTCATGTTGAGCTGTAGACCTCATACTTGTTGACTCCTGGTCTGGCTCCACTCATTATGTCTGTTTGCCATCGTAGTCAAGCTAAATACAAACTGATTTTGCCACAGTTTGGTTTTATTTTGAAAGTCACTAATAAGTTTTAGATAGTTTCTAGTCACAACTTCCTGACACACTTGATCTTTCCTTCTCTGAATTTATGTGTCACAGCTCTGGGTCTGGTAAAAATGGTATCCCGGCGTACAACCTGCGACATGATGGACCAGCCATGCAGACGGACTCCAACGGAATGGATCCAGTGTAAGTTGACACACTGACTTGAATAGAAACCTACCTGATCCATTGCTGTGATGGATCGGAGACGGACTGCAGATGTATCTGGTGCATTTCAGCCGTTAGACTACTGTAACTCTGCAAAGAGAGTGAGGCACCCAGCACAAGGGGCAGCAACTTTCTGATTAATGGTTAGCAGTTTCAAATACTGAATAGTATTTATGCTTTCTCAAGGGGAACAGTGAATGAGAAATATACCATAAAATTATTGCAGACCGCTCTGTAAATTAAATATTGTTCATAACTTCCATTTGATGTGGTCTACCCAGCCTATTTTGTAAAAAAAAAAAATCTATTAGAAATAAGAAAAGGATGTAAAATAAGTGAGAGCAGGTTGACATCATGGTGACATTTCAAATGTCTTTTTCATGCAATGATCTTTTTTCATCAGTCACTCCGCGGGCTACCAGCAAACTGAGTTCATTATAGACCAGAGCAGAATGTAGTTTCCAAGGGAACAAGCCCCTACAAGCATGGCCTCTGGACTGTAGAAAGATGAGGTGTTTGCACACATGTTCACTTCAGAGGGAACGATGTAGCGTTTATGAATGCTCATGGAGGGTACGCACTGAGGTGCGTGGCCTTGTGTGAGGCTTACGTGCACACAGACTTGCTCACCCCTGTGAGATAAATGGAATGAGGTAAATCAGCGGGGAGATTGCAGCCAGGCCATCGATTTCATGGGTCATCAGATAATAGCCGGGCTTGCTCAGCACATGCCCTTCAGCACTAGGCAAAGGCTATCATTTAGCCAGATCAATAGCTCTAATTACCCCGCTCCACCCACTGCAATAAATTCTCAGCCGATCATATTGCCTTCAGAGGAGCTGGAACAGGAAGTACAGGATTGCTGATGTAATCACACCAAACTGTGCTGCTGAATACATTTTCATATATTTCTACCTTTGTACTTTCACTGAAAGGCAGTTTATACATCTCTCCATCAGTCAGACCAACATTACACTCGCGCAGGTTATATAGCTGTCAGGGAATGATTAGACAAACAATCAGCAGTGAATATATGACAGAACTCAGTTGCTGCTCTAAGTTTGTTGAAAGTCTTCATGGCCCCAGCCTGCGAAGTGCTGGTGCTTACAACTGTTTTGCAAACTGAAGCAAGTTTTTACACAAAGGAGGAATAAATAAACACATATTGTCTTTGGCAATCACTTCACTGATTTACTGAGTTATCAAACACAACAAACTGTTTTTATGGAGGAAATAAACACAAGGCAGAGGAGAAGATAAGCAGAAAAGAACTAAAAGGGGCCAGCAGTCCAGACTGATACAACAATCTATAAAACCACTGTACGTGTTTTATAAGGCAAAAATATGGCTGTCTGAGGTATCATCTTATTAACATACTCTACATCTGAAGAAATAAATACTTAGTTATTAATCATTATGGACACATATGTACAAATTAAACTGTTTAACGTGAAATGACTCACAAACTTTGCTGCTTCTTAAGTTAAAATCTATGAAAACTTAGTCAAGGCAATATAAAGCAACTGTGTGCTTGACTCAGATCAGCAAAACTTAAAGGTAGGGTCTTCCTAAAAAATAAAATTTCAACTTTTACAGGAATAATTCTACCCAATTGTCACTTCTGGGCCTCTAGACATGTGTGTCAGTGTCTGCCTCAAACCCTCTCCTCAGCCTGTATGTTGACGTTTCAGTTGTGTTGGGGCATTTCTGGGCAGAGAGTCAACATGGTTACAGTAGCCAATCACGGCATGCCCAGTGCGCAAGTGACTTTGCTACAATAGTGGATGTAGCATGGGGCAAAGAAGAACACAACTAAAGTGAAACAAAACGCCACACAGACAAAACTTTTCCCTGAACACGGTGAGGGTTGGCTCGACTTTTGCTCGCTTTCAGGGACTTGGAGAACAGCTCAGGACAAAGAGCAGCGTGAGTTGGCTCTTTGCTAACCAGATATGTGTCAAATACCAGTGATTAGCTTGTTAGCTTGCTGGGCTAGTGTATGTGTTCACCTAGTAATGGTAGGAGGCAGTGGGTGTGTGCTGCCGTTGGCACTGATCCAAGGAGGAGGACCCCAGTTTGAATGTTGTGCTTATTAACAAGAAATATAAATTCCTGCAGACCCTACCTTTAAAAAAGTAGTGTTTTAAATAGAAAATATTTTGATTTTCCTACAACTCAAACCTCCATTGTTTAGAATCTCCTTTTTCTTAATCTTGGATTTGTTTATTTGTTCACCCTGAAACCAAGCGGGACAAAAGCAACAAAAAGACAAATACAAATGTTTGAAATGTTATTCCATGTGATGTAACACGGCTGTGGTTCTGGTGAGTTGCTGATAACGTCTGTTATGACAAAAAGAGAGTTTAAATGATGGAGGGATGTGTGAACTGCCATTCAGTGAAAATACAAAGGTAGACATTAACTAAAGTGTGACTGACAACACTGACTGCATCACCAGTTCTCCACTTCCTGTTCTTCTGAAGGCAACGTGACTGAATCACAAAAAGTTTTCTAAAGTTGTACCAATTGAAGCATGACTGATTTAAAGGATGTGGCAAAAGTCATGGCTTAGACAGTTATTTTTGATACATACAAAAATTGTATTTTGTTATGTTTCAACCAGATTTGGGAAAAGAAGCATGAAAGGCAGTACAGACTTCCAACCGGGTTTTGCCTTCCCTCAGGTCTGGTTAGATTTCCTCTCGGTGCTATCATGGAGTCATTAACTCACCATACACACATGCAAACACAGACAAACAGGCAGACAACATCCTGTGTTAATAACCTCAAGCCGTCCACTTAAAAAGCAGTGCTGCTGTTGTTGTTGTGCCCTCCCTTGCTCTCTCTGTCCCTCACCTCTAACATGCTGAGTGCTACTATCCTGCTATCAGGTTTCTCCACACTCGGAGCTCTGCAGTGCTCCACTTATCGCAGAGGCTGGCACACTGCCTGCAACCATCACTTTCTGTCTTTCAGCCTCACTCAGACAGAGGAAACAACTCTGATGCTCGCACGGTGGTAGCCTTTGATGTGTCCAAACTGAGGGGGGTGCTAGCTTGGCTTGTGGTTGATTCACTCGCCTCGTGTGCAGAGGTTGTGACCCTGGAAGAGGGTGGCCTGTGTTCGGTTCTGGTCCATGGCACTTTACTCTCACGCATCCAATACACCAGATACATCTGCAGTCCGACTCTGTTGGACTCTGCTTTGTGTTGACTGTGTTTGTCAACTCACACTGGCTGGGTGTTCAGTCCGTCAAGCCGTATGACTGACAGACGGCTGGGGTTGCGAGACCGAGAAGTTCCCATGCTTCCCACTCCATTGTTAAGTCTCTCTTCATCCACGTTGGGCTGTAAAACCTCAAACCTGTTGGCTCCTGGTCTGGTTCCGCTCATTATGTCGACTTGTCGTCATAGTCAAGCTAAATACGAACATTAAGACAGTTTATTTTGAAAGTCACCAAGTGTTTTTGGGTAGTTTCTGGTCACAACTTCCTGTCCCACTTATTCTCCCCTTTACTGAATTTGTGCTTCACAGCTCTGCATTTGGAAAAAATAGGATTGCCACGTATTGTGACATGATGGAACAGTCACGCAGATGGATGCCAACAGAACAGATCCAGTGTAAGTTGACACACTGACTTGAATGAAAACCTATCTGATCCGTTGCTGTGATGCATCTGGTGTGTTTCAGCAGGCAGTCTTTCCTTTCAATTTCCTACTCTGTCCACTGTCCACTCTCTTGACTGAGGCATGAGCCCCCACACACACACTCAGGGGAAGGCCATCAGGTTGTTTCTCATAAAGCTTTGCAGCTCATTATAGGGCATTGATCTAGCTGATGACGTTTGCTTGAACTTTAGAGATTCATTAATTCAATCTGATCTGGCTCTTCTCAGTAAGTGTGTTTATATCATCTCCATGTTTATGTCCTTATGTGTGTGTACAGTTTGCGCATCAGTCCATTAAATCTCTCTCACGCTGTGGTGCCTCCATGCTGGCAGGTTGTTGCAATGCAGGCTCGTATCCAAACACATCTAAACATGCCCAGCAGCTGGCCTCAGGGCCGGAGGAGCTGTTTAGCCCATAATAGCGACTGATTAGAATACCAGTGGCAAAGCTCGACTCAAAGCAGTCGTTGACAGGGCATATTAAGCAAAGTGGGGAGTCCAGCCGCCGGGATTTGATGATGCCACCAGGGAAACATGTGCTGGCCTGCACAGAGACTCTTTAACACCATAGCTCCAAACAGCTGATAACTCCATCCAAGAGAATGGAGGTCATCCAAAAGCACTGCAACAGGAAACTGATGATAAAATAATGAAGCTCCATAATACAGTAGTCACTGTCAACATACTGTCGAGGTGCTGTTTATTAAATATTGTTTTCATGGCTGGTTAGTGTCTTTATCAGACTCCTACAAAGAACACCACAGCACTTTGAGCTAAACTGGATTCACGCCTCAAACCAAGTTGTTTTATTTTTATTCTGACTCATTTGTTACTTTTTTCTAACGAAACAAGTTTGTGAGGGTGAAACTGATTCACCTCCACAAACCCTTTTTGATTTTGACGAAACTGAGATTACGGATAAATTTAACCAGACCCATGTCAGGTCTCCAGTTCATTACGGCACCAGAGCTGGTAGGTTTCAACTCTAGTCAATGTGCTGAGTTAAGGCTGTTTCAGATATGGCTGATTCAAGCTCTGAGAAGCTGATGCGCAAGATTTATATTTATGCCGGATGCTGAAGTACAACGCATCAATTCACTTCGAGAAGATCAAGCTGGACAGGACATCAGGCACCAGACCATATTCACTTAACTACTTTAACAACAAACTGTCATAATTATCAGTGTCAGACTTGATGTCAACAGATCAGAGATGTTAAAAGGCCAATAGAGAGATCATGGATAAGCAGAGGCTCATCACTGGAGTGGGAAGTGCAGGAAATCCTCAGTCTCGTGATCCCCAGCTGTCCTGCAATCCTGCACCACAGCTGGATGTTGTTGACAGACAAAGGCAGTCCAAGCCGAGCCACAACAGAGTGTGAGTCAATTGTGATAAAATTTCTAAAGAAGCTTAGGTTAATTTATGATGGAAATTTTAGATACTAATTCTGGTCTTTTAGATTGTTCAAAGAAAGTGGGCAAACCCTCAAAACAAAAATAACTGCCTATGTTAAATGTCTTTTCAAAACACAGGGGCTTAATGAGTCCAGGTCTTGGTAATCCTGACTAAGGTTGGAATTACATATTAATTTGTAGTTAAAATTTTTGAGTGGCGTGGAGTATTGTGCAAAATTATTTCATCATCAGGCAGTGACTCCAGGAAAACTGTCTGAGGGCAAAAGAGGCTGAAATGCAGTTGGAACCCATCAGCAGTCACCTGAGGACAAATTAGCTTTTGATGATCTCAATGTTATCTGAATTTTACAGCTGTCATGTGTAGTCATTTTTTATAGTTTAAGATTGGAAATTAAATTTTTATCTATCAAACTAAGAGAAGCTGGAGATGAACCAGCAAGAAAACAACTGATGTTAATACCCATCAAATATTTAATAATGCAAAATAAAAGTTTTTAAACGTTTATTTATACAAGCTTGGACTTAAAAGTTGTATAAATAAAAGATTCTGTCTTGCTTCCCAAGTCACTATTTAAACTGAAAAAACAACCATAGGACAGGAAGAGAGTCAGGGCTAGAAGTAGTTTTCTCTAACCCTTTGATGCTGATTGGCTATTTCTTCGAGAGGCTGTGTCACAAACAGAATCCTAAGACTTGTCCCGAGTCTTCTTTAAAATAGTATGGTGTTGATTTTGTTAAGGATGCCATTCAAAGAAAATAATGCAGGGAGGAGATGGAGATATGCTTTTGTCTTTCAAAGATGGTCACATCTGGCACCAAGCAGATAAAATGGTGATGACCAAAACTTCTTGCATACCGTGCACAGATGGCACGAAAACCCTCACTTTCTATATGATTTCAGAGTTCCTCTGAAGTCATGAAATACTTTATCTATCAAAGCAGAAACACCAGAAAATATAATCCTGACACACCACATGCAGTGAAATATTAATGAGGCTTTGGTCGTAGGGGAAATTTAATGTAATTCATTTTGTCATTGACAGAGAGCTATTAGCACCTTCCAACACTCCCCCAGAGATCCATCCTCTCCATGTTTGATTGTGTTTCACTGCTCTACAAAGTGCCACCTCAGTGTAATGAGTTGTTCATAATTTGTCGCCACTCTGCCTCTTTCAACAAAATAACCTTTTGTTCTGCTTTGCCGTCCACCTCACTGCACTCTCCCAGGAAAGGCTTTTAGGGACATCTACTTCAGCGAGGAAGAGCTGCACAGCGCGTGGAAAAGGAACGCGCAGACACATCTCTTACTTACATTATTGATGCAGAAAATGCATTCAGCTCCAGTCTTTTCAAAGCTAATATTATGTTAATAAGAGAAGAAATCATGCGAGATATAGTGCACTTCAGAAAGGAGGAATATGTGTCCACAAACATTAAAGAGACTAATGTAAATGCACCTTGCTGCCTTTCTGACCCTGAATGCATCTGTTTGATGGTAATGGTCTGTCTGGGTTGATCTGAAGTCAAGGATGATGCATCGGGGTCTACACATTATTCTCCTGTGAGCAACAACGGCAATGCTAATGCAAAAACACTCTTTATGCATAACAACTACATTTCCTACAATAGTGAAGGTAATTCAACAGTTCTGAAGCATCAACACAAAACGACTTTACAGATTTCTGTACTACAGTGTAAGATATCTTACAGCAGATTCATTCTTCTCTTGACTTTTAGAGCAAGAATCTACACAATGAGTGTTAACAGAAACTTGTTGATAGGAGCTTTTTTGCTCAGAGTATTGAAGACAAAAAGTAAAGAAGTAATTCATAAAGTACTTGTGAAATGCCTTACCTTGCATTGTCCCAATCATTAAGGACAGTGAAATCACCATTTAGCATCATTTTTATGTGAAACTTCTACTGAACAGAGTCTCATCTGGAGAGAATTATGCCTGACTTTTCTGCAAAGAGGCCAAACACCTGCTCCCTTTTCAACATGCGAGTGACGGGCTTCAAAACTCCACTTCTGGAACAAGTGGGTGATGACACAGACACTACATCTATGTATTATCACCAGGTAAAGCACTGGAGCAGAAATCAGGGTCAGTGATTTAGCAGATCAATTCTATAAGTTTCATCAGGTTACCAGAAGCAAAATATTAGTACTGTTGTGACTCATGTAGCACCCGTAAATATGCACTGCTCCCCAACCAGCTCTGTTCCTACCTTACCTGCAGATCGCTGGGGTCCTCTAACAAGGGTCTCCCTGACATAAAACTGGTTAATCAAGATGAAAAAGGGGCGCAATCACAGGTCATTATCATCAAACTGTTTATTAAATGTATGCAAACTGCCTTGTTATTTAGATACTATGAGTCTAGGGTCTCATAAATATATATTTCAAGGCTAGTATGTTTTGAATTATACACAGAGTCACATTAATGTTAATGTGTGACTGTTTTTCATTACCATATTCATTTGAATCAAGATACAGTGTGCCAGTAAACACACTGTACACACAACTACCCAGCATGCACACCTCCTTTCAACGGACATATGCTCCACCACTTCACCGTGTTCACTTTTTACGAAATGAATATGCAAAAGAAGCCTTTCAGTTCAATCAGAGCACAGAGCTGTCAAGTAGAGAAGATTGTTGCCAGGAGCTACACCAAAATTACAATTAAGCTGTCACAGCCAGAGTCAAGAGCACCCTCTTAAAGCCGTTCTCTCATTAATTGGGGTTTGGGGAGTACCTGGGTCTCCTTGGTAGCGAGGTTCAAGTGGTTGTTAGTGAATGACAGAGCAACTCCTTGAGCGGTTCAATCTTCCAGGGCTGAGAAGATGAGATTGTTACGAAACGTGATCAACAGTCTCTCAGGGGTCACGATGTGGGGCTTTAGCAGCTACAGGAGTGTGTACTTTACTTCATGCTCTTTGTGGCATCGCTCACAAATATGTTTCAGACACTGACTGAAGAGCCTCTCAAACGGCAGACACTGGACTCATTCAAAGTGGCACACACACACACACACACACACACACACACACACACACACACACACACACACACACACACACACACACACACACACAGCAGACCACAGCATTCAGGGCCAGGCTGTTTCTAGATGGTTTTGCAACAGATGTCTTTAGTAATAATAATGAAATATTAATAAAGTTTATAATAATAATAATAATAATAATAATAATAATAATAATAATAATAATAATAATAATAATAATAATAATAATAATGATAATAATGCATACATTGTTTTACGATAAACGCAAAGATCGGAAAACTGTTCAGAAATTAACTAGTAATATCACAAGAACTAGGTCTATGTATTATACAATCATTGATGTTTACAGGGCCACAGTGTAATTAAAACTCAGGGTTGCCTCATTTGGCTAAAATGGTTATAAACAGCCAATCAGATCCAAAAATAGAAAATGTATTTATGTTTTTGTTACGAAGTGATACACGTACCAATGGTGAGAGTTTCCGACTGAATAAAAAGGGGATGGTAGGGATTTAGTTTTAACGCTGAGCTGTTTTAAGCTGTGAGATAGCAGTGACAATAGCCTGGGTCAGGAGGGTAAAAACAATTAAATCTATACTAAACCACGTCATCTGCCTAAAGTCATTAAGATGTTCTCCCAAAGATAGCAGTTAATGAGATTAAAGAAGCAAGCTTTAAGTAGCCAGCTGAAGTAGGCGGATTGAGCTGAAGACAAGCTGTACTGGCTCACAGAATCAGCAGTGTGGGGATTATTTTATATCAGTGATCCCTCTGAATGAAAATGTTCTGTGCTCACTGGCAAATGAGGAAATCAGAGTGAGACACATATGTCGCTATTAGTCATACAATATATTGAAAAATTAGTCAGGGGGGTTTGTTTGGAGATCTATTACTGGGTTATGTGTATAAATATGAGGAGGGATTTATTTTCTTAAAAGTAAAATCCATCACGGCTTGGATTTCAATTTCTACTAGTGATGGAAACCACAAGATTTTTTATTTTCCTGCTGCAAGCGATTACTTCCTGGAACCTGGACCGGATTTTTTTAGATAATTATATTTCTAAAAACATAGCTGAAGTTGGTTGAAATAAACAAATCCACTCTATCTTTCTTCTTACACCACTCATTTGCAATATCACTGCCCCATACAGCATGCACTCAGGCATGTTTTTGGCCAGATGAAACCTGAAAAGTTGAAAATATTCGGAGCTGGCGAGGAGAGCAGGAACATACCAGGGACCACAGATATTTATTATGTGGGAGCTGTACTCAAGCTTTTGTCAGGGGATCCAAAACTTCTATGGGCGCCTCTGTCAGTGAAGGCACCACAGCAGTATACCTATGCAGATCCATCCCACATCTGTCTACAGCACAAAACACAAAGGCTATCTGTCTCCAGAGGCTCTCCTGTGATACGTTTCTGAGTCTCAGTTCCACAAACTGAGCTGAAAAAAAAACCCCAGAAAGCATCCCCCTTTGGCTCCTCGACTGTTCCTCTACAAGTTTTTGTCACACAGAGGTACAACCAAAACCCCTCCAGGTACAAGACTTCACACAAGCTTTCAATGGTTGGAAAGTGACACAGGAAGGCTTTGCTGCTTTTACCAGAGTGTGGTAAAAGAACGACATCGCTCTGCAGACGCTGCATTTACACATGTAAACACAATTATCACTGGTAACCATGAAAAACACAAACTGAACAGAAAACCTGAGAAAAGTGGGACACTTAGGATTATAAAACAGCTCACTGACTGTTTCTCTTTTACACGATTTATGGACCCAGACAGACAAAAAATGAAGGTACAAACAAAAAGAAATGTATTCAAACACAGACATTCAAACACAAAAATCAGTTCGTCCTTCACCTTAAGTCATCAAACTTGATCAAACTGTGACATCATATATAACAAATGAAACTCAACACTGACCCTCTGGTGCTCTGTGGTAGCTTGATGTGATTTAAAGCTTAAAAAAAGAACAACTTATTTTTCTAACCCTGGTCTTTGAGAAAACCTTTATTTCAACCTCTGTCTAAAATGCTGTGTTAGAGTGAATTAATGAATGTATTAGCAGCTGTCTCTTTAAGCCTCCATGCTCCACAAACTCCCCTTTCCTCTGATTGGCCAGCCTTTTGGAGGCCTGTGGGGGGCAGAGGTGAACAGTTTACAGATAGATTCAAGGATTTCTACACTACATGAATGTGTTCCAGCTAGAACATCTGCACACGTTTATCCAGAACATTCAGCATTATGACTTAATGCCGATGTTTAAAATATACAAAAAGCAGAATACGCCCTCTTTAACTTGAAAGAAATATGTTAAAAAATCCAAACTGAGGCTAATTTCTAAATGCAGGAACAGTAGAAACCAGCACACCCACACCCGCACCAACCCCTTCAACAAAAGGCGAGTTCTTACAGAATAGACTGAGTAAGACGGATATACTGTAACCTTAGTTTTATATTGTTGTATATAAAAATGTTTTTATCATGATGTATTTTTGGAAACTGCAGTGTGTTAGGACCACTTGCAAGATTTATAGTTTTTGCATTTAAGACTCATTTAAAACTCCTTTGGTTCACACATCATGTTAGTGTAGACAGATACCCTGTGAATAGAAAAATAAACAAGTTCAACATGCATTCTCTAACAATTCTTGATCAATAAAATATTGATTGCAGTGCTCCCCTGTTTCCAGTTTAACCCCATTATAAATCCAGCACTCTGTTTTAATTATGTGACTGGAGTATTATTATAACAGCACGCTTTGCTGAGTGCTGGGGCTGTAAACATCTTGATGTGATCTGGGCCTGACACACTCTGAGAGTGATTAAACAAATCAACATAAATTAATGAAACTAATAAATCACTGCGTGTGATGGCAATTTTCTCGCTTGTCTATGCTGATGAAGATCTCAAATACACTTTCCCTACAATGCTTTAATTATGTGCGAGTGCCTTGAGATTTCTGTAAAACAACCTCACTACGACAACGCCACACAAACAAAAGCAGTTATGATGAAAAGAAAGCTGAAAACAAAACTAAGATTTAGTGCTCTGCCTAATGAGATTAATTTGCTTTATGTGAGCTACACTCATCATGCTGTGTTCCCACACATTTTCTTTTATTCATCCAAATTCTTGCTTTTCAATTAAGCTTCATAACCATCTTTAGTGTTGAGGGGGGGACAGCAAGAACCTTTCAAACCTGGTTTTCAGCCAGCGCTGACCATCTGTGCTCCACGTTTTGAGCAAAGGTTGAAAAAGCCAAGAGTATCAAGGAGATTTTCTTCACACGCCTCGAGCAGCCAACACATAAAAGGAATGGTTGAAGAAGCACAGGCCCAGTCTGGATAATATTCAGGAGATAGTTCCATTAAAAGCAACAGCTGACAAGGCGAACAAGCCAAGAGTCTCCTCGCTGTCTCAAACCTGCTTTTAAAACAGCATTGACAGGCTGGGTTTGAACATAATTGAACAAGCAGCTGATTACATTTACAGCTGAGTGACAACGCACCAGGGGAGGAAATGAAGTCATGAAAGTTTACTCCAAGCAATTTTGTAAATCATTACTCTGAAACCAAACATTTGCTGGCACGCTTCTGTGTGAACCATGCCAAACATCACATTTGGGAAATATTAAGTTAAATCTATGATACAAGAAATCCATATTAGCGTGTGCGTCTGGATTTTGTCAAATGATTGTGGAGTTTATGGTCAATTTATGAGCAGAAAGTCTCAAATAATGATGGTAAAACAATCTCAGCATGGCAGAAGTGTTCCTGTGCGGGCTCCTGAGAGCTGCAGCAGACCTGGCAGATAACTTTCCCTTTGATGTTGTCAGCAAAACTACAATTTGATGTTTGGTGAGAGCTACAGTACTTAGCCCCGTTGCCAAGGCTGAGTGAGCAGCTTACCCGCCGGACACCTTAATTAGATATGTGCAGGTGTCACCATGGTTTCCCAGCTACCTGGAGGTTCGTACATCAAAATGACAATGCAGAGAACTGGAAATGTTATCTGAACAAATATTTCAATGAAAAAAAGAAACTCAATCCTGCTCAAATTCCTTAACTCGATGAAAACTGAGACTTAGGGAATGCTGTATCTCATTCCATGAACTTTTTATGGCTGCTTGAATAATCTAAAACTATCAGGAATTATTTTTAGTTCTTGTACTTCCAAAGCTCAAAAATAATATTTCCATTACCTTCTGTGAGATCAAAAGTAGCTACAAGCCCAACATACAAAGGAGTGTCCCACAGCTCTCTCTGCTGCTTGGACGGAGAGAGGATTGAGGAGAGGGAACCTAGGAACAACAATTGTGGATACTGTGGTCTTTTAACTGGCAAACACATTCCCGTATTAAAACCCCCCACTGATTAAATGCCAAATGCTTTTGGTAGATGTCCACGGAAGTAGAGTTTGGGTGATCATCTGGCGTATTGTTGAAAAATAATTGCAGAAGTGGAGCAACAGATGCACATTTTGTTGGTAGACATTTAGAGGCTTCAACAGCACAAGCACAACATGGTACTCCATGACGATTGTTACAACCGTAGACTGTAAAAAACATGGACGTAGTCTCGCCGACGTCACCCGTCTGTTTCTGAAACGGAAAATGAAGCACATCGGCTATAGTGGCCATATTGGTAGTGGCAAGGGCTTCGCCTACAGCCATAGGGCACCTGTCCGTCACGTGACCCTCAGCTGTGCCTCTTATTGGGGGAGCTCTGGATCTTAATATCCTCTGAAGGCAGAGTTAGAAAAAAAATTCACCCCCTGTACAGTGGGTTCCGGTAGTAAAATCAACGACTCAGACAGTAAACGTTTTTTGAACCAGGCTGTAAATAGGTTAATTTCTGCTTTGAAAATGGCTTTATTTTGGCTTGGTGTGTATGCAACTTCCGCTACTTCCGGAGCCAGCCTCCAGCAAACACTTGAGAAACAGCAGATTTTTAGCACTTCTGCATTGTCTTAGACCGGAGGTTGCCGCTTGGATATAACAGTCCTGTTGTACTGTTGTATGCATTTGCCCAAAGCAGAGCGTGATGTCAGGGTTTCCACTGAAAACTCCTGCTTGCTGTTTACATGGCAACAATGGCTGGGGTGTTTCAGAAAAATTCCAGTCTGGGGGCCATTTTCAAAAGTTTTAGTTTTAGGTCGGCAAAAATATTATTTCTGTATAAATGAGAGGCCAAAATGCAACAATACTTTTGGGTTTCATCCTGAAACCATTGCCGAGTAAACAGCCCCCTAGTAGTGAAAAACAGATAGACCTTAAAACGGTCACTGCGTGGTGCCTCGAAACAGATCATGAACTTATGTTGATTTCTAAACAGTTTATGTTTAGTGGGATTTTAAAAAAGTTGTTAACATGAATTTTAAGTACAAGACATTCAGAAAACCTCAGTATAATCAATCAGAGTAGCATTTCCAAGTTTCATATCCACTATTTCTATTCTGATTCACCAACAAAAATGTGTTGTCTGTACAGAGGATGGAAGTTATTTCACCTGTTCAGCTTCTGTCTTGTAGAGAGCAAAGTCTAAGAGAGAAGAGGTGCATCTGTTAGCTAAGAAGACTTTGTTAAAAAGAAAGTAGGAGATGAACAGCAGAAGGACATGCTACCTGACCTTGGCATAACCCCAAAGTGCCTGCACAAACTGTCCATTGTAACAATCGAAGGGATCTTTGTTGATTTATCCGTGGATATAACAATGCCTCCAGTGTCAAGAGTCTTCTGCGAATGTGGTTAAACAGAAAAAAATAGAAGTTTGTGAGAAATGTAAATGTCTGTACAGAAAAGGGGGGAGGATTTTTAATCGCTATTGCTGCAAGAACACTAAAGAATCATTCTAGACAGATTTTATTAGTATTAATATTTCTTGAAATCAGAACTTTCTATTACTATTGAGTGGAGACCAATAGACATATAAAAGAATCAGAAAAGAACAAGACAGAAAATGGACAAACTGAAGAACCCTCAGCTTAACAGAAGACAGGAAATGAGTATTAAGCTCAATGTCAGTCTGCTTTGTGTGCTGAATAAATTCAATCAGAAAAAATAATACTTACAACTTTCTCATATAATGGCATGACCCTGTTGTCTGATCTCAAGCAGAGACAAAGGTTGTACTGAAGCCACATGCTAAAATTTGGTTTCAAGGTCCCATATTATGCATAAATCCCTTTATTAAGTCTTTAAGTGAAATTTGCGGGTCTTTGGCTTTCCTCCCAGCCCACAAGATGTGATATTTAATGACCAAACCTGCACTCAGTAGTGCTTGTGATTGTAAATTCCTGACCTAAAATGAGCTGTTTGGATTTTGGGGATTGGGAAACCTCGGACCCTGGAAATGTGAGTATTTTAAATGCTGTGCGCTGTGGAGCAGATGTAAGAGCTTTTCCTCCCCCTGTCTCTGTGTTAGCTTCAGGATGCTAACTTTAGCTGTCGTTAGCCTGTTGTTTCAGCCTGTAATGTTACGGTAAACGAGCTTTGCTGTTTTCCAAATGTTTCTAACATTTCATGAAGACATCAATGATCCATATTAAACTGCAGAAAAGGAGCATAACATGGGACCTTTAAGTTATGCGGTGTGGTTGCTCCTAGCTGCTCTGTTTGCTTCTCATTAGAGGGAAAAAAGCTGTGGTAATGACATCAGAGTTTTTTTTTATTGCACACACAAATAAAGAGCTAAGACTGGGCATCCACAGTCCACTAATTCCAACCTATCCCTCACATTCGGAATTGACTTAAAAATTAATTCTAGTTTTCTTCATCAGTACCCAAAGCTGCCCTCAGAGAGGAACACTGCATATTTAGCTTTAGCACATTAGCAGTCCCAGTCTGAATTGTTAACATGACGTGATTAACTGTTATGGTGTTAAAAAAAAGTGTAAAATGTACAAGTGCTCTCTCTCTTCTACTTTTTCCGCTCAATACTTTCAGCAACTTGCAAATAACTTACTACTAACCTACTGATGTCAGTGAAGATATGTTCGGATTTTTTCACTTACTGACTTTCTTTTTGTTTTATCCTCTTTTGTTTATCATTGTTTTTAATTTTTCCCATTTATTATTTGCATTTTGTCCTTCTTTTCTTTTTTTTTTCTTTTTTTTTTTGGGGGGGGGGGGGGGGGGGGGGGGGGGGCAGAGAGGGCAAGGATGTGGGTAAAAAAGAAAAACTGTTAAAGCCATCTCATCACTTCATCACTGATATTGTATCGGGAGAGACATTTCTGTTGTCTTGTATTTCAATTTATTGGAAACAAAAAATATTGCAGGTTGTGTTTCATGGTCTTTTTGAATAAAGTGATGCAGTTTAATGAAATAGATAAATTGATAAATAAATAAATATATCCAGCAACATTTGTCCAAGGTTGGCACCCCTCAACGCAAATGCAGGTGAGTGAGAAAACAATTAACATGAATCTTGAATGTTCAGGCAGATTTAGCCTGAAGCTAGCTCTGCAGAACCAACGTGAACATCACAACTGCAATGTTGTTTCCATGTGTATGAATGAAGGAGCAGCTCGACATCGTCAGTGATTTGTGTCTCCAAGTTCATCATCTTGTGTCAGAATGAGTACGTGAAAATAAAAGCTGCAAGCTGTTTACCTCTGAGGAAATCAATGAGCAGAGACTTCCAATTAAGCTGTTCTAGCTGGGATCAGAAGGAAGAAGACTCTGTTTGTTTTGTTTGACTTGACTGGCACGCTCAGCACTCCTCTCTCCGTGCAGGAGAGTGTGTGTCACAGCACTTTTTCCTGATGAGTCCAATGTGATCTGTCATTCTCTCTATCATTCACTCTCTTTCCCTCTCTCCCTCTGGACTCCTTCCATCACTCGTCGAAGGGAGAGAGTGGCGTGACAGTGATGTGATGGGGCTACACAGACTGTCAAGATGGATCGCTACCCTGGGAGATTTGCAAACTCTCTGTCTCTTTCTCTTTCTTTCTCCCCCCTCTCCTCCACACACACACACACGACACACAAATGTACAGACAGAGTCACACACGTGTGCCTTCACCCATATTCATACACACAATTGCACACATGCGTGACCACACAATCACAGACTGAGATGCATGCACACACACGGTCCAGCGAACTCTCGGGCCTGTCTGCCGAAGGTCGCTCAATCTGACAAAGTGTTCCAGTTGGAAACAGGCCCAGCGAGGCATCATGGCTTCACTGCCTGCACTACATTATGAAACACACACTCACACGCACACACACACGCACCTGAAAAATGCATCTTGCGAGCAAACACGCATATTTCTTTTAAAGTAACCGCTTAATGTGATACATTTGTTGTGAAATTTTCTCATTCAAACATGAGCTCAAGTTCAAGTAAACACCAACACATGTAACCACTAATGTTCCCCGAGTATAAATACACATTACCTCCAAACAGATGACATATGATGCTTGCATGCATGACCCTGTGAACTGATATTTCACATTTATTTCAAACCTGTGTAAAACTGTCACACATCAGATTGCCTTCCTCCACACAGACGCACCTCCATGCCCTTTAAACCACACACACTCTCAAACACACACACACACACACTCACACACACACGGACCAGTCAAGGATGATCAGTGTGAATCTCTGCCAAGGAGTGCTCCCTCTCCTCCCAGACGTATACACAATCACACACACACACACACACATACACACACACACACACACACACAAGCAGCAGCCTAACCCCACAGGACAGCATGTCAGGCAAAGATCTGAGAACACATTTTCGACTTGGCTGAGCAATCGAGCGGCCCGGGGGTCCACTCGGGTGCTGGTCTCTGCCCACCCTTCGTCTGCCCCTCTTTCTGCATCGCCAGTCAGCAGCGCGCAGCCGATGAGGTCAGCCAGACGGAGATGAATCCATACTCCGCTGGCAGGGCCGCCTGTAAGACTCAATTCCTGTTTTTCAGTCTTTATCTGTGGACCAAACACAGTTGCTTGTTCGACAGTCTTATCCAGAGGTTGTGACGTTGGCAGCCAATGCTCATGTGATGGATACTTTTTTCTTTTTTTTGAGGACACTGTTGTGTTTCTTGTTACTGCAGTGTAGTAACAAGAAACAAAGATTAATCACAGCATTAAAGGCAAAGAGTTTTAAATGTAAACAGCTCTGTATCCCAACACCACACATTTGTGCGCACACAACATGCTATTCATGATAAATTAATATAGAGATCAAAAAGGTTTAAGGGACTATGAATGATTTACACTTAAATATTTATGGAAGTTTTCTGTAATTTCTGGTCAGTTTGAGCTACTAAAGTTTGTCAGGTTAACAACATCCCTGATAAATACAAAGGACCCTTATGAACTAATGTGACATGGCCTGGTTTTGTTTAAAACTATAACTTATATATGCATGTGTCGGAAAGAAATATGCAACTTTTACTGACCAATTGCGAGCATGTGCTTTCTGTTAACACTTAAGATTTCACCTGGTAAACAAAAATATCCGTGACTGTGTCAAATGAGGTGAGTCACCTCTTTGACATTTACTAATCACACCTTTATAGAGAAATTTGAACAGAGTTCGCTCACCAGAAAAAAAAATCTAACTCCACTGGTGTTTGAAAAAACTTTTTGTGGCTTGGGTTGCAAAGGGAAAGCTGAGAATATTCTGAATTGTTGTATCAAAACTTACTTGATTTTAGGCAGTCCTCAGATGGTACCTTTAATTTTCTTGTGCTGTAATCATCCTTCATGTAAGGAGTGTGGCCTCAACAGCCTTGCAGTCATGATAGTGCTGCTATGTGGTCAAGGAATAGCATACATACTCAAGTGAAGTTGCATTAAATGTGGTTGTCTTAGCGTAAATTATGCTACAATAAATGTACCTTAGCTATATTTAAGTTCAACATTATTAATTCCCAGTTTTCTGCCATAAACTCCAGTTTATTCACATACATTTCTGGTGAAAGTTTCAGGCTTTGAAAATTCCTCGAATTTTGCAACCCTAGTGTCACACATTTAACTTTTTCATCAGGGACTGTGACTCTCTGCTCACTTATAAAATCATTTTTGCTGTCGTAGATCTGAGATGAGACCAGAAAATTTCTCTCGATATGTATGTGAATATGTGAGAGGTCCTGTGATTGAAGCAGATTAAATTAAGTTAACACAACAACCACTAAATTACAGTAACAAGTTAGTGTGGGTACTGGCTCAGCGATAATAAATGCAATTGTTCCATAGTGTGGCTGTGAGTGGACTTTTTGAGTTTCTTTAAGGATATATTATCCTTCCTTTGCCCTTCAGTAAACTCCACTTCATAACAGAAGATAATCATGGTTAAAAACTAGCAGTAGACCCATAGACTGTATGAAAGATGGACGTTGTCTCCTCGATGTCACCAGTCTGTTTCTGAAATGAAAAATGAGGCACATCGGCTATTGTGGCCATATTGGTAGTGGCAAAGGCTTTGCGTACAGCTATAGGGCTCCTGTTGGTCATGTGACCCTGAGCTGTGCTTCTGATTCGGCGAGCTTGCGATATTAATATCTTAATATCCCCTGAACTGTCGAGGCACTTCCACATTGTCTCATATTATTAGACCGGAGGTTGCCACTCAAGTAGACGACAGGGAATTTATGGAAAGAGTCCTTCATTCAGAACAAACATCTTGTTAGTAGCATGTCTATTTTGCTGTCAGGTGACATTGTGACGTCACGTGAAAGAGGTCCATTTAGAACTGCATTTAGAGTTTCTATTTTGGAGCCTATCCCAGCTGACATTGAAAACAGTCTTTACAGCTCAGACTTCCATCACAGAGCTAACATGTAGAGACAAACAACCAGTCACGAACACAGTCACACCTACAGGCAATTTAGAGTGACCAGTGATCCTGATGAGCCTGTTTTTCGACTGTGGGAGGAAGACAGCGAGAACCCATGCATGCACAGGGACAACATGCAAACTCCAAGAGGAAAGGGAATCAAACCAGGAACCGTCTTGCTGTGAGGCAACAGGATTAACCACTGTATCAGTGTGCAGCCCTGCTCCCAAAACTACTGTTTACAGTAAGAACCACCTGCAATTATTTGTTTATAATATGCCAACTACAAGACGATCCACATGCTATGGCTGAATGAGGAGTTATGGAGTTTTTTTTAACAGGTATGTGTCATAGAGGTGTGAAAAATATCAATATGGCAATATACTGTGATACTTCAACCTGTGATAAAATATTGATATTTCAACTCTTAATATCTATATTTTTGTTAAGATAAAAATTCGTATTTTAGATGAGTTGGAAGTACAGTATGTTTTCTGCACCTCCACTGCGGTAGATTGCGCTGAAGAGCTACTCCGCTAAACGTTGCCCATAAAATGAATAATTAATATAATCTCAAAGTATATTCAAAATATTTTATCCCTAAACTTGATGATGTGGGTTTTGGTAGCGTGAACAGGAACGTTTTCTCTATTCTTGGGTCAGTTAGTTTAAACTCATTTTAAGTATTATTTTTACCGTGTAGCGGACTGATAAAAAATTTACCAGTTTTGCAACGTTAGTTTAATGTCCTGGTAGTTCAAGTGACAAACTTGACACACTTTATCTTTTCAAGTCAAGCGTATGTATGAAACACAAAATAGAAAAGTTGTTTTCAATCAAATAGTTAACTGTGTAGAATATCGCAATATATATATTGTGGTATCATCCTTTTGTGACCCAAGTATCGTGAAGTTCTTGCCAATACTCACCCTCCTCAGAGGGTGTCATGTGACCTCCTTAGACTGTATGTACATGGCCACATCCTGTGGAGTCTAATACAACCAGTACATACTAGTCTGTGGGTCATGTGTTTCATAATCAGTCAAAGACACATCACAGTGGGTTTCATATGCATCAATCTGAAGAAACTCTGCGTGTCCACTCCTAAATGTCTCTGCCATGACGAGATAACATGAGTCAGATGAAAGAGATGGAGCTCAATTACCAGAAGTATAAACAGTAAATCTTTTCCCCACATTTGTGAATGATTAGCAGCACATTAGCTGAAGGACTAATTAGGCCTCAAGAGTGTGTGGACCCTGTTATTAGCACACACTTGTCAGTGTAGCACCAATCAGAGCACATTTCCACTGCGAGGAGCCAGGTGGCCTTTGTTTGTGAGCTACAGCCGTTCTCAACAGCATCTTTCCTCTGAAGACCCGTCTGCTCCTCTGTGCTCCACTTAGACCTCGAGTCTGACAACCACAGGAGAGATGAAACACACACACACACACACATACACACACACAGGAAGTGGCGGGGTAGGTCACTCGAGTACAGAGGCAGTTTATGGTACAACACAGGCTGCGTCACAGACGAGACCGTGTCAAAACACCTCAGCCACCACCATTGCTGTGTTTGTGCATTTTGAGTGTGTCAGTGTCATTGTGCATGCAGATATGTGCATTCGTATCGTGAGAGAGGCAGTGAGCAACTCACAGTTCCTTGTCGTTATTTTTAACCAAAACTGTGGTGGTTGAATGTGGAAGTCTGTCTGTCTGGTTTTGTGTCTTGCTTTAGGCGCACCAATCATCTCTTTCAGTCTCTTTCTCCAGATATCTCTGTGAGAAAGAAAAAGTCAGACACAAAGAAGCAGGAAATAACACCATTTCTTAAAATAAAATGTACACACAAAGCTAAGCTGCTGCTACCTTGATGCTCATCTGTGTGCTACACTGTGTTTAACAGTGTTTTGTATGAAGTCGAGAGTGTTTCTGTGGGAAAGGAGAACAAGAGAGAAAGTCTGCTAATGAGCAGTGTGTGAGAGCTCTGTGCTGACAGTAGCTAACACAACCACTTCCAGACACACTAACACATGCACACACACACCAACAGGCGCACATGTCCTGGGAGACAAGTGTGGAGAAAGTAGTCCCAGTGTGAGAGTAGTAATTAGACTCCCATCCATTAACACAAGAGGCTGTGGAGGAGGATGAGCAGCAGGTGTGTGGGTGTAGGGGTGTGTTTCTGACAGTGTGTAGTTGTGTATGTTTGTGTTTTTCTTTGTGTACATGTACATAATAATCATGTGCGAATACATTGTTAATTGGGAGAGGTGTCTGTGCGCCTGTACAGTACGCTTGTGAATGTGTAGCTGTATGCTAACGGCACAGTGCATGTTGACCTTAAAGTATGGATGCATCTGTTATAGGAACTCAGCAGCAGGTGTGAGCTGAGCGCAAAGAGCAAGAAAACATGTTCAAAGACAGGTTTGTTTACACACTCAGAGTCAACGAGGCACAGAGGAGGAAAAGCTCAACTGCACTGTTTCCTCTTGGCTGAGATGAATTTACTAACTTCACACAAATAAAACACGACTCAAAGTTATTTAGTGTGTAGTGTTAGCTCCAAAGTATGATTTCCAAAAAGGTTATCAAAATATATTGATGCAAAAATTAGAGTTTGAGCCAAGATGCAACTGTGAAAAATGAAGTCTGATGTCCATTCAATTTTGTGCTTCAGATTTCCAACCGGTAAAGTGCAGGTAAAGCCCAGTGATCTAGGTTGCACACCCCATGAGGCTAATCTACTGCATGTACAGCCCGGGTTGGAGTTCAACCTGTGGCACCTTTCCCACTCCCTGTTTCCTGCTCCATCCACTGTCCTGTCCTCTCTAAATAAAAGCATAAAAAGCCCCTGGTGTGCTCAGATTTCCAAAAACACATCCAAACAGATCACAATGTGCACATCATTCACATAGATGTGTAGCTAGCAATAACCACAGCGTGAATCCATCCTTGTTTCACAGTACTACAGACAGTATGTGTTTTTACTGCTGTTACCCTACAATCAGCATACATCAGTGTTTATCTCATTGCTCTGGTGTATCAGTCTAACAGGAAGTCTGGCTGAACTGATCGCTGATTAGCCCCTCGGGTCCATCTGGATGGGAACTCAGAATGATGCAACTCTTAAATGTCACCTGATGGGAGTCTTTTTTATACCCCATATAATGAGGTCCCATTAGCTTAGCTTGCTCGCAGGATTTGAAACGGATAATTTAAGAGATTACTGGTCTCCTGATGAGGTCAGTCTGTAGGTTGGAAGTCTTGCCAGAGGCAATGTTGATTGCCGGCCTCACTTTGGAGACACCTGTGGGAACAGGAAGGGCCCACCCAAGCGACTCCATGTGTGTATGTGAGTGTACGCGAAGGCATTTATGTGTCTGACCCTAACCGTTTTGCTAAATACTCAGAAAGCAGCAGAGACCAGAGAGCGCCCAACATGTGTGTGAGAGAAAGAGTGAAAGGAAAGGCAGTGAGTGTGTGAGAGTGCTGTATACAAACCACAGCTTTGCTCCATGCTGTAATTTCCCCTGCCGCCAAAACCACTGCTGCTTCTGCTGTTACAGCCTAGCTTTGCGGCAGACTTTAGCTTCCCTGGCTGTCTCGCTGGCTGGGCCTGGCTAGCACTTGTAGACAGAGGTTACACTAACCCTATGACTGTTTGTTTATCTTGCAGCCAGAACCAACCATTAAAAGTGGGCTCCCAGTCAAAAGCACAAAAACAGACGCTTGTCATGTTCGAGGGCTGTAATTGTAGCTCTTGTGTGATGTTTTTATTTTCCCTCTGACCTCGCTGGATAAACTCAAGAAGCCACTTAACATCGGGCTTGGCTTGCCAGAGCCCAGAGAGAGAATTAAGCAACATACAGTCAAAGGAGACACATTCTTTTCCCCTCCCTTTTTAATTCATAGCTGGGAGCTCTCGCTTTTGCTTTTAAGCATACCCTCTTCTCTTAACCTTATAAGACACTACATACCTGTTATAGGATTACAGCATACATTCAATGCACTCCCTTTGAATCTGATACATTATCATTACACTGCCAACCTGTTGAATGCTACCACACAAGCTGTAAAAGCTGTGTTTACAATGAGTAAAGGGTGTCTTTAAATTAGCCTCCTGCAGATTACTATGCGTATAAAACAGTCCTGCACCACCACTGCTGGGATTTGGAATAAATATAGTTACACTTAACATTATCCAAATACAAGTGATCCCGTGCTGTCCCACTTCCTTGAAATGTTTACAGAGTAGAGCTCAGAGGTTCAAAACTTTATTTGTGGTTGTCATCAGTTAAACTGGAAACATGAGGTGCTCTGGAGACACGATCCCTCCCCTCTCTTCAGCCCTCTCTCCCTCTTTTATCTGAATCTACGTCTGCTCAACATCATTATGAAATGTGCAATTATAGTTTCAGGGAGAAAGATTAAGTGATTCAAGAGGGGAAGAAAGTGAGACAGAATTAGTCTGTTACCGCTTTCCATGTGACAGGCATAATTGACAATTTTGAGCAAGGCCAAGGGGAGCCTCTGGAATTTAGGGAGATTAAAGGTTAAGGCAGGCTAATTACTTCAATAAGATTTGTAGAAATGTTCAATACTGTTGCTGCAGCACCCTGGCAGCAACTGTGATGGATGTAAAAGTTCAGGGAAAGAGAAGTCAGTGCTTCACTGATACAACCTGACAGCTAAGTACCACTGAGTAAGACTATTACCTCAGATTTTAAATTTCAAAATCCACTATGTGATGATGTATCTCACTATAAGGATTATAATGGATTATAATTCTTTTGCTACAAGATTCATCTTATATTTACAACCATAACGGCTGGTCAGAGAAGCCTGTTTCTAACTGTATCATACCAATTCAGGGCAAGATATTTATGACCATAAAGACTCAACTGCAATGTGTAACAGTGTGTACGAGGCTACTACCACCTGCAATTCAGGAAATATAGTGTAATGTAAATAAATCACACTAAAACATTTTTTTGGCCTCCTAACTGACATTGATCTGAATATATGTACTATATTTTAACAAACTCTGATGCGGGAAAAACAGTGTTATTCAATTTTTGGACCTATTTGCAATCATTAATAATAAATATTATTCATAAGCTCCTGTTCAAGCATCAAATAGTATGTCAGTAGGGCTGCACGATATGGCCAAAATCCAATATCTCGATATTTTTAGGCTATATCTCGATACACAATATATATCCCGATATTCTGATTTTTCCTTTAAATCGCAGAGTGCAGATTAGCGAAAGTGAAAGTTAAAAACATTTCGCGTTTGTTTATAGTTGTGGAGAGCTGGGAGAGAATCAGGGATCATACAGGCAGCAAAGCAAACCCAAATGAGCAACTACACTCTAGAAAACAAGCCCCAGGAACCTGCAACCCGAGACTGATAAGACGTGCAAGTGACTTTCCTTCTGTCCTCCCCTAATACCATAATACGCATGCGCAGGAGAAATTTTCTGGGTGGGCGGGGGAGCGTGGTGTTCACTGTGAGAGGAGCACAGGCTGAGCAGCAGAGAGTGAAATGAGCGAATCACCGAAGAGATTTACTTTCCAACTGCTGAAAAAATTTAGTTTTCTGTTTACACTCGATGATTGCGATATAGACGTTTTATACATCTCACGTGCAAAAGCCAGCAATACATCGAGTATACTCGATATATCCCCCAGCCCTATATGTCAGTGTTGAATTTCAGTCAGTCTAAGGCAAAGCAATGCTTGAAGCTAGGAGCTACACCACTACTTTAATAAACACTCATCTGCCACTTTATTAGGAACACCTGTCAAACTGCTCACATCAATCACATCACAGTAAGTCAATGCATTTCAACATGAAAGCTTGGATCCATCCTGCCTTGTATCAACAGTTCATGCAGCTGCTGGTGGTGTAATGGTATGGGCAGGTATTTACTTGGCACAGTTTGAACCCCTATGTACCAACTCAGTATGCTTTATACTGACCATTTGTTGAGCATGTTCATCCTTATACGAGCACAGTGTACCCATCTTCTGATCGATACTTCCAGCAGGATAACGCTCCATGTCACAAAGCTGGAATCATCTCAAGCTGGTTTCTTGAGCATGACAATGAGTTCTCTGTACTCAAATGACCACCGCAGTCACCAGATCTCAATCCAATAGAGCACCTTTGGGATGTGGTGGAATGGCAGATTCTCAACATGGACGTTCAGCTGACAAATCTACTACAAATGCTACTGTGTGATGCTGTCATGTAAAAATGGAGCAAAATCTCTGAGGAATGTTCCAGCAACATGTTGAATCTATACCACAGTATTAAGGCAGTTAGGAGGGGAAAAGGGGATCCAACTTGGTACCAGCAATGTGTACCAAATCAAGAGGCTGCTGAGCGTACGCTAACAGTTAAGACTGGCACATGTTACAGGAATCTTCAACCCTAACCCAACCCTAACCCTCTCACTTCTGATCTTTAAGAGTGTGGTGTGCACTCCAGAGCATACCACACACTAACTGATTCTGATTCTTCAGCAGAGCATCAGCTTCTTCACGCTCAAGATTCCAAATCTCGCAGAGTGAAATGTGACTTCGGTGTTAATAAATATGATAGACTAGCCTAAAAAAGCAATAGTGGTTGTTTTCGGCCTCTTAAATCCCCCCCCCCCCCCCCCCAAAAAAAAAACACATGCAAGAAAAATTGATACAAGTCATGGAGACGGCAGGAATGTGGGCTGTATGCAATCACAGTGGGAGATGATAGTAAAGTTGTCACAAGTATTAAGATAGGTTTCTTACTTTCTTTTCGGTCAGTCAGCTGAGTCATCTCACATCTTGATTGGCTTTGCTTCGCTACACGTGACACTCGACTCCCCTCAGAGAGCCCCACACACTGCAGGATTTTTAGTCCCAAATATTAAACATGTTCATTGTCTATGATCTCTCACTCGGATGCCTTTCAAGCAGCTTGGATCAGAAGAAATCACTCTTAGCACACCCCACATCACAGGAAAATCATACACAGTGTCATTTGCAAACATCAGACAACCTGGCTTTGATCATAAAGGGGAGATTGGGACAAAAATTAGCCCAATTATCCTTTAGTGTGTACCCACCTTTACAGTGCTACTATGCTCATAAAAAAGGAAAAAAGAAATCTGAAATGTGTTCTTCTAAAAGTCATGGTAGTTTTTATTTTGGAAGTGACTGTTTCACACTTTGCCGAAATCTATCTTAAATGTGCTCAGGCCCAGAGAAGATGCAGCTGGTATTTTTGGATCATATTTCTAATCAGCGCATAAATTACTCATTGAGAGGACACTAAGAAGGGTATTGGCCATTTGGTAGAGGTGTCCTAACTATGAGTGTTAATTATCATACCCCAGACAGTGGACTCGATGAACTTGCAACTCGTTGTAAAAAGTTGAGTGTAGCTGTTGGTCCCTAACAAAGCACTTCACACCTTCATGGACTGTGGTTCAAGGAAAGAGAGGGATGGATAACAGGAGAGTTCAGATTTGATGGCATTTCTTCCTAAACTTAGAAGATTTTTTCATTGTACCAACTATAGATCCTTTCAGACACCCGGTGATGCGAAATATTACAGAGATGCTGCATCTCCCATTGTTCACTCCCTGTGCGTTTTTTATTGATACAACACTTGGAAAAGCTCTTTGAAACAAAATTGTACAACGAAGTAGGGATAGACCGACCAGGCTGATTATCTGCCGGGCCAATAAATAAAACTGGACATGCTGCTGAGGCTGAGAGCTGTGTAATTAACATATGCTTAAAGGCAACTGAACTTAGTTAAGCGTTGGATTTTGTATTATTCAAAATTTAACACTAATATTTACACTGACTGCAAATGAATATCAGCCCCAAATATTGGTTATCGGCCTCTTTGGCAACCAATAATCTGTATCTGTACTGGCCCTAAAAAAACACATCAGTCTATCTCTACAATAAACTCTCAACATAAAGACATGTCAGTGTCCTTAGACCTCCAACACCTCTGTATCTCTCAGGATTCCTGCTGAATCACTCTTTTATCATTCATGTCCCTTCATGACGGAGAGGACGAGCAGATGGACTGACAGATGGACAGACAGACAGGGAGTGGTGCTCCTGCCACGCCACAGTGGCATAAACGATGAGCTGTCAAAACCCGCCGTTAAATTGCTGTGGAGTAAATATATGCTGCTGCATGGTGGAGGCCTCTCCAGGTCATTGTGGTGGGTGTATTGTGTGCACAGAGGAAGTCTTTCTGCGAGAGTGTGTTTGTATATCTGTAAGAATTGTGGCGCGCCAGCGGAAAGTGAGAGAAATCCACATCTGTTAGCAGTCTGAGCTTCACTTTGAGACATTCTCTGAGAGTTTGTTGTTCGGTAGGCGACGGGTAAACACAATAATTGTAAAGTTTCCTACATAGATTTTGGTTTCACAGCGTCTTGACTGTGGCGGCTCCACGCTACACGGGCCAGGAGACGAGGGTTGAGAACAGGAAAGGCCGCCTTTGCCCTTTTGTGGCACCGAATAAGTGACGGTCCTTCTCGGTGTCCCGCAGGAACCACATCAATGGAGTCTTCCCCAAACCTCCACCCTCCGCTCTGCCGGATTAGATCTTCTGACCATCCCACCCAGTGACTGAACACTGAGGCCAGGGAGCTGGCGGAGGCGAGGCGGTTGTCTGAATGAGACCACAGGCCGACTTGGCCGACTCCTCCAGCCTCCTTGGTAGACCTTCACTAAGGCTTCATTACAGACTGTGGGGCCAAGGGCCAGACCACACTGCGTGCACGTGTGTGTATGTGTGTGTGTAAATGTGCATCTGTGGCCATTTTTGTGTACATTTAACTGATTGTTTATGCGTGTTTGTGTTTACGTGTGTTGCCTTAATTCTCTCTCATGCACACACATCTGTGCCTTCATATTATGTATTTAACGTGAACATGTGTGTTTCTGTAAATGGCCCCCACACTTTGGGGCAGAAAAAGTCCCAAGATTTCTTAATGGCCACAACTAAGAGGTTTCACCCTTGTTTAGACAGACTGGGAGCTTCGAAAATAGAAGAATTATCTTTAAATAACCAGCAGCAGGAGGCTGTCCTGTGTCGTTCATGGACCAGAAAAATACTCAACTCTCTGCAGGGCTGAGTGAGTGGCAGTTTGGGGTTATGCTGAAGTTCAAGAATGTTTATGATGCATAACCCTGCTGCTTCCCTTTCTATAAAAAACAAGAGAGCACATCAAGAACACTTGGGAGCTCAACCAGCATCCCCGCGGGCCAAACATTGACTTAGATGACACCAAGTCAAGACCTGATGTAAGAGAGTCTGAGCATAATGTGGGATTATTCACATGTAAAACACATACAAATACATGTACATACATACATGTAAAGTGCATGCAAATACTAAGTTGTCAAGAATGACCTCCAAATGTGGAATAAGTGTGTGTACGAGTGTGTTTGTGTGTGTGCAGCCTCTCAAGTACCCTGGATGTCACACAGCGCTGTCACTCAGTGTAAATGAGTTCGCTGAGGGGCTCCGATGGGTCAGAGAAGTCACAGAAGCCTGTCCAAGCCTTCAGACATGCACACACACACTCACACAAAGTTCCTTTTTCTCATTTTCTTTTTCTCAGCAAATGGATATATTTACTAAAGTACTGAACTAAGAACAATTCTAAAACATTTTTTTTTTATCAAAATCATCTAATTTTATGCAACTTTTTAGCTCCATCCTTCTATGTTCACTTTTTCTTTGCTTTGGATGTCTATAAATATTTATTATTTTTCAGAATATAGAAGCCCAAAGCTGTTTGAAGTGTGAAGATTTAAATCAAATCCCCAAACTAAACACAACATGTATGAATTTAAGCCAAAGAAATGCTTTTTAAATGCTAATGCATCAGAGATAGCAATTCAGTACTGAAAAAAAATGCAACATAGGACATTACACATTTGATTTTATTTTTTGCTTTACATGCTTCTATTTAGGTACTGTAACTTTTCAAAGATCTTTTCATCTTTTTGTCACACCTGTATAGGAGACGCAGTCTGGTTTTGAGGATTTTGATTGGTTCAGCAAAGTTCATGACCTGCCTTTTGGAACTAAGAAACTCTTTCTGCTTTTCTAAAAGCATCTGCTAATCAGGCAGCTATCAGTAGTTTCAGCTAACAGTAACTGAATGTCCTGAAGTAAGGACAATCACCAATTTTTGAGACTCATGCCACACCACCTCCGCTCAACATTTGTGTTCTTAAACTGAGGTTCTCTTAACAAGACATTTTTAGTAATTCTTTCACACAACAGACAAAAATAAAATCTTCATCCTAAAAATGTGTGTTTTATTCATTAACATCCACATCCTGTGGCTGCAGCTTCTCAGCCATGTGAAGCAAACATCCAGATCGTCCGAATTTTAAAAGAGTCACAGGAAATGGAAACTATTCAGGCTCCTTACAGATGCCTGAAAAAATTCTCAGAATAAATGACGACATCTCAGATCTCCTCACAATACTCTGATCACGATTAATAAAATGCATGAATGTAATATGACCTTTGGGGGAGAAATTCCTGTTAGAAAACAGCTCTGGCAGCTTAGCTGACATTGCATTGTATCGCAGAATGCTTTGTAAAGCAAAGCAGTTGCTTTGTCCCTAAGAGCATTAATACTTTAATATTATAAAATACCTACCTATACCCGTTATTTATGTTCTCTCTTTTAAGCCCTTCAGAGCGAATCTGGCTGGACAAATTTACTCTTAACATACCCCACACCACAGGAAAATCAGGCAAGATGTCGTATGCCAACATCAGACAATTGGGCCTTGAGTAATCCACTCAACCCCAAACGGCCATCAATGTATGATGTGAATGGAGAATTTTAAATTTGATTGTTATGTGATGAGCCATCGCGCTCTGTTAGTCTTTCAGCTCTGTCGGGCTTCTGGGGCTTTCAGTTACTTGGAGCTGGCATGTGGGTGGAGCTCAAAGTGTCATCTTGTTACCTGCCCAGATGGTGCGGTTCTCAGAGAGACATAAAGTCTGGGACAAATCCACCTCAGCTCTCTCCTTTGTTTGGTTTGTTGCATCACAAACATCACACATCATTTTCACTCAGTCACACATGCAGACAATACTGACTCCTTTCATTCTAAGATTTTGTATTTAGCATGTCTGTTTTAGTCCATTAAATTACTTTTGACTGCTGTGACTAGGTGTGCTCCTCCCTCTTTGCTACCAGACCTGAGACAGGTGCTAACAGTGTTTCCTCCTGCTCTGTCTCTCCCCTCATGCTCATTCCCAACGGCCCATTTCTGCATTGGGTCCTCTCCATCACTTTCATCCTCAGACCTGCATCACTTTATCTATTATTTCTCTCATCTCTCTCTTCCCCAGCTCTGTCGCTCTCCCTCCCTCCAGGGGGAGTAGTAATGGGATGATGGGTGGGTTGGTGGGTGGGCAGTCATCAGGAGTTTTGCCGTGCAGCGTGGGCATCTCTCACCTCCCACCACCTCCTGCAGTTATCTATCTCCATAAGCACATGCTGACAGGGAATTCAGCAGCTAGCTCAGCTTTTTAGACTTACACACACATACATACACTGGATACACATATAAAAGTACACAACTAACACACGTGTTATATGAAAACATCAAGCAAAGTGTAAAGCACACATAGACTTCATAAATTAACTTTTTTTTTAAAGAGCATGAGTGGAGTAAAATACACACCACATTAAACGCAGTGTTCTTGTATCAGCTCAGTCAAAGCACATGTCTCTATAGCTTCACTTACTTCCTAAACTGACACACTCTTTCACTGTGATGATCTCCCTCTCCTCCTTCCTGATGTCACTCTCATGGTCTCCCTCAATCCGTCTCTCCTTAGACAAACCCAGAAGCAATTTGTCCCTGAGAAGCTGCTCTAATAGCTGCCTGAAATCGATGTCTTAAAGGCAAAGGCCTCTTGCCTCAGAAAGTCTGCAGCAGCCCAGCTCCTCCACCAAGGCTTTAAATCACTAGATTATTGGTTTTATGAGTGTGACCCATGTGGAAATAATTGCTAATGTTCCAAGAGTAACCAGTGGAAAGGTGGGTAATGGGGCAATTTATAAATTCTGATTGTAATACATGGAAAGCATCCAGGCCATCTCCTCACTGTTATTTTATGGCTGCTCATAAAAGCAGGCCAAGCAGCACAACAGTGGCTGCGACCACAGCCATTAAAATCAATACTGCTGTCACAAACGCTGTTGTTGCTGCGCTCGTGTTGTTTGTGGAGAGGAGAGCCTTTAGGACCGAGAGCAGCAAATCAAATTGTGACGGTGAGTAATCTGTTGTAAACAGACAATACAAAAGTTTCCGATGTATAGAGCAGTAAAAACAGCTCTGTTGGTCTGTTAGTGTGGTGTTACTGAAACCATCAATCAAATAATCACATAATGAGCTGCAAGTGCTCTGATAAGCTTACAGCTTTATGTGAAGCATTACTCTAAAAACCAAAACATGCAACTTAAGATTAATTCAAGACCTGTTTTCTTCTTGGCTTTAAACACAGCTGTTGCTCAAGGATGATTTTATTCTAATGTGCCGTGTGGTTACAAAAGTAATGCAGTAAAGTTTGCTTCACAGTTTGCTGGTCGGAGAAGAGGAAAGACAAGAACAGAAAGTGCTCTAGGGGAAAGGTTTTAAGGTGAAGGACTGAAAATGTAAATGAGAGAAAACAGACAAAACTTTGGACTGTTAAATCCAATGTTGTAGCATCAGACGCCTCCGATTTGCCCTGGTTTGTTTCCCTGTGCAGCTCTCATCTGTAAACTGTCTTTTAGCCTTTGAGAATGATGTTACATCTTCTTACAGCTTGAAAACACAAGATGATGTTACAAACTTACTGATCTGTAGCTCGTTTTTGTCCATAACTTCTGTTAAGAATGTTCACTCATCATTGACCACTGCTTGTAAATATTACATAGGTTGAATAGTTTCAAAAGCATCTCCAAATTAACAAAATGTACATTTTAATAAAAAATACTGATGTCATTCATTTTTTTTCTTCTTTTTTTTAACTGATACAAGTTTAAAGTCTCTAACGACATATCTGATGTGATTCGTCGTTGCAGGTTTGAAAGGCTGTCATGGTTGTGGGTAAAACCTCTTGACTATCTTGTGCAATTGTTTCTCTGAAGTCTTATTCTCTGAAGCCACACAAAACCAGATATACTGGCTGTAAACAATCCAAAGCTTCACCCAGAAATTCTTCTTTATTCACTTCCCTGCTGAGGCCTCTTCCTTTTGCTACTCATTGCCTCACATTGAACCTACAAATACAAAAATATTTTTCAGTTTGCCTCAGCATTTTGGATGAAAGTAAAGATAAACATTCCTCTGTAAAAAGTATGCTGTTGATATCAGTTTGTAAGATAGTCAGCTGATCCATGAAAAAATGTGTGTTTACCGACTTTGAAAACGTTCCTTTGGTTTACTACTTTTTGCAAGCAAAGCAAACCATCACTAAACCAAGTCTACGAGTCTGGTTTGGTCGTCTATCAAAACTTACTTTCATGATCAAAGGTGAAAAAGAAGATCTTAAATTATTTGAGGGAACTTTTTGTCATTCTTTGTTGGGGTTATTAATTTTTTAAACACTCCTCACTATGTGCTATTTTGCTTTACTTGCTGTGATAATGTAATACTGCTAGTCCACTATCTTGCACATTACTCAAGCTTTTTGTTTGTTGGTTCATTTTTTGCATTGTTTTTATCTGTGTAACCAGCTAAAAAGGGTTTAAAAAAGTGTTAAAAAAAACAACCAAACTTAACTTTCCTTTGGTCTACTCAGATGCTAGGTTGACCTTACTCCTAAAATCCAATGAAAACAACACTAGCCACATATACATGGACCCAAATATTCCGCTTGCATTCAGTTTATTTGCTCAAACAGTAAGAATTTAACCTTTGTATACACCTCATTCCGAAAGAAAAGTGCCAATCCAAATGGACATTTAATCGGTTTGATGGGGGTGGAATTTTCCTTTCCCCAAACTGATTGAGGTATCACGTATCCACTCAAATGGAAAGTTGTCAGGGTGCGTTCTTTCAGCGCATGCTCAGATATGACGTAAGATGCAATTAGAGACGTTCCTCAACTTTAAAAATGGCGGCGAGCAGTCAGCACTGGACTGCTGTGGAAAGTTTGTTTTTGATCCAAACTTTGAAAGAAATTAACATAATTTCAAGACAGGACGGACAATAAACTTGCAATACGGAGTTATTCCAACAAGTGAAAGAAAAACTCTTTGATAAATCACGTGATGTTTACGTTTTTCTGCGCATGCCAGTTTGACTTTTCGGTTTGATAATAGCGGCGCATGTAGACCAGAGATTGGAATATTCCTTTCCATGTATACTATTGTTTTCGGAAAAGTCATTCAGAAAGATTCCATTCGGAAAGACAAAAAACTCTTCATGTAACCGTGGCTAATGTCTATGACTGGAGCTTAGAACAAAGCAGTGTCTTTGGCCTGGTTTAAAAGAACCCTTGACCTTACCATTTTTACACACTGTATCATGAAGACTTCTCTTTTCTCTTGGAGATCAATAGGACGTTTAGCCCTTCAAACTGAGTGTTTACAGACGCAAACAAAGTGGTAAATGAAAGATTTCCATAGTCTTTATCCTATTCTCACTTAAAGGTGGGATATTTACGCCCCTGTAATGTCTCATATTAATATCTCAGAGGTGTGATGGTGTGACCAAGTCCCCCAACACTTCGCCAGCATCAGTGGTAGAAACAGAGGTGTTGCAGAGGCGGGATCACAGAGTGAGCATGTCTGAGTGTGTCTTCTTCTTCCTCTTCTTTTACAGTAATCATAAAGTGAAAACACTTACTTGGACAGCTGCTGTGGGGTCCACATGAAAGCACAACAGTATGACGATGCCACAGCTGTTGTGGACTCACAATACAAAAAGGGCCAGAGGATGAAAAAGAAGTGCTGGGAAGGAAGCTAATTTCTCTGTAAATAGTCAAGAAACAAATTCAAAGTTGGTTAAATGATCAAAACAGAAAACACACTGGACTATGTGACTTATTTCCTGATGTAGTGCAGTTTATATTGTTACACAAGTTTGCATAACATGACTCCAGTGTTTCTGGGTAAAAGTTTTAAACTTCTCTACTTATGACCCCCTATTGACCTGGCAGCAGCTGTCAATCAGATTCAAACACAGACATGCCCCCATCTTGCCAGATTAAAAGGAGCATTTCTGTAATTTCCTCTTGGACTCTTTTGGGATGACTGAAAGTGTTTTTATTTTCAACTTCAAACATTTATATATGTCATCAGAAACATGACCCAACTGTGTCCTAAATTATTCTGAGGACACTCACTGTGTTTAGCCCTGAGACTTTATTGCAACTACTTCAAATGAAACTTGAAAAGATTTCCAAATATGCGGTTCACCTCATCGTAATGTTCTGACCACTTCTACCTCTGCTACAGCGTGAGGAGCAGCTCCTAAATGTACAGAAGCTACCTGCTGTGTGGCTCTACAGCAGCGCAGAGACACAGAGCAGAGCGTAAACGGAGGTCTCTGGCCGGCAGCCTAATGACACCCCGCTCTAACCCTCTTTCAAGCCTCACCGCAGCTTTGGTCTGCTCTCCTTTGGTCCAGTCAGCAGGACACCACAAATAGCCCATTCCCTCTCTCCATGGCTCCCATAACCATACAGGCGTGCATGGAGCCCAGTAATTTTCCACTACAGATACAGTGTGTGTATGTCTATGTGTAATTGTGTGTGTGTGTGTGTGTGTGTGTGTGTGTGTGTGTGTGTGTGTGTGTGTGTGTGTGTGTGTGTGTGTGTGTGTGTGTGTGTGTGTGTGTGTGTGTGTGTGTGTGTGTGTGTGTGTGTGCATGTTTAAGAGCCAACACTTATGTCAGAGTGTTTACTTTATTAATATTTTTGCACACATGGCTTGCATTTTTATAAACATGCATTTGTGCTGCACATAATTCAATGCAAATGTGAGGTGTAAGGCAGATTTGAATGAGTTTCTCTCTCACACACACACAGACACATCTCACATGCAGACGCGCCTACATGCAGAATTACTGTATGTGTGAAACAACTCCACCTTTAACAGCCTCAAATGTGAACCTCACACCTCAAACACATCTGCACCCTAGAAGCTCACAACATCTTGTTCACCGTTGACTTTAAAGATCCTACTTTAAAAAAAAAAAAAAATGAAGTTTGAACTCTACTTCCTCATCATTGAAAACACACGCTCAATAGAGTCGAAAGCAGAAGTCTAAACAGGCCGCAGATGCATTTGGTTGAAGTGTGGTTAATAAAAGCTCTAGGGGAACGGTTTGAGGCAACTTCTAATTCAGTCCACATTCAGTTAGAGGGAAGCCGCGGTGCTTGTGGGTGGTCCGGGGCCTGTCAGCAGGGCCATTTTGTCTTCTGATGTCACATGTTTAGATTTAAGGCCCAATTTGCTGTATTTGCCCCGTGCTGCAGCAACTGAATGTGTTTAGAAGTTAAAGAGAAGTGAAAGGAATCCACATGCAGAGAGGGGAAGTCCGAATGTAAGGATGTTTTTTCAGGAATATGAAACAGATGAGCAGACTGGCTTTCAGGCCCTGCAGTGGATATATACACGCTGCCTCAGAGCAGGGAACGCTTTCTGCTTTTCTAAGAGAAAACGCAAAGAGAGAAATGAGGAAGCCCACAGCACTCTCGGTGCATCGACAAAAAAAGTAATTTGATTCACCCCTGAGAAATTCAATAAGGCACGAAGATCTCAATCTAAAATCTCTCAGCCTCACTATTCCATCAAACCCAGCGATGTGATTTCATATCTGCAGACCTGAACCTCTGTTAGCTTCTGATGAAGAGTAATCCATCTTGATCACAAAACAATATGATGAACAATCCCTCTAATGTATTGATGTTGACAACTTAGCCATGAGATTGTCATTGTGGGTTTGTGGGCGAGCAGCGCAGCAAAAACAATGTGCTGTCACTGCGTTCTGCGAAGCCCCGTTTGCACAAAGACGGAAACCAATACATCTAATCTTGCAGGTGTGTGTACTTTTAGCACTTTTTCACACACACCTCCACTGCTCTATTTTACACATTTGAAATACGGTGTGTCATCTCGCACATCGATGCACATTTAAACACCCACATACAGAGTGTGTGTGTGTGTGTGTGTGTGTGTGTGTGTGTGTGTGTGTGTGTGTGTGTGTGTGTGTGTGTGTGTGTGTGTGTGTGTGTGTTGCTCAAACAGTTTCCATCCCACCTTTGTTCTTCGTCTTGGCTGTGGTGTGTTATAGGTCACAGTTATACAATGTTGTAGAGGTAGCCTATTTTCTCCAGACCTCTCTCTCACTCATTTTTCTAACTTCCTCTTCAGATGTCTGTGTCTTTTTCTGTCTATCTGAAATGTTTGACTTTTTCCACAGAGATCAGAATCAACAGCAGAGCTGAAAATAAAACTTAACTGACAGGAAATGTAGTATATATTAACATTTCGCTGATATATTCATCATTTACTCATTTCTCATTTAACTGTTTTTAGGCTGAAAACAAAACAATCTACAGGGACCAGCGTGGATGGTACTACAACTGGCTGAGCACATCACAACAGTCACACAGGATGTGATGTAAATTCAGAGACTGTTCATGGCAGGTTTGTTACTGTACTTTCTTTCTTCTGTACCCCTGGCGGTCTCTGCTGATGCTCTCCTTGTCTTGACTTTTCATTAATGCATATTAATTTCATTAATGCGCGTTCCACGTTGGCAGTAAAGGGCAGGGAGCTCCCAGAACAGAATCAAACCACCACATTTGAAGGCACTGTGAGGACTACCCATTTGGTGCAGGATTTGATGGTGGTTTTCTTGGATAAAGACTCGTTTCCCACATACACCATCACATACTATCATAAGGACATGACTCTTGAACTGTGCACTTGTTTTGGAAGCAAATGGATGAAGAGCAGATCTTTTTAACACAACTTTCTTAGGTCAAGACAACATTGCGTAGGCAGCAAATTGAGGATGTATTAAAGTTATGTAAAGCTATTGTTGGAAAGTTTTCACAGTGCCACAAAATGCAAATGACTGATTTTTCTGACACACCAACCCTGTATGAATTAAGCTTGATTTCTTTGGGTGTCAACATTTCACCTTGTGCCTTGATAAACTGATGTTTTTTGACTGTTTTCAAACAATTTGTTGAATTTAAAGGAAAGGACCTGCAAGAATTTTCGATACTTGTCTGTAAACTCAACATTCAAACTGGGCTCCTCCTCCTTGGCTCAGTGCCAGCTGCAGCACACACCCACAGCCCCCGACAACGACTACATGAACACACTCACCAGCCCAGGGTAACTGACACATACCTGCTTAGCAGAAAGCCAACTCGTGTCGCTCTTCGTCTCAAGCTGCTCTACAAGTGCTCAGAAGGGAGTGAAAGTCAGGACAAAGTTCACCCTCATTTAGGAAAAAGCATTATACTGTTCGGAGTTTTGTTTCACTTTGATTGTTTTCTTTCCTCTGTGCTATGTCCACTAATGTAACTGCTCCGAATAACCTCTTCTGTTCGCTAAGATCAACACACAAAGTCCCTTACACCCTGGGTGCGCTGTGATTGGCTGATGTAACCACACCTACTCTCTGCCCAGAAACACCTAAAAATCAAAAACAAAAAAACAACATACAGGCAGAGGAGTTAGATGAGGCAGACGCAGACACTGATACACGTGTAGAGAGGCCTTTAGGAGATGATTTAGCAGGAATATTCCTGGAAAAGTTGATATTTCATTTTTTTTTAGGAAAATCCTGCAGACCCTACCCTAAATGTGTCACTGAGGTATGAATCATCAACCACAGCTTTAACAAACTCTGTTGTGTTCTGCAATTCATTTTCAGGACATCCACTCATCCACATAGTAGAGCACTTTTATTGTTTTGGTGAAACATCTCAGTTCAAACTTCGACTCTCAAGTTTATCATTCAAAAAATCAGTGTTTATTCCCTTTTTTTTCATTTGATAAATGCATGATTGGGATGCTTTTGATCATTCTTCTTTTTGTTTTGTAGTTCTTACTTGCAGCCCTGCTGTGTGGTCGCCAGCAGCTTCCAACCACGTCAGCCAGACAAGAAGAGCACGTCTGCTGTCTGCACACATCAGTGACCACATGCAGACAAGCCTCCACACAGAAACACGCACTCTAAAACATAACAGATATGAAAGGAGTGTGTGAACCAATTTGTATGTTCCTCCAAGCACATGTGTGTATGTGTGAAAGTGTTTCGACACTTTTGCAAACAGCTAAACTGAGGCATTTAGCAGCAAGGAGATCAGACAAAACTCATCTGCTTCCATTCTGACTTATCAGCTAGATTAGCTCTGACAACTCTGACAGCGACGCACTTTCACAGATAACAGACAGGTTCAGTTTAGGTCAAAGGAGGGCAAACACGTGGAGGATGCATTTTTGAGATTCATGTAGAAGGATAAATCATGTGGAATAAGTTCACAAAAGAAGAAACGTGTTCTTGCGCTCTGCCTGTTCTCCTGTGATCATTACTGCCAACTTTCTGTGATCAGAAGCAAAAATGTTTGTTTTGAATATAAATTATTCACCGGGTGAAGATACAGAAGAACAGAAATGGAAATGTACAGCCTCACAGCAAAGTCTTTGTAGTTGCCCTGAATGTTTTTGTACTGTGGTTGTCAAAAATTCTAACCTAGTAACCGCACAAATTAACAAAAACGCTCAGTTGACATGTTTGTTTGCAGGATTGCTCATTAAATTTCTGAAGAAGACACAAGCTTCTACTTTTTATGCCCGCCTGCAAATAGTTCCAGATATGTTCAGCACTGTTCAGTTTGGCTAGTGGTGGGGGGAGTCCATTTACATCCTGCTTCTCTCTTCACTGAGAAGAAAGAGGAGAAGAATCATAGTGAACATCGTCTCACCAGTTGCCATGACAACCCACCAGACTCAATAACCCGTGGAAATAAAAAAAATGTTTGTAGCCGTCACACACACAAACAGGAGCGCTCTGTTGGTCATGGTTTGAGGGCAGAAGCAAATCTTGTTTACAGCGCAGAGGAACTCTCTCTCTCACACACATACACACACACACACACACACACACTCACAAAGGCACAAACAAACTGCACGGAAACAATCTATCCACTTCACTACAAAAAAAACCTTCAAGCAGCTCTGTCGGCACATCCTGTGTAGATGTGAGCCACCAAAAATACAGTAACCCACAACTGCATGTGGTGTTACAGTTCCTACGTCAGACATCCGGACTGAGACGAGCTCTCTTAAACAACAAGAAACTAATAGAAAACACTTCTGTTAACATTTGCACAAAAACTGGGATCAAACTTTGAGAAAAGGCGTGAAGTGTGCACACTTCCTCAGAATCCCAGTCGTTGTGTGTGTGTCAGAAGCGTAAATGGTTTTAGTGCAGCAGGAGGCGGAGAGCTCGGGGTTTAGAGAGGCTGCTACTTGTGGCTTTTGGGTTTGTGGGCTTTTGTAGAAGATATAACGGTTCAGTTTCCCTGTCAGCAGATTCAGGGCATGTAAGCCACTGCTGGGGTGGTGAGACAACAGATGTGTTGAGAACAAAAAAAAATAACACACACACACACACACACACACACACACACACACACACAACAGAGCCTCAAAAATAGTCACAACGAAGGCTAGCTGTGTGTAACTGCACTTTCAGGTTGAAGATGAGCTTTGACAAGCAGCGAACAATGCATGAATATTACCAAACATGTAATGTAAAGAGTCTAGAGTTCATTTTGAAGTTTATTAAAATACAAACAAATAAGTTAAAAACTAAAACCACTCAGGAGTCTGCAATAACTGCTGTAGTTTTGGCTCCAATCAGACTTTTTTCTTCACTGTGCTCCCTTAAAAGGTCAGCAAAGTTGTGCCAGAAATCTACACTCTTGAACTATTTTATGAAGTAAAAGCCTAAAGCAACAAGAAGCAGAGTAAAGTTATTAAAAGCGTGACATAAGTTTTTTTTCTCTACAGTTTTCTGCAGAGTTTTGAACTAGTCTGAGTTAGCCTGAGGTCCTTTTTTGTAAGAACAAAACAAAGCGTTCAATGTCCATTTATTTACTCATGTTGGCACATGCTTGTTATAACTGAACACAATGTTTCTGCTAAAACCACAGGGTTTAAACTGCCCTCAAAGACAAAATGACATTTTCTACTACATTTTCATTGCTAACATGCTTTAAAATATATCACATGACTACTACATGTACACTGAGGTTGTGTGTGTAAATGTAAACAGGAAGCAGATGGTCTAAGGTCACTCGCTTGTTTTCAGATAGTACTCTGCAAAAACAGGAGAAGTGGCCCCTAATTCATTATCCATGTTCAATTTGCTGCTGTTAGTCAAGGCTGATGGAAAAGAGTTACTTTATAGTGATGTGAAAATCAGCAAAGAACATGATGTTACTGATGAGGCCCAGTCAGGAAGCAAACAGATCTGCAGATTTGCTTAATGGGACAACCTACAAACATCAATGGATGTCACAATTCCAATCTTGACTACTGAATCTGAGCCTATCTGTGCATTCATTTTAACCTACAATTTGCTACTTAACACCAACAGATCAGTATGACCAAGCCATCTGAGTTTGCTTCATAGTATAGTCTTAAAGAGAAAATAATAGAATAAAAACAAAATAACATCTCCTGTTCTGCATTAAACGATAACTCCAGGGACATGTATTTTAACCCTCTAGCTCCACATGTGTCAGTGCTTCGGGGTTCTTGGAGGTTCTGGTGATGCTTTCGGAGACCATTTATTACAAAATAAGAGACAATAACTCATTAATGTTATGTAACATATGTTTTATATGGTTCAAATTATAAGTTTATCCTGTAAAATGTTAAAAGGGAGTGTTTTTCCTTCACTAGACTTCTAAAGTCTAAATTTACTCACTCTCAAATAACATGCCTAATAACATAAATTGTAACTCCCAGATTCTGAAAGTTCCAAGTATTCCAGAAAAATGGGCTTAAGCACATACTCACAGGTGTTAAAGGTCTAAAAAGGCATCAACACCAAATTCCTGCTTGTAGTGTGAAAGCATTTTAAACTAGATTGTAAAAACAGTCCAACAACCTTGTGTAAATAAATGAAAATGGTTGTTTTGTAAGGCAGTAGCAATTAGGTTGGGTTAAATACTACAAATGTGAATAACATTCAACTTTTACCATACAGCATAGTTTAAGAAATGAGAAAATACAAATATCCTTAAAAAATGTTAAAGCAAAATAGAAAATGAGATAGTCTTGTTAATATCTAATATTTAAGTTCTAGTTCCCACACCCAGGGTCCATCAGAGAGTTGTGTTCAGAGCGACCTCAAATTCAAGCATGCTGCACTCACACAGTTTGGAGATCTCAAACAGGAGAGCAGGAATATACTTAGAACATTTTGTATATTGTCTTTTACTATTCGTTATTCTCAAATCCCCCCAAAAGAAGTATACAGCCTCACTCTTTATCCTACAGTGCAAATGTTATCTCAGCATTTGAAATATCTGATCAAGACTCAATCTGCAGATATTCAATGCTGAAAATTCTGCTTGTGCTTGAGGACCAAAAATACTGATCAGGACACTCCTGGTGTTAGGAAGCGTATCGTTTTGGGTAGGAAGCAAGACTGCTTGAAGAAAAGATCGTTTATACTCCAAGATATGATTGCATCAGCTTTTTACATATCTGCCAAACCTTTAAGTCCTATAGACATCTTAGCCCTCAACAAGCTGAGCAAGGAAAGGGGCGATGTCTACCTTACTTTTTGCCATACTACAGAGTTATTATTAAACCTGTTTGACAGCCCTGTTGGAAACCCCAGAAAACTAAAACCAGCTCTCAGATCCACCTTCTGAAACAATTATGAGTTCCAGGAACTGTCACCACCAGCAGGTAAGTACAGTGGAAACAAAACTGTGACGAAGTCTGTGGGTTACCTTTGTTTTGATTCTGAGTGTGAAACAGGCTGACACAGTCATAAATCATTACCCACATTACATAGTGCTGGCACAGGAAAGAATAATAAGGTAAGTATGGTTACGTGTTATCATAGATGATGTAAATGTGAATAGACGGACTGCACACACACACACTGTTTGTACTACACTCAACTTGTGGTTTCACATAAACTTAATTGCCGGCCCCCTTTTGCGTACTAAGCTGTCAGTCATTCGTTCTGCTCAGCTCAGCGCCGCTCTTGTGACTGGCATACCACATATCTTTAACAATGCAACGCTTTCACAGTCAACCCACTCCAAATTGGCCAACTCAGAAAATTACCCTGCAGAACTCAGCACAAGACACAAAAAAACACGCAGCTACACGGCACATATGACAGCCCGCTCTGCAGATGAAAACAGCTCTTCTCAGTCTTCACGGTAACATCTTCCCCAGTGGGCATCACTGAAAAGATCTGATTCACACTGGGGTTTCACAGTTTGGATCAAGGGTAACTATAAATACCTTCATTCTTTTAGGGGAACATTAGATCTAATATGCAGTGAGGATTTAATAATCGTTGATAAAATTTGTGTCTCATGATACGATTAAGAAATAACATTTCCCAAATGTTTCCCCAGTCTTCTTGGCCCTGATTGTAAACATCGCGCCGTCAAGGCAGATTAAGTTGCTTTGCTCATGAATGTCATCAAACAGAAACTATCTGCAGACAGACATTAAGTTGACAGTGGCACAAAGCGTGGCCCAGAAGATGCTATACAGTATACAGCCTCCAGTACGGACTGGAACTGCCAAGAAAATCTGCAAATTAAAATGTAAAGCCGCTCTAAGCAGCACCTTGATGAAATCCCATATTAAGCTGAGCAGGGAGTCAATGTGCACTGAAGGGAATGAGAGTGAAGCTAAGTCAACAGGGAGTTCAGCCTCCTATCTCGTCCCCCTTCCCTCTTTTTTCCTTCACTATCATTACCTTGTCTGTCACTCCCCATGCAATTTCCTCCCTGATCCTCTATTTTCCCCCTTTTTAGTGGCTATCTTTGAACCTTTCCCGACTGCAAACATCCCCCTTTCTCCTCCCTTCTTTCCCTTCACTGTACCTCTCCTGCTCCTCAAATTTTCTCCCAACCCCCAATTTCCCTCTACCCTCCTTCCCTCAGGTTGTTTTTCCCTCTCCTCTCTATCTGTAGGTGCCACATCTGGCAGCTTTCAGCACCAGAGAAGGCCCGCCTGGCTGTGAGAGACAGAGAGAGAAAGAGGGAGGGAGGGGGAGGGAGGGAGAGATAATCGGGCTAATCCCTCCGTCATCCCAGAGGCTATCACGCTACTCTATAACCCCCTAATCCCTCTAATTCCCTCACACTCTGCAGTCATCCTCGCTGTCAGACACATTGGGATCCTTATCACCAGGCGGGAGCTGCAGGCGAGTGTGTGCATGCATGTGTGTGTATGAGTGCATGTGTTCATGTGTGTGTGCATGCCTCGGTTGCTTCCTTTTAATCAGTGAGGGATGTCTGCGGCCTCACAGACACACTGACCCGACCCGGGCTTTGAGGAACTCTGGCAAATGGATAAACAAACCATCTCCATTCAGAATGAGGAATACATCCAGAGGATAAACACTCTCCCTCCCATCTCGGTTCGTTTGATGCTTCCAATTAAAGTGCTGTATGACACTGTTAACCCCCCCGAAACCACACCTCCTTCTCCTCCTCTGTCTCTTTTTTTCTTTCTTGGCAAAGGCCATGCAGATGCCAAGGAATGTGGTAACAAAGAGCAAAATACCTGCAAGCACACGATCATCAATAAACACATCTTACACTGATAATAGCAGGCTGCATCTTATGAGGACCTGACTCTGATTGGTCATAACAAAACAACTTTTCATGGCAGCAGCCTGCTATCTTTTGATATCAGATTGTGTCTATGAAGATTGGGGATGGGTGAGCACTCCTATCAGTATTGGGCCTGTACCAGCATTATTGCAAGTACTCAAAAAGGCAGCTGATACCAACAGCTGATACTCGGGGTAAAAAAATCTTACGTTGAGTAAATCCTCCTTGCCAGTAGTTGGTGCTACATTACTGCAGTTTGACACCACAGCAAATGACAATGTGAAAGAACCAGAGAGAGTTAAAAGTTTCACTAATAAATAAGTTATATTATATATTTATATATATATTAGGGGTGTAAATCACCAGTTTCATGACAATACGATACGATATAGATTCTTTGGACAACGATATGACATTTGCCAATATTACAAAGTCTGTCACGATGCGATACGATACGATTCAGGGGCCTTCGATGGATTTAAGACGATATCATGTCCTCACTGAACACAATCAGCAACATTTCACCTGAGGCGAGAAAGAAATACAAAACAATTTTGATAGTTTTATTACTGAAATGTGGAACGATGTGCTGACATTTGGGTATGATAGTTTGTAGAGGATTAAAACCATCTGTATGATCTAATTATGTTTTAAAATTAAAACTGGTTAAATTAAGGTACGGGGCTTTTTTGCTCCCACAATTACCTTATGGGTCTTACTGTTATACTGTAATGTTTGATTATTATATCAAGTAATGATGCAACACTATGATTAAAAATTACTGATTACTTAAACTTTATTATTGGCCTCCAACATTTGACCATTTTCTATCAAACCAAAAATGTGAAGCTTTGATTTTGATTGAACCCAAACATTTCTATTGTTCAAAATTGGAACTATCAACTTAACTAACTTAACATCAATAGTTTTTTTTTTTTTTACTGTGATGCCTGATAACCACAGTTTGTATGTCAGTGTGATCAGACTCTGTTTCACTGTGTAATAGTCGATGTGGAGGAGGAATGACACTAAGCTCTCGCCGTTTTATTTTTTAACTTTATGAAATTTCATGAATCAGTGCGCTACAAAATCAAATTATGAGATAACTCACTGCAGTCGTGTGATGATGTACTCCTGTCGTGTGTGCAGCCTGCATCTTCTGCAGTCAGGTCGACCGTATCTTACCCATTTACAGGAGAGCTATTTTATGATTGGCCGATATGTCTGGTTCCCTTTTAGCTCTGTGATGCTAACAGCGTCTTGCTACGCATTCGCCTACAGCGGTGTGACTCGGTGGGCGCTAAACAGTACATTTTACAGCAGGAGAAATATCAGGCGTGGCGTGTCAGAGAGTGAAAAGGTTCAAATGTGTGTCTCATACGCGGAGTGCGTGAGGCTTGAGAGGAAACTTCAGAATGACCTGTGGTTGGCCGGAAATGGACATGCGTGTCCGGTCGGGATTTCAAAATAAAGGCGTACATTAAACCACGATGTTGATCGATGTTTCGACTTTCCATTGATGTGATTGGATCATTGCTTAACCAATCGATGTATCAATCTATATCGATGGATCATTACACCCCTAATATATATACACAAATATGACAAGTTCATCTCCTGACCAATATCTTGTGACATCCTGGATCTTTGGTATGTGTAGAATATGAATCAACAGGTAATAATGAGATAAAAAGGTCATTTCAGCTGCATCAAGACCTGACAGGGTAGGTCACAAATTTGCGACAACGTGCATAAAGGGGTTTAAAAAACAAATCATAAACTCAGAGAGTTGTTGGTGTTTTATTTTGGACTTAATGGCCCTCGGTACTTGGTACTCAGTATCTATGGTAGTCAAGAGGCAGTACTTGTACTGGCATTGGTCTGAAAAAAAGTGGCATGAAACATCCCTCATGAAGACTTTTACCAAGAATCCAACCACAAGCTGGGAATGGACCTTTCAAACTAAAATACTATTTATCAGCCACTTGCCTGTACTCTGTTGAGTGTGTGTTTGTGTGGCAGTAGTGTTAATCTGCACCTGGAAGCGGTGCTGCTGGTAGCGTGCAGAGGTAAAGTCTGTGATAAATGAATGAAAGAGAAACATTTTACACGCACATACACCGGAGATACGCAGAGGGATTTAGAAGGCCCTGCAACAGCACCTCGGTTGATCACACCATCACAGGTGTATTGATCGATGTGTCACAGGATTGGGGGCAGAGGGGAGGTAACAGAGCTGGGATCATTCAGAAGTCGTTATCTGTTGTAAGAAAGGAGCCCAACATGCAGGACAACAACTGATACTTCAGTTTGTGTTTATCAGCCGCATCACTGGCTGTGCACTCTGAACTGTGAGAAAATAGTCCCACAACGAAGGACTGTAGGGTGGGCGAAGGGTTAATAGGTTATTTTCTCCTGGATGATCTCACCGGGGACTGTGTGTGTGTGTGTGTGTGTGTGTGTGTGTGTGTGTGTGTGTGTGTGTGTGTGTGTGTGTGTGTGTGTGTGTGTGTTATTGATCCGTGCTCCTATTTAACAGCATGTTGTTTATCATGCTGGCTGCTCTGTGGGCGCCAGCAGATTGCATTATTGGAATTTGGCCATGTGCCTATGAATATCTATCAATCCATCTGTCTTTCTATCCATGCTTCCCTAAAACAAGGCCAACACAAAAGATGGATGTGGTAGTTATTTAATTTAAACAACTTTCTTTCAGCATAACAGTTTTAATCATTCACAACTATGATTAAAAAAACCCTTAAGTAGAATTCATCTTTAGATCTGACAGGTTTTAATCCAAGTCAGTATTTAAACTCATACTGGCTCTGCTGCATTGCTGAATGCGTCTCTGGTGTGTCAGGTTGGAGACCTCAGGATCGGATACACAAGACTTCTATTTGTGCTGGATGCTAAGGAAGTAAAGCATCAATTTGCTCGGAGAAGATGAAGCAGGACAGGAAGTTGTGAACTGAAACCGCATGAAAGCCTCTAGTTGACTTTCAAAATAAAGTAAACTGTGTCCAAACCAGATTATTTTTAGCTTGATTACAACAACAAACCCATGAGATGAGCAGAGCCAGGCCAGGAGTTAACAGGTTTGAGGTTTTATAGCCAAACATGAATGAGGAGAGGTTTAGCGCAGGATCTCTTTGATCTTGGGACTCCAGATGTCTGTTACTTGCTGAATTTAAAACACAGTGGGTGTGAGTTCATGGATGAGAGACCACGCAGTAAACATGCAACGATGCAGAGACGTAAAAGACAGATCTGGTGTGAGTCAAGTGTCAGGGTGAAATGTTAATTCCAAAGACTTAACACTGGCCTTCTTTGCTGAAATTTATCATTGACTGTAGAATTACTTTCTCCATTATGTGAGTTTTAGAGCAAAACAAAGAAAACAGACAACAAATTCCATCACTTGGATTATCTTTGTAAATAAAATCTGACAAAGATTTACTGAAGTCATTTATAAGCTCATAAGTTTTTCAGAACAGTGTCAAAATGCGAATCTGTACACTTCTTTTAAGACAATAGTTCTTATTGTGTTGGTCTGAATATCAGATGGATATATTCAAGATTAACCGCCTCTTTCTCTCTTGGAGCAGTGCACATCATAAAAATGTCTTGTTGCTTTGTTTATCCATTAGCACTCTAGATGCTCAAGGTTTGTTTTGACATTAAGAAACTGTTTTATTGGCGACGGTTTCCTTTTAAAGCTAAACTACTCTTTCCATTTTGGCTTTCAGTCCACACAGCAGGGCTATCACTGAACTGTTTTTGTGATGCAGATTCATGTGCTGATGGTCCATTGTGAGTGTTTATGTTACTGTTGTCTCACAGCCCTTTTTTTTAATCCATGAAACAATGTTTTTATCGATCCGTTTATATGTGCAGCACTCTATCCCTCCTCTGTATCATAAAAGGACAGAAAGACTAAAGGAGAGTTCATAATCTGTCTCCCTTGCCTCTCACATCCCTCCTCTTCTTCTGTGTCACCAGTGAAATGTGGCATCTGATGACACCTCCGCCCCCTCTCTGACAACTCTGTGGGGCTGTGGCAGTGATGTGAGCGCTGGCATTGTGGCTAATGCTACAGATTGAGCAGAGCTTCTGCAAGAGAGACAGCTCATCAAGCTGGGGAGCCAGCCAAGTGGAGTGTGACAAATCTCCATTTACCATCGACGCACGGGGGCAAGGGTAAAATTAGAAACTCTGCCGCTTCTAACTCCCCGCTGCTAATTCCATTTCGTGCAAATTAATAAGTGTTTTTGTCCTCCTCCCCTCGCTCCACCCCCACCCCTCGTACTCTTGTGCACTCTCTCCCTCCCTCATCTGCTCTCCTTGACGAATTGCATTATCTCAGGGAAAAAAAGAAGCTCATACACTAGTAATGAGACATTGTTAGGCAAATCCCAAGTCAGTTCCAGCATTGTTTATGGAATAAATGCCTGATTATCAGCTTGAGAAGTGTGTGTGTGTGTGTGTGTGTGTGTGTGTGTGTGTGTGTGTGTGTGTGTGTGTGTGTGTGTAAGAGAGGGAGGGAAACTGCACTGCTGCTGGCTCCAGGGCAAGACACAACTTGTCTTATGCTGTTGTTGTTCTTTTGTCATCATCATTACCATTTCCTATTTGACAAGAAAACACTCCTGATAATTTGGCAATTCATTACAAGAAATGACCCGGTGTGACTTGAAGCAAGGCGTGGAATGCAGCCTCGCGTTAATGGTCCTCTACTCAAGAGTTCTCTGGAGAATGGATGGATTACACTGTGAAATTTCTGCTAATTTTTGTACTATGTTCACAGAAGAAAAAAGTTTTAGAGGCTTTGTTTTTCTCAAATGTGGGCACCAGAAAAAAACATCACTTTTCAGAGTGTTATTAAAAGGGATGGAACGGTTCACAAAATCCACGGATCAGGTTATACCACAGTTTTGTAGTCACGGTTTTCAGTTCAGTTTAGTGTACATTGTCGTTTTTAACACCCCAGTTTACCATATACCCTAATAATCCACCATTAATTCCATTTGCATGTAATTGTCTTAGATTCTGTAGGAGAGAGAGAAATAACATGAAAGAGACAGAAAGTACGCAAAACACATCATCATAAATATGTTTAGAACTAAACGTTAACTTACTTCTGTTGGTTAATTTTTTTTTCTTTTATGTCAAAATAGCAATCATCCTCCTCTATCTGGGCTTACGTGACCATAATGAGACACACACTTGTGTGATATCATGTGGCACAGGCCCATTGGGGAGATCAAAACATGACCTCAGAATCTCCAAACTCCAGAAAAGTCACAAGAATTGTTGTCTTCAAAAAAATTCACCAGAGGGGTCTGATAAGTCATAAAATGTAGCTACAAAGTCTTAAAGTTTGCAACACTCAGTTGCGGGTTTATCCTCCACTTTCTTACCGCCGTCATCAGAGCTCACACTGAATCTAAGTTGTTCCCAGACAGCAGAACGACACAACACCACAGGTACACCCTCTAACTCTGTCTTCTCTGCTCGTCATGTACACAACACACATGCTTCCCCACAACTGTTCCGCTGTACTCCACAATAAGTTTGCGTTGCGCATGCGTATGAAAAAAGACAGAAAAAGAAAAAACACAAGCAGAATGAAGCACACATGCCCGAAGCGAGTGAGGAAAACCAAAAGGTTTGGATTTTTTTTGTAAATCGTTCCATCCCTAGTTATTAAGCTTAGTTAGCCTTAAGCTAGTTTTACGGTGACAGACAAGGATGTTACAAGACCCCAAAATGTGATACGAGCAACGTCTTTAAGCCATCAGCTGACCTACTTCTGTCTTGTGCGTTCCAAAGTAGATCTTTCAAAACAGAAAGAAGAGGGTCAGGAGTCACAGAGAAAATCTCCACAAACAGATAATAGTCAATCATTACAACCCAAGCCCCTTCTTATGCCTTGACAATGCCCAAAGATTTACAGCAGTGCTTAATCCCATCTTGCTAATAGGCCAACGATTAGCGGACTGCAGCAGAGGGAAAAATAGTGGATCAATAGAGCTCCAAAGAGAATCGATGTCTGCTCCATGGTGGGTCTGTAGGGCTTCTGCCTCCCATCAGGTCCTTTATGGCTTTGTTAGTCTCCCATTAACTCGCATCATAAAAGATGCATTTCTGCTGTGTCACAGGACGTGTTTATGTTCGGTGCTAATGAAGTGCAATGTGGTTCTGTTTCACTGATTTATGCATGCAAGATAAAAGAGGACAAAGAAATGGCAGTTCAGTTGGATGGTTTTAACCAACTTGCCACAGATCTGTGGGCTAACGTCAGTTTGTCAAATTCATCTATCAGATTGCAAACACAGAGTGTAAGCCTTTAATTTAGCTCATACTCTTATGATAAAAGTCGGTCAGATTGTGTTAGAAAGCCTAATGACAAGCACACTGCATAAAATGGGAGGAAGTTGACTTAACAACATCTGACTGAATTTACTGCAGATTCTTGACACAGGTTTTCAGAAATGCAGATGACTGTCAGACAGCCAAACAGATGTGTAATCTGTGTGTCAGCCTTTTTCCTGTGGGATACACAGGAAGCAACACAGGAAAGACTAAAGAAGACCGTCTGTATAAAAACAAATTTTACTAAGAAATAATTTACATGTACTCACATTTCTGGGTAATGATCATAACAGAATATGCAACATCACATGTAACGACCCAACACTTCTTTGACTAATAACACATCTGGACACAGCTGCAAGTTTAAGAATCAACCCAAAGAAAACATAAACACACTTCATAAAAACTATTCTATTTTAATCTTTATCTTGCTTTGGTATCCACCAACTCCTGATAATAACATCTTCAAACGTCATGTTTCAACCACACTCCAAGCAGGCCTGTATCAGCTCCCCAAGTCAAATAATCCTCCAAATCTGAGCAGCAATAAAAGCTGTTGCTACTTTTAAATATGTACTTGATAGTGTATGTTATTGCCTTCCTTATAGGTGTTTTATATCAAACTTCCTTTTTGATTGAAAAAGAACTACAGGGTTAAAATTAGTACAGAAATCAAGGAGAAGGTTAAATAAGGAAGCTGAGTAATTACCAATCCACAACTTATGGAGAAAAGGTAGGTTTCAATAAGTGAAAACTGTTTCCAGCTTTGTTTTTGATACATAAATCAAATCATCCCCCTGCGGTATTCACTTCATTGTTATTTGTCTGGTCATTTAAATGTCTGAACACACTGAAATAAAATATTGTTACAATAAAATGTCTTGAATAGTTTGGCAGATGTCTGAACCAGTTGCTATCCCCATTTGACCTTTTTCTGCTTGCTCCACTGTACCACTGAGAGCAGTAGCTCTGGAGGTATGCTGTTACATAAGATGGCTTTTTATTATATCTACTGAAGGCCAGGTGTACCTCATGCAGATATGGGTGAGCCTGTGTAAATCTTTAGATAGGTCAAAACTGAAATAGACCACGCTTCGCCTTTCAGGTGTAAAATCTAAACATCTGTGTATTAACCCCATGTCTCTGTGTCCAAACCAAAGAGAAAGCTAGTGTGACTTTGTGATAAAACCGATCCAGACTCAGCCTTGTTGCTCATTACTTTTCTGATTTAATAAGAGACAAACATAATGTGATTTGACTTGAACCCCAGGCTCAAAAACAGGTGTTAGTGGGCAGCAGCGCTGATCACCTGACTACAGAGATGACAGTCTGCAGGTGCCTTAATAATTCAGGAGCGGTTCTATTTGCAATCACAATATCAGTGCTCGCTGAGCCGTTTGTAGACTATCCCCCAGGCCTCAATAGTTATTAAAGGCAGAAATTATATATTCATAACACTGGATATTGCTGCTTGTTTATTTATAGCTTGCTTCCATTTTTCAGTGGTATTTTGTCAGTCGACTTGCAAGCTATCTACTTTGTTTTGCCTCAGGCCATATATACCTCTCCCTCCCCAACTCCCTCAAAAAGGGGAAAAAAAAAACTCAGGAATGGCTAAATTGAAAGCGCGCTTTTTCCATTATTTTCAGGTTCGACCACAGCCAAGCTATTTCCTTGTTTGCTTGTGCCCAGACTTTGCAATGAGATGTTTCTTTCTTGCGATGCCTCACAGACACCTTGTTTCGTTCAGCTGCTGTCAGGGGACTGCAGAGGCTGCTGGAGAGCATGGGGCTAACAATGTTCCCTGTAGTCAGGGGTTCCCAAGGACAAGATGATAATATCACACACGGATAGATGTGTGTGTGTTTGCATGTGTGCAAATAAAGGAAAAGCTACTTTGTTTCCTTTTAAGCATCCTCAAAGAAAACATGTTGATTATGTTTTGGTAAGCTGTCATGTTGTTTCTAAAAATGAAAAAAATGTTTGTTTCATTTGTGGATCAAAATCAAAATGCATGTCAGTCCTTTTTTTCCTCTCTGCAACACAGAAGTCCTGCTGGACACGCAGTCAGTCCATCATCCTAAAGTGTCTGCACCAGTGAGCTATGGCAATAAGCATTAAGGAAGCCAACAACCAGAATCCCCACTGAGCCAAAAAGCAACTTTCACACATTTGACTGCACCCCCCACATCAGAGATATTATATTCCCCTTCCCTTCCCACAAAGCTGTTGTCACAGCACATTTGCTCCCACTTAGCACTCGACACTCACATTGAGACAGTGAGTTCTGTGTTGTTCAGAGTGATTACCACGAGGGAAAGGGGAAAAAAAACATTTCCTTAAAAAAATGGCCGCCTTCCAAAAGACATTTGTCTCCATTTGTCAGAGGTGAGCCTCTGTGTCCGGCTGTGCAGGACAGTTTGACTCCGAAAGCAGCAAGTTTGCTTGGTATTGACGAGTCAATCAGCAAAGGTCAGCAGGATTAGGAGAAGTGGGACACCTGAGCGGGACTTAATCTCCTCCGTCCTTAAAGTGAAGGATTTTGGATGAATAAGCAGGTGCTGGAAAGCTATTACCAACCCACCTCCCTGATTCGTCATCAGCCAAGGGCAGACAGGTCTGGAGGAATGCCAACTGCGTCTACAACCACTCAGAATCACATCTGCAGGTGAGCCAGGAGTTTTACCTGCCTTTTTGACTCTTTGATGGGCATCCAATGAAACCTCCCTCTGCTCTTGTACCTCCTCTACTCCCACTCACACCCTCTCCCCAGACACATGAGCAAATCAAAGTAATGGGAGTGCAGCTGCAGCCTGTGTCCTCTGCTGGATGGCTGACATAATTGTCACCCTCACTTCTGCTGTTTAATGGAGACAGTGTGCACATCTGACATCTGTGTAAGTGCACCAATTCCCTAAGTGACAGGACAGTGTTTACGAGTGCACGGGCCTCAAGAGTGTGTGAAGTTTCCAAATTTGTCAGGAATTGAGCAGTAGTTTACACATGATTGCACAGTGTCAGGAAACATCTACGACACATCTGGATTTATGAGAGAAGGCCAGCGGCTTGACCGTCTGAAAGAGGACAGTTTTAAGAAAAAAAACTATGACGGCGTCTACATTGCAGAAAGTTGTAGACGTAATAAATTGGTATAATCAGTAACAGGTTTGATGACTGTCACATAACATGACTGGCCAAGGTTTAACAGCATTTAAAATGGGAATCATGGCGGGACACAAAAGGATGACGTGTGTTTGCTCAAACCAAAAGTGTTCCAAGTGAAATGTGGCAGATTTCATCAAGAGTCTCCATCCTGGCTGCCAGTGGCCAAAAGTTAATAAAAACATGGATTCAACTCTGTATGACCGAGGCTGCTCACTCAAAAAGCTTACACACACACACACACACACACACACACACACACACACACACACACACACACACACACACACACACACACACACACACACACACACACACACACACACACACACACACACACACACACACACACACACATTTTCTAGCTGTGAGGGATGTGGAGGTCAGCCGAGCCAGGGTCAAAACGAGTCTGCAGAGAGGTTTTGTTTTCCACTTGTCAGTCTAACCTTGGTGATGTCAGTTCATCCCAGTGGATAAAACCTTCACTTAAAGTATCAAAAGTCCCAAGCATAACAATTCAGATCGCACCTCGGAGGAAAAACGGTGGAGCTTTTCATAATCCTGCCAATCAACCAGTACAAATCTGTTTTTCCTATTAGTCCAATGAATCCCCAGATTTTCACGTCCTGAGGTCCGAAGGTGATGTTATAGGTAGATCCTAAACTCTTGGTGAAATGTAACACTGCTTGACTGAAACCATTCACTGTACTTCACACATAGCTACTGGAACTACGGTGCTCATTAACTAACATTTGTATATTCTAGACAATATTATATCAAGAAACGTTATATATCATATCAGTAATTTAAAGCAGCAGAACATGATAAGCTCCTCTGGAGACCCTGGGTTCAGATTTATACCAGCAGGAGCTAACAGCACACACTGTTAGTTAGAATACTTTCTTGGTGCTCCTCTTTGAAGGTCTTTCCTGTAAAGGTCTGACCGAACTAAAAGACTCTGATTCTGTCTAACATTCACTTGAGGAGCTATATGTCTTGTGTTGTCTCGAAATCTGTTGATGGACAAAGTAAAGATGAAGGTCATTCGTTTTTCAGGCATTAGATGGTGAACTTAAGTGTTTGTGAAATCATCGCTTTAGCCTGATGATGGACTAAATGAAAAGTTAAAAGTTCAACTAAGACATTACATTGACTGAAGGTTTTAGTGTAGTCCTTCCATAATGATGATGATACCATGATCCGACACAAATGTCAACCTTGATTCAACAATCAGTAAAGTCATAAGTACACTTCATGTCAGAACAACTTTTTGTGCCAGTGTGTCCGTTACCAATCAATCCATTCTTACATATCTTAGTGAGTAAATGTGGGAAATACCAGGGTTAGGGATGCAACGATCTGGTCCTTGCACTAGGCATCTGCTGGATACAGTTTCATTTAGGTGAAAAAGGGCTGATCCTTAGGTCAGATCTATTCAACTCAGTTCTATGCTCTTCACTGTTTACCACAAGCATGTGCATGTATTAAGTCATCAAAACCAGTAGGTCAGTACATTTGTGCTAGTCAGAGCTAATTTAGCATAAAGGAAGCTTAATTCGCCAACAGTTCTGACAGCTTCTTGCAAATATGCAAGTTTAATTCCTCACCTATGCCCTGCTGAGGTACACAATCAAAGTGTAATTCCTGGGGTTTTTTTGGATCAGTATAAGCTGATACCCAAGTCTAGGTTTTGGTACTGGAATCTGGACTCAAAAAGTTGGACTGGTGCATCCCTAATCAGAGTCCCGCTACAGTAATTTCGATTTCTTCTCTTGTTGCCGTAAAAGCTGAACAAATTTTCATGGCAAGCAATCAAAGGACATGGATGGAGGCTGTGTCAGGGTGACATAGCATATAATCACTCAACTAGAGATAGATAACGAGAACAGGCATGTAATCACTAAGCTGTAACTAAGGCTGGTAGTGCAAGCTTTGCAAACCAATTCGACATCATTAACCTACAGACTATGATTCTGCAGTTAGCCATGTTCAAGAAACTTGGCTTCATTATGACAGATTTTTCAGTATTTAATTATAATTGGCATTCAAACTTAATGTTAAATGAGTGGGCAAATTGTTATTTTGGAACATTACTGACCTATTTACCTTTTTACAAAACTTTATAACTCATTATTTAATCACCAGTGTGAGAATATAAGATCATATTCAAGTAGAGGAAAAACAAAAGCTCTTTAATCTATTCCATCCATTTATCAATTATTTATTGCTTTTCCTTTTCGGGGCCACGATGGTTTAGTATCCAACCCGCAAATACTTGACAGTTCTTCCAGATATGCTGCTCTTTCACTTATTTCTTTCACACTTTCATGAAGTGACAAGGACACAACAACACACCCGCTGACCGCAGAGCAACGTCAACTCTCTCATTAGCTTCATATGGAACAAGCACTCAGGGAAAATAAGAAAAAGAAACGCTGAATGAGTTAGCTATGTTGCCAAAGCAATATCTATAATTAGGACAAGGTGCCAGCAGAGAATGAACCCGGGGCTTGGCTCCTTCTGGGGAGCAATTAAGTCTGAAGCAGACAAATCACTGTGTCAGAGGTTTGACTGAAGACAGGGCCCAACACATAGCTGATGATGTTATTGCTTTCAAGTGAGCGCGTTTTACTGCGCTGACAAAACAGTCAGCCACTTTTGTTTGTTTTACAGATTTAGCTGTTTAGTATCACTTAGCTAACTCTGCTGCCAGATGTTTGTGATTGGGTGGCAAATTTATGTGGAATGCAGTGTCAGACAAACATTAGCAGGCACAAGCCAGAAAATGAGTTGTAGAGAATTGATGTTTGAGAGAGGCGGTCTTTACGAGACAGAGTTTCGTTTTAATAAGCTGTCTTCTTTCATAGTTGGAATGTCTGGTCTTTTGCTGTTAAGTAATGAAAGTTTGGAAGAAATATAACAAACTTATTTTTTACAAAGCGATCATTACATATTTTTTTATTGGGGCGCTGAGAACAGACCTTGAAAAATACATTCTTAATGCCCGGCTACGTAGAGTTTATGTCACTCACTCTATATGACTAGAATTCAGGAATATCACCGTCTAAACAGGCCCTTCATAAAAAGTCCACTCTAAACTCTGCCTGAACCAACAATATAAGTACAAATAATGAAGGACATACCCGTATGATCAGAAGTGCGCCACATTCTGAGCTTATTTTCCCTCAGGCAGCATCTTCATTTTCAATAACAAATTAACCTCGTTGAATGTTTGTTATGGATGTCTCTGGAAAGAGATTTAATTGCCTTACTGCAGCTTTCTCAGGTGGTCTTCCTTCCTGCTGTTTACTTGACCTTGTCAGGTCTGAATGCACTCAAAGACCGAGAGGACTAATCAGAGCATGAGTCAGCCTCCTCTGGGTGAAGCAGAATAGCTATTAATAAACATAATGGCTATAACAGCTTAATAACCTTGAACAGGCTAAATGCATCGGCTAGTCTGTTTGTTGTATGTTTACAGAGATATAAAGCATCATAGAAACAGACGAGTGACTCAGTGTAACCAGACCTTTCACGGTCTTCTCACAGTCATGATTATTAGGAAAGTAATAAAAGGGTGACCTGACATACACTAAACTACGCCACAAACTAAGTTTACAAAGTTTGCTTGTTTTCATGTTTCAAACAATTGAGTCTTTGTTGTCTTGTAGAAAGAAAAGCAGTATTTAAAAAAAGATGCTCCCTTTTGCTTCCACTTTTGCTTGGCAAGAAAAACATCTTCACAATAGTGAGGAATGGTGCTTAGGGATGGGTAATGAATTAGATATTTTTATAGGTACTGACCGAATTATGTCAAAAGTATCAGGTATCGATTCATGTAAAACCAAAAGATACCATGTTTAGGCACCTAAAAGCATCCTTGTGAATGTGAGGAAGTGGAAGAGTAGGTGATTTTCCATGCTGGACATGAACACAGCATTGCAAGGTTATATACTGAAGAATAAATTTGTTAAATTGACATTTTTCAATATTTCATTATTAAACAAATTGATATTTTTTACCACATAAACACAAAAAAGTACAGAAACTTGGTACCGTTGAGTACCGGTACTGATTGCCAGGTACCGGGTATCGGTACCATATTGTTTCAAATGTGAAAGGTACCCATCCCTAATGGTGCTCATGAGAAACAACTTCTTGATAATGGAAAACACCACACTTCCAACTCACAGGTGTCACTGGGGGTGGATAACGAATTAGGTACTTTTTTAGGTACTGACTAAATTCTGTCAAAAGTACCAGGGACCGATTCACGTAAAATCAAAAGGTACTATGTTGAGGTACCTAAACGCATCCTTGTGACTGTGAGTGACTGGAAGAGTAGGTGATTTTCCATGCTAGACATGAACACAGCATTGAAAGGCTATATATTGAAGAATAAATATGTTAAATTGAAAAAAATAAATAAATTTTATTATCAAACAAATTGATATTTTACCAAAAAGTACCAAAAATCGGTGCCGTTGAGTACCAATACCAATTGCCAGGTACCAGGCACCAGTACTGTATTGTTTCTTTTTTGGAGGGACTTTTGAGTTTATTTTGTTTACTATAGTTTTGTTTGGGGAAATAAATAAATAAATAAAAATACTGAATATAGTATTTAAGAATAGTTGAAAACAGACAGAGTGCAGTTCTACTAGAGTATTAAGTATCAGACCAGGACTCAGTACTGGCAGATACTCCATATAAATGAAATGTGATCTGGAGCTGGAACAGGAAGACTGACCGGGACATCCCTAGCTACAACAACTTGGTGTTATTCAACTCGACAACAATTTAGCCTCTTTAAACTTTCCACTCACACAAAACTGCATCTGAATCTCTCTCCTCCAAATTAAATCCCAGATAAGATCAAACATACCAAATATTAAACCAGAGAACTTATTCACAATACTAGAAACACACTGCAGAGAGCAATACACTCACTGTAATAAATCTCTGTTTCGTCTGCAGCATCCTGATCAGAGAAGATATTCATACCTCTCCAACAACAATTAAATGTGTTCAATGAAACAGGAGGAATCTTTTTCAAACAGCTCCATGATTCCTTTTAATGGAGAATGAAAAACATATGAAAAGTATTTGCTTGAATAAATGAATGAATAATACACAAGTTAAAGCGCACACAGACATGGTTTGTGCTTCTAAAGGCTTATTATCAGCTCAGTGTGTGTGTGTGCATATTTGCATGTTCATTTCATATGCATAGATGTTGACATTAAATTTAATAAAGAATTTACATTTCAGACAGAGAGTAAGACTTTAGTAAAACATGTTGATCCACAAACTGCATTTCCTCTGTAAGTGTTAAACATGTAAGAAAATGTAAACCCTGGAAAAAGTGTAAAAATCCTCAGGCACTCTGCCTAATTGGTCCCTCTACAATATTTTCATACACATCCCTTGAAGATTTGTTGGTATTAATATTTTATGAGCACGATTTTGCAGACTCTGGCCAACTTTTGGGAATAAATGAGCTGAGATGAGTTTCCTCAAGATCTCCTGCCAACATTTTCAGCTAATGTACTGCAGTATGTATCACTGGTATGACCCGTATACTGTGTGTGTGTGTGTGTGTGTGTGTGTGTGTGCGTGCGTGCGTGCGTGCGTGCGTGCGTGCGTGCGTGCGCGCGCGTGCGTGTGTGTGTGTGTGTGTATTTGGAGTTGATTAACATCACTTCAGTGCTCCTGAGTCTATTTCAAGTAGTCCTTGAATAAACTCATTAAGGTGTACTTTTCCAATCACTTTGCACAGGAAGGAAAAGAGGCACACTGAGGTGGTTCACAGATCTCTGAAAGGTAAGATCAGTCCCTCGAGAGACAGAACATGAGTGTTACAGTCTGACCATTTTGGAGTGAGAAAAATGCTGCTAAGTCTTGATGTTATCCATGAGCACTTTGGTGAATACAAGAGACAATAAACCACTTTACCCTTCATCAATCAGATTAATAACTTACAAACAGACAGATCTGGTTTTACTGCAGTCTCTTACAAACAATAATCTCACAGTATTCCTACAGAGCGAGACCTGTCTGTGTTTTAACTCATTATCCTGTCCCCATTTCCAGATTACAAACGGCGTGCAGTAGGCAGCTACATGAGCGCAAGGTTCTTCAGATGGCAACTGCATGCTATTTCCAAATCCAAGCAACTTTCTACTGCATCATGATTGAACAAATGGTGAAGTTATACCCCAGTTCTGCTGTCATTGTACCTTTTACACTGACGTCAGCTTGGCTCTGTTACTACCTCTGTTGCAGCTGAAAGTCAGAACAGCATATCATATACAAATCATTGAGTATTTGTTATAAAACATTATTCTTACAACAAACAGGCTGTGTAGACTACAGAGATGTCGCAGCAACACATTTTGCATATGGTTTAATTCATATGTCTGTTGTTTCTGATCTTTTCTTTGGTCCACTTCTGGTGAGTCTTTTTGTTTTTGGTGTTCTCTTTTTTGGTATTTCGTCTGAATTTTACAGAAAGGAGAAAACAGACATTAGAATGACAAAACTATTTCTTTATTTGACTTTAAAACTTTTTTTTTTCTTTTTATTCAAGTTCCTGGTGTATTATTTAAAACAAATAAATCAAAATATGTGTGTGTTGCTGTAAGAGTACAATGAGTTCAGAAGCTCTTAAATATAACGCATTCTGAATTACTGTTACTGCACAGCTTTATTTTAATTGCTTTATAAATATCTACTATTTTAGCTGACCAAAAGGAACTTTGTAATGTTGTAATTACTAAAAGGACAGCAATTAAACATAAGGGCTAAGCTAGCTATGCCAAGTAAGTTAACATGGGGATCTAGCCAGGTTAAAATAAGTCAGATACGTTTTTTTTTCCCAATCTGGCTTCACAATACACCCCTCAACCCATTTTTAGGTATCTTAGCAATTCTCGACATTCAGGTTCAGCACTAACTGTGCTACTCTGCTTTTAGTGATTCCTGCTGTATTCTGACATTCAGTGACTAAACATGACTTTGCATACTGTACACATCCCTCTTGTCTGTCAGCTTCACTCAGCATTAACGCATAGTGATTGGATATTTATTGGTGTAAAGAGTGTCCTCATCCCATCAGTCGGACTTAGACAAAAAGCCCTGTTTCCACCAAGCAGTCCAGTATGGATCAGTACAGTTTGGTACAGATTGGATCAGTTAAGCCTGATCCTGTTTGCGTTTCTACAGTCCCCTTGTGGTAGGTGGCATGTAAATCGGATTTCCATGTGACTCTGTTAAAAAGCACAACCAAGCTTTGTTTCAGAGAACAAGGAGCCACAAGGAGAAATACAGTCGCAGGGTAAGTGACGATTCTTTCGACCAATCAATAGCCTGCAGTGTTGTAGCTCCGCCTTTTGGTACAGGATCCGTTTCGTTTGGCACCTAAATGGAAGGGTCTCAAAAAAGTGGGACATTTTGTCTCAGTTATTTGGGGGTCTATCCCTGGATTAGTCACCACAAACGTTTGTCGTAATGAGACAAACTGAACTGAATTGCTTCATGGACACGGGGCTAAACATTCCCTATCAAGAAAACAATAACCAGGGGCAGGTTTTCACTCTTTGTTTCCACATAATTCTTGGTTCACGCTGCACAGAAAAAAGATACCTTGTGACACTACAAATCAGACAAGTGAGTAATGACATTTTGTAGAAACACAACACAAGGCAACAATTGTTTCTGGTCATTCGCCATCTGCATCTGCATCTCACATTTCTATGTTCAATAATGTGTAAGACTCTAAAGGTGCAGGTGTTCCGGTCAGTGCTGGGAGCTGTCATCAGACTCAATGAGCTCAGCCCCCCCTGGACTTCTGGTAACAATAAAGCCTTTTACAGTGACTCCTTGAATTACCTACATCATGAGGCAATTATCAGTTTCTAGTTAACCTCCTTACTGCATCATCCAGAGAGGGATAAGTAGTGATAACGGAAACTCGAATGTAGGTTAGATCACATTCAGGGGTTTCTTTACAACCGGAGAGGTTTCCTTTTAGGGGACTGAACATTGAATTTTCACATCTTAAACCAGTAAAGAAGTGTTTCTGACTTAAAAGATGATATTTTTACCTTAAGGGGAGGAATCATCTCAAAAAAGTGTACAGGTAGCATACTGCTGACATTGTAATAGTAGACTGAAGAGCATTAATTTCTGATCACCGTAGGGCTGCAACTAACGATTATTTTTAGTGTCGACTAATCTATCAATTATTTTTTCGATTAGTCGATTAATCACGATTATTTTGAGTTTCAACCTAATTTGGCCTTTAAAAGGTGCAGACCTTTATAATTCAACCTGTGTTTTGCATTTTTACTGCATTTACCCAGAGTTAGGTTCTCATCTCTGATTGGTCAGCCCTGTGTCACGTTTTTTTGTTTGTTTGTCTTTATTTCATTCATGATGACGTAAAAAAATATAAGTACTAGGCTATACAAAAAATAAATAGGCTAAATCTCAAACTGAATGAAGCAGGTAACAGGGAAATGAAGTTTTTGTACGCAGTGTTGGACAGACCGCTTATTAGTGACTTTGGGCTTGTTTTCTAATGTTTATTTGCTCATTGGGGCTTTGCTCTCTGTATGATCCCGTCTGACTCTCCCCCAACTCTCCATGACAACGCGTTAAGTTTCGTTTCTCTACATGCGCTACTTCCACTTCGCTCATGCTCACTCCGCCCTCCTCCTCCCCGCTGAATGTTACCGCTGCAGTGTGAGCTTGAGAGTGATAAATTTCCTCTCTTTTCAAAAGTTAGGGGAATTTTTTACACTAGTTTTTCGCTTAGATCCTGAAAAACTGTTGGTAACAGAGAGTGAAGGAGACTCTCTAGATCACGTTATCAGACGCTAAACTCCGGGAGCTCACAGGCTCCGTCAGAGCCTCCGTCAGAGCCTCCGTCAGCGCGCAGCGCTCTCTGGAAGTGGAGTTTTTCCTCATCAATATTCCGCACGTATGAACTTAGTGATCTTTTCCCATAAAGGTATCTAAAAACACAGCACCTCATGGTGTGAACTGAAGTTACAGATGAGTATTACCCCCTGGTATTTGATTTCACCATGTGACAACAACAATAAAAACAATAATACGACGCGTCGACTATTAAAATTTGCGTCGATGAATTTTTTTCGTCGACGTAGTCGATTATGTCGACTAATCGTTGCAGCCCTAGATCACCGTGTGGACAAGTTGAGAGCGCTTATGGTACATATAGTTCCTGATCCACATGAAAATACAGTAACATGAGCTGCATAGTTTGTAACTTTTCAGCTTTTTGGACTAAAAACACCATCAAGAGCTTTAAAGCATACAGCTTCCTCAAGAATGCCGCATTAAGAAAACACCAAAACATATTTGGGGAAAAATATATTCAAATGTTGCAGTAATGATTACAAGTAATCATGGAGGTAAAAGGGAGAGAAACGTGGGAGATGGAGGAAAGAAATCTGCATTAGAAATGGAAGAAAGCCAGGAGGGAGAAAATAGCAACTCAGGGGGCAAAGAAAGCATAAACACAGGAAATTATTCATAGACTGAAAGTTGTGTTACTCGCAGGCTTGGCACAAACACTGAACGAACACGACTGAACACTCACACATGCACGTACAGTACACACTTCCCTGGCTTTGTGTGCTGTGTTTGGGAGACACATCTCTAGAGTGCGGTGCAGTCTTCCACTCTCTTCAATATTGCATGAGCCTCCACTAAAGTTGAACCCTGCCTTTTGTTTTAGTTAAGCAGCAAAATAAATAGAGCATAGCCGCAGCATCATAGGGACAATTAAATAAACAGCAGCACAGGGTTTTAGAAGACATTGTCGTGCTAATCACTCGCTGCACTGAGAGCCCTGTGCTGCGGTACAATTAAATCACAGCCATTTATTAAACTGAAAACTAAAGCCTGGGAAAAAAGGAGACGGGGATTAGGGAAATATTTCCTTTCTAAATGTGTAACATGGGCACTGAGCATGCATCAGAGTAAAATGGAGAAGAGATTGTGTAGGTGTGTGTCTCTGTCTGTGTGTGAGCCACTTCTCAAGCACAAGACTTTAAAACAGCACCGGGAATATTTGAAATAATAAGTGATGCAAAGCAGCGGATTTGAAAAGGGATTTATTCGGTTCTGCATCACCACTGGTGAGTCAGCCGTTATTCCATAAACCAAAGCTTATCTGTCTGTTAAGACGGGTATGATAATACTGTACAGAAGAATAGACAGGGTGGGAGAGAAGGGGGGGAACTGATGTGGGTGTGTCAGTTTTTAACTTTCCCTTCAGGCGTACATACAGGACTGTGGGTAAGCCAGGAGCTTCTATTTTAAAATGGAAAACATTTTAACAAATGTGATGGACTGTTGGGATGAATCATAATGCATACAGTGCTTCTAAATCAGACTGGACAGTAGAGACAATGGATAAAAGAGAACAACAGCCATTAACCACCCTGTGTGGAAATCAACAAGTATAATATGAAGGAGTACTGAGGCAGGGTTAAAAAAAAAGAACCTCCTGATTGTCATCTTAGCAATAAGTTACCCATTCTTTAAATTCAAGGATGGCTCTTTTAATATGTCCTTGCCCTGTGAGGACAGTATTTGACTAACAGGATCTGGCCACATGAGCAGTCAGTACCTCCTAACATGGCAGTATGTGGTGCTACCCCACAGAAGACACCAACAAACCTAAAACCTGAAACCTCTAGGACAGAAAAGAGCCGGGCAAAAGCAAGATCATATGCAAGATTTGCAACTCTAAGGCAAATTAATAAAAATATTGAGAATTTCTGTAACTATTTAAGAACAACTTTAATAGCCAAATTTCCCCCTGGGATAAATTACTTCTGATTCTGATCACCCATATTTACAATCTGCAAAAATATAAAATCCAGTCTAAAAGGCAGCTGTGTGAAAGTTAAAAGACTCTTTACAAAGAGGTTATACATAACAAACAAAAAGGCACTTTCAAAAGATAAGAAAAGATATGCAACATGAGATCCTTGCATTTTTTTTATACAGGAAAGAGTGAAGCTGGTATACAAGTATTCATTTATATACTCAGACCACGCTGGTGAAACAGCGTGGGGCTGCAGCCATGGTGGCTCCACAGGGCCAACAACCTGTCTTTTACTGCTGTGTTCAGTCCACTAAATGATTTAATACGTTATCTATATCAAAAATATCTCTAAATGAATCATTTTTTGTATACAAAAATAATGTGGTGGTAAAAGAGAGGAAGAATTAGATCTCTGTTTGTAGCTCAATATAATACAATGTCAAAGCCAGCATGCTCATGCAAAGCAGATAAGATGGTTTCGAGTCAAAGGTCCCATATTATGCAAAAATCTCTTGATTAAGTCTTTTAGTGAAATTTGTGGGTCTTTGACTCTCCTCCCAGCCCACAAAATGTGATATTTAATAACAAAACCTGTACTTAGTAGCGCTTGTAAAATCCTGACCTAAAACAAGCTGTTTGGATTTGGGGGATTTGCCGACGTCAGCGAGTCCCTTTTTTGGCCCATCAGGAGCAAGTCTGACCTGATTGGTCCACCAGAGCAGATACCCCTGCACCCCTTTCCCAACCTACTCCCCTCCCCCCTGCTGAAGAGAAATCTCTACACCAGTGGGGAGGAGAATGCTGAGGTTGAAGGACCATCACTGCTCTGTTTTTGGCTGTAAACAGCCACATAGTTCCATGCACAAGCTTCCCATCTCAGAAGAAGACAAGACTAAGTGGCTAGAGTGCATTTATCAAAGAAATGTGTCAGCTAGACTCAGTAAAATTGTGCATGTGTGTGCTGGTCACTTCACGCCTGACTGCTTTTCCAACTTTGGACAGTACAACAGAGGGCTAGCGAATAGACTGGTCCTGAATCCAGGCGCATTACCAACCATCCACCAACAAACCTTGGACCCTGGAATTGTGAGTATATTTAATGCTGTGTGCTGTGGAGCAGATGTAAAAGCTTTTCCTCAGTGACCCCCCTGTCTCTGTGTTAGCTTCAGGATGCTAACTTCAGCTGCGGTTAGCCTGTTGTTTTAGCCTGTAATGTTACGGTAAACAAGCTTTGCTGTTTAAACATTGTGCACTCAGAGCTCGTGGCGCCGCTCTCAGTGACGGGACGGTGGCTCATTTACATATGCAGGCCGCGCCCACTAAATCAGATCAGGGGCTATGAGAGTCTGGAAACAATGCTGCTGTGCTTGTTTTTTTGGCTTTTTCATCAATGATCCATATCAAACTGCAGAAAAGGAGCATAACATGGGACCTTGAACATTCCTAGTTCAGCATGCATGATTTTAACTATCTAACTTTTTACTTTTGCACACCATTTTGTCCCAAAGATGGTGTTAGGTGAACTCTTATTAAACCAGCAAGATGATTTCACTTCAATCTGAGGTAACCTCAATGAGGTATTTTCACTTATCCGCAGAGCTGAAGGAATACAAGCACTTATGTCAAGGATAAGATATGAAGACTGGACATGTCCATAAAACACATTCTCCCTGAGAAAATTTTACTTTTACTCACAGTTAACACACAAACGATGATCATGACAGCACACATGGCTCTGTGGGGACCCTTCAAGCTTAACTAAATCCACTGCTTTAGGAGAACTGAGTGTAAAGGGAAACTTTAATCTGGAGCCCTTGAACAAACTGCATGACCATTAAGTTAGAAATCACAGGGGTCATTAACTACAGGCAAATGAAATTAAGAGCTGTTATTATGAAAATTATATATATTGCTGTAATTAATGTCTGAGTTGTTTTATGATGCTTTATTTTTATGTTTTGGTTGGTGATTATGAAAACAACCTAATAAAGTCTCTACCAATTAATCTAATTAATGTTGCTAACGCCTCAAATGGTGGGTATTGTAGAAATATTCTATTTATAGACTTGAATCTGTGATGACTTCTTACTATCAAGCTTCTCCACTAGAGCACACAAAACACAACAGCAGTGTGTGAATCTGCATTGATAGCTGCTTTAGTCTTTAAAGAGCTTCCTCAATAAAATGGATGTCAAGAAATGCATCTTTGATGCATCTTTCTCTGACAAGTAACAAAGCTCCACAGCTCCAATCGCCCATCCATTCACACATACACATATAGTTTCCATTATTTAATTGTATTTGCTTCCAAGCAGATGCAACAAGTACATAATTATGGCCGTAATTAAGCTGCAAAAAAACACAAGCCCTACCACATGAGCACCTTTGAAACAATGAGTGCTCGATTCATTAGCATCTGCTGTAAGCTTATTAATCATCTAACAGGCAATTAGCAAGCTGTTACGATTGGCGGCTGGTATGTAAATATATTCCTGGGTTAATTTCTTCCTCTGATAATAAAGGAAACATTATGAAAATGAGCCCAGCCACTATGTAAATGATCTATGCTGTTAATTGCGCTGCATGGTTTTGACTTGGATCGGCAAATGGCGTTGTGATGGGCTGGCACTGAGGTTATATGCCAGGCCGGGGAAATGAAAGCGGTCGGCATCACACTGCAGCCTGCATGACAATTTATGGGCTGTTCAAATGCCTTCCGCCAGCCCTTCTGTCAAATAGATAATAAACCTTGGCGAGCAGAGGTGGACCCAAAGGGACTGGCCATGTGTGAAAGAGTGGGGAGTAAAAGCAATATGTGAAAAAAGTAAAATGTGTGTCTGGTGTGTGTGTGTGTGTTTCAGACCTCATCAAATGAGTCCACTCCACATCCTCACAACACCAGCATATATTACACCCAGGATAGTTATTGGGATATGACAGAAACAGTGACCAAAAATATCCACCAGTGGTAACTCGCACAAATACGCCCAATTTTCCATTAGCAAATGAGTCCTCGGTGCACATGTGCACATGTCCCACGCCGTGGCTCCACTAACAGGATATCAAGCCATGCTGAGAGGATTTTCTGCCAATCTACTGCTGAATTCACAGCACACCAGCACTAATGACACTCGGGCCCGACATCCATCATGGCAATGTTCATAAAGCCTGTGCCAACATGTAGCTTCCCTTTGGCCCTCGCTGCTAATCTATGCGGTGCAGGCGCGGAGAAGCCATTACAGCTCTGAATACATGATGAGGCTCACAGCTAATACTCCTCACCACACCGGAGGGAGGCTGGAGGACGAGAGGCAATATAATTGAGGCCAGGAGGCAGATTGTGATCTATTGACATTAAGCTGGGGCTCTTAATCTGACAGTTGTCCCCTCAGAGATGTTGACAGACAGCTGGGTGGGCAGCCACGACCGTTTGCATGGATGCACGCCACGTAGCCTCTACTGTAATATTCACGACCTCGACCTAAACCCCACACCCCACGTCAACCCCTGTGTCAGCTGTCTTGTGGTGTCACATGAATACATGAGGAGACTGCTGACTGCATCTGCAAACAAAAGACTAAGGACAAACTGGAAAACATAAACCTTTTCTGGACAGTAAGAATGAAGTCTTGGGCTCCAAACTCTTCCATTAACGGTCATTAACAGAAGGTTGTTTCTTACCATTAATGTTTTATTTTTCATACAGGTAAATGTTACATGGAGTTGAGTCTTTCTTACCACTCAAACTTTTACATCACTCATTATATTCACCTGATTGGCACTTAGTGGAGACAGAGGATGCTACTCAATCTAACAGTATCAACCAATCCTCTTCATGCACATTCACACATAACTGAATGTGTCTCTGGGAGCAATTCTGGGTCAGTGTTTTTGTCACAGACAATTTGGCATGTGACGGTTGGAGCTGGGATTGAACTACCAACCTTACAATTAAGCAACAGCCAGCTTTACCATTGAGTGCCAGCCTATTGGTAATTAGGAATGGGTCATATTTTTACATTTAAAAATTTCTAAAGCAATTTATGGCATGAACATAATCTGGGATACTTTACAACACCTATTACATATTTCTGTTGTCCAGTATAAATGAGTGAGCTTTTACAAAACCTTTATTTGTACCCTGCAGGTAGCATAATATTAGCAGAAGTTTGCCTGTTTGACCAGCAGAAACAGTTAATGTGTTGAAGCTACAAGTCAGATTGGCCTTTTGTTGACAGCCTGGCTGGAGAAACTGTATGGTATGAGAAACATGGCTATGTAGCGTACACTTAAACATGTTTTAGTATTTGAGATTGTCTTCATCAAAGTTAGGTAAACTGTAGTAAAGCTAATCCTGTCTGCAGAAGCTGACAGCAGAGCTTACGTGCTGGTTCTGAGCAAAGACTGTATATAGAGTGGACAGCGTGGCTACGCCATTTACCATTGTACAGTTTTGAAGCCAAAAAAAACGCCGTCACAGGCACAGCCATTGGTGGCAATTGCAGCCAGAGTCTGCGCAGTAGAGACGATGAGGGATTCTGGGAGAATCTGAGTGGAGCTGGGTGACAAAAATAATAATTTTTTTTTTCTTTTCAGAGTCTCATCACTTCTTGACTCTACCTCCCGACATGTTTTACAATCACCATTAAACCGTACGTAAAGCCTTGTTTTTAACCTCATATAACGAGTGAAAACAAAACTTTTCAAAAAAAAAAAAGAGGACTTGAATACAAGACAGCCAAATGATATCTTCAAATCACCACAACAATCGGACATGAGAAACATTTCTACGAGCTGTATTAATTTTTTAAAGTTTGACCACAGCCCATCTGGAATGGCTGGAAAGACGGATTTTCTAACTTATAATGCAGCCAGCCACTAGGGGGAGCAGTTTTTGAGGAGACCTCACTCCGAGCAGAGCAAGCGGACGTCCATTTTTTTTTACAGTCTATGGTTCTGAGGTGTGTCAGTCCTGTGGTTGAAACTCTGAATGTCGACAAGTACCTCATAGACCCCACTTCAAAATATTCCAAACTATCCTTCTCTTGCTAAAACAACAAATATCAAAAGAAATATCTGAGCCAGCGGGTTCCACCTTCAGGGATTACTTTACTCAAAGACCCCCAAAAATTACTGTGTAATGTATTTAAGATGGAAGTGTATAATCAGCTATACATTTACATTATGGAGCTCCAGCTTCTTAAATATTTAGTTTTTATTGACAAAGTTTGTAATTGATGGACTGAAAGAACTAGCAGTAGGTTGTTGTGATGGGTATTTTTCATGATACTGACATTTTCAGACAAGAAATAGAAATACAAGAAAAGAAATATGATCAACAGTTTAACCTGTAGTAAATTATATAATGAGTTGCATTTCCACTGGTGAATAGAGAAGTCCCTACAGTAAGAAAATGAAAAGTATTATCCTCACATATGCTTATACTGGATGCACACTGTGTGAAATTCGAACGCCATGCTCTGTGAATAAAGACACACACACACACACACACACACACACACACACACACACACACACACACACAGACACACACACACACACACACACAAGCTGCTCTCCTGTCTGTGGTGAGCGACCAATTAGATTACATTGGTGAGTCACATGCTAAATGGCTTCACCACTTAAGTGTTCCCAAACGGGAGCCATTTTTTTCCGCTGTCTTGGGTGCGGCGGGCAGTGATGTGTGGCCCAATCAGCAGCAACACGGAGCCCTTGTATATTTAAATATGCGTGACTACAGGGCATGTTATTCTCCCCACATGTTCTCTGGTCTGCCTGTAGAGCGTACTGATTTATTGACGCTCACTGACATGGGGAGGAGATAGCAGATAGCGTAGCGGGAATCCAATGCACCACAACCGATGTGAAAAGCAGCCTAGAGTCTGAAATCATTTGCAGTCGCAATCCCAAGGCCCCAGTGATTTAAAGAGACATACTTCAGAGGGCCTCTGTGCCTGGCGGGGAAATGTAGTCACATCACATTAGAACCAAAGACATGCAAATAAATGCTGGGCCAGTGGAATCAATCCAGGCACATCACTGTTTCAAGGTTTCATTTCCAGTCCAAGATACTTCACAGTGGGCTATTCAGTTTCATTTTGCACAGCCCAAACGTCTGCATCACAGCCTGTTTGAACACCATTTAATGGCACAACTACCTTGAACTGTCAGCCTGTACCACACCACAAAAAAACATTACCCCACGTATCTAAAAACAGGTTCGTTTGTGACAGCCACATTGACGGAAACTTCGACCTCTTCTTTTTAAAATCCTCTACCGTGCAATCAATGTGGAGTTTGAGTAATGCCGGGACCATTAGAGCCAACCAAATTGCTGCGGGAGGCAGGGAAAGAGTGTCATCTATTGTGGGAAACGATTGCTTAATATAGCAGCAGGGGCTTGAAGGAGTGCTTACCAGAGCACAATCCACTAAAATCAATAGCAACAGTCAGGCTATATTGTTTCAAACGAGGAAAAAGTGCAGCTACGATAAAAAGCACTCAATATCGGTGTCTGGGCCGGTGAGACGCTGAGTCAGGAGTCAGGAGTAAGTAATGCTGTGCTGAAGAGAGAGGGGAGGAAAGGGGGAAAACAAGGGAGGAGGAGAGGAGGAGAGAAACACGATGAGCTCGATCCTGAAGGTCAATAAACCTGATGGGCTACAGATTTCAAACCCATCCAGTCCTGTTAATTAGATAATGAGATAATGTTAAATGTAATCATCTAAGCAATTAAATTTAAATAGACTGACTTACTGAAATCAAACAATGTACATATGAGTAAAACAATCACAGTGTCCAAGAGGATTTACTTTGTCGAAGATTGCTAAAGTTTTCTCAGGGTGTTGTTTTATTTTGATGGTACCTAAGCTTGTCAATTGTGGTCAAACACTGTCTCCAGAAACTTTTTAGTCTTTATATTTTGTTCTGTGGTTTAATTGCAAACGGTGGGATACGTCAGCTGTAGAGGTGTCTTTAAAGGCAGGGTCTGCAAAATTCCCCAAAGAATAAAATGTTAACTTTTACGGGAATAATCCTGCTTAATCGTCACTCCTGGTCCTCTATACATGTGTGCCAGTGTCTGTGTCTGCCTCAAATCCCCTGTTCTGCCTATATAATGATGCTTTGGTTGTATCAGGACGCTTCTGGGCAGACAGTAAGCGTGGTTACATCAGCCAATGACTGGCAAGTGGAGGAAGCTATTCTGAGCTTTGATAGGTGATGTAGCACAGCGCATGAAAAACAACCAAACAGAAACAAAACACCAAACAGATAAAACTTCTTCCTAAACGAGGGTGAAGCCTGGCCTGACTTTCACTCGCTTTTGGGCACTTGGAGAGCAGCTCTGGACAAAGAGCAACACAAGTTGGCTGTCTACTTACTAGGTTTGTGTCAAATAACCCTGTGATTAGCTTGTGCTTACATGCCAAGTCAGGTGCACGGCTCTAAAGTCTCTCCCACATAGAAACGCGATGCTGGAGGTGGTTGCTGGGCTAGTAAGTGTGTTCGCGTAGACACAGTGGGTGGCAGTAGGTGTGTGCTGCCGCTGGCACTATGCCAAAGAGGAGCAGCCCAGTTTGAATGTTGTGTTTACTGACAAGTAACGGAAATTCCTGCAGACTCTACTTTAAACAGCAGCAATTTTAGCAACAACTTTATGACTCTATTTGTATTTTTTGTCTTTTTTTCTAATTTTTAACAAAGGCACAACATTTTCCTAGGACATTCATAAAGTTACTCTTATCTTCTATTATAATCGAGGTCTAGTGATTAAATCTAAGGTTGACTCTGAGACCGGTGCTGTTTTTTTACTTGTTTTGAATTTCTGCACACTACACTAGCTTAGCTTTTTCTGATATGTGAACACTGTATGTTATTCCAATTAACATGTGAAGTAGTCCTTCATACAATGTCCATTTTATGGTCTTAAAATAAAAGCCTCCATCCACGTTTCATACATTTCTCCTGTTTAACTTGTTTGAATCTTTAGGACCCTTTCTTTTGATTATGTGTCTTAGCCACAATGCAACTCTGTATAAATTATTCCTAAATGATCAATTTATATTATCTACAGAGAATCAGCATTACTCCACCATTGCCATAACACTTGATGTCAAGTTGTAACGGTAACAAGAAAGACCTGTTCTTACACGGAGGAACCTCAAGAAGTACCAAAATCACATCCAACAGCCGTCTGCTGAGAGTGTGTTAAGCTCAGTAATTTGGATCACAGGGAGATGCAGGAAAAAGGCAGAGATAGACATAATTATAAACATCTCATAAAGTTGTCATGGCAAACAAGCTCACAACAGCTTACATAAACAGCAGAGAAAGGGGAAAAAAAATCTTTTGTTCCTGTGTGTTTCTTGTCATTTTGTTCTCTCTGTGGTCTCCCCACACTCCTGAGAAAACCGTCAGTATGTAACAAATGTTTCAATATATTGACAGACTTGCTGCAAGCTTTGTTTTTCTGCTGTTTGGTGCTGGATGTGCAGCATGCAGTTGTTAAAAAGGTTTTATCAATCAGTTAAAGCACAAATCCTCAAATCCTCATGTATGTTCACTTCTGACCATTGGTTTTTAGATATAGGACATACTGCTCTCAGAGGAAGAAAACAAGCTTCTACTGCACAGTCTCACTGTGATTCCTTCCCCTGGTCTTGCACAGCCTGGTTTGTGTGTTTTGACAGGAGGAGAATGTTTCTTTGAGCTGTAGCCTTGGGTCCAGCTCATCTCATCAGTATGTATGTGCCCTCTTCATCCCCCCACAACAACAAAGGCAGCCTGAGGAGGGAGCCAACAGGATCCCTCAATAAAACAGAGCAGGATGAGTCCTTGTGAAGCCACATTCTCTTCATTCTGGACCTGATACTTGTTGAGTACGAAGAGCAGACTCTTCAAAGGCGGGGTGCATTCCTGTAGGCCTCCTCAGATCTGAGACCAGGCTGCTCTCGCTGTACCAGCTATATACACATCCACATATATTCACACATGCACACACACACACACAGTAGTGCAAACAGACCTTCAATCCCTTATTTCCTCTGCTGACATGTCGGAGCAGAGCAAAGGGAAGTTCAGTCCAGTAATAATATTATATGTACGTCTATTTAATTCAACATTCATAACAGCAGCAGATGTCTGCCTGTATTTGAATCTTTTCTCTGTAACAAGTGATATATAACTGGTGTTTTTGTTATGATTTTCTTTCATGAGGCAAAACAACATGTTCAAGACTTTGAGGCTGCAGTGTGGAGGCAACCACAATGTGGAAATAACAAGAGGAAGATGATTAATTCAGCATTGAGCTACAGTATTTTATGCAAAGAAAATTGTTTTCATCTGTTCTCTATCTACAATAACACATCTTTGAGCTGTATGTTTGTTGAATCAAGATGAGGATTAGTCTTTGTTGTGGCCTGTTTCTGTGAAAATGTAATAAAAGGCTCCAGTTAGAATACCAGGCAGGTATTTCCACTCACTTCATTGAAGTTAACACATATAAAAACACTTTAAATGTGCAACTGTGAGTTGTTAGAGTAAAATATTGAAGTAAAGCAAAAAATATTGCTGCTAGTATTCATAAAGAACAAAACAAGAACATCAGCAAGTCAAACTGTGTCTGTTCTTTGTTGTATTTAAAGTTAAGAGTGCAATCTGTGGGGGAGCTTTTAAAATGTTTAATACAAAAAACTCATTGGAATAACAGAGGAGGCTTATTGATTACTGAAAACAAGGGATATTTTAGAGTGACTAATTTCCAGGTCAACTTAATCTCAAGGTAAAGTGATGCTGCCAAACCAAGCAACAAGATGTCATCAGTCTTCTGTGTGTATTTACATCCAGGTAGTAGACCATTATAGCATCCTGGTAGTAACTAAAGCAACACCTGACTTGGGTTAGACACTTGGCTGGCTTTTCCACTCCAAAAAAACTAAACACGTGAATTATTCACTTCAACAATCAGTAGTTCTGGTGACAAGGAAAGTTATTGTCATTCAATTGTTAAGTCAAATAAACCCTCACACCCCTGTGACAATTGTATTGACTTAATAAATAAGTCACTAACAGGTGGAAAAACACAAGAAAGAGCTAAAAGTGCCCCGTGTCTGTAAAAAAAGGCAACAATTTTTCAAAAGTTTGTGGTGAGATTCACAAACTGACACTAACGTGTTACACTGATAACTAATCACTGGTAGTTTCTCGATATTATTAGCTCTTTGACAGAGTTTAAAATCAGTGGACAAAATGGTGTCGACCATTTGTGATAATATGTTATAATAAGGGAATAATCAACCAAGTACAAATTGCTGTTCTGTTTGTGATAAATGAATAGAATAGAATAGAATAGAATAGAATAGAATAGAATAGAATAGAATAGAATGTCCCCAGTAAAATGATTAGAACAACACAAATTGCAGACATCTCAAATTTGTCTGAACTGTGTGATAATTGCAAACTTTTCTCTTCTTAAGATGGAAATTTCTTGAATTTCTTTAACTTCTAAATGTCTTCATTCATCCCTTGAATGTAGACAACATCCTCGACTGTCATCCAAGTAATTTTCTACTTTCCATCTTTGCATCCACTCCATCACTGAGTGATTAATGCTGTAGCAGATACCTTGGCTGTACAGTAACAGTGATGGATGTATATTACTATCAGGAGTAAAAGAAATCAGTTTGTAGCCTGAAGCTGTGTGAGTACGTGCTGCTCGCTGTAAGCAGATTAGCAGCAGTTCTGCTGGTGCATGGAGACAGCACTAACAGCATATTAGCCGTGTTGCTTTGTTTACCTCAGGGCTCAGCTTTCCTGGAGGCTTCTAAATTAGCATTAGTCAGCACAGCAATACGCAATTAAGCCCAGTCTGCTCCATGTCACAGGCAGATCAACACCATGCAAAGTCATGCTAATTGGCTTAGCACTAAGCCTGTTTGAAGTGTGCTAGGTAGTGGCACTGGCTTATGACTGATACACAAATCTGGCCTCATCAAAGGGATGCCCAGGCAGCCTAACCCTGGCTTTAGTTGAACACCACTGACTGAATCATTCAGGAGTTACTCTGCTGTTTGTTACTATGGTTTCCAAATGAGAGAAGACTTACAAAAACACACATTTAAATTTGTATGACTGCCTCTTGATGCCAACTTTGGGTCCCATATTCTTTATTTTCCAGAATTAAACCTGAACATATTTGAAAGGGACGATATGTTCAGAAGACAGAAGCTCTTGCTTGGTCTCATCTTATCTGTCAGCAGGCTGACAGAGTTTCCCCCTTTCTAAGAACACATCAGCATTCCAGCAGCGCACACAGCACTCCGTGTTGGGTCAGAGAATTCAAAGCTGAGCACATCAGAGGAATATCAGAGAGGGGACGCATAGATTAGTGCCCGTGGGTTGTATCACTAATTAAAGAATAAGAGGGAGATGGTGCTTGGCTGCAGAAAGTGATTGGCTTCAGGTGATCAATGGGCTCTCTGGGTGGAGAGCCCAATTTGCAGGGGGTGATGAATTTAAATTATTGATAAAAACTTTTTTTTTTCACTGTAGAGGAAATGGTGAACAGCTCTGATTTTCTATGGGGTTAGAAAGTTAGGATATTATTTGTGTGTTCAGGTTTGAATTTTGCTGAGAATAGAAATTTCTAGCTTTAAATTTTATTCTTCATAAGTGTTATAAGCACTGTGAGTCTAATGAGCCAAAAACAGCCTCAAGACACAAACACAGCTGAGCACTCTATCTTATCTCTGTTCTTGTATTTAATTCTTTCTTTCTTTAATCAGGTGTCGTACATTTTATACTGTTGAACCTGTACGGCACCAGCACTGTTGATGTCTTCAGTTGTTCTGATTTGCATTGATTAGGCTTAATTTTTAAGATTCATGTCAAAATGATTTCTTTCTTTGAGGACAATAAAATTAAATCTTATCCAAGCTCTTGCTGCTAACTTCTCTTTTTACTTTCTACCAATCTGAGAATATTTCAGTAAAGTGTAGGTGGGCAGACTTCAACTCAGCGTATGGTGGCCGTGGGAGCCAATTGAATAGACATTTCATGACTGCAAAAAAAAAAAATTAACATAAAATAAAAAATAATTAAAGATGCTATGAGGAGGATCTGTTTTAATTGCACTCCCTGTGTGTTTGTTTTGGAATTAAATGGAGATCTGACCGAAACAAATTTTCTTTGTTCAAGACAACTTTTTACAGACTAATTAGCCTTTAGCTCAGGATGTATCACTCTTCCATTTAGCTTTCTTCTGCTCATCTGTCTTTTTTCTGTCTGACAGTTAGGCTCCTGTGTCCACCATCAATACAAAATTAGTAATAGAAATCGTTTTTAGCAGAGAAAAACACAGATCTCTGTGTTTTATCTCTTCCCACTACTAAACTTCGTCAGCCATGTGGTGTTGTCATGGAGACCTAGATGTGCCGTAAATCAATCTGGTCCTAGTCAACCCGAACTGGAAGCTAAGAAGTAGAATTTTAAATAATCTGTAACCAGCAATATTGGTGCTTATAATCTCAAAAAGTGTGGATTATGATCAGGCATATATCTAGAAGGGAGACTTTTTCAAGGTCACTTTCAAACTCCTCACAGTCCCTTTAATTAATTTCCTTTATATTGGATGAAACGTAACAATACTTCAGAGAATATAAAAATATTTTGGGGTAGAGATGAAATGTGTGTTTTGTTTAAGCTACTGGGAAAAAAAAGACTTCACTGTTACAGGACTTATATGGTCAAAGAAAGTCTATATCTATTTAACCTTCACAGATAGCGGTCTTAAGCTGCCTATTTCACTACCACAAGATGATGACAGTGGTTCTGCCGTGACAAATATTTGTTTCAGCTGAGTTTGCTTTATTGAACATGCAGATGGTCTCGGTGCCGTGTGATGGGAGAAGACTGTTCTGGAAGTAAAACGTGTGCTATAGCAGGACCGTAACGGACCACCCACCTGCTGCACCCTCACTCCATAAGAACCGTCTGAATCCTGTCTGCAGGCATAACAAAGCTCTTCAGACATACAAGCTGGTTCCAAGGTAATACAAGGGGAGCAGAAAAGGGACTCGTTATAACCTTTCCCCCCTCCTATTTATCCAACAAACCCCTGCTGTGATCAGTGAACGTGTCCTCAGGGAGGCCGCCAACAACAGAGCAGGTAATTCTCCTTCACCCCTCTCTGAGTGCATCATGTCCACAGTGCAAAACAAGCCAGAGTCCCAGCAGAGCTAACCCAGATTTAAACCCAACACTTCAACGTTTTCTGTCCTCGGGAGAATGGATTGTTTGTTAGCCAGTGTATACTGATGGCTTTTCATAAAGGAGGAAATGTAATGTATAAAATGCTTCACAAGGCTGAACAGGACACGAAGGAAAAAGGATTAAAGCGTGGGCAAAGATCCGATGCAGCCTTATTTACAACTGACAGTGTTTTCCCGTGGAGCAGCCAGCCTTAATTTGCTGCTTAATAACTGACTTCCACCACCATGTTCAAATCCCCCAGAGAGGCTTTTGTGGTTTGTTCGCAAGATGTCTCCACTGCCTACACTGCAAATTAGCCTTTCAGAAAGGCACCTCACCTTCCGGCCACAGCTTGCAACACACAAGGTCTTTTTTTCTTCTTCTTACCCTGTTGCCTTTCTACTTCTATCTGCCAGTAATAACCTTCTACTAACCTTTAAACCACAGTGAATAATTTAAATCCTATTTTCATATCAATGAAGGAGTCAAGCCAGGCAATTATCTTTTATCTGTGTACTTTGCTGTCGGAGCAAAGCATAATAAAGTCTTCCCAAGAGAGAAAGAGATGGAGAGAAGAGGGAGGAGGGGTAAAAGAGGAGGCATAGATAGTGTGAAAAGAAGCCAAAGGCCATATGGACTAACTGGAAGAAGATATGGAGACAAAGTTGATAAGAAAGACAGCAAGAGAATAAAATTAAGAGAGTGTAGATGCCTGCAATGCTATCAGGGAGGCTTCGAATGAAAAGAATGAATAATTCACTAATGAGCAGCAGATCTGTCATGGAAAGAAACTCTGCTTACATCTGCACTGTTTTCCGGGAAGAGGATGCGGTGGATGCTGCATGTGTGCCGTGTTTGGTGGCTGGTGGAAGACAGTAGAGATAAACACGACAAATTGGCAGTTCAATTATGATTTTTTGGTCGCTGTTTTCTTGGTGGGTAGCCGATGGCTCCATTCTGTGACATGCTGCCGAATGAGGCCCAAGCCAGACTGTGTTAAAGCTCATTTGTGTGACAGTGATTTAGAGCCGTGTAGTAGAGATGGGTGCATCCCAAGAAAAAAAAAAGGGAAAGAAAGTGAGCTGGGGGAAAAGAAATGTGTAGAAGAAATTCCCCCTGGTACTCATTAAAATTCAGCAGTACACCAACACCCCTCGCTTTGCTCTCTTTTCCCCACCCTCCCTCCTTCTCTCTTTTTTTCCTCTTTCCTCCGTCTGTTCTAACAGCCATCGTCTCGCCTTGTTGCCTCCCTGCACGCCACCCAGGACTGTCCATGATCATCCTGATGAATTCATAAAAACTTGCTGCATTCTTGATTGAGATGGAGCAGAGGGGAAAAAAAACAAGAGTGATGGAGAGGAGAACAGCAATATCCGAGAGAGGAAGAGAAGGAGAGAGCACAAGGTGAAGGAGTGAATATGTCTGGGAGTGATGGGATGCAGAGATAACAAGAGCAAGAAGAGAGAGGATGAAGGTAGCGGCTATAGGTTTTGCAATATTAATCTTAGGTGCAGAGATAAAAGACAGGTGAGCAGTGTGAGAGAAGGCAGGATTTGTTTTAGCTGAGAGTGAATGCAGGGCACGTTGTTGAAAGAGCAGCCATGTTTTGAAGCAAGACCAAACTTTCCTGGACCCACATCCGTCTGCTTCACCAAACTCCCTCCAGAGTGAGAAAGAGCTCATGAAAGCTAGGATCAGATCACAGAGGGGTTTCAGCTGGATGAAGAGATGAAACATTTAACAGCCTGGCATCACTTTATGATATTCAGATTGTTTGAATGTAACATATTCAGCTCAAAACAGATTGTCCCATTGCTAAACTACTCTACAGTTCAATTTTACTCAATGTAATTGAAAGCTCTGCAAGTGCTATCAGTTTAGCAGTCACTGCAGTGACACCGCTGGTTCAAATCAGCGGGGTTTTTCGAGGACATAGACTCCATCTCCCATGAGCACAGCGAACTACTTTACTTAGGGAAGGACTCTTGCCAAGGCGTGCGTTTGTTTTGGAAGCAAATGGATGGAGAGTAGATCCTCTGTGTTCAAGACAACTTTTCCCAGGATGCAAATAGACTCAGTAAACATATTAATTTGTAGTTACATAGCGCTATTTTAAAAAATGTGACAACAATCAAACTTTGTAAACTCAGTTTGTTTTGTAGTTCAGTGAACAGAAGGTGAACAGACTGTTTAGTGTTCATCACAGACTGGGGCTCTGAGACATGTCTGTAACATGTGATATTAGTGAATCATAAGAGCTCATCTACAAACTAATCCAGTCATTTCTTCACATGCAAACACTTTGTTTTCAGCTACATTTGGACTTCTTAGAAGCTTGGTGGATCCTCCCACAAGCTGCCAAGTGGGATAGGTGTCAGTGGTTCCCGGCATCTCAGTTGTGTTGTGCTGTGTTTTCATTTTGTGTGTTCAGAGTATGTCTCTTTAAAGAGGGGTGTGGATATGTGCACCATCCAACCCATCTGTTTGCGTCTTATGTGAGTTTGCAGGTGCATAAATCAGATCATGTGCGTTACATTTTGTTCTGTGTTATGTTACAGCCTGGATGTTATGGATGTTACTATACTCTCAATGGGAGTTGATGCTTTTGTACTCATGAATCTCTCTTACATCCATGAGACACAGGAGGTGTGTGGAGGGGGAAATAAGCGAGTGCAGGTCAGGTGAGGTCATGTGAGGTCTGGTCTCTCTTCAAGTGTAGAGAGATCCTACAGGAGATTTATGTCTCCTGCAGCTGACAGCAGTTAACTGGAAGGCTTTGTACTCGCTCCCTGTGTGTAATGTAAATGACAACCAGGGTGAGAATGAGGGAGGCACATTTTGGACTTTCAGGACCTGCTATCAACAAAGTGTAGGTGAGTTTCATGTTGACAGGAGAGATAGAAAACCTGTAAGTGTATGTCCTCAAAATAACAAATCTATAGGTTTAACCAGAAACCTGCTACAGGTCTATGGCGTGATACATTCACTGATGCCATTGCTTTTGCTCTTGAGTTACAGACAATGAGCAGTCCACAGACTAAGGGTGATTATTTGCAAGAGCCTCACGACACAATACACATCACGATGCTTGGGTCACAGTACGATAATATCATGATATCACAATATTATGATGTATGGCAATATTCTACGCAGTTAACTATTTGATTAAAAACAGCTTTTCTATTTTATTACATTTGAAGTAATGAAAGTCAGATGCAGTTTTTCATAAATACACACCTTGAAAACATAAGTGTGTCTATTTTGTCACTTACACTACTGTGACAATACACTAATGTTGCAAAAAAAATATTGGGTGTAAGACATGGTAACTTGGTGAAACTGATAAATGTCACTTGGTATATATATATGACTATAACAATTATTTTATCAGTATATTATTATATATAACATTGTTAAACGCCAAATGAATTTCAACTAAACTATTTTTTTTACACAAAAAAATAAATAAAATTAAGAGTTGACATACCAATATTTTATCACTGGTCAAAGTATTGCGATATATATTACCATCTCATTTTTTTTACACTTCTACCTCAGACCAGTCAGACACCTTAAAATATATTGAATGTTAAACTGGTAGTAAAACATCACCAAATAAAGAGTACATTTTGGATTGAAAATAAGATGTGGATTATTTATTTATCATTTATCATTCATTTGTTTATGTGTTTGTGAATGCAGCAGGGAGGCACTTGTAAATGTACAGAAGGTTCTCTTAATTAGATTGTAATTTATAATTTGAAGTCTGGAGTGAAATGATAAGTAAATATGTATATGTATTAGGGCAGGACAATTAATTGGATTTTAATCGTGATTTCAATTTTGCCATCTAACAATCATAAAAACAATATAATCGAAGAAAAACAATTATTATGCCACACAGTGTAGATGTATGCAAGTTCCTGTGCTTCATAGCTCTTCTGTGTTCCATGTGCAGCCACAGCGAGTGTGTGTGACTTATGTGTATCAATAATACTGTATGTGCCACTTGCTTGTTCTTTAAAGTTGTGTTTAAATCAGTTCTGAAGTTTCTGAATAAATGAATAATTGTGTATATTAATTGTGATTTCAATATCACTTAAAAATAATCAGGATTCTTATTTTTACCATTATCGCCCAGCCCTAATATGTATGTATGTTTCACAAAAAGCAAAACTAACCCTGGGTTCAGTACTTTAACTGTTTATCCCTAACTATTTGATCCCATCTGAAGATCAAAAGAAACCCTTCAAAGAAAAGACCGAGTGGTTTACTGGTCATCTGCAGATGCACTTCTGAGACACTCAGTTAGCTGCAGCCACTTGGAGACCGATACAACAGAGACAAGTTTGAAGAGCATACTTACCCGAAGTAACCAGTGTGACAACATTTTGTCATCCCTGTGAGTCTTGACAGTCTAACAGTAACTTTATGTTTACATGCACAAAATATTTCTGTTTTTATCCCAAAAACAATATTAATACCAAGCTGTTTTTAAATCTGATGAAAATACTCATGTTCCTGCTTACTTGCAGCTCTACAGATCCAGGTTACTTCAAGCCTTGCAGCTTGTTAGCTTGTTAATTTGTTAACACACAAACAAGCAGCAAACAGGAAGGACCGTGTGTGGCAAACTAAAAAGAATCATGTCACCAGTGTTGACAGAGAGCTTCACCCGCCCATTCTGTCATTTGGAAACCGACTCCACTCTCAACACAAACATGTTGATGAAAGACAAGCAAGAGATTTAGCATCACTACCACGCTCAGTCACACAAACACATCCAGAGAGCAGAAAACACAAACTCTCCATCTCCCTCTGGTCGTTTCTCAGCCTTTGAATTACACACACTGACTAATTGACCAGCAGCCTAGTGCAGGATCTCTCCCCAGAGAGGCAGCAGAGAGAGGGAGAGAGGAGGCTGGTTAGGCACGATCACAAAGGGAGCAGACTTAATGATGTGCTGAACATCAAAAAAAAAACTTAATAAGCTAAGAAATTCTCTCCCTAGCAAACAGCTTGTCTTCTAAAACATACTGTATATGTTTCTTCAGAGAAGCACAATTAGACGATTACACTAAAAAGTATAAATATCATTAAGACATATTCAAAGCTAATTAATTTGGAGGATGTAGCGTTCTCGTGTGGGAAAGAGATGGAAAAATGCAGAAATAATAGACACAGAGAACGTTGCATTTCATTTTCTTTTTGCTAATTTGCAGACTTCCCGCTGGGAGAGGTAAAATAACCCCCAGCAAGACTTTTTTCCTTTGCTGTTCATAATAATAGAGTTGCTTTTTCAAGCAAGGCAAATACAGAGGCTGATTTGCATAGCTTAAGAAGTGCATAACTGCAGAAAAAGGGCCAAAGTGTCCCTAAAAGCAGCAGCAGCTTCAGTGTTTTTTTGTTTTGGGGGTTTGTTGCACCTTTTTCCACTTAAATGTGCTAATAAGTTGTCAGAGGCAGTTCTCTGGATTTTGGTGAAGGCACACACACAAACACTTTCTCATTTTGCATTTATCAGCACCTTCTTTTTTCATCCTCTGTCTCTCAGTGCTTTTCTCACCTGTCTCTCACCCTCAGCCCCTCCCATCTCCCCCTCTGTCTCCTGGGGGAGAGATGCCCAGACTTCTCTCCTGACAGATCTGCTCCCTGCAGATTTGAACCTCACATCTTGCCTCTCTTCAAGGTGACAGGCTGTTGTACGCCCAATTCACCCCTATAGCACGTCTCCGTGTCTCTCTTGCAATCTCTTCAGAACAAAGCACACACATTTCCCACAGATCAGAAAAACATCTTTTCCCTATAAACTTTATCAAAGACGAGCTGGAAACAAGATGTGGGGAGAGAGCCCGACGAGCTGCCACAGGGTGCTGTATAAATGATCCTGTTGATATGCAGATGCACCTGTGTGCTCTGTTATATATGAGCAGGTTTAGAGAGTTTATCTGTAACAGGTTAGTTAAAGGTTAATTTTAGATTCACTTCAAAATTCTTGGAGAAATACTGAAGTATTTTGGACATAAAAGATTTGTTTGATCAAGTTTTTATGTGCATTCTTTAAGAGCACCATCCTCAGGCTATGTTTTTAAATTTCAAAGAGTTTCCAAAACTCTCATCAAAGAATCCAACATGTCCTCTCTTTATCTCATCCATTCGATCAGTGAAGGTGAAGCAGCAGAGGCCCAGTATAAAACATATTTTTGACTTCTCTCTGTGGAGTTCAAGTTTGTCAGAGCAAGCCAGCCTCTCATCCCTTTTGCTCATAATTGAAATGGAAATAATGCCTGTTGCAGTGACGTGCCATGCATAATTCAGTACAATGCTTTCCTCCTGCAAACAGACAAATAGAGCACTATTATGGCAGCAGCAGGGCAAAGAGCAAACAACAAGAGTGGAAGACATTAATTGCTTTATTAGGAAACAAAACAAATGGAAGCTGAGACGACGAGGCAGCAGTGACTTTGTATTGGCAGCCGATCAGAATTCAGAGCGCAGGTTGTGTCAATGTGCAGGAGGTGAAAAGGGGTGAGATGAAATATCGATTCAACAACCTATTGTCGCCCTGACCTGCATGATACAGTTACCGACACGTGGCCCTAAAAACTAATATTATTACTGCAACCACAGCTTTCCTCTCGTCATACCCATCCCACCTTCAACTGTCTGAGTCTGAGTCTTTGACAATATGTATGAGCAAGCACCAAAATAGCATCACTCAGGATTTAAAATCTTTAACTCTATACATCTGTCGATCTGACATCAAGTGATCCACGAGTTGACGAGATAGTTTTGCAATGTTCCCAAACTCAGAGTGCAGAATGATATCTTTAGCAACCAGCTGCACATCTTTGTAAAGTTTAACTAAGTTTCTACATCATTCTGAGTGTGAATTTGAATTCACATGCGAGGACGTACTTCAGTTATATCTGTAAGTACAAATCGAACAGACACCAAAAAGTTGGGCTGGGATGATGTGCTATTCTCACCATACGATTCTATCCATACGAGTCAGAGAAAAGCTTCTTACCCTCTGCTGGAAAAAAGTGGTAATTTTTTTTCCAATCCACTTAAAAAACAAAGACTGAAATGAAGAATTTGAATTTGGGAAAAAAAAAAACGTTTTTGTTAAAGAACCCCGATTCTGATATGGTCAAGTAAAATATCCTGATATATGGATTTTTGAACAGTATTTACTAAACAGTAAATATCTGATCCAGGATCCAGGGCTGGTATCTTGTTAATATTTTGGCCTTAAATAGGACAAGGCACCACCCTGTTGGCAATTGCTGCCTTTTGCAGCAGCCCCCCACTTCTTTGTCCGTTTCATGTAATTTTTCGTCTCTTTTTCGTAATCTTAGTATTTGGAGTGGATTATTACTTTGTATGGTTCATTTGTTGGTCATGGACACCAAAGTTTTTGTAGCTTCAGTGATATTTTTACTACTTTTTCTCCTGTGTTTGTCTGGAGATCCTACATGTAACCATGGCTGCATTGTTTACATGTGAACTCAGCTGTTGGCAGTCTGAAGCATGCCAATGCTAACTGGTGTAAGGCCTGATGTCTTTCCACAAGGTGAGGAGAAGGAGGTGAGGATGACGTGCTGGTTCTCAGGTTTGAGCTAAGAAGTGACAACATCAACCTGTCCTTCTATCCATCGTTATTGGGAATGTAAGATCTATCTCCAATAAGATGGATGAGCTAGCCGTGTGAACCCAACAACAGAGGGAATACCAAAAGGCAGAGTAGCATCATGCTATTCACAGACATGGCTAACGGAGCTAACATCAGACACCAACACAACATTCAAAGAGCTTCACCTGCTGTGAGCAGACAGGATCTAGGAGACAGAGACTGAACAGACTCATGAAGAAGCTCAGTCCTGGACCCTGTGGAGGTGGAGGCTGGCTGAACTGGAGAATGATGGACAAGCTGTCATCATCTATTTTGTTATGAATTTTTTTACACTTTCTATACACTTTCTTACTTTTGTTTTCTTGATTGCTGCTGTGACTTCAATTTCGTTGTACTTGTTACAATGACAATAAACTTTATTCTATTCTATTCTTAACAATAATCATGCTTATTGGTAGCCTTCAAGAGCAAACAAGAATGAGGATCAAAACATGTTATTGAGTGGATCCTGAATGCAGCTCAAGATGTGGACTAAATCCATCAGACTGCATGCCCAGTACAGGTCAAACATTGTAAAAGCCAGGCTCAGTGCATGAATCTTTGGTCTTATTTTCTGTATCAACACAGATAACAAAACCACGTTAAGGTGAGTAAGGAATCAGGGTCAACCCTCCACTCTAGGTTGATTAAAAACCCAACGTAAGCCCCAACCAACTCTGAAAGTCTCAAACCAACACAAATGAATCATCACCACTTTTCTACTTTCCTCAGCAGTGATCAATGAAATAATGATCACACAGGGAATGATCTACAGTGCAAAAAACTGAAATTCAATCAAAACTTTTTGTCTCATTTATAGTAAAAATTGTCTTTTTATGCTTGATATGAGCTGCATTCAACTTATCAGTCCAGAAAAATGACTTGTTTCAAGTTATCTAAAGACAAAAATTAGGTCTGAATTGCATGAAACAAGTAAGAAAAAAATATCTGCTTCTGGAGCAAAAGAAAATTTGTTCAAAAATTTGCTTCAAACTAGAATAATGTTTTAATACAGGTAACTCTTCTCTTTTTTATTGGCAGATTTTTTCTATTTGTTAGAAGCAATTCAGAGCTCTTTTTTGTCTTTAAATAACTCGAAATAAGACATTTTTCTGAACTGCTCAGGTGAACGTGGCTCTGAAAAGACATTTACTACTGCAAAAAAAAGACAAATTCACTTGATAAGTTTTCAGTTTTTTTCAGTGTACTGCTCTGAGGAAACAGGAAGCTCCATGTGTAACGTCAAAACTGCTGATCCCTGAAGCTTTTAGACTTCTCTGTTCAAAGCCACTATTGAAATCATGACAAGTTTTTCAGCAGTTGAGTAAAAGCCTCCTGTCAGTTCAAACCCAGTCAACGGGAGGGGATGTTGTTCCACCTGACACCACTTCTCCACCCACCTGACACATCTCTAATTAGGGGAGGGGTTGTTCTTTTGTCCCTCAGAGGAACAGAGCCACCAGGAGGCTGCTGCACCTTTCTGCTCATGTCTTGTGACAAAAACACAACACAGCATGGATTTATTGGAGCGTCACACACACATACACACATACACACACCATTGCACCTAATGCTTTTGCTTTCACACTGTTGTACATGCATGCACATACACATGTGCGGTGAAAAAAGCTAAAAGGGAGGAGACACTTGTTCTAAAAAGGCCCTGATTTATATTCCAAAGTGCTCGTGTCAGATCGCGGCATGTAAAAAGGGCTCTATTACTAATAAATGAACACACGATAAAAAAGAAGAGATTCCCTTCAAATCTTCCTGTGTAACGTGAATCTTTTATGCAAATGGAATTTCAGATGAGGTGGAGCTATCTTCAGAGACCTTGACTGTTTTTCCACAGCCCTCGATTAAAATTTATGCCACAGCTGATTTATAAATTTTATTAATAGCTAGCTGCTGAGGAGAGGGGAAGCAGAAGTGATGAAACAGCTTCACTTCTGTCTTTCTTCTCAGCGCTCCCTTTCTCCCATCGCAGGTCCGGCAGGTCCCTCGTCACTCTCCATCTCTCTCTTTTTAACACCCCCTCTCTTCTGTTTCTTGCTCTCTCTCCGTTGCCCCTCTGTGGTGTCTCATAGTGATTTTATAATTGGGCTCGCCTCATTGTTATTCAAAACCCTGTAGAACCAATTAGTGGCAGACCTCCCGACCTTCAGTTGCTATGTAATGGTGGTAACTAAAGACTCTTAGTGAGGCAGCTGAGAGCAAAGGTCTGAATTTCCTTTAGTTCCAGATTAATAATTCTGTCAACCCTATCACATGCAGACATTAAACAGAATTGCTAGTTTAGCCCCCCTCCCCTCCCCTTCTTTTTAAGCTCTTTCACTCTTTTTACTGCCTTTTATAAATCTTTAAAGATGGCCTGCATGCCCCCTCCCTGCTCACTTGTCAGATAAATGTTGAGATAAAAGGATAATGAGACTTTGCAAGGAACTGGTGCAGTCATGGAGGGGTGAAAGGTGACCTGAGCCAACAAGTGGAGCATCAGAAACAGAGATGGATTCAGTGAGAAATCACGATTTCTGATGTTATTTGGAGTTTTCCTTTTTTTCTTCAAATTCAAGACTTTCATCTCTGATGTTAATAACACCTTTAACATCACACTAGTGACATTTAAAGTGACATGCTGTGGCAGGATTCAGGTCACAGACTGCTGAAAGACAATGAGTTATGATGCAATGCAGTGACAAGAAGGAGATTTGAAGATGAGAGAGATTTTATGGTTTGGTTATATTTTTCAATAACTGCTTACTGTTGTGTACCACCAAGGTAATCCTGACTGGTTTTGTTTTGGCTTTAATTTTAACCCCAGAGATTGCTGGTTGATGTTCCTCTAAAGCTTCTGTGAGAAACTTTTGGTTTATGATCTTGACTCCCAGTACAAGGAAGTAGTATGTTTTAGCTAAAAGGCTAATTCTTCTTTCTTTAAAGTTGAATGTTTCACCAACTTGAATGTTTGCAGTGGGGAAAATGTTTCAGCTGCATGAAGTTAACCACATTATCTGACAGTGTTTTAGGGCATTACAATAACAATAATAATGCACAGATCCAATCCTAGCATCAGGTATCATTCTTATACAGACTCAAAAAGTGAGATTAGCTTTCAGTGACAAAAGAATGATCCATAACGTAGATCACTCTAACAGCAACTTCTAACATGTGCACGTTTAATCACTCACTTATCCACTGCTGGGGTTTACTGTTAAACCGAACTCACTGCAAGTCTTTAAAGGTCCCATATTATGCTCCTTTTCTGCAGTGTAATATGGATCATTGATGTCTTCATGAAATGGTAGTAAAATGTTTTGGTCCAAAAAGCCAATAAATCAAGCACAGCAGCATTGTTTCCAGGCTCTCATAGCCCCTCTGTTCAAGCGGTCTGATTTAGTGAGCGTGGTCTTCATATGTAAATGAGTCATCGATGATACCGCCCCGCTCATCTGCGTCACTGAGAGCGGGGCCACAAGCTCCGAGTGCATAATGTTAAGAAAACAGCAAAGCTCATTTACCATAACATTACAGGCTAGAACAACAGGTTAACCGCAGCTAAAGTTAGCATCCTTAAGCTAACACAGAGACATGGGGGACACTGAGGAAAATCTCTCGCATCTGCTCCACAGCACACAGCATTTAAAATACTCACATTTCCAGGGTCCGAGGTTTGTTGGTGGATGGTTGGTAATGCGCCTGGATTCAGGATCAGTCTATTCGCTAGCCCTCTGTTGTACTGTCCAAAGTTGGAAAAGCAGTCAGCCGTGATGTGACTAGCACACACATGCACAGCTTTACTGAGTGTAGCTGGCACATTCCTTTGATAAATGAACTCTAGCCTCTTAGTCTTGTCTTCTTCCGAGATGGGAAGCTTGTGCATGCAACTATGTGGCTGTTTATAGCCAAAAACAAAGCAGTGATGGCCCTTCAAATTCACGAGGTGAGTGGGTGGGGAGGGGGTTCGGTGGTATCTGCTCCAATCAGGACCATTCAGGTCAGACTTGCTCCTGATTGGTCAAAAAAGGGAATTGCTGACATCGGCAAATCCTCAAAATTCAAAAAGCTCGTTTTAGGTCAGGACTTTACATTCCCAAGCACTACTAAGTACAGGTTTTGTCATTAAATATCACATTTTGTGGGCTGGGAGGAAAGCCAAAGACCCACAAATTTCACTAAAAGACTTAATAAAGTGATTTTCGCTTAATACGGGACCTTTTAAATTAACTCAACACACATCTAAACATTTATGAAACTTATAAAATAATAAATCTGTCAATTTTAGTTCCTGTTTCCTTTTGGTACTAAGTTAGAAAAGCCTGAAGTGGCCACACCACAACCCTCAGTATCAATACTGGTATCAGATCTGATCAGTATCGTCATCAGCCCAGGCAGCACTTATCTGGACTCAAAATGTTGGGTCATCACATCCCTAATAACAACTTTATTTACATGAAAGACGAAAAACAAATCAGTCTTGTGGCTGATGAGTACAATATTCACTTTTGTCTGCCACTTTCTGTTATATAACCAGCAGAAAAGGCTCCTTACAGAAGCTTCAACCAAACGTTCTTTGATTCAGACTTGCTTAACTGGGCCTAAACTTGATTTTCCCTTTAAGATAAGAAAGAACTTCATAGTAAGATTTTCTGGTTCTTATCTCTCTATGTAACATCTTCAAATCTAACCCACTAAATTGGAATGAGATACTTTAAACCACGGGAGAAGAAAGATGCACATTACTGGAGGATAATATATACTTAACTTAATTTATTAAGTTTCACCTGAACACATAAGTAAAGTTGACTTTGACACCCACAGGGGAATGTCTATATCACCCCAGTCCAATCAGAGCCAAACTGCCACAGTCAATATCTGTCTGACTGGACCCTGGTCACGCTCCCAACAAACACAACATGAACTTTCCTCAACCCTGTCAACACTGAGTCACAGTGGAGAAGAAAGGGAAGTCTTGTTCGCCTACAACAGTTAGTCCTGACAAATGTCATCAGACAGTCCACAGTCACAACAGATAACTCAGACGTAACATCAGGCTCAGCCAGATGTCACCCAGTAACACTGAGGCAGCACCTGACACTGTACGACTTTGTGAGGAAACATCTAGCACGCAGAAACCAAGCCTCAGGAAATCCTTATAATATACCAGCAAAGAGACGGACTCAAAGACACGATGTTGACATATTGACGGACATGTTGAGGCTGATAGACTGGCAGGGGTTTTCACAGTAAGCAGACGTTCATGGGCAATTTTCTTTTCTGCTCCTCCCTTTTATGTTTAATCATAAAGATCAAATGTCAATAACATTATCATTAATAACAATAAATTATGTTATCATAATACTTTTGCTTTCAAGAGGTAATGACAAAAGTTAGAATTTGCTCATACAGGCTGTGCAGGAAATTCTCCAACCCTGGAGCATTCATAAAGGTCTATCATCATGACTGATGTCTACTCTTCAATTTATCCAGTCTTCAAATATAATACATGTATTATTCAGACCCCTGCTCAGTTTGACTCAGCACAGCCACTCAACACTTAATCCCTAATCCAGTTTACATGGGCTGAACTCTCAGTCACACTGATTGGAGGTTGTGCCCACGTCCAGTTCCAAAGTAGCTTTGTCAGAGTGTCAGAGCAGACATGAGTCACACTGCTCTGCCTCCCCCAACTCTCAGCTTCCATTATCCCTCCCTGCTTTGATCACAGCTGCTTTTCGGATCAAACCATTTCGAGACTCTGTTCGGAAACCTGGATCATCACCATATCAGACAATAATAACCGGACACAACAGAGATAGAGTTAAAGTCTAAACTGACAGAAGACAATGGACATCTTCTGAGACTTTTTATTCTATGCAGTGTTACAGTGGACCAGAAAAACATTAAAATCTGAAGGCCTCAAACATTCTAGGAAAAGAAGGTAGACATGAATGTTGAAACTTCCTGCACACGTTATGTGTCCCATTAGGTCAATGCTCAGCTGTGAATGTTGAAAAGAGAAAGAAGAATGATGGGAGTGATGCTGTGAAACAGAGGGAACCGCGTTGACTTACAGCAACAACACCACAGCCTTTGTGATGCTGCTTTGTAGGACAAACACGCTGCCAAAAAGGAAGTGACTCATTTGACAAAATTGAAGTCAACTGGTCCTGGTCTTCAGCGCTATTATTGAAAGAAAAGATGTTCCACAGGACACAGTTACAGACTTTGAGGAACACACTTCATGAAAACTATCTGTGATGAAGACTGACAGATTTGTGAGGCTTGGAAAGCATGAAATCTACAGGCAAAATGGTCTTTAGAAACTAAAGAATGTTGGTTAAAAACACTTTGTACTTTTATTTACTTTGTTAAACTACAGAGAACGATAATTAAAGAGTCAGATATATGCTGAGAAGATATGCTATTCTAGCAATTGAATTCTAGTATTTTGGGGTGCCAGTTCGATTCAAATTGGGATTATTCAATATTTATGATTTTTTTTTGCAATTTTTAGTTTGCTTTTTTAACACCAGACCATGTTAAAAAGTTTACTGATGATGGTAATGTCTACAGAATATATCAGGAGCCATATTTTTCCATAAAATGCTCATCATGTGAGTCAAAGAGAAACTTCTTACCCCCTGCTGGAGGAAAGTGGTAACTTTTTTCCAATCCAGTTTATAAACAAAGACTGAAATGAAGAGTTGAAATTTGAAAAAAAAAGTTTTTTTTATGACAGATTCCCGTTTCTGATATTGTCAAACAAAAAATCCTGAAATATCAATTTTTGATTTTCGATTTTTTTTCCCCTACTGAACAGTAAATATCTGATCCAGGATCCAGACCAGTATCTTGTAAATATTTTGGCCTTAACAATATAACTTTTTTCAAATCCAGTTTATAAACAAAGACTGAAATGAAGAATTTGAAACTGAAAAAAAAATTGTAGGGCTGAACATTTAATCAAATTTAAAGTAACATTGCAATGTAACAGAGTGCAATTTTCAAATTAAAAAAACAAAATTAAAAAAAGTTTTATGTGCACAGACCTGGAGGGGATATAGTAACTTGTGCTCCTTCTTCCTTAAAACCAACATAAGTCAAAATGCTGTTTTTTCTGACAAAAATATTACACGTCTACAAGGCTTGAAGTTGAAATCAGTCAATATTGTTCCGTGATCGTGATGGTTAAATAAAGATATATTATCCATGCTTCAATCTATTTCATTTCATCATAACATGTAGGCCTGGCCTTCATACTATAGAAGGATATAGAATTATTCCACAATCACAATCGCAATATTGGTCCAAAATATCACAATTACATTATTTTCCAAAATCGTTCATCCCTATTTTTTGACAAAGACTCCTGGTTTTGATATTAACAAACAAAAAATGGATATATGTATATCGTGTAACGATTTTTTCCTTCACCCCTATAGTACATCCTTTTTCGCACCACAGCTTCACCTTCCTAACCCACAGGCTAACAAAAATTACACATTATTCACTTTAAAACACTGAAAGGTTTTGCTATTAGTTACCAGAGAAGGAAATTCTCAGCTGTCAGTATTGGCTCCAAAATCTATATCCTGCAATTCTTCTTTGTACTTTATTGATCTTTAACAGCATTATTGGCATTTAAGTGTGAGACTTCCCACTGTAAAAACAGTCCATATATGGAGTTCCTTCCCCTGTTTATGTCACAGTTCATGGATCTCTAGAAGGTTGAAGTGTCCTTGTCAGCATCAATGCAAGCTCACAGATTATAAACCAAGTTTGAGCATTTTCAAAGGCAAATAAAACAATCTTTGTTAATTATAAAGAATGATTCACTCAATCTTTTAGAAACTGCCAACGAGTGGTTTTGATTATGGGTTAGGAGATGAACTTACAAAGAGGGAGCGGTGCACTCAGATCTCAGTGGAGCACGAGCCTCTGTAGAAATGCACATCCTGTCAGGAGCAGGCGAGGCATCTGGTGCTTTTATCACTCAGAGATAGCAGTCAAACTCCTGCAAGTCCTGATTGACATCCCATATTAAATCCTGACAGACAGCTCAACATGTTGTTGACCAGATTGGTCAGAAACCTGAATTTCCCCACCGTGTGCGCAGTAAACTGCAGGAGTAATTGCACCTCAAGCCAAATGGAAAATAAATGCTTTTATCGCCACCAGCGTAATGTGCGATGATTGACATCGAAACGCGAGGACTGGCATTTCAATAATCTCACTTTAATAAGAATTCATGAGGACGGATTGTCTGATTTCCCCTGTTTGGTTGTGTGTTGATGTGTGCTGATGTGTGTGTGTGTGTGTGTGTTTGGGAAAGAAAGGGTGTGTGGGTGCACATTTGTATATGTGCATGATTGAGATACGGCAGAGTGTGAAAGAAGTGATGGAGGAGTGGGTGCAGGAAAGACAGACAGCAAAACAACATCAAATATCTTATTTTCTGTCGTGGGCTGCCAGACGAGGGAAGAAATAATGAAAAGCAGAACAGGCCTCCTTTCAAACAGCACTCCTGCATGCAGACACTGAAGGCTTGTGTAAGAGGAACTAATGACACAGATGAGAAAACAGCCCTCTAGTTATTCCCATTAGCTTCACTAATAATGAACTCTGAGACCTTTCACACAGCCTCTGAAAATCCCTTCAGGGTGCTAAGGGCCATTTTGCTGTGCATAATGCTAACCCATTAAGTGTCTACGGCTCCCCTTAATCAGCACTGTTCCCTCTCATGTGTAATAAACACTGGATTATTTAAAACTGCTCCTTTTTCACAAATTGGCAGTTAGCAAAAAATCACACCACGCAATTTGAAGGGATTAATTGATTCAACCTATTAATGCATGCATGATTGTTTACAAAATGCCCCCACACATATCCACACAGATACCGTTCATAATACCAAGACTTGAACTAACAAGCGCCTGACCAACTCTGCTAACAGCAAAGGCATGAGACAGATGTGAGGCCTTTTCATAGCTCCATGTAGGGATTTGCTGATAATTGGAAGATGTCATGATAATGTTCCAACAAAAACAAAAGATTTTCAAACAATATAAACGTTGAAGAATCGCTCTTAAGATGCCCCAAAGCTTATAATAAAAGCAGCGTCTGGTGCAGCTCAAGCCTCTGGCATTCTCGAATAGTTTGCTTATATCTGTGCGGATATCAAATCACCCCATCTACTTTGGCCTTGCTTTTATTGTAACCCCATCTGTCACAGAGAGATAGACATCAACAATTCCCCTTTTATATATTGCAAAAATGCAGCTGGATTCCTCACATGGCAGCCTTGTTTACTCTCTCGTAACACCAGCCTTGTTTCACTGTCTTCTTTTATCTAACTCTGAGTGCCTGTGAAGATAGGGGGGGGCATGGATGAGCAATTTGTTGGCAGGAAAGGAAATGAAGCTTCCTGCTTTTTATTGGGATGCTGGTGGGATCACATGACACTGCAGGGGATGTGTGGCTTGTGGGAAAAGAAGTGAACCCGAGTGGTTTGCACAAACTGCTCTCTCATGCATGTTAACTGTTTGCACACATAAGGAGGGATGCTTTTTCTGAAGCCAAAACAAACAATGATAGCCTTGTCATTTGTTTTACATCTCGCCCTTCTTTATACAACACGTAGGATGATAATCTTTTTGGCCATTTGTCTACCCTATACCTTAACAGGGTGAAACAGTATAAGGGACTGGGCTTCATAAACTGAACCAACAAGTCAGCTGTTAACTATTATGTGTGTAAATTCTCATGGTCGAGAGGAGAAACGTCTTCACAGACTATGAGCACTAGAGTTGCCTGGGTTTGGACCATTTCAATAACTCTGACCTGGATGAGTGAGAATTCACATGGACACAGAGAGTGTAATTCGCTACATCACAAAAGAAGTATTTTAACTCAGTTTTTTATTTATATCATTATTATCATTCCAAATTGGCGCAACAGCTCCAGCATCCTGCATAAAACTGCGATCTGCCGCAGACAGGACAAAGTGAACAATTCTAATTTTTTTATGTTAACGGCTGTTCGATTATTCAAAATTGAAATCGTGACCCATCCCTACATTCATTTTCTGAACTGCTTTTCCTGTTCAGGGTCACTGGTGGCTGGAGTCTATCCCAGCTGTCATTGGGCGAGAGGCGGGGTACACCCTGGACTGGTCGCCAGTCAATTACAGGGCTGACACACATAGACAACCTTTCACGCACACACTCATATCTATGGACAATTTAGAGCAGTGATCTCAAACTCATGCCATGGAGGGCCAAGAGGCTGCAGGTTTTCTTTCCAACCAAGACGTCCACCAGCTGATTTCAATGATTACCTCACCTTAAAGCAGAGAGCAGGGACCAATCAGTCAAATCAGCTGGTGGAGTTTTTGGTTGGAAAGAAAAACTGCAGCCTCTTGGCCCTCCATGGCACGAGTTTGAGATCCCTGATTTAGAGTGTTCAATTAACCTAATGAGCATGTTTTTTGGACTGTGGGAGGAAGCCAGAGTACCCAGAGAGAACCCTCACATGCACAGGGAGAACATGCAAACTCTACACAGAAAGGCCCACGGGCCACCTTGGGAATCAAACCGGTGACCTTCTTGCTTTGAGGCTGCAGCGCTAACCATCGCGTGGCTGGAGCCTATCCCAGCCGTCATTGGACAAGAGGCGGGGTACGCCCTGGACTGGTCACCAGTCAGTCACAGGGCTGACACAGAAAGACAGACATGCATTGCTAAAATAATTTGATGCCTAAAGAATATGTCAACAGAACATGGCCACTCCAGCCTCTTGCACTTGCAATGGAAAACTGCGCAAGATGTTTGGAGAGTAAGACATCTGAGTGACCTTTAGTGTGAAATTTCTTGGTGTGGTGGAGACACCAATGACACAGTGTTTTCACAGTGTTTTAAAGGGAAACGGTGCTGTCGCAACAAGGGTTTGGTTATGTGGCCTTGAGTTTTACTGAAATGACACAGCAGCAGGCAAGTGAGGGGCCAAAAAGAAGGAAGCCAAGGTTGCACAAACTTCTGGTAGAAACTGAAAGTTCAGTGTCAGAGGGAAGAATCATGGAAAAGAAGGAAAAAGTGGGGGAGAGAATAAAAAAAAAGAAGACAAAGAGAGTAAAAAGATAAAGGAGATGACCAGCAAAAGAAAGAAGTTAAAAACAGTGTGAAATGACACATGTAACAGTCGATATGTTGGGTGTTGGTGTAAGCATCATGTGGTTGTGGTGTGCACAAACGGGGTATCCGACCAGCAGGTTGTGAAAGACAAATATGCTGACCCAAACCCACCATGTTCCGCAAAAGTCAGGAGCGGTTTCAAGTTGAGACACACACACATTAAAAAAAACCTACGGAAGCAAGAGCTGAAATTCAAGTTGACTCACTCCCCCATGTCATGTTCCTCTTTTTAAAGCAGATACAAAACATTTTGTTAGTGTCTCTTTCTTTCATACTGTGTAGGTTTCTTTGAAATTCAACTCATGTATTAGAAAACAGCAAATGTTAAACCATCCAAAATGCATCACTTTAACGTTGGCTGCAGAGACATGAAAGCCTATAGTCCTGGGGTTTTCTTCCAAACCCCCTAAACCACTAAACAGATGGCAATCCACAATTTTTCTCACAAGTGAGAGCTCAGCAGAACAGTAAAATCATCCAACACTCTGATTCAACTCAACAGAATACTAAACCTCCTAACAATACCAAACTTAATCCCCCTCACACTGGTGGGCTGTGATGTTTGTTTCTGATCTGTCTCGATCTAAACACTTACTTCTGTTCTCCAGCACAGCTTCTCAGAAGACTCAACAGCTTAGCCTCTCCCCTGAGTAAGGCCTGCAACCAGAATCCCAAGCCCCCTCTCCTTCTTCATGACCACTTCTGCAACCCACCATAAATCCTTAACGACAAACTCTATAAACTTCTCTGGGCTTGAATATTTATGGATGCCTGTGGTTCCCCCGAGTGCCATTCTCTGTCTGGGCTTCGACACACGACAAAGTTTTTTGGAGCAGCTTTGGCCTGTTACAACTCTCATGGTGGAAAGAGCCTGAGAATACAGGCATGGTGGTCTACTCAGTATTGGTCATAAACAAAATATCTCCCTGCGGTACAAGAGGAGTAACATATCAGGGTTTATACAAACCGAGTAAAAACCAAGTACAAACCGGCCTCTTCAGCTGCCTGCAGCTCAGACTCTCATGGTTAGAGCTGCTCAGGCTTTTAGACTGTATTCAATACGAGCAAAGAGATGAACGCTAACAAAGCATCTCAGATTGTTATCCAATCAGCAGATCTTATTCAGAAGTCTCAATTCCTTCAGAGTTAAACGAAACAACCACTTAAGGCAAAAAATATAAAACTGAGTATCTGCACTTTAACTGATGTAAACACAAATCAGCATTAGCATTAATATACTCCTAAATGTTTCCAAACAGTGTGAGCATTTTAGCACCAAATGACCTCAAAGTTTAACAAGCATGAGAAAGGACTGATGGAAAATGAACTTTCGCATGCAAGTGTTTCCGATATCTCATGCTAGCTCTGTAACTCAGCCATGATGAGAGACGCAACTTTGTAATCAAGTCAGTTTTTAAAAATGTTTCTGTTGTTTTCTGACTGTCGATACAGAGAAGTATGCATGTAAAATTTATTTTATTGTTCCAGCTTTGGCATTTGTTTTATGTGTGCTGAACATAAACCCTCAAAGCCAAAACTTAGAAACTAAATCAGGGTATATGCTGAAATCCTGAGGTTAAATTCAAAACCTTTTTAAGACTTTTAAAAACCTTTCAAAAAGTCCAAAGACCTTATCACGACTCAAAGCTGTTGTTAGCAACCAATCTTTGACAATTTGAGTCTGCATTTTAACATAAATTAGGTAAGCTGAGGGGGAATAAAACTTGAAAGAATAAATAAAACTTAGGGCAGATTGACATTCCCATTACCACAACAAGTAACAGCAGTTATTCCAGGCCAACTTACAGAAAAAAAAACAAGAATCTATTTCATCATTATCAAAATTTAGGACATGCGCCTGAGATTGTGTTATTTGCTTTCTAGTAGCGCTACATACGAACGGCTGCTAAACTACTGTATGAACTGAGTTTGTTGTCACGTTAGCCTACGGATATGCTGGGCTGCAAGCGCTACATAAAGCATGCGCCTCACAAAATTACAACTTTGCTTGTTGTCATGTTTCAAACAACAGTGCTTTGTAACTGTATTGATAAATACCTAATCTTGTTGCGTTGTATCCAGTAAAAAGTTTACTTGAACAAAGAAAATTTGTTCCAAAACAAACACACGCTGGACTGTGATGAGTGTGACGAGCAGAATGATCGTCCAATCACCAGGTGCGGTTATTTTTGAAAGTTCAGCCCCTGAAAACATTTTCGAACCAGATTGACTATTTCCATGGTGGATAGATGGAACTGTCTGTCTGGCGTGTCAGGTTAGTTTGTAACAGTCGCAAGGGGGAAAATAAATATCAATGGATACTTTTGGAATCAAAGCTTAAATACCAATAAAATTTAATACCTCATAACATCACAATTAAGACTTTTTGATACTTTTTAAGGGCCTTAATTTTCCCACAATTGATTTATCAACTTTGAATACTTTTTAAGACCCCACAGACACCCTGTAAATAATGTTACCCCCACTACTACTCTTAAATTTATTATACTTTAATGTTACTCTCTTGATGGCTCTTTTTTATTTTAAAGTGATACTCCGGGATGGAACAAGTTGGGTCCTATCACAAGGTTTAGGGCAGAAATTACCCCTACAGCAGTGATTTTGTGCAGCAGAAGCCCAGGACGCTGCACCAACACCCCCTCCCTGCTCGTCAGCCGGTTTCCTCTGCACTCAGACGGGGCCATATTTTACTTGACCAAAAACACAAATAAATGGACTCCCACCGAAAAAATCTGATATCGGTCTGCATTCACACTTTATTCAAAGTGAACGGCAGGTCGTCCTCGCTCTCATAATCACTCATCTTTACGTTGTTATTGCATAATTTGTCCTGGCAGACTACCTGCGTTTGTTTATATCTGGCACACCACGCGCACGGACTGATACACTAAGCGGCAAGCGCCTCGTAGCCAGCTGTGGCTCTGCAGCGGAGGTGGCGCCCTTTTACGCCACGATGAGAACTAGAGCCTTATTTAGCAGTGTTTTTTTGTGAAAGTAACGCGCTGAAAATTCTCTAAATAAAGCGTGAATGCAGACCGATATCAGATTTTTTCTATGGGAGTCCATTTATTTGTGTTTTTGGTCAAGTAAAAAATGGCCCCGTCTGAGTGCAGAGGAAACCAGCAGAGGAGCAGGGAGGGTGTGTTTGATGCGAGCGCTCTGGGCTTCTGCTGCACAAAAACACTGCTGTTGGGGTAATTTCTGCCCTAAACCTTGTGAATAGGACCCAACTTGTTCCATCCCGGAGCATCACTTTAATGTTACTCTCTTGAGTGCGACGATTGTTTTCTTTCAATACATATGTCTTGAGTGATGAAGTACTTCAGTCCTAAGAGAATTTTTTCCATCATAACTCAAAGGATGTTACAATAAACCAAACTACAGAGTGTCCCATAACCTTTCCTGTTTTCCCAGTGATTTTCAGAAATAGTTTAGCATCTGTAATTCACTTGTGGGTCACAGCAGGGCTCTGTGTAGTAAAGGCCTTCCCCAGGCTGTACTTGGCATGCAAATTCACTACAGACACACACACAAAGACAGAGAGCAGGGTAAAGTATAACAGACTGGCTGTGATCATCTTTGTGCTAGTTGCAGGATCAGTTTGCAGCTCTGGTGCTTCATGTGAAGCCTGACTTTCTTCCCTCAGGTTTCCTGTTTCTCTCAAGGTAAACACAAAATAAGACCCAAAGCATTGAGAGCTGCTCCAACTGCAACTTTCAGGGACATGGCTGGTTTTGCAAACCTAACGAGGATTGCTCTGTATGTCAATCACTATAAACCAGTCAGGTGATAACACTATCAACTTTTTTAAAACTATAAAGAACATTTTCTGATATTATCGTTCATTTACTCACAGGAAAAAGTTATTTCCTTCCACATTTTTGAAACTCAATACTTGTATTAATGTGCTCCAGGGCCTCGGAGGCCTTCAGTGTCTTTGAATCATTTTTCAGCGCAGGAAATAGAAACCCTGCCACACCTCATGAAATTCTGACACAACACAGAGCCCACACAGTAATTTCATTGTGTTTGCAGAGGTGTTAACATGTCGTATAGTGGGGGTGGTACAGAATGTGCTACCGTCCAAGTTCTGCTGTTAAAAACCTCTGACCCTGCTGAAAAAGCCGGATAGCTTTTATAAGTCTCTTAGCACCCTTTCACAGCGGTAATGTTTCACTTTAGCTTTTTCTAATAACTTTCCCTCCTTCTAATAACAGTAATCCCTCCTGTTTTTCCCTCTGATTCATAAGTAATACGTCTTTAAGGAGAAAACACTTTTCATGGAGGTCTGCCAATACTCTGCTGAAGGAAAATAACTTGCAAGTTATTTCCCCCAGGATTTGGTGCATGCACTACTCCAATCCGACTGAACTGGACGTAGATATTTGCTGGATAATAAGTGTAGGGTGGGGGACACACATGGTGGGGTCTGTGTGTGTGTGTGTGTGTTAATTTGTTGACATGACTACAATAACAAATCAACCCGATGCTGATACAACTTGGCATTCCCACCCAAAATGAGTCTGTTTTTCTTAATTCATGACTGTGTGCCTTCATTTTCATGTTTTCCAATTTCCTGTTCAAATCTTTATGGTAAGTTCAAATAGTTCATTGAAAGGCAGTTTGTCAGCGTCAGTGAGCAATTATAAAGACGTGCTTCACTAAGCATGTGGTTTCCACTGACAAATCTATCCAGCGCCAGAGGCAACCTGCTATTTTTGAAACCTAGCCCAGAGTGACATTAACCTTGTAACACTGACATCAAAATGTGAGCCGTCTGATTGAGTGTTTCTCCGCAGTCTGGGAGTGACAGCACACACAGAAATCATTTCATAAGGGAGTGGTACAGTGTATCACAGACTTGGAAAAATATCCTCAGTGAGAGAGCTACAGCATATTTCATTGAGCAAACTATTTTGCAGATTAGGAGTAAATTTTCAATAATGAAAAAGAAAAGCAACAATTGTCCCATTTGCAAATGTTTGCTTTTGGCTTAAAAACTACATCAGCAGGGATCAAATAGTTAAAGTTTGCTACTGCTGCATCATTTTAGCCCTAACACTCACCTCACATCTCAAAATGTCATTTCATGCGACTTCCGGTTCGGCGCACATGGAGTAGAGACGCGTTCACCTCGAGCTCCCACGATAACAATTTCAAAGTTAACCCCACCTGTATTTAACTACAATACAACCCTTGGTAGTTCTCCAAGTGATAGTACAGTCTCTTTCGGCACGTTTTGTTGCTCAGGATGGCTCCCAAAATCGTCAAACCAAACGAGAAAACAGGAGATAACGCCGCGGTTAGCAAAGCTGATCTGGAAGCTCTACTTTCGGACCATAAAGCTGCGCTAATTTCGGAGTTTAAGACATCATTTAAAGTTCTGAACGAGAAAATCGATGGGCTTCAAGCAACTGTTTCAGGCCACAACGACAGACTGACTTCGCTGGAGGAAAATGCCGAGACCCTACATCAGCGACTGGAAAAGGTGGAGGCTACCTGTGACCTGATGCAGACCAATAACCAGAGGCTACAGGCTAAGCTAACTGACCTGGAAGGTAGGAGCAGGAGGAGTAATGTCCGGCTGGTCGGTCTCCCCGAGGGTATCGAGGGGGCACAGCCCACCAAATTCTTCTCCCAGCTGCTCAAAGAAGCCCTCGGCGAGGCAGTCTTTCCTACTGCACCAGAGCTGGACCGGGCACACCGTAGTCTGGCTCCTAAACCGGGCCCCGGGGGCAGACCCCGGCCGGTCTTGCTTTGTTTTCATCGCTTCCAGATTAAAGAGTTGTTGGTCCGAGAAGCAAGGAAAAAAAACACGCTGACGTACCAGGGACACACTTTTAGGATTTACGAAGACTACTCTCCAGAGGTGGTCAACCAGCGGAAAGAATACAGAAATGTAATGTCATCGTTGTTCAAGATGGGATTAAAGCCCTCTCTTCTCTACCCGGCCAAACTCCGCATCACGCAGACCGACGGCTCCCGTACCTGGCTCGGATCGATTGCAGAGGCGGAAAAATTCATCAAAGCCTTCAATGACTCTTCATAAACTATCCCGGATCCTGGCTGAATGACTACATATTGGCTTAGTTTGGACTCGTGGATCACTGCACGGTTAGCGCTACCACAAATGTAGTGTTACAGGTATGAACGACCTCGTCCTGATGATACAATCTGTGTAAGCTTTGACCACTATCACGGAGATAAACCTGCAGATACACATTTTATGTACCATTTAAATACAAGTTAATGGTTCGCTTCTTATTTTAAGTTGGTAACTCTTCCTATATCTCATAGTTATATCTCCACTTGGAACTGGATAAAGTTATTTATCTAAGCAAATGTTAAATGACCCCAGTTTGTACCTTCTACTTTAGGGATCATTTTCACCTGTTTGTTTATCCTGTTTTTTATTTTTACCATATCCAGCCCCTATCGCAGGTGGGGTACTTTCCTTTTTTTTTTTTTTTTTTTCTTTTAATTTGCATCACCCTGAATGTGTTTGTGGAGCAGAGGTTTTAGTTAGAGAGGAGCACCAAGTTGGAAGTTCATAAGTTAGTTAGGGAAGGTGTGTTGTTAGTTCAGACAACTGATTTCACCTTAGTGTTAGGGGAAGGGTATTTTTGTTTTGCTGTCACTCCCAGCCATGTGATTGGTTTTGTTCTGAATACAATTACTTGGCACATCTGTTATTGGCATACTTTCTGTTCGATGTATAGAAGCACACTAAGTCCACAGATGCACCATGGCAATGGATCTTAACCTTATCAGTTGGAATGTCAAGGGTCTTAATCACCCAGTTAAAAGGAAAAAAGTATTAACACATCTAAAACATCTGAAGACAGGGATCGCTTTCCTGCAGGAAACGCACCTTCGCAGATTAGATCATGCTCGCTTAAAATGTGGTTGGGTGGGACAAATTTTTCACACTACCTTCCAGGCAAAGGCAAGAGGTGTAGCCATACTGATGGATAAGCATGTGACTTTTACCCCTTCTAGCTCTATAATAGATCCTAATGGGCGCTACATCATAGTTACAGGCCAACTTTACAACACTAAAGTCATGCTGGCAAATATATATGCCCCTAATACGGATGATGCCCAGTTTTTCCATCACCTTTTTAAACAACTTCCGGATTTAAATTCTCACCTCCTAATTATGGGAGGAGATTTCAATCTTTGTCTAGACCCTGCTCTGGACAGGTCGTCAGTCAGAGCTGGATATTCAGTATCTAAGTCAGCTTCCTGTATAAATTCTTTTCTGTCTGAATTTGGTATATCTGATGTATGGCGTTCTTTGCACCCAACAAGCAAACAATATTCATTTTTTTCTCATGTTCATCATTCCTATAGCAGAATTGACTACTTTTTTGCAGATAAGAAATTAACCCCATTCATAGCCACGTGTGAATATTCAACCATAATAATATCTGACCATGCTCCACTCGCAATGAAATTAAATTTACCAGGAACAAAGGCAAACCGTAGAAACTGGAGGTTGAATTCCCTTTTATTATCAGACGAAAACTTTGTTAAATTTATTTCAGAACAAATCTCCTTATTTCTAGAAATCAATATGACCCCAGATGTCTCGGTTTCAACTGTTTGGGAGACACTTAAGGCATATGTGAGAGGTCAAATTATATCTTTTACAGCCTATAAGAAAAAGAAGTCAGAAGCAAAACAACTAGAAATCAGTAAACGGATAGCTGAATTAGATAAAACCTATGCACACAATCCATCCCCAGACTTATATAAAGAAAGACTAAAACTTAAAGCAGAATATGATCAGATCTCCTCACACTTAATTGAAAACCTACTCTTCAGAAATAGAAGTAACTTTTATGAACATGGAGAGAAGGCAGGGGCAATTTTGGCTAGACAGTTGAGAGGTGCCAGAGCCAAACAAATTATCAGTAAGGTAAATACTCAGAATGGCAGGATCACTACAGACCAACAAGAAATTAACAGTGTTTTTCAGGAATATTATATCAATTTATACACTTCTAGCTCTCCTCACTCAGAGGACATGCAGGACTTTTTTAGGGGCTTAAACATCCCTTCCCTTTCCCCAGACCAAATTTCTGATCTTGATAAGCCAATCTCACAACAGGAAATCATAGATGCCATTAAATCCCTTCAAAAAGGGAAATCACCGGGTCCCGATGGCTTGCCAGGTGAATTTTATACCACATTCTCTGTACAGCTAACCCCTATCCTTTCAGCTCTGTATTCAGATTCGCTTGAAGCTGGAGTTCTCCCATCTACTCTCAACCAAGCATGTATAACATTGTTGGCAAAAAAGAACAAAGACCCTTTAAATTGTGCATCTTATAGGCCTATCCCCCTGCTAAATACGGACTATAAAATACTAGCTAAAGTTTTGGCGTGTCGCTTGGATAATGTTTTGCCTAATATAATATCTACTGACCAGACTGGCTTCATTAAACAAAGACGCTCCTTCTTTAATATCCGACGGTTGTTTAACATAATGTACTCTCCCTGCCAGGGGGTCTCTGAATGCCTTCTCTGCATGGATGCAGAGAAGGCATTCGATAGAGTGGAATGGAACTACTTATTTGAAACTTTGGCAAGGTTTGGATTCGGCAAAACATTCATATCATGGATTAAACTCCTGTATTCTGGTCCTTCTGCTATGGTTCTGACCAACAATGTGTACTCAAAGCCCTTTGCTTTACACCGCGGTACTCGTCAGGGGTGCCCCCTGAGCCCCCTCCTCTTTGTTTTGGCCATTGAACCTCTGGCTTTGGCCATTAGATCTAAAAGTTCTATCCCAGGCATAGTGAGAGGGGGCATAGAACATAAAGTATCATTGTACGCTGATGACCTCCTCCTGTATATGTCAAGCGCAGAAACAGCGATTCCTTCAGCTCTAAATCTATTAGAACAGTTCGGGAAGATATCGGGCTACAAGCTTAACTTACACAAAAGTGAGATCTTCCCACTAAATTTGGATATGACATTCTTTGAGAACACCAGATTGCCCCTCAAAATATCATCAGATTCATTTAAGTACCTTGGTATCACAGTGACTAGGAATTTTTCAGACCTTTATAAACAGAACTTCATAAAACTGCTAACTCAAACCAAACAAGATCTGTCTAACTGGTCCCCTCTCTTCCTGTCACTTATCGGCAGAGTCAACACAATCAAAATGTCTGTACTCCCAAAATATCTCTACATATTCCAGTGTTTACCTGTATTTATTTCCGGTACTTTCTTTAAAAAGTTGGACTCAGTAATTTCATCATACCTATGGAATGGTAAAAGGCCTCGCTTACGCAAAAATTACCTACAAAGACCAAAGAACGAAGGAGGTTTGGCCCTGCCAAATTTCCGATACTATTACTGGGCATCAAACTTGCAGTCTATATCTTACTGGACTCATCATCATTTGGACAATAATTGTCCAACCTGGGTAAAGTTGGAGATTAATCTCTGTGGCTCTATTTCTTTACCAGCCCTAGTTGGTTCACCCCTTCCCCTACCATCAACCGCGTCCATCATCTCTCCTGTGATTAATCAAACACTTAAAATTTACTCTCAATTCAGGAAACATTTCAATTTACCTGATATGTGCCTTTCTAGTCCAATAGCTTTTAACCATCTCTTTTTACCTTCAATGCAGGATACATCATTTAACATATGGCATGGGAGAGGCTTGAAGAGTTTCAGTGATCTATTTATCAACAATACATTTGCTTCCTTTGAACAATTATCCAAGAAATTCAATATACCGGGTTCACATTTTTTCAGATATTTACAGATAAGTAGGGCTGCAACTATTACTCGAGTAACTCGAGTACCTCGAGTACAAAAAATGATCGAGGCAAATTCTTTACCTCGAGGCTTCGTTTAATTAACATCACATGGCGATGAGAGCTATCAGGTGCGCGCGCGTTTGTGTATGTATGTGTGCGTGAGAGAGAGATGGTGTGAGAAAAGGAGAGAGAGAAAGAGAGATGAGGTGTGTGTGTCACCGGACTGTTGTGATTGACGGACAGAGAGGGAAAGAGAGAGAGGAGGTGTGTGTGTGTATGTGTACGTGTGTCACCCGGACTGTCTTAATTGACGGACATATCACAGCGATGCCGGACTTAAACAATGGCGGAAGGTGGACGAAAAAGACCGAAAACGTCTGGTGTGTGAGACCACTTCACACTTCGAAGTGCCGAAAATATCGTTCAGTGTGTATACTGCAAAGCCGAACTTGCATACCATCACACCACGTCGACGATGCTGCAGCACCTTAAACGCAAACACCCTCACTACACCACTCCAAGTGGAGGAGGTTCTACCGGGTAACTTACCTAAAATTGCTAACCCTAGCGCCTGCACATTATATAGCAGAGTCCTGCGCTGGGTCGGGTACCCGCAGAAACAGCTGATTTGCGGGTGGTTTTTAAAAACTTTTATTTTTCGGGGTTCGGATCTGGGTGGAAAAAATAACATGCGGGTCGGGTCGCGGGTTTTATTTTCGTTGACACATCAAAATTAATATAAAATAATAATAAATACAATAAAATAAAAACGTAAGGTGTAAGCTGGTTGTAGGGCTGTGACCATATAGCCACGCGATCCAGTTCTTATACTACATCCATGGTTGAGACATGATCACGGCTCGTACCTGCTGAGCGTCGCTTAAGTCTGGACAGAAAGTAAGTCTACTATTACACATGTAAAGGTCCTTTTAAGAGATTAAAAGTTTTAAAGCATTAAACGTTAAAAAACGAGTGATTTTACAGTTATATGTGAGAAGATCACAGACGGTTGATGATGGAGCTGAAGTCAAACTTTTATTGGAAGAGTTGCTTCATTCAGGTGCGTTGTTTACTCACTGGCATCTGAACTATGGCGATATACCGTTCAATTTTCAGACAATATGACCCAAAATGAATACTTTAAATAATGTTAAGGGTCGGGCTGCGGGTCGTGTTTCCACGGATCGGGTCAGGTTGCGGTACTAATCAGGCTGATGCGCGAGTTTGCGGTGCGGGTTTGTACGTCCCTAGGTCGGGGCGGGCGGGTCGGATCTTGAAAATTGGACCCGCACAGGACTCTGTTGTATAGTACGAAGCATGACAAGTTTTACTCACTCACGTAAATACAGCTGTAACCACTTCTCACAGTTTATGTGTTAAACTCAAGACCAGGGGGCACGAGGGACAATTATATCTGGCCCACGCGATAGTTTTATATTGTTTTTTTGTTTTGTTTTTGTTGTTTGTTTTTACTAATGGTCTGGCCCTATAAAGTGCTGATAACACACAAAATACAGATCCCATAATGCAGTGGAACAGCTGCCTTTCTGAACAAGAGACAAATGGAAAACAAAAGCACAATTTTATATAATATTTTCAGTTTTTTTTTTGTTTTTTTTTTTCATGTTCATATTTTCAACTTTTTATTTTGACAGGAGACATTTTTAGGGAGAGCAAAAGCTTTTTAAGTTATCCATAGTTATTCATATTTTTCTTTTTTTCTATAATGATAGTATTTGTGTCCATTTATTCATATTTATTAACAAAACATTTTAGATTTAATGTGTTCAATCTACTTTTCTTTTTCTGCCCTTGACCTAAAGTGTGTGTTTTGAGGTTTGGACCCATGTGCAATTGAGTTTGACACCCCTGCCTTACAGGGTGCGCTTTTGTAGGGGAGGAGCAGCACTTTGCAGCCCCCCTCTCTCATATCACATATCTTAACTATGTTTTGATGTAGTGTTGTGATTTTTTCTTTTTCTACAGGGACTTGAGAGTTAATCTCTCTCTCTTCCTAGCCTTCCTTAAACATGTTGGAAAAATTCATACTAATACACTACATTCTTATGCCTTGTGTTTTAGGCTGCTTTGGATTGCAGAATTATATTACTGTTTTGTAAAGCAGTATTGAATTGGCTTTGATTTTAGGCCACAACTGGTTAAAACTTTTAAAGTTGTTCATTGAAAAAACCTTTTCTGAGGAAAAAACAGTATTTGGTTGCTCATTTTAAAAGCCTTAACATGTTTTATTCTATATAATTGATTAATTTGTTTAAAAAACAAAATAGTATAACTCGTTAGAGTACTCGAGTACTCGAAGAAATAATCTACAGAGTACTCGATTCCAAAAATACTCGATAGTTGCAGCTCTACAGATAAGGCATTATATGAAAGAATCTTTGTTACAATTTCCCCAGAAACCTTCAGATAATATAATAAATAACATTATGTCCCGTAATCCTGCAGATAAAGGCACAATTACATCATTACTTGGTCTAATCTCTAAACTAGACAACAGTTCTATATCTGGTATTTTGAATGCATGGGAGCAAGACCTCCAAATGACAATTGATATGCGAGACTGGGCTCGGATTTTGAAAACAATTCATTCCTCTTCAATGTGCGCTCGTCATTCATTGCTCCAGTTCAAAGTAGTGCACCGTGCACACCTGTCTAAATCCAAACTAGCAAAAATGTATCCGCAAATCAATTCTACTTGTGACAGATGTAAGACTGAGGAAGCAACATTAATTCACATGTTTTGGTTATGCCCTAACCTAGAGGGGTTCTGGAAAGCAATTTTTGAAGCTCTTTCCACTATTTTTACAGTTAGAATTAATCCAGATCCTCTGGTATCTCTCTTTGGAGTAGTTCCTGAGGGTACACAGTTACCATTTGGGGGGAAAAGAGTTGTAGCTTTCACCACCCTTTTGGCGCGCCGTCTGATACTTATGAGATGGAAGGATACTGCCCCACCTTCGATCTCTCACTGGATAAGGGATGTCATTGTTAATTTGAAACTTGAAAAGATCAGATGCACACTGCATGGTTCTGAAAAGAAATTTAATGAAACCTGGAGATCTTTCCTTACATTTTTCAGCGAACCCTCCACACTTTTGCAGGAATAAATAGTTCATTGTCTTTGCTTTAGCCCTTGACACACCCTATTTTATGGTCTGGTCATGTTGCTTCTGGACTTTACTCATTTGTTATTATTTTTATGTCTTTTTTTTTTTTTTTTTTAACTTCCTTTGTATTTATTTGTTCCATCTTTTCTATACATCTGTATTCTATTTATTTCTTTTTTTATGTATTTATGTATGTTTATCTTATTTATTTATTTATTTACTTACCACTATGTGCCTTAACAGATAGTTTTGTATCTCAGCCACCAACGAAATGTTCCCAAGTAGTGCAGAGCTTTTATACAGGAATGACAGCTTGGGGGGTGGGGTGGGGTGGGGTGGGGGGTGGGGGGGGGGGGTTGTTATTCAATGAATACAATGTTTTTTGTGTGTACACGTTAATGTATATAATGTTAAAAGTCAATAAAAAAAATAACTTTGAAAAAAAAAAAAAAAAAAAAATGTCATTTCATATGCTGGAGTGAAGCCAGAAGAAATGGCATCAGTAAATGTAGTAAAAGTTAAAGGGAAGTTCAGCAACAAAGAACAAGTGCCCACCCCATAGATGGAGTTAACGTGAGAGAAGCAATAGCACAATAGCACCCCCCAAAAACTACTTTTATGTGGCGAAGTGTGAATTTCACTGTCTAATGTGCTTAAGCTATATCCTGTATGAAGCCAATATCACACATGAAAATTTGTGAATCAACTATCAGCAATACCAAAAGTCACTTTCTAAACTCAGAAATTAAAAGGAACCCCAAAACCACGGCAAAAAAAAAAAAATCTGAGTGAAGTGTGCTGCAAAACTAAAGATCATAGTCATGATGGTGTTTTGGGAATTGTTACATAGACAGCTCAGAAGAACTGCAGTTCACATGAAGTGATAACCACAGGTGTGGTCCTTATACTATCATGGTAAAAAAAAAAAAAATATATATATATATATATATATATATATATATATATATATATATATATATATATATAATAAAAAATATCACCAACAACCCTTAGAATGAGTCAAAACAAGAAAAGCACCAAAAGCTCCATCTTCATAACGACAATCACAGTTTAACCAACACCTTCTTAAAACTGTTTCAACAAAGACAAAACTTCATAACACACAACGTAAGGAGATGTGTATTGCATACAGAACATGACTCCATTAGCTAAATAGTATTGCCAATTACCACTGTCATATCTCTTACCCACATCTACATACCACAAAGACGACACAGACATATTGTAATTATGAAAACCCATGGGGATCAACAAAGTCCCTGTATTTCAATTCATAGAAACAAAATAGTGGGTTTAGTTGTGAAATTATAACAATGACAATGGAAAAAAAACAGTATTTGCCTCTAATAACGACAAATATAGGTCAAGGCACACATGCCTTGTATTTGAAGCTCATATACATTGACTATAATGTATGCTAGGCCTGTTGCTATTACTGTATGGTACCATAAAAGATGATGCAACAATCCAATGAGCTGGAAACTTGGTAAATATCATTTGAGTCAACTTTGTGATAAACAACTATCAAAAACAAGCACAGATAGATACAACCAAACTAAGTATTTTCGTTAAAAGCACTTACCGATATTACGAGCAGAAGTTCTCGTTGTGCATCGTCAATTTTCGGCGTCCCAGTCCTTAGCAAGGGTAGCATCTTCTTCGACGTAGTAGTCACTTATGAACACCTGTCGTCGCTCTCTTGTTGTTTTTGACGTGTTCAAAGGTCGGTTTGAAAATATTTCCGTACAATGTAAAGTTAAATTCAAGTTTGTGCCGTCTTCACTCGCTTGAATTACATTTTAACTTCATAACACTGCAAACAGACACCGTGTACACTAGCAAGCCGACTTAAGTGCAACGCTAACCGTCGAAGCCACCGTTAGTGGTGCAGTACCACTACTCACCACATAGATCTACATCTGACCCGTCGTTAAAATATGGAGGCGCTGTTTTACCTGTTTCAAGGAGAGGCTGTGAAAAAAAATGTAATATGGCCAAAATGGCATTTATTTGCAAACAAGAATATAGTTACAAACACAGAAACTGATTGGGATCAGACTGAATGTTCCCACTAAGAGAAGTCGTGATTTCATTTTAGTACTTAATCTGTAAAACAAAATGCAAGCTTTTCTTTGCTAGATTTAATTTATCAGCACACAAAGTTTGAACAAAGTTACTCCTCACAATCTATGTCTATGAATAGACATGTTGTCAAACACATGAGTCTATAATATCACAAAACTTAACCCATCCATCTCTTATGTCAGGCAGCTTCATTAACTTTCCATCAAACCAAACACGCACCAGTTTGCCCTCACATCAATAAACAGACATAAAATGCAGGAGCTCCTTTGAAAAACAGCTCAGCCACAATCAACTATTTTCAGCACGAAGCTACACAGCAGATCAAACATCCCAGGAGTTTATTAGCATCCAGAGTATCTCTGCTAACAACTGATGGATAAATAATTTATAGCTTTTACCCAACTGCTGCCTCACCAACAACAAGAATGCAAAACAAGCCAGTTGGTCCCTGCAAGGCTCAGAGACAGGGAGCCATTTACAGACGACAAGAGAAAGAAAACAAATTTGTCGGAGAGCAGAGGATGTTTTAAGCAAGTGATAATCTGTCACAGAGAAGGAAAGACTGTGAATCATCAAAATCTCATCCTGATGGCCATCTCAGGATCTGCCAAGGGCAGCATCATTTGACAAACAGTGCTTCCTTCCATCTTGGTCGACATATGGATGCTCTAATCCACCAGGCACTGAGCTGAGTATTTTTCACAATCATTTGAGCAGATGTTGTGGGACAGGAAGCCGAGGCATTGTGGACTGATCATTTGAACATGACTCCCTGCTTTGCCAAGACTGATGCAAGCTGTGCTGGTGAATCATCAGTCACTTAAACCCAAAGCAATGATTAGTACGTGACACTAAATTCTGCCAATATGTGATATTGTGTTATTCCAAACCACCATTTGGAGATAAAGAGTACAGCACCTGACAGTAAGCCAGGAATCAAAACTACCCCATAAAGAGAAACAGTACATTTTAGGGGAAAACGTTTGGATGTTTGACAAGATGGAACGATAAAATGTTCTTTTAGTGACTCTGGTACTTTTCTGATCAGGTCATCTTTAGTGACTCCTTCCCTATCCTGATGTCTCACTGACAGTGAATGTTTTTTTTTTGGTCACTTTTATGGAGTCTTTTCCTCCAACTGAACTTATCAAACTTAAAAGTAAACATCAAATTTGGTATTTAAAAAAACAAAAGCAATGAGTTTCTTTGTGTTTGATTTACTTCAGGAATCAATATTACCTCACGTGCAAACTGAACAATCCTAGTCACTCTTAGTCTTTAAGTCTCACAGGTTCATTTTGTCTTAATTTCAGTTTTAATCTAATATTTTACACATGACTTTATATTTTTCCCACTATTTTATACATTGCAGACAGACCACAATATTGTAAAAAGATTTGCTGAAAATACTTTTTTTTTTCCTGATGGCTGGTAGGCGTCAGAAGGTTTGTAAAACCCACAACGCAAATGCAAAAGCCACAGCTACAAAAGTACAAAAGTACAACCACAACGGAAGTTAAAAGAGATCATCTTTATGGTTAACCAATGGATAGTTTTCCCAACGGACATAGAACAGTTGTGAAAGTCAAACATTGTTTTCTTTTTTAATTTCAGCTACAAAATGCTAACGTTATGGCACAACAAATTTATGACACCTTACCAATAAATATCATAGAAATTTAAGTACCACAAAGGAGATCACGAGGTGAGACCCCAACAGAGCTTTGTTTATCACCCCTGAAGTTAGAAATAAAGAAAACGCTGTTTGACTTACCATAACTTTTCTGTGTTTGTTGGGATAACCATCTGTTAGTAAACTAAAGCTGAAGCTCTTCTGTTGTGGCTGTACTTCCATTGTGTTGTGGCTTTTGAAAATCCCCTGACACCTACCAGCCACCATAGTTTTTACCACTTTGGGCAGCCAACCAGGAGCATACACATAATGCACACCAACACCCCTAATGCCCTCCAATACAGCTCAGTTTGTCTGCCTGCTAATTTGTGCTGTGCATGTGAAACAGGCAGTATATCAGTGTCTTTACATGAGAGGAAATGTTTAGAGCTGGGTGTTAAAGCTGAAAGCAGTGAGGTGAAGGAAACTGAGGTCCTCGGTAGCGCTGTGGGGAACTGAGAGTCTGGTGTTTCTTCTCTGTGGAGTTGCCTCTCTGTGACCTTTTTCACATACTGTCATGTGATTTATTATTAAAACAAAGGTTTGATAAGAATTTAGACTGTGTGGATAGAAGACAGTTTGAATGCAACATAAAGTACAAAGAAAATCCCTCTAAAAATACAGAGAAAAGCATCACTGCTGTGAAACTTGGTCTGGTAATTGCGGTGCTTTTGCAGTAATTATCTGCTTTCCAGCTCTGCAAAGAAGTCTTTAAACACAGAGGTATAACTTCAACAGTTAAAACACAAACGAGGGATTAAAGAGGCTGTGAAACAATGGAGGTGAAAAACGAGAGCCAATCTAATTAAGATCTCAATCACTCAATTAGACTCGAGCAGGAGAAACAAATGGCAAATAAATTCTTTCATCATAACAACCAGTTTAATTGCTCCAAGACGAGCGCTGACATCTGGCATGCCCCCTCCAGACTGCTAAGTGTGTGTATGCATGCATTTTATACACACACAAACACAGAGAGAGCAAGAGGGAGAATTTGGAGCGACAACATGAAGGGATTGGGAGGGCGGGAGTTCAACGATGAGTGTGCTTTTACTGAGCCCTGACTGCGTTTATGAGCGTGAAACTGCCCGGGTGCAATGGAGCAGCAGCCTGGTTTATCCATCCGCACTTCACCCACATGGTCAGTGGAGAGTGGTTGAATTAATAGGATTGGTGGGGGGGTGTGGGGGGTGTTCTTTCTTTTTTTCACATGAGAGCTCAGTTTTCAGACAGAAAAAGAGGCCAGTCGCTCTCTGAGAAAAAGGAGATGCGGTTTAGTCGACACACAAACATGCGGCTTGATCGCTGACAGACAATCTGAGAGAGTTTGTGGCCTGAGGTGCCGTGCAAAAAAGGCAAAGACAAACTGAAAAAGGAACATGCACTTCTTTCCCCTTCTGCTTCAGATTCTCAGTACTCAGCTGCAGCACGTCTTGTTATGAGTCTGTCTAACCACTTCCTCATGCTGCTGGCAGAGAGGTCAGGGTTCAGTCAGGTCCTCTGACAGCCAGAACAGGCTGCAATAACAAGAACTCTCTTTCATTTTTCTCTGCTGAGCAGCTACCTTTTTCCTCTACCCACAACTCATCTCTTTTCCTTCCTGTATCCACAAATTATATTTTAAGTGGATTCTCTCACAGAAAGCCTTGTTTTTTAAACCCTCCATGCACATCAGTATCACTGAAACATACAGCCTTAATCACTTTCTGAATTTAATAAAGATTAAAAACAAGTCAATCCAAAACAGTCACAGGTTTGGAAACAGCATCCATGAATGGGGCTGGGTATGCTGCACTAACACTGCTCATAAAAACATCCACAACAAATTCAATGAATAGAAGAGCTTTCATTCCCAGAGCAACGTGATGGTTCGTTGGGATCCTGACTTAACCACATGGAAACGTCCTCGTCTGTGTGAGGAGTGACTTCTGGTTTGCTGCTTGAGAAAGAGAGCTTAGCTGTTTTCAGGAATTAACAGATGGCGCTATGCTGACCTCTGCTGGTGAAACATTATACTGCAACACACCTTGATGGGGAATGGAAATCTTTTATGAAGCACAGTAAGAAAAGTGATCACATCTTTATACTTTTGTTATTGAGGAAACCTAAAATAATGTCATGACCTTTGTGTATAGACAGTATTTTATATAGTTCCCTTGGTTTATCCTATGCCCAAAGTATTTGTTTGAGCCTCTTCTTCCAAAACAACAATATCCTACAAGTTTTGAAAATAGATGGTAGATCTTTTTTTTTTTTTTTTTCAAATAAGTGAAATGAATACTTTTGTCATCAATTTTCATGACTGAGGAGCAGAAAAAGATTGACTTGACTCTATTTTTAAGACATTAAAGTGTTTACTATCTTCCATAACCCAACATGTCTGTATGTACTGTAACATTCTCATAATATTATAGATTATTCACCTGCTGTCTTTGGTTGATTGCACACATTCCTCTTTGTCTTCAACAAATTTCCATCTATGTTAATCCTGAAGGAGTGTCCAAGTTTACAGCCTACAAAGATGTAAAACAGGCGACAGCAGCACCCAGAAATGAACGTGAAAACACATCTATTAAATAGCCATGTCATAAAAAATCTCAAAAGCCAACAGCTGGCCCAGAAGTCTGTTTCTACTAGGGATGGGTACCGAATTAGGTACTTTTATAGGTAACGACTGAATTCTGTCAAAAGTACCGGGAACCGATTCACGTAAAACCAAAAGGTACCATGTTTAGGTACCTAAATGCATCTTTGTGACTGTGAGGGAGTGGAAGAGTAGGGGATTTTCTATGCTGGACATGAACACAGCATTGCATGGTTATATATTGAAGAATAAATATGTTAAATTAAAAAAATGTAATATTTTATTATTGAACACATTAATATTTTTTTTACCACATAAACACAAAAAAGTACCTAAAATTGGTACCGTTGAGTACCGGTACCGAATTGCCAGGTATCGAGTATCGGTACCATGTCGTTTCAAATGTGAAAGGTACCCTTCCTTATTTTCTACTGACTGTAAGTCTGATTGTGTGAGGAGCAAAAGAGTTGGAGCATCAGCTATTTCTGTCAGGATGGACAAGGTAACACCGTCCTGACGACATGAAGGAGCATACATGTGAAAAATGTAGTTTTATATTTTTTCTCTACCTACCTAATGTGACTTTAACAAATGATGTGTCTGTTTTTTGTTTTTTTTTACCTTCACAGACAATGCATCAAAATATCAAGTAGAAAACGATGTTCTATAAAAGGATGATAAAAGCTACAGAAAATGTTCTTCATTCATCACCAGCTATCTGAACATCTTTCCCATGAATGATACTGACTCTGGGTTTGGAGCAGTTTTAATTCAAGTCTGGAAAAAGTCCGACAAGACACAGACATAACCTGAATTACTATAGCAGTAATATAGCAATATAGCAGTGTTGTTCTCTGAAAGGGGACAAAAAAGGACTGGAATAAAGAAATTGTCGGGAAACTCACAACAGATTAGGAGAAATTACAGAAGCATCAAAGTTATTTCACTCATATCTTGCATCAAACCCACACTGAGCACTGATTATCAATCAAATCAATCAGACAGCAGCAACTCAATTTAGAAGCTCCTGTTGAGAAGAGACCTCTGGGATTTGATGGTTTCATTTCTGAAGTCAGAACCATTCAGGTTTCGCAGTCCTTTGGGTGTGTGTTTGAATTAAAAGGTCAGATTGGTGTGTGTGATGTTTAAGTCAGCCACGTCAGACAGAGGTGTGGATCCAGCGACGCTTTGACGGGTCAGCAGGTGGACTGTGAGGTGTGTTTGCTCTTTTCTGTTCAGGGTGTCCATTGAACATCTTTGACCTCTCAGATCCAGCTCAATATTTGTTGTGCGGATGATTTATTAATATTTCCCTTGGCTCTGGCCAAGGCCAACATATCATGCCCGGGAAAAACTCTCTGTGAAGTGAGGCCATGAAAGTCAGGGCTGAGAGATGCCTGCATGCTCAAAGATACACACAATCTACTGTAGAGCCCTTTCTTCTTTCTGCTGCACACACATACACACTTTTGGCTCCTTTACACTCAGGTTGACATTTTAACAGGAAACTACCATATACAGGCCTGCAGATCGAAACAATAAAGAAAAAGTATATCTCACATGGATGAAAACAGTATTTAAAAGGGAACTTTTAAAAATTGCACAGTCCAATTTCAAGAAAGGTTGGGCTGCCATGAAAAATGTTATCAAAATAGACTCTAACAGTTTGAAAATTGTTTAAAACCAATATTTAAAAGAAAATAAACTGATGCAAATATGACACTTTTTAGCATTTTTGAAACTGGAAACTTTGGTTGATGTAAGCAACATGTTTCCAAGAACTTGTGATGGTTGCAATACACAGAAAAGCTGTGTAAAGAAAGAAAGAAAGAAAGAAAAAAGAAAGAAAGAGAGAAAGAAAGAAAGAAAGAAAGAAAGAAAGAAAGAAAGAAAGAAAGAAAGAAAGAAAGAAAGAAAGAAAGAAAGAAAGAAAGAAAGAAAGAAAGAAAACGTTTGAAAAATGTCCTTATTCACCAGATCAAAATCTAACATTCTTTTTGGAAATCGTGGACACCGCACCCCACCTGTCTTTTTATTATTGGAAAGTTCATAAGCAAGCACCCCTGACAGAGTGAGGATTCATTGCGATCCATTGCGTGAGAAACTAACACAACTGGGAAAACACTTTTATGATCAAGTCAAGTCAGACTTTATCTATAAAGCACATTTTATGCACAGGGCAAAGCTATCTGATTTCCAGTTACAACACAAAACCACAACAAAAGGTTCTGAAGAAACATACTCATCCATCCAGATAAAGATGTCCCTGCATAGTGGAGCGTGATTACAAAACAGCATCCTGTATGTGTGAAAAGGAAAGCATGGCTGTGAATAAAAGAGTCTTGGTGTTAAACTGACCTTCCAGGCCAGCTCTGGCCAGTCCAGACTTGTCACACATAAAAATATATAACAGGAGATTGAAGTGATGAACAGCCAAGGTCCTACCTCAGGCAACAATGAGGCAACATTTCAATTTCAAAACTACAGAAACTGGTCCCAAGTAACAGTGTTGCTAAAAAAAAAGTGATGCAATGCAATGGTAAAAGCCCTGTCCCAACCTGTTTGCATTGTGAAACTCGGTTTTAACCGACATTTTGCTCATGTCCCAGACTTCTATTGGACTTTGTATTATAACATTGGATTACACATTTTCATCATTACATCAGTACAACAAACACAGTCATCACTAATCGAGACCCAGATCACAGTGAGAACCTTTGCTTTGACACAGAGAATTGGAAGACACACTGTATTAAACCCTGGAGTTATTTTTAATGAGAGAAAAAGAGGCAGCAATTAAATCAGGGTAGTTCACAGCATGAGGGTGAAGGGTGGGGTTTTTCTCGCTGTGGATATCAAAGGTTAAAGTCAATGATTAAAGGAGGATGTCATTCCCTGAGTGGAAACATCACAACAATTAATTAAAGTTTCATTATTAATTCATTTTCAGTTATTTCATGTAGACTTCAAGAAGGTTTTGTTTCATATCAGTTGAATGATTAAGGGAAACACACGAAACAATCTGAATTGAGTCTTCTCATACTACTTTACTTATTTTGTACCGGCACTTTACAGACGTCTCAGCGTCCGTGATCAAAGTTGGGATCAACTCAGCTCACACAGAAAATATCAAAAGACAAAGAAAAGGAAACCTTTTTAGTACAAGAGGCTTCAAGATCTATACTCCTGTCTGTTGCCACGGGGACCTCTCAAGGTTTTGTGGTCATTTTGGATAGCTGTTGTACTGTAAGTAGTTTTATAAACTCTTTGTTGTTGACAAAGTACATAAATATAACACTTTGGGTACTTCTGTTAGCCTTAGCCATATTAGATGTGTTATGTCGAGACAGAAATGCTAAATACATGACATTCTTGACCCTGCGTACAGGCTAATTAATACCAGGCAATCAAAAGTCATTGCTTCGCATTGGGTCATCTAGGTCAAAAAGTCAGACCCCTTTAAACATTTCCTCTCTGTTGGAAAAAATAAAGACAAAGCAGAAGATGTATTACAGCAAACTTGATGACTTATATTTGACACACGTGTTTTCAATAGATGAAGAGATGTCCAATCAAAACTTGGCTAAAGCCATCATCTCCAGCTGAACCTTACCAGTAGATCATCTAAACATTTGTTTGGCAAAACTTAGCCTGAAGAGTTCTTGATTTTGATCCACACTGACTAAAGGTTACCAAATGTGGAAGAAATGAATACAGATGTCTGTACTTTACAGCCTGTTTACATCTCATGGACTCCAAAGAAAAGAGTTTCTTTTCATGTGGGTAATGAGACAGTGTGACAACATAAACTTGGATAACTCATTTAGCTCTAAACCACCAGCTCAGGCCGACGTGAAGTCAGGGTGCCTTAATATCTACGACCAGACATGACAATTACTCAGCAACTGAAACCACAGCTGGGGCTCTGAGTGCTTGACCTTTGACCTCTCTGCTACTGAAGTCTCAGGAAATGAACTTCAGAAGTACTCCATCATCATCAACCCACTACAAAGCTAAGCTACAAGCTAATTCATGTTAGGAAGGGGGCAACAAATAAGTCAAAGAAGAAAGCTTTGAGCTTCTCTCGGTCAGCGTTCAAGAACACCATGCTTCTGATGGTATTTACATCAACATTTATCTCTTTAGTCACTCAAGCAAAAGCAATAAAGAGAGCTGAGGAAAATAACAAACAAAAGCCAAAAGATGAACAAAAACTGTCTGAAACAAACTTTAACTGAAAAGCCATGAAAACAAAACATACTCCACGCAGAGAAACTGAATACACAAGGTAATCGACACAGATGTGACACAAATACAGGTGAAACGAATCAATGTGATAAAACAGGAAGGAAACACACAAGAGCAGGAAGTTAAACTAAAACAGACACAGGAAACTAGTAGTTCACAATAAAACAAGAAACATGTGTAAACATGAAGATTATACCAAGACAAAGGGTGAAAAACATGCGAAACAGTAAATGAAATGCACGTGAAGACAAAATGAAACCAGAATAATCATAAACAAGACAACACAAGGCATAATCTCCAAAACAAGATAAAAATAAATAAATGTAAAAACTGGGAATATCTAAAACACAAAAGCAGCTAGTGACATAGTTTTTATCTGTGTGAAATATGACAGCTAGCTACTTACCCCTGAGTCTAGAGAAAATGTTCCCAAAGTGAGGGTCGTGAAATGCCTTACAATATCTTTAATATAACTTTTGACAATCATCAGTTATTGTAAAAATATAAACAAAACTAGAAAAGCACTCAGGGAATGCAGACCTCCACCAAGCATATTGTGATTGTCATGCAAGACTTAAGTCCTACTTTAATGTTATACTCCCTTTCAGCAGACTGTCTGCTACAATTTGGTGTTAGTTGCAGGTTTGTACGATAATTTGTTTCCTGATAGTGTTTAAAATTATGATGACCCAGTACATATTTCATATTCCAGATTTTAGTATCCAGATCTTGGTATCCAGAATATTGCCAGGATTTGGATCCTACTTTTACATCTGTCAGAAATTGTTGTGACCTTGTTTTTTATTGTTTTGCAAAGCAATCCAACCATTTATCGTGGAGTTATATACACAAAAGGTAAAAATGGCCCTATCTCGCAATGATCAAGAATCCTTTGAAAAAATCCTGTATACAGATGGTAATCGGGATCACCTCCAAAATTAAATCACTTCTTCCTTACCCCATTTTGAACATTTCCTGAAAATTTTTATCGAGATCTGTTTGTTACTTTTTGAATTACGTGGTTCACAGACAAACAAACAAACTCTCCCAAAAACATAAGCTCCTTGGCGGAGGAAACCAGCTGTTAAGTTGTATATAATACAACAACATGAGCAAATAGGTAGTCTAATTTTAAGTGCCCTGGGCTCTTTTTTTTTAATATATATTTCGTCTGTTTTTTGATTGACATATTAGTGTTTTCCTACAGCAAGTGGTCACTGGTCTCCAGCACAACTATTTTGGGGTCCTGGGCCAAAAAGTTTGGGAACCCTGCAATCCTCTATCTTGATCTTAAGCCAGAGTAACATTGAAGAGTAAGCCCACTGACATGTCATAAGTCTTCCTGTGGATGAGGCACCCTATGTGTCAGCGGTCTGCTCCGGCTGAGCTAGCTTCCCAACCAGCATGCCCTCCCCAAGACACCTCAACTGAATATGAAGCATCCCCCAAACGCCAACAGAGAATCAATCAGTCCTTCAGGCTCACATCTTTTTATCCAGCTCTCATCATGGAATCAAACACAGCGTTTTCCAACCGCACTAACAAGCTGGAGCTAACACCCTCAGGCCTAACCCAGTGTTTTTAAGATGACTGAAGCAGTCAGAGGTGGCCTCCGCCATGTTTCCAAGCACCGAGAAACCCCAGAAGCCTTATCCTATTAAACCACATACACTGTCATGTGTGCAGTGCCACGAGCAGACATGCAAAACCGGAGTGATTTTCCATTAGAGAGGGAGAAATGATCATGAAGAAGTGGTGGGAAGGATGACAGTCAGAGGGGAGAGGGAGATGTGGCGGTTTGGGGCCCATCTGGTTCTTGCTAAGTCAATGAAGGGAGGAAGAAAAGCTGAGTAGATACACGGAGCATTAGCGGTTAACCAACTACTAATGAGGGAAAAAGAATAACATTGAACTCAGATGAAAACGTTTAGCATGCAGCAGTGTACAATGTCCTGACCGGGTCTCGGGGAGAGATGGCCAACACTCATGTAAGCCTCATGTGTAATAAGCAAAAGATGAAAAGAAGTGCGCCTGTTTCTGATCAATCTGTGCGTGTGCTTCTAAAGCCATCCTCCGAGAGCAGGAATCTGTTTTAAGGCGTGTATCTTATATATGTACACCTTTGATTCAGTGACTGCACGGGGCACTGGGCTCTGCTGTAGCCTTGGCATGTAAAGCTTGATCCCCCTGCCAGAGTTTAAGGCTTGAGGGTTCTCAATCCTCTGATCGCTCCTACACCCCCCTCTCTCTTCCCCTTTAAAGCTCTGGAATAAATCCTGGGAAATGAGAGGGCCCCCTGCCCCCTCGCTGCTACTCATTCCCAGGTGTGCAAATCACAGGTCACACCAGGATCAGACGATTCCTCTGCCAAAGTGTTAGAAAGAGGAATAATAAATGATGGCACATGAAGAGTACAGTAAGACGTGAGGTGAGGAGTGAAGAGAAGGTGAGAGGAGAAAAAGGAAACTAGATGAAACGAAAGACAGGAGGAAGAGATGGAGTTTGGTTTTGGGAATGTGAACCATGCTGAAACCATTCAACTCAAATCAGCACCATGTGTCCTCCAGAGCCTTATTATCCCATAAATGAACTTTATTGAGGCAACAAAGTGCTTTGGAGCTCTGCAAAAACATTAAAGGGGCCTCGCCTGTCTCGGCCCAGAGCCAAGAGTGGTTCAGTCCCTCAGGGGACTAATGAAAAAAGAGGGGCCCCTGGCCTCGCGTTCACTGCCCCCGGTGTAGCTGCGCTCGCTGGCCGGCCAGCACTGCCTGAGTAATGGCCTATTAGGGGGAAGAAAGATGGTTAGCAATTACACCAGAGAGACAAATATGGCTCAAACCTCTGGTGTGACCTGACCTGTGGAATTCACCAGGAAGGAAGGATGATGGACAGAAGGTAAAAAAGCAGGAAGGAAGGAAGAGGGAGAGAAGGAGGTGGAGAAATTATGATATGATAGGACAGCAGGACTCCACAGCAAAACAAGTGTCTGATTCCTACTTCATTTGACTGAGTACAATCAAAAAATAATATCACGTAGGTCCTCCTTTCTTTTTTATTCTCCCATGGACTCTTTGAGCAATACGCTGCAGAGACTCCTGACTCCTGTGACATATCATCCTTGTTTTAAGCCTTTAATTGGAGAGGACAGGGCAGTTGACAAAGTTGGAAACAGGGCGAGAGCTGGGACTGACATTCAGGAAGGGCGGCACAGGTTAGATTTGGACCAGGCCTTGCCTCATGGGGTGTGAAACCTAAACTTCTAGGCCCAGTCCCACCCACTTTAAGTGATTAAGTTTGTATATTCTTCGGAAAAAAGATTTGTGAATTACAGTGTCAGCTGCTGTCCAGTCAAGGAGGGGAAGCTCATTTTTTTCCAGCCCACATCATAAATTTGTTTATTTATTTAAACGTAAATTCTACCCTCCGTACCAGCTTGTTAGCAGCTGGAGCTGCTACATGAGACTACGACAGGCTGTAAGTGTGAGTGACAGGGGGAGAAGCTCCACAGCTGTAGCTGTAGCTGCTTATTGGTGAAAAGAGAAAGAATCTTTAAACACAGCGCTCGTTGTTTTTATGAAAGGTAAACTTGCTGGAAATCGATAAAGCCTCCGGATCAGTCCAAAACAGCTGACTGTAAAACTCAGAAGATGCTCCGGTGGAGGGTTATACTTCAAGATCGCTGACTGGCTCATTTCACTGTCAGTCAAAAAGGGATTTGGCCTCAGACAGATCATCCAATCATCATGCAGAAGCCCAGCGTCCAGGCCAGCCCACTGCCTCATAGACCCCCAGAGACGCTCAGCGTCCGATGGGCGGGACAAAGCCCAGCGTTTATCCAATGATCGTCCAGTTTCCACAGTGGAACAACCCACTCTACGCTTCCCAACTGAAGTCAGAAGACGCTGAGCGTCCGACTGTGTTAAATCCACAGGTTAAAGCGCTGAGACGCTGCAGGGATGAATGAGAAGGAGGTCCAGCCAGTTACCTGTGATAGGTAGCTGATTCTGAACAAATGGTGAAGGAATTCTAGCGCATATTTTGTCAATAAAATGTTCACACAGCAGATCATATTACCACTTTTTTTGAAGGACAGTTTAGGGGAAGCTGAGTTTCCTTTGCAGTCTTAGAGTAATCGCCACTGGTAAATTTAAGAAAAATAACTTACAGGAGTTATAAAGAGAACCGATCTGGATACTCTGGGTGCAAAATATAAGCCACCAGTTCTCCTGCTCCCTGTCTTTTTATGTTTCTGGAAGGGACGAAACTGAAATGTAACTGCCTCTAGGGGATATATAAAGTAATGTGAAAAGAATGACGTGTGTCCTGATTGTCTGTGCACAAATAGTATAACTGCACACATTCAAAGACATGCATTCATCTTTTTATGACTCTGACAGCACAGTTTAATCAACATCTGGATACATGCATTTACAATAAACACTTCTTTAAACACAATATTAAAAAGAAAACAACCCTTTAATCTTTATATGCTGTGTTTCTATGTTGAGGAAGCACTGCAGCTGCTAGTACAGTAAATAAAATGCATCTGCCTTTGAGCCATTAATACAAATTGATACAGAAATCTCACATCACAGTAAGAAGAATAAAAGACACTTTGAACAAAACAGTTACAGCTCACTAAGATTTAATTTTAAAAAAAGCAGATAATAGTCACAAAGACCAAAAAATCTGCTCATGTTGCATCAAAAAGACTCCAAACCTCTGCAGGCCCCTCCTTAGGTCTGCATGAGGCTCGTGGTTGCATTAGCTGTCATTAGCATAACTCACCAGAAGATCCAGCAGGGTTATTGGTGGTCAAGTTGCATTGTGGGTAATACAGCTGCCAGGTTTGGCAGAAGACAAAGAATGTGAGTAATAAGAAAGAAAATATTTCTGGTTCTGCTGCATCAACTCTGATCCCGTTTCTGTTAAAGTGTCCATCATGAGGCCCAGAGAGCTATGCAGTGTGAAATCAGGAGGCTCAGGAGACAGAGAGGAGTTTTTGCTCACGTAAACGCTGGTGAAGGAGAGGGAGTTTGAGGTTAATCGTCAACAGAAGAGAAAGAGGAAGATAAAGCTGTTTTAGATGTCGCATCGCAAGAACAATGAGAGGACCTCTGAGGGTCTGATCGCTAACAAAGCAGAGCAGTTCCTCCAGGGATTCAGAGCCTCAGAGGTGGTTCACCACTGTGTGAGATAACAAACATTCGTGACAGCTCAGAGAATATGAAGCAAAGATGTGGGTGTGTTTCTCATGTGTATATAACCACCCGCCTGCTTCCTCAGCCAGTTTACCGCTCATGAGGCATGCGGTGGACGTCCGGGGCTCACTCCAACATAAATAAAGTCTCTGATCCTTCTCAGGATGACGAATTTTATAAAGCTGGGATTCTTTGTGGCCGGGGAAGGGGTTACAGTGGTAAACCAAACAGCCGCAAGTGGATGTATGGGACTGATTAGGAGGCTGGAAATGAGATTAAAGAGAGATGGAGCAACAGATTGAATTGTATTTGCTGTAATTGCTGAGAACAGCTTATTCAGTGCAGACCGCAAGAAAGAGAATCATAAAAGCAAGGAAGGCGGAGGAGGAGAGAGGACTGCCACTTAAAACCAGTGAGCTCTTCTCAAAGCAGTCAAACCCAGGACAAGTCTTTTATCAATTAAAGTGTGTGTGTGAGTGGGTGGGGGTGGGGGTGTGTGTGAACCACAGACTGTTTGAAAATGCACGTCATCTCACTCGGCTCAAAATGAGGTCACAACAAAAACTGCTCCCCCTGGTGGCTGGCTTTAGTATAGGTCGAAAACTCTAACTCCCCAGTCATTCTATATGGGCTGTGGTCAAACTGTGAAAAATAAATACACCTGGCAGAAATGTTTCTCACGTCAGTATGCCGTGCTGATATGAAGATATAGTGATTCTGTTTTTCAATCAGAATCACAGCCCCAGACTTCGTCCACCTGATCAGCGCTGCTTGATCTCATTCCTGGTTTGATTGTACTCAAAGTGAAACCACATGAACTGGGCTTGAACAGGGGAAGGAACCAAGTGTGGGGCTGAAACACATTTATGAGATCCATCTTTAAGCCCCTGATAACTTGAATTTTCACTGGGACTTACTGCGAAACAGTCAAAACAAAAGATAAGGGAAATGAGCTGAGCTTATCTTTTTTATCAGACTGTGTGGGTGTTGTTTGATCAGGTTTGATTGAATAAAGAAGAAAATAAAGCCCACAACAATCATAAAAGTATGATTCAAGATAGTTTCAAATCATTCTTGGTACTTGGAGTTTCGTCTATCAACTTTTCCCAGGAGTAGAAGAACAACAAAGACAGAAACAGTAACAGTAATCTCAACAAGTTGTGGGTTGAGATGATTCTGCAGCACCGCTAACAGCTCTGAGAAGCCTTTTTAGATATATGTGAAAACAGCACACAGGACAAAACGAACAAGCTGAAGTTTCGCTGACAGGAGTGAGAGCAGTAGAACATGACAATAATTTTGACAACAAAACAAAGACAGCCTGAAAAACTCCTTACAATATAAGAACAAAAACAAACTTACAAAAAATACTGAACTGCACCTGCCAGTGAGTGGAATTCGTTTAAAAGCAAGTGAACATTTTAAACTGGACCACTGAGCAGGAAGAAAGGACTGAACCAGAACAGAATCTGATCAAACATCTGAGGGAAGTGCTAAACAATCAGGTCCAGATCACATCTCATAATTACGGTATTTACAGGGCCAGCTGCTGATGGCTTAATGTCACAGAAAACAGCACATCTCCAGAGGTTTAGTGGATGTGTCCTGAGAATGGAGCTGAATCAGCCTGACCTGACAGTCATATTATCACCACTAGTTGGTGTGTTGTCCCGAATTTGTGACTTCCAAGTGTATGTAAATTTTCACTATACACTCACCGGCCACTTTATTAGGCAGACCTGTTGTTAAATGCTTGTTAAGGCAAATTTCTAATCAGCCAATCACAGGGCAGCAACTCAATGCATTTAGGCATGTAGACATGGTCAAGACGATGTGCTGCAGTTCAAACTGAGCATCAGAATGGAGAAGGTAATTTAAGGGACTTTGAATGTGGCATGGTTTTTGGTGCCTGACAGGCTGGTCTGAGTATTTCAGAAATTGCTGATCTACTGGTATTTTCATGCACAACCATCTCTAGGCTTTACAGAGAATGGTCCCAAAAAGAGGAAATATCCAGGGAGTGGCAGTTCCATGGGCGAAAATGCCTTGTTGATGCCGAGGTCAGAGGAGGATAAAGTTGATTCTACTCCATCAAATAAATACCAAGTCCTTGTTTGACTAAGGGCTGGGAGGTAAAGTTGGATCTATTCTCCGATGACCACCAGTATCCTCATTCTGCAGTGAAAAGCAGCTTCCTTGCAGGGACAGTAAATCACACTGAACACAAATGTAGTTTTCTATGTTAGGCACTTTTATTGATTTTGTATTAGTGATTCACAAACACAAATGTTACTGTCAAAGAAAAACAGATTACAGTTCATTAATGAAGAGATTTACCTGGATTCAGTTTATGGTTAACAGTCGAGGGAAGACAGAAAGAAATATTCAAAACGATTGTTAATCCCCAAAATCTGAGTCAAAAAATACACAAAGTGTTGTTTTCTCAACTGTCTGTGAAAAAAGCGTTTTGGCCAGAATATAAAAATAGAGCTCAAAGATTCACTTTGTAAAGTATGTTTGCAGAAAGATACAGAGAGGAGTGCTTCAGGTAACTGATCATCATAAATAAGGGGATCTGTGGTATTTCTTCTGAATAGCTTCCTGTGGTAAATGTTACCCTGAACGTTGTTTTGTGCCGTTCTACTTCCAGACCTGCTGAATATCAGAATTCTCACACTGTAGTTCAGTAATTAAAGAAGTACAAATCTATGAAAAATATATCAGTGTAAAGGCATGAGAGACTCGCTCCACAATCACAAAACCACTACACAACACCATCAAGACTCACAAAGAGCAGGCTCAGGGGTACGCAGCACAGGCTCTAAGAGGGCTGCAGAGTTTACGTCAAGCTTAAGATGAGACGTTTCTGTCTTCTTCAGGATTTGCTTTGGCTGTAGTTGATATAACCCTGTCAGCAACTCACATGTGACATTCTCTGAACCAGATATTAGAGCTTCCTAAAACCACTGCTGCCCACCCCTGGTCCACACTGATTATTACATTTTCTATCAACTTGGCCTGCCAAGTCTCACCACAAGAGGACACTCTGGTTCAACAAAAAAGGACAACGTGCCACTGCAAACTGATGGGACACACAAGAGATCTCCACTCCACGCTCCCTCCATGACTCAAATCCAGCACAAACAGTAGCCAGGCTTAATGCACTGAGTGAGCTCAAATCTGTCACATTACCGCGCACCATGCACCAGAACAGCAAGCAGTCCAAGGATTTGGATAATTTTCCCTCTTTAAGCTTTGGCAGTAAGGGAGTACTTTGAAAACAAATGTGCCACAAAGTGAGTTCAGTCTCATAAAAAGCATCTTAACAGAAAACAGGTTGGAATTCTTTCATCTCCATCTTAAATGTCATAACGTCTGGACTCGATCAAATCCAATGTCTCTAAAAGTGTTTGACATTTCAGAGTGTAAATTGTTGTTTTGTGAGTGAGGAAACTGCCTCAATCACGCTGAAAAGGAAGAAACCTTCATAGTAATGCACATGATTTATCCACATCTTTCTTCTAAAGTACAATAAATTCTATGGCTGAGTGCATTATTACTCTAAGAGCTTTATTCAAGGACAGATTTGTAATGTTTCACAGTCTGTTCGGAGGCAGGAATCACACTGAAACAGGTTTTGCTTGATGTAACAGTTACCCTGCTTAAGACCGGGAATGAAAGGTGCCTTCCTTAAATGTTTTCAGGAGGATAAAACACAGACAAATTCAGTTAAGTACAAAATCTTTGTTTTGTAACAATGTTGTCCCTGCGGCTTCACAGAGAGGAACCGTCTCAGGAAATACAAAAACAGAAGAGATATGTGTGGTATTATAACAGCTAAATTAACTTCAAATCTTTAGGAAACACTTTCAGTTAAGTCATGAGCTGTGGGTCACCCCACGTCGGATCTGTTACTGTATGGAAATTACAGCAAGCAAAACCTGTGACTGTGTTCTTATAGACACCGGATCTGAAGAGGGACTTGAAAAATTGCTAATTGTTTACAAAATGTTTACATCCCATTAAAGGCGAGAAAATCCATTACTGGGACCTACATTTTAACGCACAACCAATCACTCGGTATTTTCAGCTAAAGCTGTAGAGAGATCAACTTTATTTGCCTGATAAGATGAAACTGACTCAGCAGAGATTTCTAAATATTTTTGGGGCAGCACAGTTTGTGAATTGGTTTGAAAACATTTTTCATATTATTTCATTTCTTCTGTTTCTTATCATGTTGAAAGTCAGGCAGTGATCACTTTACATACACACAAACACAAACACACAAACACACACACACACACACACACACACACACACACACACACACACACACACACACACGCACACACACACACACACGCACACACACACACACACACACACACACACACACACACACATACACACACACACACACACAGAGGTTTGAATTTTGGATTTCAGAGCTGCTGGACTGGAGAAACTTTGCCGATACATAGACACACAAACACCCACACACGCATACATAAAAACACACACACATACACACAAACACACACACACACACACAAACAGTGGGCACCCACAGGGGCCACAGCACTGCAGTGGGAGATGTGAAAATGATAAACTGGAGTCAGCAGGTAGCATTGTGTTTTGTTGGGTGGAAGCTTTAACACACAAACTCTTGTCTCATGCGGATGATCTGCAGTAAAGCGGCCTGGACGTCCTCATCCATGTGACCCTACGAGAAAGAAAGTCAGAGCAGGAAGTTAGTCTGTTTGTGTTGAATTAATTTCACCCTAAGCTTTCAGTTTCAGGCCCTAAAAGCTACTGTGCACTTACACCTACAGATTTAACTCATGTGGGCTGAGTCCACGTCTTGTCCTGTTGTTGTTGAGCTTTTCTGTTTTGGTTAATGAACTAGCATCCTGCTCCCAAAGGATTTCCAACCATTACAGCCTCAAATTATCAGCAGCAGTTTACACTTAATTGTGTGATGTAGCAGTGCTGTGATTGGTTACAGTTTTAATGTGTACCCCCAGTGTGTCAAACAAGCCTATGATCTGGTTCACCTTTGGATGACGGTGACTCATGTTGTGCTGCAGCTGTTTTTACAATGATGTGTTAAAGGGGATCTGAGTTGATGCTTCACCTCAAAACTTTAGACAAACTTTATTTTGGCAACAACTTTCTCTGGCTCAGGAGATTAGCTGATTAGAAAGCTGAGGAAGTTTTAAGCACAAGCTCACTGATCAGAAGAAGAAATCTGTTGCTGGGAGAAGTCCAGGCTTAAAGTGATACTCCGGGATGGAACAAGTTGGGTCCTATCACAAGGTTTAGGGCAGAAATTACCCCTACAGCAGTGTTTTTGTGCAGCAGAAGCCCAGAGCGCTCGCACCAAACACCCCCCCTCTGCTCGTCTGCCGGTTTCCTCTGCACTCAGACGGGGCCATATTTTACTTGAGCAAAAACACAAATAAACGGACTCCCACTGAAAAAATCTGACATCGGTCTGCATTCACGCTTTATTTAGAGAATTTTCAGCGTGTTACTTTCACACAAAAACACCGCTAAATAAGGCTCTAGTTCTCATCGTGTCGTAAAACGGCGCTACCTCCGCTGCAGAGCCACAGCTGGCTACGAGGCGCTCGCCGCTCAGTGTATTAGCTCAGCGCGTGCGGCATGCCAGATATAAACAAACGCAGGTAGTCTGCCAGGACGAAGAGACACGATGAGAACTAGAGCCTTATTTAGGGGTGTTTTTGTGTGAAAGTAATGCGCTGTAAATTCTCTAAATAAAGCGTGAATGCAGACCGATATCAGATTTTTTCGGTGGGAGTCCGTTTATTTGTGTTTTTGGTCAAGTAAAATATGGCCCTGTCTGAGTGCAGAGGAAACCGTCTGACGAGCAGGGAGGGGGTGTTTGGTGCGAGCTCTCTAGGCTTCTGCTGCACAAAATCACTGCTGTAGGGGTATTTCTGCCCTAAACCTTGTGATAGGACCCAACTTGTTTCATCCCGGAGTACCACTTTAACTCATTGAATGTTAGCTATTCACTAAAACTGCTTGATTAAAATAGATAAAGGCCAATTTTTAGGATTTTTCTTTTAAAATTTTGAACATTAATGTATTTTAAAGGTGTAGTACTTCAACCTTCCTGTTTTAGTCAATTAAATGCTCCTCAGAGGTTGTTAAAACATCCCTGACCAACAAAAACTGAGTGATTTGGAGATAAGAACATGCATTTAGTTTAACAAGGTAAGAGGAACCCCACCTGTCAAAGAGGTTAACAAACTGAACTTACTTGTGCTGCACTAAGAAGATGAGTTCGATAAATTGAAACCACCTCCCTGTGTTGCCTCTCAGCATCCTTTTCATACAGAAGAGAAGAAGACAAAGAGCCATGACGTCAATCTCTCAGAGTAAAGCACATAACAAAGAATGTGAAGTGATGTGAGCGTGTTGCTCCTTGCTGTAAATGTATTGAAAGAGAAGAAAAAGACCACAGACTCTAAAAGCTTTTTTACATCCACCTACAAAGATGAATATGAACCCTAACACGTTTGTTTGTCCACTCACAGCCAGCTGCTGCTGTAGATTCTTGATCTGGGCTTGGAGTGTGTCGATTTGCTGCGTCTGTCTCTTGTTGGGAGCGCTGCTCGTGTATGCAAGCTGAGACAGGCCGTTCAGTGCCTGCTTCAACCGCTCCACATCCGTCAGCAACTCTGTGATCTGAGACACACACAGAGATGGTTGAAAGTGGATTACATTTAATGTTGCCATACATTTTGCTAAAGATAAAAACCCATACCCCTTATGAATAAAGCTTACATAACACATCGAGACTCATCACATTCTGTACAGCCTATAAATAATTGTCGATTGTTGCATAAGGCCATGATCTGTACCTTCTTGTCTTTGGCCTCAGTCTGTTGAGCTGATGTCTGAATCCTCCTCTGGAGGTCACAGATGGTGCTGAGTGACTCATCATATCTTTCTTTAAGCTCCCTGATCTCTCTCTCGATGCCACGTCCCTTCTCCTGAACAGCCTCCATCTCTGCCCTGGCTCTGCTCTCACCCTCCCTGGCTCGCGCGGCTCCTTTCTGAGCCTCCTCGCACTCCTCTGCTAAGCCCAGCAGCTTGTTGCTCAGGTTGGCAGCCTCCTCCTCCAGCTGCTGCTTCTCCTTCTTCAGCTCATTTATTTGGTCGTCCGTGAAATGAATCTCTTGGAGAGCCTGCGTGGCTTGGAGGAGCTCAGATTGCAGGGCAGATACGTCTTCGGCTCTCTGGGCATTGTTCTCCTCTTCTTCGCGGAGAGCCAGCTGAAGCTTAGCGACTTCAGCCTCCAGCGCGTCCTTGGATGAGGCAAGTTGTTGCAGAGCAGCCTGACCCCCGCGGCGCTCCTGTAACTCTTTCTGTAAGGCAGAAACTCTCTGGGCCTCCTCCTGCTGAGCCTCTCTGGCTCTCTTGCAGTCGGTCTGAGCTTGCTGCATGGCATCGTTGAGAGCTTTGAGCTCTGTGTCATATGTCGAGATCCGGGTCAGCTCTGATTTCAGACGCTCCTGGAGATTTTGGATCTGAGTGTTGCAGATGGCGTTCTTCTCCTCCAGATCAGCTTTCTGCAGAGTTACCTCTTTGTGCTGCTGCTCTAAGTCGACCAACTTCTCAGTCAGCTTCTCAAATTTGCTCTTCAACTCTTCCTCCACATCCTTGTGTTTCTCACTGCTGACCAGAACAGAGTCCAGCCTCTGCTGAACCGACTCCATCTCCACTCTTAGTCTCTCTTTCTCTTGTTTATTGCTCTCTCCAGTTGACCTTTCTTTCTTATACTTCTCTTCCATTTCCAACAGCTTGGCGGTCAGCTCCTTGACCTGAGAGCTGTACGAGCTTTCTTTCTCCTCAGCTGCTGTCAGTGGAATAAACTTGGACTGGATGGCTTCCTGTATGGTATCCAGTTCTTTTCTCTGGGCCTCCAGTTCTTGTGTGAGTTTGATGTTTTCCTCCTGAGCAGACGCGTACCTAGCTGATTCTTGATTTGCTCGGCTCTCTGCCTCCGCCACGGCAGCTTCCAACTTGTCTTTTGCAGATTTGTGCTCTTTAACACTAATATAGTCTGTTTTCATCTCCAACAGGACTTTTTCCAACTCTTCTTTCAACTTATCATTTCCTTCTTTCACATTCTTTAGTTCTTCCCCACTTTCTCTTCCCTTAGTCTCCAACTTCAACATCTCAGCTTTAACGCTCTCCAAGGTGGAGTTTAGCTCCATCTTCACTTGCTCGTGCTGCTGTCTGGCAACGTACTCGCCATCCAAGCTTTGTTTCAGAGTCTGGCTCTGTGTGCTCAGCTGAATGCACTCTTTGTCTCTGTCATCACATCTTTTCTGCAAAAGATCAAGTTTCTGCATCAAGTTGGCGTTCTGAGCTCTCAGAGCATCCATCTCGCTCTGTTGTTTCTCGCTGGTGCTCTTCAGGCTGCTGACATTTTCCTGCAGGGAAGCTCTCTCGGTTTGAAGCTGTTGGACTTGTGCCTCTGCTTTCCCGTAACGCTCACTGGCTTCAACCAGTTTGTCCTCCAGCTCCTCCAGAGCTGTCACCATGTTCCTGCGAGCCTCATCGTGGTCTTTCATGGGTATAAGGTCCATCCCGATCCTGCTGTTGAACTCTTCCAGCTGCTCTCTGAGGATATCCCTCTCCTCCTCACTTTCCTCTACCTCCTGGATCAGCGCCTGGCTTTTTGCAGTTAAGTCTACCAGTTTCTTTTTAAGTGCAGCATTCTGTTCCTCCAGAGCTCCCAGGATCCTCTGCTGCTCCTCAGACATCGCCTTTGATCCCCCTTGTGATGACGGACTGTCCGTTTGGCGATGGAGCTCGGCCACCTCCTCCAGCACACGATCGTAGTCTTCTCTCAGCTCGGCGATCTGCCGCTCCTTCTCATCAACGGCGTTGGTCAGCAGGTTTTTCATGTTGTCGAACTTCTCTGCTGGGACTGTGTTGCCGTGCTTTGTCTGAGCCTCTTTTAATTGAGCTTCCATTTCCAGAAGGGTTTCTGTTAATTCTTCTCTTTCTGCAGTCAGAGCTCCAAGTTCTTGGTTCAGCCTCTCTGCCTCGGCAGCTAGCTGGCTCTCGCTGCTCTTGTACTCCTCCAAAGCCTTCTCGCTCTGTTTGAGGCGGTTACGAACACGGCCCACTTCAGCTGAAGCGCCTTCGTACTTGGCTTTGATATCCTGCAGCTGGGCACGCAGTTCCTCTGTCCCCTGGCCTCCTAAATGCTCTTTAACAGCGACTACATGAGCTTGGAGCTGCTTGACTTTACACTCAGAGTCCAGCATCCTCTTCTGGACGTCCCCCAAGGCGTCCTCTAGTTCTTGCACCTGCTGGTCGGCCTGTTTCTGGATGGCGTCTCGGCTCTGAACCAGCTCCTGGCACTCTCGGTTTTTACGGTTGAGGGCAGATTGAAGCCGGGCCGTCTCTTCGTCTGCAGCCTGTTGTTTTCTCTTAACTGCCTCAAGCTCATGCTGAAGTGTCACCAGTTCACCAGAGAGATCCCAGGCCACAGCAGAGGGACTCTTCTCTGGAAGTCTGCTTATTGAACGAGCCATTGCAGCTTTCGGCAGTTTCTGCAAGATCAGGAAAACAATGAGGACCAGAGTTCTGCACACATACATATATATGTATTTTTTTAAATGAAACATCTTAAACAAAACCCACCTGATCAGAATCCAGGCTGTGAGCTTGTTTTACAAAAGAGTTCTCTTTTCCTGCAAGAAAAAAGCATCACAGCTGACATTATTCTGCTCAAGAAAAACAAATCAGCGCCGAAGACTTCTTGTTAATGTGAATAAAGTTGATGAAAGCTCACCTTTGATGACAGATTGACCAGAGTAATCTCCCTGTGAGTAAACACAGATGAATATACATGTTACAAATGATTCTGACTGAAGTTCAATTCAATTTCAGAGCCATGTTCAACTAGACAAGCACTCAGAGAGCGCAGACCTCCGCCAAGCATACTGTAATTGTTACGCAACACTTTAGTCCTACTTTAATGTTATACTCCTTTACAGCAGGCTGTCTGCTACAATTTGGTGTTAGTTGCAGGTTTTTATCATAATTTGTTACCTGACAGTGTTGAAATGATAATGAACAAGTACATATTTCACATTCCAGATCGCAGTATCCAGAATATTGCCAGGATGTGGATCGTACTTTTACATCTGTCAGAAATTATGGTGACCTTGTCTTGTATTGTTTTGCAAAGCAATTTGAACATTTATCGTGAAGTTATATACACAGATGGTGAAAATGGCCCTATCTCAACATGATAAAGAATTCTTTAAATCCAAATCGCCTCACTCCTTCCTTAACCATTTTTGAAGATTTTCTGAAAATTTCATCTGGATCTGTTTGTTACTTTTTGAGTTGTGTTGTTCAAAAACAAAAAAACAGACAATGGAGGTAATAAATAGGCTCTGATTCATGCTGTTTTTTAAGGAAAACGCATGATGAGATTATCTTTGAGCAGATACAAAAACTTCACAGTCATTGGGTACATGTAAGTGCAATCCAGCAGTCTTGCTTTAAAATGAGATGCTAGATACATGTTTCTATTTTTGTCTGGTGCCAAAACTGGCTCCATAAATAATTCAGTACAGTTCAACTGCACTGCAGGCTACACTTTCAGAAAGGGCTAAATCACAGCCTGGGTAAAGTAGACCAAACAAAATTGTACATCCTAGCTAAGCATCATTCTCTTTGGATGCTGTAATGTTTTGAAACATACTCTTGGTTTTTTTTTTACCTTGCCAAATGAACCTTGAGAGCATTTTATCCCACTCTGAAAATCACTTGTTTCCATTTCAACTGGGAGAGCTTGAAACATAACTAAAAATCGTTGGACAATGTTCCATTTAATAGTTTCTATTCTTTGGGTAAAACTCATAAATGGAATAAAGTTCCATCTTGTTGTATGTGTTTTTAGTTTGTTAAGTAGTGGGGTATCATTAGTTTTTTTTTTAACAGTAGAATGTTAGATGGTTTTTACTGTAAACGTACAGTCATGGAAAAATTGTTAGACCACCACTTTTTTCTTCAGTTTCTTGTTCATTCTAATGTCTGGTACAAACTGAAGGGGCTGTGAGGAGTTTCTGAGAGATGTTGCAAAAGTCTCCCTTGTAGATATTTGCCTCATCGTAATCCACACTTTAAAATGAGATTATCAGTGCCAATATTACAGGTTACAGGTTATTTCAAAGGAAAGGATACCACTCTAGGCCTTTGCATTTTTTGTCATGTTCATTTAATTCTCCAGGTAATGTACCATTAGTGGTATCAGACATTAAAGGTCCCATATTATGCAAAAATTACTTTATTAAGTTTTTTAGTGAAATTTGTGGGTCTTTGGCTTTCCCCCCAGCCCACAAAATGTGATATTTAACAACAAAACCTGTACTTAGTAGTGCTTGTGAATGTAAAATCTCTCCAGCAGCGGGGAGGAGAATGCCAAAGTTGAAGAGCCATCACTGCTCTGTTTTTAGCTGTAAACAGCCACATAATTCCATGCACAAGCTTCCCATCTCAAAAGAAGACAACACCAAGTGGCTAGAGTTCATTTATCAGGAAATGTGCCAGCTACACTCAGTAAAACTGTGCATGTGTGTGCTAGTCACTTCACGGCTGACTGCTTTTCCAACTTTGGACAGTACAACAGAGAGCAAGTGAATAGACTGGCCCCGAATCCAGACACGTTACCAACCATCCACCAACAAACCTGGGACCCCGGAAATGTATTTTAAATGCTGTGTGCTGTGGAGCAGATGTAAGAGCTTTTCTACAGTGTCCCCCATGTCTCTGTGTTAGCTTCAGGATGCTAACTTTAGCTGCGGTTAGCCTGTTGTTTTAGCCTGTAATGTTACGGTAAAAGAGCTTTGCTGTTTTCTAAACATTGTGCACTCGTGGCGCTGCTCTCATTGACGTGGAAGAGCGGGACGGTATCAGCGGTGACTCATTTACATATGAAGGCCACGCCCACTAAATCAGACCGTTCTAAACAGAGGGGCTATGAGAGCCTGGAAACAATGCTGCTGTGCCTGACTTATTGGCTTTTTGGACTAAAACATGTTACTACCATTTCATGAAGACACCAATGATCCATATTAAACTGCAGAAAAGGAGCAGAATATGGGACCTTAAGAATGAGCAAGAAATTGAAGAAAACAAAGATAGTCTGATTAATATATGTATAAAGCCTGACTTTGTATAAAGAAATCTTTCATCATTTCTCTGAGGTTAAATTCCTTTAAGAGTAAATTAGACAAGAATAAGCCAACTGACCAGAGTGCTCCTGAGCTGGACCTTGACGGTCTCTGGCCCTCGAGCTCCTCCGTCTTCTTTCTCTTTGGCAGTGAGTAAAACCTTCAACTGATCCTTCTGATGGAAGGAAAAAACAATAAGAAGGATTTGTTGAGTCAAGGCACCCATTCATTTTAGATGAAAAAATGTGCAAAAAAAAAGTTCATCTCTTTGCTTGTAGATATTATTGGGATGCATTTCACACCATTTGTTTTTCGCACTGTTAGAACTAAGGCTACGACAAACTTATTGATTCCACCTCTGACCCTTGATTCCTGAATGCTAGAGCCTGCTAAGCTGTTATCCAGAGCTAGAACATCCCTTTAGGTGTCATATCAGGCAGCACAGTTTCCACACAAACAGTTCTGTTAGAAACAGCACCAGCAACATCTTTCAGAGCCCGTCCCAGCTTCTCTTTTATTGCTCTCACGTTTCTATGGTCACACTTTTGTGTTTGCTCCCTACCTGTTTTTGAGTGTCTTCTACAGTTGTTTTCTCCTGCAGGTGAAAAGAAGTAATGACAAATTTGATTGATTTTTCATTTCTGAAGCAGATCTTCTTCATGGAATAGTGGTGGATTTTTTTTCCACTGAATGTAGCATTCAATTAAACTATCCAATTAACCCTTCCTAGAATCTAATTATTACAACCCCACGCATCTCTTTTGAAACCATTTCATCTTCGTCAAGTGAACTCATCCCAGAACAATGATGTCAAGCCAAGAGAGTTCCCTGACAACGAGCCAGTAAAGGGCACGCATGGCTGGAGGGTTTTATTGAGTTGTTTTGTTTTATCCTGCTCGGCAGCTCTTGTTCTGCGGTTGTTTTGTTTACCTGTGTGAGCTGTTGCTGCAGCATGTTGACCTTATCCAGCAGGACTTTCTGCTCCTGTTGGTACTTTCTGAGACTCTCCTGCATGCTCTCATTCTGCCTCTCCAGGTCCTGAAAAACACAGTAAACACAATCACAACATCAACAAACTTAAACCGACCAAAACCCTGTCAGTGAATTCAAAACCAGCCTTATCAATCAGCACAACACAGAGTCTGATTTTCTCATGATTGATTATGACTTTTAGTATAATCATTCCAAACAAACCTAATCGTGAAAGCCAACAGATGTAAAGAGAGTGTGTGATTTAGAAGGATAAAGGCTGAAGTTTTACAGCACTTACATGTATGATTTGATCCCTTCTATTAGCCTCAGCTGCCTCTGACCTCTCCACTGAATGCTGCAAACAAACAGGATCTTTTTTAACAGCCTTGTTTGCAGAAATAAAAAAAATAACAGGCTACATCAGTGTATGGAAAAGCTTCCTCTTTTATTCACTAGATGGCAGTCATGTACATCTGAGCACCAATGAACCCTGAGCAGATTTACATAAAGAGGCTGTGCTTCAGGCTCAACAACAGAAGAGCTGTTTTCAAAACCACCTACTAGACTTTAGTATGAAGATAGTATGTATGTGGTAAATAGTGTGACTGTTCTGATGGATCTGTTTGGTAGTATGCTTTGCTAGTTTACAGTTTTGAAAACAAAGTCCCCCATAAAACTGTGACCAGTGAGATAGAAATCACTTGTATCAAGGCAGGTAGTCTGTGCTTTTCCACTGTTATGATTACTTCACTGCTAACTTCACTATACTTCACTACAACTGCACTGTGGAATAAATATCTTGTATTTAATGTATTTTTTATTCTTTAAACAACACTGTTTTGATTTGCAGTATCCTCTGAGCCTGGATGCAACAACATTTTGTTCAGATGTGCACTGACTGGTTTGAATGACATAAAATGTGTATTTATTTTCCTGTCCATCCCTACATGAGGTGACAATAATGCACCTTAAACTGCTACCACCTACCATAAATGGAAAGAACAACATACACCCCGAACATTGTGGGAAACAGTAGTAGCATGGTTTGCTGCGTACTGAGTATTCATCCAGATTGCACTGTTTACAACATACTGCATTTTAGCCAATCATGTTTGTGTAATTTTGGTTTCAAAAACTGCCAAAGTGGAAGAAAAATGAGAAATTGGTCACCACAGGATGAAAAGGCAGAACATGAAAACACAGCCTTCAAAGTGTCTTTGGATTTGAACAAAAAACAGGACACATTCTGGTTGAATAACTTTAAAGAGGCTTTGTAGTCTTTCTGAAGGTAACATTCAATTTAAGCATCTTTAAAAAAAAAAAAAAAAAAAAGACGGTGGCATCAGAAAAATTACTTCCCCCTCAGATTGTGCTTACACATGAAGTGTGTTAAAATATGTAAGCTTTATTTTAAGACAAACAGCTGCTCCTGACTAAATATTTATTCATATCTTTAATGAGTGATGTGAATCTGAATGCTGTTGGATTACCTGCCGCTTCCACTGTTCCATCTTTGCAGCCTCTTTTTCTGTAATAGATAGAAACAACAAGTCATTATTCATTTATCTATTTTATTTTTGTTACTGTTTGTAATACTTAAATAATGTTTTCTCATTTTTTGAGAATTTTAAAGATATTTTTGCTGTAAGATAAATATTTTCATAACACCAACTCCTCCTTAGTTATTGTTACATGTTGCATCATGTTTTTTGAAAATACAAGTTTAAACCAAACAGCTACCAGATTGTTTTGATTGATATTTAGTAATCTGACCTCTGGAAGCTTTGTCGAGGTAACTTTTGACCATTGCAACGAGCTCCTGGTTCTTGCTGAGGCGAGCATAGTAAAATGCATCATGGCCCAAACCGTCGACTGTCTTCACATCGATGCCGTTTTTCAGCAGCACCTCCACTGCATCCTTACAGCCAAACTCACAGCCCAGAATCAGCGCTGTCCTGAGGGTCAGCAAAGACAATTTATGAGTGAGAACAAGTAAGAACAAGAGCACAAACTATCTATGAAAATTTAACCCGACATATAATGAGAGGTAGCTCTTGGAAATTACCCGTTTTGGTGTTGATAATCTCATTATAAATTGTGGATTATGAACAGAAAAATATATAAACATGGTACTGTTTCAAGATCACTAAAAGTATCATCAAAGTGCATTTGAGAAACAGATTTATCATCATGAAAACTCATAACAGCCAGTCTCATGATGAACAAACTCTACAAGAAAAGATGTCTCTTACTTGTTCTGTTTGTCCCTGGTGGTAATGTCAGCCCCTCGCTCCAGCAGCAACTGGCAGATTCGTGGATGACACATCTGGGTTGCCAGAACCAGAGGTGTCCTTCCATCCTGGAGAAAGAAAACAAAGACAAACAGATTTAAAAACACACAATCAACTTCAAGAGCACACAGTTAAAATGTGAAGCACACAAATCACACATATCAAACAACCATTCATGCAGTTTAAGACAACCATGTCATTACTGAGCATAAAGGAAGACAGTGAAATAAGGTTTAATAATGGACCATTTCAACACAAGTGATATAATGGAAATTCTTACAAAATCACTGGCATTCACAGAAGCCCCGCTGTCACAGAGGAGCTTCACGCTGGAGGAGCAGCCGGCCATGACTGTGGGGGAAAAGAGAGCAATCATTTCGTCTCATTTATCACTAAAATTATATCCCACTGATTCTTGAGACTTTGGCAAAAACATGTACCACTAAGAAAAGTGACAGCATGAGTGCAAGTGAACTCAATTATCCAGTTTACAACATGCTTTCATCGTTAGAGGTTTTTTTGCACAAATATAACATTTTTTCATGTTTGTCTTTATTTTGGTAAATTATATGATTATATAATACCCCAGGATCTAAAGAATCATTGTCCCTCGGACAACTGATAGCTGGAGAGGAATCAACAAAATTTCCTGTCAAGGTGCCCTTGAGCTAGGTACCATACCCCCCAAGTGCTCCACATCGTACGTTGCTTTGAACAAAAGTGTCTGTGAAGTGACATTGTGAGTTGTGAAAACTGTAGCTCAGCTGATTGACAGGGGGGCCTTTGTAGCTGTCTGCGTGGGGGCTAAAAGCCTGTCAGCTTTCCAATGAGGCTTCTGTCGACCAGTAGCCACTGACACAACCATCAGAACTGTGTCACCACAAGCATATTCAACTTTATTTTTGTTTCAAATAGATACATTTACAATACATTTGATTTATTCAAATAGTCTAATGTTTAAAAACATACGTTTTTAAGTCCAAAATTCTAATTTTGAATATTTTTCATAAATGATATAGGTTGCCAGAATAAATAGTTTTTAAAGGAGAAAAAATGGAACTGCATAAAAAAAAATCAACAAAATTAAATATTTAACATTTTCAATCTATATGTGTTCCTATAATGGAAACGGACTTATTTATAAACCAAATACCAATGTAGGATATATATATATATATATATATATATATATATATATATATATATATATATATATATATATATATATATATATATATATATATATATATATATATATATAAAATATTGTGTTTGACGGTATATACAAAAACTAAGGAATAAAAGACAATTTGTGATAAAATTACAGTCAGGAGGTTGCAACAAAAGATTTTTTGACAGCTGAGACTGCTTCATTCACACACATGAGTTTAGAGTTATTAACATTTAAAGAAAAAAAAAATCTGTTAAATCCTGCTTTATCCAAATTCTCAGGAATCAGTGACCTACTGAAACTCCTGAAAATCCTAGAAAAAAAATACAATACAGTGGAAGGGTGAACAAGTGTTCTTTCAGGATAACGTATGTTAAGCTTTACCTTTAATGTAAACATTTGTTCAATCTGTTGACCACAATATAAAAAAACGTGTTTCAGAGTAAAATAGCGTCTTACCAGCGTCATGAAGAGCTGTTCTTCCTTGTAGGTCCACGTTCCCAACTGGACAGTTGTTCTGTAAGACATTACGTACACATGTTGGCACAGCATATCCAGGTACAGATATTAGTTTCATTGTAGCTGAAATGTCCCCTGATGTCTGCAGCCAACATTTGTTTTATGTTATGAGCACTTTTTGCAGGAAAAAAAACTTATTTAGAGTATACATTGATATGATTACATGAATGATTTGACTCTTGAGGAGTACATACATATTTTTCTGTAATCTATAATGGTGAGTAACAAGGCCTCTGATAAGATACCTGTCCATGTGACTACCTATCCGTTGACTCACTCACATAACAGTAAATGTCACCGACTGAAAAGATTAAGCAAGACATTATATTCTACCTGGATGATGAGGTTGGTTTGATTTAAATGTTGAATATTTGACCTGGTTAAAGATGCTGTTAGAAGGATCTGTTTTAATTGGACTGCCTCACCACCTTCTGGTCTGGAGTTTCACAAACACTGCTGTGAAGATGTAACTTTTTAACAAGGCATGTGTTTGTTTTGGAATCAAATGGAGATCAGATCAAAACAAATTTCTTTGTTTAAGACAACTTTTTACTGGATACAACCCGCCAAGGTAAGGTATTTACCAGGATTGTTACGTGGTGCTACGGTTTGAAATGTGACAACAAGCAAATGTCGTCAGATCGTACTGTAGCTTAGTAGCCAGCTATATTTAGCACTTCTGGCAGCCTAGTGCTCTAAGACATGTCTGTGATGTGTAACGTTGGTGAATCCTTGTTATGTCCTGCCAGTCATCTACCAAGCAGAGCTAACGTAACCTCACTCTCCATTTTACTAATAAACTCTAAAGTTTGAATAGACCACTGCAGTATTTCACTCATGTTTCAGCTTTTAGCCTATGCTCTATGACTCTCTTGTTTGGCTGTCTTCTACTCTTCTGTCCTTTTTCTGTCTGACAGATCCATCTTCTCACCTTCACTCTCATAAAGACTCTGACGTAAATCAATCAAGTTAAGAAGTAGCATTTTGAAATAACCTAAATTGACGCTGATAATCTCATTTTAAAGAGTGGTTTATGATCAGACACATATCTAGAGGGGAGACTTTTTCAAAATCACTTAGAAACTCCTCACAACCCCTTTAATTAAAAAAAACGTAGGGCCTAAACAATTAAATCCACCACCCAAAACAATTTTTCTTTACTAGTTGTGAGATGAACTGCACCAGCAGGCAGGTCATATTAGGGTAAGCAGCGCTGTGCTGAAATGTTTTTGACATCTCTACACAGTCAATTGGGTGTTTGAACAAGGCTGACTCTAGCGCTGTGGTGATGAGGGATTGCTATGAGCCTTGGGGGCTCGATGCCAATAGGGGCCTGATGTTGCTGGGTAAGCTTGCCAATGGGTCCCCCTCCACCACCACTATTAAAACCCAACTCTCTCTAGCAACAAGAGCCAAAAATTAACAGCACGCTCAAGTGACAAAGCTGAGAGGGGAGGGGTGAGAGGAGCAGTTGGGGGCTGATGGTGGAGCCTGGAGGGGGGATATCCTATACCTGACAGAGATAGAGAGGGTGGGAGGTGTTGGTGTCCAGCTGCTATGTCTGGTGTGATGACGGCACCCAGAATGGACGGCAGGTTTGCAGGAGGGTAGGCTTGTCAACACTAGTGGCAACCCCCTCTGCCAACAGCCGTAACCTCTGTTAGATCACCACCATGCCACAGAAGGGAGCAGGGGAGGGCTACAACACCATCATATTGCAGAGATAGCCCCTCTTTGTAAACACATAAATCCTCCAGTAGGTCATGGTGACTCAACAGGGCCTACTGTTGACCCACACAGAGTGGCCTCAGCTGCCAGAGCTGTTCACCAACAGTAATGTAAAGGAACTGAAAAGGAAACTGCTCTGACTGGTCAGAGACTCAGAGGCTGCTCTGTTTCCCAGGGAGGAAGGAGACGGACATACCAGCCTGAGCTACAACAATAAAAAACCCTGTACAGCAAGTAAGAAAATTACATGAAACGATACAAAAAGCAGCAAACTCATCTGTGAAAAGTGCCAGAGGAACACAGGAAGGCTGTCTGAACTTTACCTGCAAGAGTCTCTGCACACACAGTGAATGTCCATTTCTGGAAGCCAGATGAAGAGCATTTTTACCTGAAGAGATAAAGACAATATTTCAAAACAATGCATTCAAAGTCAAGCCTTTGCATAAATAAATTGTCAGAAGTGCAGTTTCCTGAACACATGGCTTCCCACAGAATTACAGCACACCTGCGGCTTTATTCTCTAAACTCTTGACCATGCAATGTGCTCCTCTTAACTTCCCTTTTCCCAAAACACAGACAGTTTCCTGCGCAGTCGTCCTCTGCACTTTGTCTGCTCTCCTGGCTTTCTTTGCTAACAACATGTCTTATGAAGTTGCACAGAACCTCCACTTCAGTGTTGAGTTACTTCACCTGTACGTCTGTTTTTACAAATGCAGATGAGCTGCATGTGAAGGAGGATCACTGTAAATGACTTTGTCAAAGTCATCAATGAGTCACAATCAGACATTTGTTTTGCTTGTAGCTGAAAACATCTGTGGTAGGAGATAATCACAAACAATGACTCACTGAAGAAATTGAAATCCTGTGCTGTGCAAACTACCACTACTACCACTATCCTTGTCATCCTATTCTGTTATGAGACCAGTGTCTAAGGTGTGACTTACTCATCACAGGGGAAAAAGTAATTTCAGAACTCTCCATGGACGCTTCAGTGTGTCGTTGAGACATGGAGCACCTCCCAAGAGGAACTGTCCCTTTATTTTCTACTATTAGCAAACTTTCAAAGCTGCTCTCATCCAGCCTAAACTCACCGGTGGCGTCAGTTGCAGTTATGTCCACATTATGTCCCAGGATGAGTTGGAGACACTCCAGGTGTCCTCGTGTTGCCGCCAAATGAAACCTGGAAACCAATCAGAAGAGGGAAACAGACAGGGGCATTAGATGGAGACAGCGAAGACTAAACAGCACTCAGCGAAGAAGAGAGAGGAGCCAAAGTGATAGGGTGTGAAGAGAGGCGACGAGGGTGTAACTCAAGGAAGCTCATGGTATGTAGGGTTTCCAAGGCAACTGAGAGCGATATAAACACTGTTTTCTAAATGTATTAGTGATACGGTTATATATCAGAAATCTTTTAATGAAAAACTGAGTTTACACGTATAAAAGCTGTTATGTCGTCTTAGTGATCTTTTTGTACTGAAGGAACCACTTATGGCACCAATCTGACTGAGGAAACATTGTATTGAAAGTAAAAGAGTTCAAGTTTATGACTAATCTTACTGTTACACAGTAACTCCTCTGATCAGTCTTTTCTCTGCTTTTACTTTCTATCTGTGTAATGTGGGGAAACCAAAAGGTCTGAATGATTAAAATCAACATAACAAAATCTACTTGCTGATGGTAACACTGCACAAAGTTTGCGTCTTCTCTGTTACTCAATTACACAGTGCCCAAATGCACGTTTGCCAACTTGTCTTTAATCATCACTTCTGACTGGAAACATTCTTGATCCCCTTCTCTGATTTAACCCTCAGCAGGGCTGCCGCCACTGGCTGTCAAAGTCTGCAAAGCACTTGTGTGTAAACCAATCCCATCCTGTCACCCATCAAGCCGCTTGGACCCGTTTATACACTAACCCCGAGGTATCTGCCAAGGAGACAGCGAGGCTGTCACCTCAACACTGGTGTGGGTATTAAAAGCCGTGTTGATGGCCAAGAGATGCTGCTTCTCGGGGGAGCGGAGGAGGGTCCTGACCTCTCGGGGCAAACAGCAGAGACAGGAAACCAGGAAGCAGAGTAGAGCTCCTAGAGTGAGGGGGGCTGAAGTGATGTGACTCTACAAGTTCATGAGCCAAAGAAATCTCCAGAGAGAGACTGAAAGAATGCCCCTGAACAAAGTCACAAATACACACTGACAAATGCTGCAACATTGTGATTCTTTTGTAAGAAAAATAAAACAAAAAAACAAACTTTGTTCAAATAGACACAATTTCGACAAAAGAGTCTTTAACAAGCCTGCATAAAACCTGTGGGGCAAAACGACAAACACACATCATACAAGAACCAAACACCAAGCCTTGGTGCAGCTACAGAGGACTAAGCCTGAGAGCTGAATTTTGAAAGACTAAAGAGTCTTGCTAGAAGAGAGGGTGTTCAAGTATGACATTTCATCTTCACACCTGATCCTAGGGGGACTTTCAGGTTGACAGCCTACAGGACAGGGTTACTATTTTAAGAGGGTGTACAGGGAAGAGTAAACCAGAGGCCTGGTAACTAAACTATGTCCAATATTCTATGTCTCTGAAGGTGCAACCACCAAAATACTCCTGCTGCTCCATAAATTATCTGAAGTACAGAATCAAGTCTTTATCAGTTGTTTTGTAGGTCAAACTATTCAGTGGTTCAGAAAAATTTGCTTAAGACACAAAAGATACCTAAACCACAGTATTCAAAATTAAAATTAGATCACAAGATTTCTGTGATAGCTGTGTTGTCTCCTCAGATGTAAACAATATCTTCATTAAGATCTGTCGAAATGAGATCTGTTTTCACATTGTAGAGATGTGGAACTCACAGCTTGTGATTACTGTTACTGAAAGACCTCTGAACAGAAAATCCATTAATGCTAATCCTGACAAAGCTAGCAGTAGTCTGCACCAGATTTATGACGAAGGCCAGAAATGACGGTGCATTGTTCAAGACGATGCACCATCATACGATTGACTTAGGCAGCTAATCCCTCGTCAGCAAGCAATCACAGTAGCAAAGAATGAGGCGTCATGAGTGGGCTTACCTCAAGTGGGGATCATGCTAAAGCCATGAGAGAGATGTAAAATGTTTACTCAGCTGGAGGCTGTGACGGAGTAGTTACAGATGATTTCATTAGCTGGCTAATCCAGGTTACAGAAAATTACATATGAGGGTGTTGTAGTTTGTAATTAGTTTTCCCACAGTGGTCCATGATTACAAGGGATCGCCATGCAGCATTCCTTTGTTGGTCAGAGAGCTGTAAACACGTGCTGGTCTGTGTGTGGCCCACTGCACTATAAGCAGCCTTGCTGAGTTGCGATTATGCTTCACTTTCATTTTGGTGAGTTGGAAAAAAGCATGACCTCTTTCTATAAATGCTCAGTCAGAGTGTTGATTTTACTGTTATCTAGTTCCATTGGGTCAGCCCTGCAGAGTCTCATTAAGCAATAACTGAGGTGACTGTGTTGGTCCACAACAGCCTCCTTAAACAGTCTGTCAGTGCTATGCAAGCTGCCAATGTTCTTGATTTAGTTCTGACAAATTCTAGCACCTTATTATGAGACCAAGCATTTATCAGGTTGTGTGTTTAATTCTGTTTACTTACATGCATGCATGTATACAATCATTGGTCTTTGCAGTGGTGCCACCAGAGAATTTCACACACTGCTGAAATACTCGGCATCTCTGCTTCTGGGATCTAGTGCTCCAAAGTTATATGCTCCGACAAAGCCTTTGGTCTGTGGCCTGTGCTTCAGGCTTATTTTGACAGTGACTTATTCTGATATGAGGGATTAAAGTGAGGGCGCCTGGCCTCTCGAAATGCAGCAGTTGGAATCTGGTTCCGTTTTGGAAGAAAACATAATACCTGCTGCATAAAAACAGCTTCATGTATTGCTTTTTGAGGCCGACATAAGGGTCCATGTGTGATACCTGGAATATCTGCCACCTTGGCTGGTAACAGATCAACATGTGAAAATTACTGCGAGCCATGAAAGTGAGGTTGACCTACTTTTTCTGACACCTTCCATGTCTTACTGTGTAAGCCTTCTATTGTTCAACCTGTGTAGAAGCCCCTCCAACCTGAGGTTAACTAGACATCCTTGTGTGAACAAATGGTCCCTCAAGATCCTAAATGATCCCATTAATAGCCTGCAGCTGGGCCCACATGTATTAGTTTGTGTTTTGAGCACCACAGTGAATCTGATCTGTCTTTGCAGGGAGTCATTTCCTGTCAGGACTGTGTAAACAGACTCTGGTCGATGTGGTCCAGCCTTTACTCGCCACAAACATTCTTTATACCAACTCCCACACTGACCTCCAGATGGACACTGGGAGGAAAATGTTCTGCTTAGATAAAAGCAGACATAATACACTGCAGTATGCCTTTCTACAAGTTTGGAGAGGAGCTGTACTTTTCTTTTTCTGTAAGGTCATGCAGGGAGACCTTGATATCAGAGAAGAGTGACCAAATTTTCTGGAAACCTAATTTATGGGTGTTTTATCTACAGCAAAAGACTTCAGGAATGTGGGCCGGGAAATGTTCACGATGTCTGGAATTTCTTCAGCACAGAAATATCAGCTATGTTTAAGATGAATATGTGGAACATGTCACACATGTTGACCATGAAAGTGTGTGGCTGCCCTTTAAACATGAACATCAACAAACAAGGCATGGATGTGTGTATGTCCTTGTTTACTCACGCAGAGCGTCCTTCCACGTCAAGCTTGGTGGGGATGATGCCTTTCTTACTCAGAACAGCAGCCACCTTGTCCACCTCGCTACGTTCCACTGCCTTCATCAGCCGGTCATCATATTTGTTCCAGTCTGTGTTCTGAGGATAATGACAACAAACTTTTAGAAAAACAGCACGTTTACAGCTTAGATGAGCCGTTTGATTCAGTAAAGTTTAACACCTTCAAGTTCATTGTACTGACTGATGCACTATGAAGCACAGAGATTAAATGAACACAACAGACATAATGACAATGTTGTTTTTCCATTGGGGATACAATAATAGGCTTCAGATAGTGCAAAGAGTGCCAAGAATGTGCTGCACTGCAGTTTCACTTAACCCCCTCATGAGTGACGGCCACCAAGTATGGGAAGAAAGAACTCTAAAGACTTCTAGGAAGAAGCATGTTTTATCTGTCATACTGAACAAAGAAGGTGAACACAATTATATCTAAGACTTAACTGCAAGCCATTAGAAAGCACATCAACATGAACAGAAATTCAAATCAAGTCATAAAAAGATAATGCCATATAAATCACTTGACAATGCGTAATTTAATGTCATTATTGAGTCCACAATGACGATAATTGGTCTTGAGGAGTGATTCAGAGAGAATTCTATCACTGCACACTTTGCTTAAGGAGATGCTTTAAGATGAATGAATTTCATAAGAAAAGAAGAATCAGTACTTATCAAATAGCTTTTTCATGAATGACAGAAATGACTAAGAATACCTACAAAGTGCATGGAGGTGCATTTCAGCCAGCGGCTCATCTTGGGTGAGTGCAGCTGGTCCTTGCACCGTGCTACTGAAAAGGTTGCCAGGATTTCGGTTCGAAGAGCAAAAAATAATTTAAAAAAAGTCTCCCAGTGTCTTGGTGCACTCAACCAGTGAGTGCTACACAAGATGAAGACAAAAGGGTGACAGTCTAAGCTGCACTGGAGGTCCTCCTGATGAAGGCTCAGCCTCTGGAGTTTCCGTCCCTCAAGGCAGAAAAGTTCATTTGGCAGGATTTTCTAAGCATTCCCAAGTTGCTCAAGGGCTCTGCCTGGAAGTTCATCACTGCACAGCAGTTTAGTTGATGGTTGAAGGGAGAGGAAGGAGGAGTAAAAGGAGGAAGGAGAGGAGGTGGAGAAGCAGTTGGGCCAGCCCTGCCAGCCCTGGGACCTGCCCTGGCCGGCAACTGCAACTCCTCCTCTGGAGGAAAAGTCAGCTCAGCCTGGCTCCCTCTCGCCTCCCCTCAGTGTCTCCTCCTCTGATCTCACTTTTATCCTCAAGTCTTCTGTTGAACCAAATCTTCTTTTGTTGTGATACTCTACTTCTTCTTCTACTCTGGGCTGTAAAAGCTACAAGCTTCTAGCTTATCAAGCAGGAACTGGACTGGTCTCCAGTGTCTTCGCCCCACCAAATGGCAAGCCAGCCGGCTCAGTGGGGGTAAATATGTGAGCTCTGCCAGGTTTAAAATATCACCCCCTCCCCGGTAAACAGCGGTGGTGCAGACAGCCCTGCAGACTGGTTACCTCTTTATTTTTTGACCCTCCAACCTTTCTGTAGTGACTGATAGGAAGACAGGGGCTAAGAATACATTCTGGACATGCCTGCACCATGAGTAATGGCTTTAGTGTCTATCACCACTGCCAGCATAAAACAAGGCCAGCCAAAAAGACCTTGCTTACATTGCTGCCCCCCACCATGCTCCCCCGCTTGCCTCCATCTGAAAATATTAATGTCAGAGGGGATTATGCTTTGCACATTTGAAGTGGTCTTGGCTCTGACCCTCACAGGACACTGCTGCGATCAGAGCTGCTGTTAAACCATCCATCTAAAGAGGGTGGTGTGCTCCAAAGCCTCCTGATCCTGGCAGCGTGGTAGCAAGGTTAGATGTCAGGCTTTTTACAACCAGTTGTCTGAGACTGTGACCCCATCGAAAACTACACTTACACTAATACTCACACCATAAACACTGCACACCTTTCACCTTTTCATTTTATGCTGTAACAATCTGAGTGGAAAAGATCCTAAAAGAGCAATCCGAGGACTCATTTTATTTACACACTGCAGCGGCTCCCTGTGTCCTCGTGTTACTGTCTGCTGCCAGACTGGCGTTAACAGAGCGGCACTGATATCCACAAACATGCAAAAAGACCTCGTCCACATGACATGTCATATGAAGAAGTAGGTGTCAACTTACGAAAGCTGCTCAGCCTAGCATAGAGACAAAGGCGCCAAAATGGCACCTAGCCACGCAGCATACTGTACATAGGTCACTTAAATATCCCACATGGGAGCTCTGCTCTGTGTGTATTTGTTAGTGAGTCTGTTAATGTACTAGTTAATGACAAGGCTGTTGGCGAGCCATGGAAAGTCACCTATAAGGAAATACCCTCAAAAAAGTACATTAATGTTAATCTGAGCCTGGCTGAAAGTTATTGAATGATCCTGACTATCAGGAGAAATGTGAAGAGAATCAAATGGTCTTCTCTCGATCAAAAACTGTGCCTCAGCCTTTACGAGCAGTTAAGTTAACGACGAGAACACGAGGAGATCCAGTTTCATATAATGACGTCAATATGAATCAACATATCTCCCATCTTAAATTTCATACGCTGGAACGTCACCCTGCTACAGTGATGACAACAACTTCAAGGACCTGAATATGAGGGAAGTTTGATGTCAGCCATTGAGCTCAACAGCATTTATTCAAAGCAGTGTTTGGGCAAACATACACTGGATGACATATCCAGTTTTCTATCCAACTATATATACTTAAACAGTTGTGCTCTTTCACTTTTGTCTGGTGGAAAATTGTAATAATTATTAAGATTCTTAAAAACTAATAAATGAATAACTTTTGAAGAGGAAACATGCAAGACATTTTATGATTATCCATCCAAAAGATGAGTGTACAGTTTCAAGTCTCCATGAATATCTAGAGCAAAGCTTATGGCACTTCACCGCCATGACCATGACACTTTAAATAAACCGGTAAACTTTAAGTAAATCTGCATAAAAGACAAAACCTTGAAGAAGAAAGTGCCCCATATGACATTACTCCCTTCACAATCTGCTTATTGAACCCACTCTACTGCACATTGTGATGATGTTAAAGCCTTACAGAGTAAATCTGAAACAAACATGTGACCTAAAGTTTCCATTTTAACGCAGCGTCCTTGAGGACAAAACATCTCTCAACACGGGACGAGCCAGGTCAGGCCTCTACCTGTCCACACACATTATTCTGGGTCCAATAATACTTCAGCCAAACACTTTGTCATCTTCAACTGCAGGTTTTCGGCAGCTGTCAAGAGGCTGTGGGTCGTTCCAACGCCTCAGTTTCCTGCCTGTCACAGCCCCTGGCCAGACTAATGGGTCGTTAATGCGTCGAATGTCCTCACAGATGAAATCATCGGCAGGAAATATCGGCCTGGTGATCTGATAACAGACTGAAGCCAAAGCATAAACATAAAACTATACACCAACATGTTAAGTGATAGTTGTGTCAAAGGCCAAGCTTCAGTCACTGATGAAGTTTCATGAGACTCTGACCGAGGGGACAATCATGACCGTGGGAGATGTCTGCAGGCAGACACTGCCAGGTAAATTAAAACCTTTGACATTTTGTGGGTGATAGCAGGTATAATGATTACCATAACCACTGAATAGTGAAGCGTCTCCCCATGGAAACATTTGCTAATTAGCAGGAAACAGAAGTTGAGTCGTGTTTAATGGGTATGTCCACAGATTTACAAGATATAAGAGATGATGTGATACATGACAAGAAAACTAATAATAACATCTCATCAAACAGGCTAACATCCTTATGTGCTGCTGGGTTATTACAGGAGAAGTTGGGTTGAGTAAGGGAAGGGTGTGCTTTAGTTGTAACAAGGAAGTTAACTATTGTTCAGAACCTCATGATCTGATTTGGTTTGGATCCTTTAGGTTGTTGTTTGGTCATGTGCAACCTCAGTCCATACAACATGAATAACACACACAGTGGCCCCCCCCACTGGCCAGGAGGTGAATTGAATCAGAGGATTTGCCGAATTTATATGGAATTGGGCTGGGAATATTACGATGCACTGATTAATCAATATTTTTACCCACCCCTAGTGATGGCAATGCAAATGCACCAATTAACTGCAAAGTCACAACTGGGGCTGTGCCCGACCCAGGATTCTGTCAATGAAATGATGTATGTGTTGTATGTTGTATGTTAAAATACTACTCGTAGTTCACGTCTTTAATTTTTTAAGAAGTCATACTGGAAGTAGAATACAATATAATAGAATAGGAAGTACTTTATATATCCCCAAGGGAAAATTCAGGAGGAGTCACAGGAGCAATCAAGAAAACAAAAGTAAGAAAGTGTATAGAAAGTGCAAAAAGGTCCAGAACAAGATAGATGATGGCAACTTGTCCATCATTCTCTAGTCAGCCAGCCTCCACCTCCACAGGGTCCAGGACTGAGCTTCTTCATCAGTCTGTTCAGTCTCTGTCTCCTGTACAACGGGTGAAGCTCTTCCAGTGCGGCGTCGGTGTCTAGTGTTAGCTTTATTAGCCATGTCTAGCATTATGCTACTCTGCTCTCTGGTATTCCCTCTGTTGCTGGGTTAGCACAGCTAGCTTGTCCATTGTATTGGAGATAGATGATACGTTCCCACTAACGATGGATGGAAGGACAGGTCGATGTCGTCCCTTCTTAGCTCACACCTGAGAACCAGCATGTCGTCCTCACCTCCATCTCCTCACCTTGTCAGAAAACATCAGGCCTTGCACCAGTTAGCATTGACATGCTAAAGGCTGCCAACAGCTGAGTTCACATGTAATCTGACATGTAAACAATGCGGCCATGGTTACATGTAGGGTCTCCAGACAAACACAGGAGCAAAAATAGTAAAAATATCACTGAAGACACAACCAGTTTGGTGTCCATGACCAACAAATGAATCAGACAAAGTAATGATCCACTCCAAATGCAAAAATGATGAAAAAGAGATGAAAAAAGTTATAAGAAACAGAAAAATAAGAAAGAGCTGCTGTAACAGGCCCCTAGCAACTATGTTATCAATGTAGAAAACAAATGACACGCAATGTTACATTGAATACTGATGTAATTTTATTAACAGCACGTTGCAAATAATTTAGATAAACTGCTAGTAATTAGCATGCCATTGTGATAAATGTCCATTTGTCTGCCCATTATCTATAGTGCTTTTCCCATTTAGAGTTGCAGAGGGGACTGCAGCCTATCCCAGCTGTCATTGGGTGAGTGACAGGGTACACTTTAGGAAAGTTAACAGGCTAAAATGTAAAGATTTGCTAGTCACTGAAATTTAACCATGAGTTCTTGTGTTTTTCAAGCTTACAGTTATTCTATCTGGCATCAAAAAAGTGTCTCTAATGGACTTAAAAGGTCAGGAACACAAACAATGAGGGGTGGACCCAGGACAAATTTGCCAAACCTTATCTTCTAATGCCAAACATATACAACCCATATAACCAGCTCTGCAGCTACAAGAAGGGATTAATCTACCAAATACAAATTTCCTTCCATTTTTAGCTATGTTAGTAAAAACTGTGCATTCAGATGTCAAAATTTCCTGCTCTTAGCTTTTTGCGAGGATTCTCCTGTCTGCCTGTCTGTCAGCACTTTATCTTAATAACTGTTTGCTCAACAAATTACATCCAGCACACTAATAAAGCACAAGCAGATTAACCACAGCCATTGTTCATCAAATAGCAGATGAGAAAATAGCCCCCCCCCCCCTCATACACACACACAGTACACCAATCATTCTTTTTTTATTTATATAATTTGTCCTCAGTGATAGCTGTTTGTGACATCAAAATAGCTGCACACAGTGTGAATATCTTAGTGACAAGTGATTCATGGTGCAATATACCCTGGCAGCTAACAGCCAACGTCTACCTGTGTCAGTGTTAATGAGAAGCTTAAGAGCAAGCCCAAGTGCCAAATACTGTGCCATAGAAACTTCCAGACGTGACAGGAGGAAAAGAGAAAATGCAGGAACAAGCAATGCTGATTACAGTCCATAAGTTAAGTTTCTCATATAAAACACTTCTTTTCTCTCTGCAACAGCTCCAGACTGAAACAGCCAATGGGGAGCAGTCTGGAGCTTTCACTGATTAAGGGAGTAACATTACTTTGTCCCAGAGCTGATTGCTAGATTCAAATTGCTCTGTCCTGCAGCTACTCTCACAATCAGCAGGGTATTTCCGGGGGTCCTGTTAGCATTAGCAGGATTATAACCTCACTAACCCCTGATATATACACACACAGACACACACACACCTCTATTCTGTGACCATAGACCTGTGCATGCAGTGGTGCAACTGTCTGGGCATGTAGAGTGTAACCGAAACCCCTCAGGGGCAGAGACAGAGAGGGTGGAGAGAGACAGAGAGGGTGGAGAGAATATGTGCGGTGAATAAATATGCAAACGAGGCAAGACAGTGACAAGACAGCGTGATTGTGGTCACTCTGTCACTGTTAAACAGGTAAGTTGATGCTTCAGAGTGAGAGTCCACCTAAGCTCTCTCTGACGACCAAGGCCAGGTGTCTGTGGGACAGAGGTGCTCTGTTTTTGTGGATGCACAGGAACTTGTTGCATATGCAGATAAGCTAAACACAGGATGCATCCTGCTCAGCAGGGTGGGAGTTGGGTACACCGAGACAGACAGAAATGCCCTCTGGTGGTAAAGATGGAAAAGACAGCTCAAATTTATCAAAATTATTTTATCTGCTGGGATAAAGACAGAAGGGGGACCACTTCTCTTTTTCAAAGTTGAGTCTTTGCTTCAACGCTTTATTAAAGCTTAAAATATCAAGAAGTATGCAAAAGGAAACAAAGGTCAAAAATGCAGAAGAAATCTATTTGGAGAGCTTTGCCCTCTGCTAAAACTGATAACAGGTGATAAACGAATCACTTTTCATCATACTTGACTCAAGCCTGAGCCTGTTGAAACCACAATAAATCCAGTGTAGTTAAGAGAATTACTGGGATTCTTGTGGGTGACCCTCATAAGTGATATTCCAATTTGTGTTTCTCACAGATCCCACGGTGGAGAGACTAGTTCTTCCAGCAAGCTGTTTTTGATGACTCAGATGACCCAGAGGGCAAAGCTTTTCCTTTCTATTTTCTCTTACCTCCAACACCCACTGCCAGGATGGCAGATCAGCTGTCCAGCTGCTCAAACCCTGTGAACTTTGCTCCTGCTGTCGCCCCCGCTGGTTCACTCAAAACATGAGGGCCAAAATAAAGTCTCTGCAAGTCAACGGCATCATTCTTAAGAGAGACGTCAAGAAAGAGCACTTTGAGTTGTTGGTGTCTGAAAAATTTGATGTCTATCATTGATTTAAAGAATACTTTTCTGCTGCTTCTGTCAAAACCCTTAAATTCTTTTTCTGACCTTTAAAGTTCATTAGAGACACTATTGGCTGCCAGAGAGGATAATTTTATCTCAAAAGACAGAAAATCAACATGTTTTCAAAGCGGATTGACGGCTTTCACTGCCTGTTTTTGAAATAATAATCGCCAAGAGAAAATAACACAAAGGAGTTTACGACAAAGGTGAAAAAAAAACATTACAGAAAGGAAAAATAATGATTGTCAGCGGGAGGGTGATTTGCATCCCCCTTTCCATCTCAAACACTGTAATTTATCCCTCAATAATTTTCATCAGGTGCCAGAGAATGTTAAGGAACCATGCATTTTGTGTTTACAGAATTGTTTTCTTTCATTTTTAGTAAGCCATTATCAAAACAGCTAAATAAAAACATCCAATCTGGAAACTACTCAGAAATTTACATGTGCAATGCAGCCACAGTTTACAGCATATGTTTATTGAGAGGCTGAAGTCAATGCCGTCTGAAGTTGGAGGAATACATTTCTACCATTTGCAAGCAGCACCACTGGAAAATGAATTAAGCAAAGTAATGTACAGGTTAATGCAAATCTAAAAATATATAAGGACCGTAAATTAAAATAACGTCAGAATCTCCAAAGTAAAACGAGAAAACTGCAGTAGGGTTGTAGAAAGGGACTGAGTGTTCTCTTTTCACGAAACATGCTCCACACAGAAAATTCAGAGTTTCACAGAATTCTTCTCACATGCCCTGAAGTCAAAGATGAATTAATTTCAAGCACTACTATGGGCAAAAATTCCAGGAATGATCACAAAGGCCCAGCTCTGTAGCCTTGTGTGAGATATTAAAAAGAAACATTTCCTCTAAAATGTCAGCAGCCAAGCTGACATGTTATAATAGCCATCGGTGAAATAATAACGTCCCGAAGCAGGGGAATTAAAAACAGGCAGGGAAATGTGCTTCGGTGCAATGAGAGATATTATTCCAGCTGGTGAATGTGATGTGGAGATAAAAGGAAAAGCACATAGAAGACGGAAAACTGTGGGGCTCTGAAATGACTTTCTAGAAAAAACTATTGAGGTCACCAAGGCAGAAATGCCAACATAAATTAACAAGGTAGTAATGTCCATAAAGAGCTAATATCGTTACAAAAACACCAACAGCATTACAAGAGGGAAAGAAAACAGAAGCACAGACTAGAATAACACAGTATCTACCTCATGTAATAGTGGTCCTTCAGTGTAATGTGGCTGAAAGGAGCAATGTGAGGAATGAAAGCTATTGTTTCAATCTCACCTAGGGAGAAAATCATGAGGCAATCACCAAGGAAACGCTACGGGAGTCTTACGCTTGAGATGCCCGTATTTGGTTACATGACAAACTCTGGGGCATGCTGGTACTCAGGCACAAGAAGTAGTTATGATGCTTGTTTGGCCAGTCACTATGACTAATCACACACAGGCTGAGAGAGGAATGTGACGCAGGGATGGACACAGCTGCGTAAAAACACTGACATCCAGAGGTGAACTTCTATTTTATGCAAATATCAAACAACAGTTGCTTGGTCGCTGCTGTAATTTCACTTTTGTTTGCTGCAAAGAAACAAATCACCTCAGTCAGAGATTGCAGATTTCCATAAAGTCATGCAACAAACCCAAGTTAACTAGCACATCCTGATAATAACATACAGGAAAATTGGTTGTAATACTCCTTAAAAAGTAAGTGATATAAATGACATTTGAGCTTCTGACTGTCGAGAATCAAGGAAGGTAATACAAGTCCTGAAGACAACACATGACTCCTGTAGTGTGAGATAAAGAGCAGTTGGGCGCAGAGCAGGTAGGGACATGTTTTTCTGTTAAGTTGAATTCTCCACTTTGTCTTTCAGATAACAGAGCTGTGACTCAGCAGGGACTTCCAGGGTGCCAAGTTTCTTAAAGTCATTTTGTTCAGATAATCTTATCAAATGGGGTCCAAATTTGATTTGATAACTTTGTGGAGAACTGCTTCCAAGTGCTAGCTTCACAGTTTTTAAAACAAGCTTGGTGAATTTGTAGAAGGAATATATGAGACTTAAATGGCTCCACAATGCAATGACTTCTGAGAATAAGGCAGCTGGATGCTCCTTAACAATTTCAAATTTTGGGGGGTTATAATAACTAGGAGTGCATCAAATCCTGGTATTAGGTATTGGTCTGACACAGACTCAAAAAGTAGGATTGTATCTTGGTGACGCAGGAAAGATCCATAGAACAGGTCTAGTCTAGTGCTCATCAACAAAGAAAGGTAGGTCTGTGCATTTTTGCAAGGCAGAGCTAAATATCATAAAGGAAAATAACTACAGCAGCTCAGTTTGAAGGTATTTCAGGAGGAACAATGAACATTACATGAGGGTCTAATTAAATAAAGAACATCACGTGGAAGCTGATGTCAAAAATGTCATAGCAACTTGCATGAAATTGTTCAGTTCATCGGTGAGGAGTACAAAACACACTTAAAGGGGACATATCATGCTTGTTTCTCCTTTTCACTATGCCAGACTAGGATGCCTGTAAAGCATTTCTGCCCTCAGTACAAGTCATTTAGTTCCTTCATTGGCCCACAATAGCGTTCTCAATATCCTCAGTTTAGGCCATTCTGAAGATCTGGTTGAAACGCACCGTTTCGAGAGTGACCTCCAGTAACCTCGCAACCTCACAGCCCTTTGAGCTCTGATTGGTCAGTTCTATCAGAGGGGCGGAGGGGGTAGAGCCAGGGGGCGGTTTTTGCAGCATGGCAGTATTTACAAAATCGCCATATTGGATGGGAAAGACCGAGCAAGTTTGCTGTTTGCCAAAACTTCACCGTAAAGCATTGATAGCACTAATAAAATGGCAGAGTGTAGGATACGTCCTTTTGTATTGGACCCCGAGTCAGACCCGGATGGTTCTGCAGCTGTCAGTTCGTCACTAAGTTATTACCGCCCTTATACTCGGCTCTTGGTGGGTGTATCCCTCGGTTGCGGTTGTGTGACTAACTGACTTCACAGAGGAGGAGCTGCTTTATCAGATTACTCCAATAGAAAGAAAGGATCCTTGTGTCGTCATGAAGGTCGAAATCTCGAAGCCAAATGGCAATGACCTATTTTCAGAGGCATCAAATCTCGTTCTAGGATATCAGAAATAATACAGTATCTCATTTTTTGAAAATTCAGGGGGTGAAAGGTCTTGTTTTCAACTTTATTATTTTATATGTAAGTATTAAATCACGGATCAGCATGATATGTCCCCTTTAAAAGGTGGATTGGTGAGTACCTTGATCTGACACCATGTCACCCTGTAAATTTAAATAATATCAATCAATTATCTAACCCTAACCCAAATTATACAAAATAAAAGAGTGATAAATTCTTAAGGCTGCAGTGTTTGCAGACGTCTGCCAAAAATGTTATCAAACCCACGACTGCCAGACAGATCAAGTTGTAACTGTGAGCGCCATTGGGTTAGCTGTAGAAAAGAAATGAAGGTAATTTTGTTCTCGTCAGGTGCAAGAGACATGATGGAAGTTAACAGTGGGACCAAAAAGTTTTCTTCTAGCTGCTAGTTTCAGCTGACTTCTTTTTTAAATTTGAAACATTAGTTAACCAAATGTGACACAGTTTGACAAACTTTCATGAAATGTCTCAAAAGAAGAGAAAAGCCTTAGAAACCTGTGTCAAGGTTATTTAGTCAAGGTGTACAGTGTTAACCTGAAAGTGAGATGTTAAAAAACAGAATCACGAGTTTGGCTTACACACTTCTTTCACATGCTGTCTCTTTTTACATAATCCATTTAGAAACTAGAGGAACTCCTCCTAACTACATGTCCTTTAAAAAGCAGAGACACCTGTCTAATCTGCTAAGAGACAGAAATATAAAAGCCCACACAGAGCACAGCGTGATGAGGCTTAGTCTGAGCCATTTCACAGCAGTTTGTCCCTCATCAGCACAATCTTTGTGCTCCTGTTGCGCAGCATGCATGACTGTATGGGTGTGGGTGTGGGTGTCTGTGCATGTGTGTCAGCTGCAGGCCACCCATACTCAGTCAGCCAATAATCTCACAAGCAAACCTCCCCCAATGTTGATAATCTCCTCACCCTTACCCCAATATACACATAATTCATGTTACTGCATGAAGAGTTTGATAAAGACCCTCATTGAAAAAAAAATAACAGAGCAGACACAAACAAAGACACGCACACACGTGAACTCTCACGCCTCCTGTGTACTCTCCCAAAGAGTCAACTCCCCACTCCACGGAGGCTGTCACTGGTGCAGCATGGGAACGGATAACACCACTGGGATGACCTCATGGCTGCCTGCTGCCCCCATGGAGCCAGACACTAATCCTAAAAACACAGACCGTCACGCTACTCCTACGGCCACCACAACATCCAGCCTAAAACAAACTTGTTCTGATCCCGTCTGAGAGTGGGCTTCCTACGGTGAATATACGTTTAATGCCTATGTGAACAAATACAATGTGCTCTGCTATATTACAAAGAGAACATGCAGCAGTGAGCGATTATTATACAGAAACACAAAGAGCTCAGTCGGACCTTCTGCCCACCTTCCTGTCACTAAATTTAATTTTAACTTTTCCAGGTGCCCTGATGACTTTAATAACCTCCAATTACCCAAATGTACACTTGTACCACAGAAACGATCAAAACATTTTTTCAGATGCAAGACCTCCTCAGACATTTCTAAAACCCCCTGTTGTGTTCAGAACAAAAATGAAGCTTTTTTCACTTCTCACATAAGTTTCAAAGAATCATAGTGTTCCCTACTGATGCCACCATGAAACCAACAAGACCGCCAGGAAGAAGATCACTTATTCGTATAAAGTTAATCACATGTGCTGGGCGTTGGTGTCACAGAGCACACAGGGCCTTTGTGCCGTGAATCCCTCCCATGGAAAATGGAAAGAGTTATAAACTGGGCAGTCGGATTAGATTACACACCACAACACAAATTGTATGCATATACGAAAAATTCTGAAAATAGACAAAAACTATTTTTATTCCAGAGCCATAATTGTACTTAACACACAAACATATAAACACTGACTCAGCACTAAACACATAACTTATGTGCTTTTGCTTTTGTTTGTATATTTCTGCCTACTTGTTTTAACAATTTGAAATAAAATATGTAATAAATTCAGTTTTTGCACAAAAGGATTGCCATTAAGTTTTGTTGTACTTGCTGCAGTGAAAACTAGAAATGCAACCAACTGGTTTTGAAGTCCCAATACCAAAACCAGTTGGGTGTACTTAGGTCTTCACTGACAACCTCAGACTTTTCTCAATTTGCAAACCAAGGTGAGATAAAGCATTTTAAAACTGCCTGTATCATTTTCTTTACGGGATCACAAATGTGTAAATGTGTGGTGAATAGATCTACAACACCTGCAAGAATCATAATCTAGCTGTAAATCTCAGCAGCAGAAAAGTGGGGGATTAATTTAGCACAAACTGCACTTTTTTGTCAGAATTGATAGTGAAACAAGCCTAAATTACCATCAAAATTCACGTCATTTTTCCTCTGCCAAGAAAAAATGCAACAAATAGATCTGTCTCAAGGATTGGTCCCTTACTTACACTTTACTTGCCAGTCATTTGAGCTATGCCTCTGATTGGAGAAACTCATGATCTTAACATTTTCTTAACTGCAGAGTCAAAAAAAAAAAAAAAAAAAATCACACCTCGTACAGTGTGCGTCAATAGGAACATTTTTAATTCAGACCCAAGTTGCTTTTTGAACCAGGCTGTAATTTTTTTTTCAATGTTGAAAAAGAGTGTTTTGTGTTCGTTTTTTGTTTTTTTGGCTTGGTGTGTATTTGGTTACTAGTCTTTCTGGAGTTAGCCTCATGCAGAGCGTCAACCAACTGCAACTTTTAGCACTTTTGCTAGTCTTCATTTTTTTAAATTGTATGTTGCCCCTTGATTGGCCCTTAGTCACTGACACCCAACCGAAGGTTTTGAGTCTGTGTTGGACTGATATCAGACACGGGATCATAGCCAGCGAACGCACAACAGTAAAATGTACACACACATAGCACGACACTGTCTGAAGTTTTACCCGTTAAACCCAGATGCAACATTTACTCATTTTAACCCTTAAGACGACATGTAGGTCGTTTCAGACTGTCATCACTTTCAAGACACATTACACATGAAACGCACTTTGATTCGCTGAAATACACAGGGAGGAGATGAGGTGTATGTTTTTGGATGCGCCTCATAGATGACACTGCTCAAAATTACCCATATGTTGGCTTCTAGTCTGTAAAGAGTTGGACGATACGCATATGCGGCTTTCAGCTCTAAAGGTAATGTACATGTTGCATCCAGTCTAAATTGGTTTAATTCTTTCAACTAACCACACACTCAAAAAGCCACAAGTAGAACCTTTAAATAATCCTCTGCCCACCAAAATTGTCATTCAAACCTTTTAGAAAGATAAAGAATAGACATGTTTATACAGGTCAAAATAAATTGGTACAACTATTGCTCAACAAAGTAAAAGACAAATGATGACGAACCTTTGAAAAAAGCCACAAATAACTTCCTCAGCTCCCATGCTACGAAGTACAACAAAGCAGCAATTTTATATTCAAGTACAGCCCTCATGGAAGAACGGGAAAATGTTTCTGAAGAATAAAATTGGACACTTTGACAGCCACATTTTCCATGTGTGACAGCAGTCTCTGCTCCATTGTTTACCATGAAAAACATCTTCCAGAAAAAACAACAAACAGACCAGTAATTCAATCTGACAGGCGCTTGTCAGGGGAGTTTCAGACAGCCTTGTATTCTTCCCCAGCATAAACTCAGTAAACATTCAGTCAATACCCAACTCAAACTCAAAAAGAAAACAAACTCAAACTTTGAAAATGATGAAAAGAGAGAGAGTCTTTTTAAAACCCTAAATCTCTAACCCCTGTCTGAGCGGGGTCTTAAGAATGCCTGCTGCGTCCTCCAACTTGTTTCTCCTCCTTAACTTGTTGAAGGAAGTTTCAAATTAATCATATTTGGCGGTGTTCAGAGTTTTTAAAACTTCGCTTGGAAAAGATTCTTGAGGGGTTAAGAGAAAAGAAAACAACTGGGACAACACTTAAGAAAAATCAAATTTCTCATCATTCTCAAATATTTCAGTCTTGAAAATACTTATTCTGCTGAGCAGACATCACAATATTGAGTTTCAAGGGCCTTGTTATCTTTTGCTAGTAGAATACAGTGGTTATTCTTTTCTGTGCTACTGCGCTGTATTAGGAAAGCAGTCTGAATGTGTGCTGAGTGTTGCCCTGGGGTTAATATTGCTTGTGATTGCAGGTATGTTCGGGGAGAGCACATTGTTGTAATATTAGTTTTAGTTCTGATGACACACACAAGCTAGAAGTAGTGCCTATTGTTGTATTCCTAGTGAACAGACTGGTCCTGAACCCAGGAGCATTACCAACTATCCACCAACAAACCTCGGACCCTGGAAATGTGAGTATTTTAAATGTTGTGTGCTGTGGAGCAGATGTAAGAGCTTTTCCTCAGTGTCCCCCTGTCTCTGTGTTAGCTTCAGGGTGCTAACTGTAGCTGCAGTTAGCCTGTTGTTTTAGCCTGTGATGTTACGGTAAACGAGCTTTGCTGTTTTCTAAACATTGTGCACTTGGAGCTCGTGGCGCCGTTCTCAGAGACGTGGAAGAGCGAGGGCGGTATCAGCGGTGACTCATCTACATATGAAGGCCACGCCCACTAAATCAGACCGTTCTGAACAGAGGGGCTATGAGAGCCTGGAAACAATGCTGCTGTGCTTGATTTATTGGCTTTTTGGACCAAAACATGTTACCACCATTTCATGAAGACATCATTGATCCATATTTAACTGCAGAAAAGGAGCAGAATATGGGACCTTTAAAACAGGAGCCAAATATGGAACTAAATCTGGAATAAGCAAATAAAATCTCAAAAAGTGCAAAAAATATCTGCAGCCCATTATGTCATGGGTTTATTATATCGGCCAAATTTGGTGTGTAAAGATAATACTTTATCTTTAAGCCAATATTGGCCAATACCAATAACATGCTGATAACATTGTGCATCCCTACACGTCCATCTTGCACCCAACTTGGCCAATACAGAGAGCACTAAGCACAAGTGTCCTATAAACCATGATACTAACTAAAAAATGAAGACTTTTCTCTGTTTCTGCATGTACAGTTGTGGCTGAGAATGGAAAACAGTGTTATTATATGGTTAAAATTACATCTGCTTTAGGCCTTCAGCATTCACTCAACCTATTATTATGTGCAAGTTTCAAATAACTTGGTCCAAGCTTTCTGTGCAAACCATACCTGGGTACAAGGTGTCCATGCGTAACTTTGTAAGTTTATTGTCACAGTCAGAATGTATTGTGTTTTTCCATTTCTCATAAGATGCTGTAAAAATTGAATGTCCCGTAATATGGAATCACTAAAGTTCATTTCTTATCTTTGTTTATCTTATCTTGTCTTATCTTATCTACTGCTGTGGCTCTGCCAGGGATGGACATTTCAAGAAAAACACAAATATCAGAAACTGTAGGAGTATGACTTTAAGTGTTGTTGCATCCTCACCGCTCACTGACATGTGCAAACATAAGAAGAGGGAGGGATCCATAACTGGGCAACTGTCATAGATATGTTGGTTATTTAAACTTGGCGCAATAAGTGAGGCAGTTTGTGTTTGGTGGATTTTTTTTTATTATTATTATTTTTTTTTTATAAATGCTTCTTAGCAAAAGATCTTATTTGGAAAGCCTCTTTATTTCCCTTTTGTATAGTGCCACATTTGTTAGGAACGTACATTTGTGGGATGAGTAGTACAGCTGAGTATCTCGGTTGCACCACTGAAAAATTTGCCAAATCTTCTCTGCCAATGCCAAACAGCTCATTCTACTGTTGCTGTTAACTCTGAGTTAAGTCTTCAGTCCTAGTGTTCAACTTTTAGTCAGCAGCTAGAGAAGAATTTGAGTTCAGACAGCTGTCTTACCCAGATATGATGACTTTTTATGAACCTGGACTTGGTGTTGAGGACATTTTGGGTGTTTGGAAAATAACATTTCACAAATCAACATTAAATTCTGACTAATCCTGATTTAATATCAGCTATAAAGATGAAGAAGATGAGATAAAAGTCGTGACAACCTCTTGTTTTGTTACTATTATTATCTTTTTTTTCATTCAACACACATTGGAATATTTGAAAATCCCAGCCCCACTCTAGAGTTATTCAGTTGTCCAGGACTCTGACATGGACTCTTTGTACAATTCTTCAGACGGACAAAGCATGTGCATGTGAAATGCAAACTACTTTCCAATGTTCTGGAAGGATTATTCACCATCCATTCGAACAGCAACCACACAAACAACTGCATAGAAAAGAAAAATACATTCATTTTCACTGTGTCCACTGAACACAACTGAACCTCAAGGTTGGATGCTCCTGTTGTCTGTTCAGCCCCGTATTTCTACTGAACCTTTATACACGCAGCTTTGTAAAGTATAAATAGTCGCATATGAAAGTTTTCCAAAAGACATTTTTGCTCATACATTAAATCAAAGCTGCTGTTCACAGTGCTGAATTTTTCAACAACTGAGGGATTTTGAGAGGGATGCTCTGATTAATGTAAAGGTTTCCATCATTCTCCTTAAAAACAAAACAAAACACTGAAACCAGACCTGAATCTAAACAATACAGTCCAACCCTGGCTCTTCCATCCTACCCTGCAATCACCGGCCCCTCCACACCCTGCTCTCTGCTCTGTAAGAGAAAACCACTTCAAGGGCGAGAGAGGCACTAACATTTCAGCCTTCAGGTGCTTGGCTGTTGGGGGGAAGGAGGGCAGAAAGAAAAGGTGTGAATAGGAGAACAAAAAAGCAAGGAAAACAAAAGCAGTTAGTTTTTTTCTCCAAAATACTGACTCAAAAAACTGTTCAGGGAAATACGAACAGTGCAGCAGGAACATCAAAAAGGCTTGCTGTCATGAGAGCTGTGATATAATCAAGCTAACAGTTAATCTGAGAAGGCAGCAGAAATTTAATGAATGCTTTCTTTCCAGTTTTATTACACTGTGCTGTGTCTCTGACTGGGAGAAGCCTTTCATCAGGTGAGTAAGAACCCTGTACTGACAAAGGTTTTTTAAGCCAAATGACCAGTGCTGACAACTGGGTTTGGTTCAGTGTTAAGACTGTGCTCACAGCTGATCAGCAGGTACAGCACGGCAGCACAAACATGTCTCAGTCTATTATTTTTACTAGAATTTTGTAAAAAAGTACAGTGGAAAGAAGACAAATGGTTCAAAAATAGTTCAACCAAAACAGCATAGCACAGAGGTATATAGCCCAATTAAAGCATGAACACAGACGCTTTGCTGTTAACAGCAGTAGAGTTCACATGGATTTATAAAACCATAAATCTCTAAAAGCAGGACTCAGGTCTCATCACTTCTCCTTATTGAGGGCCCAAAGCAAGAAATTAGATGCTCATTTACTTGAATGGGAGCGTCATTAAAGGTAAGCAATGGATTCAGCTAGAAGTGTGTTGTAGGGCATGTTGTCCATGTAAGGAGGGAATAATCTTTCCCAAGCCCATAATACTGCAAATGAACAGATTTTGAACTCTGATGCTAACGAGCTGACGTCCTTAATTAAGCCATCCCTTTTAGATGGCAGAGAGGAGACAACAAAATCATAAATCAACAAACTCCACAGAATATGATCACATTGATGTCCACATTTTACGAAAGACTGGGCAAATAAACCAAATCAATGGCCACATTTGTAAAAAACATGAAGGATGAGCAGTAAAGCATCAGTTTGGTTTGTCCCAGTACGGCACGCATGTTGTGGCGTTTCCACTGACTAATCCCGAGACAGATCTCCAAATAGCCAAGACGAACTGTCCCACCTTTTTGGGACCCTTCCATTGGGGTCCCAGACTAAACCGATCTGAACTATAACTCTGCAGTTGATTGGTTGAAAGAATCATCTCTTACTGTGCAACAGTGGCTGTATTTCTCCTCACGGCACAAAGCCTTCCCTGAAACAAAGCTTGATTGCACTTTGTAACAAAGAGCTACATGCCAATCACAGAGAGGACGAAATGCTGCGTATCCTCCATCTATGCTCTTTGTTTACTGTGTCGTGTTGTTCTTCTTCGTTGGATTTATTAGCAGGGTACACTGTGTCGCGCTGCGACAGCGTCACGCTATTGTTTAACAGCTGCAGCTTTCCGCGCCCGGCTTACGCGCTGCCTAGCACGAGAGGGCACAGTTTGCTGTGGAAACGCAAATGGGATCAGGCTTAACTACACCAAACCGTGCCAAACACTACCCGAGACTAAAACTTAGGATTATGCACCCATGTTATTGATAATTTACTGCCACACGAGGACTGAGCAGCTATTACAACGACAAGCAAACGAGTAACACAACTCAAGAGTACAAACGTTAGGAGGGATGGGTATTGTTAAGATTCTATTGATACCGATGCCCTTATCAATTCTGCTTATTGGTCTGACTCTTAATCAATTCCCTTATCAATTCCTCCTGTGAATTTTCTATGTACAAAAAGTAGGCTTTACAGGTTTTCAAAATGTAATTGAGTTTATAGGCAAATAAATATAAAACTGATCAATGTATCTGGATATATCATATAAAACATATAAAAGTAGAAATAGGTAAAAGTTGCATGTCAATTTATATGCCAACAGTTGTAGTGTTTTTCTCTATTACTATAATGTGATTGCTCTCTGCCCTTGTTAAACAAGTAAACAGACATCCATCTGATTACTGAATCCCCGTCAGTCTGGCTTGCCTCATCAGTTGAAAACATTTCCATGTGATAAAGCTAAGGAGGAAACTTTAGCTCAAAGGTTTTGTTTCCTATATTTACAGGCCTAATATCTCAAAGAAGCATCTTGACAGATAAGCTTCTGGCCATAGCTTAGACAAATTAAAAAGCAATGAGGTAACAAAGAGCACCTGATCTGTTGATAATATGTCTTAAGATAATATTTGTTTATAAGTTATAGCTTAAATAAATAAAGATAGAATCAAATCTCAAAGGAGCATTGAGTCTAGAAAGGGAAAATCACCTTCATCAGAATAATGCCTTCCTCTGACTGTCGACCAGGATCAGATTGTAAATGTATTCGAAAACTTAGTCTGTTATCAGAGATCCTAATCATCAGCTGGCATAAACACAACTTTGTTTTATCACACACCGCAGGGAGTGCTGCACAAACCGACATGTTGGATTGACCGTGAACGCCTGAGGACTAAATGGGGTGTGACTCTGAACGACTGTTATAACAACCCACGCTTCAGAAACATTTACACATCACTCACATGTTTCTCTGTGTGGAAGGTTGCACTGTGTATTACAAGTGAACACAGAAGAGAACAGAACAGAGTTGAATAGATCTGTCTGATGGATCGGCTCTTTGCCACTGTTATTCAATCTAACTTTTTACCAGGATTGGATCGGTGCATGTCTGTCTGAGAGTACTGAAACACTAAAAGAAGAAAACATTTCCAGGTTAGGGCTGCACAGTGGGAGTCAATGAGCGTCTTACTGTCAATAAAGAAAATTATTTTAGAGCTCTTTCCTTCAGTATGTGTTAGGCCTGTCACGATAACAAATTTTGCTAGACGATAATTTTCCAAAATATTATTGCCGATAAACGATATTATTGTCAATATTATTTTGATTTTTTTTTCCATTTTTTCATTGATGTAATTATGATAAATGGGATAATAAAGTGAGTACACCATATCAAACGCAAGAAACTTTAATTTCTTAAGAGTTTTTAACTGTCATCAAAAGGTCAGGATCTTTTAAATAAATTAGATAAAACAAAAAATATAATAAATTTAACAAACAAGAAGAAGAAGAAAAAATACAATGAAATTGTGTTGAAATGGACTCTCTTTCAGAAAAAAATACATGTCAATGAAAATAATTAATACTAATCAAAAACAATTAAACATAGACCCTGTCTCTAAAGAAAAAACAAAACTCCCCCCCCAAAAAACCAACAACAATAAAAACTAAATAAAATAGAGTTTATACTGTTCCTGAATTGTTTGTAACATGTACTTTTTCCCAGTCAATCCGTACTGTCTGTCAAACATTTTTAACATTTCTGGCTTTCAACCGTATTGAAGGGCTGCATTTCTTTGGCAATGTAGCTGTCTTTGAGCGCCCACCATTTGGCGCTTTTATTTCTATTTACTTAGCAGACCAAAAGCCTCAGTAAGAGCGGATTGTCAAAGAACAAGGCTCAGCTGCACCTCCCCTTCTTCTTCTTCGTCGCCACTATTTTCAAACAAATGCGACATATCAGCTCGTTGGTGTTTATGAGCTCACACTTTGTTCATACTGATAAAAAAACAAAATATTCCCACACTGGGACTGTGGCAGGCGGCTTAAGAACCGTATCTTTCGTGCCATCACTCATATTAGCGTGTGTTTCCTCCTTACCCCTCAGGACGCTCACTTCAGCTCTCTCCGTGTGTATGCACGAGCAGCCCCGTCTTCACCCCAAAGATCGCATTTTTGACAGATGCTCACTCCGCTATAAATCAGCTAAATCCGCTATAGAACCTATGCACCCCGATGTTAGGACAGACAGACGTAGAGAGCCATCTTCTCATTCAGCCTCTTTGGTCGAAAGAGAGGAGGCTAACAAACATGCATGCACTTGTTGAGTTGAAAATGTATTAGTTTCGTTTATAGGTTTAACAGAGAAAATGCACATTGAATTGTATTAAGGAGCCAGTTAAACTCGACCTAAAATGTGTTTATTATGACTAAATAGTTTATTCAAACTCAAAATAACTGAGGTAAAAATTTGCATGGGCTTTTTTTGAAGAGGATGAAACCATAATTAAAGAATTAGTATAGGGTTAATCCCAATTCTATCTTTTAGCCTCACTTAAAAGCAAGGGTTCGACAAATTTACCATGATATGTATATTTTTAGCATATATCCAATTCCTTGCTTAAATTATAAAAGACCTGTAGAATTTCCTGAATGATTGATTTTTGGAGTGTATTCAATAAAACAAGAATACCTGCAGAAACTGTGGGCTGCTGCTAATATGCACATTTACAATACATATAACAACACGTGTTATTGCTTATTGTCTGCTTTCTGTGCTTTCTGATATGACGCAGAGTTAATACAATACTTTTGCACACATCACTGCCACCAACTGTGAAACCAGAGGCACATGAACATAACGCAGAGTCTGTGTGCTCAATATGCAAACAAAACCATTAAAGTGTTTATAGTCACAGCAGTTTCTCAGGCGCACAGTGTGTCCATCACAATATGCTGCATCTTATAAAAAGAAAAACATCACATGTAAATACACAATGATTGAGAGATGTTTTCTTTCCTCGACATCCTTTAGACACAGGAACAGCACACGTCACGCAACAACAACAACCAGCCAATCATGAGCCAGCCCCCTTAAGACGGAGAAGAGCCTTATTTCCTGTTTTTAATAATTAGACAACCAGACCTAATAATAAAAGCATGTGTGCATCTTTATCTTCATACCCTTTTCCTTGAGGGATGACGAACTTAACACGTGGTGTTCAAAACTCAGTCACAGCGTCAATACAATCAATACTGCAGGAGGAAAAGATGCTGAAAAGATAACCCTCTTTGTTCCAGTTCAAAAGACAGGGAACAAACACAGCTCTTGAGAGATAATCTGAAATAACATAAACAAGCCTTACAAAGCCAGGCACATTTTTGTTTTATTTCACTGAGGCCTGGCAAGTCCATGAAGCAGTCTAGTTAAGAAACACAGACTTAAGTTAACCTTCAGTGTAAATAATTTGCATTCAGATACAGAATCTCTTTCAGAGACATGATCCAGTGTTTTCCAGTATATTCTTCTGATATGGTGTATGTTAGTGCCACACACAAAAACTCTGTCAAGTCTTCATCCAACACAGCAGATGTTTGTTGTGACAACAGAAGGAGCGTGTGACAGTCCATGCTAATCCCCAAACCAACCAAGAAATCCAGTTTCTCACATTTCCCTCACAAAGCTCTCAAAAGTAAATGAGTCCAACCAGGTTCATATAAAAGCTCAGACTCCAGCAGGTGATTTTCTTACTTCCATCTCCTTTTCCTGTCTGCTGTTTGATTTCTGATAAAAGCCTTATCAGCATACGGCAATTCATTTATAAAAGAACATCGAGGGTAAAAAATAGCACTTGCTTTATTCTATCTTGGCAATAGGTTACCTAATGTACCACTGCACTCAGCTCTGCATTGGATTGTGGGATTGTGTCTGTAGTGTTTGGACCAAGCACAGAAATGATTGAACCTTGAAGATTGAACCTTTCCAAGACGTGCTGCCCTCACAGAGTGGTTATGTGCCATTTTCAGTTGATGTAGTAAAAGGGTTGGTACTTACGTAGCACTTTCTATTCTTTATGAGAGGTCAAAGCACTTTTACACTGCTGGCCACATTCACCTATTCACAAATCACTGACAATGATACAAATCAATCAATCAATCAGACAACAACAACCATGTGTATTCTTGTAACAAAATCTCCATTTCTCCAGCTGAAAAATGTTTTTCTTGATCTTCGCTCAGTCACAGTGTTACCGCTCGCCAACTTTACTGTTGTTTATGAGTGGTAGACATCCACAGTTTGAACTTGTTAGATGGGGTAGTCCAGGAGGTTCCCCTGAATTATGATTATGAATTCATAATTCATAAGGTTCGCACCTGTGCCGCTTTCATGGTGTAATTAGTTAACTGGCCGATTATTGTAAGTCGTGCATGCGGCGAACTCTGAACCCAAACGGGCCTTTCCACAACAGAACGTTAGGGCTAATGGTACCAGTAACGTGCATACAGGCCCAGGTCATTTGTGATGGTATCCGTTAGTTGACGTTCAAGCTGGCTAACTTAATCAATCAATTAGAATTTATCAGACACATTTAAAGGTCATAAGCTGCAGACATAGGTTGCATTGTATCAGCCACGCTTCAGAGAAAAATAATCTCAGAAACAAACAAAAACTGGAGCCATGAGTAGTTAAAACCCAGGCCAGCTCTCCAGTCCTCATCCTGCCTGGTGTTGAGGAAATGCTCTGGTATTTTGTTTCCTAGTGATCAGGTGTCCCGCTTTGTTTCCCACATTTCTTTAACAGCTTGGCAAGCGGGTCAGTGCGTTTGGCTGAAATAACTTGAATGGTAATGACAGAGTAGTATAAAACAACTTAAGTAGTTTCTTTCTTAAAGTTTTGTGGTTGATTTTTTTTAGATTAAAAAAAAGAAATCCCTAGGATAAGGAGGAAAGGAGATAAGAAGTTTTCACTGTGTAAGGAGTGACAGAGTTTCTGCAGGTATGTTTTTGTTTCTCTGGACAAATAAACTTTGTACATTTGGTATGTACCCTCTACTCTTTCACTTCAAATATTTTGTTTATATTAGTAGATTTTTCAATCAGTTACTAAACCAGGAAAAAGTGAGTTTCCCTCATGGGCACCAAGCCAATGAAGAAGGCATGAACATTGAAAATTAACAGTGAGTCTGTTACTGTTAGTTCTGATTTAGTGATATTCATTGGATATCTCAGGTGTTGATGATCCAAATTGATGATGGTTAATGAATTATAATTCTGCCCTCATCTGTTTTTGACCTATAGTGATGTCAGTGTTGCTCACATCTCTCTGTTTTTCATACAGTCATCAGCCTAAGCAGAGGAATTCAGTTAAAATCCAAACTCAGAGCGGTGTAAATGTTGCATCATTTTCCTCCATGCAGCACTCCTCGAGCCTCTCCCGAGGTTTACCTTTTCACACAAATGATTCTGAAAATGCTTCAGGAAAAAAACAAATAATTGTCTCTACTTCGTGTGGAAAGGCTGAAGCGACTATCAATGCAGACACAATACCACACCACTCCTGAAAGGCTGCTCCCTTTAAAAAGGGCCAAATGATTTACCACACACAGCTCCTCTGGCTTTGTGCCTTTCTCATGGTAATTGTTGGGAGCAGAGCACAGAGTGCAGTGCCAAACACCCACTACATGTCGTACTGTGCAGAATTGTAATGACTGCTCAGCAAAGTTTAGAGAAAGGATACATTAACCACACACATTACTGTTAATGTTATTCAAGTAAACACAGTTTAAAAACACCTTAGAGTATTACATAAAGCTATGTTGTATGTTCAGGATTTATTGTTGTAAAACATGCAGACTTTAGTTCGACCAAAAATCTTTGTAACATTCCTGCAGGGACACAAAGTGTATCCATGGTGCCATGGAGCCTTGGCAGCTAAATGAGCCCTCCTAAGGCTCACCCCTCCAATAAATATTCAGCAGGTTAGTACCCTGCAGAGAGTTATCTGTACCAGTATGTGCCATATATCATATGTCATACACAGTTAGCTGAAATGTTGGTCTGTGTTTCAACACTTGGGGACCATACAAGAGGAGAGTCACTCACTCAATCTCTTGACTGTAATAAGGATATGGTGTTTACTTCAACTAAAAACAACATTTCAGCCTGCTGCCTATAGTGTGAGATAGTTTCTAGATACAGTTGCAGTGTCAGGGGTGAGAAGGGGAGGAGACACACACCCAGCAAGTCAGGAGCTATGCTGACTGACAGCTTTGACATCCTTTTGTCTTAGTGAAAAGAATGAACAGCCTCTTCTTGTTACAGAGAAACATAAAGCCTGAGCTTCCATTCACTTCCCTCTGCATTGTTCATAAAACTTAATGAAATATCCTTCAACCCCACAATGCATCTCTCACTTCTGACTCTTGAAGCTAGCCTTAACAGCACTACCATTTCTTTTGAATTGCATTGTGCCATCAGCAATTTGTATTTACAAGATCTCTTTCAATGTTATCCACACTGAGGTCAGATCACAAAGTGAAGAAGACAAAAGGACATGCTTTCCTACATCTATTTATACCTTAATTAGTTTGTTAACAAAATAAAAGCTCCATGAGCCTTCGTTCTTCTTCTAGCAACACAAAGCAAAGACATCTGTTGTCTATTTGAAAACATGCAAGAGGTAGAACATCATGTGATTTTTATAATGATTTCCCCAAGCTGAAATGTTCAACACGCTTCAGTTTCAGTCCCTCGGAGTGATGATTTACTGCTTTTTCTGTGGATATGGGGATACTCAGCCATACCAAGCGGTCAGATTTCAGAGCAAAATGCTCCCTCTGCTTATTCCTCCTCTTTGTGAGGCTCCACAAGTGACACCGACTTTTGTGGACAAGCAGCAGCGTGATGCATGATGAGTGAAGTATGATCTTCCATTAACTATAATTTTATTTCAAAAATATCAGTCAGTACACTTCAATACACAACACCTTCTTTGTCCTCATGCATTTCAGATAGCCACCCACTTTATCAAGACACACAGATGGCTGTGACTAGTTAGCTTGTTCTCAACAACATAAGAAACATGCCGGGGCTAATGGCAACTCAATCTTTGTCAACAGAAACAACACTATTCTTAAATAAGTATATATTTTGTATATATAAATCATGATTCGTTCATTTAAACCTACTCACACTCACATATTACAGTGTTATTCTGCTTTATGCCACTGTATGCAGCTAAGATATTTACACTGCACCTTTAACCACTACTTATCATCTTTTATAGCCAACCAAAGGTGGCAGACTGCTTTATGACAAACATCATAAATACCTGTCCCAGTTTGTTGCGGCGTTTTGTATGGAAAAAAAAGTATCTAAACAAAATATCGAACTACTTCACAAATACACTCCTTAATGAGTTTAACTGCAGCACTGTTTTCAGATGGTCAACTTTACAACTTCATCTACTTCCAAGGTGCACGGAGAGGAAAAAAAAAAAGTCCAAAAAGGAAAAAACCTCCAGCACACTGTGACTTTATTATACATAATAAAGTTGTACTCTTAACTTCAAATGCTGGTGGATTTTTACCTTTTTCAGTTATTAAAAATAGCAACATTTTTTTTAAAAAAAGGAGATCCATCATTTTAGTTTCCAAGTATTTCCCAATTCGAGCTTAACTGAAAGAATGTGCTAATTTTGTTAGTCAAAGATGATTTCTCTGGAATCTTGGCTTGAGTCTGGAAAAGTGAGTTATTTGAGGACATTTTCCAGGGTGTGGACCGGTGTGAAAGACATTTCCCTCATTATTTACCCCGAAAAACTGGCAAGCTACGGGTATAACCCATATTAGAACCAAGTTTTTTTTTATTTTAGCATACAGCCTACATCTATTTAAGAGTTGCTTGAATCAAATGAATGTTGAATTTCAGCCTATCCTTTACAGATCGTAAAGTACTATCTTGATAACACACGTTGTGTTTCAAAGTGTGTGGGTGAACACACACACAGGGTGAAGGCGCTTTACTGCACTGATTTTCTGTCTTCCCAGCCACACTTCAGAAGAACACATCCAGCTGCTTTAGATTAAAGCCAGGCCATAAAAAATCATGAACCTGGATTCATGCTTTGTGGTGTAACTGTGTCAGGTCACATCCAGCCCTCGCGCAGAGGTGCAGGTGGCTGCTAGTGTGTTTTCCAGCAGCAGGCTCCGTGGGAACAAGAGCGCGGTTAATGTGGTTGTTAGGGACAGGAGGTCGGAGTTACAAACAATAACCCCTGCGGTGCCAAAACACAACGAACCGTACCATTAACGTTTACGACTAACAATTCAACAACAAGGCTCGAGTAAACTAGCAAAACCTAGCCAAATAAAGAAAAAACAACTTACTGTGATGGTAACTTCGTGCTTTTTCAATCGATACTTGAGGCTCTTCATCTTGTAAACGTTGGTCCCTGGGTTTTAAAGTTTCCTTTGGTAGTTAAAATCATAAATAGTACAAAAAAACTTCCAGAAAGTTCGACGTAGTAAGTTTTCATCTGTCCCTTTTTCCTCAGACGAGTTTCACCTGACGCCTAACCGCAAACTCTGATCGCACTTTGATTGACAGGCGTGAAAGCCAATCAAACTGACGTACGCATCTTCGACCCAGTTCTAATCCAATGGGCTACGTTTGGAGGCGGGACTTCCTTATGAAGTGGAGTTGGGAGAAGTTGGACACATCCTGGGACAGAGAGGAAAAACCTTGAGTGACGTCAAGCGTACCTGGAGACAGACACCACACCTTGGTAAGGTGCTTATTACAAAGAACGAGGTATTTATGTGTTTATTTGTCTATCTTACAGGAACACAGCATATCCATTGGCATTTCTAAAAATATGCCAGAGCTAACCAGAAGGTCAGTTTTCATCTCTAAGTGTTAAAATACGCTAACTTAAAAGCACCAAATAAAATAATGCAAAACCGAATAATATTAATGGTAGAGTAGTAATATTAATAAAGGCAACCAGGCAGAATTATACAAAGCAGATGATTGATTGAGTGAAGCATGCATCAGCAGATTAAACAATTAAATAGTGAATGGCACAAACTCATAAAATTCCCTAAACAGACTACAAAGGAAGCACCACAGATATAGCCAACTCAAGCATGCAACAGTCATTTATACAACACAAAATAAGTACGAAAAAGTATGCATCAACTAAGTAAAATTCAATTATTCACTTTCAAAATCTATTGTTACAATGAATTATCTTCATTGAATCAAAATGTCGATGCTTGTTCACCTTACTGTTTAAAGTCATATTTTACTGGAGCTCTAAAATGTAGCATGCATGGTCCTTAGATACTCTCAACAATATGCAAAACACAAAGGATCTTAAGAAAAATGGCATTTTGTAGTAAAGGAAACACCCAACAGTCTTTTTTTTTTTTTTTTTTGCACAAGTGTAAAAGTAATCAAATGTGTTTGTGTATAACAGCATGAGAGATTAAAAAGAACTATTTTCATTACCTTCAAGTCAAAAGCATTGTGCTTTTGTTGTTTGCCACAATTCTTTGATAGTGTTAAAGTGCACTGTCCATGTGAGGAAAAAATAAGAAAAAAAATGAAAAGAGGAGGTTTTTTTTTTTTTTTTACAAGGTCGATCTTATCCCGTGCTTTGAAAATAACAGGCACTCACAACTAGTGCACTGTTCTGTACTGTACATTCTACGTGCAGATTGATTGAAGCACTTGACAGCACTCCAAGTACCAATGCATGCACAAGGATAGCATTAAAACTCCATGGGCTTCAAGGCTCCTGCCAAGATGGGGATTGGAATCAGGAACCATCATGCAGTGAGGCAACAGTACCAGCCACCACACCATCCACTAGTATTCTGTATTATGGTCAGTTATATTCAAAACGGTAATTGAAAAAGCAGAATAGAACAATTTTATATGTCTGAAGTAGAGAAAGAGACAGCAGACTTTGTTTAGAGAAAACCATCCTGCTCTTAATTTAAGAATAATTACGCTATTTGGCATACCACAGCAATTTTGACACAAAAGCATTATACAGCAGTGTTGCTATGAGTAAGTCTATAAAACGAATACCACTAACAGTAAGATTTCATGATTTTTACTCCAACTATTGAATTCAAACTCTGAAATTATAACCAACTATTGATTCTGCAGAATATGTACTTATTTTACTAGAATTAGCAGATTTTACTAGATTCTTTTCACAATAAATTAGCTACCCTTCCTATTACCATTAATTACTCAAGCAAACAGGCATATCTACTCAAAAACAGCAATGATACACTGAACTAGTTTTATTTACTGAGTAAACATCTAAAATATCTCATACTGTATGATCTACTTCCTCAGGTAAACACCTATCTTCAGTAAATCTTTGGATCAGTGAATGCTTTCATCCAAGAAGAGTGAAAATATGTAATTTGACATTAGCTGATATTCTGTGATGGCAATCCAACTCAAGTTCTGCTGCTACAGCTTCTGTAAAGACAAACCTATATAAACAAAAGCCAGAAAACCAAATGTTAATTGCAAAACTTATTTTCTTTTATTTAGTATAATAAATATTTTCTGTTTTCTATATGGTTGTATTATTTACTTCTGGATGTATGTTGTTGGTCTATAAAACCTGATCCTGAAAAACAAGACTCTCGTTTGTTATTGCTCTGTTTTAAACATTCTTGCATAAGTAATCGGATTTATCTAGTAAACTGCCATAAACACAAAAAGTGAAAGGAAATGAAATGATGAGTGAGTTTTATCTTAATTGTGCCTTTTGGCTATTCTGACCCGTGAGACTGTGACACATAGATAATACCATATACTCTCTATACACACTGAAAATACAGACTTGATGGTGTAGTAAAATATACGAATTGATCCATCCTAATGTCTACATAAAAACATTGCGTTTTAGAGAGAACTTATGGAGGCTGAGAATGGCATTGGGATTTTTGTTTTCTTGTGATATCAAATTCATTGATACTGTGTTCATCCTGATTTCAACCTACAGAAGCTGCCATGAATAGCTTACAGCCACCATGTCATGAAGAAGAACCAGTAGATGCTTCCATTCTTCTCAAAGGGAAGGAGGAATGGACGGGATGCAGCAGTCCTGCCAACTTCCATGTTTCAAAAGCTTCTCCTGGCCCTGAATTGGACGAAGCTGCCACCGAAAGTACATTTTCTGCTTGCACTTTTGTGGCCAAGCACCCGATGTTAGGGGATTTGTTCCTTAAGTGTTCTTAATTTTTTTGTCAACAGGGCAGCCATCTGCCATTTAAGCTTACGAGGTGAAGAGAAAGCTAAAACTGTATTCTTTATCTGGTAAATATTGAAACATGTGGATGTTTTTCTAACCTTTGTTTTTAATCAAGGTTTCCACAGAAAGTTTTACTTAACCCGTTGGCCTAATAATCTGTTTTTGTCATCTGACGTGACTTTCATTTTATGCTACCAGGGGTCAAAAAATGTTTTGAGTTTCCAGTGATATGCATTTTTTTTCCTGTAAAGCAAAATTACCACTCAGTAAAGGTAAACATTTTCTGTTTGTTCATTCCTACCATTTGTAAAATGGCAGCTGGTTTATCTACTAGTCTACATGGCTGTTGTAAAAATGAGGTGTTACATAAACTAACTGACAAATGTTGATAAATAAATAATCGAATTTTGGTTGTGTGGTTTTTAATATTTTTGCTTATATTTATTACAAGAACATTTGCAACACTTACACAATTAGATCAGGTATTTTGACTTCAAAATCCTTGGTAATTAAAAAGTAATTAAAGTATCATTCCCCCCAAAAAAGGTTTAAAAATGATAATTTTATGACGATAAATATTATAGATAAATAAAATATGGTCAATATTTTGGTGTTGGAAAGATATATGTATTTGAAAAACCTACTGTATTTTACTTAATTCATGTAAATGAATAAAAAATTGAAACCTCAGTAAAACTAAGTTAAACTTACTTGATATCTTCACAATGTTACCAAGTAAAGAAAGATGATTTTACCTAATACTTATAAGGAATTTTATGTGATATTATTGCAGTAACATTTACTTTATAACTCTGTGTGAAAATTCTCACAAGGTTGTTTAAAGAAAATGTTATAAGTTGGTATTTTTTCAGTGCATTGGCCATCATTATTATTTTCTTGATGAACATGTTGAATAAATGATGGGGCACATGAGATCATGGTCTTTAACAAACACGACATAACGGTATGTCTCAGCATTAGCACATTAACAGCCACTCTTCTGGCTTTGTATTTGCCCTTTCGTAAGACCTCTAAAGCCTCCGTACAGAATCTTTATGAAAGAATTTCAATGTAATGTCTCTGTATGAACTCAGTGTTCCTGTTGAGTGTCAGCACATGGACTCTGTCTAAAGGTGCTTTCTCTTGTTTTCTCAGCCCTCATACTGTTTCCATATCACGTATCACATTCATAGCTCATTCATGTATTTATGGCAGAAGCTGCTCTGGAAAGGATTCATCAGAGTCTTCACATATGATCTAGCCCTTGAGATGATTGTCCAAAGACACTTCAGTATGTAGACTGCATGAACTGTGTTTTTCTCTTTTGGTTTTGAGACATACGGATGTCATTTTTTGTTTGTGTTTGTCATATTATAGCTGTAGGATGCTGTTTTATGCAGCTGGATGGATTTTTCTTTCAGTGAATTTGCTAAAGATTTTTTTTTATTCTAAAGCCTTTTATACCATTAAGTAACAGAGCAGGAAACAGGGTGAGAGTGGGGAGTGACATGCAGGAAAGGGGCCACAGGCTGGATTCAAACCAAGGTCACCTACACGAGGACAAACCTCACGAAGCGGGACCAGGACCATGAGACCATCTGCACTCCCTGCCTTACTCTTATATTCTTCTCCTATGTAACATTCATATTTTTCTGAATAGTTATTATTCTCTTATCAATCTTGTTTTAATTACATTATTGCATTGAAAGCCTTTCAATATCTCCCTGGTTTACCATTTACCTACTATTTCTTTCATTTGCACTTATTGTTGACTTAAAGTGTTTCTCTGAGTTCCTTACTTATTTATTTGTCCATCAAATCACTTTGTTAACATCTGGTTCAGAATTTGATGTACAAATGATTATTTTTAAGATTTTTGTTTTATTGCTCAAGACTTCAGTTAAATAATTCATCCCCCTTCTGTGAGTTATTAGAGAAAAAAAACGTATAATTAATATATATAATTTCTCTTCCTTTTTATTTTATTTCAGCCCACAGAATTGATTCTTTCTCTAATAATCGAACATAAGTACACAAATCATAATCGACCAGATAAAGAGCTGTGATAGAAAACAGTACTTTGTGGCCACAGTCCCAAGAATATAAAAGAAAAACTTTCAGAAGGTGGAATGAAAAAGTGCAAGTTTTTTGGGAGAGTAAAATAAAAAGAGGAGAAAATGCCGCCCCCTTGTGAGCGCTCTCCCTAAATAACTCTCCATTAATCAATAACTAGAAAAATTTAGGCTCGCAAATTAACAAAATAGAAACCTCCACAACAAGAAATGGGATATCATAAATCTTCAATAGAATTAATTTAGGGTAGAGAACAACTTCGCCAAAATTAAACTGAAATCATGCTGAACTCTCCATCCACTCACTGTTTCTTAGCTTCACTTTGGTAAATATATCCAACGACTTGCGTCATGACTCTGAATGTATTCCTCTCATTGTAAACTGTTACCATGGTGACATTACTGTAGTTTGAAAATTGGGATAGAGACAGACCAGTGTGATGGATGAATATCAGAAATTTAGGATGCTAGTGGGGCACAAGCTCTCAGTGATTCCATACTTTGTTTCTCAATTCTTGTTGTCTGCTGAATATCAGAGGAAGTATTGTTACCTTTCAAGTTCTAAACATGAAGTCACTCAAAGTAGGAACCTGAACCCAAAATGTCTCTGATAACAAGAATCACTCAACGCTAATTATACTTTAGAATAAACTCTTATCTGAAAATTACTAAATGATTCAAGGTCTAATTTCCCTTTGTCTTTGTTTCATGCTATATCTTGATATTACAGTGGGTTTCATTCTATTATTTGTTTTATTACAACCCAACTCATACCCCTCAGGATGGGCAAAAGGAAATCATAGTCAAGGATGCAGAGATTTTGTAGAAATGCATCTTTTAACAAATTTATACAAATACACAAGTTACATATAAAAACATTAAATGCTGAATGTATACCACATAGTTCAGCTTTGAATTGCACCACATGTGGCAAGAGAAACAGTCAAAAATACAAACATGCAACAGTAACAAATATCTATCAGGTGGAATGCACAAAAACATCAAAAGAGCTGCTTGTTGAAGAAAACTAAAAAAAATGTTTTTCTTGTGTTATCTTTTTGAGTTAAGTGCAAGAAAAAGAAGAGAGAAAAAGAGCACAAAGTTAATTTTTTTTTGTCTAATTAGTGACAAGCTCCTGAGACCTTCATGGAGGAAGCCAGCAGTTCAAGTGAAAAATCTCATCCAAGTGCAGTGATGGTTATTTTACATGTGGTTTGAGGAGGCTGATGCTGTGTACTGGGAGCTCCTCACACAGCCTTACGGTGATACTCTGGAGGTGCGACCTCATAGTCCGTGGCACTGAAGAGGGTTGAAGAATTCTTCACCAGGTACCTGAAGAGGAAGCAACAGTTATTGTTACAGTGAAGTGAGACAGAAAGCCTCATATCTGAAAGTTTAAGAGTCAATCCAAAAAGTCTGGAATTTTTCTTTCCAGCAAGACAAGACGTTGAATGCTAGCTGCACAATGGGTTTCAAAGGAAAGGAAAATTATCGCCCTGTCAAACTAAGTGTCCCAGCAGGTGTCTTGTCCTGATGAAAATTAAACTCAAGATGTGACAAAGTAATGACTTTTCAGGGAAAAATGAGCACCACTTTGTGGGACTCCTGAGGCACGAACAAGAACAGGTGAGATCTGCTTCTTTCTGGTGTTTCATGAAAAAATGAAGAAAACTATCGAGTCCATGTGAGACTGACAGTGTGTGTCAATGAACAATCTCTCTAAGGAATGATTCCTTTTGTTCAGAAAATGTCAACAGGTTCCATCATTTATGGCCTGATAATCTCTGATTTTCCAGCCTGATAATCACGCAGAGTTCACACAAAGTCCCATTTCTGCTTCAATAACAGATAACAGACACATGTTTGAGTGACTGAAGAAACTCCTTCTGGCTATCTCAAAGAGCTGCTGATCACCACCTTAGGCTTTTACATAAAAAATAACAGTATTTAATATCATTGTTTTTAACTTGGTACATCATGTTTCACTGTTTAGAATGTAACAGTGGAGGCATGTTTGTCTTTTGTATTTTTATCATTAAAAATCTGATTCTATCAGAAGCCACAGCAGCTGATTGAAAATAACTCAGAAATATCAGCTCAGTTATTGGGTTCACATCTTAACTGTTTAATTTCCACTTAATGGAGGGAAGTGAAATCATTTCTCAGTAATTCCTGTGGGCTGAGTGATTCCTGAGTTGACAGGCAAAGCAGCAAATTGATTTTGTGTTTTATGGCTTTCAGTACTTTGTCTGCTGTGATGTGAATATGACTGGAACATGTCATTTAAAATTCCATTCAGCACAGCATGGTGTCCCTGGTGGAGAGGTGGAAGTTTGACTTACTTGAGAAAATCTTGGAGGTAACTCAGCAGCAAAGCCAGACTCTTCTCATCCAGAGGAGTATAGGCCAGCATGGCTCCAATGCGAACTGTCAGAGAAATACAAGAAAGGGAAAAAATATTGGAGGACATGAAGGCTGAGGTTGCAAGATTAACTATTTGCACGCAAAAATCAGTTCAGAGTCATTAACCTCTTATGGATGTTTAAATCTGAATTGTTGAGAGATTAAGTTTGAATCCTTTTTGAGATGAGATGTTTCAAAAATCTGAAATGCATTCTTGTGATTCTGTCTTTACCTCCAACAAGGACGTTGTGTTTTTGGGAGAGTTTGTCTGTTTGTTTGTCTGTGAACAACATAACTCAAAAAGTTGTGAACAGATCTTCAAGAAATTTTCAGGAAACGTTAAAAATGGGACAAAGAAAAAGTGATTAGATTTTGGAGGTGATCCAAATCACCGACTGGATCCAGGATTTTTCAAAGGATTCTTTATCATTGTGAGATAGGGCTGTTTTCACCATATGTGTATATAACTCCACGATAAATGGTAGGATTGCTTTGCAAAACAGTACAAGACAAGGTCACCATAATTTCTGACAGATGTAAAAGTACAATCCAGATCCTGCCAAGATTCTGGATACTAAGACCCAGAATATGAAATATGGACTGGGTGGCCATAACTTTCAACACTGTCTGGTATAAAATCCTCGTACAAACCTGCAACTAACACCAAAGGGAGTATAACGTTAAAGTAGGACTAAAGTGTTGCATGACAATCACAATATGCTTGATGGAGGTCTGCGCTAACTGAGTGCTTTTATAGTCTTCTAACCGTCAGCAGGGGGCAACTACAGCTCATGCAAAATTCAGGTTGTATTATGGTAGAAAAGAAAAGGATAAAGCTGATTTCCACTTAGTTCTACTATAAAACAAAACAAAAAATTAAATACATATAGAAAAAAAACACAATAAAAAGCTAGATCAACACCAAAGACAGTGTCACACCCCCAGAGCAATGAGCTGCAGTTTCCAATGGGTCTTTCCGAGGGCTCTTCAAGACTCACCGAACCAACATTTGTTGTTCGGGAGCTGCTGCAGCTGTGCACGCAGTAACTCTCTACTGAAGTATGGGAGTTGCTGGGCAACACCTCAAAAGACTTATAAATGGAGACGTGGAACTCTGTCTCATGCAGCTTGCCATTCATTGAAGACAATAACTGGAGGTGCTATTTTTTTCGCACATCCAAAAATGCAGGTGTGGAAAAAGAGCCATGCTGACATGAACTGTTGAAATCAGAACATTTTTTATCATTTATTTTCTTTTCACTCCTATTTGCCTTCATTTGATAGGTCAACTATAAAGAGTTACCATTAGCAGGTAGGGACATTTTACAGACCCAGAGTAAACCATGATATCAAAGAGGTTAACACATGACCCAGGCTGATATCAGCATGTTTGTCAGATAGAGACAGAAGCAGTGGACACGTGAACACCTGTAACTGACATATTTCATGTTATTGAAGAGAGAGCTCCATGTGTAGGAGAACCAATTAATCAGCATCCTAGGCACCACAGGATCAGGCGCGGGTAAGGCGTTCAGCATACGTTACCATGGTGATCCACCCTGTTTAAAACGTGACTTGCTTTAATAAAAACATAAAACTCTGAGGTTGCTTTAAGATCTGTATACATCGTACAGGCTCTGGCTCTACTGGCCAACAACACAACCAATGCTAGGCTGATGTTTTACGCAGTAAATTGTGAGATCTGGGTTATGTGATTCACTTCCTGACAAAAACATTAGCAGCTCTATTCTTTTAAGAGTGGATGAAAGGAAAGATGCAGATCTCAGCTGTGATGAGTGATTCATCCTTTTGGCTTTTACTGCAATGCTCATTGTATATCATTAAAGTCATGTACTAATAAAGATGAGTAATCAGATAAAGTGTGTCATCTGAGAGCTAATTTACCTCATCAAATGAGAAAAAGCTTGAAATGATTATAGAGTATGTTACATTAAATAACCAGGTTTTACTTGAAGTTAACTGTGTTTTTTTGCAGGGCAAACAAACTGATATGTAAAAGAAGTTGTTGCTGTATAATATTATCTACTGTGGGGTAATCATTTCAAATAACATATGACTGTAGGTATGACAGCTGGATTTAGGATTAGTTTTCTGCCTCCATCTAAAAAAAAGGGCTGATTGAGAACTGGAAATCATAGCTGCATAACTGATTAACTGTTTATCAGCAGGACTTCTCAAATAATCCAAGCATAGAGTCTGTCTATAACTTCAATCTTAGCCTTTGCTTAACAGCAGAAACAGTGATACTGCTCTTTTGCATCACACTGCTCAAGCTTCTGCAGGGATAAACAAATAATAAGTTACGTCTAGTCCATTTAATCTCCTCTAAAAAGGCAGCGTTCCACTCTGAAGGTCAGTCTCTCAGAATCATATTAAATCATTTAAATGAAGGCAGTTATGTAAAAGTGTTGACATTTATCTCCATTTCTGTACAATATAACTACTTAACTCTTAGCTGACCCCCATACTGGTTGAGTGTGAGCTGCATGCCTGCTGATCAGATGTGGCAGTAGGGATGGGTACCTTTTTCACATTTGACACAATATGGTACCAATACTTGGTACCTGGCAATTGGTATCTGTACTCAACAGTACCACTTTTTTGTTTGTGTAGTAAAAAAGATTAATTTGTTTGATAATAAAATCCCCAAGTGTTTCAATTTAACATATTTATTTTTCAATATATAAACTTGCAATGCTGTTATCATATCCAGCATGGAAAATGGCCAACTTTTCTCGTCCCTCACAGTCACAAGGATGGATTTAGGTACCCAAACATGGAACCATTTGATTTACGTGAATCGATACTTGGTACTATGTTTCTACTACTCTACTATACCACTTCTATAATTCAGTTGGTACCTTTAAAAGTGCCTAATTTGGTATCCATTCCTATGTGACGGTGTGTAAAGAGCTGTATATAGTGTGTTTGTGTTTGATCATTCAGGTTACATACCAAATAAACGCAGAAGGTGTGGAGCTCCGTACACTTGAGACATGGGCAGGTCAGGGTGTTCTGCCAGGATTTCAGCGTACTGGGGTCTTTCAAACTTGTAAAGCAGTTGAGTGCCCAGCATGACGTTAAAGTACTCACGGATCCCTGCCACCACTTCATTCACTGCAAACTCCCTACGAAAGAAAGAAGGGAAAAGACCATAATGAATAGAGATGCACGATATCATCGGCAGAATATCGGTATCAGCTGATAAAAGCTTAAAAACACGTTTATCGGTATTGGTAGATGTGAAAATTTCTGCCGATAGTCACAGCCGATTAGGTGCTATTCAGTTAGCATTATTATTATTTTCCATCTGAAAAATAAGCTCCATAAATAAAACGTAGCACTTCATTTATTTGCACAGCAGAGCTCTGTGTCTGTCACCAGGTTGTTACAGTAGCTCTAAAATAATCAAATGCAACTTGGTTATGTTTAAAAATGCATTGTACATTTAAAGTTCATGTGATCTAAAGAAATTATTTTTCTGTATTTCAATACTGAATGTCTTGAGTTTGAAAAAATACATTTCTTATCTATGGTAAAATCAAATGTTTTTTGTCTTGTTTTATGTGTGTTTCTTAAACAAATAAGACCGTCACAATAAGAGTAACATATAAATTCCAGTACAGGATAGACTTAGCTTTCTTTACAGTGAAAAAAACAAACAAACTTGTGAGTATCAGTATCGGTATCGGCCAAAAGGGGTTTCAATATATTGGCATATCGGATATCGGCAAAAATTCCACCATCGTGCATCCCTAATAATGAATTTAAGAGAGACTTTGGAAACAACAGGCTAAAGAATATTCATGAGACAGACTTCAGATTGATTTCTGAAACCAGAAATCAATGCTTTGTTTCATTCACTTTATAGGTAGTATCACAAAAGTCTTGCAGGTGAAATTACAAGATACATCTTAATAACAGAAAAACACATAAATTATTTAATCAAAGAGAAAATGGAGAGCAGCATGTATGACTTGCTTAAAAGAATATTCACCATGGGCCTCATTCACAAACAGTGTGTGTGTACAAATTTTATCAATGAATGTTTAATGCACAAATCTGTGATTCATCAATATTTTCTTACTTGAATTTGTTCTTACTCTTCGAACAAATTTGGAACCTCCTCAGACTATGCATACACACAAATAATGATGACCACCTATCTCAAAAAATGTAATCATATACTCTTAAGTAAATGAATGAAATATTTAGACTTCATTCTGGAAAAGAAAACAGTCTTTAATAGAATTCAATAATAAAATCTGTAAATTGACTAAATATATTAAATAACCATGAAATTGACACATATTCATCTTTATTATGCATATAAAATTAAATCTTAAATACTTAGTTTTACAATTTAGAATATAATGTACATTTTCAAGTCTTATGTTTTTGATGTTTTCTGAACCGCTGATGCAGCCTCTCTGATAGAGTAAGTTATAAAACAAGCTGTGTGTCTGATGCAGATTTTGAGGGTGATGGGGCCTCCTCCTGATGCACCCAACAGACTAATCTAACTGTGATTTTGTGTAAAAGCTGAACTTGTGCACAGAGTTAAAACATTTCTACACATTTATCAGTGAATGAGGCCCAATGTCCTGAGTACTTCTAAAATTAATCCTAACCTCAGCTTTTCATGTGCACATTACGTGCATCACTGGCACCAAGTTGTGTACAATGCACAATGCTGTTTCTAAGCCTTGTTTACTCCATTTAAGGAGGTTTAGGACCCTGATGGGGAAAAGGAGCAGTTAGACTGACTCACTGGAGGCATGATGAGAAGGATTTTTTGATGCTACAAAAAGCTCATCACAGGATCCTGAGTGATCTCTGCTTTTTCATCTTTTGGAGAAAATGTGTGTGTTTATTCTTACTTGTTGTCAGAGTTTCCTTTTGATTTCTTGTGATTTGCATAGTCCTCCAAAACAGTCTCTACATTCTTCTTGGCTGGCAGATGAAACAACTGAAAGCAGCAAAGGAAGCAGATGATTCCAAAAACGTAGACACTCTTAACTGTGCAGCAATTTTTCTCACCCGTGCATTCCACACAGCTGACACAAATGTGCGGCAAACATGAGCTTTTATGGTCAGGGTTTCTCCCTCACCTGCTTCTGCCTGGTGATGAGGTCCCAGTCATCCACCAGCCAGGGTTTCAGCTCCTCGGGGATCTTCACTTTTACCTCCACACGGTTAGTGAACATCTCCTCCTGAGAGATAAAACAAACGTGCATTAAGAATTTAAACGTTTTTTTTTTTTTGCTATTTTAATGGATGTTTAAGTGCAGCAATGCCCCTCCTTTAAAACTGGAATTCAAGGCTTCTCAGACATTTCTTATTTCTCTGCCAAAGGCTGAACTGAGAAACACTTTTTAAGAAGAAGCAGAAACTTATGATACAAAAACTATGCAACTTGCATCATGGTAGAATGTTCCAGGAGCAGATGTTTTTCTTCTTTATTTTCACATTTATTTCTGTCATAATCAGATTTAGTCATTTTTTTCTGACTGCATCAGAACTCTTGCAAAACTTCTATGCAATGAATGAACTCAGCTTATCAGTTTTAATGACAAAAGACATACAAATCTGCTCTCATGCTGAAATATAAACGGTTTGTACATAATGACTTTTTCTACTGCTGGCTGCACGGTGCCAACATTTTTGATACTTTCCAAGGCATACTACAAATTCCTTTCCAAGACTTAGCAGGCACTTCCATTGGGTTTACACTAACATATTAAAAATATATGGTTCTTTTTCACAGCCTCTAATGTTGAATTTCACATTTAATTGGACATCTTAATGTTTAAATTTTATTTTGCTCCTCTAAAGAAAAGAAGAAAAGAAGGTCTACACAAGAGGAAAAAAGTTCACTAAGGTGCTATGGTTACTAGGTTTATTTTTGCTGTGTAAGCATGTTTTCATTTGTGGTTACTAATAACCAATGATACATACACTCTCCACAGTGGGATCAACCCGGGCCCTCTTCTTCCGTGGCCCCTGTGGTGTTTCTCCACTGCTGGTACCTTCACCCGGCCCTGGGGCTAAACAAGATGCACATTAGAGTCTATTTATAATATATATTATATATATAAAGTGATGCATCATGTTCTAGACACACACACTGTCTCTGAATGAGATAATAGATGTACAGGTAAACATCTATTTGTGCAGCCTTTATTTTATAGCTAAACAGTTTTTTGGCACAAAGATGGGAACGTACACAAAGAAACACTTTGTTGTAATTAATTTTTCAGGATTGAGTACTTCATCTAAAAAGGCACTATGGGTAAAGCACTTTAAAGTGATGTTGCAGACGTTTTTTTAAAGCTATTCACATGCTTATTTTGTGCACATCTTGCTGATGTTGAAATAAAATGTATCAGGGGAAAAAAGTTACTGCGTGCACTAACAGAAAGACAACATCTGTCTCAAGATTGGTTGTTTGCTGCTGAGAATTAAAAATGTCAAGAATAAATAAATTCTGGTCAATTTTCTGAAGAAACTTGACATGAACATTTTTCTGTTTGAGTTTAAATGTTCAGGTCCTTCTCATCATTTAAATATGTTTTACTTACTCTTTTGTTTTGCTTTTTTCACTTTCCTAGGATGAAAGAAAGACATTAGTGACCACAAAGCTACATATAGCACATTAATTCATACTGTTTTTTATTCATCACATGCACTCATCCACTGATGAAATGTCATGCATTACAATTCAACAGTTCTGACATTAGTTTTGCCTGTAAAAACAGAATCATGTTTAGCTCTATTGGATTTTAGCTCTATTCAACTGTGCTGTTATTCAGTCCTAGAAAATCACAACCATTCACTGTTGCCACAATGAGAAATCATAACCTCTGGAACAGTGCAGAGAGATTTTTTTTTAACCCTGAAAAAGTAGCATTACTGGCAGATCTGTTGTATGAGTAATTGTATGAGATGTTCATGAAGCAACAACAACTTACAGATCAACATTTTTCTGCTGCACAGCAGCAATCTTCTTGCTTGGTGCCAAACCCCTCATCTTTCCCTCAACATAATGGTCCCTGTGAAAGAAGAACAAGGAGGAAGAATTGAATAGATTTATATAAAACACTTTATCTGTCATTGAGGGGAACTCACAGTGCAACCAATAATGATTTATCATTATGTAATCAGTTGGTTCTAGTGAAAGCTTTTTAGTACAAAGAACACAAGAAAAAAAAAAAAGAGTTATTTTTGAAAAAAAAAGATAAAATTCCCTCAAAAGCACATTTTCTACTTGCTGTACACAAAAGTAAACACTTACTGATTGGCCTTTTGAAGCTCTTTTTGTTTCGCAAGGTTGCTGTCCACATATTTGAGAACTCTGCTCTCAGGAACCCATTCATCCCAGCTGCAAAAAAGGCAACATGAAGCCTTGAAACACGCGTATTAGGCTGGTAAAAATACAAAGTTCTCACTGAGTTCATTCAGACCACATAAATAAGCATTTAGCACAAAAGATAATACTCTGGAGGACATGAAAATATGAATCTTGTAAACAGAGATTTACTTTTTGTTCCATCCGCTGTAATGAATGAAGTATTTAATCTGCTTATCCTTTATGTTGATCTTTACACACTGTGAAAAAAAGAAACATAATGATCTATATCAGTAATACATGGTGATAACATTCAAATAATTCATATTTCATTGAGTGAAATCACAAACCTTTGCCTCATAGAGCAGTGGCCCATGAAAGCACAGGACTCTTTCACCTGGTAAGAGACGAAACAAAAGAGAACTGAAAGGTGAACACACCCTGGCTAGGATCACAAATACACTCTGGTTGACAAATCAGACAATAATCAATAACAATAATCACAGTGGATTATAGTCTGCTTGACGTGGTTCTTGGGCTCCTTTGTGTTCCTGTGGTCACATTGATAAAGGTTTTATTCATTCCTAGCATCAATAACAAACTAGCTAACCGCTAGCCTGACGTTCACGTTTGTTTTCAATTGTTAGCTTTCAGTTCATGCAGTAATCTTTTCTGAATTCATGTTAGGTAGATAAATAATGTGATAAGATGGTATAAAAGAGAAATAAAGGCTCAGTTGCTTTGTCTCTCTCCCTTGAGACTATTGTCAAGCTTCAGCAGTAGCATCAACAACAACAAACCCGCCCCCTTCTACGCGGTAACCGCCGGGTTTTCGGCACAAACCTTCTTGAAATTTAGGTTTAGGGTCCTGTTTTGGCGCCATTCACAGACTCAACTGATCGGACCTCTGAATGATCAAACTCGTGCATTGCCAGAGTCCATTTCTTCCAGGCACAAACACCTCCGACATCGGAGCCAAAGCGAAGGAAACGCCGAGAATGGCCTGCCTGCTGCTGGGTCACCTGACCAACATGGAGCCTCTGAGCTGTGGGGCGTTCAAGTGCTCTCTGCAAAACTCGGCGAAACAAGGCGTGGTGTGGCTAATAAAACTAAACCAAACTGAACTCAACTAAAAAGAAAAACTAAACTACACTAAAATTATATTAAAGTAAAGTATTACCTCTAATCTATTTGGCAATAAATAGATTAAAAAAATGCTGTACAACAGAAGTAAAAATGGACACACGTTGAATTTAAATAACATTAAAAACGTGGGAAAATTTACAGAGTAGAACCTGAGCTTTTATTTGTTCAAAATAAAATACAATTCTTTTTTTTTTAATATATATATATATATGAAGAAGTTATTAAAACATAAAGCCCAAAAGCAATAAAACAGTTAACAGTGTACAGTAAATCCAAGTAAAGTAAAACAATGATAATAATGATGGTGATAATTATAAAAACATGTCTATAAAACTATATAAAAACAGGTAGATGACAAATTTACTATAAGATTAGATTAGATTAGAAAATCTTTATTGTCCCTGAGGGGCAATTTGTTTTGCAGCCGTAGAACATGCATCAACAGAAACAAGCAAACAAACAAGAAAAAAACCTACATGTATAGGCTAGTCTGACTAACTCATGGATCACATCATGAACAGTTAAAAAGTAAGAATAAATCGATAAAACCAACACTGTATAGTTAAGAAAAATATGCAATGTATGCGAAAGGCAGCATTTGTCTGTATAGTCTATATTATTTAAAAGGCCCAACAAACATAATTTACGCAATAATTATCAAAAATGTCTATAACTTATTAAGTTACTGGTTACTCATTCATTCATTCATTAAATCTTTATTTAATCTCAAGATGCCACTAGAATTAAAACAGTAACAGCGAGGCAATGAATATGAAAGAAAAAGCATCTTTATTAACTATTAGTACAAGGCCTTTAAAGGTAGCTTTTCAGGAGTGATTTTAAAGCAGGTACAGACTGAGCTGACTTGACTGCTTCAGGTAATGAGCTCCACAGCTGTGGGGCTCTAATTGAAAATTTCCTGTCACCTTCACTGAAAAGGCAGAGAGATACAGAGAGAAAAATTGGCTGCTGAGTTTTGCCCAAGTCTTAGACATGAAATGAATTTTTTTGTAGGCCTGATGAGATGAAGGTGTGGATAACTGTTATAAGGTCTGAGGAAGTGTTTTTTTTTTTTTTTTCATGTTCTGGATGTATGTAAAACAAGATTGGGTGACTTTGGTTATGAGTCGGAACATTGCAGTTTGCATTTAATTGAGACACCAAGATTACAGGCAAGGTGCTTAACATTTATTGAAGGGTCCAAGATTCCTGTGGTGGCCAGAATGTGCGCCAATTAAGAAGACTTCAGATTTTGAGGCAATAAGCTGGGAGCAGTGTTGGGAAATCCAACATGATCTGTCTAAAAGACAAGCCATAATACTGGACTGTCACTGTGGCAACTGGTTTGTGGGACAAATTGTTGGGTGTCATCTGCGTAGAAGTGAAAGTCAATGTTGTGGGTTTGGATAATTTGAACAAAGAGTAGCATGTAAATGGAGAACAGCAATGGACCAAGAATGGACACTGTTGGGAGATCAAGAGTTTTTGTTTTTAATGGTGCCAGAAAAAAGCACATTATGTTTGAATTACCTAAAAGCTTTTAAGATTTTGAACATAATTCTGTCGTAGATTGCTAAATTTGACTTATTACATTGCTAATCATTGCCCATTAACTGGTATCTTCTGTTTAAAGCCCATGATTTACACACCTGCAACATCTGTATTTCAGTTCACACAGCTTAGTTGCTTCAGGTGTTCACAGAGATGTTTTTGAGAGCACACAAACTTCATAATCTGGTCTAGCTATGGTGTGCAGTTTGGCGTTAAATAAAACTGTTAGAAGAGTGTGATAACGATAGAGAGAACAAACGATGAGCAGCAGTTTCCATCCTTCCTTATCTCTGATCAAGTCCTCAGTGTAGTGGAAAAAGTCAAATACCTGGGGCACATCATCAGAAATGTGATATATGAGATGATGAGTGCTGTAAATTGTATGCACAAGGTAATACCTTAGCATGTAAATTTCAGATGTGTACAGAAAATGTTAAAATTGAGCTTTTGAAAGCTTAGTGTACTCCACTGTACACTTCTCATTTATGGTGCAACTACAGTAAAGCTAAAACAAAAATCTACAGGTAGCTTCTAATGATGCTTTGAGAATATTTCTTTAGTTACCTCGATGGTCGAGTGTAAGTCACATGTTTGTTTGTAACAATGTTCCCCACATTTTATTCTGTTCTTAGAACCTATGTGCACAAATTCATAGGTTTTTTGGTTGATTCGGACAATGAAACAATAATGTCACTTACTCAGCTCACAATGAGCGACACAAGGTTCACATCCTGCGATTGGAAACACTAGTACAAATGTCTCTTTGTGTTTTAATCTACTGTCAACATATGAACTGTATTTTTCATTTTTTCATTTCTTTTTATCAATTATTTGTTGTATTTATATGGACCTAAGGGTCTGGAACAAAGTAGAAGTAACTAGCTAAATAACATATTATCACAGGCCTCATTCCCAGGCTAAATGATAAGATCTGCTTACTGGAAGTCAGATTAATGCAGTTGAGCATTGAGTTTTAATCAACACACAACATAAAAACATTGGTTAAAACTTGTTTTTATACATCAGTCTACATTTAAGGTTTTTTGTCCTATTGACTGTGGATGGGGAAAGGAATTTGTCAAAAGTGTGTAATGTGTGATGAGAAAACCAGGCAAGTCGAGCATCTTATTAAAATCAAAGAATAGATTTTTGCCTATTCCAAATCACCACCACATCACCTGGATGTGGCCTCATGTTATGCCACACTAAAAGGTGTTACTCTGGGGCTGAAAACATCCCATAAGTGATTCATGTTAAAGACACACAAAAAACCTTGAAAAGTACAAAAGGAGATTTATTACTACTTTTCTCCTGTGTTTGTCTGGAGATCCTACATGTAACCATGGCTGCATTGTTTACAGTGAAACTGTTAGCAGCCTGTAGCATGTCAATGCTAACTAGTGTAAGGCATGATGATTTCCCTCAAGGTGAGGAGGAGGTGAGGATGACGTGCTGGTTCTCGGCTGTGAGCTGGGAGGTGATGACGTGGACCTGTCCTTCCACCCATCGTTATTGGGAACGTGGGATCTATCTCCAATAAGATGGATGAGCTAGTTGTGCTAGCCAAGCGGCAGAGGGGGTGCCTGAGGGCAGAGTGGCATCGTGCTGTTCACAGACGTGGCTGACGGAGCTGACACTGGACGCCGGCACCACATTGGAGGAGCTTCGCCTGCTGTGAGCAGACAGGATCCAAGAGACAGAGACTGAACAGACTGCTGGGGAGGCTCAGACCTGGACCCTGTGGAGGTGGAGACTGTCTGACTGGAGAGTGGTGGACGGGCAGTCATCATCTATTTTCTTATGGACCTTTTTGCATTTTCTCTACACTTTCTTACTTTTGTTTTCTTAAATGCTGCTGTGACTCCTGAATTTCCCCTCAGGGATAAATAAAGTATTTTCTATTCTATTCTATTCTATTCTATTCTATTCTATTCTATTCTATTCTATTCTATTCTATTAAACACTAAACAAGACGATGAAATCCCTAATGACAGGCAGCAGTGCAACAGTCGGCTTTTAAAAGGCTGAGCCTAGGTGAGCCTCATTTATAATCAGCAGTCTCACCTGGAAACAAAGAGAGACAGGGAACACACACAGGGAACACACACAGTCAAAACACTCCTCAAACAAATCAATGTTTTATGAGGTGGATTTTAATTTTAGGTTTTTCTCCTCAGAGACTATGGCACAGAGTCCTCCCACAGTTTAAAAACATGTGTCTCCATCTGAGAGACTGGGATGTCTGTAGGTGTGCACGTTGGCGTACCATATCTCTTTTTTTTATGTCACTTCTATGGTATCTATTCCCCATTATTTACAGCCCCTGATTTGTAAAGATAGTTTCAAATGACACCCAAGTACACTGAAGTGTTTTCTCCGGATGAGGAACTCAGCGTACATGTTGATGATAAGCTGGACTTAAAGGAGACATCATGTGCTTTATTAAAAGGGTCCTGTCCTGGCTCATTATGCTCAGTTAGATCTGTTTCTTTGATGTCAGGTCTTTCCTGTGTGTGTTTCCCCCGTGTCCCTTCTTATACCCACACTGACCATCATTACTCACCTGTTCCCTGGCCAGCTTTGAGTGATTGTTAAGTGAAGAACAGGAGGAAAGCAGAAAAGTTTGTTTTGATGTTCAGTAATCAGCCTGTGTTCCTACTGAGCTGAGAGCTCTTTTAGGGAATCCCTTCTTACACCCAGGTTGACCCACATATGACTGAAGACCTCGACCCACAGATGACTGACCCTCAGGAAGTGGGTCAGTGACTCAGAACTGGCATATTGACTTCTATCAGAGGATTACATTTCCCAGCTTTTGACTGACAAAGCCTTTCAGAGAAGAGCTGAAATGTATTTAGAAATTTCTATCAGGTCTACTTTCTTTTCCAGGCCAAGCCTTTGATTAGAATGACGCAGGTGACTGAGAACCACCTGTGTTCTTCGTCAACTCTGGAAAAGAATGTCCTTGCACCTTTTAGGTTATATAAACAGATAAATATAAATGATATATTTGGTTATGTTGATGATTATATATAACACTGCTGTAATGTGTTTTTTGTTCCTCACTTTTATTTGTTGCAGGTTGAGTTGCATCATCAGTGGATGAGCCTCACTTCCCGAATACTCCAGGCTTTGTTAAATTTAGCAGAGTTGTTGGGCAGCAGCCTAAAAACAAGAACACATTTTTGTGGACTTGCTACTTCAAGGTTTCTCAGCCTTTTTTTGGCCTGTGAACATTTTTTGAGGTCACTAACTTCTCATGAACTTATGAGAGTTGTCGAACTATCATGTGAATTTGATTTTACTGTTCCTTCTGTGTCAATCAAAAGATACTTTGCTTCATCAGCATTTTAGTTTTCCTCCCAGGCACTCATTGACGTGCCAGAGGAGAGGAACAAAACACAGTTGAAGCATCTTCTCTGGAGGGAGCAGCACTGATGTCGCTCTTCTTTTTCACAGATTAGATTAAGGTGAATGGGTATGACACAATCTACTAACAGAATCCTCAAAAAAATATATCTCCATATGTCTGTTTTTTCACACATACTGAGTTTACAAGCTGCAGATGTTCCCCAACATCCCCAGAGGAGTAAACAGGTCATGGCTTTATAACTTCAGAGTTTGGTAAACATCTTTTTATCCTCTGAAATAATGTTCACATTTTTCTGAGGAGGTCAAGTTCCGATGAAACCCTCTTCATTAGAAAAACTGATGAGGGACTGCCTGAGTAGATACAGAAAATCCACCAACAAATATCAGCCCTGCAGATGGTCAAACGATTAAACACATCATACTTAAACCAGAGAGTTTTTGTCAGTGGGATTATCATTTCACACTTCCAAATTTTAAATAGCTCGAACCCTTTTGACTTAGTCTCCCCTCTTTGAAGCTTCACTGATCTGAGTGTTTTCGTCATGGCCACAGTGTTACTTTTCTGTTTAAAAAATGAGGCAAAGTTGACTTCTTTGAGGTCAAAAGTTCAAAAACCTTTTACATTAGAGGCCAAGTACTCAGCGTACCAGCTTGGTCACAGGATAATTTACACCTCTACACACACACAGAGGCATGTTCTAGGTGACGGATGTTTGAGGGTGTTAAGAGTCCGCAATTCCAGCCGACTGCACGCTTTGGTCACCAAGGCAACTTATTTTGTTAACTGAGATAATGGTGTGTAAGGCAGAAGCTCTAAAAGAAAAAGGACTTTAGAAAAATAATGGCATCACTGTTGGATATGAGAAATGAACCATTTTTTCGTGTCTGAGGGAGAAGGAAGATAAATGTTCTCAAGAGAAAAAAATAACAAATAAATAAATAAATGAATAAATAGATAGATAAATGATGTGGCCTGAGAACAACTTCTCTGACAATATAAGTACTGCTTTTTCTGCAATGATGTAAACACTTAAAATTTAAAGGGGAGAATCACACAATACAAACATTTGCAGTATGACTTTCATTTTCTTCCAGAAAGAGTCTGTTTTTTTAACTGACAGGATCAGTGGCAACACAGACAAGAGGGCAGTTAGTGAGTTTTGTCAACCAAGAGGGTATTCAGATCAGTATGGTGTAATTCTCAATCCAAGTGGTCACTTCAGTGTGTGTTTATTTATATATTCACTTTCCACCCAAGGGGAAAATTTAGTGTGCTTTCCAACCAGAACTGCACCAGCGCACGTTTTGGTTCCCAAGAGGAAACTCTAGCGTGTTTTTCAACAATCCCTGTCCACACTACTGGATAGGAAGTGTGTTTCCACATATTAAAAGACTCCAAAGCTCTGTCAAGCAACAGTGATCAGTCATGGTGATTGGGATCAGGAGGCTGGCGAGTGGCGTCAGTTGATAAAATCTTGTGTGTGTGTGTGTGTGTGTGTGTGTGTGTGTGTGTGTGTGTGTGTGTGTGTGTGTGTGTGTGTGTGTGTGTATGGTTGGATTGAGAACAGATGATGGTGGCTGAATTAGATGTTGAGCCCTAAAGCTGACTTTTCCCAGGGGGTCATAAGCCCAAAACGTCATCAGTTTGATCAGCATGATCTTTAGTACCACAAGTGGCACGCACACACTTTTTGAACAGGAGAGGCATCAAAAAGAATAAATGAATAAATAAAAAAAAAACAAAAAAAAAAAACATAAAATACCATAAAGCCCCTTACGGGAGGACATTGAGTTCCATGTGTTTCAAAGGGACTTCAGTGTTTTTGCCACCTAAAAGAGCAGTTTTTCATGCTTTTACTGGCTGAGGGGGCAGTTTGGTGTGTTCTACCAACCAGGAGGGACCCTAGGTACACATTTTGGCCCCCAAGCAGGCAATTGGGGCCATGACAGGGGGTGTCATCACCCAAGCCTGTGCACACCACTGGTATCACAGTATAGGCACAGTAGGGGAGAACGGGGTAAGTTGAACCTGTGGGTAAATTGACCCACCCCCTGTCTCTGGGAAACGGTACGAATCAGTGGTCACATGACTCTGGATTTAGTTAGCCCGCCTCATCTCAAGCTCTCTGTGGTAAACAGAAACATAAGTTGAAGTGTTCAGTAACTTTTATTCTCCAAAAATCATTTTTTGCATGTCGAAGTAAATTTTCAACATATCACAAATAATGACTTTAAACTCAAAACAATTTTAACTATATTTTAAAACATACATCAAATGTGTTGCTGAACTATCAATGAATAAAACCATGCGAATCGTGTAGCTAGCCTGAATTGCTAGGCTAGGTTGTTTTTAACAAAATGGTGGCTGTGGGGTAAAGTGAGCCAAACTGCTTGGGGTAAACTGACCCAGTGATTTAACTTACCCCACAATGAGGCACTAAAGTGTCAGAGGTAAAACGTGTTAAGTGTAGTAATACATAATGACTTGTTTGTTTGTTTTTGTTTTTGTTTTTTTATAAATAAATATGTGTAACATTGTAGACAAGCTAGAATGCCGAGGAAATACAGCAGGAAGACAAACTGGGGCTCAACACCCCTTGAGGAGATGCAGAGAGCAGCAACCAAAGTCCAGGGTGGAAAATCCATAAGAAAAGTGGCCACAGAGAGAAATATTGACAGGTCAACCTTACGAAGATTCCTAAAAAAGAAAGAGGAAGGGGAAGTGACAGTGGCGGGCTACACGGGGACAGCAAACGCAAAGAGGGTCTTTACAGAGGAGATGGAGGAAGACCTTTCAAACCATGTGAATAAACTGGCTGACCAGTTTCATGGGCTCACGGCAAAGAAATCCTGTGATCTAGCCAACGAAATGTCAGAAAAAAACAATATCCCTGTCCCCGAGAGCTGGAAAGCTAACCGTTAAGCAGGTAGTGTAGAAGAGATCATAATTTAACTCAGGTTAACAGTTGGTCTTGTAGCTAAACAGATTCTTAATAGTGTCCCTATTCTGTTAGGTCGAGATTGGTTCATCAACTTCAAGGAACGCTACCAAAGAAGTCAAAAGGTCAACTTACCCCCGTGTGGTTCAATTTACCCTTTGAGGTGGAGCAATTTACCCCTTAGCTGGAGCAAGTTGAGCCATAAAGACCTCTTTTTTTTTGACAGCTTCTATTTCCATGACCAATCATTGTGGATGTGTTCTGATTATTTCCATTGATGTGAGACATCATGAAATTAATGTACATGTGTTGATTTCACTTCAATTTCATTTCCACTTGCCTACAGGTCAAACAATGTAAATAAAAAGGGCTCAGTTTACCCCGCTCTCCCCTATCTGCTTTTGTATATGTGAAGCTTTATCTCGAAACCCAAAGGTTGTTATTTGCACCTGGATTTCAGTGAAGTTTAAACACGTAGCAGAAATAAGAAAAACGTGACGCACTTTAAGGGAACCCAATTTAAGACCTAACATGTAATGATTCACTTAGCTGCCCTAAAGTGTGTCTCACAGCATCATGGTGTCTCTAAGGAAGTCTATTTTCATTAATCTCCCTCTGAAAGGTGGCAGAGCACATATAGTACATGATATTGACTACGTGCAGTAAGTAGAGCTACTTATGTAAAGTCCAGATGATTCATGATTCAAGTCATTCCAGATGCTATCAGCCACTACTTCTCCCGTGTGAGATAGAAGACTCTAAACCCCAACATGATGACATGCGCCAGCTCCCACACCCACTCAGTGAGACTTCCGTGTACTGAACTCATGATGTTCTTCTGCACATAACCACGTACTCTCATCATTGGGAACAACTTTACTTCACCACACATTTCTGTCACCCCTGACCCTGAATGAACACCTGTCGAGCTTTGACTTGTGGACAATTTGTTTTTATTACATCATTATGAGAGAAACTGACACGTGACACCTTTACAACAGTTTCACCATAATATTAAGTTTTTCACAACATTTTTTTTTGCATTGTGTTTCTTTTTCCACAGTTACATTGAAGATATATATTATTAAACGTTAGCAGGTGATGAGGTCATGTTGCATTCACGATTGTCTTATAAGCACTCTTATTTACATTCTTTACATAATTTGCAAAAACATTCACAGGTGGATGTAAACAACGAGTAGATGCCTTCCTTCTGCACCGCACGCAGACAAAACAATCACTGCAAAAGAGACAAGAAGCAACATTTGCTGATTGGTTCAAGAGATTAATGTAAAAACCAAAGATAGTGGTCATCAGGTTTGTGTACAAAAATGTGAACGCTGGCTGCACATGGAGCTGCAACTCTGCAGACCAGTGTCCACACAGCTATTACGCGAAAACACCATTTATGATTCTATTCATGCGCAATTACGCACGGTGTTACTCGGACTGTATGTACATCTCTTCACATTGTTTTTGTCCTAACAGTGCCACAATGGCTGTAGCATGAAATTATGACACAATAAAAGCAATTCTGGTGCAAAGCCCTCCTCTACTTGCGGTTATTTCTCCATATATTGTTCTTGGCCAAATTACGCAAACCTTTGAAACCAGAGAGAAATGAGAAGCTTCACATGTTCGATGAGCAGAACCTGGTAAATAGCCATAGCATAATGTAAGATTATCATTATTTATGCCAGCTGTCCTCTCTCACCAAAAGGACCTTTTGCGCTGCGCACTCGGTGCGTCATGATTAATATAGCTTAGCGTGTTTGGCTCTCATTTGGTTTAGCCACAATGAAAATCTGCCCTCTATTCTCTCTGTATCAGGCTTTTCAGTTTGTTCCTGAACTCTTTCCTCATCAGACAGTAAATAATCGGGTTTAAGCAGCTGTTGGTGTGCGCCAGGCAGACGGTCAGCGGGAACACATAGGTGTGAACTATATAGTATGCTTTGTCCCAGTTTGCTACGTTGAGTTTGACCAAAACACTCCACAGAGTGATGGCTTGGTTCGGCATCCAGCAGAGGAAGAAGGACAACACGACCATGGTGATGGATTTGGTGACTTGGGATCTTCGTTTGGAGTTTGCTGTTTTCATGCTTCGGTTGCGAATGAAGCGCAGCAGCATGATGTAGCTGATGGACACAATAGACATGGGTATAACAAAACCTACGAGTATTTTCTGTATGTGATAAACTGCCAACCAGTACTGCCCCCCGGGAAACTTCAGAAGACAGAGTTTTTCTCCCGTTACGTTGCTGACAGTAGAGAAAATCGAGGTGGGCATAGTCGCCAAAGTGGCCAGTGTCCAGATGATCGCGCTGGTCAGTTTGGCAGAACAAGCCTTATGCCCCGTCCTGTCCTTTAGAGCAGAGGCCACGGAACAGTAGCGGGTCACACTCATAGCAGTGAGAAAAAACACACTGGCATACATGTTCATCACGGTGACCGAGAGGATGATTTTACACATGGCGTCCCCGAACGGCCAACTAAAGTCCAGCGCGGTGTCCACAGCCCAGAAAGGCAGCGTGAGCACAAACTGGAGGTCTGTCACTGCCAAGTTTAACACGAAAAAGTTCACTCTGGACTTTCTCCTCTGGTGCTTGACTCTGATGAAGAAGAGGACGAGCAGGTTACCCATCAGTCCAGCAGCGCAGACCGCGGAATAAACCAAACAGATCAGAACTCTCAGAATCGGATTCCCATCTGCTGTCACGTCGATATCCTCCAGCTCGCTGAAATACTCCACATCCACCAGAGAGTTGTTCAAGCACGTGCTGTCGTTGTCTTCATCCATAGTGTCACCGGCTCGCACACTTGTCTAACTCTAAGCTCGACTGAAACATCTAAGGCGCTAATGAAGCTGGAACATCATGCTACCAGACATCCTCCATCTGAATCCACCCACCCTCCTGCCTTCTCCTCCCCCTCCTCCCCCACTCAGACGCAACATCCTCTGAGATATTAATGCTGAACTGGAGGTGCTAATTGACATCCATTAGTTTGTTGCATAATGGACCCTCTTAGCACGAAGCTGAAGCATGTTATTAATCTGAAATCAACAATTCAGGAGAGTAAAAGAAAATACAAAACAATCTATTGAAAATGCATATATAATAATAATAACAATAATTATAATAATACTAAAAACATATGTATTACTTAATCATGTCCATGAAGGCAACGATGTGCGTGCGTAATTGGTGTTTGTGCCATCACAACAGAGACAATCAACATGACTCTCTGCTGCCACCTAATGCTCAGTGTCAGTATAGCATTCACACAGCATTTCAAAATGAAGAAAAACAGAGAGAAAGGTAACAGAATGCATTTTATTACATCTAAACTTTTCTACATAAACAGGTAACATTCAATAAGTAAACAATTTCTTCGAATGCATGTAATAAATATTTTTTCACGTGGTATATTTGTACAAACTGACAAAAGTCCACTGTACACTGTTTTCTCCTTGCCCTCTTGAAAAGCCTTTTTGATGATTTTTCTCAGATTTTTCTGTGAATGTTTTTAAGGCAGTGAGTGCAGATGTCGGCAGGAGTCTGACTTTTGGATCATTTCAGTTGTGTGAGACTCTTTATTGGCCACAGTCCTTTTTTTATAATAGTACAGCTTTCATTTTCTAAAAAATATATAAATTAATTTATCCTGTCACTCTGCACTGTCACACAAAATGCATACAAACGGACATCAAACATCCCCGCTGGGGTCTGAACTTTCAGCCTTCAGGTTTTGATACAGACATAATGTACACATTGGAGTTTTTCCCTTTTTAATTGAATGGAGAACCAAAGAGCTTGTCTACTTTCAGGTTTGTTTCAGAGACCCTTTTGCAAACACTGCAAAGGTTTTCTGATATTAGTGGCCTCATTCCTTCCATTTTTGTCTCTGCAGACCCTGTTTTTGTCATGTCCAGCTAACACATACAGAAAGCTGATGCCATCCCTGTAACCCTGCGCTTTCTAACAAGGAAAGAAGGTTTAATGTGTTTGTAAGGGTGAAAGAAAGAAAACAACCTCAGCTCTGCTCTGTAATGACCTCTCCCACCTCAGAGGACTCATTACAGTGAACCACAGGATGGAGCTGTTGACGCTGAAAATAATGAAACAGGTCAGAGAGTGAGAGGTTAGTTATTTCTGGTTTTCAACCCCAGTATGTGTCAACACATTCAACAGGTCTACTCTTCACGTGTGCCATCCTAATCTGCTGCGCTGGACAGAAGAAAGTTCAATAAATAAAACCATCTGCATTTGTTTTCTGAGACCACTTCATCAGGACTCTAAACACTGGGGATCAATGTTTAAACTAACTGGAAGGATCCAAATCTTCCTCTGTTCAGAAACTCAACACTTCATAACAAAGGTGCACACACACACGCACGGAGTGAGTAATGTCAAACTAATGAAAGAGTCTTGATGATTTAATATATTCAGTATGTGTGTACAGTTCCTGCTGCTCTATACTAAACAATTATCATTCATCATGACACTGAATGAATCCTCTGTTAATTAACATCAGCTCAGACGCTTCATACATGCATTCATGTGAAATGACCAGTTGATCTTTAACTCAAATTAAGAACTATGACCTCTTTTATCAGAAAACAAAAGGTGTGAGCTGTATGGCTTTATACTTTCTTTTTCTATCAGAAAAAAGTCAGAAATGCTTTTTTTTGAGTGGGGATGACATAGAAATCAAGTCAGATTCATGTTTTCATGATGTTTGTGCTGCATGTTGCTGCTTGACTTTTGTTCCACTGTTTGTGTCTCATCTACAAGGTAACAAGTAAGAGACTTTACAGAGTTGTTAAAAAAAAAATTCTGCATTTCGTTAAGTATTGAGGATGTAAGAAGCTTGGAGTGAAGCAGCAGAAACCGGCCGATAACACAGGATGTGCAGAAACATGAAGCACAACATGGATCTACAGATATGCTAGCTCCTCTGCTAAATGCTAACACCAGGATGATGATATAATGAGGTACAAAATATAGGATGTTAGTTTAGCATGTTCTGATGCTAATGTTTGCTAATTAGTACCACACAGAATGTACAAATGAGGCTTGTGGGACTGCAATTAGTTTTGTAATGTTGAGCCATAAATACAGGATCACCTGTGTCAGCTGGATCATCCTCTGAGGATCACGCACTTCAGTAAAATACAATCATCAAACAGCTGTTGAGTTACTGGTGCTGAATAAGATTTGCCAAGATTGGCCAACTGAAATTAAGATTACTTAGATGATGGTTTCATAAGTGTGTTTCTTCTGTTTCAAAGAGAAAAAGTGTGGCTGCTTTTAAAATGTAACTGGGTTCCAGCTTAGAGATGGCAAACAGAATTAAATTTGGAGTAAGTGAATTTCTCTCTAATCAAAGATCCATTAAGAATTAACTAATCACCAAGCCTCACAGAGATGTGATCAGTTCTTAATGGAGAGCAACGGGAATCCATCAAACATCCTGAATAAATGAATGAATTAAACCATCAAGTGTACATAAATAGAGTCTCTGTTTGGTGCCCTTGTTATTGAGTGTCCCTCATCTCATCTCCCAATAAAATACACCCAGCTGTTTCCACAACAAACAACAAACAAGTACCTTTTGGAGAAATGGCTGCAGGCAGAGAATAATAAAATACATATTAAATACGACATAAAACAAACGCTCCACGGTGACAGTGAGTGACACACAGGAAAAAAAACAATATGTAAAAATATAATATATAGAAATAAGAATACAAAATAAATAAAATAAAATACCGCATGACACGAGATGTACACGCATATTGTTCCAGCCATCTCTCTGTGAAAGAGGGGCTCCAACAGGAGAGCAACAGGAGAATCAACTTAAAGATAAACCAGAAGAAATGAGGAGAGAAAACGAGGAGAGGAGAGGAGAGGAGAGGAGAGGAGAGGAGAGGAGAGGAGAAGAGGAGAGGAGAGGAGAGGATAGGAGAGGAGAGGAGAGGAGAGGAGAGGAGAGGAGAGGAGAGGAGAGGAGAGGAGAGGAGAGGAGAGGACAGGAGAGGAGAGGAGAGGAGAGGAGAGGAGAGGAGAGGAGAGGAGAGGAGAGGAGAGGAGAGGAGAGGAGAGGAGAGGAGAGGAGAGGAGATGTCTGGTGATGAAGGTTTCTGTCTGAAGTGATTATCTCGTCATGGTGCGGATAATGAGGCTTTGAAGTGAGCTGCCAGTCTGGGGCGTCTGAAAGTTCAACATCCAGGAGAGGCAGATAAAAAGAGGATTCTGGAGAAGCTTCAAGGACGCACACGATGGAGGAAGGAAGGAGGTCTTTTATAAGTTCCTCATAATGTGACCAAACCACAGGGAATCTCTCCAGCACTGCTTCTACTTTTAAACATAAAAGGACAAGAAGTGTGTCCAGCAGTACATTCATGAGCAAACTTTCTTTTCGGCTGAATGGCGACAACATCAAGGTTTTCCAAACCTCCGCCTTGCTTTGACACTTCCACATCACTGAGCTACAGACAGGTCATAGACTTTTAAACTGGCTGGCTTTGTGCCCAGGCTGACTTGGCAAGTTGAGATCTCCCCGTTTCTCTGTGGCACTTTACTGTCTGCTTTCACTCCTTTCCGGGACTCCCACAGATCATTTCAAGACCACCAAAGGTATCACTTTTTGCAAACTAATGTTTTTTTTACTGTTTAAGACAGACTGAGTCTAAAGACTTTGTCCCAAACACGCTGTGAAGCATGCATACAAACAGGCACAAGTTTAAACTTGGTCTCATGTCGTAATGAAAGCCTGTTTCTGACAAAAAAAGGCCCAGCACTGCTACAAGAGCTCGACTTTCATTGTAACTCCTTTTTAACAGTCAAGCACAAAACACAGACACGAAGTAGACGAGAGACGAAAGCACACAAAAGTTGAAGTGTCAGAGAAATCCACACACAGAGGTGGACACATGACTTCAAACACTGGCACACAGATTCATCTGCACTTTCAGTACTATGACCATCAATAAGTACCGCGTGTCGTTTTTGGCATTGTGCAAAGAAACCGACAGAAACTCTTTCAGCTAAAATTCATCCAAAAGTCTACTTTTCTAAATGCTGTACACCTGCAGAGTCTTTGTATGAAGGTGGAAATCAGGAGAGAAACTCTAAAAAGAAAACCACCGACACACTCCCCACAGCATCAACCTGAAGGTCAGAGGGAATGCATACTTTTATATATAGATATTTGTAAAAGTTTAAATAGTATACATAACTTAAAAGCAGAATAAAATTATCAGTACATGAATTAACTTTAAATTCAGTGTATGAAAAGTTCTTGTCGTAGCAGAAGGAAATCATGATCAATCCTTTAAAAATAAGCTACAGAGGGATCAAAAGCCAAAGAGAGAAAAATGAAGAGCATGTTGGAGAAATGAACACAGGATAAAGCTAAAAATAGAACAAAAAAGCTAAACACATGGCAAAAGGCATATGTATAAGCTTTCAGGGAGGGGGATAACATCTGTCTTCTCTTGAAAAAGTGATTGAAGCAGCTCACTGGACTGAAAATGTTTAGATTTAATATACAAAAGTAAAAGAGGAAAATATACTTTGTTCTCTGTACACGGTGCCACTTCATAAAAAAGAGACGTCCTCCTTTGTGTTTTTGTTCGGGTTTCATCTCAGCTCTCTGTGCCGGTCAGTGTCAGGACAGCAACATCCTGCACGCTTCCTCTGATCTGAAGTCAGTTCACCGACACGTCGTCTTACCGCTGACCCTTTAAAGCGATGAACTCTGCTGTTCTCAGGTCAGTCAAATGAAGGGACCCTCAGCACTGTAAGACACTCACATCAGTGCTCCTCAGAATGACTCCTCACACGAGTTTCATGACTGGGTCTAATCTCTGGATCAAAACTCCACCCTGTGGTCAAAATGTTTGTTACCAGATCATGGCCGGACCACTAGTGTAGTCTCGGCTCTCCTCCAGTCAGTCCAAGGATATAACGTCAGGTATCCCCCCGTAGATAGCTGCCACCGCCGCCTCAGTGCTGCTCCGGCTGGCCACCACCCCGGGGTGTGTGTGCGAGGAGTGTGAGGAAGAGTGTGAGGAGTGAGTGTCACGCAGGCTGCTTGATGAGACCAGGCTGCTGCTGCTGCCCGAGTTGCTCGCCCCGTTGGTGGGGCTGGTCAAAGAGTTGGCCGAAGAGGCTCCTGATTGGTCGAGGAACAGCTGGGAGGAAGAGGTGGAAGAGGTGCTGTAGGGGAGGAAGCGGTTGAGAAGCAGCTCGTGGTCGTCTGATGCCGAAGCAGCGGCAGCTGCTGCCATCACCATGTTGTAATGCTGAACAGAGAGAGGGACACAAGTGATTATCACATGTGTTCACCTTTACCTGAGGCCACATTTACGAAAACCTCCACACACGGCAAGAAGTGCTTTACAGTTTAACTTGTGTGTGTGTGTGTGTGTGTGTGTGTGTGTGTGTGTGTGTGTGTGTGTGTGTGTGTGTGTGTGTGTGTGTGTGTGTGTGTGAGTGTGTGAGTGTGTGTGTGAGTGTGTGTCAGTTTTCAGAACAAAGTCCTAATTACAATGGACATAAAGAAGTAAATGTTTGTGTGTCATTGGAAAATTAAGAGTTCACACTGCAAAAAACTGACGTCTTATCAAGTGTTTTTGTTTTATTTTAAGCAAAAATTGTCTTGTAATATTTGATACGAGCCACATTCAACTGACCAGAACAGAAAATTGTCTTATTTCAACTTATTTAAAGACAAAAATAAGGTGTGAATTGCTTATAACTAGTAAAAAGAAATCTGCCAATGGATCAAGAAAAATTTGCACTAGAAACTTTTATTGTAACTTTTCTCTTGTTCCATCTGCAGATTTTTTTTTACTTGTCACAAGCAATTCAGACCTCTTTTTGTCTTAAAATAACTTGAAAAAAAGAAATTTTACTGGACTGGACAGGTGAATGTGGCTCATATTAAGTCTAAAAAGACATTTTCTAGTGAAAGCAAGACAAAACTACTCGATGAGATTTCAGTTATTTTGCAGTACACAAATGCTTCACACACAAACTGTCTACAAGATTACAACTTGCTCCTACAGAGTAATAACTTTTGAAAAAGAGAAAATATTTTTTGAGCACACAACAGAAATAATACTCTTAAAAGATACAGAAAATAACATTTTTATTATTATCAGACCCAACAGACTTTGGCTGCTTATTAAAAGTCAAACCAGGAAACAAATGTATAAAAGCGCACTGTCAGTGTATCTGCAAAATTGTTACTATAATCAAATAAAAAAATGTTTATTCTATTCATTTGAAGCAGGAACAGACTGAGAGGGTTAATGTTTTTGAATCACATGATGTCCTCAGGTTGCTCACAGAGTTTTGAAAAGGTCTACCTGATCCCATAATTCTTTTATCTCCTGCAGACTAAGAGATAAAATGCCTCAGAGTTTTGTAACAGTGCAACATTTATAAACTTTTAAAAGCAAACTGTCAAGGGTCGCTGAGAGAATCTGAGTACATCCAACTCACAGAAAGTCTAAAAAGCTCAGCAACAACAGCTTTTAGAGGTCATATCTCTGCTGAAATGGTTGTCTGGAGTCTTTATTATGTAGCTGCTGTTTATCTTATGAAACTAGAGAACTGTTCACACTTCAGTCTGGATGTGATGTTTCAGTTCTTACATTTATTTTTCTCAATGCTCATTGAAACACTTTTGAAGTTCTGTTTATTGTAAAAGGAAATCGAAAATATTCAAGTGGCCTCAATGCATTCTGCTCTGTGTGAAGGATCTTAAACCTCTGCTCAGTTAACTCTAAGTGAGGTTTTTGTCAGACAGTGAGTGAAGAGCTTTTTTTTGTTTCTTCAGATGGCATAAATACTTTTTTTTCCCTGCAGTATTTCACAGTGAGTGATGACACACTGCTGTACATACCTGATGATTGTCGCCTTGGAGGAAAGAGAAGAAGTTCAACTCTGGAATTAAAATAAAGGTGAAATTAATAATGCACTTCAATCAGAAAACTGTTTCACAAATGCAGCAACAAAATGTGATTTAGTGATCAAAGCGTCTCGTAGTATTCACATTTATTGGACAAAAATTACCTTTAGAACTATCCAAGGATAAAAGTGGCTTTAGACTTGTAAGTTATGTTTGTTTTATAGTTTTTAATTGATTTGCTGACGGAATCGTTCAGCAGTTATGAGACTGATCAATGAAATGTCAAAAACGTGAGAAATGCAAAACTAACCACGAAAAACAACCAAATAACTACATCAAGATGCTGTTTCACATTCTTTTGAGCTGTAATCATTCTTTTGGCTGAAGTGGCTCCACCTAAGAAAAGTCACTGTTCCGCATCAAAAATCATTTTAATCATAGACATAAAGGAAACCTGAATTGTTGGTTTATTCTGAAATAAAGCTGGAAAATGTGTATTGTTTCTGCACATACCTGACAGCTCGTTGGGGGCGTGGTAGTACGGCCTGTAGTCCTGTATGAGAGGAGGGACAGGAGGGATGTAGCTGGTGTCCACAGCTGGCATGCTGGGAGTCCGACTCACAGGAGACGGCTGGTGGTGCAGGTTCAGCACCCTGAGACACAAGAAGAGTTTTTTAGATAAGAAGCTCTGATAAATCAACTTTATTTCATTTTAATCAGGTAAGTCACAGGGTGATGTCTCCTCTGCTGAACCTGAGACACAGAAGTTTGAACATCTACAGGGTTCATTAAAATGAGATAAAGCAGCTTGAGTTTCTTTACAGATTTACAAAATGAATTAAATCTGACAGAAAGCAGATGTTAAAGTTTTCAGAGCTTCAACTCAAATATTCAAAAGCCAGAGAAGGGCAGCAGGTTTCTTAAATATCTCTCTGCAGTCTGTTAATTTTTTCTTTAAACAAATCTTCTGCCACCTAACAGAACAGGAGACTTTGCTTGGCTGAAGAATATGTCTCTGTTCTATCATTACTTCAACATGAGTGTTTGTTTTTCTGAGAGCCTGACTTTACAGCAATAAATATTAAACTTATTCATCATGCCAACTACTCTTCAGTTTGGTGGAATTTCAAAGTTTACTGCCAATGCTTTTGCAAAATTTTGATGTAGTCAGTCTAAGCTAAACTGGCCATCAGCTAGCTCCAGATCATTGAGCGCTAATTCAGTCGAGAGAAAAATGTGTATTTTGGACAATCTGGAAACCCAGGTGTTGTTCAATGCATGAAGATCAGAAAACAGGCATAAAAACTGAAACTTAAAGCTGACCATTTATCCCACTTCACACCTCTCTTATCAGCACGCCTTTTTGTGTGAAGCTAATTTTAAAACCATCTGTATTAGTTAGATCAACTTCGTCTCTAAAGAATTCTCTTTTATCTCTTTTTTTATTTTGTTTTCTGGACCTTTCATTTCACAAACCGAGGAACTTTTTGGCCAAATTAGTCCAAAATTAAACAATGAAATGGATGACAGACAACCGGCTGATAATGTCACAGATGACAAAGTTTGAAGGTTGATGGTTGTATGTGCCACACAGGAACAAACTTTGGAGTTTTTAGTTAGTCTCCACCAAAAACATTTCCAGAAACTTGTGAGGCTTACTTTTTTATTAATAAAATAGCCATTTCCAAGCCTGGCCTCAGAGTTTTATTCTGATTCAAGCCGTAGAGAATCAAAAACTGTGAGTTACTGTTAAGCGAAATCCAAGGTGATGTTTGTTTGTTGATTGATTTGTTTGACATATCCCTTTTTCTTGTTGTTATATTCTTCTAGCAAACCTTTTTTATCATCCTTACAGACTTTTTTAATGCAAAAAACATACAGATGTAGTTTGTCTCTTCTCTGGAGTCATTTTTTAGTAGCCTATATCCAATTTAGTTGTCAAAAATGGGATAGTTCACTAATCTCCCTCAGTCGGCTCCCTGTACCCTCTTTAAGTGCTTGTGACATAAAATAAAAAAACATATTTCTCATGATAGATTTAACTCCTAGACACATTGCTGCCATGTACGCAGCTCAAATGAGTCTCACTACCACTAGAGACAAGCAAAAGCAGCTGAAGAAACATGTATTCACAACATGCTTTGTGTTGGTGTGTGTCTGACCCTTTGTTGATGACAGGCGGCGAGGTCGGGGACAAAGACGGACACGCTCTTTTGGGTAGAGGAGGGAGTGGAGGTGGTGGCGGTGGTGGTGAATCTTGTCCTTCGTCTTCCGAGGAGCTATCAAGAGTCAAGTCAATCACCTCGACTTTTTTACTGTTGCTGCTGTCGCCGCCGCCGTGGCTGGACGAGGAGGATGTCCGCTGATCTGAGCCTGCTGGCGTTCGACATGAACCTTCGCAGAGGCAGAGAGAAAACAAAGCTGGTTTGTGTCTGAGGTGAAACCACAGCTGGTTCTTCACACACATGAACATCTCCCAGCCCCCATATGAGATACAGTATGTTTGTTCCTATGGAGACAGGAAGTTTACTCTGTGGCTTTATGACTGATGCCTCACCAAATTATAACTGACAATGCATAAACAAAGAGGGGGGGGGGGTGCAAACACTTGGTCCCCTCATCCTATCGCGTCTTTGTAATCCTCCTTTAATTACTCCCAGCTTTCTCTCATAGCCTTCATATAGGAGTAACTTCTCTGTTTCATATCCCACCCCGTCCCTGTTTATCCCTCCGTCATGTCTCACCATCCAGCCCGTTGTTATAGGATGCAGACGACACCTCCTGCACTTCCTTCTTAGACCTCATGGGGGCCCAGCTGCCATCCTCCTTAAACTGGATCTCATCACAGTCCATGCAGCTGTTCAGGATCTCCACAAAAAGCCTGAGAACAAACACACACACGTCATGCACGGAGTTGGCCAAGAAAACGTACACAAACACACACAGAAGTAAATGTTTCTTTAAACAAAGGCTGAGGCGGGGGAAAGACCCTTCACTTCAAATGATTTCTCAGAAACATAAAATCTTCTCTAAACATGCTGATGTTAACACTGCTCTGTGAAGTTCTCTCTGAATGAAACATGTCAGTGAGTAAAATTTAAAATCAAACACTCTTATGATGAGAGCTTTAGCTGCCTTCAGAAAGGAGTAAACAAAACACTCCTCAGAGCCACCTTCAAACCCACGGCATGCTCACACCTCAGACTTTATTTGTGCTGCACTCTGGTGACTTCTGGTTATTTTACCCATTAATTTTGCATCTCACACACACAGACACACACATTCCCACACTCCGCCCTGCTGGCTCCAGGACAACACATCACCACCATCTTCCCCGTTCTGCCTCAGTTACGACCTCTGACTGGAGAGGCAGAATGACTCTGCCTCACCATTACACCTGCGTATGTTTACACACTGTAGACGAGCTGAACTTGGGTGAAAATATCCCACCTTGAAATGACAGCATGTAAGAGCCTGCTATTCTAAATGCCCACCAGGACCAGCTAATCCCATTCAAGCACATTCACTCACTGCTGGCTCTGCCTTCAGAAGCAACACAGGGATCAGTGTTGAGCCCAAAGACACTTTGACATGTGGACAGCAGGAGGTGGGAAACCACAAACCCTCTGGCTGAGAGATGACCCACTCTACCATCGAGCCACAGCTGACCCATATTCATCATCATCATCATCTTTTATGAACTTTAATGTCTCTATTCCACCTAATTTAAGTAAAACGTTCTCCTTTAAAACTGTATCTCAGGGTTAAAGGTCACAGATATTGCTTGGTTTCTTTTTTTGTGGTCTTGTTTGGTTTCTTGGCAAGATTTTGAAGATTAAATCATTTCTCATCAAAATAAAACCACAGGCAGCAGCTTGATAGTTCACTCGAAATAAATAGGAACAAGAGTAATGATCAGGATTTTTCCAAAAAAGCTGTGAAGCCTGCTCCTCAAATTGGTACTCGATAAGTTAGAGCGCGGTCACACTGGCCATCCAAACCGTGCTGTGCCTAAGCACGATTGCCCCCCTGCAGCGCTGTTCCCCAGCTGGAGAGTACGGCCAGCGGTCACACTACCCCAACATGAATCAGACTTTAGCGGGTATCAGACATGCGCACAGCCTGCCTTCGTCATCGTGAAGCATCTGTTTACATGAAGCGCGATCTCATCAGAGCTAGCACAATGAGACACAGAGAGCACTGCTACAACTTTAGAGACTTTTGGACTTATAGTGAGTCCTTTTCGCCCGACAAGGCCCTCTAATGCCCCCGCTTTGTTTAAAATGATTGTGGAGAGATGCGCTCGCGGTGATTATACGTAATGGATCGCATGCGCTGTCCGCGTGCTTGTGCTCGTGCATGAAGTAAACCGTGCCGAAGCCCACCTCTTCGAAGCATGCCGAAGCACGGAAGGGAATCGTGCTTGAGCACGGCACAGTTGCGGTCACACTGGCCTTTCCAAACGTGCTTTACGGCTGAAGCGTGCTTAGGCACGGCACAATTGGCCAGTGTGACCGCGTCCTTAGATGTTAATCACTCAGGTTTTTCCTACAAATAGGAAATACCATCACCAATACCAATATCACTTCAGACAATTCAGTATTGCATGTGTGGAGGGGAGATGGGGGTTGAGGGACTCACCCGTCAATGATGAGGTGCTCATAGGGGGCCTTCTTGTCACACACAGGACACACCCAGGTGGGCTTCTTCTCATTCATTTGGATGTAGAGCGTGGCGTCAAAGCACTGCAGGTGGGAGCAAGTCAGCGCTCGACACGGGATCATCAGCCGCATCTTCCCCAGCTGCACAGAGCAAACACACATGTAGTCAGGGCATGAAGATAACACACACACACACACACACACAGCAGGGATGGAGGGTATACGTGATGGATGTCACAAGCAAACCAACCCCACATGTGCCAAATGCTTGATAGGGGATGAGAATACAGTTTCACGAGAGGCTCATGTGCACTAATGGTATTTAAAGACACACAGACATGTTGAAACATGTAGAAGAAGGAAAAAAAAGACAGGAATGGACAGACAGGTACGGACATGACTGAATCTCTGGAAAAAAAGAGAAAGAAACAGAATTTATGAGGAGCAGGAGGGATGATTACCGGGCAGAGCAGCGACACTCGAAGGCTAGTCGTGGCTATTTCACTGTCTGGGTCTGCTGTCAGTTTCTCTTTGACTGCAAGAAGAAAACAGAACACACACACGCACACACACACACACACACACACACACACACACACACACACACACACACACACACACACACACACACACACAGAAGAAAGTGTAGGAGAGAGAAACAGAAACAGAGAGAGAGAAAATATGCTCAGTTACTCATATCCTTCTGAAACCTCTTTACTTTTTGTTTCAAACTGAGGTCAGGAACGGAGCAGCAGTCATGAACTGCTGGGTGGAGCTCACAAAGTCCCCTCTGCACTTGTTTTCTTTAAAATGGACAGTTTGCTTTTCATGGGAAATGGGTTAATATTTATATCCAGGAAAACATTGAATTAGTGTAGAGCAACTAAAGTAGGGATAAAGTAGCTTTGCTCAACAACACAAAGTTATTCATGTTGATCTGAGATAAGAAGCTATGGGGGCAAAAACAGTGCTTCTCCAACAGCTTCTTTCATTTTATTAGAAATTAGATGAGATATAAACAGCTCTCAAACTCATTTTGTCCAGTTAATGCTGTAGCTGGATTCTGGGTCAGAAAAACAGACAGGTTAATGTTACCCTTCATCCCTCCAGGTTTTCTGTTCTAATTTTAAATTATCTGTTTGTCTGTAAATCATCTAGATGGTATGGAACCATGTCTTTCTGGTCTGATCCTTCAAATAATCAGATACAAGCCTCCTGAAAACCTTTAAAGTCAAAGCAAGATCAGATGAATATGCGTTAATCCAATCTGCCTTTGGTTGTTCTGTCTTTGTTTGCGCATATGAGGCATGGACTTGTGTAGGTGCCCTTGTGTGTTCCTGCTGAAGTCCAGCCCTGTGTGCTACTGTGCGAATAGGTCAATACCTGTGTGGTTAATGTATGTGTGAGTAGCATTGGTCCGTGCAAGGTCAATCTTTTCCTGTGTAATACATTTTTTATATGTTTTTAAACTCATTCGATTACTATTGTTGTTTATTATTATTTTTTTTTATCTAGCATATAGAGTTCTTGAATGAAATGTGCTGCACAACCTATATTTATAGAATCAGTGTGAAAACCACTGGAGCTTTTTGTGTAGGATAAAATGAGGCCAGGTCATGTTGTAGCCCTCCACTTTCACTCAAAAATGGGTCGATAATGAGAGCTTCACACTTAATTGCCATATAAGGTCCTGACATGAATGTGACATTTTGATTTTTCCTCTAAAGAGCAGGTTGACAGTCCTTACTGAGAGCTCTGGAGTGGTCTGGGTTTCTGATGCCTTTAGCCCGTAGTCTCTGTAAAAGCACTGTGGAGGACTGCTGCTTCACCAAGTACACTGCCATAGAGTAACTCTGTGGAAACACATGAATGCACATTACACTGTAATGAAAATGATACTGCAAAATTCACACGGACACAAATTGTGCTCGCGAACATCAAAGCTCCGGGCCAACTACAAAGACGCCCTTGAGTGAGGTTATCTGACGTCAATTCAGTTGGGAGGATGCTTACGTTACAAAGCTTCTCCAACTGCTCTGAGACAAAGTGATGTATGCTCAGCTGAAAAGAGGGACAGATGAAAGAACTTGTGTGCTATACATTTACAACTTTGGACAACAATAACTCCATCAATGATGTTTTAATAACTGTCGTCAGCACTATGTTATCTGATCATGTACAGTTGTATAGATGAGCTTTCTGTGGAGCTGCTACTATAGCTGATACAATTCATCTCAATTGTAGTGAAATTTTCCACTTCCTTGGCCTTAAATGTGCATTAACGGTTAAACATGAGAGAACATGTCAGCAGGGAAAGAGTTAGTGTTCTCATAACTCTCAGTTTAGGAGTTTCTTGTCAGACTGGGTGGCACTGTCCTTACCCTCCCAATCTCAGCAGTCCACGACACCACAATAGTATTAGGAACTGTGGTGGACAATCTGACCAGTGAGGTAATGTTGATGGGCCGACTGGGCCGCTTGGGCTCCACGCCATTTTTGGTTGGAGGAAGATAACCCTACGAGAAAGAAGAGAGAGTTCATGAAAGAGTGAAGTTCAATCTAAACCAAGAAAGAAAGTTACATCAGAGACAACAGCAGCTGTTTATTAAAGTGGTCAAACCATTGTTTCTCACCGGCAGATTACACGGCTTTCCGTTGACCTTTACACACAGATTAGGTGGAAAATGGTCTTCCTGCGGACAGCTCGTCTCTGACAGGCAGAACCGCAACTGGACTTGAACTGAGAAGTCACATTTGTTCCCCGAGATGTCCCTATGAGCACGGACACACATTGATCAACACACATCTGCAGCAGTCATGTATATGCATGAATTATTTATGGAGTCCTGTATCCACGGAGCGGTGTTCATCTTACATTGAGCTGCTGATCTGCTGGACTTGCTGTGGCGTTAATGCAAAGGCGAAACATGTCTCCTGAAATCTCTGGCTGTTGTCTGATGCTGCAGAGAGGCGGGGACACAGAGGAAGAACAGACATCTTTAATGGCTGGGAAATCTGTACATGCACCAAGCTTTCAGCAGTAACAAAGTGTTTGCCAACTGCATGATTAAATCTGAAAGAGAGTGAGACAGAGATGGGGCACAATACACGTTGTAAAGCATCCAGTTCACCACAAAATTGATGTTCGGACAAAATATCTGCATATAGCAAAGAGAAAAGATGAGACGTGTGCACAGCTTTGCCGTTTCTGCATAAATGAAACCTGCAGGTAGACCTTGTGGGCAGAAATTTGGGGAAAGTAAAGAACACCTGAATGACAAAACCAGACCACCTCACACAGGGGTGAAGATGAAGCAGAAATTTGTGAGAGTGTGTGTGCGTGCGCGCGCTCTATTTTTAGGCCCGCTGAGAGGTGCTGGAAATAGCTGTTGCTACTGACCCAGCCTCCTTTAAAGAGACAGCAGGTTGACAAAGGCAAGAAAAGGTTTGTGTGTACGCGTCAGAATAAGGTTAGAAAAACACAAGAAGCCATGAGCTGTGTTCATAAATCACTGTTTTGTACAGACATGTCATTGGGAGAGCTAGGAGGCAACATTTTTTATTCATTCTTACAAAGTGTGGGATGGAAAGGTTAACACCGTCCTCATGTTGGTTTAATACTAAGTTAAATGTGAGGGTGACATGGTTTGGGTTTTCAGTTGTGTTTGTGTTTTTTCTGGGTTATGGATTTGAGTTTCTTGGTTAATATTTGTGATTCTTGTCTTGGGTTTCTTGTGTTTATCTTGGTTACTTTTGTTGTGTGTTCTGTGTTTCCTGTTATTGTCTTTGTTTTGTGTTTCTTGTGGTTCTGGTCCTGGTTCATGTGTAGGTCTTTTTGTGATCATTCTTAGTGTGTCTGTGTTACTTGTGTTAATCTAAGGCTGTGTCCACAAGTAGTCGAGTATTTTCAAAAACAAATACCCCCTTCCACACACACACACACACACACACACACACACACACATATGTTTTAAGAAATACTTTTGCCCACACACAGCGGGCAAATTCGCAGTTTGACGTATGCCAAACCCATGATGGGCAGTGTTATTCTGACATAAGACCCGTGCTATCCAATCAGAATGAGCCCCCCTCATTCAGCTATGACGCTTGAGAACCAAAAACTTGGTTAACCGGTGTCTACACAAAACCACAAAACCAGCGTGTTCAGAAATCTTTACCTTGGCTGGAGTTTTCAGAAAAAATCGTTTTCAGTGACATAAAACTGCGGTTTTGTGTGGACGACAAGCCTAAACGTATAGTGTTGTCTGTCGGTTCATTGGATTATGTTAGCTATTGTGTCCTCGTGCTCCCCATGGTTTCAGTGAGTTTTCTATTGTTTTTTGGTTTTTGTTTCTTGGTTGAAATAAAGTTTTTGTTACATCTGCAACTGGGTCCCCTCTCTTGTTTTTCCCTGGATTTCTGACAGAGGGAGCCTTTACCTTAGCTTAACGCTGAGACAGGCATCAAGTGGAAACGGCTGGCCTTGCTCTTTCAAAGTCATAAAATACACTGACATATAATATGTCCTCTATGATAAATATGAACATAAAAATGGTAATGTTCCAGTTTAAGATTAAAAAATGAGAATTATTCCTAATATACAGCTTCTCCAATAAAGCTTGGATTGTCTTTTGATTTTGCCACCCTCAGTAAAAAATGTAATACTTTCTATTCTTTGCTTGTGTTCACCTGTTTTCAGATAAAAAACAAAAACCTTAACCGTTCTGTTTAAATTTGTTACTCATCATGAATATCAGCTGTGTAAAATAAGGGAAGGGGTTTGCGTCACAAAAATTTTAAACTGTCCTTTCTGGCATCCATCCTGTCACAGCAGCTACAGGAATTAGAAATTAAAATGGAAGTTGTCAATCTTTTTACTGATGGTAAATGTTGGAAAGGTCACTTCAACATACTGTGTGTAGCGCAAAACAAAGGTCAACTCAAAGGATATCTTGACGGTCAAACAATATTTTAATTACTGTAAAACAGTGCTGTATTAATAGTTTCATCACATTGTGTCAAGAAAAAAGACTGAAACAAACCAAAAGTAGAACACACTGAGACTAAATTGAGATATTTGACCTTGGACAATGATAGTTGATTTTAAAGCTGCTTTTCAAATTTTAGATTCAACCTGTCATGAGGTCAGTTCAGTGTTCTGTTTTATTAAACTTAAATATTTTTAATCAATATTCATGGCAAGAAAAACACTTCACCTTGAACAATTCAATGTTTTATGTGCAGTGTGTGAAAATATGAGTGACTATGTGTTTTAGTGAATGTGTGTGATACACCTTTGAAAATTGTTGTGCTCGTAGGCAGATCATAGCAAAGCAAAGCATGTTGTTAATCTGGAATCTCCAGAAGAGGATCTGGGAGGACTTAGTTCTGGACATTATGAACTGAACACACCTTATTGTATAACACGTAAACATCATATTTATTCAAAACAAGCTGCAACCTTTGGCTGAGAAAAATGAGGCTGATAATTAAGTGTGAAAAACTGCAGTTTCAGTGTCCACTTGAGGCTGGCTCGGTACCAGTGGGATTGGTGCATCCCAGAGGATTTTATGATTACGAGTTTTACACAATCAGAGGTATGGCTGACTTGACTGACTAACAGGCAAACTGTAGCTGTTAGAGAAGAGGCTCAAAGCACACCTCAACTCCACCTTTTTGACTCTCCCTAAGTCAACTGACTGTTAGGCGAAGTCAGCATTTCTAATATGGCACCTGCTGACGACCGGCTTAAAGGCTCTGCTTCTGAAACAGATAAGTAACTTCATGGACGCTACCTCTATGTGTCATATGTATTATACACCCTATGAGGTGAACCCTGTAACTGTTGCGACTATTTCTAAACCTCATTCACAAATAATGACGGAGGTGAGATACACAAAGTTCAACAGAATGCAACTCATTCACTCAGACTCTGAAGGAAAGACACAGGATTGAACATTGTCTCTGTTAATCACTAAAATGATACCAACTAAAATCTTCAGCGCTGAGGGAAAGCTTTTAGCACTGCAAAAATGAGTGCTACCATTGTTTAATACAAAAGTTCTTCCTTTGAACAAGCAAGTCATATTTTGTGAAACCTAATTGCTGAATCTCAGTGGGAATCTTTCAGCCTGAAGGCAGAGTGAGTGACTGAGTGAGTGAGGGGGATGATGAGCCTCAGAATTACCTGTCATGAATCGTGACTGTTGCTTTAATCAGGCTGAGCTGTCAGTGAGTGACAGTTTGTAACACATGCACAGAACTGGTGTTTATGTATGATTACACACTCAAACACATATACACATGCACACTCACACCTGCAGCAGCAAAATATATGTATGTATATGTATATATGTATATGATATGTTGCTAGGCACCGCCCCATTGTGGCTGCCTGTTACAGTAGCCCTCTCTTACTTGTCCGTTTCTTGTAATATTTTCATCTCTTTTTCGTCATTTGGTCGAAAAAGTTGGTCGTGGACACCAAATTGTTTTTTTCTTCAGCGACATTTTTACTATTTTTGTTCCTGTGTTTGTCTGGAGATCCTGCACGCAAAAATGGCCCCATTGTTAAGATATGAGATCAACTGTAAGCAGCCTGTAGCATGTCAATGCTAACTGGTGCAAGGCCTGATGTTTTCCCACAAGGTGAGGAGAAGGAGGTGAGGACGACATGCTGGTTCTCAGGTTTGAGCTAAGAAGTGACAACATCAGCCTGTCCTTCCATCCATCATTATCTAAGATCTATCTCCAACAAGATGGACAAGCTAGCCATGCTAACCCAGTAACAGAGGGAATACCAGATGGCAGAGAAGCATCGTGCTATTCACTGACATGGCTAAAGGAGCTCACACTGGACATGAATGCCACATTGGAGGAACTTCACCTGCTGTGAGCAGGCAGGATACAGTTGTATATACTTAAATACTTTTGTTTTCTTGGTTGCTGCTGTGACTCCTCCTGAATTCCCCCTCTGGGATAAATAAAGTACTTTCTGTTCTATTCTATTCTATTCTATTCTATTCTATTCTATTCTATTCTATTCTATTCTATTCTATTCTATTCAACTCTATTCTATTCTTAAGTCAGTCTTGTGGATAATTCCTTGACCAATCACGTCCCTCCTCTCATCAGCCTTTCAAACAGCCAATAATTCTCTCAGTAATGACCCGTTCAACCACCCACATGGTGTATAATTTGTACGGCATGTATATATAGTTTGTTTCTAGTCATGCATTTTTAGGGGGCAGGCTGTACATTGCAGAACAAAATCATAGGCACTGAGTGTGCTTTCGAATAACACTCCTCATCTCCGGGCACCGGTGCTATAAATAGAAAGTGCTCTCTCACTCTCTCCTCCCTCTCCCATCGTCTCTCTCTCACTCCATAACTCACTCTCTCCAGTGGTGGGATAGTTTCTAGTGTCTCCTTGTGTGTGGTGAGGAGAGATATGAGATGGGTTGAAATGAGCTTTAATGGATGTCTTCCTCGCTCGCAAATAAAACTTTCCTTTGCCCCGACCATCACACTCCCACTGTGGCTTCAGTAACTCAAATAAATACTGATGCGTATATTTATTTAGATTTATATAAAATTTAGGGAGTTTGCCTAGTTGTGTTGCTGAAACCAAAGACACTTTTCAGACCATTTTTTTCCTTATTAGTGCTCACTTTATGTTAAACCTCACTTGTCAAAGACTTAAAAAATTAGGCAGATTGAAGTTTATGCAGAATGTGATTTTAAATGAAAGTCTAATAAGCTTCACTGACCTAAGATTCAAAATTAATGACACTGTGAGCAAAATTATAATTACTGCTGTTAACATGTTTCTGCCTCTGCAAGAAAACTTACTGTCTTGTACAATATCAGCATGAACTAGAAAAGCACTCAGAGAGCGCAAACCTTCACCAGGCATATTGTGATTGTCACGCAACACTTAGGTCCGACTTTAATGTTTTACTCCCTTTCAGCAGACTGTGTGCTACAATTTGGTGTGATTTTAGAACCACAATAATGGCAGGATCTGGATTGTACTTTTACATCCGTCAGAAATGATCGTGACCTTGTCTTGTTTTGTTTTGCAAAGCAATCTGAAAACGGCCCTATCTTACAATGAAAAAAAATCCTTTAAAAGAGTCCTGGATCCAGACGGTGATCCGTGTCACTTCCAAAATTTAATCACTTCTTTCTAATTCCATTTTGAACATTTCCTGAAAATTTCATCAAGATCTGTTTGTTACTTTTTGAGTTATGTCGTTTACAGACAAACCTATAGCCAGACAGACAAACCCTCCTTGGCAGAGGTAATTAATATGAGTGATTTAAAGAGAAAAACCTGTTTGCAGTAGCATAGAGAAGAACAATAATCAATGCACAGCAGTACAAGGACTTGGTTCCATGCTTTAAAATGAGCATAGCTGGCTTGCAGTGAAGCTTCTCTGTCAGAAGTTGTGTGTAAGGTGTTATCGTAGCAGGGCGCTCTGGTGCAGTGACTCTCTGACCTGAAAACCTGAAGCCTCTCCGTCGTTCATGCTGCATGGTTTCAGGCCCCCGCTGCACACACCACTATTTACATTGTCTTTCAATGTGAAATGTGTGTGTTGGAAAGACAGATGGTGGGAAGAGTGACAGATGGGAAAATGACCTTCAATGACACAGTGTGTATGGTGGAGAGAAAAACCCTAAACATATATCTGCTCCAGTTTCACAAGTTTATCCTTAACCAGGACATTTCTAGAACTTTTTCCAGGAAGTTGCTGTCAGGTTAATAGATTGGCCAGTGACAATATCTGCTCACTGCAGATGTTTTTCATATGCAGTGGATGTTTGCTGATGTAAATGGGGTGGAAGAGGTCAATGTGACAAAAAACAAACATCAGCTTCTGAAGGTGTGTTTGGTTCGTTTGGCTATTTTGCTTGATTTCATTAGACTGTAACAAGATTTAGGAGTGAGAGTTCATTTGATGTACCACAACTGATGCACACCAGGCTATAAGAAAGGTGTGATAACTGCAAGCATCCTGTTATCAAGGCTGTATTTCTTGTTCAACCCAGCCGATCCCCAAATATTTTATATCATGATGAAATGTGGAGGTGAAAAGTAGCAGATTAGATCCACTGGAGAGCAGCATTTCAGCACAAATTTGGGGTACTCCTACCACACAGTTATTACTAATCCCTAGTTTTCAAACCACAACCAAACTGTATTTTGAAGACTAAACATTGTACTGAGAAATATTCTTTGGTATTTTGCAAAATATAAGTGTCATATACAGATTAATCACCAAAATGTAGAATCTTTTCATGAGGTCAAGATTTTATGATGAAAAATGTTCTGGTTTGCTATTGGACTGCATTTGTTGTTGAGCTTAGCACTGACCAATCAGCAGGCCTGGGTGGCTGCAGGAAAACGCAAAGAAACTGTTTGTAGAGCCAAAAAGGTGGAAAAGAAACCCAGTTGTACCGGTTTATTATCATTGTTGTACATCCATTACTAACATATGTATGTGTAAAGTTAAAGCACAATTGTGTCAGTGTTTAGAGTCCCCAACAACTAAAAATACATCAAAAATGATCAACCTAACCTTCGTCCAACAGAGTGTTTTAAAAATAACTTTCCTCCCGTTTCTAAGGACAGACCTGACAAATCTTTATTCTTGCTGTGGAAAAATTTTAATCGTTATATTGTTATCAAGCAAACTAAAGACTAGGTGGTATGGTAAGATAATCAAAAGAGAAAATGTTTCTCTTTCATGTTCATTCAACTAAAGGAAACCAGAGTGAAGCCTCAGTGAAATTTACTTTTTACAGTGAAACTGAGATCTACCAGAAACAAATAAATGGATGTGATGTTCTGTGATGTTCAGGGCTAAATTTGGCTTTGCTTCTGATCAAAACAGTCAGTCAGCTTCTCAGTTTGTTAATTGTACATTAAGGTAGGGCATAGATAAGAATGTCTCTAAACCTCTGGGTTCACCAGAACAATAAAAAATGAACTGATGGATAAATCCATAAATGAATAAAAAAAATAATATCTACCACTGGTTAAAAATTCAAATATTCAATAGGAATTATTTGTTTCTAAAAATATTGGTTAAATATAAGAGGCATGAATATTCCCACATTGCTTAATTTGACAATAAAGTAAGCAGAGTAAAAGTAGAAAACTGAAGGTTCTGGTTTGAAGAGAAGACATGTGAGCTCAGCTACAGAGAATGTGCTCAGCTCTGCAGCCTGAGTCCTCAGCACAACAAAGCCCAGCTGGACTTTATTAACTTGTTAGTGGCTTTGCTACTTTTTCTATGCTTGGTACACCGCAGGCGCACACACAAACCCACTAACACACAAAAACAAAGATGTCCACACATAAAGGCACAAACACAACATACACCGTTATTCACAGATAGAACAAAGACAAACGTCACTCAAAATGACAACCACGGTGCTAGAAGGATCCGCAACAAAAGGTCAGACCTGAAAGTTACGCCCACGTTTAGGGACGAGTGAAAACTTTCCAGAGGTGTCACTGGCTCGCTCCCTTTAGCAGTGATTACCCTTCATTATCTGCATGAGAGTGTTGCATGGTTATGTATTGACAGGGCTCATTACGGCATTCCAGTGTGCTTACAAGACTGCCATAACAGGGTGCCATTACTTTTTCTCAGCCTGGCAGCTGGCCCTCCTATCCCCATTAACTTATATTTTGAAGCAGCCATTTCACAATGTCTCTAAAATTTGGCTTTTATATAACATCGCTCCACTCAAGTCTTTAACAAACTAACTAAAATCAACTTTCTTGGTGGAAGGAACAGTGGTTCTTTGTTTGAGAGCAGTTAAAAGAGTGACAACTGTTAATAAAACCAGGGTTTGGTTCGTCTAATCAGGCAGCTCTTGAGAATAAGGATGGACCAGCCAAGGCCAAGAAGAACACAATGCTGCTTTGAGCGTCTCTGAGACGAGTGGGAAACCATTTTGTGCAGCATGTTTATGGCTCTGAGCAGCCAGGGGCTCCTCTGTTGACGTTCATTTGTTGTGAGGAGGCCGGCTTGTTTACAGGGAGATAAGGATTTTGTTCAGGATCATGAAGAGGTCATATGAGCCCGAGTTTGAAGATCTCAGGTTGTGCTTTAGGGGCCAGTGAAGAGGAAGAGTTTTATTGCTTTCAGTGTGGTAGATGTTTGGGAACATCACCACTATGACCTGTTGTATGTAGCTGATAATGTATGCGATAAACTATCTTTCCTGATTACCTGAGCAGACATGTTTCTGCCTGCCAATCCAAGGCCAAACAATACGCATAGAACAGCTGATTTAAAGTCGTAGAGCACGGTACTGGTACTCAAGGACACTCCAGCAGAGGGGATTACTGTTATGAGAACTTGAACTTAGAGATCAGGTTGTTGTGACTTCTCACTATCAACTACAGTTGTTTCTAAATCATGCAGAGAGATACGTTAAAGAAAAAATCCACTTAATAACAAATACATTGGATCAAAACCAAGAGATCTGTTACTTATGGACTTTACCCTGGTGTTTTTAGACAGCTTAATGACATGCAGGACCTCATTTTTCTGGTTTGCCTTTTACAATGCATTTGGGGAGTCAGGAGGCATTTTTTATTATCATCATTACAAATACTATGCTAAGAAAACACCCTGATGTTCAGTTTCTAACATCCTGCTGTTGATACTTTTTAATTTTGTTAAATTGGCAGAAATCTTGCACATATAATGGATGGAGTGGATGATTGGATTTATTCGTTGAACAGTGAAATGTACCAGACCTAGAACATACTTTATTGGATTCATATTGATCACAGGTTACCATTTATTTTCCTCTTCTCTCAGCATTTTCAGCAGATGTTTCACAATAAAATCTTGCTTTTAAAGCTGTTTCACTATGAAATAACAGGACCAGCCAATTAACACCTCGAACAGTAGCAGTTTACAAAACTGTCAAATGTAAGTCAAATTTTTAAAAAGTGTTACATTGTGAAATAGCTTCTTATCTCATTTAGGGAAGAACTAACTAACTTGAGCAGCGATAAATCCTTCAGTGATATTTCAAGTAAAAATAACAAAGATTTCTGCAGGTTCAACAAGAAGTGTTCTAGTGTTTTGGTAGATAAGAAATCAAACATCTATCTCATTGTGGTCCTTGACAGTTATTTGGACAAACAGTTAAACAGCAAAATGTTTGAGTATTTATAAAGGTGATCAATCATCTTTATGTGCCCCCTTTGGGCAGATTTGTTTAAGTTCAAATATAGCATACAGTGTTTAACTGGCAGGTAACAACAACTGAATGACTGAAGACTGATAAAAAATGAATAAATAAACAAATCAGCCAGAATATAAAGTGGGGTTTTCTCCTCTACACCTGAAGACAGTCAGATCGTCTCATATTTGGGGGTTGAGTGATATTACTGGCCTTGGTACCATTTGTGCGCTCTCCCCATCACGACCACAGAGCCAGGGGATGAAGATGAAGAGGCACAATGATTAAAGTGACTCAGAAGTAAAACAAGTTAACCAAAATGAAGATTTACACCTTTTGTGGACATTTTTTTAAAGAAAAATGTGGGATGTAGCTGTGAAACAAAATATGTAATATGAAAAGGTGACTTTTCACAAAGGGCAACTGTGATTTTACATCAATGCATATTAATTAAAAATAAAAATTCTAACTTGCAGTCCTGCAAATAAAGCAAACTTTATTTAGGGCTGCAGAGACCTTTAAATTCAACCGTAGGCAAAACTGTGACCCACTGGCCTGAATAGACAGTACTACAGTGAAACCCAGACACTCAGTTTGGGTTTGTCTGAGACTAAATATACTAAAATAGAATCATGGAGTGACTCATCTTTCTTCAAACTCACAATGAGCCTAAGATTTTTCTACCACACAAATTTCCTTTGTCTGAATATCAAAGCAATCTACCCGAGTAACCATTAGCCATTCTGCCTGAAACACTCATCAAACCAGAAATAGGCCTGCATCCTTTTACTGGAGATGTGGTGATTAAATCATGTATAATGCATGTGAGCCACAATGAAATCCATAATGAGGAGAGACGTGGTTCTGGACCGAGGACGGATAATGATGGAGATGAGGCTGGAGGAGGACCGGTGAGGTCACTGCGGTAATAAGGTTGTTGATGGTGCAGACTGTTGACCAGTTTGGACTGGCAGGGCTAAACTGTGGACAAACCTTTGTCATACAAACTGATGGGAGTGAGCCCAGAGCACAGGCCTGCAGGGGGGAGGAGGGATAATGACACACAGACAGAGGGGGAGGGGCGGGACGGGAAGGAGGAGGGTGTGAGATGGATAATAACTATATTTACATGCACACCAATGAGAAATCAGGTAAAGGCAGGAAATCTGTATTTACATGTGTAAAAACTACTTAGTTACACCCAAATATGGATGTAGCTCATCAGGAAACTTAGTTTGTTTCTTTCTTTCTGAGATATTTTCAGAGTAAGGCTGTTAAATGCTAGATTTAGGCTGCTGCAGCTTAGGAAGTTTAGGAAGTTTTTAGCTGGCATCAACAAAAGAGGCTGTGTAGAGAATACACAAATATCTCCCTGTTGTGCGTGTGTCCAAAACTATATAAGGCTCCTCCTATCAAGGAACAGTATTTTTGTTTGTCTGTATTACATAACAGAATAGTTTTTATTATGTTAAGTTCTGGAAAGTGCATATCAAGTAAATCATTTTTTTGTCCATGTGAGCCACAGGAATGCAAGCCCAACAAGTTATCAGAAACCAACAAACAGACCTAAAACCAGGAGGCTCAGAGTAGTCCTACAATGGGACAGATCACTTTTAAGAATGTTTTAAGAGTAGCTCCAATTATGTAATTGAAGCCACAATTTCCCATCACAAATTTGTGTTTAGTTTATTTGGCATCCTGTTAAGGATTCAAAATGTCAGAGTAAAGATTACTGAATCAACAAAAACTTGTTCTTTTCTGAATCTGGCAGATGAAGAAAGTGAGCTTATGTTCTTTCAGTTCACAGACTATCTTCACGCTGCACATTTCAATCAAAGTACTTTATGAACAGTTGATCAGCTTTGAAAAACTGACTGTGTCTGTTTTAGAAATATTTTTCCTCTTCATCTTTATACACATTTTTTGGTCATTTTTAAATATTGAGGCATGTTTGTAACACATGATTATTTCATGAGGGGCAGTATGAAAACGTTTTTTCTCTCAATCCCAGGTTCAAACAACAGACTCTGTGCAATGACGCACATCAACTGAGCTTTCCTTTTGTAGTTACAACCTTGGTTTTATTCTCCCTTTGTACTGCAATGTTTTTTAAATGACAAACTACAACAACACAAAAGCAGACAACAGGAGAAACCCTGTTTGGTTGTGACTAGACTGGGTCTTCTTCAAGGCGTCCTTTTGTAGAGTCCCTCTACCTCTAATTCCACCTAGCTGTGCACTGAAAAACCAGCGTAGTCCAAATCCATCTGTGTCCTCCTGTTGTATGTGCTTTAATGATTAATGTCCTGTTAAACTGAAAGCACTGTATTCATATCCTTGGGGGATGCCTGGTGATAGCCCTGCAGCTTTTTTCCTTTCAATAGTTGACCTCTGATCTTAAAGAGCACCAGACTTTTAGTTAGAGTCTGCTACTCGACCACTAAAAGCACTGGGTATCCTTCTTTTTAAGATATTCTATTTGAAAGGAGAGCTGAAGAGAGACGGGAGCTGTGGGGAGTAGAGAATCTTACTCTTACCTGTCTGTGAATCAAATACATAAAACTGCAGTTCAGCTGTGGAGACGGACTAACTTTAATTTATTTATTCAAATTCAAGTCATGAGAATGCACTCAACTAGATATGATCTTTACTTTCACATGCATGCCCATAAATACCCTGCAACAAATGTAGTGAAGAACAGAAATGGAACAAATCCACATCTACTCCGAAAAAAGGGGAATATTAAAAACCGAGACAGAAAGCAGGAAAGTGGGGGAAGGGAATGAGTAAAAAAGATAGAGGACGGTGAAACTGAAGGCAAGACAACAGGAGAAGCAGCAACAATGGAGACAGAATTGAGCAGTAATCAGAAGATCAGAGAGAAGTAAACAAGCAGAGAGGAGACAGAGTGTGTTGGAGTCTGAGCCGCAAGCTGCTTTAAAGCAAGAAAGAAAAAAATCAGCCCGTCTGCCAATGAGCTGGGAGATACAATTAGTTAAGTGGATTCATTAGAGAGCTCCATTATTATTAGCATAAAGAGGGTCATCACCTCTAAACTGAGTTTCCTATATGAAGCTGAGAAACGATGTGCAGCAGCCTTCTATCAGTCATCCTTTCACTCTCTCTGCTGCTCTGAGGACAATGCGAAAGGCCTGCATTATTTATTGGTAAGAGCGTCTGTGTTCTGAACGGACTGTATAGCAGACGTGTGTGTAGGAGTGATGTGAACGTGCGATTCAGATTCAGATTCAGATGAAAGCAGGGTGTGTTCTGTGGGCACAGGTGTATGCCTGTGGGATTTCATCACTTTGCATGCAAATTCTAACTGAGGATGGCCACTGAGACAGGGAGTAAGGGTGGAGGAAGATGGAGGGACACAGACAGAAGGATGGAACATGCTAGAAAAGGACAGAGTGAGAGAGGAGGAGAAGATGGTGTGATGATAGAGCTGTAGGCGCTGTGTTTGCACATGCATCTGCAGGCAAATTAATCATGAGACGGTCTCTCTTACTCTATTAAAATGCTAATGTAAGAAAATGTAGACATTTACATATATTTGCAATACATCCCAGAGCCCAGAGAGTTATTATGCTAAATGCAGGCTGGGTGCTGGATGCACATCTAATATGACGACAAATCTGATCGAGATGAAGCGAAGATTAAAAGTCTTCAAGTAGTGCATTGAAAGGGAGGCTTGGCATAAAGCATGGTACTTAAACAGTTCAAATATTTAATTAAAAGCCTTTTGAAACCATTTGATAACCAGACTCTTATTCTTGATGAGGCTGAACTACATGCCAGCACTGTTGATGAAATCTGATCAGCACACAGCCTGAGCGCCCCAATAAAGCAGACATGCAGACTTTAAAATAGAATAAATAAAACCCTAACTTGCTTTTAGTAAAAAATAAAAACATTCAAATCCTGAAGTTGTGTTTATTTAAAGATAATAGTTAAACTGTTACAATAGCATTAAAAAATGCTTATTTATTTTCAGTTTATTGGAAAATAACTAATATTAAGAGCTTGTGCAAGCAAAGCATTTTCTTTAGATACAGAATCTGGCACCGTGCATAAGGAGAGAGATCTGATTTAAGGCTTACTTAAATTACAGCCCTGTGTCACTGCATGAGGGGTTCAGTTTTGTTCAGGAGGCACATGGAGAGAACCGTTCCTCCAGCAGAGCCGCAGACTGACGGCTATACTCATAAATGCCTGTCCTATCATTGCTCTCTATAAATAGTATCCTCGGGGACATGTGACTGTAGATAAATGCAATACTGTCAATGTATGTTGTTGATGGTTCACATGCAACCATTAATTCATATTCAGAAGCCTCACACAGATGTAAAAACAGCCGCACAGCTTGAAATATAACCTACAGAGAAAACATAATAACAATTCATCATGCAGTGACGTTCAGTGCTCAGCCCACCCTAAACAAGTTCCAGCAGAGCAGTGCATATAAATATGTAGATAGGAGCGATTATTCACCTACAGAGCATAATGACAGCTGAATGTCACTATTAGCTCCACATAAACAACAGAAGAAGAAAACAGGATACAGAATGTGACGTTTGGAGCTTGACTAAAAGCAGGTTCCTATCCTATTTAAACAAAACTCACACCTGAGTGAGAAAATATAACCACTTATTTATTCCACGTAGCAAAAGAAAATATGAATTATTTATATTTTTATACAGAGGGACAGTTAAAGCATCTACTGAATATTTTCACTTTTACCTCTCGGGAGCTATTTGAAGCCTTTGTCTGTCTTCTGTAGGAAATTTGTATTTCTGCAGTAACATGTCAGTGCTGTGTTGTAACATTTGCAGGCAGCACAGCATCGGCTCTGACAGCCAGATTCTCCACAACAGAGGAATCGTAAATGCGGGTGTTATCTGTGACTTCTGTCAGAGTTGTTTTGGTAAAGATACGTTGATATAAATACTGAAAACCATTTTACTTCTCTTGCTAAGTTAAAATTCACCGGATGGTTTGGGGATGCAGATAAAGACAAGAAGCATATGGAGAGGAAGATAGGAGATGGTGTGAACTAAACCTCCATGGTTGACTGCAGTGGCTATAAATGGGGTGTCTTAACCACCTCCACAACCTTCCATTTATAACATATTCTTTCATTTCCTGATTTAGAATTTGGCCTCTGTGTAAAACTATTTTCTGTGTTAGAAAACAAAAATATCTCAGCCATAAGCTTTGAGTCTTAAATGCCAAACCATATATAAAAAATATCTATATACCTATATCACTTGGTGGTAAATAAGTACTAATCATATAGTTTTGTGCAGAAAAGTGGCACACACAAAGGTGTTAAACGCATCCTTCATCCTTATTCACGGACACATCCTTACCTAGACTGGTGGGCTTGATGAGCTCGTCCAGCATGTCATAGAAGGGCAACCTCTGCAGTTTGACATCTGGGTGGACGGGGTGCAGCGTGGCTGAGTTGGACAGGTGGTGTGTCAGCCCAGTCAGCTCGTGTTTCCCTGGTCCAAGCAGCGAGAGGGGCAGCAAAGCGGCTGGTGATGGAGCTCCACCGTGACCAGGGTGACCCTCATACGCCAGCTGTGTCAGGCCAGCAGGAAGTGCAGCACCGCCTCCTCCGACCACTCCAGCCGAGGCCGGATGGTGTGATCCGGGCATGGCGAGCTCTGAGTGGGAAATCATTTTGGCGGGAAAGCGTCGTCGGTAGAGCTCTTTGATCTTCATGTGCACGGCAGGGCTGCAGCCGGCCTTCAGCAGGTGCAGCGCCTTTGTCAACAGCTCATGCTTGCGTCCGTGCTTGTTGCGCCCAGCATAGCCCAGCAGCACCTGCAGCTCCGACACCCGTAGGCTCATCACCATTTGCTGTGAAGAGGGAGGGGGAGAAAGAGGAGAGATTAACTCTTGAGATTCAGAGTCAACAAGTTCTTGTGACAAATACAAAATTAAGTTTTTGTAAAAGTTTTTGGATGATGTATTGTTCTGATCACACCAGTATCAGTATCTGCCTCCGTTGCAACCCATAAGTTAATGAGCCAAGCAAAGAGTCAACAACCTCAGGTAAATAATCATGTAACTGGTATATATGCAAACGATAACACCAAGCAGTTACAGAAATTTAAGAAGAACTTGTTAATTAACGTCAAATAACCCAAAAAGCCATGAGATAATCTGTCTGTGTTTAAGAGCATCTGCCTCAAGCAGCATTCAGGTGTGCAGGGGTCAAAACTCAGTCAATTTTTTTCATTACTGATCATTTATTAGCATTCACAACTGGTCTTCTTTGTTGGTATATTATTGGTTCAGCTGCGTCTGAGACAACAGATGAGACTGTATGAAAGTTTTATGAACTGGCTTTTCTTCAGGATAAATTTCTAAGGGCGCAAAGGGCACAACCATTCAGAGAACATCTGAATCAAGTCCCTGCAGGTTCAAAAACTTTTACAACACTTTAATTTTCAGAAGAAATGTCCTGGGGAGGACTGATTATGTAAAGATCTCAGTGAAGAACCAGGACACAAAGCCAAGGACCAGTCACACTGTGGCAGGCTGCTATTCTTCGTAAAACATCGTCCGGTGCTCCAACTGAGAAATTAGAAAAAAAGCCCAGCAGTGCACAGCCAGAGGGCTGAAAAAGCCAGAGTTCATGCAAATTTCCTCTTGTGCAACTGAGTGACAATCAGGTGAGAGCAAATTATGCTCAGTTTGATTTCTTCAGTTTCGTCTCTGTGCCATGAGAGTGAGAGTGAGGCAGAGGTTAGACGGCATCACTGATGCAGAGCTGCAGAGTCAGTTAATATTGGCAGCTCGATTCTTTTTATCTCAATAAACCTGTTTCATACTGAATAAAAAAAGGACAGGAAAGCTTTGACTCCGTACTCGGGTAAACAGACTGTGAAGAAAAAAATCAACAACTTCTTCCTGCATATTTTAATGGCTAAGTCAGGAAAAACTCTCCAGTCAGAGCTGAGTACATAGCAGAGTATGTAAATGATGTGCTAAATGCAACACACCCAGCAAGCTGCCAGTTTATGAGAGGCCAGAAATTTCCTACCACATTTTTTTTTCTAGCAGGCTCTGTTAGCCTGATGAAATGTAAAAATAAAGAGGCAGATTGAATTTAAGCGCATAACCGAAATATTTGCATGAACAGTATTTGTCTTTCACTGGTTTAATCTTTATGGGTAAAATCTAAAACATCAAAGGCTGATTTAGTAGTTTTTTTTTCCTGGGCCAACATGAGGCTTTCACCAATAGGACATGACCTAGAGTAGCTGCAGAAAGATGATTGGATATAAATGCTGTCTGCACAGACTTAAGATTTAGCTCCTCAGAACACCTGAACAAATATTTACTGAGACTTCCTCCTGGTAAAACTGAACACAAAAGACAGAGAGCTTATAACCTCAGTGACTGTAACTCAGTACTTCCTGCAGCTCGGAGATCAATAATCAGACAAATCTGCACAAATTACTGAAATTCCTCAGCCCAGGTAACAAAAACCAAACACTTAGACACACAGCGTGGTTCCAGCTTCTATGGCTGCTCTCAGAGTTTGCCCAAATACTTAAGCCGGTGAAATTAAGTGGTTTAATCTGATGCTGAACTGTTGGAAGTTTTGATATGTATAAAAACTCATATACAAAAAGGGGCCTGATCGGGTGGGTAATACTAGGATCAGGAGGAAAGCTTATTCTCAAAAATCATTGAAGAATTTACTCATTGTGGAGCTGAAAGAAGCACGAGTTCCTTTAATTCCAAATGATAAAGGTTTTGATTTTCTAAGATTAAAGTATGTGGCATTGAGGTTTCCCATTAGCTGAGGAATGATGCTTTTAAGAAAGACAAGTATACAACATTCTTTCACAGCATTTTCCACTTTCATTAGTTTGTCTACAACCCATCTGCTGGTCGGGGTAGACTTGTGAGGATGTCTCTGACAAACTGCCTCCCCTCTTCTCCTTTAATGACAGAGCAGAGATAAAAAACATCCAGACACACAACAGCTCACACATCACTTCAAAGACAAAGGACACAGGCCTGTCAGCGCTCCAATCAGTTATTATAACACACATTAATTATTATTCTTATTATTAGTATTTACAGAGTCTTTGTGCTGTACTGTCCCTTTAAACCTTTTTAACAAAAACTTGTGTTTTCTTGTAATGAGGAACATTCTTGTTGCTCTTTATTATGGTTTTTACATTTGACTGACATTTAGAAAGCCGGATATGACTGCTGCGGGCCATATTTAACGATCTAACCATAGCAGGGACATTTTAGTCTGACTAAAAAAAACGCACCAGTAATGCACATTGTAGTTTACAGCACTCATGTTGCATTAATATCTTTATGTGGTCTAATTAGTCTCATTCACCATTCTCCAAACAGCTGGATAGTTAGTAGATCTGAATGGTAGATCTGAACAATAAAACAAGTGATGGGTGCAAAAAACACAAGTGAAACATACTCAACCTCACTCTTTCGCTTTTGCTTTACTTCCTCTAAGCACTCTGCCAAGTTCTCACATATAATTCATCTTCAATACTAAACTGGAACACTTTTTTTACAGCCAACCTGCTTTGCTGCACGTGATGCCTATATAACCTGAGCAACACATCTTTGCAGCACTTTCACTTCTTTTGTTTCTTACCTGGGCACCCTAGTGTGAATAAAATGTCTCATTTTGGTCTGACCACAGTGCTGCAATGTTTCATTTATTGACGTAGACTGTAAAGGAACTGAAACCCTCCGTGTGATGCAGTTTACTGTAAAACTAGTTCCACTTTTGCATTCCTAGCGTTCAGCGCCTGTTTTCAGAACAGCCCCTAATGTGCTTTAAATAACAACACAACAACAAATATCTGAATTATATAAATGACTGGACAGTTGAGCTATAATGTTTAACTCAATGTAAACTAAAATGGGCAGCTCAATCATACTTTCTGTGTTCCAGAAAGGATGGACTTATCAGTAGTCATGGCACCAGAGAGCCCAAGGCAAGATTCGCTTTGTTACAGCAGTGTATTTGCAACTTTCTGCCACAGTGGTGTGTGCATACAGAGGACTCAGGGTAGGGGTGCATCAATCACAATTTTCTGGACGATCTTTGAAAAGCCTGACCTGCCAATACCGACTTTTATTTTTTATAACTGACAGCATATAACTTTGATGTTCCAGTCTTATTTTATTGAAAATCATTGAACAATAAAATCTTTGTCCTGAGTTTTAGGTCTCAAAGCAAAAAGCAACAATGGCTGGCTGTCAGACCTTCCTGGGGGTATATGAGTTCAGTTTCATATGCAAGGATGGGCTGATCACCGATCCCCCAAAATTAAGGAAATTGGCACCGATCGATCAGCTGACCAATCGACCGGTGCATGTCTAACTCGGGGGTCACATATTCTGATAATATCTGCAATGTGTTTAAGTTTTTAATCTAAATTTAGGAAAAAATAAAAAATAAAGAATGCACACATTTTTGGCAGACAATGTACTTTTTTTGTGACCTCATAACAATGATTTTCCACTTTACTATCACAATCCATGCCGAATTTTATGCAGCGAGGACAAAGAAATACATATTTCCCTTGCACCAAAACTACAAGTAGGTTAAATTATCATTAATATTTTCATCATGGAAAGTCTTCATTGTCATTGTATAACTTTCACACATTGAAATTCAGGATGTTTCTGTTGTTCATAGGATCTTGTTCAGCAGTTTTAACGCAGCCACCATCAAACATTAACTGTAGCTCATATATCTTCTGAATGCCAGAAAGCTAAAATACTCTACAACTCTGATGTAAACAAGCACAGATACAGTCAGCATCTTGCTGCGCAGAGTGGTTCAGCAGTATTTTAATCTAGAAAACAGAGATAAGAACCACCGACTGGTGCAGGCACGAGGATGTTAGCCTGCATACAGAAACTGAGGCTGGCGGTGCTAGCTCTGCCAACTTAATCCATGCTCAGTAAAACAGTTTAACATCATTAAGAGACGACTGGCAAATTGTGCTCAGAGAATATAAGGAAATGCCATCTTAATTTCAGAGAAACCAAGCTTGTTTAACTGTTGACTTCTTTTGCCTGTCTGTCTCAAAAAATAAAACAAAAAACTGCCAATCTAGTGATTTCCTGTCATCAACTCATCTTTAGACTGTATTTATAGGCAAGCACGCAGGAAACCAGGTTATGTGGTTTTTGAGTTTCTGCATCGAGAAAACTGTTTCAGACCATCTGGACAAAAAAACGAGCTCCATGCTGCTGATAGTGACAGAGCAGAGGCTCCTGTTTACAGACCAAACACAGCACCCTGCGTACAGCTGCCACATATGCAGAGCAATGCACATACACACACACACACATACACACTCACACGATTAGCAGTCAGGATGTAAACTTGTCCTTGTGAGTGTCATTAAAGACACTCAGGAAACGTCCACTCATTCGTTAAGGTCAAAAAAAAAAAAAAACTTAACACATAAACATGATCCAGCTGTCCTGTGGGATTTTTAACCTCTACAAACTGGAAAAGTATTTTTTTATTAAATATCATATTCAGTATGCACTCAGAGAACACACAGAGGAAATACACTATAAAATCTGCACAAATACACACACAGTTACACACACAGTCACACACAGTATGGTGGTTTGGCCAAGAAACTCTCCTGCTGGCGACATAAATGACCGCTTCCATGAAATATGCATGTGGTGGAGGAGAGGGTGTGAGGAAAAATGATGACACTGGCTGCCCACCATTTCTCTCTCTCTTACACATACACACACACATGCACACACAAACACACACATCTCTGCATAAACACACTGAAAGCCCTCAAAGCCTCCATCCCATTCACTTTGCAAAAGATGGATACACACGAGCACAAACACTGGCTCATATAAATACACTAACACAAACACACACAGCATAGCGTGCAAACACACACACACACACACACACACACACACACACACACACACACACACACACACACGCACATACACACACACCACACTGCAGATGCGTAGCATTCCTCTGGCTTCAAAAAAGGAGAAGGAAAACAAATATAGGAGGGGAATGGAGCGGGTGGTGTTTGAGGAGAGGTAGATAAAGCTCACAGCTCTCATTATCTCTTTCTTTCTTTTCTCTCCTCCTCTCGGTCAGTCAGTCTGTCTCCTTCACAGGGCAGGTGGCCCTTAAATCACTCCATTTCTTGGTTAACAGATAGGAGAGGGGCTTCCTGAAGATAGCCAACACGGCAAAAACCAGCTCTGGTGGTAAACTCACAGCTTAAGGGTTCAACTGTTAGTGAGATTTCATTTCATTTAGGGTGGTGACCAAATTATTTCACGATTTAGTGAACATTTACATAAGATGTCAAAGGAAAACTAAGGATCAGTGTATTCCAAAGCAGAAAATGACATCCTATTTTTTTGTCCTGCTTTGTCCAAAACTAGAGAAAAGTTGTTCACCCAAATTTTGGTGTAAGGGTTAGGGATAGGTACCTTTCACATTGGAAACAATACGGTACCCGGTGGCTGGCAGTCGGTGCCAGGACTCAACGGTACCACTTTTCGGTACTATTTTGTGTTTATGTGGTAAAAAATGTCAATTTGTATAATAATTTTTTTTCAATTTAACATATCTATTTTTGATATATAACCTTGCAATGCTGTGTTCATGTCCAGCATGGAAAATCGCCTACTCCTACACTCCCTCACAGTCACAAGGATGCATTTAGGTACCGAAACATGATACCTTTTGATTTTATGTGAATCGGTACCTGGTACTCCTGACGGAATTTGTTCTGTACTAGGGCTGCACAATATGGCCAAAATCCTATATCTCGATATGTTTGGGCTATATCTCCATACACTATACTATATACCTCGATACCCTGATTTCTCCTCTAAATCACTATATTAATCTTAAATCCAACCCTTTGATGCATAAAATGACATCATTATAACGATTCAAGCAGACCTTTCAGTTGGATTTTTTAATTTGGAAGAAAAAAGGGGAAATCTTAATCAGGTAAAGTTTAGCAAATCTTTTATTTCAAACCAAACTTTGTGTAGTTAGATATTTTTAGTTCCAGTAAAATAATTTATTCAGATTTATTTAACTGGCTGATTTTATTTCATTATATTATATTGCACTTTGAAAAAAACATAAATTAAAGTTGGAGATATTATTACTTTCATTTCCATAGATCAGCTTCCTGGATACTGTTGGTCATCCAAAAAGGACTCTAGTGACTTCTGTCTTTGAGCCTGGGGTCTGGTTAAATTGTGTTGCATTTAGGTTTGTTTTCTGATAATATCCCAGCTTGCAGTATTTTGGTATTCAGTTGTAAAATAGCATCAAACTCCTCTGCCGTTATGTTTCAAGCAGTGCACAGCTGAGTGCCGTGACTGAACGGCAAGCAGAGAGGGGGGCGGACAGAATGCACAGAAAAGGGAAAGTGAAAGTTAAAAACAGGTTGCGTTAGTTTCTCGTGGAGAGTTGGAAGAGAATCAGGGATCATACGGACAGCTTAGCAAGCCCAAATAAGCAACTAAACTTTAGAAAACAAGCCCCAAGAACCCACAACCCGCGACTGATGGGACGTGTAAGCGATTTTTTGTTGTGATGTCTGAAAACATTTAGGTTACTGGTTGTACCTGATGATTGCGATGTAGTCATTTTATACATCTCAAGTGCAAAAACCTGCGATACATCGAGTACATTTGATACATCCTCCAGCCCTAGTTTGTATCTATAAAAGTACCTAATTCTGTACCCATTCCTAGTAATGGTATCTGAAAATATTTATAATCTTTTGTTTAAATCCACATGTGGAAGGCTGCAAGCAGCACAAATTTGGTGTTTCAGCATTAAATATGTAATTGTTGGATAAAAAAGAAAAATCTGAACTCCTATTCACTGACTGACTGATTAAATCCTTTGAAAAACAATGAAATGCTTAAAACCGAAATCATAGAGGCTTTCCAACATAAAAGTGTCTCAGCCAGTTTGAAGCCACAGCGGGTGATGCTCACTGATCTACTGAATACATTACATTAAAAATCATGAAGTTAACTGATTAAAAAATTAATTTCCCACTGTACATGGGAGAACGAACAACGGCATCATACCATCACCTATCAGACTACAGTTACAGCCAGGTGTGAACAAAGCGTGCCTTTGTGAGAAGAATGCGCTCCACTGTATTGTTTTACTGAAACAACTTGACGTGGAGGTGCAAAGGGAAACTGCAACAAAGGAGAGAGGCTGGAAGAGGGAGAGGGGGTACAGTACAAAGAGGAAGGCTGGTGGTAACAGGGGAGTTCACACAAAAGCACACACACATACACTCTCAACTACACACACACACACACACACACACACACAGAGCATGTAGACCTTTGTGCTTGTGGTTTTAAAGCCAATGAAGAACTTTTCTCCTGAAATTTACCAGCCTGTGACATTTTCAATGACACTATATCTAAATGTGACCAGTTAAATGCCCCCAAAAAATAAAGAGACAAGAATTCACTTTTTCCACCACAGAAATATTCCCAGCAGAACGAAAGGCCCTTAAAACAACACTTTAACCAACACATAGCACTCAAACTCAACCCCATAAAACCCAGAAAGATGAAATTTCTTCAAGCTTGTAAACCACGACACAAAATTTCATTTAGAAAGAAAAATAAAACACTCCAAGAGCTGTGTGAAGAGAGACTCCTTCACATCACAGCACTGAGGATAAGCCCACACATTCAAACCTCAAGTCACCTCATGGTGAAATGAAAACTCGAACTGTAACTATGTTCCTGATCCTTTAACATTCAATTCAGGCATCTTTATCTGAACATGTTTTCTATCAGTCATATAAACAAAGACAATAAATTCAATGTTTAAACCGCAAGACAGAAAGATAAACCGTGTGCTGTCTCAGACTCAAGCCCTCTTTAGAATTACATTTGAAAATCAGATTCAGTTTTTTTTGACAGGTATGTTCCCACACAGAGCAGAGAAGAACAGACAAATGCTATTTCTGCGGCAGGAGTGGAATGGATCGAGTTTGCAGTATAAAACTTTCTCAATGCAGGAACTTTTAAAGAAATGTTTTGGGGTATTTGGGAATTTCATCAACATGTCAATTTTGAGTTTCAGTTTTAGTTCCCAAAAGTTTTCTTCTTGATAGACCTGGCATCACCAGACACTTGACCAGTTGCTCACTGGATAGGAATTTTTAATTACTTTGTTAAAAACATGTTTACAGGACAGAGTTGGTAGAGACATGAGGGATATAACATCATGCACAAGAGTCCCTGGTTGGATTTCAACAGAGAATGTTTGGGGTCTGTTGTCAGCAACGTAATCCTTTAGTCACAGTGTTGCCTCATTTTTCAACTATCAACAGATGTTAACTAAACCTCACTGTCTGGTTACGAGATTTAAAATAATTAGGATAAGATTAAAGGCATTCAAACTGTTATTCAGGCACAGCCTTTTTGGCGCTTTTTACATTACGGACCTGAGCCAGGAGCCAAGCACACTTGACCCCAAAGTCCAGTTCAATTCATTTGTGCGACTACAATCGTTTTTGGGACACCGCGCCCTAGCCCACCTGAAAAGGTGGTGTGAAGTACAGAATGGACAGAATGTCACCCTGTTGAAGTGATCACCTTTGTTGCCTCTCCAGAGGACTGAGGAACAAGCACTGTACACTTTAAAGATTGTTACATGGGGTAGCTCTGGTTTTGTGAAAAATGGCCAATTATTTTCAAGTTCAAGTATGTCCAGTTGAGGCTGGCTCCAGAAACTGTGGAAGTTGCATACACATCCATTCTCAAAACCAAAACATACACTCACCGGCCACTTTATTAGGCACACCTGTCCAACAGTTTGTCAACGCAAATTTCTACTCGGCCAATGACGTGGCAGCAGTTCAATGCATTTAGGCATGTAGACATGGTCAAGACGAGAAAGGTGATTTAGGTTACTTTGAACGTGGCATGGTTGGTGGTACCAGACGGGCTGGTCTGAGTATTTCAGAAACTACTGATCTACTGGGATTGTCGCGCACAGCCATCTCTAGGGCTTACAGAGAATGGTCCAAGAAAAAGAAAATATCCAGTGAGTGGCAGTTCTGTGGGCCAAAATGTCTTGTTGATGCCAGAGGTCAGAGGAGAATGGTCAGACTGGTTGGAGCTGATGGAAAGGCAACAGTAACTCAAATAACCACTGGTTACAACCGAGGTCTGCAGAAGAGCATCTGAACGCACAACACGTCCAACCTTGAGGCAGATGGGCTACAGCAGCAGAAGACCACACCGGGTGACCCTCCTGTCAGCTAAGAACAGGAAACTGAGGCTACAATTCATAAAGGCTCACCAAAACTGGACAATAGAAGATTGGAAAAATGTTACCTGGTCTGATAAGTCTGGATTTCTGCTGCAACTTTCGGATAGTAGGGTCAGAATTTGGCGCCAACAACATGAAAGCATGGATCCATCCTGCCTTGTACCAACAGTTCAGGCTGGTGTACTGGTGTACTGGTGGGAGATTCTTATCATGGATGTTCAGCCGACAAATCAGCAGCAACTGCATGATGCTATCATGTCAATATGGACCAAACTCTCTGAGGAATGTTTCCAGTACCTTGTTGAATTTTTGCCACGAAGGATTAAGGCAGTTCTGAAGGGAAAAGGGGGTCCAACCCGGTACTAAAAAGGTCTACTTAATAGGCTTGTTCAAAAACTCTATCTCTATCCCTCATACCAACCAAAAGTGCACTATTTCCGATATGGTGACAGCCGCTGATAAGCTTCAAAACAGAAAACCAAAGGGTGATGTCGCCCAAGAAACCAAACTGCAAAGCTTCTGGTTTAGGAACACCCAACTTTCCCACTGATTGGCAGCCATCTCAGTATATAACCTACATTTTAGTTACAATGTGAGTCAACTCTAAAAGCTCTGGATCAGAAATTGGCGATCTGCCTCTGCCACTGATCATGGTTCCTTTGCATTTTTTTTTTTTCATTTCTGACTTAATCTGTGTTTATTTTTCTTTTTTTTGTCAAATGTATCTGTTCCTCAATTTAATTCTTGTTGAAATATGTTTGACTTTTCTTTTCTGTAGCCAAATGTCTCCAAATCTCTTGGCATATGTGTTATAGAAAATAAATCTGGTAAATCTGCTGCCTGCAATTCAAATAACTTGGGACTCAGTAGAGCAGGTGCTCCACAGCCATGAAGGTTTGAAAGCTCCAAATGTCAGATTTCTTTTCAAAAGTCAGCACAAATAACCTTTCCAAAAAGTTTTCAGCAGATCCTGTGAACAGATGGAGGGATGAACAGATGGAAGAGGATGGAAATAAAACCCCTGTTCGACTTCACTGGCAGAGCAGTAAACATTTTAACATGTGCTGGTCTTTGCCAAGCACCATTTCTCACAAAGACCACAGACATATTTCAGAAACAAATTGACTGAACATAAACTTAACATCTTTGTGCGGCTGGCAGATTAATAGAAGGCTGGAAGGATGATTTGTCTTCATGTTTCACTCTTGTGCTGTTTCTGTCTTGTGTTGGCTGAGATGAGATGCTTCCCCTTTTCAAAACATCTGCAGCTGACTCGGCTTCCAAACCTGACAGACTTTTAAGACTTGTATGGATCCATGGCACCTGGACCTAAATTATCAAGTCCTGATATAAAGAAGCTTTAGCAGAATGATTTCCATTTCTATTAATCACTCAAAGACCCGATAATCCCAGAATCAGTGGTAGAGAAAACTGTGTCGGCATGCAGTTTCTTGATTATATCTTTTTCCCTACGGTTGCATCATTATGAACAAAGCAAGAAGAGGGATTGTGAACTGTACAACCCATTCATTGTTCAGTCTTCATAGGTGTTAACATAATCATTATTACCTCCGCCAGGGACGTTATGTTTTTAGGAGAGTTTGTCAGTCTGTTTGTCTGTGAACAACATAACTAAAAACGTAATAAATGGATCTTGATGAAATTTTCAGGAAATTTTCAAAACAGGATAAGGAAGAAGTGATTAAATTTTGGGGGTAATCTGGATCGCCGTCTTGATCCAGGATTTTTTTGAATGATTCTTTATCGTTGTGAGATAGGGCCGTTTTCACCATATGTGTATATAACTCCACGATAAATGGTCAGATTGCTTTGCAAAACAATACAAGACAAGGTCACCATCATTTCTGCCACATGTAAATGTACAATCCAGATGCTAGCAATATTCTGGATACTAAGATCTGGAATATGAAATATGTTCAGGCTCATCATAATTTTTAACACTGTCAGGAAACAAATTATCGTACCAACCTGCAACTAACACCAAATTGTAGCAGACAGTCTGCTGAAAGAGAGTATAACATTAAAGTAGGACTAAAGTGTTGCATCACAATATGCTTGGCCGAGGTCTGCGCTCTCTGAGTGCTTTTCTAGTTGTTATTGTGAGTTCAGTTGTACTGAAAAGCAGGTGATCGCAATAAATCAGTAAGGAAATAAATAATCTTATGCTTGATAAGAAAATGGAGGCTGGATGATCTGAGACAAAACAGACTATCTGACTCTTCATCAGGAAGAAGGGCAAGATATTTATCTGTATCCTGTTTTCTGAGCGTCTCAGCGTGGATTATGATCTCCAAAAAGGAACCACTACTGCTTATCAGCATCTCTAACAGTGGGCATCATTGGTCACTTCAAACACCACTTGAATGACGGTAACAACAGGCTCATCTCTTTGGTAGATTCCCGTCAGATGAGAGCTGTGTGTGTGTGTGTGTGTGTGTGAGTGTGTGTGTGTGTGTGTGTGTGTGTGTGTGTGTGTGTGTAGGGGGTAATAATTTGCTGTGTCCAGAGCTGGTGAGATGACTGATGGAGGGATGAAAAGGAGGGGGATGGGGAGAGAGAAAGAGAGCAGCTGAGCCTCCAAACCAAATGTAATTCTCCACAGCTCGAGTAAAACACAGGAGGGCGGGAGGAGGTTGAGGTTTAGGGACCTGAAATTCACATTTCAGTTTTCTCTCAGTGATGTAATGTTCCCTTCTCTAAAGCTATCACAGCTTCCATTACGTTTCTTTCTGTTAAAATACAGTTTGTTTTTTAAAGCCAGTCTTTGACCTTCATTAACATTTCATCTACTACTGAAGTTCAAAAGCAGTCAGGGCTCAAATCAGAGCTGTAACAGACTGAAAATGATCCATTATGTCATTAGGGCCCACCACAGGAGACAAAAATCATCCAAAATTGAGCAAAATTCAAACTGGAGGCATACAGACATCTCCACACGACAGAACTGGAAAAGCTCAGTGCTGTCTGAAAACCAAAAAAGAGTTTGTCTCATAACCTTGTTTTCTCCAACCATGAGTCCAAAACCAGAAACGAATTTTTTTTTTCTGCCAATCTAAGTTTATTGAATACAGTTGCAGCTCTGTTCCATCCGATTTTTGCAGCAAATGCAAATTTTTTCATCTCAAGGATCTTCAGTACAAAGGCATCAGCCTTTACTTCTTACATCAAAGATATTCTTTATCCCAGCTGTCAGTATTTTTCTATTGATGCTCTAACTAGGAGAGTTTCTTTCTTGTCCAGGCCTTGAAGTGTTCTAAATGTCGGTCATCTTGAAATTAAACTAGATTTCCACATTTAAGGATATCTTAAATAAATCCTCCCATGTCTCAGCTCAGTGATACTTCCCCTCTAAAAGCAGCATAAATTGAAGATAACTTGTCCTGGTTTGTTGTCAGAATGACCCTGTTAGAGACTTAGATATTATAAAAACACATCTATACACACATTGGGAAACATAGCAGCCCTGGTAGGTCTTCGCTCTGATGATAGAAAGAGACAATAAAGTACAAACTCTGGGATCTGCATCCTGGTGTGCATGAACACCAGATGTGTGTGGTGGGGGTGATGTGTCTGTGATGATCAGCAGTAATTCCCTCTGCTACTCTGCTGCTTAATTTAAAGTAGCATGTCTGCATCCTTTCTCCAGCTGCCAATCCAGACGAGCATGCTGTGAAAAAAAATCTGTACGTCTGCTCTCCTCTTGAAGGCTTTGCTCTCTGCAGTAATGTCCTTTGGAGTAAGCATGGATCTTTACTTCCTCTATCTTACTGGACGTTTACAGAAAAGCGTCATTTATTTGAGAGAAAATGAAAAAAAAAAGCTAGTAGGGCCTCTATAATTTTCCATCATCAATTTTCAAAGTAGATATGAATCTAATCACAGCTTTCATTACTCTGCCTTTTGACAGCCAATAAAATAATTCTACTACTACACCGTCCAACAAAATGAAGAAAAAAGTGGAAGGTTATGACAGGTGCTGTTGTGTTTAAGATCAGTTGTATGGACATTAAAATGCCAGGTCACAAATGGAGTTGTATATAATGAAAGGAACAAGCAGCAGTGAGGGGGGAGCTGTGATGAGGAGGGACAGGTTAGAAGAAGAGGCTGAATGGAGGGTTTTATCTGTCAGAGCAGCTCACAGCACATAGTTTCTGAGATAACCTAGATCAGCACAGGAAAACAGGCCCTCACTATCTCCTATACATCTTCATTGACTTTCTTTTATTCATCTCTTTGGGCTTTTTTTTCCATTTAAGAACTGCAGTAGTCACATTTTTCTGGTACTTTAAGATTTTCTGCAGCAAGTCTTTTCTTTCCTTTCAGCTGAGACATATTCTAGCTCATTTGTCTCCTTTACTGAAAGGATTGCTGATCAGAGCTGGAACAATAAACTAGCTGCTAATAATATATTGATGAATGGCTGCAACTAACAGTAATCGGACTGTATCTTTCCTTTAAGCAAGAGCAGCAGAGAGAAAAAACCTTAAGCATAATTATCCAAGTCTTAAGCTGATTTTTTTTTAGTTATTTCATCTTCATACTGGCATAGATGCCATATTTACACCCCTGGTAGATCTCATAGTCAGTTTAGGGTCTCACTGAGACTAGAAGGATCAGTTGCAGGAAGTCCAGACAGTGTGACGCAGCTAAAATGAACACCTGTGTTTTACAGAAGGTGCAATGTCAACATGTTTTCAGTAAAAACAGCTGATAACTGACATTTTCCTAATTAGTGTCTAAACCCCTAATGAAAATACTCACAAGGAGCAATCCGCTGACATACACAATATTTCTAAGGGGACAAGTGCAAACAGTATTTTCATAAATATACAATCACAGAGCCCAACGTGCACGACACGCACCAAATATTTCCTGATTCTCATGCGAGGTGCTTCTCTTCAGCAGAGCTCACACGCAGGGGGAAGTCACAAACACTGACCCGGCATGCTAGAGATCTGACACACAAAGAGTTGGCATGCGAGAGGGGACATGTTCTCACACACAAACCCACACCCACACAAAGCATCAGGACCCCCCCTAACATGCACCAGAGATCATTAACATGGCACTGATTGCATGTGCTGACCAAATGGCTGGTGCGTGCGTGAACCTCAAATGCACCACTCAGCCGCATGATTATCATATGACATGCACACAATGACACTATCTGCATGTCTGTGTGAATAAATCTGCAGAGAGGCTTAAAACTTCCCACTCCACGCACATACACAGCACAGAGATAGAAGATTTTGTGATGATGATTAAATCCACCTGAGCTTAAAGGGGAAATGTTGGAAGTGGCCCAGTAGAGTCAAATTTAGGGTTGTTGTTTTTTTCTCCACTGCCTGAGGCCACAAAGTGCACCATAAATATTTGTCTCTCCTCATGATGACATTTAGAAGTAATGTAGTGAAACAGGAGTGTGTCGACCCCACCTTGATGCAGGACCCAAATGAAAGTGTTGAGTCATATGATCATGTTGAATGAAAACTTTCAAAACAGTGAGAAAAACAACTCAAGGTGCACTAGATTCTCATGCTTTCATGTCTACCTCACCTTTATCTAGTCCAGCTCAAATGATTTCAATAATGTAACAAATTCCTGATGTAACCCAATGAGGCAGTTTGCAGGTATTACGTCAGGTAAAGTGAACTGCAAACTGCCTCATGTTTTGATACTGGGTGCTGATGTGGGAAAAAAAATCAACATTCAGTTAACAGGAAAACAATATTCTTTGTTTGTGCTGTAGGCTCATGGATTGGATTTTTGGCCTATTTTTGACCTTCTCTCTCTTTATCCATCCAGGAATGAGAAGTGATAAAGTCTGTAAATAATCAGCATCACTGAGGTACAGCAGGTTGTGGATGCAAAATCTGTTTTTCTATTAACAATTGAATGTAGTGACTAAGAAAAATAATACTGTTTTACCTCTGATTCAACTCAGATGTCTTCTTAAATCTGAAATTATTCCAGCCATGAGTGGAAAAAAACAGAGATGTTGCTGTTTATAACCATTCTGATTTGTGCAATACAGTTATTGTGTCACTGGTGCCAAATATGAATATTTCAATTCAAATACAACTTCCTAGTCTAAGGCATGTTTACCTTTTCTTTTTTACTCTTTGACTGTTTAATCTTTCATCCTCACAAAACCTTTTGGAGCTGGAGACTGCTGCCGTGGGGAGGCACTAATGAGCCAATCAAAAAACAGACCAAAAAAAGGCTGTGACACTAAATTTAGCTAATCATTGATCATTGTAAATTACACTACCAATGTGCACATAAATTAGGGGCTGTTTACACAACAAAGGTTTTAGGGTGAAACGCAAAAGTATTGTTTTGTTTTGGCCTCGCATTTACACAGAAACAGCGTTTTAGTCAACCTGAAATGCAAACTTTTGAAATCGGCCTCCAGAGTAGTGGAATTTTTCTGAACGCTGCCAACACCGTTGCAGTGTAAACAGTTGGCCGGCGTTTTTAGTGGAAATGCTGACGTCAATCTCCGCTTCGTGCATGGGCATACAACAGTCCAACAGTACCATTGTTGTGATTGTCACAGACTACCATGTTGTGCTTGTGTTGCTCAATCTGCTGAATCTTGTAACCTTATTTCAACAAAATGTGCATCTGTTGCTCCACTTCTACACTTAGCATTCGGCAATACACCAGATAAGTGGCTTCAGACAAGACAGTTATAGCTCCAACCACAGGCCTGGCATGCTTCCTACAGCGTTTTCAGTCCCTCAGCATTTCTGTGAAAACGCAGATTTTTTTTCACTTTTTGGATAAAACGTTGTGTGAAGGATGTATCTGTCTGTATCTGGGACCTTTATCTGTCACTACTATAGACTGAAAAAAAAAAAAGGACGTCCCCTTGCTCGGCTCGAAGTGAGGTCTCTATGAAAACTGCTCCCCCTGGTGGCTGGCTGCAGTATAGGTTAAAAAATCTGGCTTTCCAGCCATTCCAGATGGGCTGTGGCCAAACTTTAAAAAATCAATACAGCTCGTAGAAATGTTTCTCACGTCCGCTTGTTGTGGTGATTTGAAGATATCATTTGGCTGCCTTGTATTCAAGTCCTCTTTTTTCTGAAAAACTTCGTTTTCATTAGTTATAGGAGGTTAAAGATGAGGTTATACGTAACATTTAACGATGATTGACAGCTGCCGTTCTCGTGTTTTTTTTCGGGGGATTGTAAAATATGCTAGGAGGTAGAGTCAAGAAGTGATTAGACTCTCGAATGAAAAAAAAAAATTATTATTTTTGTCACCCAGCTCCACTCAGATTCTCCCAGAATCCCTCATCGTCTCTACTGCGCAAGATTTTGGCTGCACAACTGCTCAATGGCTGCGCCTGTGATGGGGGTATTTTGGCTTTAAAACCATACAATAATTAAAGTGCGGAGCCACGCTGTCCACTCCATATACAGTCTATGGTCCCACTGATACAGTCCTGATTTTGGTTTGATCACCTCAGGTGTCCTGTCACACAGATGTGCGAAACAGATAAAATATTTTTTGATGGTGTTGTATTAAATTTAAAACCTATTCCTTTTTACATTTTTATAATACTGGATGAAGTATGCAGCTGTGAACACTTTGGGATTTTATAAGGCATTTTGCGCATGCCTTATCAGAACTTTCAGTTCACTAATCATTGCAGAATCATTGTATCTCCATATTTTGAACAATGTGCCCTATAATTCCCACCCCAATAGCAAAATTAGGATCCTAATCTATGAGTGCGTGGAACTCTATGATTTTTATCGTGTTTCATTTATCAGGTTTAATTCAGTTTTGTCCACAGAGATATTTCACTACCATAACATCCTGGTCTATACAGACAGAGCTAGCACAGCTATGAGACGATGGAAACTCATCTATGTCAGTCAACATACAACTCACTGAGGAATTTATTATTTCACTAAATTACATTTAACATCAGCTCTGATTGGACTTAAAAGGAAACCCCAGAGAGGAATCTCTTAAAAAAAAACGGATACCAAAACAATTTGTGGTATTTTAATCTGTGGTATGTAAACTATTTCTCCTCGAGCCAGACATCTCAAATACCAGGTGTCAACTCCACACAAGTTGCTGCTCAAGAGTTTTCCCAATATTCTCTGTTGGATAAGGTCATGTAAATCACAGACCAATCATCTGATTCAGTATCAGATTTTACTGCTATGTGAAAATGTTAAAACATCCTTTGTTGATACAGTTTAGTCTGCAGCAGAGATAAAAATAGACACAGCTCTGTGCATACAACATAGCCATACCTTTAAAATGTGAAATATCATGAACATGCGAGTCATGTAAGGATAGATCCTGTTATAAAAAGCTGTGATGGTTTATGATGTTATGTTGCGTATCACCGACTTATCTGATGTCATTATGGACTTCACAATCCTATGCAGGGCACAGATGCAGGCAGAGGACTAGCATGAAGGCGACACAATCACACAGTGTGAAGGTAACACTAAACAGGGTCATTTCTGAGGAGGCAACAGTCCTTTACCAGCCAAAACAAAACGAAAACCAACCCCACACATTAGACTGAAAGACACCGTTCATCTCTATCTTTCGTTAAAACTCATTATTTTTGAAGGGAAATCAGCAAAACTGAAACGTCTCAGTCCATGTTGATATCGTTGGCATAAACAAAGGTGAGCCAACTACTGCTGACTCATTCAAATAATTTCCCACTTTGGTGTAAACCTGACATCAAAGGGGGTAGTTAAAGTCTGAAACCTCCACCAGCCGTTCCTCTTGGCAGCGCTGGTTTTAACCACACCGAACCAAAGAGTCTGCTTTTAGCGACCATGGTTTCTCTTTGAGCTCCACATGTTTGTAAGCAGAGTACATAAAAAATCTGCTGCACTTTATTTGGTTTTGAGGAGGTGAACAGTAATGCAGTTCTCTGGAGTCTCAGGAGACTGGGAGATGGTGAGGCTAATAATGTTGTGCCAAGCAGTTTCTGCAAAGGTTCAGCACGATGTGTGTTTGTGTGTGTGTGTGGGGGTGTGCAGAGGTTGTGTAGGCGGATGAAGGGGGGGAGCTCGCACACTACCTGGCCATTATATAAAGCTCCCACTCTCGGCTAGAGGTCTCTGTACTGAGTGCCAGCTCCCTCCCCATCCTCCTCCCCTCTCTGTCCTCCCATCCCCCCACCTCTTAGCCTTCCAGCGACTCTGACTCAGGCTTAACTCTCCGCCTGTTGTTTTCCCTCCCTCCTGCCTCTGTGGTATCACAATCTCAGCGCACATTGTGGATCAAACAAAAGACCGAGTTTGGCTCTAAAATATGGTTCAGGCCGTTCTTCTCCCAGAGCAGTTCATGCACTCTTGCTGGACTGAGTTTAAAATGAGTTCTCTCTCTTTTAATCATTAGTGCGTTTAATGAAGTGCCACCACACCTGAGGCTACAGAGGTCCGGTCCCTGCTCGCCGCGGCCTGCTCCCCTGAGCAGCACAAAGCTGTGATGATGACAAGGGAGTTTCTGGTGTGGTTCCAAACTGTGCAAGCACATGGTGAGAGTAACCACACAACACAGGTTTGATGCAGCATATGAGGAAACAGGAAGAAGTCTGGCAAAAAAAAGTGTATTTGAAAGCACCTGTTATATTTTCACTAACCAAGCCCCTGGATTAAAAACAAGGAAGGAGGGAAATCTATATTTGCTTTTTATATAATATCTTTCATTTCAGATTTCTTTAAGTATTAGGTTTAAGTCTCTTCTAAAGTTGAATTATATGCACCAAAGTTTTTCAAAATGACAAATAGTATGTCACCAAAAGTTGGAAGCTCCCTCCAGTTGTTCTTTAAATAAAAGCCAACAGCCCAAAGACATAAAAGGGCTCAGAAACTGAAAAGAAATTCATAAAAATGGCTTTAAAACTTGTTTTTCTTTTCTGACTGATGGATCTTTTCACATGATTTACTGTCAAATATAAATAATATACTGTAAAACTTAAGTTTCAGGGCTGTCAGCAATGACACATTAACTTAAAGGGGACTAAGGTCAGAAATAAAGACTTCGTTTATTTCCCCTTTCGCTGAACTACAGTTATGCCACAAGAGCATCTTCCTTCTTCCTGTACTGTCGAGATGGAAAATACTAACACCACTGTGCTTTTTAAAGGGCACATTTCGCTTTTATAAAGCTCCCAGAAAGCTCATTTGACAAGTTAAAAGTGATCCGCACTTTGTTTTGAATGAGATTATTGTTACAAAGGTCTGTGTAAATTTGTCGCCTGGGGTGAACCTCCTAAATAATGTAACTACACATTAAAAGAACGCAGACCACGATCAGGCTCAGTCGATGCGGTTTCTTGAGCACAGAAAATGTGACGGGACTAGAAACTGGTGATATGACTTGCATACAAGTTGAAGTGTTCACTAGCACGTAATGACTGCAGTTCAGTGTGGACCCTCCAACACACAAGTGATGCTTCATATCAGCGCTGGCTGCTGAGTCAACACAGAGGAATAAACCAGGCTTCAGACATGGTTTCTAGACGTATTGATGCAGCAGACCACCTTTTACCTGAATAAGAAATCTGAACAGAGGATCATAAAGTATGACTCATTGCTTTCATGTGATCCTCAAATCAAGAATTTAATTTAAAAAATATCCTTTGCTTGCTTTAAATTGATGTCATGGACTTTTTAAAGATTTAAAAACTGTTTTGAAATGACTTTAACTATTGAAGTTTAGCTACTGATCGTGTCATATAAAGGTATTTTGGTAATAGCAGAATTCAAGAAAAACCCAAAATGATAAATTTTGCACAGAATGTCAGCACCCAAATGTTCATGAGTCTGCTTTCCAATGTCTGAAGATTTTATCTTTCGCTGGGGACAAATCCCAGACAAGAAAACATTTCTGAATGCCAGAATGTTCTTGGAAATCTCATTAAAAGGTTTCAAGAAGAAAAATCTCCAAAGAAAGTTTAACTAATGACTTCAGACAGCAGACATGAGACACCACCATCCCTTTGCTCTGGTCTGGCAAGAAACTGAAGAGGAGGAGGAGGAAGACTCCAATGAGCTGCATGCGCCCTCTGCACCTTTTCAAGTCTGCAGAGTTGGCGGAGGTCGGTGAACGCTGAGATGAAGGGGAGCTGCAGAGACAGAAGTCTGAGGCAGACTGCGGGCTGTGCAGTTCACATGATGCTGGTAGAGAAGAGAGCACAGACGCCTTTTTATCACCAGAGTGTCCTCTTCTGATGCTGAGCTCAGGACTGCCTGGGAAGTGCAATTACATTAGTACAGCCTGGTCCTGAGCTTCATTCAAAGAAAGAAAGCATGGGGCCTGAATGAAGTCTCTCCAAATTCAATTTATGCTCGCTCTGCAGCATCTCGCCACAGCTGAGTCATTTAGACATCTTTGAACATGTTTGGTTATCAAAAACCAGGGGTGCTGCTGTTGGCCTGGAGGTTTAAGCATGCACCCCTTTACAGAGGCTACATTTGATGGTTCCTCTCCCAGCCACCACCATTTGCCGCAAGTCTCCTCCCTCTTTTTACTCCACACATTTTCTGTCACTCTTCATTTTTCCTATCTAATTAAAATGATAAATCATCAAAAATCATTCAGCATGGAGGTTTTGTTTTTGTGTATCATGAATTTGTCTTTTTACTTCAGACCCTTAAAGTTTAAAAACAAAGTGAAACCACTAAGTCCTTTACCCAGCAGGCATTTCTGGCAGAAAGACTCAGACTGTTACTAGATGGTTGATTTTAAACAATACTTACAAAAAATTAAAGTTTGATTGAGAATCAGACCACAGAACAATTCATTCTGAATCATTTGGAGTCCTTATCTCATCTCTGTGACTTTTTTATGAGGTGAATGAAGACATCTGTGATTATTAACACAATACAAACTCATCACCATTTATCACACCTCTGTGTCATCCATTAACCGTCTACTGCCTCCTTAGCTATTGAATAAATACAGCGTGGAGTAAAAAAAACATACTGTAGCACACTACACAATGCCCTGTTTTGAGTGTTGCAGATAAATGATGGAGGCAAAACTCTCACTCTCCTCAAATTCTCAGAAATGCTACAAGTACTGACTTCATCATGATGGACGGTGGATGAATATTTCAGCAAAGGACTTGATGTTCTCTCACACGTCAAATCCTCCATGAGGCCAAAGAGATTAGCTAAATAGAGATTGTTGATGAAAGATTCAAAAGGGTTTCATTTGGCCGAGGAGCTAAATGAATTTGGGTTCTTCTACCAGTAAGAGGATCCAGAAAAGAAAGGAAAAAACATGAATAGTGCTTAACACCAAAGATGTGTACTTAGTACTCATATCTCCTTTTATTTTAATATTATTGGCTTAAGCAGTTGTGGTAAATAGATTGTGTATTATACACATTAGGATGTGAATGTGCTCATGTAGTCGACCAAAACATCACCACCCTTGCTGGTCAGCACAGCCTGCAGGAGATGACACCACATCCTCAAATCACACAAAGCCTGGTTTTCACAACAGGCAAGGCTGTTCTGAGCATGAAACGTGTTCGTGAATCAGTGTCTTAAGCTGCACTCCCTCGGGTCAAAGATCACTACAGAGGCTAAGGCATCTCACTTCTATTATTAGCCATGGAGCTTTTCAAGTTCGAATGCTCACAACTGTGGAGAAACCTCTCCAATAGTCAGCTGGAGTTAGAAGCTCACACAAATAACAATAATTAACCACCTGAGACAAAGTTAGTGTCAGGGTTTGGCATTCAACAAACATAAGGAAGGAAGTGATTCCTCTCAGAGGAGAAACAGGTGGGCGAGCGCCTGAACATCGTCTCTCTTTTCATTTGAAGAGTGAGCCTGATGTTCGCTGTGATCCTCATTTATTGTCTGATGAAAGAGAAACAGAAATACTACCTAATGTTTGCGTCTGCAGAGTCAAGTCACAATTTATATCCATCACTGCTTCCCTCAGCATGCCGTGTACCTGCGGCAGGGACAAGGGCGAGACTGTAAATCAAAAATATTAAAGTGTGCGTGAATTTGGCTGGACAATTTGGTCCAAAAAATCACTTGAAACATAAAGGAAACATTGGCTGCTACTCCACAAAATGATATCAAAACAGAATTTCAATTCCTGAGACTTCAGACTTACCAATCCGGATACATGTAATCTAGGACAGTTTTTGAGACTCTGCTGCAAATTTAAAGTGAATTATGAATCAGAACTAAAGTGACAGTTCAATTTCAAAAGTTAAGCAAATACTCACCCCACCAGACCTTGAAAAAATAAACCACAGTTTCATTTTCTCAAGGCTGGACTACTGTAACTCTTTGCTCCCTGGTTTAAATAAAACAAACCCTTTCTCACCTCCGACTTGTGCGAAACGCAGCAGCTGGGCTTTTAACTGGTTTTAGTTGGCGGCATCAAGCACCAATTTTAGCCCTCCTACACTGGCTTCCTGTCAGTTTTAGAATTGTTTTTGAGATTTTACTGATTACTTTAAAAGCACTGATGATGCTTGCTCCAAGCTACTTCCAGAGCTATTGATACATATGTGCCATCTCACAGCCTCAGATCCTCTGGTGAAGGCTTTCTGGTTGTTCCAAATCGAGGCTCAAAACCAAAGATGATCGAGTTTTCCTCCATCAGAACTCCTCGACTTTGTAATGACCTGCCCGAGGAGGTAAGGCGTGCAGAGTCAGTCACTTCCTAGGTCACTCTTAAAAATTCACTTATACAGACTTGCTTTTATGTGATGCCATCTCTTTGTCCTTCATCTTATCTTTTATATTTAATCTCTTCTATTTCTATCTTACTGCGGTTTTACTGTCTTGTTAGCTTTTATAAAGTCTTATCTCATGCTCATTATTTTATCATTGCTTTTATTTTTATTATTTTATTTTTCTATTAGAACTCTTAATGTTGTCTTCTTATATTTGATGTCCTGTTTTCTGCTCTCAACCCCTTACTATTGCCTTTTCTTTTTCTTGCTGATGGATGTTTTCAGCTTGAATTTTGGTCCTCATAGTCTCATTTTATATGGCATGTTTCTTGAGTACAGTACTTCTAAGACTGTCTTGACTGAACTAAGCCTTTTGTAATATTTTCTTTGTGCTGAAGCTGTGTTCCTTGTTTTTATGTCCTGACTGTTTGTCAAAGCACTTTGTAAACTTCTGTTTTTAAAAAAAACTGCTATACAAATTAAGTTATTATTAAAACGATTATTCAAAGAATACTTAGTGCCTCCAGTGGAGAGATTTAGGATCTTCAAGGCAAGGGTTTGACAGAGATACCAAACTGCATTATCAAAATGACTTCAAGCAAGAAATCTGTAATCATTTATCGCTCCTCCTTCTCTCTGTTTTCCAATATTTTAGAATCTGCCAAGAGCGTGGCGATCCAATCGAGGTCCAGAGCTGCTACCTACTAGTGTCGATCTCGAATGTGACATGTTTCCACGGCAACAGGACCATGTAACAAAATCACCACAGGAGTTAAGAAAAGAGCCGTCTTGCCGGAGCCTCGCTGAAGTCGATGGCTGCAGAGAATATGCACTCCCACAGGGCGAAATATTGGACGTTAGCAGAGCTGAAATGTCAGCTTCACCAACATACAGCTCAATGTACAGAGCAAATATGAAGAAGAAGCATGTTAGTCTCTTTATCCAAAATAATCTTCACTTTATGCTGAGAGAAAGGAAAGAGGACATTGATGTCTGTCTGATGACTTCTTAATTACAGATGTAACCTGAAACATCATCATGTTTCTCACCATCTCTGCTCGTTGAGATATACTTCCACTCAGCATTTCCACTTCTTTTGTGGGTGATAGTGTGTGGTGAAAAGTCAGCTCTTTCCCCTAATATGAGCCTGAAACAGCCTCAAATTATCTGAAAATGCGCATAAGCTTTAAACACACCTTGATATTAGCACAGCTATCATTCACTGTGCTGATATCCACCTGAACGTCTAATTCTTCTTCCACTGATAATTAAGTGCAGCGATAATGACGCTGACAATGAGAGAAAAAGGCAGGTGTTGAAAGGATGTAGAGGAGCAGAAGAAGGCCTGTATCATTAGGGATTAACCTAGCCACAGGCTCTACAAATAGACTGTCTCCACCTATAAGCCGCCAGCGCACAGACACTTATTTGTATTGCCAGGTTGCTGCTGCGGCAGCTCCGCGGAAGAGAGGGAGAAGACAGTTCAAAGAAGCCGAGGCGGATCGCAGCTCCTGTGAAACAAAATGCGATGCAACAGGACACATTTGGAGGCCTGGCAACATCAGAGGATTTCACACGCAGAGATTTTTGGCTGAATCACAGATGTGTGCTCAGATTGCTATTATACAGCCTGAGGCAACAGGAACCAAACGTGCAGCTCTGCAGAACAAACCAATGTATCAGACAGATAACGAACCGGACCAACAATCAATTACAGAGTGGACAACAAATTACCCAGAAACTATTCTGATAATTGATACAGCTCTTGATAATTTTTCAAGAAGATTACCCATAAATTTATTCTGAGGTGTGGATGTTTGAGTCCTGCACTCTTAAATGTTATCTCATGAATAAAATAAATACATCAAAAGATCACCAGTGCTGAAACGCTGTTTTAAAGTCATGTTATAAAGCCAATCCTTTTGCTCCTCAATGCCTCTTTAGAGTACAATTTTAAGTCAAAACCATAAAGCAGGTAGCACCAATCTCATGTTCAAGGGCTTACCTGATTGGCTCACTCACAGATGAAAAACAAGCCACTTCTTTGATCACCAGTTAACAAGAAAGATATTAAAACATGTCCTGGTTTCAGCTTCCTATTTGTAAGAATTTGCTCCCTTTCAAAAGACAAAGGTTGAAATATGAATAGAGATACAAATCCATTCATTAAAATAGCACACATTTCTGTCCCAGGTGTGAGACGGCAGCAGAATGCCATTAAATAATGCTGACACCAGGTCAGGACATTCACTAAAACAACAAATTATACTAACATTGAAACAAGAAAATGTCTTTATAGAGATTCCATGGTGTTGCATTGATAGTATTAGAGTATTCAAAGTTATAAATTCAGAAGGAAAATGCTGAAAAAGTGGGAGAAAAAAGCTTCAATTCAGTGCTGACAGACTTTACAGAGAGTAATAACAGGGTGTATAGAGGATGATCCTCTTACATAATCATCATCATCATCATCATCATCATGAATATCTCAACCAATATTTGCATCCTCAAATCAGGCGATGTATGTACTCAGTCAACTTTTTCATAAAACATCACCACCCTGCTCTGTTTTGAGGCTGCCTCTATAATGCTCCACTAACCTGCAGAGATGAGAGATGGCCTCTCACAGTGCAGCACACTTTGGTAGTGTGGATAAAGTTGTGTGTGGGCTGTGTCTGCTTTAACTCGTACATAACTATTCAACTGTGGATGTTAACCTGCTAGAAGGACCAAAGTCTGGTGGTGCTAGCTCTGTTAGCATTTGCAACATTGACACTGTTTACCTACAGACTCTATGAAGACACATGCAGCTAGGCCTGTCACGATAATCAATAAATCGATTAACCAAACGATAAATAAAAACGTCCTCGGTAAGTTTGCCAGCCTCGATATGCATGTTTGTTTTCCTCCTCTCTTTCGACCAAAGAGGCTGAATGAGAAGATGGCTCACTACGTCTATCTTTCCTAACATCAGGGTGCATAGGTTCTATAGCGGATTTAGCGGATTTATAGCGGAGTGAGCATCTGTCAAAAATGCGATCTTTGGGGTGAAGACGGGGCTGCTCGCGCGTACACACAGAGAGAGCTGAAGCGAGCGTCCTGAGGGGTAAGGAGGAAACACAAAGATGCGGTTCTTAAGCTGCCTGCCACAGTCCCAGTGTGGGAATATTTTGTTTTTTATCAGAATGAACAAAGTGTGAGCTCATGAACACCAACGAGCTGATATGTCGCATTTGTCTGAAAACAGTGGCGACGAAGAAGAAGAAGAGGGAGGTGCAGCGGAGCCTTGTTCTTTGACAATCTGCTCTTACTGAGGCTTTTGGTCTGCAAAGTAAATAGAAATAAAAGCGACAAATGGTGGGCGCTCAAAGACAGCTACATTGCCAAAGAAATGCAACCCTTCAATACGATTGAAAGCCAGAAATGTTAAAAATGTTTGACAGACAGTACGGATTGACTGGGAAAAAGTACATGTTACAAACAATTCAGGAACTGTATAAACTCCTTTTTGTTTAGGCTATAGTTTTTATTGTTGTGTTTTTTGGGGGGGAGTTTCGTTTTTTCTTTAGAGACAGGGTCTATGTTTTATTGTTTTTGATTAGTATTAATTATTTTCATTGACATGTATTTTTTTCTAAAAGAGAGTCCATTTCTTTTTCATTGTATTTTTTTTCTCTTTCTTGTTTGTTGTTTAAATTGTTTAAATTTATTATATTTCTTTTTTAATTTATTTTATTTAAAAGATCCTGACCTTTTAATTACAGTTGAATATTCTTAAGATATTAGAGTTTCTTGCTTTTGATATGGTGTACTCACTTTATTATCCCATTTATCATAATTACATCAATGAAAAAATGGAAAAACAATCAAAATAATATTGACAATAATATCATTTATCAGCAATAATATTTTGGAAAATTATCGTTTAGCAAAATTTGTTGTCGTGATAGGCCTACATGCAGCTATGTCAATAACTTTTGTTCAATTTCCACCTTTTTTGGAGTATTTTCTTAGCTTTAGACCCTTTGATTAGTTGTAATCTAAGTTACCATTTAAACAACTGGAAGTAAATCACTTTGGAACTCACTGACTCATAAAAACATCAACATCATGCTTGTCAAATCCACGCCTCTTGACACAATGTATTACAGAACGATAGTCCTTGAAACAAGGAACGAAAGAGTTGATGAGTTGTGATATTTTTGATATTTCCGTTCTTCTCAAAAACTGTTCACGACAGAGATTAAAGAGCCAGACATGAGGTGCACCAATGTTGTAACAAAGTATAAACTGAGGTGATTGCAACACAAAGCATTTTTAAGATTAGCAGGATCATATCTTACAACACAGTTAATAATGCAAGGTCAACTGTGATAAGAGATGTTGATGTTGTTTGATGTTGACATTTCATTAAATCTCAAACCTCATAACAACAAAATACAGCAAGGAAAATCAGCTGATTGGAGAGTTAATAGTTGTGCCTAAACAAATTGAGGCTCTGACATTAGACTGAGTCAGGATTGTGATGTCCCTGATCAATTCAAACCAAAAATGATCACCAGCCAAAGACCAGCCATCCTACTGGAGCTGTGACCTGATGTTTGGCTTTCACTGCTGTGAAGAACCTCTTCTGTGTTTCTTTGTTTTAAAAGAGGAGCTCTCTGATGAGGAGTTCAGGTTGGACATATTTCCACCTTAAACTGAGAAAAAGACATGTTGCTGTTGACTCATTAAATCCCAGAGCAGTGAAAACTCCAAAGCAGTCTTTCACAGTCTTCTCTGGTGAGGATCTCACGCCTGAACAGAAGTTCAGCAAACTCATCCGTTTGGTACAGACAGCAAGAACTATGATAAAAATATAATTCAACAAGAGGAGAAAATGTTAAACCAAATGAAACAGATGATCAGTGTGCCTCGTCATTTCCATATCGTCACACTGCTCGCCAGCGTTTGCAGAAGTTTTTTTCAACCATAGAAGGTCAAGATAACACCCTGCTCAGTCTGTTTACGCACATTAACTTCACTCAGATTTCCTGTTTTCTTCACATGAATGTGTCAGTGCTTTATACCTGTCATGACAACTGATGCAAGTTACAGCAAACTTCCGCTAGAGTGTTTCAGCCCAGATGTTACACATGCCAACAATTTGTTAAATTTCTGACAGAAGGTCCCACTAGAGGTAAATCAACACTGATGTTATCCTCATTTTAAGCAGAAGAAGGAAATTTTCACAGTATCTAAATGACTTCCCTTGGCAAACTTCACAATAAATCTCCAGAGCTCCACTGATAACTCATCATGTTATGTTCGAACCACAACACTACGGCAGTCAAAGTCAGCCTTGTAGTAGGATCAACACAGCAATCTGACCACTTTAAAGGCCATTCAGTGTGTAAGTGCCATTAGCAAAATACAAATCAATCACCAGGGAATTTCCACTCTGCCAAACCTCAACAAAGTCCTCAGGTTATGGTCAGATCCTGCATTACCTCCTATGACAACCACATGATGCTGTAACAAAATTAATTTTAACTCCCTCTTTGTTTATAGAAGCTTCCTTGTCCGAGTGTGTTGAGTATCATCAGTGTTTCTTTAATGTACAGCAGTGCAAGTCAACAGCCAGGAGGAACAGCTGCATTAACATAAACAGCTTCATTTATGGTTCTGCAGAAAATAAAAAAAAAAATCGTGTTTTTTTTTTTTTAATCAAGAGAGGCATCCACAACAAAAACAGAGAAATCCATCCTCAAGATAACCGAGTATTTCACCTGGTCAGCAATCTTCTTTTTTGGAAACTCGAAAGAAAGAAACAAATAAATATTCAATCAATTTAAAAACAATTTTCTGTTGGCTGCTTCTTTTAAAGATTCAATTGCAACACATAAAACAATCGAAATCTGCAGCCTTTCAGCTAACAAAAACCTCAATAAATAAGCAGTACAGTATTTAATAAAATAAAAATTCAAGCAGATGTGGAGGCTGAGAGGCTAAATCTGTATTTCTTTAATAAAAGGAAAGCCTGTAACACACACAGGCACGGCTATGATCAGTAGCAGGACCACATCTGGCTTTTCAAAGAAGCAGAGTGTGCAGCTAAAACCTGATCATTACAGAGGGAGGCTGAGCAGCAGCTGGCACAAAGGAGCACGTATAGATCCACACATCCCGAGCAGGCGAAGGGACACACCGGGGTAGAGATCTAAAAATAGCCCAAGACTTGGATCAATACCTGCATAATACGAAAGTTCAATTCATGCAACGGTTCATTTTGGATACAAAAGAACCGATAAACGACAAAACTATATCAGAGAGTTAAGAGACAGTTCAAACAACGGTTCAGCAGCAGCGTACCGTTATACGAAGAGAGGCGTGTTTATTATGCATGTATCAACAGGTAAAGTGAGTCACAGGTTTTAATGAAGAGGCCAGGTATCGTAACACCAGCTGTAGATACATTCAGATTCTGCACAGACACGGTGTTGGAAACTGGTGTGAACTTCGTATGAACAAGATCGATCAAGAAATGTGGGTATCAAACAGAAGACAGCGCCGATGATGCCGCTGTCATGTTCAAACTGACAGTCTAGAGGCTGTCGGCGAGACAGGCGCTCGAGCGCTAACGTTTTTTCTTCCGTTACCAGAATTTCCCAGCCAACAACTCTCAGAAAAGAAGATTTGAAGACCAAAGGAGGGGTGTAAAATTATCTCTAAAACACACTTAGAGGATAACGTAAAACCCGCCCTGCCAGAGGCTGGTGTGCTGATGAAAACGGTCCGTTCAGCCAAACCAGCGCGTCTCAATATCAACATAAACATGCTCGCGCAGCTTTGGCGCCCGCGGATTCAATAAAGTTCCTTTAGTGTTTGGGCGAAAAACAACAATTCTGACAACATCTCAGCCCGGCAAGGCTTAAAAACCTGTGACTGAGTGTGAACTGACAGTCAAACGGTCGGTAACAGAGAACATTTAAAATGATTTCAGGCTGCGCCTTACCTTCAGTTCCGCACTCTCCGCCATCTTGTATTTGTTTGCGCAGGCGTGGTGAAGTGTAGTCACATGACTGGGACGAGCAGAGCGCTGCGTGAACGCGCACTCAAGCGACGAGGGTGCGTTCAGGTGCATTAATGATAAACGGAAAACGGAGGTAGATTGTTGCAGAAAGCTGCGGAATGAAGCTTTAACATACGATTCAAGAATTTTTAACTTACCAACCATGGATAAAATGAGTTTTGATGCAAGAACTTCTTCTGTCTCGAGTACTGTTTTTTGGGAAAATAAAGACCTGAAAAGAAACAGAAATTTAATTGCAGTCAACATAGTTTTACTCAGTGTATTAATTAAACCTTGACCGACCTTAAAGATAGCTCTTGACGTCTCCATGGATTAATTTTGATCTAAGATAACACAAAGCTAAACAAACAGCTTCCAATGATAAGGATCAGAGATGCAACAGAGTTCTCTGGAAAATAATTGGCTCTTGACATTAAATTTTTATTCAAACACAACTTCTGAAGATTATTTCAGAGTAACCCTTGTTCTCAACTGGTTTGAATCATTACGTTTTGTATTTTTCATTGTCAATCTGTTTATTCATAAATAAGCATACAGTGGAAGAATTTTCTATATCTAAAGTCTAAAATAGTGAAAACTCATCTTTAAGCACATTGACTCTCAGTTCTTGCTCCTTAATTTTCTGTAAAAAAAAAAAAAAAAAAAAAAACTGGACAAATTCTCCCTTGTTTGTACTATTTGTATCAGAGCACCTTCTCTGAATAAACAAAGAAGTGATTTTCAGTCTCAACTTGTTGAACAGTAGCTAATAAATGATTGACTATACAGGACATTACTGTAGGGAATATTTCACTAGTCCCCTCAGGGAAACACTGAGAGCCAGTAACTGCATGGGACAAACAACAGGAAGGACTAAAGGCATACACCTGCCAGTGTTGTACCTAAAAAGGAGAGAGCAGCACTGTAACTGTGTATTCATCCATGTGACTGAACGACTAATGTTTTACTGGCTTTAACAGAAAAATATCCCACATTATTAAACACAACCTACATGTTTATCATTAGCATCATCATCATTGGTGTTGTCATCTTTATTAGTAGTAATAGACAGTGACAGTGTAAACTGAAGAAGTTAAATTATAATGATGTATGGACTGATTTAACAGCACTTATGTTTCTTCACACAGCTTTTTTTCAGGGTCTACAACAGACTTTCAGTTTTGTTTTCCTCCAGCCCAATTCTCTGCAACCATGGACAAAGTGGCTGCTTAAAATTGCTATCTTTCTTTCTCATCGTATCAAAGTGTTTTTGTTCCACTGGGTATAATGAAAAAGGTCTGCATTTGTACCCAAAGAAGCATTTCTTCTCTTAATGTAACTATACTGACCAGACAGTGTTACCTGTTCTTAGTGTTACCTGTACCAAAACATACAAAAAGAACATCATGTTTTTTCTCCTCCTTGAACACTTTGCCGTCAGTGCAACACCTGAATACTCTAACAGGTACCTGTCACAACTCAAGACTAATAGTGCTAGTCTCAAGACATGTCTGGATCTATTTTTATGTTAGTTACACCAACAAATGAAAAACAGCTAGTCTTTTATCTGTTCTATAAACAACTATCAACTTCGGATCAGGGCCTGCATGACCAGAACGTGTCTAACACTGTGCAGTGGAGAAAATTCCAGGCCATACTTTTATGGAGCAGTACTCTTTTACATTACATCTCATTCACACATACATAACACATTCATACCCAGATGGCAGAGGCTGACATGTGAAGTGCCCATCTAATCCCAATCACACACAGTTGGCACAGCCACCCACAGCAGGTTGGGTTGCCATGCTAAAGGGTACTTCAGTATTTGGACTGCAACTTTTCGAGTGAGAGACGACCAAGTCAAACTCTGAGCCAAAGCCATCCTGACGAACCATAGAGTCCAATATTCAACTTTTACCTCAACAGGACGATTTTCACTCAGGCGCAAAATCTCTCCTCTGAGGTCAAGGGACCAGCAAAAGAGTCTTTAAAAAGATTCTGAAACTTTATGGACTTTTACATGATACCATTTTATACTTAAATGATCAACAGCATCAGTGGCTCTGCATAAACTAAGAAAAGTGTGACTCAGTATTCATTATGACTGTGCTGTTGTCTTTTTTGTTTTCTGTGTGTTCTGTTGAACAGACTTTTAAACCTGAATCTGAAGAAGACAGATCCATACTAGGATCTATGATTGCTCAGGGTATGGATCTCCACCCTTAAAAATACTGAGGGCAGTATGTTCGATGTATTTTTCATTATTTGTTTGCTTTTTTTGTTAGATGCACTCTCTGACCTTCAGCTTTAACCTATCCCTAATCATATTTATGCAGTTTAAAGTATTTAAGTTTACAGATTCAACAGCAAACCATCTCTCCTTAGAAATGCTGACTCTGGGTCCCCACAGTGGAGAAAAAAAGAAGGTGATGCAAGATTTGATACACATCTTTAATGATTTGGTTTTAATGAAGAAATTGTCATTTACCACCCAATAAAATGGTTTTAAGGTAGAAATAAAGCATAGTGGTTAATCTCAAACCTTAGGAAAATAAAATCAAAACTATCTGCACTGACAATAAGGCAAAAGCAAAGTGACTTTTTTTTTAATCAGAAAAGAGATCCTTTTTGTACTGTTCTAATTCATACTCCATAATTGCAATCAGTCTGATGTACAGCTTAAAAACAAGTCTATGGACTGTGAAGAGAATAAGAAGAAATGTGAAATTATGGTTGCGCTTTAAAAAAAAAAAAAGTTTTCTTGTTTTCTTCCATGGTAAACAGGCTTGGGTCGATTGTAAAAAAAGATTTAGTAATAATGATGACAGTAAAGATTATAATAATTATTAACAAAAAAAAAACACACTGAAACTTTGCATTATATATTCAAACTGACCAACAAAAACATGTGGACTAAATATTTTATATGAGACTGTGATGAAAAGTAGATGGATAATTATATGCACAACAAAATCATAAATCATGATTTCCTTTGATGTGTCTTATTTCAATGTGATTTTTTCTAAGTACAGAGAGAAAACTTCAACAAGAAAGGTGCTGTGTCACAGGATAAACCCAGAGCCATGCTATGCACATGTAAGACCAGTAGATGGCCCCCTATCATTTCTAATGAAGCTGAATCCTTAATAAGATGAAGTAAAGTCTCAGGTACAGGCCTCCTCAGCCTGTATGGACTCATTGTTCCTCAGCTATAACATTTCTGCTCAGTTTGATGGTTTTATTGAAAACAAAACAAACTGAGCATCCATTAAAGCAGAACATATTTCTAACCGGGAACTGGACTCATACAAAGAATCTATTGACTGAGTATTTATGCAGCTTGTCTAATACAGACACAATCACAGAGGCCTTAAGGCTTGATTCACTCTTTCTTTTTCTCTGCCATCTGCTGTATTGTTGATGGACAGTGACAGAACAGGTGTCCTCTGACCACACGTTTATACAGACAGAGAATGAGGCAGACTGTAAATACTGACAGACAATGTGTCAGGATAAAACAGGATTCTTCTTTAAAATATCTCATTGACCAAGCGGTTTAAGGGTGCACCTCTTCTGCAGTGGGTTTGACTCTGACCATGACCTTTGCTGGATGTCATCCCTTGCTCTCCACTCTCCGTGTTGAAAACAACTCCACATAAAGTTTCCTTTAGTCCACGTACCAAAATACTAAGATAGAGCAATCGAATCCCCTGTCATAGCACTGGTTATGTAAGAGGTTGTGATATTTCAATATGTCATTAACACACTCTATTCCGTATAATCAAGGTTTGGTAACTTTCATGGAACAATAAGATTAAAAGTTTGCAGTGAGCTTCAAATGTTTATTAAAGTAGCAAATATTCTACAGTTTTTTCCAAACATGTAACAAAAAAGGTGTATGTTTATAGAAATATTACATTTCATAATAAACCAGGGAGGCAGTGCATACACCTGGTCATAAAATAAACCTTTATATTAACCTTTCTCACCACTGAATAGTGAGAAACTGGAAACTCTGGTACATCCTTGATTAAAAAAGTATTTAATAATCAAGATTAATGCATTTTACCAGCATTAATGAAATGTTATATTTCATTGATGCTGGTATAACGCATAAATTTTGATTATTAAATACCTTTTTTGGTGCCCTTTTTGTAAGTTTGCCCACTTTTGCAAGCTTGCCAGCTTTTTGCAGCTGTCAGAGAAAAGAAAATGTAATGTAATATACAATATACAAGTGACTAGTTTATAAAACCAGGGTCCCTGGTATATATTCAAACGCATCAACAACATGATGTAGTTAAACAAAAGATGATTGACATTAAACATCTTATTAGTGTTTAAAACCGTAACTAGATATAATTTACAGGGTCAGGCTTTGAAAATGGTCTTCTTAGGTTTATTTTTTTGTTAATGGTTTCTCTTTGATCCCTCCAACTTAAAGCTCTTTTGAAGAACTTCCCGTTTGTGTTGAATAAGGTTTTTTTTTCCCCAGTCAAAAATCTCCCACTGCTTTGTTTTAGTCGATGCATAACTTTTGGCAAATGTGGCAAATGCCAAGCAAAAGTCTGCTCCTGCGGTCTGCAGACTGCTGTCATCGCTGTTAAACATTAAAAAAATATATTGATATGAAGGCATGAAATCATTGTAATGGTAGCTGGCCTTTGTAGATGACTAAAGAAAGAGGCACCGGGATTCATTTTAGGTTGTTTAGTAACCAGATAAAATCCCTCATAGGAGCTTTAAGTTGAATTCTATGTTAGTCTATCAAATTTGAAATATGAAAGTTTTTTAATTAGATTGATGAGAAAGTTACAAACAAAATTAATATTGCCAAAAAGTGCTCCCTGTTTCTGAACAGTGTTCACTAAAAAATGTATGACCTCAATGAGAGTCAACAACTTTATGCTGTCCTATCTAAAACATCACACAATGTACAAAGAACAACCTTTTTTGATGCTCTGTTCATGTGTTAACCATCCTCATTAGAAAATTGATATATAAAGTTTGTTTCTATCAGTTATTTGTGCAACTGGGCGGATTAAAGGTTCTGTCAGTGCATAGAGCCCGCCTAACACATCATACCCATGCACCAAGGCGCAAACTGAGAATCCTGAAACTGATTAAATGCTTTAAATATAATAGTCATGAGATGAGCGGGAATTACACTCCTGATGGATCCAGTTCAAAGTTCAACCTTGGGGGTTTATACAAAGCCTGAAATAACCTTCTTGAGGACACTTATTTCACTTTTTATATTTAGATACTCAGACATGCTGGCTAAGGATTCAGTAAACATCACCAACAAGAGACACAAAACAACCGTGTAGGGAGGTAAAAGAATGAAAATGTTTGAAGCTGATAAAAACATTTACTTTTTAAAAATTATTTTGGCTCCTTTTTGTAGCAACTATTGTCTCTTTGACTCTCCTCATGGTTATTTTGCTCCTGTATTAGCAATGCTGTTTCTTCTCATTGTTTAATTACTCTGTGATAATTTTGCTTCTCTTTGTGGAGTTTTTGTTTCTTTTTACAGTCATTTTAAATATCTCTACAGTTATTTTTTTTTGCTTCTGTTGTGTTTGATCAATTTTTGCAGTGCATACAGTTTTTTTTTCTTTTGTTTTTAGTTCATCTGAGGAAAAATGTGGAACAAGTCATTGTCAGTTCAGACAGCAGGAAAAACACAGAGCAGCCTGAGTGGCCTGATGTTCTTGAACATTTGGGGTCTTCTCACCCAAACATTGGTGCCATGAGTTCACCGTCACATAATCCAGCCCTGCTTGTCCCCACGTTTCAGCTGCAATCCAGTCTGTCTTGGTGTTAAAAAGCACTAAATAAACATACAGTCAATCAGCTGATCACTCCTCAGCTGTGTTCAGACCTTGTTAGCATTCAAAGAGAACCGGCTTTGCCATGGAGGGCAATTACGCTCCGGGAAAATTACCATTCATTGTGTGTCAGTGACATTATGTGAGTATCTGTCTCAGTATGAAGCATCCAGGGAGCAAGAGCCGTGTAATCAATATCTATTAGTCGTCCCATCAGAAGAATTAGATTTCACTATTAGATCAGGCCGCTCCCCTGACTCCACGTCAAACATTATAAGTGGACTGGACATGTCATATGCTGATGTAGCCGCCTAATGAAAGAGATCATGTTGAAGACAAATACAATAAGAGGAAATATGAGCCTTCAGATGAGGAGTTGTTCTGTTTGTGGACCAGCAGAGGGCAGACTCACACCAGAGACACAGACACAGTCTCTACAGCAGAGAGAAGCTTTCTCATTTTATTCATATTGACATGGGTACATACATAAATGGGGAAACTCAAGTATGGGTCATGTCAGAAACCAGGATTCCTTTTGATTTTAAAGCTGCTCTTTGTGTATTTTTTTTCTCATACAAACCAAATCTAATGAGAGAAAGGAGAAATGCAGCTTTGTGATCTGTGTATTATTTCAACTAGTGTCTACATTTTGTTTCATAAAAAGACCATCAGATGACAAGGAAAGTTTTGGTTTTGTTTGTCACAACTGACAGATTCATCAAATGGTTAAAAAAAACTAAAACAGAAAATGAAAGGATTGAATTAGTGTTAAAATATTCAGTTTAAACTGTACATGAGATCTATAAACTGCTCCAGAAGAAGAAAGAAAACCCCTTAGTGTTAGACATTAAACCTGAACAGCTGTAGAAGTAAGTGCTCTTAATAATGTGATCTATGAAACATAAAGATCCTCGTGTTTAAATGAAAGAATTTGGTATAGGACGGCATGTTCAAATTCAGAAAAGTTGCCCATTTAAAGTGCTTAACGACATGAACAGTGTTACAAACGATCTAAACAATCACTGAAAGCAAAGACGGGTAAATCAGAATACATGTACAAACTCAAGATTTTCAAACAAGGAACAAAAGCTAAATGATGAGATGCATTTAAACTGAATATCACAATAATACAAGCCATTGCACATCGTCACGTGATATATATATGTATGTATATAGTGTTGATTTTTTCTTTCAGATTAGCTAAAGAGCAGACGACTTGGATTCAGAGAGACTCCTTGGTTCGATCAACAATCCTCTGATTCACAACAGAAAATGAAGCTGAAATAAATAAGTGATATCTTTAAGTCAAGAGTTCGTGTTTTGGGCAGGAGGTGAGGTCGCTGCCAGTTCACTCAAGTGCTGAAATCAGAGGTGTATCTATACAGCAGGGTGTGTGTGTGTTTATGTGTGTGTAAGTGTGTGGGGAGTGTATATTTTTTCTTTTTTGGCTGTGCTGGGGTCAGGTGAGGCCGGTGCCGGGCTCTATGGGGGCAGCAGCGGGGGTTTGAAGGTGCAGGCTCCGGTACACTGACGAGGTGTGAGCATCTTACAGGAGAAATGATGAAGGGCGTCGTGAGCTTCTGGGGAGAATGAGTCCATCAGTGAGAACAGGCCCACAAAACACAAACACAACACTCACAGAAATGTTTAAAGAAAAGGGTGTTTGCATGCTTTTGTCGCTTTTTAAAATTGTTTTTATGTCTTTAAAGGAGGAGTTCACAATTTTTCCATGTCTGTCTTTGAACACTCAGATACTGACATGTACACAGACATAGTTTGAGGGTTTCGTAGTTGTTCCTCTTTTCTATTGAGAGCTCCAAACATGAACTGAATGCCATTTAACGCATCCTTTTTAAGAAATAACTATTACTACCATCGTTTTTAAAGCTCCTGTGAGAAACTTTTTCTTAATGTTGATTATGGCGCCCTCTGTGGACAAATCTGACCCTGTTTTTTAAACTCTTTATTTATGAGCATCTAAAAGAGAAAACAATCACCTCAATCAGACAAAATATAATTGTCTTTAATTACTGAACATTTTTTTTATCACTAGTGGACTAAAAACACAATCTTTACATCAATTTGGCCATAGGGCAGCTCTTCTGAAGCAAATATTTTGTATCAGTAAAATCTTCAGGAGGTAAACATCTCATTTACTCTCACCAAAGATACATCAGAAGTTGAGTGAGCTGAATAACACACTGACCATCCAGAAAGGCTGAATAAGCAGACAGGAACAAAAATATGAGCATGCTCTTACAACACTTCTCTACATTTCCTCTTACAGCAGAGTTAACTTTGTCTACATTCTTGTTCTGGAGTTGATCCTGCTTTTTTTCTGCTGAACATATGTCTCCATCTCAGGAAAAGATCTCTTCCTGTAGTTCATCACTTCACCTGAAAACTACCCTGCAGCTGCAGCTTGAGACAAAAAATTACAATGTAGACATTTTCTATTTGGGCTGGTTTGTCTGGAGACGAAAATATAATATAATCATATAAAGGCATCAGGATTAATTTCAGCCTGTTTCATAAGCAGCTAAAAACTCCTTACAGGAGCTTTGAATACAAAACCCTCACCTGTTTTCAGAGGTCAAATCTTATTTCAAATGTTGCCGTAGTTTAGTAGTTTTAGCTGGGGTCTTTTTCTTAGAGCTAGTGGCGTTATTTTCTGGTATCTTGCCATCAAACTGTTCCAGGAGGGGTGGGTGCAATCAGAAAAAAAATTATAAGCCCACAGCTTTAATAGAGGAGATGAGGACGGAAATATTGTTTGTACTTGTTTGATTAATCTGGAGATTACTGCCTCTGCATCGTTTCACAAAAATCTCATGTTCTCTGACACTATTTCAGTCTCCCCAGTTGGCATTGAAGTCACATACTTCGTTTACGTCATGATTAATTCACGATTCTGAGGCATCTATGGTTATTATTGCATGAATTATTATAGTATCCTGATTTTTTTTGTCCCCACGTTCTTCAGACTGTTGGATATAAACAAAAACTGATTTTGATGTAAAGTTTTCATGATGAGAGCTTTCTCCACAAACCAAGGGGTTTTCTCTTACATGGACCACAACTTTGACAACATAATTTAAATCATTTAGATGTTTTGAGAATTATATCAGCTATTGCTTTGGTAAACTCTTTTCCTTTTCTTGCAAAAATTGTACATTTTCTGTGTCTTTTTATATGAGGCTTCCTTCAAACCAGAAGAAACAAAAAATACAATCAGACTATCCATCTGTGCATGTCAGGATTGTTTTCAGACAGGCTTTAAAATATGTGAACCCTTCCTTTCATGGTGCCCGGCTAATATCAACACACTGATGACAGAAGGTGTTGAATAAAAAAGTAGCACTTGCATATTTATGTTTGTTTGTTTGTGTGCATTCATGTTCCTCTCTCGGACCAGATAAAATTACCTTTCAGCTTCTGCTGTATTGCATAACGAGCCTTTCTCTCTTGGTCCAACTCGCTGCACAAAGTGTCTATCCAAAAATAATAAGAGTAAAGTGTGAAAAAATTGGTCAAAAATTGAAAAAATATCTGTCATTTTTTTATGTAGTGTGATGGAGGAGTGTAAAGTGTGCCGTTTGCCCCCTATGGTATTTAGAGTGACCCCTGTGTGTACTTGAACCCTGTATTTAAACTAGTGTAACATGAAACCAATCCTTTAACGCCGGCTTTAGTTGCTGTCTACTGCATGTAACTGATCCGGTGGCACATAATGGTCTGTCTTTTCTATTTTCCAGAGAATGATTTAGGAGAAAATAACCTTTGCAAACAAAACAACTTGGTTTCAATTTCACCTTTTGATATCTAATAATTAACCAAACAGCAGGAGGAAAAAATGTGGAGTTTACAGGAAAAAGGCTGCTGGTATTTCAATATGCAAGTGTCACTTTTCATTTCTGTTTTAGTTTGCAGATTCTGATTGATTCATGAGGCTTAAATGCTCTAATATGGCTCAGTATTTCCACATAAACTTAAAGAGCACTGATCTACATCTACTTTACATTCATAATGTATGGAGGCACGGAGTAAAGAGAGAGACCAACCTCGAACAATCTGCAGCTGCTGGACCATTTCCTCTCTGTAGGACAGCTCACGCTTCATTTGATCCTGAAAATTATCTGAAGAGTACCGAAGGCCACGTCAGATGGAAACTCTCTGACATTGTGGAGGTAAATTCTAAAGAAATACTCCAAGATTTTAAGAACAGAATGACTGGCTTGTCTATGAGCAACAAGGATAAGGTTCAAGCTCTAAAAAATAAAAAAAAAAAGCTGAAAACACAACATTGCTTTGATATCAGACTCACTTTGTCCTACCTTTCAAATGCTGAAACTCTCTCTCCAACTTTTTCCTCAGCTCCACTTGCTCCACAAGCTGCTTCTGTAATTCCTCTGAAACAGCCAAGCATGTCAAGTTTAATGCCAGTGTGTTAGATTTATATTATTTGACAATAACATGGTGCATCTACTGTCATATCCCTCATTACAGCCCCTCTGAATTAACAGACAGGGAGCCTCAGCATTAACAGATCATGCACCTTTAACAACATTCTTAGAAATATCATCAAAAATCTACCTCCATTTACTTATATTCACCTTATTTTGATATATTCTGAATTTTGCACAAATACAGATTTATGTGAGTCCTGTAAAGGTGCGTTCACGTCCTCAATAGCAGCCCTGTGCATGTGCGCTTTGCTGTGCTCGCTGCCACAGTAATTGCCGCGCACTGCCTGGAGCCTGAGACGATAATAATGGAGTCCCGGGGTTTTTCCAAGCGTTGTAAAATAATTAGCTGCCGTGCCTCGGGGTTATGGCTCTGTTCGTTAAAATATTAATAGCCTCTAAACGATTTCCTCTTACAATAATAAGTCAAAACTCCCACATCTCGTGATTAAGTGTTAACAACTATGGAAACACTTTAGGCCCACAAAAATGTAAATTCACATTACGGTTTTGGCACGTCATTGTTAGCAGGCCACGGGCATTTATCTGCATGTAAAATGAGCTGAACTCAGTGTTTGACATTAATATAACACACACAATCTCCTTTTAATGATTAAACTGAAGAGTTTAAATTGGTTTTTATAAAATGCTCGAATTAAATCTCATCAGCAAATAATTATCTCTGGTAATTAAATTTAATTTACTACATTAAAAATAAGTATTAGTGTTAATTAAATTTGGTGACCAGACCCGTTCAGCTGCTGTATACGCAGCGATTATCAACACATTAATCCAAAAATATTATCTAAACAGGATTAATTGCTGATGATTTTTCCCCTTTGCTTCCTTTGACCCTGAAACAGCCTCCTCTCACCTTTGGCCATGTTTTCCAGGTCTCTCTCGTGCACGCTGATGTCGATGCGTAAAGCTCCATCGGCTGCATAAAAACAACAAAACTCGTGACCTCAAAAAGCAGCCGCGTGACAAAGGATATCATCATTCTGAGATTATGTTTAAGACTTCTGTGGAAATTAAGTGAAGCATTTAAAATATTGGACTGGTAGAATTGTTATGAAAAATAACTGAATTTTAAAATTAAGGGGAAAAAGACGGATATTCTCAGTAAATACCTTGTCTGTCCTTTTGCTCCTGATAGGATGCTGCGTTTCGCTGGTTCTGGATTTCAGACACGTGATGAACACCTGATCAAAAAGAAGGGACAACGATTTTTATGGGAAAAAAAGGCAAAAATTTGCATCAAAAACCATTAATTGGTTTAATAATTACCGTTAGATCTGCGGGGGCTGCTCGATTGTTTGCACCCAAAGGATGGAGGCTCGTTGAGGAGCACGTGGCCGTCCTTTCCGTGAGCGTACACCTGTAAGAGAAAGCACACGCGCATGTTAAACAACGCACAGCAATTACACGCCATTTACTGCCGTTCTTCACCTAATTGAGGCCTTCTTATCTTTGAAGAAGAAAGAAAAAAATCAGGGGCTAAAATTGTTGTGAAGACGGTAATAGATTTCTCCTTAAAGGCGGTATTTCTGAGGAACATTAATTTAGTGGTTAAATAAATGAATTCTAATAAAAATAAATAAACGTGAAAAATAATTAAAGGATAGGAAAATAAGGGCCTCACACTACAGTGACCATTTCTAGAAAAGAAAGTCGATCATACATAAGCAGGCATGTCATCGAAGTGTGTCTGTCAGCTTTTTTCCAACTCTTTTACATATTTATATCCCTGATTTGAGAGGTAAACCTCGGCCTTTCTGCCTTACTAAATGGCACATCCACAGGTAATCCGTAAGCATTTATTTTATTTGTACCGGTATTTCCAAAACATGCTTGTCAGACACAAACAGCTGATTTTTTAAATCTGTGTCAATTGATCTTGATGACATTTTTATCGGCATCCTCTCCTCTATAAACTCTCATCATCATGCTCTCCACTATACTGCGACAATCCAGCCTCCCCCCGAGGGGATCATTAAAGTTTCATTTAATCTGATCTTACTTCATGAAGAGGAGAGCCATTACGCATCCGTCTGTCCTCCTCTGATGACCCGGTGTGCACAGAGTCCCCCGGTGACGCCGCTGCTGCTGCTCCGGGGCTGGAGGCGTCAGGCCGCTCCTGACTCTCCTCAGCACCAGAGGAGACCCGGTCCAGTACTGGGGAGTCACGGTGCTCTCCCCCCGGCGTGATCTGGATCGGCTCGTCCTCGTCCTGCCCTGGATTTGACTCCACATCCACGTCCGGGTCATCGTCTTCATCAACCACGCTGTCTCTGTCCGGTGAGATGGACCTGTAACTAGAGCTCTCGCTGATAAAATCCGGGGACAGGTAGCCAGCAGGGCGCGCGCCGTAGCCTTCCCGGTTGCCGTAGAGCTTGGCGATGGTCTCTGCGTCTTTGACCACGGGCCTGAAGGCCGAGATGTAGCTGACTTTCCTCTGAGGGGTTTCGTCTCCAGACTTGTCCTCGTCGTTTCGGGTGGAGGAGGACTGAGAGCTGGGGCAGCGCTCTCCTCCATCCTGCTGATGGAGAGGGTGGTGATTCGAGTCTTTGGGTGTGTGTGTGCCCCGGTCGCTTTGGTCAGATAAATCGAGCTCGCTCTGCCGGACGCCTGGCAGTTCAGGGGGAGGTTTGGGAGGGGATCCGGGGTAGTGCGGCATAGGGAGGCCAGCTGCAGCAGTGGGCCAGAACATGGGGAACGCGGGGTAGAGGCTGTCCTTCGCGCCGGGCCAAAACACTCCAGACACGTTGGGTTTACTCGCGTCAGGCACTCCGTCGCTCTTCTTCGGACAGAGGCCGTAACTCGGGAAGCCATATGGGTGGTGTGGGAACAGAGGTGGTGGGATTTTTTGGAGCATGCCAAAGCTCTTGCTGGGCACAGGGATGACTGGGTAGGTCCGCGCACCGCTCGCCAAGCTCAGACTATTACTCCCCTGATCATCATCGCAACGTAAAGTTTTGTGGGGGATCTCAGGGGAGCTGCTTTGGACCAGACTGGAAGAGGCCTGAGATTTCATCGAAGAGGACATTCCCGAGCCGCTCATGGGCAGAGTCCTCTTTCTGCTCCCTCCATTGAACATGGCCTTTACATCCTCCCACGCGTGGGTAATGTCGTCAGACTTTTTGTCAGTTAGTTTCAGGTGGCGTCTCCACGAGTTGAAGTTTGCCGCGTCCGGCTGCAGGTACTTGGACTCTGCTGTGCGGTGGGAGTGGAAAATGAACTTATTGGGGGAGAAATACATGTTGCAGAGGCTGCACTTGATGCACTTTGCTCTGGAGCTGTTGTATCTGGCGGGTATGAAGCTGCCCCTGCAGCCCCACGCGCAGTCGTGAGTAACATCAAATGCAAAATTCTCTGGAAGCTTCGGAGGGCTGTGCGCTCCCAGGAAGGACTTGCAGAGCCTCTCGGCCTCCCGCTTGGTGATCATGCCGCAGCGCCTGGAGGAGATGGGCATAGCCCCCGCACGCCTCAGGAGCTCCAGCTGCACGGGAGTGCACTGCACGCAGGTGATACCCAAAGCGACCCGGCGGTTGTGGATCTCGTTGTAGCTGTAGTTCTTCAGCAGGGTGTTCGAAATCTGCGCCAGGCACAGTCTCTCCTTGCCGTCTATGACCAGGCATACGATGGGCACCCCGTACAGGGAGGTCTCGCTCACCTGGTTGGGTCTGAGGGGATTCGGGCTGGAGAAGCTCTGCGTGTCCTGCTTTGAACTGGGGGGTGAGCTGGCGTCTCGTCCAGCGTCTCGAAGCTGTCCGGGCGTCGACTCCATCCCTGGAAGCCTGTCAATCAAAAACACATGGGGAGTGAGGTGGTCTGCAAGAAAAGCAACATTTTCAATAGTGAATTAGCATTTAAAAAAAGCAAAAAAATAAAAAATAAAAAAATGAAGAGAAAAATGTAGGCCTCATAAAAAATGAAAATGATAATTTAATAAATAGTGGCAAAATGTAAAGTTTTAGTCTCCATTCAATACAGTAAACGCAGATAGCCGTACATATTATTATTTATAAAAGGTATTAGATTTTTTAAAGTTATTTTGTCAATACTGTGATTTAAAATTTAAATTACTGAATACTGCATCGGTGGAGGGCCCATAACTACCATTCGTGCCTTTTACAGAATAATTAATATTAATATTTTAAAAATTTAATTTACACAGCAGGCTAAATAAAAAATATTTATAAAGTATTACATTTTGAAAGGTGCCAAACTATGACTAATGGGTTTTTGAGGAGTTGATATGGAGGAGTGAGCAGTCTTCTCTTTAATAGTTATTTCTCCCTCATTCCTCCGCGTGCTCGGCCTCCTCTCTCAGGTAATCCGGGTTCCTGGGCGGAGATGGATCTGCTGTTGCTCTTATCTCCAAAATCGGCTCAGCACTTAAGAGTCACATAAGATCCTTAGACGCGGATAAGGACAGAAGGAAAATGCAGCCTGAGCTGCGCCAATGCGCTTAGCAGAGAGGAAAAGAACAAGTGTAAGCTGCTTTCCTGGTAATTACACAGATCCACGAGCGCGTCTTCGCATTGTTAATAAAAGACTAGCCCTATATATAATTAAAGCTTCTGCGCAGATTAACCTTAGCCAGTTGCTCGATATTATGGTGGAGCAGGCCTGTCCCACGGTCACCTGCGCGTACTTACTTTATACAACATGTCAGTGTCTTTACAGAGGCCGTAAAATACACACTAACCATCCCTCAGCCAGTTTAATTATCATAAAGACACTGACATTATTACATGTGTGTTCACGAGACCTTTTAAACTACACTTTAAAATTCATAACGCATATAGAAAGGCAGGATAATCATAGAAGGACCACAAATTAATCCCAAATGTGTGCCAATGCCATAGTAATTAAATTTGAGACATACCTTTCTCTCCTTCACAGCCGTCACGCTCCAACAGGGCTTTGATGATGGTGAATATAAAGAAATAGGAGGAAATTCAGGCCCAGTGGATCCAGAGAGGGACAGTGTCACAGACAAGGCGCTCTGTCAGGAGAAACTCTGAGCTGGACTCTTTCTTTCCGATTATTTGGGTGCAGCAGCAGCCGACAGGACCTCCATCGCGCTGGATCCCAGGGAGGTGAATGGCGTGTAGACAGGAAGCACATGGCACCCCTCTCTCTCCCTTTCCCTCCCCTCCCTCTCTGTTTCTCTCTGACACACTCTCTCTCTTCTGTCATGCTGATGTGTAATAGCTCTCCCCCCCCCCGTCCTCCCTCTCCCTCTCTTCCTCTCTCCCAAAGACATGCTGAGCTGCTACACACTCGTTTTGATAATTCACAATTTTGCAGCATTGACGCACAAAACAAAAGCAGGGACAATATCACGCACAATTAGACCCCCGCTGACCCCAAATGGAGAAACATTTCGGCCCTTACACTCATGTTTATGTGTATATTTGTTCTTGCATGTAATTAAAAGAATGGGAACGTCACATTGTCTTGGAAACATCTGCGTAAAGATGACAGAATTGACTAAAATTAGAACAGTGATAATTGTGACTCCCTGGACCCAGTCAAGGGCCCTGCAGGGGTCCCCGTACCCCACGTTGGAAAACTACTACTGGTTTTTCTGATCGTGCTCTGCGCTGAGTGTGTTTAGAGCTCCACTTTTACTGAACTCATTCCCACGCTGTATTATTTCCACCGCAGCGGGAGCGAGCTGAGGAACAAGAGGCAGAGCGCGTGGCACTTTGGAGGGCAGCAGGAAAGACAAAAGGCCCGCGCGCATTTATCAAGTTACACGACCATCTGTTGGGCTTCCACGACCGCCACGCGAATCAGTCTGAGGTCGGCGCGAGCAAGGAGTACAAAAGAATAATAATGATAATACAAATCTATATTTTTGTGTTTGTGTCAAATCATTTTTTTTTCTCGTTTAAATATTCGTCTGAAAATGAAGTCAGTGTGAGATGAGCTGGTCGCTGATGCCTCGGGCCAAATTCTTCTTTTTATAACACACACACACACACACACACACACACACACACACACACACACACACACACAAGAGAAGTGAGCTCAATAATCTGTAAAGAAATTAATTATTATCTTAATGTCAGCGATGTAAATGGTAACAGTCAATCCGATTGGCTGCCTCTAACCCCTCCTAATTTATTATTAATAACCGGATCGATGGCTCGTTGACCACGATCGTTTGACCATGCTGATGTCCTGCGTTGATAGAAGAGTCGATACCTGCAGCAGGTGGACACACTTAGAAGAGGCAGTGTTTGAAAGGAACAGAGGTACATCTGGAGGAACTTCTCTCTTTCACTGAAAAATAAAAGAAACACAAGTTCTCTTTGATTTAAGATTCTTCCTTGAATACACTCATACAGGAATCACCTGGCTCCTCCTCATTGTGGTTAGGATGTGGGCCGATAAATCAGGCCAATATCAGCTTAACCAACAAAGTGTGCTGGCTGATAAGAGGCTTCAGTGTCCTGATACAAGATATATATTGAAAAAGCTTTTTTTAAAAAAACCTCTTCAATAGAAAAAAGATGACCATGATAAGCCTGTGGTATTAAAATCTGGTTGACTAACCATTATTAGGCTGAATTATTTACACACAAAACAATCTAAAAATTAGACCAAAAGTCTGAAAGATAATGAAGGTCAACTTTTAAAGCTATAAATGTATGACAACCTTTGTCATAGTCTTTTTTATCAAACACACTTGGAATTAGATATATTTAATCTGTAATATATGATCTAAAATTGAGAAGATTAACTCTACTAAAACAAAATCCTCAGATTCCAGCTCAGTAAGGTTCTATTCAAACATTAAAAGGAGCCAAATGCTAGAAGACATTATTCTTATATGTAGCCACTGACCAAATGCCCTCTTTGGCCTTCAGAAAATAGTCCCAATACCTGATCCGTCTCCATGTGATTGCGTAAATTGGTTTAACATTTCAATTCCAATCTGTGCTTGAGATTAACTGGTAATTTTATGGAATATTTCACTGTTTGTGAAACTAATGTGAAAGAGAATAGATGTTGGGAAACAGATAATGCTGTTGGTCCATGTCTTCTTTCGAGGAATATAATAAAATTATTTTAAAATTAAGGATAATAGCAGCAAAGACCTTTAAAAGGGGGAGTGAGGTGATTTTTTGGGAGGCCCCCAGAAATTCTTGATCCGGCCCTGCTGAAGTGCGGTTTGACATAATCTACCATTTGAAAAACTCTGCTAAAATAATTGTAACTAACATTAGGAAGTATTTAAAATATTTTGGCACAGGGGGAAGTAGGGAGATAAAAAGTGTCCAGTACGCTTTAGGACAGTTTATCAGGACAACACATAAAGTAACCGCATGAAACACTCCGAGCTGAAGAGAGAGTGTGTGAGGACAGGAAGGATCAAGCCTGTGTGTGTGTGTGTTTGTGTGTGCAGCCTGAGCTCGCCAGTTTTACCTCCCTGCAATATTGATGCTAAACCCGATCCTTAGCTCGTCCTCTCGTCTTTCAGCATCAGAGGCTTCCCCTGCAGCCCCCGCCAATAATTACAATTTTATACTGTAATTATTCCTCTCTTTTTAATTATTTACACCGCAGACCTGAATGCAGCCATTGTCGCTGCTTCTTCCACAGGAAACGTGAGCTGACGTGTGTGGAGGTTTTAATTAGACATTTCAGCGGTAATTTTAGGCGAGCTCTTTATTATTACTGTTGGACGCAAATGACCCGGGCCTCATTCATATGCGCTCAATTGTTTAAACAAACCTTTAACCTGAAACGTTCAGGCGGTTCAGGTTAAAGTCATCAGGAGTCCAGACTCAGCAGGTGAAGCACACCTGATGGATTATATAACATGGCACTGGATGGTACTTTTATTTTGGAAATTACCTTCAATAAGCAGCTGATTTACAATTTATACAGTGCAGCTTCGAGTGCTGCAAGATACATCTGGGGATTTTATTATGATTCTACTTTACGACAATTTACACAAAATACGACTAAAATAACTTCTGCACTGATACTCTTTTAACCTTTGTATTTTAACACTGCATTTTAATGATGATGCATAATAAGACTCAACGTATGTGGAAATTTCAGACATTTAAGTAGGTTAGTGATGTTTTCTTCTGTATTAATTTATTTCCTTTTGTGTGTTATGTTCAAACTTTAAATCTTACAGACTGTCACTTAATGGTCCAATAAAAACATGCAAAGTCTTTATAATGAAGAGGAAAAGTGTCTTTGAGGAGAAATTGCAGGACATGAAGTAAAAAACAGTTTCAGGACTCATAGTATCACCCCCGACTGTAACACATGAGCAGGATTGTGTGTTCAGTGATTCAAGTCAAAATCCCCCCACAGCTGGATCACATCTGTCTCATTCATGGCCCAATCAGAGGTTTATCCCTCATCAAAACTTGCATTCAGTCATATAAAGAGATAAATCAAGCTTGCTCAATCAGGACAGGTTTAATAACAGCAGCAATTGAGGCCAAATGTTTTATAATTAACAGTTGTATCAGCAGCCTATAAAAGCATGACCCCTATAAATCCCATTTTAGAGAGCGATCAATCCTCCTCGCGGACTAAAGGGCCTATTGATCCCTCTCTGCTCGCCTCACCTAAACGCTTTCTCGGCATCCTTTTTTGTTTCCAGTGAAAAGAGCGTTTCGATTGCACTTTTTATTGGAGGAAAGATTCCGCCGAGAGGAAAGCGATGGCTCGAAAATTAAACGGTGACATTTTAATTACAGGACATTGATAAAGGGATGTGGGTGATGGCTGTGTACAGGGCGGACACTCATTGTCCCGCCTGATGTGCTAATCAAGTCGGACTGCTGTGGGAAAAGGTCATCGGCCGATACAAAGAGGAGACGCAATGCTCGCAGGGAATTTGGGAATATGAGGGTCCCGGGCTGGCAGAAATGAAGACGCATCTCCAAACAAAGCGCGGTCAATATCCCGCACAGAGGCCCGCCAGATGAGATCATGGAGCGTCCACATCCTCATCGCAGACATATTATCAGAATAGGTCACTGCCTGCACTGCCATGGATCATCTGATGACAACATTTACATGCAGGAGGAATCATCTGAGGCAGGCGGAGCTGTCAGATGACTGCTGCTCTGACTGATCGTCAGCTTCTGAGCTCTCAGCAGGCTGCAGGTTACTTAAATAAACCTGTCTGATAGGCAGGTGTGTTAACAGGCAGGTTATCATGTCAGATCTGATGTGAGGCAATAATCAGAATATTATTCAAGGAGTTCAGTGAGGGGTTTAACTGCACTGCACACCCCACAAAAGCAGATTTTAGTCAGTTATTGTTCTTAGAAATGTGACTTTAAGTGTTTCAAAGTAAAAAAAAAAAAAAGAAAAAAAAAAGAAAAGAAAAATATATTATAATAGGAGGCATTTTCCCAAACATGTCCATCGGATAACTATGAGTGGCTGCCAAAGTCTCTGTAAAGACATCTCCTCTTGTCATGTGACTCAGGTCTAACAGACCAGGGTCAGACTTTGGGAAATGTGTCTGTCCAACAAAGTCTAATTTTTATTCACAAGTTCTGTCTAATGATACGGAATTTAAAGGTGAAACACAAAACACAAAAATTCTGAGATCTGTCTTATAAAAAAGTAAAATATTTACTTTTCCTGTGGACGGACCCTCAAAACGAACATGGTGCAAGGTGGAGCTGCTCCTAAAGCACAAACAAACCTCGAAGCTCAAACTATGCAAGACAGAAGAGAAAAGCCAGAGGTGTGCAACACAGGGGTGTGCAAAAAGCAGAGTGGGGTCGATCCACTTCATGACCCAGTTGTTGAAAAACGTGTTTAAGTGACCTCCTGGTTAAGAAAACACTCTAAACTGCCTCCTCGGCTGGTAAAAACTGATAAAATGCCATTTTTTTGTTTTAGCCCTTGCATTCCACAGGTGCAACATGGAGGGAAAATATTGGGAAACATTGCAAATCTCCAAAACCATTTACAGCATCACACAGATATCTGTAGAAGTGTGCTTCCCAAAACAAACACCACTGAAGAAAGTTTTTAAGTCTGAATGTCCACTAACTAAAGCAAATACAACTGTCATTGTCTTGGATACACACCTGTGCAGTTTTATTTATAACACAAGGTTCCATAGCCTCATTAATAAACATAAAGGATCTCTGAGGAGTTTGAAAGTGATCTCAAAAAAGACTCCCTTCTAGATATATGTCTGACCATAATCCACACTTTAAAATAAGATTAGCGCCAATCAGCGCTGGTTACACTGCTAAAACACTGCTAGTTTCTCTGCTAAAAACTATTTCTATGACTAATTTTGTAAGGATGGTGGACACAGGAGCCTAACTGTTGGACAGAAAAAAGGACAGAAGAGCAGAAGAAAGCTACACGGGAGAGTGATACAGCCCAAGCTAAAGGCTAATTAGCCCTTAGCTCGGGCTGTATCAGTCTATAGCACAGGAGCTAAGCTGTTTGTGATAATGTTCATTCCAGTCCACAGTCAGCAGTTATTCTGCAGTGGTCTGTTCAAACTTGAGAGTCTATCAATAAAATGAAGAGTGAGGTTAAGTTAGCTCTGATTGGTAGATGACTGGTAGGACCTAGCTAACCAGGATTTACTAACATTACACATTACAGACATGTCTTAAGCCGCATTTCCACTAAGCAGTACGGTTCGGTTCAGTACAGTTTGGCACGGTTTGGTTCAGCTAAGCCTGATCCCGTTTGCGTTTCCACAGCAAACTGTGCCTTCTCGTGGTAGGTGGCGTGTAAGCCAGATGCCGAAAGCCGCAGCTGTTAAACAATGGCGTGACGCCGTAGCAGCGCAACACAGTTTACCCTGCTAATAAATTCAACGAAGAAGAAAAACGCGACACAGTAAACAATGAGCATAGATGGAAGACATGCAGCATTTTGTCCTCTCTGTGATTGGCATGTAGCTCTTTGACACAAAGAACAATCAAGCTTTGTTTCAGAGAAGTCTGTGTGCCACCAGGAGAAATGCAGTTGCTGTTGCACGGTAAGTGAAGATTCTTTTGACCAATCAATAGTCTGCAGTGTGTTGCTCCACCTTCTGAGAGTGGATCGGTTCAGTCTGGAACCCATACTAAAGGGTCCAAAAAAGTGGGACGGCTTGTCTCAGTTATTTGGGGATCTGCCCGATAAGTCAGTGGAAACGCCACAAAATGCGTGCTGTACCGAAACGAACCAAACCGGTCTGCTTGGTGGAAACGCGGCTTTAGAGCACCAGGCTGCCAGCTGCACAAAGCATAAACAGCTGCTAAACTACTTACAAACTGACAGCGTTTAGTTGTTGTCACGTTAGCCTTCAGATACGTCTGAGCACTGGGTTGCTGATGTCGCTAACAATTAGCCTGTTGTTAGCATTACAACGTCTGCTTGATGTCACGTTTGAAACCGTAGCACTATGTAACTGTACTAATAAATACCTTAACTCGGCGCATTTTATCCGGTAAAGAGTTTTCTTGAAGAAAATTTGTTTCAATCCGATCTCCATTTGATGCAAAAACAAACACATGCCTCACTAAAATAATTTATATCACTGTGCAGTGACTCTGAGCCTCCTCAGAGCATCTTTAAACCACAGAACGTGCCAACATCTGAGTGAAGTGGAAATCCTAAAACTGTATGCCAGGGTGACACATAGTTAAAGCTATAAAAGGCTCAGGTAAATAATCAGTTAATCATTTGTACCAGAACTGTAGATTTACAGCATATCTATGTTTTCTCTTCTGCAACACCATATAGCAGCTCAACATTTGGCCATTGAACCATGTGTAATGGAGGAAGGCACTAAGCATAGCCAAAAGTCAGGCACAGTATTTACTTGTATGTGTTCCTATCCCTAGCATCCAGTTTGACAAAGCATTGGAGAGCACTTCAAACATGTGCAACATGTGCTAGCAGGTAGATTTGGGAAGGCAGTGTCTGCCTGCCAATTTCTCTATCACGTCCAGACTTTTTTTTGTCCACGTAGAGTCCAACTTCAACGTCAACACATTTACAGACAAATTTGTGAAGTGGGCAGAGAGAGACTTAAAGATTCTTTGTTTAAGAGAGAGACTAAAATGTTCAGACAGTTTCTCCGGTGCTTCCCAAACTTCTAAAGAGCAGCAGTTTTAAGGTCTTTACGTAAAGAAAAACCATCTAACTGATCAGGCAGCAGGTGTGCAACTCCAGTGTTTGCAGATACTACAGCTAATGTGACAAAACTGAGATGATTTCCTGCCTGGCTGCAGACTCAGTAAATGTTTGTGCACCTTCAGTCAGCCCTGTTCTCAGTGGCCTCCATTCAGCTTCCTCTCAGATCAACACTTCTCTAAGATGTTGGTGGCCCAAGGTTCATGAATGAGAAAGAAAACATGCAATCTTCTCACAGGAGATTCCTGTTTAAGATTCTCAACAAGGACAAGCAGTTTTCTGGCTCATAGTGGGTATTTGTTGTATTTCTGCTGCTAGTGTCCCTCAGAAGGCTAATTGGTACTCTGACTGCAGCATAAAAAAAGGTCAAATAGCAAGGAAAGTATCGGTCACAGTGGAGGGGTCAGTGAAGGTAATACCAATCACAAAATTATTTAGCTTCACCTGACTTTCATTTAAAGATCAAAGAAAATCAGAAATGACTTTCTGAATGACCATTCAGAAATAAGCTCCAGATGATTCCCCCTTCTGCTCTCTGGGGCTCCTTCAACAGAGGTGATAATAAACACAATACGCCACATTACTGACGGGCTACGGGCAGCTTAGCTGTGTGTCAGGGTCCCAAAATGACTCCATGGCTTCTCTGCCAAACCAACACCTGAATTACGATAAATAAAACACCCTGACATGACATCTGAGGCTGCATTCAGACATAAATCTGGATAAATAACTCCACACAAGGTCTCAGATAAAGAGAATAAAGAAAAGTAAGTAACACAAAAGAGCTGTGAAGGCTAGGAAGTCTTCATGGAAGATCAAAGATGATAATCCAGAGTGAGTTGTGATCACCTGGTTTTAAAGTGAGAGGATTCATATATCACTCTCAGTTTTATTCGTGAGCACAAAATCACTCAAAATGAAACAGAATTCTTCACAGAAAATTTGAGAGAACCTCAAAGTAAAAGCTCATTCACAAACAAGCTCAAAGTTAAATATGCTTCAACCATGATATGATACTTTTTTGCATCCTGATGTATGAACTTTTTGTGTAACAACTCACAGATTCAGCACAAAGGAAGCTGTAAATGAGGAAGACAAAGGCTCGGCTTCACGCCTCCTCTTCCTCCTCAACAGAAAGAACACACCCAATAATAGTCTACAAAACTCCTCTACTAAAACAAATGGGTGACATCACTGAGACTGCATCCATATATTATAGTCTTTGGTCTTAATGAATGCTTGTTTTGTATTAAAGCATGTGGCGGGAAAGTTTCAGTCTTTGACAAACTAAGCCATCAAACAGCTCACAGTAACTCAATGGATGTCTTTGATCCTTCCTGGGCGCCGCCCTGTTGGCTATGGCTGCCTTTTGCAACGGCTCTCTCTTTGTCCGTTTCTTGTAATTTTTTCGTCTCTTTTTCGTAATCTTTGTATTTGGAGTGGCTCATTACTTAGCATGGCTCATTGTTGGTCATGGACACCAAACTTTTTGTATCTTCAGTGATATTTTTTACTATTTTTTCTCCTGTGTTTGTCTGGAGGTCCTACTTGTAACCATGGCCACATTGTTTACATGTGAACTCAGCTGTTAGCAGCCTGTAGCATGTCAATGCTAACTGGTGTAAGGCCTGATGTCTTCCCACAAGGTGAGGAGAAGGAGGTAGGGATGACGTGCTGGTTCTCAGGTGTGAGCTAAGAAGTGACGACATGGACCTGTCCTTCCATCCATCGTCATTGGGAATGTAAGATCTATCTCCAATAAGATGGACGAGCTAGCTGTGCTAACCCAGCAACAGAGGGAATACCAGAGGGCAGAGTAGCATCATGCTATTCACAGACAGAGCTAATGGAGCTAACATCAGACACCAACGCCACATTGGAAGAGCTTCACCTGCTGTGAGCAGACAGGAGACAGAGACTGAACAGACTGCTGAAGAAGCTCAGTCCTGGACCCTGTGGAGGTGGAGGCTGGCTGAACTGGAGAATGATGGACAAGCTGTCAGCATCTATTTTCTTATGGACCTTTTTGCACTTTCTTACTTTTTTTTCTTGATTGCTGCTGTGACTTCAATTTCGTTGTACTTGTTAAAATGACAATAAAGTTCTGTTCTATTCTATCCTATGCTATCCTGATGACAGCTTCAAGTCTATGGCTCTGAGTTCAAGTTTGGGTGGGTTTAACTTATCAGAGGACTCAAAGCTTCTTGAAAAAGCAGCATGGCTCGGCTACAATCTGAGATCACAAATCTGAATGTTGTTGGCGTTTAAAGACTTGATGAGTGTATTTAATGGTTTGTCTGAATGTTTTGGAACATGTAGCTTTTATCTAGTTTACGTGTTCAGAACTGTTAGTGGAGGATACTAATGAAAAATGTTGTTTATTGTGGTTAAGTTTTCTTTTGGTGCCAGTTTGTAGCTTCTCTTGAGTTTTGACCATTCTCGAGTTGACTGAGAACATTTATATAATTGAGAATCATTAAATGGCTGACATTGTAAAACGATATGTGTGATAATGTGTAAGTCTGAAGATCACCAATGAAGGCTGTTGTTGAAATGAACTGTGAGTTTGTGTTTATCACGTTAAATATCTGATTGAGTCAAAGTTAGGTTCCTTTAATAAATTATTCGCTAGAAATGCTTCATTTTACTGTAAGTGGCTGATGCATACATTTACTCACCATGTCAGAGGTTAGAAGGTTGAGCAAAAGGAGCTGAAGAAAACCTGTTAAGGAAAACCGGAGTCCTTGATTGAACTGCATTTGAGTATTTTGAACTATTTTTCACAGGTTAATGTGAAAGTGAAAATCTAGGAGTGAAGCTGTTGTTAATTAAAGGTTGACTAAGATTAATTATAAAATGCAAATTGTAAACGAACTCTGGTTGCAAAGTGCTTACAGGTGTGGGTCACGTCACGCCAAAACGTGGAAATGTCAAGTAATTAATGAAGAGACCTGAATTATTTTACATTATGAAGCCATGTGAGGTGGCTGCCTGAATGTCCTCTGAGAAGGGAAGGTGAGAAATGATGCAGGGGCAGAAAAACACCAAAACCATCAGTACTCCTGTGTGTATGACCCAGAACCTGACCCCGAACAGGAGGCACATGTTGAAGCCTCGCTGCGGCAGTTACCACAGCATGTCTCTGACTGGTGCATTAAAAAAAACGAGTGATCAACTTTCAGAGGATTTGAGAGTTTTACCTTGAGTTATCTTCAGGCCCACGTGTGTCACTGATCCATTCGTAGATGAAATCTTGAGTGAGAGCATTGCTGCCAGCTGCCCTTTCAAAATAAAATCATCCATATGTGAAGTCAGAAACACATATTACAAGCAGACAAACGCTGAGGTAATTAAGAAAGTCTCAAATTTACCAACTTAATGTTGAAACATTTTTATTCTATTATAGCTGGGATATGTGCCAACACAGATAATTACAGAAAAATCAGCCGGTAATACCACAGCACGAATACTACCGCTGAGTCCAATCTATGACTAAATGCATCAGAGTTAAACCAGGAAAAAACAAAAACTGTGACACGTCACAACATGTGACCCAACTTGACGACAGACAGCAAAGTAAAAAATAATAAATATTTCCACATGAGCTGTGGATGCATACTTAAAAATCACAGTCAATAAGTACATTTCCAAAACCAAAAAATAAGTTTCTGGATTTAAGGTCACCTGCCCAAAAAAAATAAAAAAAATAATGTCTTCTCTTTTTTGGTTTCATTTGAAATACGAGAACACATTAACATTTGAAGAGCATGACTAACTCTTTTCACTTCACACTTTTCTACAGGTATTTACAATGAAGGCCATCTTCCTGTAAAGGTTATATCACACAGATGATGTAACAGAACATGTGTTTTGATGCAGAGCACATTTTCATTCATTGATCTCCTGCTGGGATGGCGCTTAGTTAAAGGAATTTACTTAAACAAAAATAACCGTTCTGATCAATGATCAGAGTAAAATAATTGTCACTTCGCACACACATCCCTCCCAAAATTTAGGTATTTCTGTAAACATGGCACCACTGGGCTTGCAGGTCAATGAAAAAAACTTCTGCAGTAAACTTCATATGTTTACAAGCTGTTTAAAGCAGTGTTTGGTAGTAATTAAAAAAAAAAGATCTATGATTTTATGTCGGATCATGTCTTGATTAGTTCGGAAAAAAACAGTAAAACAGGCCATGTATGTGAATGTAACATTTGTGTAAAGTTATTTTGCAGATTTTATTCAAGAGATTTGTTTTTAAACCTGGGGTTTGTGGTTTTGCGTGCCCTGTGTGTCTCTGTCTGGCTTTTATTTGCTACGTTAACTACTGTTTTGTTGAGTTGTTTTGCAGAATATAGAACTGCATGCCAAGCTGGAAGAACAACTGTACTCTTCCAGTTGATGAGACAAATATTTTTTCATTCAGATGGTTCTGACATTTGCACTAGCCTTTATTCAACAGCTGAATTTAAAAACCTTAGTTTTTATTCTTGTTCAGTGATGCCCCAAAGTTATTGTAAATGATACAATATGTGCACAGATGAACCGTTATTAAAAGTGTACACATCAGCAATGAATCACTTTTTCTACTGAGTAAAAGTTCAATCTTGAGCTTTTAATTTATGCTCTTTATGTTGACATTTCTCAAAAAATGGTGCTCAGTATTGACCTGACACACAGAGTACTCCTGTCTTTTTGTTTTCAGCTTCAGAGGAAGGTAACCAGAATAAAAGCTTGGTCATGAAATACAAAAAAAAATCTTCCAAACATAAAGATGAAATGTTAGGGAGTATTTTATCATGTATGGTCAAAGGTCAGTGACAAACGCCCACTCTACATGTGTGTCCTCACTGCTCAGAGGACAAACGCTCATTTAATGCTGTAGTAAAGAAACTATTCATCACATGGAGAACAAGCTGGTGCTTTCAGCCTTTTCTATTTCACTGGATGTACTTATGTTACACTTGAGCCTGCACTTTATACATCATGTCACTGCCTTGACTGTGTCTTTGTGGCATTTAATTGCACTTACGCTATTGGAACAACTGCACACATCAAGCCTGTAGGAGCAATTCATCTCATAATATGTATTATATTTTGTCTCAGAAGGAGAAATCTATATAATTCCCCATTCTTGTCTTCAGTGGTCTTTGGCATCCAGTGCACTGCATTAACCTTTTTTTTTCCTTCTACAGTCTTCTTTATCATCTGGTTTCCTTTTGGAACTGCATTAACATAGCACATTTCTGAAAAGTACATATAAAGTCTTGAATAAAGGGGGGAGGGATGAAATAACTGCTGAAAATAATAAAAAAAAAAGATTAGCTTAAAGGGGATTGATTAATTCTGGTTACAGTGGAGATTTCTTTCAAGCTGATAAAGGCAAGAGCCTTTAATTTAAGAAGTGTGTGCAACTGAAATTAAGAAAAGAGAGTTCCTCCTGATGAGTGAAAACAATGAATGGTTTGCACAGCAGACTTCAGAACCAAAGAATAGTCTGTGAATCCACCTTGTAACACTGTAGAGCTGCTCCAGACTCATAATGTTCTCTGAAACAGCTCATAGAAAGCTTTGTTTCCAGCCAACCCAACGAGGCAACAACTGGTTACACATGTAGGTCATTTTGGGCAATTTTTAGTATGAAAGTTGAGGTAATAATTAACACCGATGGGAAAGCAGGCACGCACATGGGTAGAAATTCACAGGCAAAAACCTTAACATTCAGTGGAGGGCTGTCTTTAGTAAAGCACAAGATGGTTGTTAGAGATACCACTAAAGAGGCAGAGCATAACTCTGCCTGTGTGTTACAGTCTTATGATTTTTCTAAATCACGAAAACTGTGGAGACAAAGCTGCTGAATGGAAACCACATTTTGAAGAAAGTGCTAATCTTTCTGCTCTCTATCGACGCAGAGTTTAAGGATGTGAGCTTCTTTACATTATATGGATAGGTTACGTGATCCTTACTCACATAAAGGCTTCGTGATTCATGTCCAGGTACATTAAGTCCTTTGTACAGAGCTGTATGGACATACTTCACCCTGAAGCCTTTATACAGAGTTCAATATTCAGGATCAAATGTCCAGGTCCATAATAGGCAGGCGGGTGGAGGTTGTCAGACACGTCCCTGAGCCTGTTGGGCTCGTCTCTCCTCCAGACAGCGACACACCCACATGGAGACAACCTCTGCATTTCCATCATTATACTGCATGATGAAAGAGTGATCCTACAAAATAAAAGAGACACACAGAAAGTGAAATATTGTGTTTAAAAAATCTTCACAGTGTGAAATTTGCCGTTATATGCATCAATAGTGGTTTATAGATAAAAAATAGTGGAAACATAACGGGCAAAAAAGTATTTAACCTTCAGCATAACCACGGTGCATGACAACGGGAAAAAAAAGGCTGAAATGGCCGTTAGAAGACAAGCTGAACATCCTCATAAAACAGAGAAAATTATAACCTGACAGACTCAAAAAACCCTTTATGCAATATCATTTTATTATCAAACAGATTGAAGCCACAAACATTATGACATGTTTATGTGAATCAACAGTTTAAGCCTACTTCAATAATTGCTCTTAATCACGAATCAAGAAATAAAAATAAAATACAAATAAACAAAAAGAGAAACATCATTAAAGTCTCTTAAATATTTATATGCAACAGATTTGGCTCTAAATGCAACACATTTAAGTAATGTCTTATTGGGGAATTTCAGTCATATTTTTAATGACAGATGTAAATCATCACCGCTTGTAAAATCAGCTTGTAAAAAAGGTAGCAGAATAAAAACAGTTTGTGTCCACTGTTTGATAATTACGACAGAAATGAATGTTGATAATCTTTTTTTCCCTCACTATAACCAATAACAGTCTCACTTTAGACGGTTTTTTCTTCTGCAGGGAAAAAATGAGCACATGGAAGCCAACAAATGTCTAACCAGTCTCTGCTGATTGGTTCCAAATCTGCTCATTTCTGTCAGTTTCCCTGTTTCTGCTGCTCTGAACAGAGATGTCACCTGTGATGTCTCAATGACAACAGTCCCAATCAGCAGCCTCATCTGTGGAAACATTACTAAGTAGAGACAGAGGTCACGGATGTCACAGCAGGGTCAAAGGTCATGGGGAGGAGGCTGTACATGTGGCACTTTAAATGAGACTGACCAGGGCTTTTATTTGTGGTGTCTCAGTGTCCAATTAGCTAATCAAAGCTGTGTTCGGACAGATTAAATGAACTTGTCAACACTGATTCCAACGATTCCTGTCCCTGTCAGCGAGACACTGTGGCTGTTACCAGGAGTTCAGGTCTGACCAGAGCATGACGGATTAAGAACAACACTGAACATGCTTTAATTTACCTTTCTGCCAGGACTTTAGATTTTATGCTCACGTAGTGTGAATTAATTATTCAAATCCTGGTACTATTGTCCTGAGGAAACTTTAACAAAGCTAACTGAGGAAGAGAAGTGTCCTTTATGGCATTAATAAAAAGAGAAAGGGCAATGATCCTTTGTGCAGTACTATGAATGTGAAGTCGAAGGGAAGAAAAACTCCCAGCTTTAAATGGCTGAGGAAAGTTTCTACAATGTCTCCTCAAAAGTTTTCAATCCAAGCAGGAATAGAAGAATTTGTTCACACAACAAAAAGAAAGTTTGAGGACTTCAGAAGTTAGAATATTCAAACCAATACAGAGGCCTTGCTGAGAAGACCTTCAGAGACATATAGAAGGAACAGTGTTTAAGTTGGCCAGTGAGGAATGAGAAATTTCCAAGCAGACTCAAAACTAAACTCTGTCAGCACAATGTTGTCACAGAAGACCGTTTTATTAGGACTGCGTAGTTTAGAAACAATGCCACCATCACAAAAAGCTCATTAGAGGACAAAGGCATTTTTAAAATCTGTTTTGGGGCTTTTATGCATCCTTTTAGAGGACAGGACAGTGGACAGAGAAGGACAGAGAGTGGGGATGACATGTGGCAAAGAGACTCCTGCCTTCAGGACCACAGTCTTGGTACACGGAACCTGAGATTAAACGACAAGGTCAAACTGCTGCCCTAAAAGGGTTTTACTGTAAAATTTATCTGGATAAGATTTTAGAATACTTCATTTTTCTTCATTTTTTAACTCTTTTAAGTTTAAAGCTTATTCTGGAGGTTTTAAGTCTTAACTGTGAGAAAGGGCAGAAGAAAGTGTGAGCGATGGGGATCAAATCAATGCTGGCCACTTTGAAAGATTTAGCCTCTTGGTATAGGATGCATTATTTATTTAATGAAGGAGGAAGGAGGTGCCATTTCAATAACTGCTTTTTTTATTGGTGTCAGCTTCAAAACTGATTAATTATCACCAACTGAATTTTAAAACAAGAACAAAGGCTCTCAGGTAAATGGCCAAGTGTCAAATAAACACGTATAAAATTAAACTGATCTCTCCATGTATCAGCTCCTCTTGATCACAAGCAACTAGATTCAATTTTCTTGTTATGTTATTTTTTCCGGGTTTGCAGGACGTTGAGTCGCCCCCAGCTTCATCCAAACTGGTACAGAGGATGTCAGATAAGAAACAAAGTAGGACAGACTGGTGGCGATGGTCCACTTTCTTCCTCCTGGGATCTTTCTTTTCTATTTGTGGTTACACTATGATCTATGTCAAACCGAGGATTATGTACAGTACATCAAAATAAAGCCAGATAAAGGGTTAGAGTGGAGGATTATGAGTCATTTGAGTCTTCTTACATTTCTGCATGTAAGATTCTTTGACTGAACATTGTGTCTCCACATGTGGCTACAGTTTTATATGCTAAATGAAAACACACTCCTGTATGCTTGAATCATGCACAAGCTATAAGTATCATGAAGGACTGGGGGGAGTCCCATCAATCCTGTTGTCCTTCTAATGGGCAGCAGGGGTTAACACAGTCTGAGGTTAATTACTCTCATATCAGTGTGAGTATGTGTGTGTGTGTGTGTGTGTGTGTGTGTGTGTGTGTGTGTGTGTGTGTGTGTGTGTGTGTGTGTGTGTGTGTGATGGGTAAAGTGGACGCTCCTGGCTGCTCCAATGTGCTGCACACCCATATCATCAATCATTCTCCTTTGCCTCAGCAGAGAGGGAGTGATATAGGAATAAAAAAGGAAACCTCGAGTGACGCTTTTGAAATCAAGCTCTCAACCTCTGCTCCAGAAATTAACCCTGACAGGACGGACACATCTGCTGGAATCTGACCGGGATGAAGGTGTGTGGCTTCGTTACACCAGAGTCATCCGCCAAACATGCTCACAGACCAAGACTCTGTAGAAACACCACTAACTTTAAAGACGAAACATGCTAAAAGTGAAGCTGTGTTTTAGTCCTGATCTGACTGTCTTGCTGAGGAAGGAAGAAGGCAGCTAAGTTATATTTTAAATAAGTAAAGTGTGATCAAGTTGTTGAAAATGCTGGGGTTTCTAAAAAAATGTATAGAGGGATTATTTGTTTATCAACAACGGCGGATGCTCACGCAACTTGGGTGCTGAAGCACGTAGGAGTATAATGGTTCGTCAACCGATGTGGAGGAGTTAACCACCAAAAAAACACATTTTTTAACTTAATGTCATCACTTTGACGGATGGCAAAATGCTCCCAGGTTTGTGAAATAGCAGTGAGTGGCCAGAAGAGATTAGCAAGTGGACAGATATTTGGTGGACAGACGTTTTTAGCAGAGAAACCTAGCGTGTACCCAGAGAGGAAACACAACTCTCACTTGATGTTCATGACTGCATTAACTGTGAACACTTATCAGACTGTGACACACCAGGATGTAAACATAGTTTCATAATATTCCCTAATTTTACTTTGGTCATAAAATTAGTTTGTGTTACTTATAAGTTCATTCATTATTTACTGACCATATTGAGTCCATGTTTGGTCAGACCTCAGCCCTAAACCAACTTTTTCATTAAATAAGCAAAGTCAAATCTGTATTTTGAGTATCAGCAGTTATTATTGTTTGCAGTCAAACCTGGTTAACTAAGCTTGGATAAAGAATACACATTTAATTACACACACGCAGACGTTGCTGGTGTATCAGTGTAAAGTGTGACCCTGTTAGCTGGTGACTCTCGGCCGTCAATCGGCCGTTGGCTGAAAGTCACTAGTTAGCATGGTCACTATTAACGGTCAAACCTTGACAGAAGTTGCCTCTATTGTGTAGTATTGTTTATGACAGCTGTCCACAGAAAAAAAATGAACATTTTGATGCTTTTAACAGGTTGAATTTAGTGTTTAAAAAAATGCGAACTCGTTTGAACAATTAGGGCTAAATGCTGCTTCTCTGGTCGAGATGCATGCGCATCTTTATGATGACATAGACTGATGATCTCTCTATACTGTCAAAGAATTAGCTTTTCTTCTTTTAACTTTGATCTTTGTTTATCTTCTCTGGACTGCACTCAACAATAAAAAGGAACCAAACTCAGGACTTTAGCTGAAAATGACCAGAATAACACTTTTACACTTTTCTTTTCTTTTTTGACATCCATCAGTATTTGCCAAACTGCTTTACTTTAGTGCAGAACAAGTCAGAAAACATCACCTCTGCAGCTTTTTTAAGCCTCCAGGACAGAGAGATATGGAATATCTTTCAGTCTAAATAAATAACAAATGTTAGTTGATGGTCATTACTGAAGCCTCACTTCAGCTTTAAACTCATTGCCATGTATGCCGACCTCTTGGCTTAACCATGTTCTGCATTGAGAGTCATGCTCTGAGGCAGACGCAGGTACACACACACACAAACACACACACCTCGATATGATGTATTTGGGACATCCTTGGACTGTTTCATACACAAAGTAATTAAATGAGCTAAAACCCAAATTAAGTCTGAAACCAGTTATAAATACAAAGTGAAAACTGCTCTTTGTTCAGGTCATTGAAGGTGTTTTGACTTTTCTGCTAAAGCTATGCGCGGCTAGAGGTGAGCCGGGGGAAGGATTCATTTAAAAGTTACATTAATCACCATCTGGACACATCAAAACGGGATAATCACCTGAAAGTGCTCTACTCAAAGAGAAACGGCCTAAACCCAGGGGAAATACTACCTAGCACTTTAATTGTTTGAAGGCTCTGTTTAATCTAAGATTAATTTATGCAATTTTAAATAACTCAATGTATGATTAATACGCTCAGATGAAATTAAATGGAGTTTGAGGCAATTATAACAAGGGACTGGTCATCACCTCATTAGAATAGTGTTGGGAGGAAGGCAGTGTGGACGTGTGTGACTGTGACTGTGTGTGTGTCTGTGTGTGTTAGAGAGAGGCAGAGAGAAGGGTGTAGATGTAGAGGTAGACACAGTATCTTGGTCTTAAAAATTCACTCGCTCCCTTTGGAAACTGTCCAGCTTTGGTTGAATCAACAGTATATGTGAAGGTGTGTGTGAGTGTGTGTGTGTACTTTGGATGAGTGAAGAGCAAAGCAAATGTGAAGAAACTTTATTTGGGAGTTTAAAAGTGCTGCTTCCACTTAAACTTAAAGATCCATGGCTACTTTGAGTTACTTTCTCCTGATATGTACATCTTATTCTGCCTTCATGACAAATGTTAGGAGGAAGACTCTGACACACCAACTAACTACATGAATAAAAGGAAGACATGTCACACTGCAGAAGAAGTAGGAGAGGAGAGAAGGAGGAGAGAAGCAGGACAGCAGGACAGGGTGGCTGTGTGTTCATGTGTGTTTCAGAAACATGTAATTTTGACTCTGTCTTTCAATCAAAATGATGTGACTGAACACACCCAAACCAAACTCTTTCCCCCAGAATGTGTGAATGGAGTTTATGTCGCTGAGGACCCAAGGGTGAAATGTGAAAACATTTGGCAGCAAAGGTGCTGACAGAAAAGTTTCGGGAGGAGGACACATCAGTGATTTAGCAGAAGTCTAACATGACACAAAAAGCTCAAAGAGGTGCTCTGAGTGGAGAATGTGGAAATCCTTTTTGCACGTGGAGAGATGTGAACATTAAAAGATCTTTTTCTCAGACGTTTAAACTTCCTCAAAGTTTGAGAAACAGTATTAGAAGAAAAAAACTCACGCGAGATACATCGGTGTCAAGAACTTCTAAAAAAGAAGCTTGCTGCTACTTTCTGAACCACGACAGCTCTGAGCAAATGTTTATGTACCTGCAGACGACTTTTCTCCACGTGTCCATTAACATATGGATGTCCTGTGACTTTGAGGCTACTTTATGTCCTATATTGTGACTTATTTGTGTGTGTGTTAGTGTGTGTCAGTGTGTGTGTAGGTAATTCAAATCTGAATGTGAGGACAGTCAGAGGAAGGAGAGGCTCCTTTGTGAAACCGAGGGGCTCATCTGGTGTCTCCGGGGTTGTAAGGGGGGGGAACAAAATTTGTGTGTGGGCCTATGAATAGAAAAGCAAAATAGGACTGGATGCATTGACAAGGGTGCTAAAAGGCTGCGTGAAGGCTGCTGGCTGGGGAATGAGGGAGGGCAAGCGGGGGAGGGAGAAATGAAATGTCCATCAAATCACAATCAAAGAATAAAAAGGTGGGGGATTATCACTTTGGTCTTTTATTTCTCTCCCTCACATTAAATATAAGCCTCCAAAAACACACAGAGGTATATGAACGAATTGTGAATCATTTGGATGTTTATTCTGTATTTAGCACAGGGCGGCTCAAAGTAACACCCTGTGAGCTGCTGCTTTCACACACAGACACTCTTTCACAACAAGATGAGAGAAAAGATCTAAAATCAGGAAACCTCAGACAGGACAGGACGTCACAGAGAACCTGCAACGAACATCCTGGGCGCGGGCCAATGGACGGTCTCCTCAACTGACCAACGTCATTAGCTAATGATGACAGGATAGAGTGTCCACAATGAAAGATGCATCAAATAAGGAGGGAAAAAACACACTCACTCTCCTTTCTGACGGCTCGTCATCTGATCATGAGTCACTGTGTAAATTATCCAAGATTTAGTCGAGGATTTCATTGGTGTCCAATTTTTTGGGAAACCATAAGAACCAGTGATTTACTTTATAATGACTGTAATGAGACCTTGAAATGACATAAAAATATACAATGCCATAAGCTTCAAGTTGATTTGGAAAAGGCTTGTTTATGGAAAAGTTTGCTTAAATGTGACAGTATTAACTAAATATGTACTAAATATTCTGAACTAGAAAACCACTCAGAGAGCACAGACCTCCGCCAAGCATATCGTGATTTTTCACACAACACTTTAGTCCGACTTTAATGTTATACTCCCTTTCAGCAGACTGTCTGCTACAATTTGGTGTTAGTTGCAGGTTTGTGCGATAATTTGTTACCTGACAGTGTTGAAAATTATGATGACCAGTACATATTTCATATTCCAGATCTTAGTATCCAGAATATCTCCCAATGATAAAGAATCCTTTAAAAAAGTCCTGGATCCAGATGGTGATCCAGATCACCTCCAAAATGTAATCACTTCTTCCTTATACGATTTTAAACATTTCCTGAAAATTTAATTTCATCAAGATCTGCATTCATAACTTTTTGAGTTATGTTCTTCACAGACAAACAGACAGGCAAACTCTCCCAAAAGCACAACCTCCTTGGTGGAGGTAATGATTCAACTCTGGAGGTTTTTAAATGTTCAAGGACACAACTGTTCAGTCTGCAAAAAACTGAAGAACAGGTTGATGTAGAAACATGCTTTAGTTGGGTCTGGTTTCACTTAAAGACTGAAGACTGTAGCTAACTGGAACTTTCGTAGGTCTATTGAGCAAAATTCATACAAAAGTGATTGATCCACAAACATAAATAGAGTGTACACGCATGAGGACAGTGATTGTGCTTTTTCAACAAACAAAAAGCCAGTTCTTAAAATAAGATTAATCAAAACATGTCATTATGTATTAAAGAACAAACATAAATGCTTACAACAAGTTTGTAAGGTGTTTGTTGGTTGGATGTTCAGGCAAAAAGCCTCCACTGGGACAAAGACACCTCCCATAAAAGACTTCTAGGGTTTAAAAAGTTGAACCGAATTGGACAGAATATTAATATTATGTGCAAAACATCTTGAGCAAGTAGTTATAGCACAGTGTAAAGCTTCAGGGGGAGAACCCATCAAGAGCAGGGATGCAATCAAACAGCAGCCCTTTATAGAAGCTCTAATAGGATAAAATCCCAGAGAAAATAACATCAGGAAAGCGATACCAGTGATTAGACAAACCACACGCTGAAACCTGATGAGCAAACTAGAGCAACAAGGTGAGTCTGAATGGCCATAAAACAACATTATTTGCTCAGTGTCTGCACTATTATGCGATTCTGCGCATTATCTTCCAGGAAAAATGAGTTGCAGAGATAAAAACTGAAGCAAATGGTGGCACTTTCTGTACAGCAGAGAGAAGAGAAAAGGGGGGGTCGCGGATTGGTACATTAACATACAGATAGAATAGGTAAAGAGTTTTAATGTACTCAGGAGGCTGAGGGAATGGGGAAGCAGAGAGAGGGGGAACGAGAAGGAAAGAGGAGAAAGACAATCAGCAGACGGGAGGCAAAGAGGCAGGCATCCATGACCTTACATCTCAGTTCAGTGAGACAGAGGGAGAAATGAAAGGCCTCCAGGAGGACAGAGATATAGGGAAAGGAAAAATGAGACATGTAGGCAGAAAGAGAGGGAGAACTGTGAATATTTCAAAGTGAATCACAACGAATGTGAAGAAAGTGGGGCGAAGTGGGAATGTAGAGCAGATTGGGGAGAAGGTGATGTAGACAAAGAAGTTTGGAGAGTTTACTTAGATGGTGAGTCTTCATATTCTCAATCAAACTGCTGAAAAGTGTGTGCACTGGACGTTTAGACAGACTAAGTTATAAGAGAAACGATTAATTTTTAAATAAACTTCCTCACCACTAGAGTAAGTCTGAAGTCAGACTTATACATCCTAGAAAAACAGTGTGAAAGGAGCTCAACAGGAACAAGAACAGTTCAATCCAAAGCATCTCATAACCTACACAACAAGCCAAGTTCCCCCAAACCCTGCTGCGCTCTGCCTCTGCCTCCAGAGAAACACTTTAGCCTGGAGGCAGAATTCCCGATAAGTGTCTGACAACATTTCTCTTTCCTCCTCCTTTCTGGTGTGAGACTGAGAACATACAATCTGTTAGCAGCTCTGCATTTACACCCTCCACCTCCAATCATCCCACAACACAAGCCGTCACCCCGTCCCTCCCTGTGGACCTCACTGTCGCTGTCCTTGGACCTAACACAGAAACCAGAGCGTGTTGCAACTCTTAAAAGGTGGTTTGCGCAAACTCCTGGGGCTTCGTGTGCTCATGCTGGGACAGAGAAAAACACCGTCGACAGTGGGAGGAAGCATTTCACTTGAATTCTTTGACTGAGCTGATCCAAGTCTGTTTGGAAATTTATAAGTCATCCAGCATCCACCAAACAATCTGTTTGCATTTTACTTTTTACCAGTTTCACATCACAACAACAGAAGACGTATGATAAAAAAAATAACATTCAAGGATAAAAAAGATTTGCTTTCTTTCTCCTGTCAATTAGCAGACAAGCTTTGAGGTCACAGAGAAAACTTTCAGGATTTGATGAAGTTAATTAGTTGGAGTAAAGGGGAATGTCAAAATAAGTCTACATGATAATTAGCAAATTTCTTAATGTTACTGGCACAGGTACACACGAACACACACACAAGCACTTCAAATAACTTCCTTTTGTCCCTTGCTCAAATTTTCATTAGGCTATAAAACTTATTTTCTGTAAACTGGAAATATTCGACTCTTGTTCAACAGCTTGGCCCAATTTATTCATTCTGGCTCCAATGAGGTGAATTGAACGAATTATCGCTGAAGTACATTTCAATCATACCTCAAGGTTTTCTTCCGGAGCTCTCTGACACTTTTTATGGGTAACATAAAGTTCATTACTGCTGTTCCCACACAGCAATACAAACTTCAAGGGTCCTTGACCCAAAAGACCTCAATCATTTCCAAAAATACAATTGTATGTTTGAAATACTACAGAGATAATAAAATAATGTTTAATTGAATTTTTATTGGAATGCATGAATATGATTACCCTCTGTGCGCAGTTATTCAAAACTTATATTTCACAGTCCTTGGAGCTGGTTAATGGAAGGCTTGGTTTTACTTACCATGAGGTTATTCGGGGCAGGCCTCTCTTTGGGTTGCCGTCGCATACTGAGAAAAAAATAAAATAAAAATACAACCAGTCAATACCCAGACACTATTCAAGTAGTGTTTGTGAGTGTGCAAGACATTTTTTGTTCTAACTTTAATTTGAAACGCTAAATTTTCAATTATACATGAAGATTAAAGAGGAGGCGTGAAATATGAACTTTCGTGACACAGAAACAGAAGACAAGTCTCAACAGATGAAATTCTCCATCATCAAACAAAACCGTACAATTTTTTCAAAAAAGCTATTTAATTAATATTTCTTATTTCAATTAATTTTCTTATTAATCAAAACACTTAAACTTAAGCAGGAAAGGCACTTGTTCAGTGCTTTTGTGTAGAAGTCCTCCTCTGCACACAGATAGAAACAAGCAGTTAGAATGACCCACATGAGGGTTTTTGGGAAAATGATGCAAGGTTTCAGCATAAGGTAGTAATTTAATTTGATGATACCACAATAAAAGGCCCTGACTCTGAGTAAATCAGGGTAAAGATGGTGCCAGTGCTGCACCGAGGCAGGACAGGACACCAGTTCCTCAGTGTGTCCTGAGAGAGAGGCACCTTGTTTGAACAAAGCAGGCATTGTGGGTAAACAACAGCTGGCAGAGCCAGCAGCTTCCACACTGCCTGTGGTTTGGGTGTGTTTGTTGATGCTTGTTTAACTGTAAAGGTTACAAGAGGCTAATGATTCAGAGGCAAAGACAGGGTCAATATTGTCTCTGTCCAAATGCATTTGATCAATCAATCTGAAAACAACTGAGATTACACAATTGTAACCACAATGCATTAAATTACACAGTCACTTTAATCCCATTGTACACCATTATATCGTTAAAATTCATTTTATCCATGTCAAATCTAGCCTGTGGTCTTTGTATTTGTTCAGTCTGGCTGTGTGAGGCTATAATGGTTGTTTCGGGATGGACTTAATGTGTTTGGCAAACAAGATCCCCGAACAAGTGCACAAAAAAACACAAAAGGCTTTGAAACAAATAAAATTCCATTTAAAATTTTAGGAGGTTCATTTTAAAATCAATTATGCATCTGTCTTTTAGTATCAAAGCATATTAAACAACAGCTGTAACTGACTCACCACTGCGTGATGAAGTGAACAAACTTTTCACTAAATTGGCCGACAGGAAGAACTGGAGGATCCTGTGAGGAGGGCAACAACAATCAAGACATCACATTACATTTTATTCCTGTAGGAAGCTCACAGGACTAACACAGACATACTGACACGGCAAAGAAAATATCTTTAATGATGATAAAGATAAGAATGGTTTAATGTATTTCAATGTAAACCATTGTAGGACTAACAGCTGATCCTTCCAAAATCTCTCCCAGGTTGTCCTGTGCTCCAACAATAGCTGAAGCAGCTCATCTTGATCTGTTTTGTGGTAACGCTCATCTATATCTAAAAGATGTACAAATTCTGAAAGATAGATTCAAAGACAAGAGTGATGGTTTTATTCTGTCACAAATGATGTGAGGTAAAACGTAATGTATGCTTTTAAGACACATCAAAGTGATGATAACTGAGTGTTAAGGGAAAAGAATAAAACACAAAAATATTCTTTTGTGCTTCTTTTAACATCATTGTAATGAAGGCCCCCTTTTCTCTTTCAACTTTTTATCAGAACAGTTTTCAGTTTGTGATCTGGAAGATAAGTTTCAAACTGTTGAGGGACAAAGTGTGTGTCTGAGTGTGGATTGTGTTGGGGGAAAGACTTAGAGGCTTTAAAAAAACGAAAAAAAAAAGATACCTGAAGGTGTTCCTTGATAAGACTGTGATGATTAAAATGTCAAATGCTGTGAAACCTTTCAAATGACGGCAACATTTCTGGGTGGCAGTCATTCATGTCTTCAACTTTTCTATGACATCATTTTGTTGATTGTTTTTCCAAACTGTGAACTTTTTAATCACACAGTGCAGGACAAAGATGCTCACACTTTCTTGCTCAGAATGATGGACTGTGAAGACATTTAGCACAGTGGGCTTCATTATGTCAAAGTAACATTCCTTGTTAGCAGATTTTTTTTTAACCAGTGATGACACATTTTTTAAATTCCTCTACCATTACAACTTCAAAGCTCCAAAAGCTTAAACTAAAATACAAACCTTAACCCAAGTTTCACTCAAAGTATGAGAGTGTCTCTGACAAAAGTGGTGTTAGTGTGTGTGTGTGTGTGTGTGTGTGTCAGAGCTGCTACATGTTGTCAAGAGGCCCAACGAAGCATGTCTTGTAGGACAGCTGCTCCAGACTGACCCTCTATTACTGCCCTTTGTATCATTACTCTATCTTTTCTCTTCTCCTCTACCTTTGCTGTTTACATGAATATCCCGGACCATTTACACTAATTTTTCCTTCAATATCTTTGGAGGAAAAAATAAGGAAGGTAAAAAATGTGTTTGAAAAGCTATAGGATTAGAATTACTCCATTTCCTTTTTCTTAAACAGAGCTTTCTGACAGCTCTGCCACTCTCTGCCTCTACACTGATGGTGACAATAGAAACTACAGGATCTGACCTGATGTGGATAATGCCAGCACTATTCTTCTTCTTCTTCTTTCAAGGAAAATCAAAGAAATTATGGTCAACTCTTGCCAGCACAAACACACCCCAATCACATCGGAAAAAATTCAGGGAATGGACATTGAGATTGTGGACTCTTGGTTGTCCGACTCATTCCTTACAATTGCTTTACAACCCAGGAAGGTTTCCTTCATGTGCAGATGGTACTATCAGAAAATATCAAAAGTGAGCTGACTTGTAGGTAAAGGTGTGTAGAAGCCCATAACGTAATAATGACCCATACGACCCATAATGTAATAAATTTGGCCTTTTTAAAATGTAATAGGTCCATAACGTAATACCTAACCAATAACGTAATCAAAATCCTGAACCTATGACGTAATAACTTCAATAATTAGATTCATAATTATTAAAAAATATATAGTTATAACTCTCTCTCTTTTACTGTTAAGAGCTGCTGGACGCAGCAGTAGTCTTTAAGAGCTATTTGCAAAAGACAAGTTGATGTATTTTTCAATGTAGAAAGTAAATTAAATTAGATTTTTTTTTTTATTTGAATGTTAAAATGTAAGAAAAGGTAACAGTAATCGTCATTATTTTTGTGCTCAGGTTAAATATGTTCAATTCCATTGTTCTATTGTTCAGTTCAGGATCTAAACTCAATTTTGTTATTTATTGTTTAATTTTATTTTGAAGAACACAAGCCACAACAAATAAAGTAGATTTAAGGAACAACTGTTACAGAGTTTTAACAAAGATTGCATTTTTCATGACAAAAATGAATACTTTTTGAGGAACTAACTGATATTCTATACACTGTTACGGTCAGTTATTATGTTTTTCACCTATAACATTGTCAAATGTATTACACTCTTGGCTGGTTATTACGTTATCGGCTAAGTTATTACATTTTCAAAGGTTTTTTTTTTTTTGCATCACGCCAGTAACGTACTAAGTTATTGAGTTATTGGTCAAAAGTTATTACATTATAGGTTCAGGACTTTGATTACGTTATTGGTCAGTTATTACGTTATGGGCCTATTTCATTTTAAAAGACCAAATTTATTACATTATGGGTTATTATTACGTTATGGGCTTCTACAAGGTGCAAGGTTTAGAATATGAGCAGCGACATCCAATGATATCAACAAAGACATTAACCCCTAAACTCCCAAACACACAAATATCATAAAGCTACATTTCAAAGCCAGGCATTTATTCAAATGCAGGGAATTACACCTCTTTACATCTGAAACCCTGCTGCGCCATTAAAAACACCTCTGGGCAGTGTTCACCATTCCTTAATGCTCTGATCGGCAGGCTTCTGCAAAGCATGATGCATGAACCCATTTAAATTAACAAAGGAATGGGTTCCCCTCTAATCTCACTGCACTTCACAGTGCTGCCGCCGCTTGGATGAGCAATATATCATAGCCCATACACACACACACAGGCACGCACAAACAAATGCCCTTGAGCACTGCACACCACAAGTCGAAGTGTGCACTCGGTTAGAGTGAGAGTACCAAATAATTTGCAACCACTGTACTATGTTGAACACACACATACACACACATGAACGATCAAGCAGTTTGTGCAAAAGTGTTGACAACACAACTAATTCATATGTTGTGTAAGCTAAATCAGAACAAAATCTCTCTCTGCACTTTCCTCACATATTTGCATGCACATGCACCTTTCTGCAGACACAAACACACACGTTTATGCATGTATTCATGTCTCCAGCTGAGTGCAACACCGCTGCAGCTTTGATGTGACAGCAGGCGATGGCACAAAAGACAAGCAGGCTGATGAAAGTGGTGAGTCTGAGTGAATTATTCTGCTGGTTGTCAACGGGCTCCACTATGAGACAGAACACACACTTGGAGGGTACAAGGGTACAAGTAAATATACATGTGATTGCCATGAAGCAATTATTAGGCAAAATTAGATCAGTAATTACAGGCTTGAAAATAAAGTGGGAGTTCTTTATTGGTGGAGCCACTTGCTATTCAACAAATGGAGGAGAGGGGCACATTAATGAGGGTGGACAGCAGACAGATGGTAGAAACAACTAAAGAGAAACAAGACCTAAGCTCAGTAACATGAGCCTGTTAGTATAAAAAACACACACTAATTTTACAAGACTCTAACCATAATTCACCAATCAGGCAATAATCTTAATCACATCTTGGCTGTCGATTCAACAACAGGTGAAACCATTGTGCAAACTGAGCCCTGGCCTTTCTATTAATGATTAATTTTACTTCCCCAGTCCAACAATGTCTGTCCAATGAGTTGAATTTTTCTTACAATTAATCACTTCATGATTTTTGAGGCCACTCTCCTTGGAAAATATTAAATTCTGTGTTCAAATACTTTCAATACATTCAGCCACCTTCAATATTTGAGACTTAGCTGAATGTTACAGTCCACTTTGAATGATTAAATCTGTCTGTATTTCAAAAGCTTAACCCTGATTAATAGTTTTTCTCTGATTTTCTCTAGTTCTTCTTCTGAGCTCAGGAGACTAAAATCTTTTGGTTGAGTCGTTCTTGGTGATGTTTTCTTATGAAGCTGAAAAGCCAAAAGAGAATCAGACTGTCACACTCCATCCCCCCACTGAGCACAAAACTTGTAGCTGTGATAATATTAATGATCCACTCACTGGAGCTTATTAGTCATTCAGTCTTTAAAACAACTTTCAAATCTCTGGTGAATTAGTTCAACACAATATCAAAGAACTTTAAGAGAAAATTGTTGGATTTTGTTTTTTTTTTAAATGTAATTTTGCACCCTGTTTTGGAGCTGCAGAAACATTTTTTGTAATATTTTGGGCTTAGGCATCCTGGAGAGTGATAAAAAATTATTCACATTTAGATGGAATAGTTTAAAAAAGTTTAACACTCATCACAACTGTACCAACATGTTTGTGTCTTTGCAGCAGGACGTAATCACAGAACAACGAGGGGCCGAGGAAAGTGCCTTGGGGACTACCACAGACAGAAAAACAGAGGTCTACATGCCTAATAAAAAAATAATAAACCACGGTAGGTCAAGATCCTGGAAGTTAACCCACTGAGCAAGTTAAAAAAAAATACATAACAAATTCTAATCAAATGCGGATCCACAAAGGGGAAGAATAAAGATTCTCAGAATTAGCTAAGAGTTATTAGTTCAGTTTGGTGCCAATTTCATATTGATGACAATATAATTCAACTAATAATCAACGTAACATTATCAAATACTTTTTTTGTTAATTATGTAATCACCTGATTCTCATTGTGCAGAAAAGTTATTGCCATACCTTTCAATAAGTGTTATTTGTAAACCTGCATGTTTCAGGTAAGGCGGGACACAACCACAGGAAAAAGGGCATTTTACTATAGATCAAAAAGTCATTCATAAAAACCTCCTTCAGGTTTCTGACAAGCATCCGTGCAGAAGTAAGCAAAGTGCAGTCTGTCCTGTGAAAATAAACACTTCGGTATGCACTTCTCTGGATAATCTACTGCACACTGAACCTTTAAATTCTCCCTCAGAGTGCTTATATTCTTGTCTCCTCGCCTAAAACACTACATTAGCTGGGACAGTTCAGAAGTGCTGGCTCACTTGGGACACGAAAAATGTTCTCTTGCTCTGAGTGGAGGGACAGGACAAGGCACAGGAAAAAAGTAGTTTGAGCGATGCCTCTGTCGAGCTGACTAATGAACAGTTCAGCACAGGTCAATCCATTACAACCCAAAAGTATTTAATTATTAATTAAGGCCTATCTATAGGCAGTTAAAGACAAGTGACACTGTATGTTTGAGCGATATGGCTGGTGATGTGGTTTGGAGGGCTTGTTCAGGAAAGAGAAGTGGGGTGATGTTTCTTTTCCGTGTGAGGTTGAGAAGGGAAAGGTGATGAAACAGAAAGAACATGTGAGCTCACACATTCAGGTGCACAGACACAAAAAAGATACAAAAGATCAAGAAGCCAGGCTTTTATGTATCCCAAACAACAAACTGTGTGCTGGAGGAAAAAAGAATTCTTGCTTCTCTGATTGATTTCAGTTTTCCTACATTTTGCTTGATTAATGTAGGAAGAGGATAGTTTTTGAATGCCCATCCCTAACACTGGTTTTCAGCACACATGTTCACATATCAAATTTTAAGTTAGGTTAGTGTGTCTTGCCTCCTTTTTTCTAAAGAAACATATCTTGTGAAAACAGCACGTTTTGGTCTGCTTTGGTAGCGCCAGTGTTGTATACAGAATTCAGAGCTGTGTTTCTGTTTGTGTCACTCATGACAGGTCCAACCTCTGCAGTAATGTGCGGGTGCATATGTGTTTTGCCTGAGGCAGTTTCATAGGGTGAAGGGCTGAGTGAGTGGGGAGCAAAGCCGCCTGAGTGGTTTGCTTCATTAGGAAACAAAATATAAGCTTTCCGGGCCATTAGGACTGACTTTAGATGCAAAAGCACATAAGACGACGACTCACCTCATCAACGATGCATTGCAGTAACTGGAGAGGCTGGAAGTGGAGAGACACAGATGGAAAAAAAAATGATAGCCTGCTTGGAATTTCCTGGCAATAAGGAAAATCAATAGTGTGATAAAGAGTATCTGCTTAGATTAATCAAATGCAGCGAGCTCAGGCAAAGCCATCCTTTAGCTCCTTTAAGTTCTGTATTCTTCCATAATGACACCTAATGTAATAGCAGCAGTTTAAGCATGATCTAATAATTCACTGCAAAAATGCATCTTGAGTTTCTTTTTTTTCCAAATGAGAAAGCCAACCATGAGTAACAGACTATAGTGTGGGAGACTTATTTTCTTTTCTGCTATTCTAATGCAATAAAACTTACCATTAAAGATCCTTGGTTTTTCTGAATCTGTAGGGCAAGACAGAAAAGAGGAGAAGAGGCAATATGTAATTAGCGTGTCATAATCAAGATGATGCACTTGGACACATTATGATCACTAGGAGAAAATTATTGCTTTCCTGTTGGCAATTTGTGAGTATGCGTTAACACCATTTACATAATGAAAACACACAAATGTTAATGGCCTTGCTCTCATTTGTGGAGAATGGGGGTAAAATCCACTGATGCTTCTTTTCAGAGTGCTACTTTATTCCTGCCCTGCAGGTTATCCGGGTGTGCTGGGCTGTAGAATAACTGTTACAAACAATATGAGCAGGCTTTGGACTGAGCATGCTCAATTTCACATGTGCAACACTGACAACAAACGGGTCACCACATGCTATGTTACCTATGTTTATAAATGACCGCAGGATTAAATGTTTAATTTTTTATAACAGGGTGATTTTTGACTGTGTGGAAAAAAATAACATTGGCTTCAAGATTTGCCCAAAGGGTTAAAATCAATAACAGTTTGAGTAGACCTTTGAAGATATCATAATTATGTTCTTAAAGTGACACTGATGTCAAAGTCAGAAGTGTTCATGTTTCTCATTAAAAACCATGAGGACTGAAATCTTAACAGCAATCAGTTCAATCTAAAGAGCCAAATTAATAACTGCATCACAAAGACTAAATGATCAAGAGCATGAAACATCAGCTCAGCTATAAGTCTAATACTGTTTGGTAAATAAATTGCTAATTTCTCTCAGCCTTTTGACAGTGCATTAGAGCACTTATTGATTCACTCAATTAAATACAGGTTTTCACACTCTGCAAATACCAAGAGACTCCTAAACTGCCTTTATATCCAGTTTTGCCTGATTCAGACACATTAAAGGCAACTATGGAAAACTAATTTGTTCAGAAATAATTACTAGGACAAAATTGCGTGCTGCTCCAGGGGTTGAAATTGGATAGTGGGAGACAAACTTATTCAAGCATAATTGAGCACTTATTCTTCTTGTACTAGGTTGCTTGACCACATCTCAGAAAGACGTGTTAGGTAGTCTCTCCTTATCTTTAGCTCTTGTCTCATCACTGTGTGCTGATTGTGTAGTAGACATGTCATTATCAAGTGTTCGTCCTGAGGGTGAGCAGTGTTTAATATAACATTTACACTTTAAAAGACACCAATTAAAAATCCCTACAAACCATTTTTTGACACCTGATCTGAGAAGAGCAAATATATTGATGCTTGACAGCTAAGCATGGTGTCTTCTTGTGTTTCTGAGATGTAGAACCGTGCTGATAAGAGCCTCAACAACCTTTAATCATTATCTAAACCACAGAGTGAAAATTGAGTTACAGATTCAATTTTTGATGTCAGATTTCCATTTTTTTGAACAAAGCAGCACATGAAACAGTTCAAAGATTAGACAGCTTTTTTCCCCTCCTCCAAAGGGAACCACCATAACAGCCACAGCAGAGCTAGCTTAAATTTGCAGGGTGTTAAAAACATCAACTAACTGCAGTTTTCTCCGATTTTTCCCACACTGATGGCGCTCATCCTCAGTCAGTACTCTCTAAAACTCACAAAATGCTTGTGATATGACCAAAACACAAGGTCATGTTGGTGCTCTGAAAGTTTTGTTAAAAATTAACCGGATAATGAATATTAGAGGTGTGGTGAAGCTCCTGATGCCTATGATTCATAAGAAAAGGGCAAATATTTTTCATATTGTTTAATAGTTATGTAAAGACTAAATGGGGATCAAATGGTCCAAACAGAATGGTAAATAATAAAGGAAAGCTAAAAAAAGAGAAGGTTTGGAGCTAGTGCAGGGTGCAGAGAAAGCACAGTGCCACAACAACATATCTTTTCATTTACGTTTGAAACATAAAAAACTAAAATCAGCAAGAGTGTTTCTGCTCTTTTTGATGGATGCAGTGATGTTTAATGGAAGCTCCTGAAACCTACATGCGGAAAAACTGACATATTTCATCCAGAAATAAATTCAAATTTGAGAATCAAGAAGCAAAAAACAACAATGGAACAAACAAACGACAACAAATCAATCAGAAGCAATATCGCTGGCGGCTGTATACGCATCAAATCAGGTCTGGTGTCTTCAAAGACTTTCAGAGCGAGCCGTGCAAAAAACTCCATTAACTCCTGACAAAGGACGCAAATGAATCCCGACATGTGGTGAAGAGGAATTAAAGGAACCACTTCTAGTCATGACGAACATGAAGCGATGATTCCACTGTGTGTGCATACAAACGCACAAAAAAAATGAATGAGATGATGCATCAGCTACACATCCACAGATACAAGCCACAGGGAAGCACACACTAACACACCCAGGAAAAAAAAATAAACATGAGAGATTAATATTTCTGTGTAATCATCAACATCTATCCTGCAGATTATAATCATTTTAAATTAGTGTTACTCAATAAAAAGATTTTTATTGAGGGTGTCGCCATACAGTATCTGGCAACCCATTCAAGCCTTCTTTATATTTACCTTTTTCTCTGTGCAGGAGAACAGAGAAGTGGTTGATCAGCCTTAAAAATTTCCTTGCATACCTGTTCATTCTGACAGCAACAAGCTCTGCACAAAAACACTCTAATTACATCCTCCTTGTTGATGCACTGTTTTAATACCTCTCCTCTTTAATGCAGATCCACTATTATATCTGTTTTTTCTGTGAGAGCAGCTGCTTTCTACCTATGCTTATCAGTAACAACAGCGTGATTTCTTTTCATTTTCCTGTGCTTAGCAATTTACATGTCTTCTCCACCTGCTGTTGTGAAAAAAGAATCACAGGTGATCAAATAAAAACGAAGATGACTTCAAGAGACAAACTGCAGACAAAGAAAGGCAACAGAGCAAACACTGAGAAAACTAAGCAGCCACTGATTTTCTTGTAATCCCTCTCATTGTTTCATACTTCTCCCTCAGCCTGCACTAAAATGTTCTCTGTGCAGTGCAGCAGGGGGTTTTGCACAGACAGCTGTGCCAGCGTCTGCAAAAATGACAGCTTAGGCCTGAGGACTTTGGCTGGCTGCGCCTGACAAGCTGGATCCGTGCGCTCTCGCCACACCGCTCTGCTACAGCCTGCAGGTGAAGTGTCTGCAGTACCATATGGAGTTAGGGGAAAATTAACACTGAGATGAGGGGAGCTGCGAAACACTGGAGAGCCTCATCTATAAACTAAGAGGTGTATCTAGTCTATTTTGTATACTCTATTTATATCAGTGAATGTAAAGTAAATTACCGTCCATTTGCAGAACTACGCTCACAATTAACATGATAATGGAAGCATTAAATGAAGGCAAAAACCACACTTAAAAATCAGACACGCCCCAGGCTGTCGTCATACACATGCAGAGTAACAGATTGATCATTGTGTGACATTTACATCACTGTGCAATTTAGGGTTTGCATAAACACACCTTTGCTCTCATGCACAAATGTTTTTAAATGCTATGAAATCATGGCTCAAGAATTAATAATCATTACAGGAAATAAGAGAAGAGCTGCATCACGACTCTGCTCTGATTCACAGATGGGGGCTCCCTGCTGAACAAGGTGCTGAATTCATTCTTGTGGCAAACATTTGGATATCTCTTGCATCTTTAAACAGAGGTACACGACTGTAGCAGCTGATTCTATTCTAGCTATGATCTTTTAGAAGTGCAGTTTTTTTTTTTTAAGATGTCTGTAACATCCAGTTAGATTTTTTGCTGGATGGTGCCTTTTATGCCATAAATACTTGTGCTGAAAAAAGGTGTCACTTACACAATCTCTGGGCAGACTGGAGTAGTTAAAACATACTATATATCTTGATTTAACAGCAAATTTAATTGGACTGACAGGGCTATCAAACCGTAAATAACATGAGCAGTATCAGTGTGGACCAGTTGCTGACTAAGCTACATATTAAAAAAAAACTTCCAACTACTTTTCAATGATTTTTGTTGCACGATTTCTCAACACACAGAAAACCAATGGAAGAGCATCCTCCTCATTAGATAAGATACGTGCCTTCACATTTTGTAAAGCAGGGCGGCCAGGAGGTAACCTGAGGTAACCAGATTTAGATTGCTCAGCTAGGGATTAGTGAGATAAACCCATCTTAAAAGGGCTAATTAAGACTTGATGGGATTGTGAAGTTACTTCTGTGTTCGGCAATTACATTTGAGCAGGATTTTACCTTAATGCAATGAGGGGGGAAAAAAATGTATCCAAGCAGTACATTCACACACAAGACTAAGGATATCAAAACTGAACACTTCATTGAGCTGGTAAAAGATTTGACAGAAAAATCTGATTTGAGGTCAACGTCTTAATCTCATTACTGATTCATTATCAGTGCCTGATTGAAAAGAAAAGCATTTCTAAGAACTATTGGACCAGTTTGAACTTTGGAATCATTAAAAAGCCTTATCCCATAAATGACTTACTGTAAATAAAATAACATTTCTATTCAAACATACTCCTTTGAAATATTCATTTTCTTAAATGAAACACAATAGCTGAATATGTTCGCTGAACAACCTCTGATTTTCTTACCTGCCAAGAAATTATTATAACTTTTTTTAATCAGGAAAAAAAAACTGTTTCAACCAGGAGGACACATAAGTCCGACTGTGAGTTTTTAATAATGTGAAAACAGTAGAGGCCTTTTCTAGCTATTCTGCTGACACAAGGTCACACAGATGAAGATTAAAACAACTTTTTCAAAAGTAATAAACCTGCTCTTTTGTAAATAAAAAGATAACTAAAACTGATTTGAATCTTAATTTATGGAGGTCAACAGTAAAAGACAGCAATAACTTGAATTAAGAATTATCAAAGAGAGAGAATAACTCACCTGTGGATATGGGAACATCCCCAGCGCCAACTGCATAAAAAGAGACAGAATCTCCTTCAGACTTTTATAAACACAAATTTTAAAACATGCCATCAAACAAACCCTTCTTAAAGTTTAAATCCAGCAATTTCTTTACGTTCAGAGACTATGCCCACTGTGTGTGTTTATGTGTGTGAGCTGGTGTGGAATATGTATACCCTTGACAAAAAAATGAAAAACAGTGATAGAAAAAAGAGAGAAGAGCCCACGCTTCATTAAAGTGAATTTTGTGTTAATTTTCCATTTGTCTCCATTATGTCACTCAAATTTGATATAATGTATATACTGTGTATACTGTACGTGATGTATGTGATTTATTAGTGTCTCTTATTCAAAATTGAACAAATTAGGTAGAATTTAAGTGAAGACATAGAGGAGAAATTCTGCTTAAGCAATCGAAGCATGCACAACTTAAGACTTTCAGTCTTTGAGGTAAGCTTAGTCCCCACCTGCTGATAACACTTCCTCATCAAACAACATCAGCTATTAGTTAATAACCCCCCCACGATTACCACCTGCAGGGGAACAAAATGGGTAGATAAAAGAAGGACAAGGGGATTGTGGGATGGTGGCATGTTATGTGTGTGTGTGTGTTATTTTTGCTGGGGGTGGGTGACAGTTCTCCCTGACACTTTGCTGTTCACCGTGGGGGGGCATTTTTCATCCCAGTCAAGGGCAGCTGCCCAGCTTATTGGCAGCATCACAGTATTAATACGTCAGAAGCACCACAGTATTTCCTTGGACATAAATAGACCAACTAGTAGGCGAAAGATCAATCCAAACCGAGAGGGGCTGAACAACCCTTTCATTTAGCTTAATGCAGACATCAACAGCTAGAAATCAAGGGGACAGGCAGGGGGTCCATCTCTATAAAACTTCCTCTTCATCACACAGAGATCATGTCAATAATTCTGACAGGTCTCCATCCCTGTGGTATCATCCATTCCAGTTATTATTGTAATGATATTAAACATTATTGACAAACACGGGAGAGGTAAAGAGGTCCAAATCATTTGTTTTACTACAAAGAGAGAGCTGTGGACAGAAACAGATGGAGAATCAATAATGCTGGTGGAAGGACAAAAGACCAAGGGGCGTTATAGTGAAATTAAAATGTTATTCATAATCATAAGGTGTCAGTAAAGCACTAAATTAACACTTTGGAAAAGATGGACAGGGAAGCTGATGGTCAGACACATGCCAACAAAAACACATGCAACAAACACGTCTAAATGTTTCTGTCAACAATAAACAACAACTAAACTTTGCACAAAAACTGAGACCAATTTGTTTTGAAGATTACTTCTTTGTTGTAACAAGGCTTCTTGGCAATAAAACGTATACCTTTGGAAAGCCTATTTATTTCCCCTTTGCCACATTTGTAAAAAGTATATACATGGGATGAACAGCAGAGCTGAGTATGAGTGTTGTTCCCATTAAATTTGCCAAATCTTTTCTGTCAATGCCAAACGGCTTATTCTGCCAATGACTCTTGTTTGGTAGAAAGTAGAAGATGAAGAAATAACACATACTGGCAATTTAAAAATTCATTTCTTAAATATTTTGGATTTTATTTGTTAGATTTATTGCAAGGAAGCACTGTTAAAAATAAATTATCTACCACAACACTGAGAAATTGCCTTATTCTAAATGACAATTTTACTCAAAAAGTCTCACTAGACGGCAAGAAAATATTATAAGAAAAAGATGAGAAGGCTGGAAATTTACGATATACCCATTTACTCATACATATCAAGATACAAGAGAATTATCTGAACAACTCAAACTACAAAATAAGAATCTGTAAAAATGGTTCTCACTGTGGCCTCGATTTGCCTTTTTTATTACTTCTTTTGCGTCTTTTCTTTTTTTTAATACATCGTCATCTTATGTCACTGGTCTCAAAATGTGCAGGTATGAGGTTGTGAAAAGGGCGATAGGGGCTATGTAACGCCATATTATGTAAAAACACTCCAATATGTAATAATGTAACAAACTTTCACTTCATTATGCTATAACCCTACATTTCGTAATAATCTGCTGCATCACATTCTTGAATGCAATATGTAATAAACTTGCCACATTATGTAAAATAATCTCACTTATTATGTGTGGGAATCCACATTTAGTCAAAAGTGACTGTCTACATATGTAAGAACTTACTAATAATGCGGCAAAGTTTATTAAATACTGCGCTCAAGAATTGTTGTTGAATAATGAAATGAAAATTGTATTTAATTATTACATGTTAGGGTGTTATTACATAATGTGGCGTTACAGGCTATACATATTGGGGCCGTTTACACGACAACGGTTGTAGGGTGAAATGCAAAAGTTTTGTTGCATTTCAGCCTCACGTTTGCACGAAAACGGCGTTTCAGCCGACCTAAAACCCTAACTTTTGAAAACGGCCTCCAGAGTGGGATTTTTCTGAAACGCTCCCGACACCGTTACCGTGTAAACAGTAAGCCGGGGTTTTCAGTGGAAACGCTGACGTCACATTCTGCCTCGCGCGCACATACAACAGGACAACAGTACCGTTGTTACGAACCTCGTGAACTACCATGTTGTGCTTGTGCTGCTCAATCTGCTGTATCTGTCTTTCAACAAAATGTGAATCTTTTGCTCCACTTTTTAACTTTGTATTCCCCAATACACCAGATGACCGGCTCAACTCTACTAATGTGGAGATGTCCCAAAAGCAGCTTCTGTACAAGACTATTATAGCACCACCTACAGGGCTGGCATGCTTACTACAGCGTTTTCAGTCCATCAGCGTTTCTGTGTAAACGCAGATTTTTTCAGTGTTTTAGCGTTTTCAGATGAAACGTTGTGTAAATGGGGCCATAGAATACTCTTGAAGAAAAATAAGATCTCAGAAATAAAATTCATAACAAGATTAAAAGTTTATGACTAACTCTTCAGAATCAAAACTCCTTGATTTCGCTCAACAGATTTCAGTATTTTCTTAAAGATCTTACCTCCATGAAAGAAATCCCCACACTCCAGACATCTGCATGGATACCATACTGTTCCCCTGATATCCTCTCAGGCTGCATCGAAAACACAAACATGACTTAAAAATAAACAGTAAATAACACTGGTTTACTAAGCAATGTAACTTTAAGATGATTTTATGAGGCTTTATTAAAAGGATCACTCACTGCCATGTATGCGTTAGTTCCCACATAAGTTTTGGCGATGGAATTGACCAGCTGTGGATGAAGTTAGACAAAGGTGGACTTCAAAAAAATGTAACGCACATTATGATAAAATCAGAAAATCAAACCAGTAATGACACAACAACTAAGGCCATAAAAATAACTTAAGGATTCATCATCCATTGCCCTGAATAAATAAGACAAATGCTGGATCTAAATTATTTCATGTAATTGTATCAATGAGTCAAGTTAGTATTTTGGGCTGCTATCCACCCTCACACAACAAAACAGAACAGAAGTACCTAAAGACTGTTGGAGAGGGAGGTAGGTGTGTGTGTGTGTGTGTGTGTGTGTGTGTGTGTGTGTGTGTGTGTGTGTGTGTGTCACATGCCATCAATGACAGGACTGTGATAATGACTGTCTGTCCCATGTGGCCTTTTTTTCCCTCCTTTTTGGAGCGAGCCCTTCAGTGTGTGAGAGGGAGGGAAAGTGTGTGAGTGTGTGTGTGTGTGTGTGTGTGTGTGTGTGTGTGTGACAGAGAAGTAAACAGAAAAACTGTGTAACAAAAGACAGAGGACAAGTCAGTGTGTGTAAAAGTGATACACATACAGCATGTAAAATTCACCTTGGAGCTTCCAGGAAAGTCGAGGTTAAAAATGAAGGTCTCTCCATGATGATTACGTTACAAACACACTCCACCCCACCCACACACACACACACACACACACACACACACACACACACAGCAAGCCATACAATGCCTGGGCTATTGTCTGCCACCCACGCTTTCCCCACATTCTCCGAATACATATCAATGAGGCTCTGCCGCTGTGTGTGTGGGTCATAATTATAACAAGTGATTTTTCGGTGGCTGCAGAACAATGGGCGAGGGGGGGAGTTAATGTGAGAGGACGACCCCTGGGACAGCGCTGATGTTTGGAGTTGAAATGAATGAAGTGATTGACAGGTTGACCATATGCACATATATTTTCTGCACACAAACACACACAGATTGCACAGGATTGTAGTGACGCAGCCAATTGTTTTTCTTCTCCTACTTTCATCCACTCTCTCCTTCTCTCGATCATCCTCACACAAACAAATCAGTGTACCTGTGTGCTGACACCAAAGTCACAGAGCTTGACTTGTCCCCGGGTGTTCACCAGCATATTGGAGGGCTTGACGTCTGTGGAGACAAACTGCTTGATAGAACTGCAACATCAGCACTGTGTGTCCTGTCTTTATCAACTCTGCTCTTTTTTTAATAACACAGAGCCAGCACACTACTTTACTCACCTCTGTGAAGTATCTTCAGGCTCCACAGATACGTCAGGCCTTTGACTACCTAGAGACACCATCAGGAAAAAAATACATAACTAAGATACAAATCAAAGGGTCTCAAGCAGCAGATGTGGCTGAATAAATATGAAACTAGAAAAGCACTCGGGGAGCACAGACCTCCGCAAAGCATATTGTGACTGTCACGCAACACTTTAGTCCTAGTTTAATGTTATACTCCCCTTCAGCAGACTGTCTGCTACAATTTGGTGTTAGTTGCAGGTTTGTATGATAATTTGTGTCCTGACAGTGTTGAAAATTATGATGACCGAGTACATATTTCATATTTTTATTATCCAGAATATTGCCAGGATGTGGATTGTACTTTTACATCTGTCAGAAATGATGGTGACCTTGTCTTGTATTGTTTTGCAAAGCGATCCTTCCATTTATCGTGGCGTTACATACACAAATGGTGAAAAGAGCTCTATCTCACAATGATAAAGAATCTTTTAAAAGTGTCCTGGATCCAGACGGTGATCCAGATCACCTCCAAAATTTAATCACTCCTTCCTCATTCAATTTTGAACATTTCCTGGAAATTTCACAAAGATCTGTTTGTTACTTTTTGAGTTATGTATATCACAGACAAAGAAACAATCTCCCAAAAACATAACCTCCATGGCGGAGATAACAGGATTATTATTGAGGTACTCAGACATTTTAGAGTTTGAGTCAAAACTGGAACTACTTGTTTCATTATGAAGACCAGTAGTTGTATTTCCTTCAAACGGATAAGTTGTCTAGTTCAATCCAACAGTATATCATGGAAAATTAACTCAAGGCAGTTTTGAAACTTTATGCTGAGAAGTACCAGCATAGGTTTCTGACATTTCTACCAAATGACCTAAAACTTTGATGCCAAGGTGTTGTAGCCTGAATTCACAGTTTCCAAGTGTGTGGAAGAACCTGCCTTGTGCAAAAGTTGAGCTAGCAGCAGTGAAAGACTCATAAAAGTGACTACAGGCTTCATATCTACCAGTGATGGAGGCAAACAGTGCCAACTTGAGAGCTACTGATTTAAAACCAATCATAGTTCTGTTAAAAAGGTTTAGCCATGGACTCTGGGTTTCACTTTTTTTGGATCAGACAAAATATCAAGAGTGCTCTTTGAGAACATTTGAGGATGTCAGGAAATATTGTAAGTGTGTCTCCTTGCTGACTCTCCTTACAGTTGTAACATGTTGTAATGTTGGACAAAGCCCAGAAAAGTTTCTTTCCTAATTCCTTTGCTTCTTTTCAATGTTTACTGTAGCAGAGTGTTTTTTTTATTTCATGAACTGTGAAAACCTATTGTAGTTTTTAAGCTCCTGTCATCCATCTCTGATTAACCACATCCTTTGCCATAAATTAGGGATGCACAAAAGCTCTCTGTAGTCCTGCTGCCTTAAAAGACAGTGGTGTGAATGCTGCAAAGTGCAGCTCACTCACACCCTCCTGGGTGCTTATCTTTCTGTGATAATTAACAGCTGTGATGGTGGAAAAGGAGGGAAAGCTGTGAATTAGAATTAACACTGACTAAATCACTGTCATTGTTTGATTACGAACAAAGTTAAAGAGGGGAGACAGGAAAAAAAGGTAGAGACAGGCAATGGGTAATGAGTGTGGAAATCAAACATCAGAATCAAGGCCATGTTTGATCAAATTTTAGTTTCAACTGAGATTAGACCTTAACAGGGGAAATAATAAAACAATGCTGACACTGTCCATCACTTCATCAAAACAGGCTTATCAAAAAATTCACACCCATGGTTCTCTTATTTTATCACTAGAACAAAAGACTTTCTTTAGACCTGTTTGTATTCAACAAACAAAAACAGGTCACTCTGAAACTGTGACTTAAAGGAAAACTTTGATGAGTTACATGTTTAAATAAATGTTTCTCTTACAGCCACGGCAATCCTTCCCAACACATGCTCTGGAATTCTCTTGTACACGTCCAGAGATCCGCCTGCAAGAGACAAATTAATACTCAAGACAGTGACATAGGAAGAAACTTTTAAAAAGTAATATGACTATTGTCCTAGTGACAAAGCCACAAGAAGGTTAAACTCTGTAATATCGAAATAACATAAGTATCTTGATACCGAAACTGAAACTCTTGACAAGAAAGATGTCTTGTTTCTTTAAACTGTGAAATGTTTCAACAAATTAGTATTTAAACAGTTATAATTAGATCTGACAGCTCATAGTAAAGTTTCATGACTTAAAAAGTGCTGAGAGGTTAGGAAGACTTCACTGAAGATCAAAAAAAAGTGTGAATCAGGGGATTTACTGCATTACCACACACTTGGACAAACAACCCTAAAAAACACAGTCCCTTATCTCACACCAGTCGGCTGACACACACATACAAACGCATCTACAAATGCACTTAAGTCAACATTCATCACACCCTTGTAGCTTTTAGCACACAAGGCATACTGAGCATGCTCCCAGCGAGAAGGCGTTTTCCTGATCTGCAGAAGTGTAAATGGACACACAGCGAGAGACAGAAGACAGTTCCTGGAGGTCTCTCCTTCACAGCTGAGGCTGTGCCAAAGTTAAAACTTAGGATCTGCTGCCTTTTGAGAAGGAGCAACTTACCATCCATAAACTCTGTGCATATGGATATCCTGTTCTCTACGAAAAAGGCACTGAAGAAAGTGATGATGTAAGGTGAATCACACTGAAATCAAGAGGAGAGAAAATAAGATTATCAGAGATCATAACAAAGTTAACCTGCAATTCAAGTCTTTTCTGCATTTTTATCTACATAAGAATTCAGGGGTCTGATATAAAGTTACTCTTTGCTTTTTCTGCAAAGAAGCAAGTGACGACTCAGAAGTGTACTTGTTTTTAATTTTCTATGTACCATAAAGGAGAGGATGGATCGAAACAATTACAAACTAACCTTGTAGAGGATTTCTAACTCTGACATGATCTGCTTCTGTAATTCCACTGTGATATCCAGTGGGATGACCTAGAAAAAAATGTTCAGGAATTAATAAACAACACAAAAAACTTCAGCTGTTTTAATGATTGTTGGTCAGTTATAAATAAAAAAATATTAAGTTTCTGAAAGAGTTGCTACCTTTACAGCTAAAACCTTCTTGCCAAGAACATGGTACGCTCTGAAGGAAGAAACAGGACAAAAAGAACGGTTACTTCTGTACTGTACACTTGATTATCTCGATCGTAACATGAGTTTTTTGTTTTTAAACTGAGGGGAACTAACTCTTTTTTTTCTCCTTTTTTCAGCAAGAATCTCTGTGTAATCCATACGTTTCTTATCAAGACCAGTCAAATTACACAAATGTCATGCCACTGTTTTGATGTGAAAATGAACAGGGTTTGAAAAGGAGGGATCACTCAAACCAGTGATGAGGTTTAAAAGATAAAATTCAAAGGCTCCACAGGTGTCTATGTATCTGAGTAAAAGAAGCATCAACATGCGTACAACCACTTCTCCTAGAGGTCAGAGGTCACCACACAAAACTAGACCCGGTCATCCCTGTCTCTGGATGTTCCAGACAGAGTTTTGAGTTGCACGTAACACAGCAGCCACAGACCGTCCCAGTAATGATTTAATTATCAAACTCCTTAATGCCAAACATCGGCTTTAGTTACAGCCCTTGAAGGTTCGTTTACGGCACCAGTGACAATACCTCTAGACCTCAGAACATACAATCCTCAAGGACAAATTCTGTCCAACAGCTGTCAGGTGAGTGGGATGAGGTGGGGGCTGTGTACGTCACGCAGGCCAGTTAGCTCACAAGCAGACTGAGTGAATGCGATACCTGGCGACTCACCTGTCAGCAGGTCTCCTAGAAAGAATGTGTATGGTGCTAGGTGTGATTAATGTGTCTTAGATTGGGGTATCACATTGCTCTTCGGCCAGACACCTCAAAACTGGCCAAGGCTTTTAATTAAAGGGACCTATTAGTGCCACATCAAATGTTCAGCTAAACCCACACTGCTCTCTTACTGCAGTTATTCAGTGCTGTACATGTGTAGTTTTTAAGTCTAAAACACTACTGCAAAAAAATACAGTTGTGATACACACAAAATGTTGTACAGCATCTTTTTGCCATACATGATTCCCCCTAAAAATTGAAGAGTTTTCCATTTTGTGTCAGTCCATCTCAAGTGGACTCAGTTTCAGAATCATGTACATGTACTTTTACCCATTTCTCCCTGATTTAAATAATGGTTTGCATGAGCCTGAATGCTTTTGTTGTGTTCTAGTGGTTTAGTGGTTTGTCACTTTTTCTTTAGGTAAAATCTATGGGTACAAATAAAGAAACCTAATCCTGGTCTCCTCTCTGCAGCTTCTTGAAATTGCTTAACTTTCTCAGTGTTTTCTTTTGTCCTTGTCCCAACTCTTTTGAAACATGTTGCTGTCATCAAATTGAAATGAGATGCATAAAACAAAAATAATCCCTTGAATACAAAGGACTTACAATTTTGCAAACCATCCAATTCTGATTATCAATGTTTTACACAGTCTCCCAACTCGTATGAGACTTTATGTTTCATGACTGGTAAAATTTAAAAAACGTCTGCTTCCGTTATGTGTTGGTGTTGTTTTAAGCCTGGTAACAAGTTCTCCAATTGTCCCAGATCTCACAATCACATGTTCACTAATAAAAGACAAACAATAATTGCCGAATTACAAAAGATTCTTAGTGTTCTCAATCGGACACTGACGCTGTCCCAGTTTGTCCCCACAGTCAAGGTGAGTATTTTGGATCTTTCGAGCCACATTTTCTGGGGGAAAGCTCTTTGCACAGAAGGCTGATGGCCTTGTTTCCATTTTGATGTCTAGGTCTTCCTTTAAGCTACAATCAATATCAGTTAAGCATGACTGCCGCCTTTTAATTAAGAAGAAAATGTTAATTGAGGCAAGATTGCAGGGGTAGACATGTTAAGTACTGACTGGGCAGGTTGTGTGTGGAAAGCAGCTAAAAAAAAGAGATTAAAACAAGTTCTCGTGCTTCTCTGCACCGATGCAGTCCTCTTAGTTTCTTCAATGCCAGTATGATGGGAGTGACATTCATAGGTGTGATCACAAGTTGCAGTTTATTTTTTGATTAATTAAAATTGAAGGATACAAAAACATTGTTCAAAATAAGTTTTGGAAAAAGTGAAATGTTTAAAGGGCATCTTTTAGGACTGCAGAGCTGGTGTGAATACTGCTTGGTAGATGCTTTATACTCAGACTGTCCTTGACCGCCTCAGGGCCGAGCATCCCTGTATGAGTTACTGTGACAGGCCTGTGACAACGGGAGACATGGGGACAAGGTTACAAAGCCCCCACCTTCCCCCAACCCACCCCCTGCCACTTCCACCTGATCTGACCCCAGTAAACGTGCCCCATTGCCTGGATCTTATTTACACTCCAGCTCGCTCTGTAATAAAAGCTCCATCATGCAGTATTCATAGGGCCTCTCTCTATGTCTCTAAAGTTGGGGCCGAGGGTTAGAGACTGGCCTCGTGGATCAGGGCTAACGTGGTACTTCTGCTCTGCCACATGGGTGATCACATGGGCTGCCTTCCTCCTTCCTTACATTTTCACTTGATACAGGTACAACACCTCTCCTTACGGGCTCAGACACTCAATAACAGAAACAGAGTGAAGCAAAGTAGAGCATAGTTTTGTTCAAATCTTTCTGTGGTTCAAAAAGTGAAAGCAGATATTCTTCATTTCTGTGAGGGCTCTGATAACATTTTGGGAATAGGTCTCTCAACACCCTTTTTGTCAACCTGCTCCTGAGGTTTGTCACAGTTTTGTTACTGTTTAGAGTTGCTTATTCAAACATATCGTACGCAGTGAAAAAGATTTGTCTGTCAGATTGAGGCGAGGAGGGGTGTGTCCAGGGGAACAGGACTTGGAGTGAAAAGGAGCTGCAGTGGCCATCATAATGATTCTCAGATATATTGACGATAGTCTGACATAGACAGTGTTTGGTTATCTATTAATTTATGATTTTTATCTACTGCTTCTTATCTACCTTGAGGAAATTTACTGGCAGCAAAACGTCTGGCCAAAGTTGTGGTGATAGCCAGCCAAGTCAAGTCCAGCAGCACAAGACATAGTGGTTATGTCACTTTGCTTCGTTGAAGGCGCTTCCCTCTGAAAATTAAATAGCAGGCTACAAATATGGGTGTCAATGTTGTCTCTAACAGGCTAGAACAATAAGTAATTGCAAAAGTGTCACAGCAGAAGTTTGTTCTTTTTATAATTGTATTTTTGTATCTATGCAGTTGTGCAGGTTTGACCCAGTTAAGATAAATAAATTAGAACAGAAATGAGTCAAACTAAACACCAGTGGATACCACATCCTCAAACAATTATTTTACATCATAATTATTTCATGATCATTCAGCTTGAGGCTGTTAAATATAACATAAACTAATCTTATCAAATGTTTTAGTGTTTATCAAACTTGGGACAGTCTAACCTAGTTGGCCTAAATTCCCCGGTTGTATTTAGTAGAACAATTCTCCAAGTTTTGACACTCATGTCGCTGATACAAATTTAGAGATACTAGAAAATGTCTCACATTGAAGGTACAGTTACTTATACTTTGCAACCATTGTTTTTAAGATTATTTACTTTGATTTATAGTTGCCATTCCCCATTTACATAAAACACCATTATCTATATACAGCCCAATCAATGAGGTGAAAAAAACACAAAATCAATGTACTAAACAGGCCTAAAGACTTAAGAACAACCAAGTGTGTCTAAGTACATGTTGCCACAGTAACAACCAAGCAAATGTGCTGGTTTTAATTGGACTGCCAGATCCATGGCTCACGAAAATGGCCTGTTTGTCCTTGTTATTGTATTTATAAGCCACAGAGTCACTTAGATTGGTGGACAAGATGGACCTCTGAGAGAGTGAGTAATAAAAAACAAGGGCTGACAATGATGGATGGTTAGGTCAGCCAGTGGCTATAGAGAGCTGAGGTGTTGGTAACATCCAATTGAGTCTAAATGGCTCTGGGTCATAAATGGGCTAAGAGGTTAAAAGGTGGAAAGCGTTTGGTGGTGCCTTTCACACATGATAAGCCTAATATAAGCTGGACCAAAGTGTGGAGGCTGAGTGGGACATAGAATTGGATTAGAAGCATGGTCTTCAATGTGCATGTATCGGGGATTTTTATAGCGGCTTAATAAAGCAAATACTTTTTAGTATAGGTCTGATTAGAGGACTGAAGAATGGTTGTAATGTTTTATTACACTTAGGTTTTGTTAACCGTGACAGTGTATCACGGGGAAACACCTGGGCTGAGTTTGGTGACAAATTTTCTGTCAAAGTCTCAAAATGGGCTCTTTTCGGATTTATTGAATCAGGTCAGACTCTCCAGTGCCATTTTGGAGACTGGGTAAGTTGAGTCGGACTTGTTTTTTTTTTTTTTAATTTATGCAAAAGATAAGCTGCTCATAGCCTAGCTCAAACCCTTTGAGCTGCAGCTGACTCAGCAGAGAAGGACTGGTAGACCAGGAAGGATGCAGCTGTGGGAACTATGGAAGAACAAACACAGTTGTGGAATACAGACTTTAAGAGGCTTTGCTGCAAGCAGCCTTAAAGTTACATACAGTGTCAGTCAATGCAGAGAGTGTACTGTCTGTGAGCTGCAAAACTGACAGAGGAGTGGTGACTTTTTCTCCTCTGTACTGTTGGAAATATCTGAATTTGGTCTTGTTCCTGTATAAGTGACTCCAAACACATCATAATGAAAAAAAGATTAATCAAACCCTGTCATTGTAAGAAGGACTAACTTTGTGTCTAAAGCACAGAAATACTCGAACAAATTGCTTCCATATTTGTAGAGATGCTTAAACTTGCTAAAACATGCCTAAATTGTGCCTAAAAAGCAGCACAATAATGCTTTTGTTTCACAATAATGGACTTAAAGAACAAATATTTTAAGTCTAAATTTTGACAGTGTGGCCGAAATTTAACTCTTCAAATTGTGCAATAAAAAAATCCAGCATACTAAAGGTAGATTAAGTGATTGTGATGAATTTTGGGGGGTGGCATGTTTTAAAGCTGGTAAAAAAGTATGCATAAAAAAAAAAATAAAAACACTGTAACAACCAGGCTGCTTTTTATGTTTTTTTATGTTCTCCATTCGACCATAAAAATTTCAGGACCAAAGCGTATGGATTTTTCACTGGGCTAAATTGACTGAGAAGTTGTTGGGCTTGCATTATTGGCCTCCCCCACTGCAGTGTAACCATTTCTTGGGCCAAACTTATCAGCAATCTTTCTCTCCAACACTATGAGAGATTGGCTCTTAATGTAACCATCTCAGAGTCATAAAAAAATAAAAAGCTGTTGGTTGGAAAGACTGGGTTGAATATAAAAACGATAGCCTCATGGACTTGCAGGATTGGAAATTTACTGGGTTTGTTGGAGAACGTGTGAGACAGACCACTCTGTCAAGTCAAGGTTGGTCTGAGCAGTGATCAATACTTCAATCTCAATAAAACAGCTCAATAGCTAAGGATTGATGGCAAGGAGGAAACACAAGGTGGGGAAAGGAGGATTGAAGGAGCGACACAAATGCCAACCTTGTCATAACGTTAGCAGGGCAGTAATACATTTGTCTAGCCTGAGAGGATAGAGCTCTTCTGTCGTGGCAGGTAAAGTGCTCCACTATGGACAGATTAGGTCAATTGCTGTCATACCTTACAGCTCCAAATCAATATCATATATGTTTGCAACCTTCAACCTAGAATAAATAAATGCAGCTGCGGACACAAAGCAGTCTGATAGATGTCACAGCAAACGTTGAGAGATAAACTGACACATGAGGGAAGATGCCTTTTATGAAAACCCTGCTAAGTTATGCTTTATAAAAAGGTATAATACAAAAGAAGAGTCAAGAATCCTACGTAAAACCAGTCCTATACAGGATGTTAACTGAATTTCTTTTACACTTTCCTGACACTTTGACATTCCTGAACGTATCATTCAGACTGCACCACTTGCTCAAGCAGCTTCCTTTTCAGTGTCAGGCTTCATTATTGTAAAGTGGCCTTGCAATGTTGGTGTCTCAATGTGTGGAGTCAGGAAACACTTACTTGTAAACTGTTCCTCCGTTTCCATGGCCAAGTTGCTCTTGATAGTGGATATCTTGCGCATTTATCTGCAGAGCAACAAAAAAAAGCACAGGTATTCAATAAAAGTACTCAGATGCTTTGACATGAGGACATGCAACCAGTGGATGTGTGTAGCTACATGGGTTCAAAAAAAGAGCAAAATGAGAGAACAAAAGGGAAGGGGGGGTATTACAATGTCACCGGAGGCTATAAACAAGACAAGCATTCAGGTCACTTCAAGTTCAGCAACATGAGGAGAGAAAAGAGAGGGGGCACAAGAAGGGGATCAATACAACATTTGCTGTCCAATTTATAAAAAGGACACTATGCTCACGCAGAGGGGGAGTGACTGATTCAGAGTTTAATGACGATTTGTTGCCGTCATTGTCCCTCTCCACTTTGATAAAAAGAGTTGTGGATGATATTATAGCCTGAGCTTACACAGCAGGTCTGAGTAAAACAGTTCTGTGCATTTTTAAAGGCCAGTTTCAATCTTTTTACAGTTAAATCTAATGTCTCTAAACAGTTGTAATCTTGTAGCTCTGTTGAGTATAAGTACATGTTAATTAAAAAAAGACAAGCATTTGTGCAGAAACATTGTTTACAATGCAAAATAAGAATTTTTTGGGGGGCAAAAATTGTTGTTTGCAGCTCAGAATAGTCAAAACAATCCTGATAAAATCCAAATCCTGATCCTGACATATAAACTGATATTTATGGATATTAATATTGGTAAAAAAAAAAAAAAAAGCTATCCGAGATGATGTGTTGAGGTAATTTAAAGAGAAAGAGTGGCGGGATCGTGAGAATAGACGACCATGGAGAGGATCAAAGGATGGAGCGCCCAAGATGAATGGGATCAAAAAAGTATGTTTTGTCTGTTTTTTGGATTAAAAACAGAAAGAGAGACATATAAAAGAGACTCTAACCTTTCTTAAGTAGTTTTGGTGTTTACACAGTCATAGAAAACAATATTATTTGGGTCTTGAAAGATTGTTCAAGATATTGGCCCACGTTTATGCATCAGTCGATGCCCACATGTTGAAAAAATAGCCAACATTGGCCGATACCAATATATATCCTGCATTCCTACCAAAAAGCCTGACATATTTTCCCCAAACTGCCCCATAACGGAGAACATTTTCCTTGAGAAGGAGCAGAGATTGCTGATGTTAATGCAGCAGGTGACACTGCAGAAAACTGACTCCAATAAATACACTGATGATAAAGTTAAAAGTTGGAAAAAAATAAATTTCAAACAATTTCTGCTGTTACAAGCAAAACATAACCTGTTAATATTCCCTTCCAAGAGTAGATGTTCACATTTATCATATGACTATTTTCCTATCAATGCTCTGTATCTGAATCCTATTTAAAGTCTTTGTGGGCCCAATTTGTTTGAATGTCAAAGTCAAGTTTGTGACTGTACTATGCTACATACAATACCAATAAAAGGCTGCCAACACAGATGTTATATCTACAGATGAGTGGCATCATACATTTAAGCGTGTTCCCTTCCTCCGCACTTAAATTCACTTCACTTGCTGACATGGGAGGGGAGGAAGGAGAGGAGAATGAGAGGAGATGGATGGAGAGATAGAGAAGAAACAGATCTATTAGTTCACTATGTTACAGCAGGAACCTGAAAGGCCGTGGCTTAATTGTCTGCCTAACCACTGTGAGAGTGTGTGTGCATGTGCGTGTGTGTGCAAGACAACCGCCAGACCCCTTGTTTCCAGTATGGACGAGTGAATGAAGAGACAACAACCAAATGCGCTCTGTATAACATGCCCACAGTTGGAAGCTGAGAAAATCAATAGAGGAGTCAAACACTGGTGAGATGTGCTCTAATCAGGTGAAACCAGGTGTGAGAGCTGGAGCAGAGAGAAAAAAGCAGCCATGTTCTCTTTAAACCCAAAAACATAGACTCACCTGCCCATTTGTCAAGATCCTCTTCAGCTCAGCAGATGACTTTTTTAAGCTGGAGGAAGGAACACAGCAAGATTACAGTCTAATTAGTATCACTGACTCTCTCCTCACCTAACAACTGTTTAAAGGTAGTGTAACATGCCCCCCAAGCCGCAGCAAGCTCACCTGTTGTTAGCCATGGAGTCTGGGACAGTATGTGTGCAGTCGTTGGCTGGATTAGGTCTTGTATTAACCTGAAGGTGTGCAAACACCAAGACACAAATGTGAAAGGACAAATACACACAGACACTCACTTAGTGGTCAAGGCCAAAAGACAGGCAGACAGACAGACATATGGCCAGACCCCCTGATGAACAAGAACAAAACACAAGCTCTCAGTTCAGCCTGAAGGTTAATTGGCTTTTGTAAAGGAGAGGAGGGAGGCAGGAGAGAAGGGCGTCTACATGGAGGAGTGGAGAGATGGACAGCAGAATGAGAAAAAAAATGAGAGGGAAAATAAATATTTGTGACAGTGAAACAAAATGGAGTTATACCACAAATCAAGAAGACAAAATGCATTTGAGTACACAAAAATGTCAAGTACCCTGCCATTAATGTGAGGTTGATATTTTTATTTAATATCTTTTCATCTGCATCTCTAAGACTTGTGTATTCAATCCAGATAATGCACACAAAAGGAGAGACAAGACCCTGAAAAGAGGATACTAAAAATAACTAATTTAATTGAGGTCATAAGGCCGCTGTGAAGGGTCCACCAAGGCTCAGGGATTCTCTCTTTAATTAGTGCCCAAGAAGACCTAATTTAAACAGTGCACAAGACTCCCCTCAGCCAATTACTTTTATATTAAAAGAGGAGAAAGAGGGGAAAGATTACTGGAGGATGAGAGGTTTTCACAAAACGTCATTTTCTCAAAACAGACCTTTGACCTTAAAAAACTGATAGGGTTCGGTAGTCTTTACCAAAGCTCCTCCGAGGATAGATTGATTAAAGCAGTTAGAGTATTTGGGAAGGGGTAATTTTCTTATTGAAATGGAGATGGATATGATATAGATCATCTGGAGAGACAGAGAAAGTGCCAAGTCATTTAACCCATGGTAATTAGCAATGAGCCTCAATGGCAACATATGTCATACATGAAACAGGAAGGTCTGTGGAAGACCCTTTGTAAATGGCAGAAGGCTGCTTGTAATGACAATTTCACGGTTGAACAATGACATCTTCTTATTGACTTCATTTTGCGCTAACCACTACTAAAGTTCATCCGATGATATGTAATGAGAGGATCATAATACTCTGGAGAGAGGGATCAAGGTTTCAGGTATCACACCTCGCTCTTAAATGACTTCACCCGCGTAAGAAACAAGAACAGAGGGGGGAGGAAGAGAAGGGAAAGGAGACAAGCCCGGTACAGCCCCAGCCAGCCGTCCCCATACATAAACATAGACAAGGGGAGCAAGAAAATGAGTGAAAGAAAAGGAGAGCCTTGACTTCAATTGACATTTCAATAAGTGGAACACAGCGTTACCAATCCATTTGCCTCAACTTCCCTCCCTCCTTCCCCTCGCTCTCTGTGTAAGGCAGCTGAAACAATTATTGAGATAGGTACCTTCAGGCCATGTATGTTCCGGATCCCTGGAGTCTTGCCGGCTGAAACAGTAATTGACTAGATTGTAGAACACATCAGTGGGCCATTTACAAATGTGCTGAAAAGGAATCAGTTCTTTATAAAGGGAAAAAAAGAAAGATGAAATGAGGGTTACTCTGAAATTAGTTGTAGAGAAGAGAGTGAGTGAGATGTTGGGCTCTTGAGACAGCTGAAGGTAGGCAGGAGGAAAGACAAAAACTGAATCACAGAGTTAAAGAAGAGTGAAAAGACAGAAAAGGGAGATGGTAGAATGTTTCATCTCTACGCCTACAGGGGGGCTGCTGGGGATTATGTATGATCTGAATGACATTTTATGAACATGGGAACAAGAATCACTCATGGTGGAAACCAGCTTTGAAAGAAACCACACACATGCACGACCAAATGAAGTCTGGACCAGGCTGAACGCAAGCTTGTAGTTTCAGTGTCCTTGGAGCCAAATAAAAGTAGATTTACAAATGACTTTCAGCACAATACCAGAAGAGGCCAATAAATTTTAATCTTTTCCAGAGACATCATTCTTACTTCAAGTCAGATCTTTTAATTCTGTTATTCACTGAACACTAATAATTCAACCAAATTTCAGGAGAATTGTTACAATATGTGAAAATGTGAAAGGCATTGATTTGATTTAATATTCCAGTTTCAATTCTAAAGGTGTATTCAGTGTCTAAGCAATATCAATCTATGGTTGGCAATACCGTCTCCCATAGTTACATGCTAAAGAAGTCCTTGCACAAGAAGCTGAACTGAAAATTGCTCCTTGTGACAAAGTCAGCAGCATCTTTTGCCTTCAGTGTATGAATGTGGTGTGAATGCAATGAAGAATGTGAGTGGTAGATAAGACGAGAAAAGTGTGACAGAGGTTAAAGTCAATTTATCAGGATAAACTGTAAAAAAAATGTTTCCATACCTCTTGGAAATATCTGCAAAGGGTCAGGGAGCAGTCCATTCATGCGTTGCTCATTCATTGTGTTGAAATACTTCAAGGGGAAAAGTCACAAATAGTTGGGAGGCTGATTAGTATTTACAAACACTGGAACTTAGGAGTACATCACAAAGCCAGAAAAGTGGCTTTACTGATGGAGCAACATAATTCTGAATGACAGAAAAAAACAGAAGTTTAAGAAAAGCAGTGAGAAGTTTATTTGATATTCTGTGATCTGTTCTGTGATTTCCTCACAGTGATTTTCTTTACACTGTCACAAAAGAAAAAAAATGTTTATTTAAATGACATCAGAAGTAATCCACAGTGTTCCCACAAATGTGAGCATGCTGTGTTGAAATCTGTTGCCAATGAAGACCAATGCCCTGTGGGCTTGTTCTGAGGAGTGTAGCATTAACCCTTTTCTCCTCCAGGTCAACAGCTCACCAAACACTCATATCCTACAGGACTAACATGTGCGCACGCACGCGCACGCGCGCGCGCGCGCGCACACACACACACACACACACACACACACACACACACACACACACACACACACACACACACACACACACACACACACACACACACACACACACACACACACACACACACACACACACACACACACACACACTTGAGCCGCTCACACGCCTGCCAAGGCAATGCAATAATTGATGTTTCAGTTAACCAAACCATCTGTTAAACTGCGAGGTGCAGTGTGTGGATGTGTGTGCATGTGTGTGTGTGTTAATGCTCCCTCCTTCTGAGGCTTTGCAGCAACAAAAAAACAGCAAAACTTTACTGATCACACACACTTGGGGACATGTACATTTAAATGTTGAACACATGTGAATGTGTTTCTTCTGAAATCCAGTATGAATTACCAAGTCATCACAGCAATATGCAAATTTGCTCTCTCATTGTGGGGGAGGGAAGGGGAGGATGATGGGACTGGCTTGGATGAGAATGGATCAGAATGGCTGCCCAAGTGGCACAGCTGCTATTAAAAGGCCTATTTATCACTGTCAGATCCCTCCTCGCTCCCAGCCCTCTGCCTTCGCCCTCCAGCGTTCTCACTAGGCCACGTCTGAACAATGGGCCTAATACCAAAAAACGTGTTGTGTGTGTTTCTGGGCGTGGGGGGGCTGGCTTCATGTACCTTTAATTTTCCGCTCAGCTAGCTTATTGATTAAGGCTGCAATTACCACCTAATCTGTAGTAGGTGTGTTATTAAAAGACATTCTCCATTGTTGGCCAATAACTAAACAGTGTCCGATCCCAAATACCATCGCTCAGCCTTAAGGGACAAGAGGGAGAGTGAGAGCACAGAGCGGGTCTCATCATCATTAGCAGACTGAGGGGAAATGGGAGTAAAAATGGTGGAATTAGAGCTTCTACCTCCAGGGGGAGCTGAGCGAGGAAGCGATGAGGTCACATGTTTTTTTTAGCACCTGACACAGGCCAGTCTTTAACTTTGAACAGAGGTGTCTGTCTTTCAAGGTGTCGAACAATGATTAGAGATGCCTGCAAGACTGTTGGGTCTCACAGGAGCATGTAACAATCAATGTTCTCAGTGATGGGGATACTTTTCACAATAAATGCCCTCTGCTGACTGATGTTAATTAACTGCTGTAGTTGAGCATTAATTTAGCTCAGTAATAAGGAGCTTATTTTTGTTAAGCAAAGCAGAGGTCTTCATTCAGAGAAAAAACAGGGTAGCAGCATGTTGAAGAGTCTTGTTATGACTGTGTGAGAAAAATCCACATACACACAAAGCACATGCACATGCACACATAGGGCAACCACTGAGTTACTAATGAATTATTCCACCTTTCACCTGACATGCTGTTTCCCCCTAATTCCTATTAATTTCCCATAATAGCTGTCTGCTCACCTGGAATTAACAACATACAAGCAAAAATCCACTTGGGGTCTCTCTAGAGGCCAAATGGCAACCACAGCAACAACCAAAACAATAAAAATATCCTCTGAATATAAACGCAAATGACTGCATAACCTTTGCATAACACATTTTAAGTACTGGCAGTGTAAATTATGTGTAGGTGAGCTGCATTATTTCCTCAGGATCAGCAGCTTTTTGTACATTTTTCTGTCCCAAGAGGAGTACAAAGCTATTACAGGACTCCTGGGTTCGTATACCAAAATGCTGGTAATACAAATGGCTTTGGGAATTTGCAGACGAAGCAATTTATATTTGGCTATTAAATGTTTTTGCCATGTAACAAAAAGTGTAAGTTTCAGGGTAAGATTACAAATACTTTGAAAAGACTTGTTACATTGAAAACAATCATGAATCTTATCACTAAAGTAAAACCTCAAGTATACTGTAGCCAGAGTAAATAAACACTTTAGGTTGGTTATCATAAAGGGATCCAGTATGTTAGTATTTCAATATGAGACATTTCACAAAATTAAGTAATAGCACTTACAGAAATGTGGGTTTATTAAAGGCTTACACTGTGGCTTATAATTTGGACAGGTGTTTGATCTCATAAGAACATCCATAGAAGCTATTTCATTTATTTCCATCTGTTTTGATAACCAGTTTCTAAGTGTAATGGGGTTTTTTTTGGTTTCTCTGTCAGATTGCACTGGTAAAACAACATACTTCATACTTAAAATAAACTTAAAAGATCATCTTTGACTTTGTGATCCAATAAAATACATTTTTTTCATAATTTTTGACATTTCTAAGAATTATCCAATTATAATTCAAGTAACACAATCTTTTCATGTCAGAAAATTAAACTTTACATCAGTTCATCTCCAACTTTGGAAGTTGAACAGACATAAATATCAAAATGCAATGTCAGCAAGCAATTCCCGAAACAGTCCTGGTAATACTAAAACATCCAGGACTGGACATTTCTAAAATCTTGTGGGTGAATGAGTACTTGGACTTTCTTTCCTTTAAGGGGTCAGACTGCACAGTGAGACAAAATCCCCCCAAAACTTCAAACATGGCTGCTTCCGCAGCTATTCACAAAAAAAATGACAGTTGAGGTCAATATTTATTCCATCACTGTTTTGACACTCATCAGCACAACAGCTGTCTCCTTTTCCTTAATCACCCTGCTACCCTTTGCTACTTAATGATTAAAAAGCAACCACAAGTGAATGCATGATAAAAATGGACAGAAAACAAGGAGTGAGAATTGTGCCTGTGGCTCTAGCAGCATCATTGTGAGCTGATGGGGGGTAAAAGACATCCACAGATGAAAGTAGATTTTGAACAATTCTGCTGCCCAGGGGGGCCGCTCTTTAATGAGGCAAAACTTTAAGTACTGAATAATAAATAATAAAAATTGACAGTTCATTTAGCTTTCAGTGTACCTCATAGAGAAACCCATTACACACCATTACTCTTACTGTCCGTGGCATGAACAGTAAGTATGGGGGATATAAAAATGTACTGCACTGAGGGAGGGGGGGGCTGAACAGGGAGAGGAAGTTTGTGTGTTTGTTCGTGTGCTGCTGGAAACGACTAACAAACAGTTATTTCTGCCTCAGGTTGAAGACAATCAAATGAAGCAGTATGGTTTCAAATTCTTCATCGGTGGTTGACTTGCAGACAGATACAATGTCAGTGTTGGCTTTCCCACATCTTACAATGTTTTGTGACTAAATTAAAAGTAGTTCCTGGAACAAATGTTAACAAGTTTTCTCAATGACAGAATGAAAAGGATACTTGTCTGCAAATGACCAGTGATGGTGGAGGGAGTTAAAGAATTGATAAAGGCAGACTGGGGCAGGAACAGAGCAGTAAACTGAACAATTTTTTTTTTTTTTCTCAGGTCATAATAATAACATAATACACGCATCAACACAACTGCAAAGTGCTTTGAGAAGCTATCAGATTGTCAGCCTATAACTTGTGGAAAACATGTTAAAAACCTTTGTTTGGGCAATCCAGGACAGGACATTCAAGATACAAAAATGTTTAAAGAAACATATTTAGGATATAAACAGCAACAAAAGGTCCGACTAAAACATGAAATTTTTGTCCGCCAAACCACAAATAGAACCAATGATGGTATGAAACGAACTATACTCACATATGACAACATGGCTTTGAGTTCTTCATCACTTCTTACAGTGATCCTGTCTCCCACCTCATCTTCATCTAAAAAGCACAGAGCAGCTTCTTAGGAAGAATGTTTCAAAAGTTAAAAAACAACTATTCTTATCAACAACATTAAAAAAGAAAAAAATTCCAGACCAAATTAACAGCAAGAGATACATTGCAGCACGCAAGCAGTTTAATATGTATGCTATAAAATGTAACTAAATATGAACAAAATCAACGTTGTGATAAAAATCTGTAACAATTAAGTGTTAAGATTTGAGCTCTGCTACAGTTGCATTTAATGTGCACTTCATTACTTCTTGTGCTTTAAAATGACAGTCCATCGTTTTTCATGAATCAAAGCTGACATGGAAAATCACAACACTTTACAGCTTTTTACTACCCTTCATTCCAAAATACAGAAGCCAAATCTCAGTATGACTTGATCAGACCTTAAAGGAGTTCCTGTCATACGCCTGAGATGGAAGCAAACATTCTTTGAATCGCCTTTTCACATTCTTGTCCTCAAGTCAAACATTTTTGTTGGACGTCTTGCTACTAGACATTTTATTGAAAAACTTTCAAGACCAAAACCAATGATTTTACTAGACTGCTGTTGTAAAACTTACAGCTTAATGTAACCAGTAACCGGATCCACTGGCTGTGACAAATGGCAGGGATGGAATGAAAGGATAACAGGTTTGTTTTATGTGTTTTGTTTTAAAGTTTTCTTTTTTCTTTGAAGAGGGAGAAAAATGAGAAATCAGACCCTTTTAGAAGAGTTGAAGAATGCCTACAGTATGCATAAGTCCCTATATCAACATGTGTTATCCAAGTCATCCATATGCCATGTCCTGGTCTAAGAGTTAGCTCAAAGTCTTACTTTTTTTTCCTTGTGTTGAAGGCCTGGTCTTGATTCCTTAGTTGCTGAGTTGTTAGAACAGTTAAGGTAAACCACTCCGCAATTACATTATGAAGATCTACCTCTCTTGTGTAGCATTGTGTACATTATTCAAGTGATGTAGTGTCTAGGTTATCAACAAGCAGTGGTTAAGTAAGAAGTAAGAAACAAACACTCACATTCAAAGGCAGTAACTGTGGCTTCAGGCATGACATCTCTGATGGCCACCTAGAAGGTTTTACAAAGTTAGTATTGACAAGGGAAGTAGCAGAACTCAAAAACAAATGATATAAAACCAAAAACAGTATCTTAAGACTGCACAATACGCTGCAAATTTATCTATGGAGCAAAATGAATACCTGTAATAAACACATCACATAATTTCATGATTTATTGTAATAAATAGGAAATTATTTTATGTTTACAATCAATGATTTCTCACTCAGCATACATGTTATAAATACATGTTTTATAAAAGCCTGGGTATTATAGGCCATGATTTAACCGCATATTATTGCTGTCAAATGAAGCTCTAGCCAGCTGTTGGTTGACTATAATTTTCGGGAGTTTGGTGGGAACATGTTGCAAAGACAGGTAATGTGTAAAGTAAGGGAGGACAGCAGATAGACAAGAAGGTGTTTTATAATTAAACTAACACAACACTTTTGATATTTGTGACAATCTTTATGATGTCAAAGTTTTCAAGATATTTTGGTAAAGGGGTAAAAAATATGAGAAGCTTTTTACGTTTGTCGAAAATAGACGTAAAGTCACAATAAGGACCAATTATACATTTTAAAAGTACATTAGTACATCATAAAATACCGCAGAGAAAGGACTAGTCACACCGTCGGATTTTTCTTACAATAAATTTCGTTTCCCACCTGTTTTAGAGGAAAACAGTTGATTTTAACATGTTTCAGGAGTGACAGCTTGTTAGCTCTCTTGTATTTGAAGACTTACCAGCAGGTCATTGAAGTTAAGCAGAGCTGGACAGTCAACGGACGAGTCCATGTCTCCTGATGGCGTTTTAATTCGGATAACTATTGCCTCGGTGTCCATCGCTTGAGAGGTTATTTACGTCGAGTAAGAGCTCAAAGATGAAGAAATAAACCACATAGTCACACCAGTTTGGCTCTCTATGCTAACAAGCTAATTTCCTGCAGTGGTTTGCTAACGAAACAGGCTAGCATCCTGCTCAGTCCACACACATGAGTCCGTAAAGAGGAGGTTTAAAAATGTTGACCGTCAAACGTAAAGCATAAACTCAATTAGAACTAGAGACTGAGTTGTCTATGACGGCTCAACTGCCCCCCAAGGAAAAGTTTTAAACAGTTTTGTCCGAGCTACTTAGCCATGCAGCTAGTAAACGGGAAATCACCTCGCACCAGGCAGCGTTTCCGAATCAACATCCGCTTACGGCTTTTCAAAATAAGAGACAGCACGACTCAAAAATATAAGGATTGTTTTTTTTTTCAAGAAGCTATCAGATTTATCAAACCCACATTAGCATGCCTACTGTGGTCAGACATTGAGACAGCAACATTAACAGGTGATTACATATTTGGGACCTTTCAGTTGTTTTTGGCTAAAATAAAAAAAGGGAATGATTTTCGACTTTGAAAGGCCATTCAGTAAAACACCATCTAATTCTCCCTTTTAAACGCTGCTATCTTTTTTTTCATCAGATTTGTGTCCAATAAAACAGAGGCTGGTCATTTCTATTAATGTGCTTAAAAAAACAATACAAACATTTACAACTTGTGAAAAGCATGTGAAAACCCCCTGAACTCTCAAAATAGAAAAAATATGCAGTGGCATACATATTTTTGACATAAATAGCTTACCTCACCTACAATAAGTATTTCAAACATTGTATAACAAATTTTGTAGCCAAAGTTTTAACATAAATGCTGTAAATATAAGGTACTTGGCAACTGAGACACAACATAGGCTGCTTTCAAGTGCTTAAAAGGCGCATCATCACATATGGTCTGTAAAAATGCTTAACAGTTTTGTTATGACTGTTGGAGCTATTCATTTTAGTACTTTATGGTTTATTTTAATTTGAAATTAATGAGTAGTATTAGATTTATCTACATTTTTCTTTCTTACTAATTTAAGTTAGATTTTGGAGGTTTAAATAAGTATCTTGTTAGTCATGTGGTTAGTATAATTATACGTTTTGTATACTCATTATTATCTTTATCACTTTTGTTTGTTTGGTAAGAAGGATAACTGTGGGCACATGGGGTTATTTAGTTAGGCAGGTGGCAGAAGGCCAGCATGCACCAGGGTGAGCTTGAGTTTTTTTTTCCAGCCCAGGGAAGCAGCAGGAGCATGCTCTTTTTGTTTCTCTTGTTTGCTTGCAATGAAAATAAACCATTGAAAACCACAGTACCCATGGACGTAAATCACATCCCCACGGTGCATCAATAATCATTTAAATAAGTTTGGTTGAAGTTTCAGTTCGGCATTTTGAGTTTTCTTTGATTTTTTTTTGTTAAAGTCAAATGGTCACTACAATGACAGTTAAATCATCATATAAGTCCTTTGCTTCCCCTGCAAGAGCAGATTTGCCATGGATTTACAATTGTGTAAGCAAACCTCTGACCCAAAACTAGGTACAGTACTGTGCTATGCATGACACTGACCAAAATCTATTATGCTATGAAATTAAATTACCAACTCAATGAAAAAAATGCTGTTAAAAAGTTTTTCTAACTACTCTTTGAAATGTGAATATATTGAAAATATTGGATTGCGAATGATCCAATTCAAAATATTTAAACCATTTAATAGCTCAGTTGTTGTCACTAAAACCTATAAAACCTAGACATCATTATAGTACTGAATGCACTCTGGATGAGAGTCTTTGACAGAGAATCTTTGTAAAGAAAAGTGCATGAAGGCAACACTGGCTGTCACACAGTGAGTGTGGGCATAACTGGGTCTTTTATGCTGAATTGAAATTATTGGATTCTCCATCAAAAGATATTGTTGCCATTGTCGACTCAGACTGCTTTTGTGGTGTATGACATTGATGTGGAATCAAGCTGGATAGAAAAGTGTAATTTTGAGAACATAATAGAATCCGGGGGTATAATAGGCTGGATCTTAAGGGTGCATAATTTTCTGACCCCTTAACCTTAACTCATTATTATAAATGTTCAATCAATATTTGGATATTGTATGAATGGTCCTTATGTCCACATCTGTAGCGATGGAACATTTACAAGGCTTCTCATCCATATTTACAATTGTTGTTACAGTTTTTGCAATCCCACTCTGACAAAGAGAAGCAAGACTAAATTTTCTGACACTTTTATAATACTTTATGAATGCTAAACGCAGGGTAAGACGGATGAGGGTTAGTCCACAATGTATACACAGATGAGACACCGTTCACTCCCTTTGTACCTTTAAACTCTTTTCCTTGGTCAAGGCTTCTTCTCTCAGTAACTTCATTATGTGGTTTTGCCTGTGTACCATCAGCTTTTTTTTAACTTTTTCAAACAGTTCAAAGTTAGTAAAAACTTCTTTTCACACTGACCTAAAGCTATACCACTTAAACATTTTACTACGTTACAATATCTTGTATGAAAATATAATTTTGTACTTTCTGTGTATTTTTATTGCTTGGGGACATATTGATACATTTGTGTTAAATCTCTCTTAGAGTGAGATTAAATACCTGGAGATTCATATACAATAAAACCTACAGAAATCTAATTTCATAAACAATATCACTTTAAGTGCAGCTAAGATAAACAAACATAAGCATTTATGTAACATATTCATTCCACCCTTTTATGTACTGTCTCTTAAAAAGTACAAGTATATGATTATTTTCAATGTTTTCAAAGTGTTTTTAGCTCCTTCACTCCACATTAAAACAGCATTAGTATTTAAAGGTTTTCACCCGGCTGGAGTCATTAACAAATAATTAAATGTAAAACAAAGGGGCACTTAAACCATTGTTGATTACGGCCTTATGAGTGAGGAGATCCATCAGCCTCTCTGATTGCTGTTCCAAGAACAAGACATTGATCTCTGAGCAAAATGAAGTCTCTAGCTCTGATTATTTACAGCACTCTGCTCTTTGAGCTGATACCTGAGTCTGTTGACTGGGGTTCTGTGTAACAATAAGAACTTGTTACATCTTGCTCTGACTGGACATGTGCTACTTGAAAACAATATCAATTAGATGTGCTCTGTGGCAGTCCCTGCTTTAGGTTGGGTTTCACTGGCTGCCAAAACAAAAGTCCCTTTGGCCTGAGGCTGAACTTCTCTATCAGTTAATATCATCTTGTTCAGTGGGTTTAGGAAGCATTCAGTAGGTATAGATCTTATCCCTGCAGCCTGAAGTAGAGTTGCCCAATTAAACTACTTTACGGTCTGTTGAAAATACAGCGTATAGTTTTCAAAAATCTTATTCTGACCTAACCTTTTAACTACACAGTAAAAAAAACTTGGCTATTAAAAAGTTGACGTAAAGCATAATTTCAGTCTTAATTGTTGTGGTTTAGAGCTGTCAAGTATTCTACTGAAAGATAAAAGTACTAATACCTCAAAACAGTACAGCGCTATCCATCCATCTATTCTGTCATTTTTTTCCACTCTTATACAAACTAACCTTTGTATGTCTTGTACGCACAGAGGTTAGAAGTTCATTGCATTGACATGTATCTATGTTCATTTAATCTTTTACACCTGTACCAACAGCTGGGCTAAAGACCCATTGATTTCCATGTAATGCCTGAAATTATTACTCAGCCTAATTCTAACAAGAGAGTAAGGGGAAAAACAAAGCCGAGCTATCAAGTATGCTGATTAATGCCCCCAGCAGCACTGCCCTCTGATGAAACACAGAGGATCTATATGGCACTTTGTCAAACACACTCTCCAAGGACTTGACGTTAGGTCCTTCTGCTTTAGGGGCAACCAGGATGAAGCTCAGTCAGCAATCCTCATTATCAGAAATCAAACTCCTGACTTGGCTGGGAGGAGAAAGTGGAAAAGGAAGGCCAGCATTCACTGTCTGGTAATTAAAAGCCATTTTATCAGACCGCCTCCCTCGCCTTGTACCTCCTCTCTCGCTATTGACAAGCTGCTTAGTGCAAAGTGAGCTCAGTTTGACTCTAAATATATGAGGCACACTTGTTTAACTTTCCCAGTGAAGAGGGAAAAACGAGTAAACAAGAAAGCAACAAACTGCCCAGCAAGACTGCTCATCACTTGTTCACTGTGGTTTCATTTTTCTATTTGAGACTCATTCTATGTGTATGTAATTAAGTATCCAAAAACAGTCTTCGTTTGATCTTTCTTCTCACTCCTCCTCATCCCCTGATGATTATTATTTCATTAGTCTATGTCAAATGTATTGGTTGGCTTGTTGTGTTTATTGATTAATGAGCCGAACACTGTCTCCCTTCACTGTAATGCTGATATAGACGATCCTGAAATACTATTTGTCTTGTGGTTAAACATTGATCCTTCTCACAGCTATTGACTGTTACTTGGTAGCTTTCCATTTACTATGCCCTTTAACATTATTGGTAATTATTTTAAGTAAAAATGTGTGAGTTTGTGGTTAAAGGCCTTATTTACCTCAATAATATGGATGGTATCACTGACTTGGGTTTCGCTGAGGACCTGAACCTGCTTTAAGTTCAGCAGGAAAACATGTCTCACCACCTGTCCAAGGCCACATCCCAACTCAGGGTATCCAGATGCGTAACCCTCCGGCTGAAATAGAGATGTGTCTCCTCAGCCTTGAAGCCTGAAGCCTGTTGTTTATTGATGCTGCCAGAGTCCCTGCTCAGATCGATACCATCTCCCTCAGATGGGCCTTCAACACACGGACTCCAAATTGAGGTCAGGATATGTAGAGGGTTATGGCACTTCGGTGGATATGAATTGCTGGAGAGGCTGCGATCATTTGTAACATCTTCTTTTAAAGTTCATCGCCAAGTTGACCTGTGATGAAGCATGGAGAGTTTGAGAGTCACTGCTGAATGAGTTACGAGGAAAATGTGCCGCTATATGGACAAGTAGGCAGGTCAGGAAATGGACTGTGTGAGTACCTCTCAGCTCTCCCAGCAGCATGCTTTTCCTGCTGTTCCCCATGTTTCAGATTCACCTCTGAGGTCCCCTTTATGGCTGCATGTTGTTTCTGTTGTTTCTAATAAAGAGGAAATATTGGTGCCTTCCTGACCTGCTCATAGGGGCCATAGAAAAATTTATGAGGTGTGTCTCCTTCATAGAGGCTGTGTTTGAACTGAGCTTGACATAAATAACACATCACCAGTTCACCAGAGCCCAATTGGCTCCTCTTTCATGCCGTGGTCAAGTGGTCTTATTCAATGCAGAGTGTAACTAGCACAAGGTGGTGGTTATACGAAGTAGAATATAAAAATTGTCAAAGCCACAGAATGTCTTAGTCAAATGAAGACTGCAAAAAAGTTGGAGGTCAGGGATCTGGGAAAACTGTATCAATAATACTTACTATGAGTAGTTCTTTCCTTCAAAACTACCCATCTGTGATATCAGCATGAAAAACATGGTGGTGGTGGTAACATGGAAGCCTTGTTTGATTATATGCTGAGGAAGAAAGTGCAATAGCTGATCAAGTCTGGAGGGACAAACTAGTGCACATTTAAAAAACAAACATTTTGTATAGGGAATGCGTAACGTAATCTTAGACTACATATGAAGTGATGGGATCATGAAAAGGTCTGTTTGAGACTTTGGACCTTGTTAGTCAACCTTCTTGAAGGATGACAAAAGAGTCAAGGGTGAAATCGATGTAAACAACAGTAATAAAAACATCTACAACAATACACAACAATAACAACACAGTAACTGTATATGAGCATGTACATAATGGTGGGCAAGATGAATGACCTCTCTCTCACAACACACTGGTTTGGTGCAGTGTCAGGTGGCCTGTTTGTCAGCTGAAATATTCATCGAACAGATCAACGGAAAGTCTGGCCGGCTTTTCAACTGACAACAGCATGTCAATAATTGATAAGGAATGAGCTGAATGACTTTGTGAGTGTTTGGGGGTCCCTCTCGTTCTGTAAGCGATGCCTTTGACCTTTGGTGTGTGAAAGAACTCATTATGGTCAGTGCTCTCATGTCATATATAGCCTGGCACAATGAAGGCAACAGTGAAAGTCATGAATAGAGGACGTAATGTAATCAAAAACATAAAAAAATAGGAACTTCTTTTTGTGACCTACTTTCGTCAGTAAAAAATGTCTAAATTTTATTCTATTTTATTACATTTAATAGTTATTGAATGAGTTGTTTTCTCCCTTCAAGAAAGTTACAGCACAAAATGTTTACTGGTGAAGATTTCTAAAAAACCTGACAATATGACAGTTATTGAACAGTGTCTGAAATTCTGTACTCTCCTTGCAGGACCAAGAACCTCTTTTTCTGTTTTCAAAATAACCTTTTATATCTATATATTTAGCTATGCAGCAGGGATAACAAACAATTCAAATGTTGTGGTTAATCAGGTAAACCTTTAGCACCTCTGTATGGTTGGTAATTAATGTGAGACAACACACCTGATACTGTGGTGAGTCAGTGGAAAGTTGTTGTGGGGTTGGTGCATGTTGGTCTTTTCTGTCAGATGAGATTTCTCGCGACTGCCAACACACTTGAATCTTTATCCGTCTGTCTGCTGTCTGACCTTCTGCTCTCAACAACCAATCGTGGCTGCACTGCAATGCTCTGTTTTTCATTTCCTCTGCAGCATCTGCAAAACAAAAGAGGGACATTTTTAAGCTACCATTGTGGACATGAAATGATGCACTTGTCTGGATGATCTTAAAGAAGCAGATCCTCATGTGATATTTATGCCATTTAAGTCTCCTACAGGTGTAAACAGTGGATTACAATCATGTATCATAGTCCAGCAGCAGGAGGTGTTTGTTACACCATTTGACAGAGTATGCTGTTGGAAATGTTGCAGACTGACCATAAATAATTAAATATTACAAAACATTCAATAAAAGTCTACGCACTGACACTTTCATCCAAAACTAAAGCTGACTATATTTTTCTGTGCAGCTAAAAATCAAATCTTATTGAGCAAAATATTCCCAAAACAATTAATCATTACCTCAAAAATGTGTTTTTAAACTGGTCTGAAAGCAGTAGTGCTTAGATAAGTATAATTGACCTTACACTGCTACTCTGCTGTTTAAGAGGAGGGGGTCATTTTATTTGCCATCAACACAATTACTTGTATTCAATTTCTGTGGATTACCTTATTCAGTATTGAGTAACCGTAATATGTGTGTGTGAATATTATGTATACGAATGTTTTTTTTTTTTAATTTAGAAATTTGTTGTTTAAGTCATGTGTCAACGAGGCATACTCCTGAAGTGTCATCTCCAGTCTGGTAGCACAAAATTTGACATCTGTTGATAAATTAAAGAGGGACATCTCGGCACGGCAGGTAATTTAAGGATTAGTTGTTCTATAATAGTATATGGGTTTACAGCTATGATGACTGTGTGATTAAAACCTTTGTGGTGTCTGGCTGTTGTCGTGACTACAATCGAGCACATTTACATGTTCATTGGTGTCCACTAGATGTAAAAGTAAAAAAAAATATGAGAGAGGAAAAGGGATGTGCAGGGTTTTTCAAAAACGAGAAACCTCTGCAAGCAGCTGTGGAAACTCCTCATAGGAGGTATTTTGTATGCTTTTTTGTCATTTCTATTTTATTGTTGAGTTTGTTTTGTTCTTTCTCTTATAAAGTTGTTTCTTATTTTATGTTAAAATATATTTTAACCAAATAAAGACAGACACTTACAATAAAAGTTATAAACATACATTATGGGTGATTATGTTACATCGATGTGTGTATCCTTAAACTTTACGAAATGCTACACTTCAGTGTAATTTTTGTTTCTCTTTCAAACGGTAAGTCCAATAACAGAACACATATGCACTTTGTTTTTCATTCCACCAATGAAACCCAAAGACCTGCGTTTAATGTGAGGTGACTGATATCACCACTTATCTCTATGACGGATCAATGTTTCCTAATGATATACAACAAGTTACAAATTGGATAAAAACTCTCCTACATGAACACTTTGAGGCATCTGATCTTAGCACAATTGAGCAAGTAAAGCCTTGACACATACAAAAGACCAACAAAAATCCCGGAACTGCCTGGCTCCCAGTGTTTATTACGACCAAAATGTGTTTTTCATCCATTTCGGAAGAAGTATTTAGCCAAGGTTTAATAACGTCTCATGTCTCCTCATACACTTGACAGAAGTTTGACTCATAAAATCCAATGGCTGTTACAGATTCTCTTAAATTATCAAAGATGTCTCACTTCCCTTTTTTTAGGGAGCTACACGCGCGTGTGTGTGTGTGTGTGTATGTATTCCTTGTGAGTCACTTCTGTGGCTATCAACGTCTGATAAAATCTGTTTGTGTGTTTAAGAGGCTGTGAGAGAGAGAGTGTGTGTGTGTGTGTGCACAGCTCCATTGTGGAACATAACAAAGCCATGGAAAAACAACCTCCAGGGGTCTTACCTGGATGTGGCTGCCCCCACTTTTTCATTAAAAACTGCAATCCTGCAGCTGAGGCTCCGTTACACCACAATGTGACAGAGCTACACAAGGGCAAATATATGCGACCTGGACCCAACCTTCAAATGCACCCCCTAGATGGATCTCTTTCCCTTCTCTGTTTTGTCACAAGTTTGAATGCAAATTGATGCAGACCATTTCAAAGAATATGTGTCCGGCATTATTGTTGGCCTTGCAGGGCTGCTTTTTCAAGCCTCTCTTGTTTAAGTATTGAAATGTCTTCATACTGATTTGCTGATTTACAAGCCTGTTTGGGCTGAACTGGGTGGGATGGATGAGGATTTGGCTCATAATTTTCATGCATGATTTTAAGTATTAAAATAACTGAAACAGTAAAGCATTAAAGAACAAATGTTTTTGAAATAACATCCTTTTTGTGACATTTTAAACCTATTTTCAATGTTAGCTGTGACCCATGTTGTAAAATTTGAGCCATTCAATTCCCTAGACAGTTATTATGATTTTGATTTTGGTCATGTGAGATCAACAGAAGGATTGAAAGGAGGTAATTGAAGTGTCCAGGATCAGCCTGGTCCGGTGAGATGTGAGAGCAAAGTAACAATGTAATTACAGGTCATAAGTTGACCACCTCAGAACCACAGCAGGTGCAGGGAGAGTTGAGGCTGTCAAACACTCTGACAAGTGTGTATGTGTGAATGTACACACACCCACATACATTATTTTTGCTGTGGACACTCTGAATCATGTGTAATTAGACTGAAGCTCAACATTATAGGACTGTACCGAAACTATAAATGTAAAAGCCAAACATACCTTTTATGTCTCAGTGATCTGGTGTATATCTCACTGTAAGCATCCGTATAATATTACCCCCTAGTGGTAACACAAGAAACAACAATGTCCAGGAGTGAAATGAATTTAAATGAAATGGAGCTTCTGTTTCAAAGCATGTGAGTGTAAAGAATTGACAACTGAAAAGATCACCTTTAGATCAAAATAAAACTTATGTTTTCTAAAACTGGAGGATTTAATTCATGATTTAACTAAAAAACACATTCTAAGATAAACATTTGATTTTGAACATTTAAGATGTTTGTACTTGAGCTGAACATGTCCTTTACCTGGTGAGGTGGTTGTAGCTACCCCATGGTGAATACGAGTTGGCTCCCTCCCCCCTAAGCTGAGTCATTTGTTATCACCTCCTGGCTCCTCTGATGTTCTGTGCAATTGGCCGAGCTCCTGTGGGGTGAAAGGTCAAGCCTTTAAAAGGGAATTACTTCATTGACACAATAAGAGATGACAGTTTATTTGACGTCTTACCACCACCTCACTCCCCTCGTACACCCAGTCCTGTCCTGCATCCTAAATGTTCCCTGGGGAGAAGATGTGTTTGTGTGTCTGCGCGTGCGTCTGTGAGTTGTTTGGTGTATCTCTGTAATTGTCTGTGTAGATGTGTGTGTTATCTACATTCATCTGTATTTATCATATCTGTTTTTCTAGAAATGTTTCTGTTCATTTTTTTATTTTTCAAGCAAATCATTATCTGATAAGATCTGCAAAATTACATAAATCACCCTTAAAGACCCATAAAATATTTAAAAAATTGATTACTTCATATCATTACCAGGTCAGGTGCATTTAGCACAAACAGACTGCAGATATTATTTTACATCAAGGCCTCATCCTTGGTACTTGTGTGTGCGCGTAAAAGAAAGAGACAGACGGTGAGTGAGTAAGTGATTGACACCAGACATGTGGGGATACTGGGAGTGTCCATGCAGCCTGTCTGGCAGGTCATTATCAGTATGTCACACGAATGCATGACGCCTACTTCAAAACACACACACTGAAACACACACACACACACGACAACTCCTTCCCTGAGTCATTGAGGAATGCCTATCCAAGCCAATCAATTGGGCGATCAATTGGAGACCAACTGGCAATCCCCTGCAATCAATACGGCCCTTGTTGCGTGGCTCCAGAAGTGCCACAATGGCTGTGGCACTTAATTAAGTTGTTAATTGCTGCGTTAAGCTTTCTCAGGTACCCTCCCTAGATGGTAATTGAGAGTGGCTGGACAATTCGGCTTTCGGCAGCACTTTGCTAAATTTAATCACAAATCCAAGTAATGGCAAAAGCTGCAGGACAACGAGCCAAACAACAGCTACAGCGTCAGTTTAAGGGAAGGGGAGAATTCTGGAAACATAGCGCAGAGATGTTATATATAACATACATTTACATACAAGTTTATTTCATGTCAATTTAGAATCACCAATTAACCTAGTAAAAAGCAATCTTGTGACAACTAGTTGCCTCAAAAATACAAAACATTGCTAACTTAAATTAGTATAAGTTGTGTTTTTCATTCTAGTCAATATTTTTGTTCATGTTCATTTTTGGTAAAAAGTAAAAAAAAATCAGAAAACAAACAAAGAAGAAAAACAACATCTAAATTCAGAGAAGGAATAGTTTTAAAAAATTCAATGCACCTCATTACAACTGCTGATCACTTTGTTAAAATGTAACAATTTAACACTAACATGTTCAAAGACATTTGGCTCTTTTGGCCACCTGTCACCTGTATGTAATGTAAAAATACTCAGTTATCCAGACCCAGTAAGATTCTCTGGGTGAACTAAAAAAGTGTTGGTCAGTCTTTTGAGATAATATGTAGTGCATGATTCAGTCTGAACATTACCAGGAGGCCTCACAAGTTGGTGAAGGCTGACCACGATATCACCTTGTTAGATGACAGATGATGTTAGATGGTTGAGAGTGAACTGGGCTCATGGCATCATCACTGATGGCTGTAAGAAGGGCCACTAATGCATCCCCAACACATCCAACTTATCCATATTCTCCTGAAAGAAAAAAAGAGAATCCATGTATGAATAACATTAAAAACAGCAATAACAACAAAAAATAGCTGGTTTACAATCTTAATTATAAATTAAAAATAAAAATGCATAAATAAATAACATTGTTTGTGGCCACAAAAACGATTTAAATAATACAACACTGAACTGTGCAATATTCATGTACTTTATTCTTACTCCAGAAATTCAGGTACTATTACTTAACTGAGTTTTTTTTTTAATATATTTATATAATGGTTTTATACTTAAAACCAACCACATTGTGAAGGAAAACACTGTGATTTTGACTCCTCTATTTTTAAATACTGGTTATTGTGACTAGTAACATTTCAGATTAGCAATTTACAAAAAAAAAAAACATAGTTTTATTTTTTTGAATAAGTGACCACTGACTTATGTGTGGTCATAGAAAAGGCGAAATATGGACTATTAAGTGGATCAGTTGTGTAATTCAAGAGCTTATTAGAAACATTAATCCCCATCACATAAGCAGTTGACCTAGGATACATACATATTCAACCTGTTCATCGTGAACTTTAGCCATTTCAGCCAAAGCATCTGCTGTCTTGCCAGTTTTTGAAGCGTTTTGTCAGAATAATGACATCAAATGTGAAATATGGTGATCCAGCTCTGTGTCTCCGGAGCTCTGCAAGGCAGTTTTAGGCTGGTTATTCCTTGGAACTTTGCATAGATCTACATGCAAGAAAAGTAAAAGGACAGCGCAGTAAAATCAATTAGTTCATTAATAATTAGTATGATAAATTGCTTCACATAATGGAACATGATGCATGTATTAACATACCTTTTCTGCAAAGGGAAAACATATGCCAGGGGTTATCCATTTTACTTCTGACTGTATGCTTTCTCTTGTACTGAGTTCATTTGAAAACTATTTAAAAAGCCAAGTCATGTTCCCGGCAGCAACCTGAAAACAAAATGAAAGCAATGTTAGCCTATTTATTGTCACCAGTCACTGACCTGTTATGATTATTCCACTTTTATCCATAGTTTTATTTTCTACTTCTTATCTTTAAAAAAAAAAAAAAAAAAAACTTGTTTGTGACCGTTGTATGTGTCTAGTATTTTGTCACTTAAAATACTGCGTCCTAGGCCAGTAGTACTGCTCTCTAAGACAGATTTCATGCAAAAGGACAATAAAGTTGATCTATCTAGCTATCTATCTAGAAAAAAGTTCTGTTTAATTTTTACTCTGTTGATGTAAATATAAACCAAGTTTATAAACTACCTATTCCTGCATTACATTTTCTGTAACCTGTGGAATTACAGGGTTTTACTCTCCATTCTCTTGAGCAGAGGGGTGATTGTGTCCGAGTAAATAAACTGACCAGCGTGCGAATGTTCAAATAAGCGCATTGGGCTAACAACTGATGCACAAACAACAGTGACACTGCATACAAAAATAGTCATTTTGCTCAATCCTCCATGATTGTAGCATTAAACAAAGTTGGATTTTTGTGACAAGTCAGATTTGCGTACAGAGCACTTTCACTTTAGAGCAGATAAAACAGTAGCCTTATGTTATTCTTGAGAAACTGCAGACCTGAGCATTCAGATCATGGTTAAGATCTAATCTTCACCTCTGCACCGCTGCCTGCTGTCCCTGGAGCAACCTCTTGTTGATGGTCGAAGGACTGAGAGACAGCGAGCGGCGTCACAAAGTTACCGAAGAAGACATTTGTTTAATACACACTTTATACTACACTTTGTTGGTGTAATAAAACGCTATTGCTTCGTAAGACCCAAGATAAATACAGCCATTTCAGTTAGCTAAAATCCGACTTAGCTTGTTAGCTAGCTAGCTAGCTCTGTGTTCGTCTGGGGCTGGCCAACATGACCCATGCTCTATGTGACTATCACGTTCAACTTCCGAACAAAAAATCGAGTAAATATTAAATGTTAATTACTTACAATAAAATCCAGCAGTAGAGGCAGACAGTAAATCAGAGGCTGCATAAACACAAATATCGACTGTATTCCTCAAGCCGTTTTCCAAACTGCCTACTACACGAGCAGTGCCTACTATTTTGGCTGATATTCAGTATGTTGTAGTCAGTATGCGAAAACTGGCAAAATCTGCAGTAAACTCCCCGCATGTCCTACTAATCCAAAATTTCTCAGAATGCAACGGACCAGTCGATCTGGCAAACGGTTTCCCACAATACACGGCGCTAACGCAGTTTGTCTATGCTTGTGACAGGTTTTGGTGAACTACCGCCATCTACTGGATTAACCACAACACAACAAGTTAGACCGTCTGTGAGACAGAAGTGAAATGATGCGAAGAAACACTAAATCTAGTCAATTCCAGTCGTAAAAGAGGTGTATACTTTTACAAATTCAAAATGTTGTTTTTAAGCTGTGGTTGGTGCATATTGTGATGTTTTTGTGTGTTGTGTGTGTATTTAATTTATGTGTGCATTTGTGAGTAAAACAAACAAACAAACAAAAAACTTTAGTCTAAAGGTTATGTTACAATGTTGACAGATTAAAAAAAAAGGTTGAAAGGATTAACATTGTTAAGATGTTGAAACAATGTTTCTTTTCCAACCTTTTTTTTAGTAAATCTCTAAAAAGTCTAATTAGAAATAATGTAACATACAACTCAAGAACAGTTTAAATTTTAAGGTTAATCTACACTTAGCTAATAACATCTTTTCAGCTATTTGACACTATTTAAACGTTTAATAACAGTCAAATACCAGCTGGAAAGTGATTTACCGGCACAGCTTTGAAGAGTCTGAGAGGAAGTGTTACAAGATACTATTTCAGTACCTAAAACACAGCTGATAAAAAGGATCAAACGTTTTAATTTATTTGTTCATTGTAATTATTTATTCATTTATTTGTTTGTTTTTTTATTTCAATATTTTTATTTATTTTTATATTTTAGTTCAAGTGTCAGTTTAAGGCCCACACTTTTTACCAGTAGATGGCGGAAGTGTACCATTTCGTTGTTTGCCAACCGACAACACAGAAGAAGAAGAAGAAGAAGGCTGGAAGAGGTACTGCTCGTGATTATCGCATTTAGGTTGGCTTCTTGGCCCGTTTGGGTTTGGAGTGTTTCCTGTTATTTTGTCAGCAGAAACGGAGTTCAAGACCGGAGCCACGGGCACCTGCCTGGACTGAACCCGCACACACAACAACGGCGGTACAACCAACGGCCTCGGCTGGTAGGCAACTCATGGTTTTCTTAGTTTGTGGTTTGATGACAGTGTTTGTGAGAGGCTACGGCCGCCGGTCAAGCTGTTTCCGGCGTGTTGCTGGTTGCCCTAGGCGTTGTTTTGAGCCGGATGTGCTGTGTTTGAGGCCTAGGCGGCTGGCGCGCCCGTTGCGTGGATTGAAAGCAACTGGGTTTAAGGTGTGTTTTCATTTATTTATTGCTGTGGATGTTAAATTTTCTTGGATTGCTTTGGATTTTGCTTCGAATGTGGATTTGACTGAAATTGCTTTTGATTTTACTCTGATGAAGAAATGTGGTTCTTACAGGAAATGCACACCAAAAAACACCTTAGAAAGATCTGGGATTTCCTTTGATTTTGCCTTGAATGTGGATTTGACGGAAATTGCTCATGATTTTGCTCTGATGAAGGAATGTGGTTCTTACAGGATATGCACACCACAAAACCTCCTTTCAATGTGGGTTTGACTGAAATTGCTCTTAATTTTGCTCTGATGAAGCTGTTGTTCTTACAAGATATGTACACCACAAAAACACCTTAAAGGGATCTGGGATTGCTTTGGATATTGCTTTGAATGTGGGTTTGACTGAAATTGCTCTTAATTTTGCTCTGCTGAAGGAATGTGGTTCTCACAGGACATATACTGCAAAAAACACCCTAAAAGGGATCTGGGATTGCTCTGAAATTTAGTTTGAATGTGGATTTGACTGAAATTGCTTTTGATTTTGCTCTGCTGAAGGACTGTGGTTCTTACAGGGTATGCACATTAAAAAAACACCTTTAAAGGATTTGGGATTTCCTTGGATTTTGCTTTCAATGTGGGTTTGACTAAAATTGCTCTTATTTTTGCTCTGATGAAGGGCTGTTGTTACAAGGTATGTACACCACAAAAATACCTTTAAAATGGATCTGGGATTGCTTTAGATTTTCCCTTGAATGTGGATTTGACTGAAATTGCTTTTAATTTTGCTTTGATGAAGGACTGTGGTTCTTACAGGGTATGCACACCGCAAAAACACCTTAAAAGGGATCTGGGATTGCTTTGGATATTGCTTTACATGTGGATTTGACTGATATTGCTCTTGATTTTGCTCTGATGAAGGACTGTTGTTCTTACAGGGTATGCACACTGCAAAAACACCTTAAAAGGGATCCGGGATTTTTCTGAAATCTGCTTTGGATGTGGATTTGACTGAAATTGCTCTGGATTTTGCTCTTAAGAAGGACTGTGGTTCTTACAGGGTATTTACACTACAAAGACACCTTTAAATTGGATCTGGGATTGCTCTGGATTTTGCATTGAATGTGAATTTAACTTGAACTGCTCTGGATTTCACTCTGCTGATGATGCATACGTGTTTTGAAAAATGAATGGATCACATGCTGGGAACAACAAAAAAAATCTTTGAAAAGATCTGTGGTTCTTACAGGATAAGTACACTACAAAAACACCTTCAAAGGATCTGGTATTGCTTTGGAATTTGTTTTGATTGTGTATTTCACTGAAATTACTCTGGATTTTGCTGATGACTTTTGGATGATGATTTATTAATGTGTGGTAACAAGGACTAGATCAAATGCTGGGAGAAACCAAAAACCTGGAAAAAGACTGTGGTTGTTACAGGATATGTACAATACAAAACACCTTAAAAGGATCTGGATTTGCTTTAGATTTGGCTTTGAAATTGGATTTCTTCATATTTGAGGGACTCATGGTGTTCAAAATAAAAACCAACAACTCCACCTAGGGACTCATACTCAAAGAGTAGACACAGGTAAGTGACACAAATGAAACAAAAAATGAAAATCATGGGGGAAAGGCAGTAGCTCGGACTGATCACTTGATAACTCTCTGATCAAAGTTTAAACCAAACTGTACTGAGGGTGTCCTCTGTAAGACACAAGGTAAGTGCCACAAATGAATTCTAAGGTGTGTATTTTTTGGATAAATATAAATTCAGACTTTTTTTTATTCACAATAGAAAAATTTAGCATTAAAATACAATAATAATTTACTTAATAAATAGTCAAATGCTGTAAACAATGCCTCACTCTGTTGAAAGACACCATACCATGCCTGGCAGGCTTAGGTCAAACAATTAAACAGAGGATAAACACAACACTCCCACTGTAAATAGAAATGTATGTTTAATCACAAAACGAAAAGACTGACCAAATACTCTGCCCAGCCACAGCCTATTAGACAGGAACAAATCCTAAACTGCAACACGGCATCTTTATGCAAAAATGTTACTGAGTAGCGTATTTAAAAACAAAGAGAAAAGAGTAGCTTCAACCCAAAATCAAATCAAATCAAACTTCATTTAAAGAGCACTTTTCATACAAAATAATGAAGCAACCCTTACACACACACACACACACACACACACACACACACACACACACACACACACACACACACACACACACACACACACACACACCGCACACACACACACACACACTTGGAAACACACACACTCAAAGGAACTGTGGTTTTAAAAACCTGTGGCTGTGCATAGAGCAGCCAGGTCAGGAATGTGAGGAAGGAAAGGATGTGTCTGCGCTGACTCATAGCACTTTGAAGGACTGTCACTCCTAAACGGTTCGCACAATTTGAAAAATTTTAACAGTTTGCGAAAGCTGATGCTCTAAAAAAGCCAAAATGAAGATCCTCCCGGGTTACAAAACCTAGACTGAGATTTCTGCATGATTCTGAGACCAAAGGAACATCTGAAGGAGCACTTGCATGTGAAAAAAGGTAACGTTAGATGCCATGAACTTCATGATGAATGAGGCTCACTGCATCTAGTTTTTTACTTAGTTTTCTGGTGATGCTGTCAGTGACCGTTTTTATTTACAAAATGATTTACCAGACTGCCTAAACAGGACTGAATCAATTAATTACTTTAAAATCCTTAAGTTAATGAACTTTGTACTTCAGTGTAATGTAAATTTTGCACAGTCTAAGAGATGGATGGACATTCCTGTTCTTATCTTGCATGGGTTTTGAATACTTTATTTTTATTTGAGGAGGAGGGCATCAGTCCTTGATGTTTGTGACAGTTTTTTAATTGTTTAATTGATCCTGAAGCCCCTACTAGATGCCTTGAATTTCCATCAGGTTTCCCTCAAGATAAAGTATCTATCTTTCTATCTATACATCTATCAATCTATCCATTGTTCTATCTATCATTCTGTCGTTCTATTTATCTATCTAAATACTTTCTATCTATCTAAATATGTTCTATCTAAAAATGTTCTATCAAAAACATTTTATCAATCTAAAAATGTATCTATCATCCTAAATACGTTCTATCTGCCTCAAGTGTTCTGTCATTCTGTTGTTCTATCTAAATACATTATATCTAAATATGTTCCTTTTTATCTAAAAATGTTATATCTATCATTCTCTCGTTCTGTATATCTATCTAAATACATTCTATCTGAATATGTAATATCTATATAAGTATGTTCTATCTATCTAAAACATTTTATCGCTCTAAAAATGTATCTTTCATTCTAAATACGTTCTGTCTCAAAATGCTCTAGCATTCTGTCGTTCTATCTATCTCAATACATTATATCTATCTATATACGTTCTATCGATCTAAAAATGTTCTGTTTATCTAAATACCTTGTATCTATCTAAATAAATTTTATCTATCCATTTTTCTATCTATCTAAATGCATTATATCTTTGTTTCTCTATCTAAATAAGTTGTATCTAAATACATTCTATCTATCTTTATACATTGTTTTATCTCATTATGTTATATCTACCAATTGATCTACAGATCTATCTATCAATCTATCTATGGGTCTATGTTGATGAGTTTTATTACTGTTTTGTATTTACTTACAACTTGGTTCTTTTGTTCAAAGTTTATTCACTTTCAGTAAAATAATTGGGTGTGCATTGCTTTAGTTGATATCTAATCCTGTAAAAATGTTATTTCCTATCAGTCTGTTTTATTTGTGTTCTTTTGTTCTAGAAAAGTTCAGTTTCCCTTTTATGTTTGTAATTTCTATCCACTTTATATGTTTTTGTATGTTTGTCAATTCTATCCACTTTATAAGTATTTGTTTGTTTGTTATTTCTATCCACTTTGTATGTTTGTCCCCGTCAGAGTTTGTCCTGTTTGCCAAGTATGTCTTGTCCTGTGCCCCCGCTCATGGCCTGCACCTTGTCGTGGTGAGTGGGCTTTCAACTAAGACAGGCCACCTGTGTTGAAAAGCTTTTTACATGTATTGTGTTGTTAAAGTAGAAAGCTTACACGGTTTACATATTTCATACAGTTTTTTATTTAAATAGCCACATCAGAAACACCTACTGTCTACTGTCTCTCTTTATCTTTGAAGTCCATATGTGAATTGAATTTATTCAACATTATTAAAGTAAAGCAGATCATGAGAACTGGGATTAAAGTGTCTGGATAATTACCCTCTTTCTTTCCTTGGGTTTCCAGTTGTTTTACCTCACTTGTGTGTCATGTTTGTCTCAGTTTGTCTGTGTTGCAGGGCGTGGACTCTGGATTCCCTCCTCCTGCCTGCTCATCTGATCTACTGCAGCTAATGATTACTCTCACTCTCTCACTCTGGATCATTCAGTCTCCTTAAGGGTACAGACATTTAGACCTTTTTTCTGAGACGGCTTGTAATATTTAGGATTTTTGGTGTTTTTTTTTCCTCAACATCATTTTATTATTTATATTTTTATCTCTGTGCCTCAGATCCTCCACACCTGTCCAACACCAATTCAAGCTTCAACCTGCCTGGATCAGTCTTCAGCAGCCTGTTTGGTTCATCCACCTTCAACTCTTCTGCCCGTCCACCTCAGCCAGACCACTCTAGCCAAGCTTGCTGCAGTGGCGCTACAACCGTCTTGTCCAGAAGCTGCTTTAAGTGATCTCCACCGAAGTAGAGTTGAGCTAATCATCTGGTGTATTGGCAAATACTGAGTGCAGAAGTGGAGCAACAGATGCACATTTTGTTGAAAAACAGTCAGCAGATTCACCAGATTAAGCAACACAAGCACAACATGGTAGTCTACGCCGTTCGTAACAACAGTACTGTTGTATGCGCTTATAATAAGCATAGGAATTGAGTGGGACCCAATTGGACGAAAGTTCATGCGTGTAGTCTATGGCGTAGAGGGGCTGCGTAGCTTTCCTGCAGACCCTTCCTTTAACTTTCCAAGTCTGAAAAATTTAGTTGTACTTTTAGGTCTTTATGCTTAGTCAATTTTTTGTGCTGATAGTTATCCTAACACTTAAAAGAGAATTGTAAATTCTGATTTCATAGAGCCAGCACAGGACAGTCAGGTGAAAAGCAGTTATCAATGCCTTAAGATTGATCTGGAGAGGAAAAAAAGAGCTGGATTTAAGGGAATGTCATTGAATGAAGTGAGTGAAGAGATGTTCTTTTCTGGATTCTAGCTTTCTACAGATTCATGAATACAATATGATATAATATTTGAATGGATATGTGCTCAGTGTCTCATGTGCCATCAGCTCCAGCGCCCCACTGTCTCACTGCTGTTCTCTTGCTGCTCGCGTGAGATGTTGCCCATGCTATGGAATTAAAACAGCAGGTCAGCCACTTCAAACAGGTAGGTTTCTAAACAAAATGAGTCCAATTTAATGAAATATTGATACTACTGCAAGAGTTCTGTGATGAAATCAAACACTCTACCACCCACAAAGCCAGGGCCTCCTCAAAAACCATGCTGGGTCTGAGAGGGGGGATTACCACGGCTGCCTCCTACCAGGGTGGGGTTACAGAGGGAGTTGAACCACTGCTGGCTGGCACTTTTATGGTGTTATTAGCGCACATATATGCGTCTCGGTGTTAACACGCCTTTTGTCGCCTAATCGCATTACTTTCAGCACTCAAATGGAATTCAGATGGAATGGTGTCTCCCATTTTAAGAAACGACTCCAAACACAGCAGGCGTTTACGTTCTTGTCCCCGCTTTGCTGGGAAATTAGAACAGTGCAGGCAGGAGCCAAAAGCGTATCAAATCATCATTACAAAACAGGAGCTGTTACCTCGCACACACAGTACAAATGTTTTCACTGCAGCACTCCCACTTCTCTGGCTTCTAGAGAGGCCTGAAAGTGCTGCACAGCTCTTCAGAGATTTGGTAAGAGGTGTTGGGGTGTAGTGGAGCAGGAAAAGTGGAAGTAGCAGTGAGACAATGAGAAACAACCACTGCTGCTCTAGGCTCTGTGAACAGGCTTGCCATTGATTAAAACAGCAAGGTGTGCAATAAAGTGCAAGGCAAAGTGTTGCCTTCCATATGGACCCCCGAACCCTTAGGCTCTGGCCACCAATTGGGCCTTTCAGTCTGCCACTGTTCCCCCTTTCCCCTCTCTGCTTCCCCTTCTCGCCCCCCTGGTCCCCAGATGGTAAAAACAATTTTCCAGCCCTCTGTCTCTCTCTGCCGCTGCCCGCCACTCTGCAGCCACATAAGGGCCCTGGCCATGATTCAACCGTTTACTCCAGTAATTAACAGCACCCACACCACAACAATTACAGTCACTAGGCTACTACTCTCCAAATAAACACTCAGACACACACTCGCACAACCACACACGGTGTTACAAGTGTCATAGTGTGAATTAGAAGGAGCGTTAATAGCCAGAAGCTGTAAAATAAAATAAAAATAGTATTTGCAAAAAGGTGAAAACAACATGTTGGCACTCCAGCAATGATTACCTCATAATTAGACGAGACAAAGCTCTCCCCCTATCTAGTGGCAAAACACTGTAATTACTGGCGTGACAGAAAATCAAAGGCTACTTTGTAAGCAGCAGGAAAAATTAACATTTTAGGCCCTGAAGCTGTATGTCCTGATTAGAAACGTATTAAATCAATGCATTGCTAACTGCTGGGCATAAATACGTCCCCTCCTGAAGGGGCCTATAATTGCGAGAGCAGAAAAAAAGGGGCTTCAATTTCACAAGGTAGTGGCATTAATCCTAATGTCAGTATAATGTGGCAAATGTACACTCCTTTTGTTAGAAGATGATCCACTTAAAGCAGCACTTTCTTTAAAAAACTGTGTTTTTGCTCTGAGTAAAGATCAAAGTGTAATTTACATAAATTGCTGTCATTATGCCGCTTAGAAAGTTGCAATGCTCCAAAGTAACACTTGGTGTAAATCTATCAATACAGCACCTTAGGCTTTGTCATTTTTCTTGTAAAAGACTAATAAAGGAGCACACTTTTAATAAGCAATTTGATTAAAAGGGCAGAAGCTACATTCTGTGTCCTTTTGTTCTGTACCTGCCTTTTATTTACTTTGCTCCCTTCCTGTGTAGGTTTTTTTTCCTCCTTTCTGTCTTTTCCGCTTATTAAGATTTCTTTTAGAAGAGGACATTGTAAATAAGAATTCGCTCTTGCGTTGGTCGAGGCAGGTTGAATAAAAAGATAATTAATTTTGTCACAGCCATCACCTTCAAAAACAAATCCAGAGACACAAAAAGACGTTGAACCATTTGAGAGTCATGGGCAGGAACAATATAAACCAGTTTTAGTAATCAAGAGGCACATGAACTTTACTGATTCTTATTTAACAAAAACGTGTTAGTGTTTTTGAGAAAAAGAAGCCAGTGGTATTTTTGATCACAAAAGTCTGCTACTAATTAAATTCTGAAGCACTGTAGACATTTCACCTCATGTAGTTTTCAGGCCTCCATGTTTAACACATGACTCATGAAAAGCCACATGGGTTATGACCCACCTAGTTTCTGTTCCTGTTTAAATTGATAAAAGCTGCTAGTGGGAGAGCCAGCTGATCCCTGGCATCTTTAACATGCCCACAATAGGCTCCTTGGGAATACAACTAATTACTTAACATCTGTATTTATTTGATCCACATGGAATTCTCCCTTCTGTCACCAGTGCCAAGCCATGCCAGCTTGGACTAACAGTGATTTATCTAAGTGACACTTCTGGCGCAGAGTCACATCAAAGCAGCGCCAAAATCAATGGGGAAAACATGGGGAAGACGGGATGGAGGAACTTTTTTTCCCCTCAGCAGAACTGTCATGCATAAAATCCACCAGCATAAATAAAGCACGCCTGTGCTTGCAGGTTTGCTGAATCAGAAAGAGTGGAAATAAGATACAAGCTGTTTGTTCATCATAGCTCAGAGAAAGACTTTCACAACTACAGCGTTTTTGTGGGAACTTGAGTCCACAGCACTATGTGTGACATGGCTGCTTTGGTGGAGACAGTGTGCCAGCTACATCCAAGAGTGAAATAGAATAGAATAGAATAGAATTGAATTGAATAGAATTGAATTGAATTGAATTGAATTGAATTGATTGAATTGAAATGAATGACTTTATTGATCCCAAACTGGGAAATTGTGTTACAGCAGCAATTATTAGAGCCAGTAAAACAATGAAATATATATGTAAGCACTGAAAATATAACAAGTAGGATTGGAATAGATGTATACACCAAGATTTAGATTAACATACCTACTGGCTTTAAAATAAGAAATTAAATTCAATATTAACTTAACTTAAACATGTCAGCTGAATGTAAGAAATGTGCAAATAGCTGCTTAGGTCAGAAGGTGATGTTTGTAAAATAAAACACAGTGGTAACAGAGGGAAATATGTAACAACAGTAGAGAGGCAGGGCAGTCTGCCACTGTGTCAAACTTAAATCTAATGGGATTAAATTCTAGTGGATTCTAGTGACCTCTGTTGTACACCAAGCATACTGCAAACAGACTGACTTCTTCTAGGCTGACTGCATCCACTGGTTAACCTTCGTTACAACCACGGTTGTGACTCAGACAGCACCCAAAAAGCTGTTATGCAAATGTGAAAGAATGGTTCTAAGCACCAAATGTAAAAAATGTGGAAAAACTCCTTATTTTACAGAAGCAAACAACTCAATATGTTAAGTCATGTGCATCTTATATCCTGAATATTTGACCCTCATGTTCATCCAAAGAGGCTCAGCTCCCTCAAATTGGGAAATAAACACCTCTTTCACGGCCTGCATATTTACACCGTTTATAAGGGACAAATAAAACAGTTTCCATGGTATTGTGTTTACCAGGGGAGAAGCAGTACTAAAACAGAAAGCTCTGTCCGACTCACTTGACGAGTTACAGTCTCCCTGATGAGCCCTCGGGTATTGTGAAACGTCTCAGCATGAGGCACCGCAGCCTCTACATGCTGCTCCCCTCCAGAAAAGAAACAAACTGAGGTCTCAATAAATAAATTAAAAAGTATCTGCCTCCTTATAACCTAAAGGCTTGGAGGTGATAGCTGCCCCTGGCAAAGCATTCCTATAACTATACAGCTAATTTAAAACAAATTTACATCATAGTGTTGATTATTTAAACACAAGTTGGAAAAAAACAGGACTTTAACTTCTTAATTATTCTTGTTCACACTGCATTTCCCATGCACACAGTCGCCTTAAGTGCAAATAAAGCCTCCCATCTGTTTGTAATTACTACTACATAATTTCAGTCATTGTGGCTAATCATTTTGACTGCACATTCGATTAAAACTAGTGCAGCATTGGTGCAATTTTGGAGTTGGGTGTTCATGTTTTTGTTATATATAGATGTTGGAAGAATATCAGTAAAAGTGCAGCTCTGCAGAAGAGACAACAGAGCTTTTACACACTAACTGGCTCAATACCAAACTCTCCAAAGCCAATTTTCTATGAGCGCGTAAAATTACACCACAGCAAGAGAGCTTTTCCAGTGAGCTTGTGTGAAGCTTTTTATTTGCCTAATCCCAAAATTAAATGATGTTTGACGTAAGAAATTTTCTCATCATCAAGCCTCAGCTCTAATCATGTCTTATTTCCCTGTGGTGCCCATGGAATAGGACAGGCATGCTGCATGGCAGGCTGCTCCAATAAAAGGAGCTGAAAAACGTCATGTAACATCACTTTACTGCATCTCTATGTAGGCTAACAACCATATGAACCCCGGGGCAATGGTGAAAGCTAATGACGGGAGGATGATGGCACCGCAATGCTGCCATAGAAGCCAGTTTCCAGTAGATTGCCAGATGTTGAACATCTAAAAGTGCATTGATCAGTGACTGGATAGCCCATAGAGATTTCTTCATTTGCCTTCCAAAGAAAAATAAAAGATATGACAAAATTCCTCCTCGTTAAAATGCAAACTGAGAAAAGCTTACATCATATGATTTGAATTAATTACATTTATGAAGAAAAAAAAGCCTCACCTACTCATAATTAATTAAGTTTGCCTGCAAAGTGATTTCACTGGTAAGATAATTAACAGAAAGTGCATCACAACATGACACACTCACACTCACACACACACACAGTGTAAACCCTAATTAAAAAGTGATCAGCATTCCCAAACAGATGACAGCTTTGAATCCAGAACTGTTGGCCTGTCTGTTACTACTGTAGACAAAGTTTACTGTCATGCTGAAATGCTTAGTTGACTAAAAACAGTCTTTAACAGTACAATCTCCATAAAATATTGAGTCATATTTATTGCAAAGAGTGCCAAACCTTCAAATTTTCCATAATCTCAACCACCAGGATGAGATGTTGAGACCTTTTTAATCTAATATTGTCCATTCAATAAATTTGGGTTTAGACCAACATTGGTGACTGTATCTCACCTCTGGACCTTATACAAGAAAATAGATCACTGGGACATGCACAACAAAGTCTAAAATTGCCAAATTAGGTATTACTTGATGAGATGACATGGGACATGTTAGCTTACACTAGCTTTAAGTTAGCATAACTTACAGGAGAGCTTTGTCACCTTAAAGTAAGCACTTTTAGACCGTCAATAATCTTCAAAAATGTTTGAAAGAAGTCTGTAGTCAGGCTTTTTATTTATTCATTTTGGACAGTGTAATGGCTGTTTTAGCACAAGAGTTAGCAAGTTACAGTGCAAGCAAAACAAAAACGTCATTGAGGCGAACTGGACATGAGAAGGAGAGTGATACTTATCAAATTAATGTTTTTATTTCATAATGAAAAATTATCCTTTGGTCATTCTAAATCTTCAAAGTAGATAAACAGCGGGTTTAATGTGAGAGTAAAATGTCAACCTTTAGAAGCCTATTACTTCCATTTTTATTTATGTTTGTAAAACGGGGTTTACTTACCCCAAAACAATCAGTTTTTAACTTTTTGTTTAAATGTATGTTTGTATGTTTCTATATATGTATGTATCTATCAATCTCAGTGGCGAACCGTGAGTACTACAGCCGGGCCTTCACCTCAGCCCTCACAGCCCAGAAAAGAAATCATCGCGGAAAAAAGTAGTTAACATAAAACATTTTCATTGAATAAATAAAATAAAAAAGAGGCTTTACATAAAACAATGACTAACATTATTAAGTGAGTTTACAAAACTTACTAAAATAACCTAAAATGATGAAGAAAATGTCTTTAGTTTTTATCTTTGTCAATCTGTGTCAAACATAAACTCGTTACTTTTACCAATGGAGAGTCCTGGCAGGCTGCCAACACTCCTGAATATGGAGGGAGTCTCCCATTTTTTAAACCCCTTCTCTGGCTGTTCTCCTGGCTTGTGATTTCTCCTGATTGTCCCCCCACTTTAAGTATGCTCCTGTGATCGCTAATATTTTTTGAAAGTGAATCAAGTCCCGTACTTGGGCGTCATATCGAAAACTCAAAAACCATCCACCCCCTCTCTCTAAGTTGGTTTGATCCAAAGACGCTGCAGGAGACCTCAGAGACAGAGACGGATAACTGTGCTGCACTTGTTGATATGAAGAGTTTATCACAGCCTTAGCTGTTTTCTATCTTTCTTTTTTGGTGTTGACATGTCGTGAGTTAAACTAACGTAGCTCTGCTCTAACGCAGCATACACTTCAATGTGAGAAGGCTGACTCTAAAATAGTGAAACGTGTGTCGTTGTGAAGTTCTGTCTTCGGTGTGTGATGCACATAAGAGCTGCGTGTGTCCGCGACAGCGCTCTCTTTAAAACAGGGGAGAGTTCAGGTGGAGGAGACAGACTGAGCCAGTGAAAGAGAGGGAGAATTCAAACCACAATGTCCCTTACAGTGCCCGTGATAGATGAAGTATTAGGACATAAGCACTCGCACGAGCGCGACCAGATGAAATTTTTACTCGCACACGCTTAAAAAGATGCTAACAAGCTAGCCACAACTTCGTTCGTCTTCTGCCATTCCTCTCACCGCTCTCACCTCTCTGCCGACTGTTGGGACTTCACGAAGGCCTATGCGCTTCTGTTTTTGTCCCGCCCCCCAAAAAATCAAATCGTGATTGGTCAATTTTCCTGTCTCTCTCCAAACCAAAACACAGCCTGGCCTTCATGAAGTCCTAACCACTTAACAAGCCAGCAAACCGGGCTCCGATAGAGATAACATGTTTCAAGACAGTAACCCTTTCATTGCTGAAGTGAACTTTGCAGTACACTTAATTTCAAAACTTACATGATGTATTAAATGTATTTTATTCAACTAAATGAGAAATTATATATGTATATAGTATATGATATGTATATTTTTTGGTCCAGATTTTTTAAGGCCTTCTCTGAAGGCCTAGAAGTCCCTGAAGGTTCCCCACTGATCAATCTATGTACCCATATATCTATATATCCATGAAGCTATTGAAGTATGTTTAATTGACTGAATTAAAAAAAGTAACTTGCAATTACCTGTTTAAATCAACATAAGGAGCCGTCCCCTTCCTTATATGTATGTACGGTTGTTGTATTTTTCTTTTGTTTGAAAGAAAAAGAAAAACAAAAGTGGGTTTTTCTTCTTCAGCTCCTTGACACTTAATTGTGCCACCACTCTCTGCCAATATTTGACTTATAGAGAAGTTGAACCAAAACCTGCTCTCATTCGTAACGTTAATTGTGCAGCACTGATTTGCAACAACAGTTTCCCCTCTGAAACAAGATTACTGAGTTTTTTTAAAGGTGAATTTGTTTGGTTTTGATGAGCATATGCATTATTCTGAATCCTCCCTTATTAATGATGGTTTAGTGGAGGGCCAACTGTTTTTTTTTTTTTTGCTGGCATCCTGAATGAGCATAAATGATGAAACATTTTAATGTCAACTGTTATCAAACAATCAAATTAATCTCATTATTGTTGTTGACATTCACCCTGATCTGTGTTAATTAATCAGTGACATCATGTTTATCTACCTACCACTGATTACCAACCAGAGACTCTGATAACAGCAACTCTAGTTACTGTCAAACTGATTTCCTCAGCTACACAATAGATGACAAACAAGTGACAAGGCATCGCCAATAAACACAAAACAAGCAATTAACCCAACTATCACCCTATAATCATGAATCAACTGAGGAGCTAGCTGGTTCCTGCTTTGCTAGCCATCGTCCCCATGTTGGCAACAGAGCGTTTTGGAGGGAAAACATGGAACATCTGGTGGAAGCAGACAGGGGCTGGCGCTACACGATGGGAGAACAAGTTGCCTGAAAGCTTCATTATGTCCCAGCTGTTGGGCTTGCTGTTGCCCTCAGCAAAAACAACCTCGACAGGATGATGTTCCTGGCAAATATGCTGCGGATTATTTGAAGCGAGGCCTTTTTTGTGTGTTACTGCAGGGGGAACAGGGGCGGGAGCTGTTGGTCATTGGGCTGTTTTTCTAGCAGTTGAAGAAGTGTGTGAACAGGAAAAAAACAAAATATAACAACATAAACTTACTGTGAGATTTTTCTTGTTTGTCTGGAAGCTTAAAACTGGCAGTGAATATTGCAAAGTTTTTCCTCGCTTTGGTAAATTGTCAAACTATGAGTGAGATTTTGAAACTTATTTTTTGCTATGTATTCTTTCAGATTGTCATTTTAATCATCAGCATAATACTTTTGGTCAGTCGGGCCTTTTGAAGCTCACTTGAGGACAAAATGTATTGTCATCAGACTGAACACTATCCAATACTTTATTTTATGAAACATCTGTAAAAGACTGCTTTAGGGATTTTGGCGGGCCTAAACTGTATTTGCTTAATTTTGGCAAATGTTAACACCCAAACTAAGGTTGTGCATCAAAAAACTGATAAACTTTGTTTTTGTGCACCATTAAGCATATAAGCATGTTAAAATAAGCATGTAGCAGACATACCAGCGCTGCCTTAACAGAGCTGTTAGTATCAACGCTTAGCTGTGATTTGCATGTTTTGCTACCGAGTAAAGATTAGCATGCTAATTCACTAAACCAAGGTTGTGAACATGATAAATGTGATTCCTGCTTGAAACTGTCTTGTTAGAAATTTGAAAACCCCATTAACCCATTAGTGGCTGAAGAAATGTAGAGATCTGCAGACAGGACACTGCAGTTTACAGGTTTTTTAAGTAGGCTACAAAGTGTTGTTTTACACCAGTCTGTTAGCATTTTAAGCAGGTTAGCACATGGCTGTTTGTGTGCATAAAATAGATAAATAATAACTTGGTTTGGCTGTAAATGATGAGTGATTTTAAACGCACACTTTAAACACTGTAATTAAGAAAAGTAGAATACCTTTTTATTAGGGATGCACGATATTGGATTTTTGCCGATATCCGATATGCTGATATATCGAAACCCCCTTTTGCCGATACCGATACCGATAATCACAAGTTTGTTTTTGTTTTTTTTTTTCGCTTTAAAGAAAGCTAAGTCTATCCTGTACTGGAATTTATATGTTACTCTTATTGTGACAGTCTTTAAGAAACACACATAAAACAAGACAAAAAACATTTGATTTTACCATAAATAAGAAATGTATTATTTTTTCAAATTCAAGACATTCAGTATTGAAATACAGAAAAATAATTTCTTTAGATCACATGAACTTTAAATGTATAATGCATTTTTAAACATAACCATATATATATATATATATATATATATATATATATATATATATATATATAGATAGATAGATAGATAGATAGATAGATAGATAGATAGATAGATAGATCATCATTCAACAGAGTATATTACACCAAAAAATGTCATGACTGAGAATTCCTCCAAAAAAATTTTGTTAAACATTTTTAGGAAAGCACTGAGCTAAAGTTTTCACTAAAGCAGTTGAAACTTTGAAATTTAAATTATCAAGTAGATCCTCTTATCTGACAATGATTGTCTTTAGGTATAGTGAGTCAGTTTCTGTTTTTCAAACACCTATAAATGGTTGACTCACATCTGTAAAGTACTGCCCTGTGCTTAAAAAGACTATATGAGATGAATTTATTATGAAGTGATTGAACAGAGTGATACAGCTTCAGGCCAAAGTTTGAAGGTTGTCGTGTGCAGCTTCTTACCTTCTTTCCTGTTCCTAACTTTTCTTATTTCCTCTCCTCTCCAGCTGCACCGGCAGCACCATGAGCACACTCTCTCAGGTTGGACAGCTTGTTCAAGTCGAATGCTATTAGTTCTAGGTCAGCGCCTGGGCTTTCTCTACACCCCAACAACACCTTTTCACCAGGCAGGGAATCCAGCCTCCATTAATCAGAGTGGTGACAGCCCATGGATGTCAGTAAATATGTTTCCCTCACTGCCTCTTTTTACCGACACTTTCCTTTCCCACTCTCTCCATTTCTCCTATGATTGTTGTTTCCCCTTCTCTGTGGGGTTTAATGTTGACCTGTAATTGCTTTAAACTTTGTTATTAATATCAGGACAACAGGAGCGTTTCACTGCACAGCTGAGCTGAATAGTTTCAGGTGCAGTGCTTGGTTTTGGTGGGGAGTGAAACTGAGAACATATTGACAGAGTAAAAAGTGCTTCAAGAAGCAGAAAATTGCTTTGAACTGCAAAATTTAACTCTCTTGCTTGTTCCCTTCTGCACATTCCTTTGCAACCAGATTTGAATACTTCATATGCACGTTTTTTTCCCCACACTAAACAGAAGTGTTGGCCAGGTGTTTATGAATGTTGTCGGAACAAAATAAAAGACAGTGACAGTTTCCTCTCCTGCACGGATGGGAAAGCTGACAAGGGAGGATGAGTGTTGGCTAGTGAAGTCGTTCCTGTGTGTGTTTGTGCATGTTTGTGCATGATTGTGCGTGTGTGTGTGAGAGAGAGTGGTTGACATATAGGCAGAGGGCCAGCCGCAGCCAGTTGGAGAAGTGGTTGCTCATCTTGGGTTGGCACGCCGAGCTGAGTACCTGCTGCTGTCCAGAGACAGCTGCGACATACCCACCCATGAACGTGCAATCAGGTTGGTGGCTCCTGAATGCTGATTACGCTGCAACGAGTGCTTTACTGCCAACTCCAGACCAGTGACAGGCATTCCTGATGAAAATAACTGGAGCCAGAGGAATAAACTGAAAGTGGAGATGAAGACGAAGAGAGAACGAGGAGAAGCACAGTGAGGAAGGTATGAAACAAGCGGTGACCTTTCCAAAGATGGATCTGAGTACCAACAAATGTTTTGCTGTCACACCTGCTGCAGATTGACCTTCACTTTGAGGCAGAGCAGACAGCACTCATCTGTTCATCTTTGAGCCAACTCTTCAACAGTCATTTCCAGTCAGATGAAACATGTTTCTCCGTCAATGTCTCTCTGTCCGTCAATGACCGAAGCTCTTTATTCTCCAGCAAACAGTCACGTTCAATTAATTACCCGTCATCATCATTTTGTCTTTTTGTCCTTTATGTTGTCTTAAATCTTTTATCTCTTTTATTTCTATCTTACCTTGGTTTTACAGTCCTGTTAGCTTTTTCTTATAGTTTTTTTTTTTGCTTTTTATTTTATTATTGTTTTTATCCTGGTTTTATTATTCTATTAGCACTCTTGATATTGTCTTTTTATATGTGTTGTCCTGTTCTCTGCTCCCAACCCCTTTAATTGCCTTCAATTTTCCTTTTCTTGTTAACTGATGTTTTTAGCTTGTATCTTGGTCATCATGCTCTAACTTTATATTGTATGGTTTTTGTGTTGCATGGGTTCATATGTGTTTGTTTTTATGTTCTGGCTGTCAAAGCACTTTGTAAACTTCTGCTTTAAAAAGAGCTATGCAAATAAAGTTATTATTATTTATCATCAGGGGCCAAGTAGGCCTGGTTAAAGTTTTAATGAACCTTTTCTGTTAAATAAATTGTGTCTCGCTGAGTTTATTGAGCCATTTACCGAACCAGTAAAAAATACTGACATCAGCAATCAGACATAAAAGTGAAAATTAGACACAGGTAAGTCATCTCTTGGTAGTCTTGTCATGAACCTGCATTATCTCCCTTCTCTTTTGCACATCAACCATGAGGTCAAATAAATGTAAAATGCGCTCCTGGTGGAGATTGAAACGATTACATTGCTTTTAATACTGACTCTATCTTCAGGCTCTGCTTCTTTCTTTTTTAACAGTTTATCTAAATGTCAATGTTTGATTTTGGTTGTCTTTGTGATTCTTTTGTCTGCTTATCCATTTCCCTCTCTTACTTATGAGTGCACAGGTAGCTCAGAGATTGCTTGTTTTAGGACCATCAGTACTCCTTACAACCAGCAGGTAGCAATGTTGAGCTGAAATAGATCATCTGTTACAAACCTTCAGGGTGGTGAAGTGTGACACACTGACATTAGAGCACTCATTACTCCCCAAACCATCATTTTTATGAACTGTTTAATGATAAATAATGATTTTGAAAGACATGTTTGATGAAGACGTACACTGGACCTGATCACATGCCCTGCTCCTCTCTCCAGACCCATATTAAAGCTACAGTGAGTTGTACTAGCTGGTAGTGAAATATGATGTAAATAATATTGATTAGGCTCTATGACTGATAAAAGCAAACAAGATCATAAATAGACAGATACTTGATACAAATTTTGTTAGCCAGTTGTAGAAAAATGGTGGCCAGAAATTGGCTCAACAAGCAGCCTCCATCTGTTGCAGAATGGAAGGAGATCATTGGGGAGATTTATTGTACGGAGCGCTTGACCTTCTTTCTAAGATATGCCAGAGATATATTTGAAAGATACTGGGAGCCTTGGACCTATAATATGTAAACTTAAAGTGGTGGAGGTGCTTGCTTTGAAATAAAAATGATACTTAGCACTTTGTGTAACTTATTTTAACCCTTTTTTCTGTGGGTTACCTTCTGTGAGGAGGTAAATTAATATGATACTCAGTAACAGAGTTTTCTTTATTTTCTTAATTGTATCAGAAGTTAATTTGACCCCATGAGATGTTGTCTGTTGAACCTGTAATGACCCTGCCTGCTGTTTGTATTATCTTATTTTGTTTTATTGTATTGTCTGTTTATGTTTTGCTCCATGAAAAAATATAAATAAAATTAAAAAAACAACAACAGAGCAGCATGAAATTCTTTTAAACATTTTCCTTTAGAAAAGCTGTCATATAAAATAGGCCAAAACTGCTTTGCTCTGACCTGAGTCTTATTATCAACTTAACTGAAAGCTTTCCATTGGCATTTCTGTTCACCTGTTTGTGTTAACTTTTATTACTGATCATATTTCTTTCAAGTCAACTCCAAATTATTGTTAAAAAAACTTGTCCTGTCTTTTTATTTTTTACTATTATTATTAATGTTTTGACTTAGAAGTCCCTTAAGTGGGATTGAGAGGCATATTATTATATCCTGTATTTTGTGTCTCGTGGTTGTTGAAGCATTGTGTTGTTTAAATAACTTAAAAATAATAAATAAACAAATAATTAAATTAAAATAGAATAAGATAAAATAAAATAAAATGGCAGTGTTGGACTATCTGTTAAAGTGCTTTCCCCATAAACAAAGGCTACTCTGCTCCCATTATATCCTGTCTCTTTTCAGCTGTACTGTCAGAATAAGGCAAATTTGGGACCACTCACCAAAAGGACGTTTTTAATTGAAAAGTGTGCAAAAAACACTCTGTCCACAAGATGTGTTAAAGTCATCCCAACACAAACCCAAAGATCCTCACAGGAGCTCTACATCTGTCTGGAGCGTCTCTGTCTCATGTAAATCTTACAGGGTCATTATGATTTATTAATGAATTTGAGTGCTGCTTCCTCCAATGGGACCACTCCTCACTTTCTCCAAAATTCATCTGATAGCATCTCTTAAATCCATGACTGAGACTGAGATCTGTGATTATTTATTCTGGTAAGTTAAACAGCATGAAACTCTTTTTATTCATATTCTCTATTTAATCTTCAGAGGAGCGTGACTGATAAAAAATAAATTTCACTAAACCTCTGGAGGAAGAGTTCAATTAGACTATAATTTATATTGAAAACCTTTTCAAATCAACCCAGTTGGCCCCATATTTTTTAAAACAACCAAAGGTCAAACTAACAACAATTCCTGCAGATTAACACTCAAAACTGTCCCCCAAAAACCCTGCTTAATAACTTGAATTTGTGAACAATATCCAGTATTCCATGGGTTTTTTCCAGCCTGGGTTTTCTGAAGCTTTTAGGCCTCTCATCCAGTTCACAGATATTTTGGAGAGCAGCTGCAGGATTAATTTAAGCAGACAAACCAATTCAGAACTAATCAATGATTTATATTTGACTCTCCAGCGGAGTACAGTTAATTATTAAATGTTTGTGTTGTCTGCAGTGAAGCTCAGACTGGCCTCTGCGCTAAAAGGAGACAGTGGTGGAGACATAATGTAATATAGGACTGACTGTGAAAAAAAGTGCTTCAGTCTTTGATGCCATCACACAAAGGAGGCAGTCAGATTGTCTCATATCGTACTTGAATACATGAGAAAAAGAAAGATAGTGATGAAACTACTACCTGTATCTTTGTAATAAACCTGGACTTAAAAAAAAGGTGAAGCACAATGAAACACTGTCTGGCTCACAACTGTGATTCTCTTTCACCCAAACTCTTTGTCACCACTGAGAAGCGGTTTTGAAGTCACCGACAGGTTGTTAAGGAGCCTTTTACCTTTGGGGCATCAGAACAAAGACTGAATTTATTGAATTTCCAAAGATACATTGTGCTTCTGTGACACGACTGTTATGGTTTGCATAACCTCGCAACATAAGTAAAGAGACGGTGTCTGCATGGCCTGTAATTAAAGTTTCTGTCTGCCTACCTACACAAATTATCCTCCACGGATGAGGAAAGTCCCAAACTGAAAAGTCAAAAAACTGAAGTGTCTCCAGAGACTCTTTGAAAAACATCCTTTAAGTATTTCATGCTAACAAAACAACAAAGCTCCATTGAGTTTTTCCTTATTTGATCATTTTTGCTCTGTAGGGTCATTTATCTCAGTATATACCAGACTTGGTTTTGACATTTGCTTAAGCTACCGAGCACCACAATATATCTTTTTTTATTGATAGATCAACAATAATAAACAAAAATATAAAGCATCACATCAACTTTTTATAGGCAGAGAAAAATAAAGGGTATGATTTTATACAAGACGTCTAAAAGGACCAATTCAAAGCACAAAAACACAGATCACAACTAATACAAACGGTTACAGTGAACACATTTAACAAAGGGGGGGAAGCACAAGCACTATAACTTGAAGAGTGTATAAAAATGACATATTCTCAAAATATTCCCCAAAGGGTTGTTACATCAACCATGTGTGTGAAGAGCCCACTAGGATCAAGACTCGTGCTTTCAACAACACTAGAAGCTCTTTCAAGGGCTCACATGTCCCAGATTAGTAGATGCTACTGTTTCTGAAACAATCTTACACTATTGTTTGAAGGTTTAAAAGGTTGAAAATGTAAAGAGATCAAAACCCACCAGCTTTTAGAGTTATGGCTTATGGCTTTGTAGTTCTCCTGTGAGTCCCTAAAATGTTAAAGATTAGCACCACTGGGCTGGCATTAACATCAAAAGCTGTTTTATTGTGAGTAAGTACTGTAAAAAGAATCCCACTGTTGTCCATGTCCACCCACTGTGTCTTTGTCTAGTGTTATAAAAGGAAATCCGTCCACTTCCAGCACAGTGGGTGGGTTAAAGAAAACGTGACAAAAGCTAAGACTAAGCTTTCCTATTCCAGCATTAACTTTTCCAAAAGTGACTCCACTTTTTTGTTCAATTCTGAGCTTCTTTTTGTTCTCATATTAAAAAAAACATCAACATTATAAAGGTTGATGGAAATATTACCTGTACTGTATGTACGACACGTACATAGAGCTAAAAAACAACAACAGAGACTGCAGATGAAGCAGGTGTGGTTTAAACGCCTCTGTTCATCTTAACACTTCCCTTTGTAAAAGCTGTGCTTTGTTCTGACGCTGCCTCGTCTTCACAGGTAGAAAAATATGAGCTTCATATCCCTGACCTGCTGCAGTGTCTTCTGTTGTGTCATGCAAAAACACACACATCATCACGTCATGGTCTACAAAAAACAATTGGTATCAAAATAGACTTAAGTCATGCATCTTTTCTGTTCACTGGTTTCTGTACATAATTCTTTTGCTTGCTGACAGTCCTGAGTGTGCACAAAGTCAATACCACCGACGGCTTAAAATAAGAGCAATGTTATGGACTGCTGAGAGAGAAAATTACAAAAGCAAAGGCATCTTCCTACTCTCTCTGAGCAGCCAGTATGAAATCTTCAATCTACATTTGTGTTCAGTATTCTAACATAGGGTTTGCAGAACAGTTCAGTCTGTGAGATGTTTCCAGTTCTGTTTAAAGGCCAGTTACATACAATATCTACGTCACAATACAATGCTGCTGCAAAATCATTTTGCATATTGGCAAAGCTTCCTGAACCCAAAGCAGGACATATTTCACATTACACTCTGACAACACCTGTCTTTGTGTGTACTTTGCCAACATAACTTTACAAAAATATTAACATTTTACAAAAGTGCATCATCATCTTCATTAAATTTGATGAATGCTGCTTTCTTAAAGTACTCATTTGTGGATGTAAAGCTGAAACTACACCTTGCTCTACTGGATCCTGAAGCATCAGACTGCTGAGTGATCTGGCACATGTTTTCACAAAGTGTGTGTTTTGTTTTTAACTAAAATGTTTGAGAAAAGTTTGATCCATTCCTTGTTTTTGTCTGAAACTGAAATGTGCAGTTAGAAATCATCTCATCTGCTTTAACACAGGCTGCATAAGTGACAGTATGGAAGCATTAACATGTATTCATGCCAGGCTTACAGTATTTTCCTTCACACAATTTTTGCAAATGGTGCTTGAACATTTTCCTCATGTAACTAAATTTCAAACCGTCTTCATAAACTATCAAATGCCCAAATACAGGAACAAGTCAAAATGAAATGCATGTTACATCATCTTAGTTATGCTTCAAATGCTTAAAAAATGCAGTTATGTTTTTAATTCACTGTTTACCTTAACACCTGTACAAAAGTTGTAAAAATGATGAAAAATAATAATAAAAAAATCTCTTAATTGAAAAATCTCCTCCCTTACAAACAGCTTTTCTGGCACTTTAATGCCAATGAATAAAACGTTTCCGTCAAACACTTCTGGAAATCGACATGATACTACTTTACTGCACTCGTCCCCTTTTGCCACAATCAAAGTGAATATAAAAAGTGCTACTGACAGCTGGTGGGGAGGAGGGGCCAAGTTGCAGGTTGATGATTGGCTAAAGAAAGAGTGTGTGTGTGTATGTGTGTGTGTGTGTGTGTGTGTGTGTTTGTTTGTGTGTGTGTGTAGGGGGTATTGTTTTTCTGTTCTTATATGCATGTGTGTGTTTCTTTAGTCACTGACAGGAAGTGTGAGGATGCAGTTTCCCTAGGAGACGCTGGAGCAGCGGATGCTGGGGGAGCCCATCTGTGTGAGCACCTTGTCCAGCCACTGCAGGGGGCCGTTCAGGTGCAGCTCGATCCAGCAGGGGGTGCTGGTCACCGTCTGTCGCCTGGAAGAGAGCAGAGACGAGTGTTTATTCTCAGAGGACAGTGTTTATAGAAAGGGTTGTGTGAGTAAACTTACAAAGTCAATTTTCAGCAAAGTGAAAAAGCTCTACTTTTATTACAGAGCTGTGGAAAGGCCAAGGAAAGATACTGACCTCAGAAAACAAAACAACAAAGCAAACAAAACTGGATAAATACAAGTTTCAGCTTCATGTAAACAACTCAGTGCAAGTTGAGATGAATCATTCTTTTTTCTTCTTCTTTTGCTTTTTAATGTTTCACTTTTGACTTGAAGCTCTTAGATCTGATCCTTTGTAAAAGTCTATTTAAACAATACTTCTTTGACAGGCCGATGCCTTTCATCCTCTGTGATAACACTTATCAGAAAAAATATAATATTCATACATACAAAGTTAAAAGAGAAATAACTTTAGTTTAGTAACAATGTAAAAAAAAACACCTTTTCCATAAACCTGTAGTGTAAAATTCCTTTAAAAAAGTATGAATATTCTCTATATAAAAACTTCTTCATGATCACCCCATCCTCAAGCTTTCCCCTGAATATGGCCTCCATAAAAAACCCCAGAGAGAGCAGCTGAGGGGCAGATTTGTATTACACAATAGAAAACATGATGGATCGAGTGTAGATAGGGTTAAATGACAACTGACATCAGGTTCAGAAAATACTGCAGACACTGGAATATAAAACTCAAAAGGAGGGGGTTAGATTTCTGCTTCCAGCGTGCTTTATCCTGTGATGGCCTTGTGATAACCCCGACCTCCCCCCACTGCTCTGCATTTTTCTCTTGATGAACCGTGTTTGACACCACAGAGTTGCAGTGACACATCAGCAAGTACAAGCGAAAATCAAGGCTGCTGTAACATTTGCAGGAGAGGAAACTTGTTTTCAACTAAACGATTACATTAAACTGCCTCCAATGCCACCAGCAGCAGGGAAATGGGCTCTTTATGTTTCCATACATGTGATTATAATGTGTTGGCAAAGACAGCTGCCAGCTGCAGCTGATTTCACTCCAGTATGTAGTTTTTGTATTTCATGAGTACTTAAAAGGCTGTTTAACTGACAGTTCAGATGCATCACCCACAGATTTTGTTGATCCTGAATCCATGTTTGTATTTTTTGGCTGCAGTTTGTTTTCATTCAATCAAAAAAGAACGGTTGAAATGAGAGGGTTAAACTACAACCTGTGGTTATCCTGGGAAAAGACTGAGCACTGAGGTGTGGGTGGAGGTAGACGTGGAGGAGGGCCCCGGCTGGTCTAGTAACCTGAATCCTGTTCTTAAGTGTCTCCACATGTCAGTTTGGTCTGGACCGGACTGTGAAGCACTCGCTCACAGCACCAAGGTTTCCCCCCTTGGGAAAGCCTCTGTGCTGAGCTAACTTTGGACCAATCATCTGCCTGCGTTCAACTCTGGCTCCTCCTTTCTCACTATCAGTGAGTCAGACTGTGGAAAACAGGGAGGCGATGGAAGAGGGAAAGTCTGACATCTCTTTCTTTTTTGACAAAACACATGTGTGTCTTTTTAAAAATAGTCTGGCGTGCCTACTGGAGCCTGTTTCTGTAGATGAGAGCTCGGCGACGTCATTCAGCGGATTCACCAGAGTGTGAGCAGATGCCTGGGAGCGGGGGTGGCTGGATTGTGGGATGTGATTCACAGACAGTTTGTTTCTATTGTCTGTGTTTATATTAAGGCTTAGTAAGGACTTCACATTCACACAAAAGCTCTCAACACGTCACTGAAAAAATAGTTTTTGGCTTTACCATCTGATAAGCGAGTTGGGGTTAATCGTTCAAGAGTAAGTGTGTAGCTGATGTGTGAGGACAGCCTACCTGTACTCTGCTCCCCAGCCTTTGACAAAGCTCATTCTGATGGTGCACATCCTGGTCAGCTGGTACACAGCCTCGAATCCCTGGTTGACCGACTGAGCCAGCAGGGCAGCAAACTCCTGGTTGTTGAAGATCTTCAGGTTACATCCTGGAGGGAAAAGTCAAGTCACAAAACCAAGCCCCATTCAGCTTTGTGTTCAGAGATGCACATTGAAATTAGAACAGCTTTCCTGGGTAACTCTAGACATCAGAGACTGTCACAGATCTTTTAGAGGAGTATGTATCTGACAAATAACTTTGTATAAAACTTTTTGAAGCTACAAACCGAGCTGAAATTGGACAACTTGCCTTCTGTGAAATCAACTTGAGGGCTTAAAGTAAAGCCGTTGGGGAACAACTGGCTTAAATGTTCTGTGCTTTCCTAAAAAATGTGTTGCCAAACTTTCGTTTAGACCGATCTGAGACAAATGGAATCTCCCTAATGTTGTAAAATCAACTGGCAAGTGTTTCACATTTGATACTGATTTCTTTTTCTCTGAGCACGTCGGAAAAATCTAACATCTGAATCCGACTAACATCATGTGTCTCCAATTCTTAGTGGTTTTGAACATAACAAAAAGTTTTAATTGTGAGTGACTCAGACATGGAGTCAACAAATAAAACTGACATCACAATGACATTAAGAGATGCAGGATGCAGATAACATTGCTATGCTTTGTATCAAAATCTTTTTGATGTCTAAAACTTCAAGATCTAAGGGTGTTAAAAGATGTGTAGAGTTTGGAGAAAACTCGTAACACTTCTTACACTTTCAAAAGTCGTGCCAGTAAACAGACGACTGTGAGGAGAAAAAAAGTGTTTTTAGCTAAACTCAATAAATGCTGAGGGTTTGTGATGGCTTTGACGAGGCGTCTTCTGTTCATGGTCGTACCGTTACAGCCAAAGTGAATCTCTAATGACTCATCTGTTTTAGAGAATTAACATCAGTTAAATTAATAACATCCTGAATAACTAACAAGGTTTTCAAATGTCCTCAGTTTTGCTACAGACAAAGAGTTCAGACTTGAGAATCTGGCTGCAGGAGTCATTAGACATCAGTGAGAGCAAATTTCTATTCCTGCCACAGAGACTGCAATAAGATGTGAGAGAATGAGGAAAGAAAACTTTATACTTGACTTTTAACAAAAATGTAATGAAATTTTATCTGCATGATACACAAGGACATTAAAGTAACATTTGGGTTCAGGGATTTGCTTGAGCTCATTTCAGCATATGGGCTGAAGGAGGTAGGGTTTAAATTACCAGCCCTCTGAAATGTTTTATGACCTACTGCACCACTTCCTTCTTACATTTCTAGTTTTGCCTTTTGATATTAATTTCAAACAAACTCCCTCTCTGTCTCTTTTTTCTCCCCATATGTCTCACTCTCTGCTCGGCCCTCCAGCCTCAGCTTTCTCTCTCTGTTGCTTTCAGCCTGACACTCACCTGGGGGGATCTTGCAGACTGTAGCGGGGTGCCAACCGTAGCGTTGGTTACAGTTGGGGCTCTGAACAAAGATGGCGCTGTCGCTGAGACACTCAGCAAACACTTCTCCTCCGATGTAATACAGCCGAACACCACGGCCTAAAAGTAAACACAGGCAGGACAACAAACTCCTCAGATTAGGCAGTAAATGCAGAGAAACAGATCATTTGAACTATGACAAATGAATATGTGGCATTAACTGCATAACCAGGCTGAAATGGAGTCCTACCGATGTGTCTACGTGTTAACTCCACAGCTGCGTTTCGGTTGACATTGGACAGCAGACCCAGACAGAATCGCTCAGAGTTGGAGGGATCTGTGAAGCCGTCCACTGTCAGCGAGGGTTGTGAAGCGTGAAAGGTCTCTCCTACTCGCTGGTTTAACTCGTAGTAGGAAATCGAGCACCAGAAGGCTGGCTCACAGTATGTCACTGGTTGAAGGTCTGACAAGGGGAGGCAGAAAAATACAGCTTGTATTTAGTATTTCAAATAAAACATTGTGTAAAGAGATGAGAAAAAAGACTGTAGCTTGCAAAGTTGCTGTGCATCAACACACTCATATGAATATCAAATGTTGTACTAAAAGTAAAAAGTAAGGACACCAGAAGGACAGGAATCAGTTATCAGGTAAATAACAGGAGCAAATCAGAGAAATACTAAGATGGAATAGCTGGACATGAAGAAGTAACAGAAGTGAGGAAGGGGCAAAATGGGGGACCTAAGGGGGTTGAGGTGGAGGTAGGGGAAAAAAACATCACCAAAGAAAACATTCGGCTGCGCTTGCGTCACAAAATGTCAAACCCATACACTGTTTCCCAGAAGCTTTCACCAGACAAATGTGGAAACTCAACCCTCACTGGTGGGATGCTGGAGCCAAAAACGGTCAAATTACAGGCTTATCCATGATAATTTTCAGTAACTTCAACTGGTTCTGGTAATTTGCTCTTTTTCCCCTCAACACCGCTGTTCTGTGAGACTTCAACATTCATCTTTTTTTTTTAAGTCCTGAACGGGGCTGCCAAATTAAACTGGTGAGATTTTTGTTATTCACTAGTAGCTTCCTGGCCAAGCCCCCTGGCGTTTTTCCATCCTGATAGAATAAACGGAGGATTCTGTCATTGATGTGAGTGTGGGCTGAATGCTGGATTGGCCTGTTGAGAAGATCACATGGTGCTGGACACACAAAGGCGTCTTTCATCACCTGGTTTCCTCTTACAGAACTGGAGTGAAATCAAACAGAGAATTCCCACTGGGGAGACACGCTTCAGAAACATTTGTCTGTGACTGAAGGAAGGCAGACAGAGAAGTACACAAACACACACTTAAGCACACACATACACAGACCTGCAGCGCTTACCTAAGTTGCTGTGTGTGGGTGAAACAGGGTTGGGTGACAGGTTTGGGGAGCTTGTGTCCATGCTGTGGGTCATCTGGTGATCGCTGGTCTCCCCATCCTCACTGAGGTAGCCTGGTGGGGGCGTTTCTAAGCCACACAGAGAAAACAACTCATCAAATTTGTTGGTGTAGTTGTAGATTCTAATATAATTCAAGTCTTTGCTTTAGTAGAAACCTACAAATAACTACAACAATCTGAAGCTGCTCAGAGTCTCTCTTAAAACTTTGGACAATGTGTAAAACACAGATGTGCATGCCTGCTTGGATTGCTGATAACCAGTCTCCATGTTTCTTAGCGTGAGAGAGACTTATCCTACCTGGTATGTAGTTGCTCTGTGGCTCAATGCCGGCAGGGAAGTTGGTGTTTTCAGGGATTGAATGGCTGTAGTCATCCAGAGGAGGAAACTCAGCGGGGATTTCAGTGTGTCTGGGCACCAGTACTGGAGGAAGAACTGGAGGATGGACAGACAGACAAACAAACGTTTTATTAAAAAATATTTCAAAACTGATTATTTCACATGAAAAATAAAATACTTTGATGTATAATGGAGTAATTATAAAGCTTTAAATAAGACAAAATTAAGTAAATAAAGCAAAAGATACAATAAGCTAATCTCTCAAGACATCATCACACGCCAAGATTTCGTACCTGGTGTCTCGACTCTCTGGTAGTGGTACGGGTTGACACACACTTCATCCTTCTTTGTGTGGAAGGCGTACTCGCATAGCTCGACAGCCCGCAGCTCATGGTGGGACTGCAGGTCAGGCCAGCGCCACAGACGGCAGTAGATGACGTGAGGGAGACCTTTTCTGTGGGAAACCTGCAGACGGCCATCCAGAGACCTGTGGACAGGAGAGGAGGAAGAGCAGTTTGTCAATAAGTCAACCTCAGAAGATTTACAGGACAGAAATACAGCCTTTGTGTCTATTTCAGGGCTTAAATCTAAAAAACTGACTTCATTTTCTTAGAGATTAAGAACAATGACCCTCATGTTGTTCCCCTGTTTTCACTCATGCAGCAGATTTATTCTTTTAAAGGTGTTTGTAGTTGTTATTGATGTGATACCTGTTCCTGGCTACTTCATATTTGGCACCCCACCTATTCTTTCGGTCTACTCTCGAACAATTAAAAAATGTGTACTCAAAAATATTCAAAGCCCAAATTCTGATGCAACACATTTGATAATTCAGTCCAGCACAACATATCAGCCTCTGGGTGTAGTGTTCAAGTCTGGCCTCAGACTGCTGATGAGGGTCCCAGCTGTGTGTGGACTGGCTATGAGCTGATGTCTAATAATAAGCAACCTCGAATGGGATCACAATATGGACAGCAGGAATTTCATTGTGTTGTATAACATCTGCACCCATCTGGTAAACAATACTGCAGGCAGGATGATGACACAGGCTGCCGGATAGAAAGGAGCGGTGGTTAAGCACTGCAGATTGTCATAACAGGGACATACCCTGTAATCTCTAAGCACAATGACCCGTGAAAGACAAAAAAATAAACACTCTAATCATCTTATGCAAGAGGCAGCATCCCATGTGACCCTACTATCTGCACACTGGCTCACTTTCAAACACAAATACAGAGGAAGGGTCAAAGTCATGAGCTAAAGCCCTTTATCAGTCAAATGTTGGTCCACAAAACGAAAATAAAAGCCGTGTGTTGTCTGACTCTTGAGAGCTCTGCAGTATTGTATGTCCAGCGAGAGGAGAGAGACGTTTCAATTTTTCATGGCAAAAGCTTTTATGTGCTGGCTCTCTCCTCCAAAATGTGCTGGAGAGGGTGTGAGTCAGGGGGGGAGGAGGGGGTGTCTTGAATTTGGAAAGGGTGTCTGAGTGCTTTATGCACACACAAGTGTACAGTAGAATGCAGTTAAAAGGGGGATCAACAAGGGGGAAGAAGGTGGAGGGAAGCTGGAGAAGCTTCAACAGTGAAAAACATCCCTGAAGCTCCTGAGGACTGTTTCACATCACAAATCTGCACGCAAAGGAATCTCAACAAGGAACAAAGATTAAAACCAGAACTTCTCTCCACCTGACATTCTTCTCTGGTTCTCCATGAGGTAAAGATAAGATAAAGGGGCAGATGAGTGTTGAAAAAAGTGCAAATAAGATGCATTTTTGGGGCTTAGCACGTGGGCGCTCTGGTAGTCTTTGTTTACTGTAAGCAGGAGGAAGTTTACACATTGGGTTTCATGTTTATCCAAATGAGAATATCCACTTTTTCAGACATGTCAGCAAACCAGATGCTCTTTTTTCTGGGTTTATTTCCTCAACCTGTACAGCACATAGCTCTGTAATTTTAGCTCCCCTTCTACTAAACTTGTCTGTGTAAACTTTACTGCTGCTTCCAGCTACATGAGAAAAACCAGACCCTCTACGATGCCATGGTAGGCAGGACGGGCCTGTGCATGTCACAGAAAGAAAGCAGCAACTTGTTTGATGTTTTGGCTGCAAAATGCTCATCTGCTGAGACAGACTTTTTAATTCATGCAGAGAGTCAATGTTTTCAATATGGCCTTCTACAGCTGAATGGATGACGAAATAACTGCATTGTGATAAAGTAATTCAACTGCCTTCCTCAAATTTTAATCTTTGCTTGACTCTAAACGTCCAAATGTGCCAAAACTTGTCTTTGCTTAAAGTCTTCACACACCTTTAGAGACACGGGAGTGAGCAGCCAACCTGTTTTCAACATGTATTCCAAATTTCAGTAAATCAATGGCACCAAAAAGCATTCCTCCTCAAATCAAGCACAAATGAACTCATTCCTATTCAACAATCACAAAGCACCAAAGCAACACAATCCAACTTATTACTGCAAACTGACGCCCAAGGAAAAGAAGTCAGTGACTTCATTATAAACACAAATATAAGCACAGCCACAAGTGGAAGATCAGAGAGCTCACAGACCTGATGCTTTTATAAATCAAGAACAAACAACACTTCTCTCTGCTTTTCATCTCAGATCTGGGAAACAATATTTAGCAATGCTGAGAGATTTGGCGGACTTACACTGAGTAGAAACACAAACAGGAACACCTTGTGTTATTATGTAAGTAAGTCCACAAGATTTTGTGGCTGTTTTGTAACTTTTAGTGATATTAAACTAGTTTTTCCTTTCAAGGTTCTGTTCCAGAGCTCATGATAGCTTTCAGTTTTCATGATTTCAGTTCTTCTTTTCAATTACAGCTTTCTCAGTGTATGTTGTTGTGATTAATTGGGGCTGCTGCTGATACTAAAGAAGCATTCATCAAGTGGCCTAAAAAGTCACTTGGAAGTGTCCTCAATTGAATTCAACTCATCCCTAAGTTAAGGACTCATTTGCAGCTTTGTTTTAAAAGGGATGAAATCCAAAAGACAAATTAAGACATGCAGAGAGACAGTAGCTTTGAAGTCAACAAACAGAAATCACGAAGGAAGCTACACATGAATCATGGGAAGTAAAAAATAAGACATGAGGGAAACACATGAAAACTGCCTTTTCAAAGAGGAACAGCTGTCACATGTAGTCACTTAGCAGGAGAATAGTTGATATTAAAACATCACGAGTTACCAGACAGCTGGGAAAAAAGCCTCCCCGAAAGCTGGATGATTGAACTAGGAGAGACTGTATTTATTGGTTGGTGATTATGGTTGTACTTTAAGGTGTTCCTTCACTCTTTTGAAGCAGGGAAAGTCAAACCTACATGTGTCACAGAGGGCTGACCTGATGTTAGAGGTATGTGTGCTTGGTCCTGCAGCTGAGTGGGTGTTTGGTGGGGCTAGACTCTGCGTGGGTTGACACAGACGTGAACAAACTGTAGTGGCATTGTGGACTACTTGGTGTCCCTCCTTTCATACAGCCATTTCCAGTCAGTAATCTTTTTCCTTTTTAAAGGGTTACAGTAAAAGTTCAGTATGAGTCATGCAAATAAGCTGAAATGCACATGTGCAATCCAGCACAAAAGAGGATCTTCACTCATTCAGAAACCACGAATATGACTCTTTATGGCTGTAGAAATCATCATCAATAATCCATGGCTGAGAAGAAAAGTTGGACCACAGTGTACGACTCAAAGCGTTCCACAGTTTCCACTCTTCATTCATTTATATCAAAGCTGTGTAAAGTCTCAGTGTTATGTACAAATGCACAGATGAAGCAGATCACAAACCAACTTTTCCGGGACATGATGAACAGCAGCTGTTAATTTAGAAGCTGCACTACAAGAACTGCTTGACAGATCTTTTCATTGATATCTTTTGGTACCACTTGTAATCATCTCTTGTTGGTTTCCCAAAACAACTGTCCAAACCGCCTTCTGCACTTGAAAAAAGTAAACTAGTGTTTCAAAGCATAGAAGAAAAGCCATCTATGGGGATTTTATTAGCTTATTGTATCAGTGACTGTGTGGTGGTAGAGAGTGTTGGCAAGAGAGAGCCAACAAAAAAATTGACTGTCACTTCAGTTTGGACGAACATAACATGTGTTGGGATGGAGATATTCAGCTTTGTGTTCTGTTTTTTTATTGAGGAGTATTTATTTAAGGAGCACAAAACAGATTGGTGCAGCAAGAAGATAACAATCTTAGATAGGACGATTGAAGAAGAGGAAAAACTGGTGGAAAATGAGTGAGATTAACAAATGGGGGTGAGATGAACTATCCTGACTCTGCAAACATGAACATGAAGTCTGCTGACTTCTTCTTCCACTCCTTGATGAATCATCAGGTGTTCATCTTGATGTTACATGCAGGTATCCTAATTGAAACGTTAAGATAAACTCAGAATGTCATAATCCATTTTAAAAAGAGAACTGAATGATTTTCAGTCAGAAATTTACATGTTACCTAACATATGCTCACCGACAGACAAAAAGTGTTAAACAAATAGCAACAGTCAAAACACAGCACACATGAAACACACAGACAGGTCCGGACACACACACTGTACCTATCTGAATCACTCACTTTATGGGAGAGATTTATGACAACGCAGCGAATGAGGCTTTAATGAGGAACACCTCTCTGGCAGTAAAAGCCACTCCTTCCTCCAAGCTTCAAGCCTCAGCCTGTTGTTTAGAGGAAGAGCCAGTCACTTTGCCACGACAGAAGCTCCTGAAAAACACTTTAAAATGATTTGGAGCTCAGAGCACTTCAGCAATGTGGCAGGGAGGAGGCAAAAGGGGGAGAACTATGACCCCAAATTCCCTGCTGGGCTTCTGTGAGTGAGAAAGTGTGTCCAGACGAGAAGTATGAAGAACATGGGTGGGATATGAGGGCTTAAAGAATTCAGACCAACAGTTATCAACTGTCAGACTGCTGAGATGAAACTGATTATGTTCAGAACACTATTCACTCTAGAAAATGATTAAAAAACATTGACGACTGAGCCTACACGAAAGAATAAGAAGTTATCAATTCATAAAGAGGCAAGAGCAAAGTGATGAGCCTCTCGAGGTCTGGACATTAGAGACCGTGTATTAGATTACATAACTTATCAGTCGAGCATAAACACCAAGATAAGGCGGGATTTCTTTCCTTCATGAAGCACAAGCACCTGGTGTGTATTTCAAACTATCATCAGATTATTTTAACAAAAGTGAAAGCCTTTAATGTCAGTGAATTGCTTGCAAGATTTTTCAATTACTAATTTGGAACTACAGGGAAAGGTTACTGTAGTGTTGGATTTTGATTTAGTTTTTTATTTGATAGCGTTTTGACTTTGTTTTAAGTTCCAGTTTAGTTTTAATTAGTTTTGAAAGTTTGTTTTTGGAAATGGTTATTTTTATTTTTGTTTTTATTAGTTTCTGGATTAGTTTTAGTCTTTTTTTGTAAAATGGGGTAGTTATCAAACGCCAGATTCAGATTTACACACTCAAAACAACAACTATCATTTTTTTTAGGACTTCAGAAAGCACAGATAAACAGGAATAAAATGTCTCACTTAGTGCTTTTGACAGGCAACTGGGTGGATAGCAAAAGAACAAAATAGTGAGTTTATGTATGAGATAAATGGCAAAGACGAAAATGAAAGAATTTCCTATAATTTTAGTTAATTTAGTTTTGTCAACTCACAATACAGTTTAATTAAACACAGACTCATAGTTTTTAAATCTACTTTGTGTTTCTGTCATGTACATTTTTTGGGACCATATGTAAAAACAAAAATACGACTTGGTAAACGTACTAAGACTCTTTAGCTCTTCCTGTTTTTTTTTTTTTAAGTGTCAACCAGTGACAAAGAATTAAAGTTTTATATCCGGAGGAAGTCAGAGTGAAACAGATGACTGTGGCTAAAAGTGACAAAACACTATAGATTTTTTTCCCCACAGGGAAAACTGTGTCAACATCATTGTGCTCCAGGCCCTGGAGCTAGGTCTGAACCTGACCTTTGTGCACAACAAGCTCTGTTTGTGTGTGAATGCAGCACATCCACAAACACTCAGACGCACAAAGATAAACACAGGTATAAGCAAGAGGAAGAAAAAGAACTTGGCTTCAAGATGTTCACACATCTTGTAATCCTCTTTGTAAATGGAGTGGAAAAAGGAGGCTATGTGAACATGAGTGATAGTGAAAAGGAGATGATAAACAAAATTTGAGCTTGTTTGTGTGTGTGCGTGTGTGTGTGTGTGTGTGTGTGTGTGTGTGTGTGTGTGTGTGTGTGTGTGTGTGTGTGTGTGTGTGTGTGTGTTTGGCTGACTCATAAAACAGACTCAGACAGAGCAGATTGAGCTTCACTGAGCTGGGGAGGAGGGGAGGGGGCAAAACAAACACTCTGGGGCATGGCCGGTTACGCTCAGAGAGATAAAAACATATACACAGTGTGTTTGTGTGTGTGTGTGTGTGTGTGTGTGTGTGTGTGTGTGTTACAGACTGGCTACGGTCCGAGCAGTGCAGATCACACACGCACAGACACATAAACTCTCCCAGTAAGCTCAGCCCTTTCATCATGGTCTTTCAACATCCCTCCACCAGATTCAAACTCCACAGAGTCTGAGTCTGAGTCTCTAGTCACTAAGTTAAAGTTTTTTAGCAGCTCAGCTCTAAACGTCACTTAAATACAGATTTATATTTGAAGTGCCTACATGTAAACATCAAACTCCCATGACAATCTGTCCCACAAGGCCACAGAGGGGGAGGACAAAGTGGGTGATGGATAAAGAAAGGAGGGTGCTGCTGGACAATAGGGCTGCCAGACTGTCTCAACAGCTCAGGGCAGCTCAGAGTGTCTGTGACCGGGCCCCTAAAAAGCCCCCTCCCCTCTCCTCCGTCTGTCCCACTGTCTCACCGCCCTGACCGCCCTGCCTCTGTCCCAGTACTGCGTGAGGGGTGAGGGCGGTGGGGGTGGGAGTGAAATGGCTTTTGTGCCTTTCATAGAGTCTGCGGCCAGTCTGTCGAGCCATGACCAACAGGGCTGCAGTCCAGTGACGTTCAGCAGACGGCTGCTGTCCTCCAACAACAACATGTGAAGAGACAAATCATTCAGTGCATCTGGAGACAGAGCTGCTGTTTGGGTTTGAAACCTGACGAGCAGCTTCACTCTTAAAAACTCTTTTTAAGTCTATTTTTATGTGCTTTGGTTTTGTGTTACTGGTACAGAACACAGGAGACCTGAATCACATACTGATGAATCACTTTCAGCCCACACTGCACCTGCTTCAAAAGAACTGTTGCATTTTAAAGGACATATTGCAGGTTAAATTCTTCTGTTAATTATCACTTAAAATCATCTGATAATGGCTGTAGAATAAGTCAGCCATTTATTTTTACGTTATTTAACCAAAAAAGTCACAAATTTAGAGGAAGAGGCTGTTTTCAGTGAAGCTGTTTAAAAAGCTCTATTTTCCAACATCGAGTCATGACGTTGCAAAGGGGACTCTCAACCCCTTACCCCGCTTTGAGCCAATGTGAATAACAGGTGGTCATGAGTGAGACTACGTATGTTCTAAATTATTGTTTGATTTGACCATATATTAAGATGATTGAGATGTGTTTGGATGGATGGATGCAAACACTAGCTTAAAAGGACATCGAGTCCACTTTTTTGGACTAGATGGAGTTACCTTTGTGCTCAGATTCTCCTCACACCTCAGCTCCACTGCTCTTCTACGGCCATTATTCCACCTAATCTTGCCCTAGTCTTCCCGGTCTTCATCTTTCCTAACAGCCACATAATTATAAGCCTGAGGACCATCATATGTATAGGAATTGAGATTTCCTTCCTCTTCATTGATTGCAGTGACAATCAGATCCATGTTGATCAATGTTAAAAAGACGCAGAAGCAGAGGGACTCCTCTCTGTGACGTCACGTTCTTAATGTGGAAGTAAAAATAAATGCGCTGAAATGCCTCCAGGAGACCCTGTGGTTTATTAGTTTAGGAATTTCTTTTAGACTATTATTTTAAAGTTATTTTCCTATCAATTTCTTAACACTTGTCTTTAACCTGCAAGATGCCCTTTAACCCCTTGTTGAGCACATTTTTTATTTCGTGTCAAAAATCAAAGACATTTAAGAATAAAAAAGAAACACTTTCTGTCTTAAAAAAGACAAAAAAAAAACTGGATTGTTCCCAATCCGTAGAGCTATCCTGCCTGTACTTTTTTCACCGAGCTTCCTCTATAAACTCCAGCTCATAAACCATTGCTTTCAGAATCAGTCATTACTATGTAGTTTGGTTTTGATGATTATTCTTATGAAGCCTACAGATCTAGAGAGTTGATCAGTGTGCGGCAGGCTGAACAACATGACGTGTCTAAGTACAGTGCAAAAATGAACAGACTTTCTGATGGCAAAGCAAAGCACAGGCAACTATCAAAATATAGTGCAGCCTCACACTAACTTCAACATTTGGGCTAGAGTTAGTTAGAACTGGGTAAATTACAAGGAAGATCTGACGTCACAGAGCTCCAGAGCCCAGCTACAGTTACAAAAGTCCAGCTGCTTTCTCAACAAAGAAGTCGAGGTAACCTGGGGCACAAGTGGTCAAACGGTTTCAGTACAAAACCCAGGTACGTAGTCCTCACTGCAGTGGTTGGTTGTTCGACCCCTAGCCTTTGTTATTTGCCCCATCTTTCTTTCCTATTTCTACTCTTACTAAACAATCCAGCAGGATCCTTTTAAATATCAGATCATTGAGTGGTAAAGATATTTTAATGTCCTTAAACCTGGCACAGTTGTTCACGGTGTCTATGTTGTGTAAGGCAGCAAGTTCAGAACACTGTTTTGACAAATTCAGTAAAAACAAATGTGTATGCAGAAAGAGAGCCTGTGATACAGTGATCTGATAACCCTGCAAGTTCTTGAAGCAAAAAATACATTTTCTGGTTCAAGATTCTTTCAAGATGTTAAACTGAATATCTTTAGGGTTTACTGCAAAAGACTAAATTAATAAGATGGTTTACAAAGAAAAGAGAAAAAAGTGAATTTCAATAACTGATACAGTTTGATGCAGACTGTAAGAGATGTCCTTGGTCTCCAGTGGAAAGTAGAGATTAGCCAACCCTTGTTTTCCTCTTTATTTTCACTCTGTTATGAGCGAGCGGCAATCAATTCAACCACAGAAATTAGACCCTTAGAGTGCAAAATGTTCTGTTTAGAATAGATTCCTGCAGTGACAGAGCCACCAAACCACCACCAAACATATTCCACACACGCACACATTTACACACAGAAACACACACCTCCCACTCTCTCTGGAAAAGCCATCAGACTTCTCCTTTTCTTACAAAAGAAGGGGGAGGTAAAGAAAGAAATCCAAGAATAGAGTGTGGGAGAAAAAAGAAAAGGTCTGACAGCAGCCCACAGGTGATATCATAGGAGTGGAGCGTACTGGGACCACTGTGGGAGGGACTGGTGTGAATTAAAAAAACAGAAGACAGGGGACCAGCAAGGCTAGACAACAAATAACAGCGTCTGCGCTCCAAGAACTGGTGGGATGATGCTGAGCAGCCTGAGCATCTCTTTCTGAATCGAAATGATGAATGAGTGAAAATTTTCCAGATGGTAGTCATCAATTACTTTTCCCACAGAGGAGTACGGTTTCCCTTGCCCATAGTAACTCAAGCAGGTGGACCAGAATCTATGATACACTGAGCTTCACAAGCCACTTTCAGCAAGGATTTGGATGTTATGAATTGTTATTTCACATCAGGCCTGGACGATAAAGATATGTATTGTAAAATATCTTTTCCTCAATAGAAATATGGGACATCGTCAATGGAATTTTGATAGAATTCGTTTATCAAGTTCAAATAGCGCCATGTCAAGTTAGGCTGACGCATACAGGACGCGTGCAGCAGCCAGCAGCAGCACACAAGCTGATGTTTACATTTATGAGTCAGCGGTAACGGAAATAATGGGCCTGATCAACTAAAGGTTGAACATGTGCAAAGTTGATTTACTAACTGGGGTGCACTGGTAGCACAAGCTAAATCCTCATTTAAAAAGGGCAGTTTGCACCCGTTATTGGTTATATATGCAGTCTTAGTAGATCACTTGCAACACGCCCACTAATACCTCTAAAAACTTCTAACTAAAAAAAAACTGAGTCAAAAACAACCTTCTGATTTCTTCATAACTCACCTACGAGTTTACGCTTGACAAAATAGTTGTTTGATATATATCATGATAATAACCAATATAAAAAAAAAATCATGAAATCTTGTGATAGGATATTTCTCATATCCCACACCCCTATTTCACGAATGTATGAACTCAATGAAAGTAAATGAGAATACAAATTTAGAGGACTCAACTTGGATTTGGACTCAGGTAACGAGGACCTGACAGACTGACAAAAAGACTCGACTCAGGTGGTGACACTGACCCGATTAGGACTTGGACTCTGGGGACTTCAGGCTGGGCTTGGTGACTCGTCTACAACACAGTACTTTACTCACTGAGGCAGCTCCTTTGACGCATAAAAAAAGTTTTATTTTTTGATCACAAAGGACCTTACATCACCATAGCACTAAACAAAATTAATACAACTCAGAAGAGGCTGCTGAGGTTTGAATGTTGTCTCTCGTGTTGCTATATTGGGTTGTCCTTGAGGGTAAACTGTCTACTGAACTCTGAGCTGGACTTCTTTTTCTTCTCTGGCTCTAGTTTCTCCCTTTCTGATTCAGTCCACTATGTTGCCTGCTCATCTCCTTCACTCTTTAACTTTAACCCACCTCCTCAGCCATCTCCATTGCTCCATTTCAGTATTTTCTACTCCTGACTTTGAAGTAATCTTCCCCTCTCCTTTGAACCTCTGCTCATTCACGTCAGCTTCTTTTCCCACACAGATCCAGCTGTAGTCCTGCACCAGTAGCAGCAGCAGCAGTGGTTGTGGTGGTGGCCAGTGGAGCACAAAGGCAGGCTTGTTGTCTGGTGAACGGGTCTGTGAGCATAAGACTGTCTGTATGTATGTGTGTGTCTGGGTGTGTGTGTGTGTTCCTGCATGGTGCATGCTCACTCCCCCGCAGATAGTGAGACGGCCAGGGCAGAGCTGTCTCTTTAACCCCCTCCACTACTAACACAAGCCGAAAACCAAACAGCAGCCCACGCCCTCCTCAAGGCCTGGGCAGGCAGAGAGAGCATTCCTCTGAGCTGACTAACCCCACACACGGACACAGACTCACACACATACACACAGACACACACACAACAAAAAATCCATTTCATATCAGTTCCTTTTTTTGGGTAGAGAAGTAGCCTGAATATGGTCCAAGAAGTTATGTTTTCTCTATCTTCCAACCTTTACTGAATTATTTTCACCACTTCCGGTTTGTGTGGACAGAAGCAGGGTTTTTAGTAATAAACATTACCCTTTTGTCTGAGAGGAAAACAAAAATGTCATCTTAAAAAAATATTTTTATTGTTTAGGGTCATAAAATAAATGGTTTCACATACCATGATCTATAAATTGATTTGTTGCTGTGAAGTGTTGAACATTTTGATCTGCTCCTAAGAGTAACAGTACCTCTACAGAAAATTCTAGTAGAGTCTGACATGTCCCTGCCGGCTTTTTAGTCAGTGTCGAGGTAAATAGCTGGGTGCTCATGTCGTCTGAAGTTTGTTCTCCTGACAGACAGCGTGCTTTTACAATGAGTTAATTAAAAAACTTCTCCAACTGCTGAGCACACTGCATGAAGATGGGGAGCATTCAATCAGAGAGAGAAAGACAAGGACATTATTTTCTGAGGTTCAGCTTTGTTGTAACAAGCACCAGAGCTCTGCAAAGTCATTTTAGAATATGACTCTAAGTGTACTTACAAAACCAATGTTTGATGAATAAACAAAGTAACTATGAAACAGTAGTCTTGATAAGTGAGAAACTGGTACTAACGAGCTAACCATTACTTCTCCCATCTTGCTGGGAGTTACTAGTTTTTGCAGCTGTGTTGCAGGACAGAGATAATACAAAATGATAACAAGACAAAAGAAAATGAAATTGTAGTGAAAATCTTAACAGTGTTGGTAGGGAAACTGGAAGCTGTTTGTTTTTGCCAAATAAAAACTTCTATAGTAATGTAAACACATGAAAAAGCACCGTGAGATTCAGAACTGGAGAAAAACACAGACTTCTGTAGCATCAAAGTCTTCTGGGAAGAACTTCTACAAAAACAAACATATGAGGTGAAGTGCAGACTTCTCTTGATAAAACTAGAATATTTAATACCGTTAGGGATGGGTACCAAATTAGGTGCTTTTGAAGGTACCGACCGAATTCTGTCAAAAGTACCAGGTATCGGTTCATGTAAAATCAAACGGTACCATGTTTAGGTACCTTAATGCATCCTTGTTACAGTGAGGAAGTGGAAGAGTAGGCAATTTTCCATGCTGGACATAAACCCAGCATTGCAAGGTTAAATAATGAAGAATTAATATGTTAAACTGAAAATGTTTTAGACTTCATTACTCAAAAAATTGATCATTTTTACCACTTAAACACAAAAAAGTACCGAAATTTGGTACTGTTGTGTTCTGGTACCGATTGCCAGGTATCGGGCATCGGTACTGTATCTTTTTAAATGTGAAAGGTACCCATCCCTAAATATCATATCCATTTCTGTATTATCAACAGTGACTATTAAACCCAAAATTACCATCTTATTAACAGCCACCATTTTCCAAAAAAATCTAAATGTTAAAATACAACAGTTTTAATCATTCATTAACCCAATTATCCACTTAAAGTCAATAATAACCAATACTTTTAAGTATTTCCCAGCAGAAGCAGGTACGTCAAGCCCCGGAGCTGTGACTCATTTTTCAGCTTTAAAGGTCAACAAGGTAAACAGCATAACACAAGCACATAGTGTAGCTTCTACACAAACACTCTCACATGCACAGACGCTAACGTTCACACCTCTTCTCTCATAGCTCTAACTTGGGCCTGTCAAGCAAATCAAACAATGACAGGAATCCTGAACTGAAGGCCTGAGGGCGACTCATTACCATCATTAGAGCAGCAAACCACACACAGACAGACAGACAGAGCACACATAAACTCTGAGTGACCCGTCTTACACCCTGTACCTGTTGAACAATGCTGTCTCAGATGACTCAGGTGTGATACTTGACATGAGCACTACCTCAAAGTGAGTGCAAGACAGAGTGTGTGTGGATGTGTGTGTGTGTGTGTGTGTGTGTGTGTGTGTGTGTGTGTGTGTGTGTGTGTGTGTGTGTGTGTGTGTGTGTGTAAAGGTGATGGCAGACTGTTAACCTGTCTGAAAAACAATGGGGAAAATCCTTTAACTCAGACAGGTGCCATTTAATACTGGATCTCTACGGGAGTTAAATTATCTCCATCAGTCTGCTTCTGGACTACTTTCCACCCTGCATGTCCACTCTTTGTAAAGTGCTCTTTTATTTGTCTCAGCATGGCACCAGTACTGTAATTCAACCATCAAGTTCACAATACACAGCCCTGCCCGGGGAAAATACGCACATTTTTTCAGTCAGATATCTACGGTTTATGTTTGTTTGTTTTTATCTGAAACACTTTACACAGAATAATGCAAGAGAAACAATGTTTCAGGTTTCGTAAAAACAAAGCTCAAGACACCTTTTTTTAAAGAGCTTCTGATTTTTACTCAGATGTTACCTACAGGGGACTCTTACAGCTACATCTTTAAAGTTAATTATTATGATCTCAGGATGGTTGTCTTGGTAATTTCATCTGATGCTCAAAAGTAAGAAATAATAAACAGTGAAAGCTTTGTGCCCCACTGCCAGCTAAATGTTCACATGCTTAAAGTCTCCATAAGGTACATCCTAAATGTGCTGGAAAGTTGTGCTCTGTATGTGCAGCAGGAGGGGAGTGAAGCAATGCAGGTAAACACAATTTCTTCTCAACACAGTAGCTTCACTGTGTGGCTCTGTGTATTTAATCCAGACGGACACACTTTTTTATGCTGAACTGCTGTCTGGCTGGAAAACAAACCAGTTTTATCTCAATGATTAGCAGTGTTTCTTTTTTTGCATGCAAACCACACAAACCACTGTCTCCCTCTGATAAGCTTGAGATAAACACTCTGCCTCTTGCCAAATTTTCTGTTTCCTTCTTTCCCTCCAGCTAAATCATCAGGCTCTCTGATTTACCTTTCTCTTCTACATTCTCATCCACTCACTTTGCAAACGTCTCACCTCTGTTGCTTTCACTCGGTATTCTGCATTCCAGTCATTTATTTGCCGTTCTTCCTTATTAAAGTCTGATCTCCCACTGTGATGACACACCCTCCCCTCAAGCTACAGACACAACACCGGGAATTCCCAACTCATCATCCCTTTTTTCCCCTCTTTATCTCATGCAAACTTTCTCTCACGTTCTGCCCCTTGAAGCCAAAATATGGTGAATACACACTTGGCTTTGAAAACCCAGCAAAATATGAAATCTAAGAAAGTGTTTATGTTGTATTTGGTGTAAGAAGGTTATTATTAGACTCAAAATGAGCTCCAAAATATCTTATTTTAAGATATATAAAGGCAAAAATGACATCTTAATTGCTTGTTATATGTAAAATCTGCCAGTGGGGGGAGAAAAATTCAGTTGTTTTGAGATGAGTGTCTTAAAAAGAATCTAAACAAGTACATTTTGGATTTCACTCAAGCAATTCAGTCAAAATATCTTGAAACAGGACATATTTCTGGATTTTTCAGGCGAAAGTGGCTCATACTGAGTCTAATAAGACCATTGTAGCCAAAAAAAGAACAAAACACCTGCTTAGATTTCAGTTTTTGCATTGCAAATGCCTTTGACAAAATAAACCAGCAAAATTTTGATTAAAAAAAAAGACTTTTGAAACAAGCAAGATGAGCAGCATTAACTCATATCATCTTTTAGTCTTCTTTATCTTAGTGGCAATGCCAAAAATACATTGATGTTCATCAACCAGTCTTTAGATAAAGCTGTCTGCTTTAAGTCTGGGTCAAACCAAAGTTTTGCCAACTGTTTTACATTTATCCCATTGTTTTACTCACTGAATGTGCTGCTCTAGATCACCAAGATCACTCTGTATTATTTTAGAGCACTTCTTTCAGAATTTTTTTTACATAAGCGCTTTTAAGCAGAAAGTGCAATCCACCAAACTCTACACAAATTGTCTGTCAGTGTATCTCTTCAGTTCTTCCAGGCAGTGACACAGGTATGCAAACACAGGTGTGAATTCAGGTTTAGTCCGATGAATGGCACTGTTTGTTTGTTGGTGTCTCTGTCTTACTCTGCTGCCTCCTTTCCTTCCTATCTTTCTATGTCTGTCTTGTTTTCACCCCATTTTTATTGCTTCTTCCATCCCTCCCACCTGCCCTGACATGCTGCAGTGTGAATCAGACTCTAGTCTTTCTGCCAGAAGGGATGTGTGCCGACAAGACAAAAGCACTCCCCAGCACTGGCTCATGCTCAGGGAAAGTTGAGGTAGGTAGGAGTGAGGAATCCACTCCTCCGGGCTCTGTCCAAAAACACAACACACTGAATTTTTGTGTTCATACACAGGACATTGTTCCTCAACCAATCCTGAAGTGATCTTGTGTTCTAGTGCAACAAGCTCCAACATTTGATGCAACTATTAAAACTGGTAATTGATAAAACTGGTTCCTACAAGAATGATTACAAGTCATTTGAGTTTCTGCAGATACCAAGTCCCGATCTGATACTTCCACTCCGATACATTGCACTCCCAGTTTTAAAGTGATACTCCGGGATGGAACAAGTTGGGTCCTATCACAAGGTTTAGGGCAGAAATTACCCCTACAGCAGTGTTTTTGTGCAGCAGAAGCCCAGAGCCCACGCACCAAACACCCCCTCCCTGCTCCTCTGCCGGTTTCCTCTGCACTCAGACGGGGCCATATTTAACTTGACCAAAAACACAAATAAACGGACTCCCACCGAAAAAATCTGATATCGGTCTGCATTCACGCTTTATTTAGAGAATTTTCAGCGGATTACTTTCACACAAAAACACCACTAAATAAGGCTCTAGTTCTCATCGTGTCTCTTCGTCCTGGCAGACTACCTGCGTTTCTTTATATTTGGCACGCTGCGCGCGCAGACTGATACACCAAGTGGCGAGCGCCCCGTAGCCAGCAGTGGCTCTGCAGCGGAGGTAGCGCCGTTTTACGAAACAATGAGAACTCGAGCCTTATTTAGCGGTGTTTTTGTGTGAAAGTAATGCACTGAAAATTCTCTAAATACAGCGTGAATGCAGACCGATATCAGATTTTTTTTGGTGGGAGTCCTATTATTTGTGTTTTTGGTCAAGTAAAAATTGGCCCCATCTGAATGCAGAGGAAACCGGCAGAGGAGCAGGGAGGTTGGTGCGTGTGTCCTGGGCTTCTGCTGCACAAAAACACTGCTGTAGGGGTAATTTCTGCCCTAAACCTTGTGATAGGACCCAACTTTTTCCATCCCAGAGTATCACTTTAAGCTCCTGTCCTGTTCTGCTTGGCTTTACGGCATTCAACCAATAGTGTCACTGCAGTAAAGTGATGCCATGCTCTGTGTTGTTTCTGTGTGAAGCTGAGACTGTCTGACTCTGTACCACCACATAATGTTAATAACGCCAAGCTTTTATATTTCCTATTTGTTTTGAAATATTACAGATCTGATAATAAATAATGACAATGAAAGATCTTGTTATCAGGATGTAATGTCCGATTCAGATCAAGTCTGTAACAACATGATTATTTTTTATCACGTGATCGGATCAGGACATCCTTAATAAATAGGTACAGGATGTGTATGTTATCACACACCTCAACGCAAACTGCTTACTGGTTGCTTATGATTTGTTAAATGTTTAATTGACCATTAAAATATTTTTAAAGGTATTTAAAAAAAAATCTTAGACATCTGTTTTCTTTCTGATGGCACCTACAAAGATGAATAGTGATTGCTGGTGTGCGGTTGAACCTCAAGGAAACAGCATCCTGTTTTGCTCAAAAGTGAGATCATGAGTGAGTCTGTAAACTACATCTTAAAAAATGTGTTTATCACATCATTCTGTGGCTTAACAGACAGTTAACTAATGAACTATTAAACATATTATATAAAATTCCAAAATTTCATCTCATAAATGAAGTTCTCCGCTGTTATCTTGCTCCTGTGTGACTCAGTACATGGAAAATTGTTGTGTTTGGACGTGTGGATAAAAAAACACTTAATCTCAATGAGTCAGCCTGAGCCTTGGATTTTCACCATGTTTTGACATCGCACTGGCTTTGAAAGTATCTGAGAATTTAATTATTAGAGTTGTTAGTCATGAAATTAAATTAAAGCCACAGCCCTATTTGACATACAGGCATGTCAATACAATTGTGCCTGAAATGGGAAGAGTTTTCTTCATCTCAGACATTAATCAGTCTTTGAATTCTTAAAAGAGGGAAGTGATAATGAATAATGAATAAAGAAATGCTCTCTTACATAACAACAGAAATTAAGATACTTTATTAAAGAGCAATTTCTGCATATGCGCAATAACACAAAACTCAAGTAGCAGTGTTTCGAATATACTTCCTAAGACTTAGTGACCTGCTAAGTTCCACAGTGGTAGCAGCCAAGTCAGCTGCATCATACTTGGATAATTAACTGTGCTTCTGAAACCATGATTATGATTTGTGTGCTGGGAAACATTAAAAGTTGCTTGGTGATACTCACTTCAGAATTTAGGAATGATTATGAATGTGTTTGAAAAGTGTGCATTCAATTCAAGAACAAGAACACATCCTTATGTTGTATAAAACTGAAGGGAAGTGAGAAACCTTCACTAAACCATAGTACTTCCTGCAGGTTTAGGCTACACATGGGATGAAAGTCAAACTTAATAAGGAATAAACAGAAAGTGTGTGTTTTGACCTGACACACGGATCACAATCAGACCTTGTTTTGGTTAGGGTGTGGGCAGGTTTAGGCACACAAACAGCTCGGTTGGGCTTAGGGAAAGGTTGTGGTTGGTGTCAAAATAACTCTTTGGTTGATGTTGGGGAAACATTGTGGTTTGGTTAAAACAACATCCTTAAGGTTTAGGGATCATAGCTAAAACAAGCTAATGCCGACTCTGGGTTGGAAAAAGGAACCAAATAAAAGCCGCCTGTGTCAAAGTCTGAATTTTTGTTTAATGTTCCTATAATTTGACATTTTCCTTCTCTGCAAAATTTGTGGACATTTCCTTCAATTTTACAGCAGGATATAAAGTTATTGGGCAGCTGCAGTAACTACCAAAGATATTTTCACACTCCCATGTATGACTAAACAAACTTGGCCCCTGTCTACAAATGCAGCGAGAATCTCCTCAAACAGCAGGAGTAAAGTCACTGGTTAGTCATCCTTCTACGTTCAAACATTGTAGGCTGTATGCATCACACCCACCCTTTAACCATCGGAAACTGGTACACTTTAGTGGCATGACGCACCTTACACACTGATGTTTGTGACTAAAGCCAGTTTACAGCTCAACAAGAGATGATTAAAAGTAGTAACAGGAAACAAAGGAGAGGGTTAGTAGGTCAATACCACAAAGCCAAAATCACTCTTTTTGGAGTGACTAAGACTTGGACTTGATACATTCACTTTACTTTATTGCTCCTCAAAAAAGCAAAAACAAAACCACAGTGACCTAAAAACAAAGTAAAGCAGAAGCTCTGCAAAAGTGGAAGCAGCTCTGTGCACAAAAAGCCTTTGCTTTCTTCTTCAAATAGAAATACATGTGATTGAGGGTTTTTTCATGACATGCTTTACCTCAAGAACAAATATACAGGGACACACATGCACACACACACAGACACACACGCCCACCTTAACCACCCACACAAAATCCAAAGCCTTAAAATAACTGTGCCGCAACCAAACTCACCAAGTTGTGATGATATGGCTTCTAACGAGATACTATTAAGTTATTTTAGAGAGGAAAAAGGCCTTCAAAATAAGACTGCTGGCTTTCCTGAGCTCCAAAGCTTCTCATTTTCTCAATCCGTGAGGCTATGCAGTTTTAAGGCTGGTTTAGAAACAAATGTAAGAATTAGAAACGTTATAGTTTACAAACCAGATTCAGATGTCCAATCATTCCTTAAAGACGCTGTATCCGTATCAGCTCTGAAAAGCTAATCGTTCTCCCTTTGTTGAAATGATAAAGGGACTGCACTTAGATGTGGCTTTTCTTGTCTCTAATCCCTCTCAGAGCTTTTAGGCTACATGTCCCATTCACCCTTTCACACACATTCTCATGCTGTTGGTAGAGGCTGCTACATAAAGTGCCTGATTGCACATCAGTACTAATCACATTCACACACTGATGACTATGCCAGAGGGGGAAGCTTGGAGTTCAGTGTCCTGCCCCAAGACACTCTGGCTTGTAGACTCCAGGAGCTAGAGAGCACACCAGCCTTTTAACCAAGCAGCCACATCAAAACCTTTAGATTCAACGTTGAAGTAGAAAGTTTGACGAGTCTTGCCATTCAGCAAAATTAGTAAAATGTGAAAGAATACAAACAGCAATGATACTTCAGTGAATCTCTGCAATAATAATGTAATTATGCTATTTAACAACAGAGGCCAAAATCAACCACAATTGTGTCAACTCATTGGAAAAGAGATGGTGACAAAACGGTAAGTAGTGTTTTTTTTTTTTTTTTTTTTTTTTTTAAATACATACAAACACTTTAGCTGACACTTGATCTGCTATTGCTCAACTCAAGGCAACTTTTAACACGATCAATGCACAGCGCCTGCCTTCTTTAGCACTCAGCATCACAGCAGACTGTCATAAAGACTGGTAGTGATGAGCCTTGTCAGGGAGTTCATGTGTCAGAGAGATAGGAGCGGAGCGGACCTCCCCATGGACAGGCCTGAACATGCAGGCAGCTGCTGTCAGCGAGCCAGAACATTGGGGGAATTAATAGAAACAGCAGCCCTCTAGGGACACTGTTAGCCCTCACTGACAGCCAGCTCTGATCCGGGGTCATCTTAATGCACTCTGCCTCTTCCCCTCCGCATTAGTAGTGGGAAATACGAGACCTGGACCATGGCAAACGTTATTCAACTTTCCGGGTAGGCTTAACTGTGAACACCGGCCCGGGCCTGTACAAGCTGTGATATGCACACTTGTGGCAATCAAGAATGTGGGAGTGCCCTGCGTGGGGTTCAATTTTCATCTGACACAGAGGATGCTCCTAAAGCTAAACTGTCCACAAATACAGCAACCAACTAAACTTTTCTGCTGCTAATGTCCACAATTGATTATTAAAGGGGACATATCATGCTTGTTTCTTCTTTTCACTATGCCAGACTAGGATGCCTGCAAAGCATTTCTGCCCTCAGTACAAGTCATTTAGTCCCTTCATTTCCCCACAATTGCGTTATCAATATCCTCATTTTAGGCCATTCTGAAGATCTCATTGAAACACTCCGTTTCGAGAATGACCTCCAGTAACCTCGCAACGTCACAGGTGGAGGGGGTAGAGCCAGGGGGTGGTTTTTTGCAGCATGGCAGTATTTACAAAATTGCCATATTGGATGGGGCAGACCGAGTGAGTTTGCTGTTTGCCAAAACTTCACCGTAAGGCATTGATAGCACTAATAAAATGGCAGAGTGTAGGATATGTCCTTTTGTATTGGACCCTGAGTCAGACCCCGACGGTTCTGCAGCTCAGGAGGAAGAAAATCCACCTCGACACAGATCATCTCAGGACGCTTCAGTGTGGTGAGTCAAACCGGTACTGTAACATGTATAGTTTATACGTGGAAATATAGGCAGACTTCACCAATAAACTATTTCTATAACAGGGCTCCATCCTGCTCCTTCACTTTTCTCTGTCTGTTTTATCCATCATGCTGAAAGTGTAGTCTAAAGATCACCTCTACAGTCAGTTCGTCACTATGTTAGCACTCAGTCAAGTTAGCCAGAGCTAGTAGGGAGCTTTATTTATACTCGGCTCTTGGTGGGTGTATCCCTTGGTTGCGGTTGTGTGACTGACTTCTCAGAGGAGGAGCTGCTTTATCAGATTACTCCAATAAAAAGAGAGGATCCTCGTGTCGTCATGAAGGTCGAAATCTCGAAGCCAAATGTCAATGACCTATTTTCAGAGGCATCAAATCTCGTTCTAGGATATCAGAAAAAATACAATATCTCATTTTTTGAAAATTCAGGGGGTGAAAGGTTTTGTTTTCAAATTTATTATTTATCAAATCACGGATCAGCATATGTCCCCTTTAAGAACAGCTTTAAACACACTGTGCTGTCCATTTTTGTTTCCCTTGACAAAAACCAATGCTGCTGATTGTTTTCATAGCAAGACAATATATCTAGATCACTTCTTTGTGACATTTTGACCTTTAGTCAAGACATTGTACAGCATTTACAAATCTGTTTTATGCTTTTAAACAACTTAAGGAAATGTGCTCAAAAAACAGATACATTGCATTGTTTTGACAGTGCAATAACAATAACATTCATTTCATACATATCACTAGGCTTAAACTATGGTGAATACTAGTAAGAAAGACAATGAGTTTATATTCCTGTTTTCCAAGAACACATCATGCAGTATATACCTGTTGACAAACACCTACACTTGGTCATAGCACTAGCTTTTAAGCTCATGAGTGCACCTGACAACTTCATTGCTTGTTTTTCTGCAATATAATGCATTAAACATTAGATTAATACAGTAAAGTATATCAAAACACGACCACCAGTTGTAATTTAAACCAACACAACTGTGGTTAGCTTATGTCTGTTACTTTATCCACTCTATCAACCATGACACACATGATTTGTCCCTATTTGTGATAAATTCTATCCTGTTGTGTTATGAAATTAGCTTAATGTCCTGGACTGAGTTTAAACACTGTAAATGCTACATTCGTAATGTCACGGCCAGAGACTTTAAAATTCAATGTGATTAATAAGACTTTTGGCAGTAATGGCGTTTGTTTACAAACATGCCCTTACAAACACTTACCTCTCATAGACCCTAATACAGGGGAAAGCACTGCCAATAAAAGACTTGCATGACTAAATCTACCAGTGTGTATTATTTGGTTTTAGCTTTCTTATCAATGGAGAAACGGCTGAGTGAAGGCACTAGAAGGAGAGGGAGACAGCTCCACTGACTCGCCTACGCACTAACACAAACACACAGAGCTAGAAAGCGTCCCAGATTAAGGCCAAGTTATATAACTTGGACTCCATTTGTGCTTTTGCATTGCATGTGCGCTCACGGTTCGTCTACATACACACTATTAAGTCAGTGCCTCAGCAAAATAACTGACCATAAATGTCAGCTTCCATCACCGGAGAGTGTGAGAGAGGTGGTTTCAGTTCAGTTGGAGTGAAGTGCATGTTTTGATGGAATGACAGGTAGAAGACGATGGGTTTAACGGAGGGGCTTGCTAGCATCATTGGGTATCAACTTCTTCAAGTAGAGGGCGTCGTGATAAACGTGTTTTTTCGTAAACACGTTTATGCTTTAACTTGACTCGTTAAAACCTGTAATTAATAAAACGCCCCTTTAACCGTCCACCTCAGCTAGCTAACTGTGGATGCTGCCTTCACGGTCACTGTCAGCAGCACTCAAACTCAGCTCACCTCGGTATAGTGATGCATTTCGTGTTGATATTCTGCGTGGTGATGGCTTTCTCCAGTTCGTCCAGCTGTCCCGTCTTCTTCAGCTTCTTCACCAAGCTTTTCACCGCCTTTTCAGACCATTTCTCCTCCTGGCCGTTCTGCTCTCCTTTCTTCCAGCCCAAAAGTCTTTTGACAATGGGGGGAGTGAAAGGCAGAATTGACATCTTGAGTTCGGTAAAGTCCTTCCAGTGTCAAGAAGTCCGTCGGTTAGGACAAAAACACGAGGACAACTTGCTCTCAAAGCGGTCCAAACTGCAGAGATGAAAGCGTTGTCAAGATGTAAATAATCAATTGTTTATCATCAATCGCCACACGGATGCATCCCGGAGTTTAAACCTCAGTTTAAGCGCACTCGCTCCGTCTGGCTCGAGCTCAGCAGTGAACTGTGCACCGGTAGTCTGTTGCGCTATGGACTTAGTGCTACTCCGCCACGAGAGCTAGTTCCGGCTGCACTTTTAAACTGGAGATTCTCCACAAAACCCGACACAAGTCACGTCCAAAAGATGTGCCCTAGTAAAATTAGCGTAAGATATTAACACGAGAGAACGTTGGGTGTATTTTTCAGTTCTCTAACCTCCGTTCAACAACTTCTGTGGAGTTCATATTCATCCGCGCTGCTACCGCCGGCAGAAGTCTGCAAGAAGTCTGCATCAAATGCAAATGCTGGATCTGCTGCTGAGAGTTTCCATTCAGACCTCAGACTGCACACAGGACCCGTGAAAGGCCAGTCTGAGCAGCTGGCCAAACGTGCTGTGCTGATATTGCACAACCCTCTGCCTTTTCCCTGCTGTTGTTTTGAAAACTGCATGAAGCTGTCACACTCTCATGCAACACTAAACTATCACTGGAGTTTGAAAAATTTAGTAAAATAGTTGATTGCAAGTGAAAGACGGATTTAGGTATGCATTCTCTCCTAAAACAGAGAGAGCCACTTTTCCACAGGCAGTCTTTATTTATTGTTTTTAAATCATCCTATAAAACTGCCCAAATGAAATCCATCTGTTTCAGTTAATCAACGTAACATAATTATAGTGCACAAAGGTCCATGATGTTCTTGCCTCCTTATTTTCTTCCACATGGTAATAAAGTTAAGGGGTTCAGCTTTAAAAGGAAAATACACTCATTCTTTCTTTCCATTTTATTTCTGGAAACCCACTCTATCTTCATTATCCAACATAAAGTTGTGTTAGCACCCTCTCAAAATGATACATTCCTTTGTCTGTTTACTGCACAGACATATGAAGGCTCTGACTCTCAGCTTCTTTTACATCACTTTCCTGTAATAGCTACTGGGGTTGTTTGTCTCCATGCAGGGATAAATAACCCAGAAGCTGCTGTGAGATAGAGGGTGATAAAATTCATGCACACACGTACAGGCTGAGCCACAAACTTGCCTCAGCTTGTTAGTGGTACGAACACTCATAGACGCCTACTCAACGAGGCGGTAGTTTGGTTCGCAGCACAGCTCTGCCCCTTTAACCACAACTTATGCACACATGTACACACACCTAACACATATGCATACGTGTATACATACACCCCCTCCCTGTGATACACAACACACACTCACACACAGACACACACACACACACACACACGCACACACACACACACACACACACACACACACACACACACACACACACACACACACACACACACACACACACACACACACACGCACACACACACACACACACACACACACACACACACACACGGTGTCAGGGATTCAAAGTGCCAGATGTACAATAGAGTGTGCAAGCACAGCTGAGCTCACCACAGAGAGAGTGATAGTTTAGGGTGTGAGGCACTCTTTGTTCCCCAGGCTTCAAAAGGAAAAAGACTTTTACTGCATTCAAAGGCAGTTTGAGAACTTGAGTTCTTTTGCGAGCACTTGAAAGAGTTGTGAGAGTGGTGAATGTTCTCCACAAAGAAGCTTGTACACTTTCAATCTACAACCCTCTTTTATCAAAGTCCCCTCATACATAACAAAAAGCCACAGATAAACAAAAAGCAAAATAACTTGAGAGTTTGGGACCCAAAGGGCTGGTAAGTTTAACTTTGTTTCAGTAAATTCTTTCTGGACTAGTCTGAACCCACAAAGCTATCATCAACTCTCCCGAGCAAACCTTTCATCACTGCCCTCATTGACAGTTCACACTCATGCACAAATAGTAGCATCAACCTGTGGTTACTATTTTGGTATGTGCATACAGCAACATTGACCTGCGTCCAGCAGCCCCCTGCTCTGAGTACAGTGTGTAGTTTATGCTAAAAATACCACTGGCTGTAGCTTCTGCGGGACAGACCTCAGCCCTTTGATCTATTTTAGTGACAGAGCCATGTATGTTTTTATATCTGCTGAAGTCATGTCAAGGTTCTTGTCCCATAAATACATAAAAAAAGGAGTAGATTCACGCTAAACAATAAAAACCTACATCCAAAGTCAAAAACTAGAAAAAACAACAACTTTTTTTCAAAATAAAAGCTAAAAATATGCATTATACAACCAAGATGAGATGCTGCTGTGCAAGACTGACACAGGGACAAAGTTACACATGCAGTTGTTATTGCAGTTGTTGTGAGCTATTATCCATCAGCAGCTCCTTGGCTGTGGTAACAATTAAGTGTGTGGCTGTAAAACACACCACTGTGACTCTGCTGGCAGGTTGGAGGAGAAGTCTGGAGGAGCGTGCTGCCATGTGTCACATGCTGAGGCCCTGCAGCTCACTCTCTCGGCACCTGTTTACGCCCCTGGGGACACGACCGGCCAAGACAGCTGGTTTGTTTTGGAGGAGCACAGGGTGAGACGGGGAGGATATGGGGGTGCAGGGTGGGGGATGGGGTTACAGATGGGTCGCAGTAGACAGGAGGTAGGACAGGGTGGACAGAGAGGGGGGGGGGGGGGGGGGGGGGCAGGAGGAGGAGGGTGGGGTCTGTGAAGAATTACTGAGCACAAAAGGCTTTCCAGCCGGTCTGAATGGGCAGTGACCACGTGCAATCCGATGGATGATAATGACATTGTGTTGGCTGCAACCTCAAGGGACTTGGCCAGTGTGTGTGTGTGTGTGTGTGTGTGTGTGTGTGTGTGTGTGTGTGTGTGTGTGTGTGTGTGTGTGTGTGCATGTGTGGAAGGATTTGTGTGGGTGTGTGTGATGTCAGCTGGTGTCCCAATGGAGCTGGAGGGTCAGAGTGAAAGAAACTGTGGGTGTGGATCTAAGTGATAAGGAAGCAGATGACCAATGTTTGGCACTTCAAGAGGACATGACACAAACACTGGCGAATATAATAATTAAAGATACATCTTTTTAGACAATACAATAGATTTATTTAATCGATAAAGCATCTGAAACACCCACTTTTAATAACCACCACCAAGTTTACCCTTGGTATCTAAACACTTTCTTCTGCAAATCAATGTGGAACAACTGGTATCAAACACATTCAGTGGAGAAGAAGTACGATATCCCATTTTAAAATAGTGCACGAATACAAGAGATTTCATAAAAGTTCAGTACGCAATGTTCTGAACTAAGATACTTTTCACCACTGGTATTTGCTAAAAATGTAAATAAATCTATGCTCACAATATGATTTTTTCAGAAAAATGTGAATTGTATGTAATCATAGGGCACCTCATGTGTCTTTGGGAGAGCCACAACTTCCTTCCTGCAACAGATTTAAAATCTCAGCTTGAAACAAAACCCAAGATTACTTTAAGCGTAATTGCCTCGTATATGTGTGTGTGTGTGTGTGTGTGTGTTTGACCTGTACCTGTGAAATACAAGTGAAAATTTTACGACTGAATATTTGAAGAGTACCAAAGTGTTTTCACTGATCTCCTTGGCAATAACATGACATGCTGTTTTCTTCTCCGAGCCGCCATCAATCGCTCAACAGCTCCTGACAGCTCCTCCAACTGCTACAGCACATGGTGTACCAGAGGCTCACATCATAAACCTCCTACACACACACACATGCAACACAACACACTCATGCACATGCAGCAAGCCCATCCTGTTTCAGTCAACAGTCTTCTTCTCGCTTTCACTTTTGGACACGTTCCTTCTCACAAACACTGCCCTTCACCTCTGTATGCAGATTTATTTCTGTAAATGTGTGTGCGTATGTGTCACTATTGTTTACACCAGTGATCCACTTCAGCAGCGGAAACAATTCTCTGTTCATAAGTGCTCAGTGTCAGATCTGTTGAAACTTCAGGCTGTTGCAAAACTCACCCTGCAATGAATAACAGGAAGAGATATTTTTCCTTTCAGTTGTAATTGCCTGTCACTCAGCACGATCCTCAGCTACAGTTTGCATGAACAAAAAGGAAAGACTGTGTTGAAAAACATACCTACACTGAAGATGACCCTGAACATCTTGAGTTTCTAAATGAACCTAACAGTCTTTGTTTTTGTTCCTTCTTTGAAAGCAGTCATAATGATGGATTCAAGATTGCAGCTTTCTCACACATCATAATTGCAGTTGTAAAATTTCACTTTTCCTAAACCAACAAATACAAAAAGGCATGGACCCCGTGTCGTATTTTCTTGCTCAGAAACCAAAAATCAGCATGATTACTACTTCAACATGGTACCGTTTTCTTAAGTTTGAACATCACTCAAGCAAACAACTTCTTAACAACATAATATACCTGTAACTTTGGGAGGGATATGGATTTAGACCTTCTTTCAAGCATGATCTAACATTTACAGTACGATCACATCCAAAAAATTACTGTGTAAAATGATAATAAAAACAGACTTTGACGGTTTGCAAAACATTCAACTGTACATTTAGTTGAAGTAGTGAAAAGACAATATACCAAATTGTAAAAATTGTTTTGTTCCTTTATGAAAAGACATGCTTAGCTTGTGTTTGATGCTGGCAACACATTTCAAAAACAATCAAACAAAAAAAAGGACAAGTTCCCCATTATGTTGCATTAGCTCTTCCTGTAGCTCACTAAATGATTGGGAGCCAAAAAAAACAAAAACAAAACAAAAAAAGTTCCAAGAATCTTTAAACTCTTTTCTTGCCTTTGACAGGATCTCAGCTGAAGATAAGTTCAGGAACTCCCTTGTTATAATTTTTGTCTTATGATGCGCCAAATGATGTCAATGGGTGACACGTTGAGGCTACAGGCAGACCAGTTTAGCAACTGGTGACTTTTACTACAGGGCTGTGCTGTTGTAACCCATGCAGAATGTGGTTTGGCACTGTCTTAAAATATTTAAGGTCCTCTCTGTGTGGATGGCAGTCATATGTCGCTCCAAAAGCTGAATGGATTGTTCAGCTCCAAGGGTACCCAGATATGTAAGGTACCCATGCCACGGGTACTTGGCATTTCCACACCACCACAGATTCTGGCTTTTGAATTGTGCACTAATAACAAGCCTGGTAGTGCAATTTCTATAAAGAATGTCTTATTTTGATCTGTCAGACCAAGAATAATCTTTTCTCAGTCCCTCCTAAATGGGCATTGGGAAGTTTCCATCATGGATCATTTTAAATTCTGGTTGCAGAAATCCTGCAGAGCTGTTTGAGGGCCTGAGGATAACAGTTGTCTAGTAATGGTTTTTGTCCTTGTCCTGTTTTTTTTACAGAGATTTCTCCAGATTCTCTTTTAATTATGCTCTCTTGATGATGCACCTCTTAGATTATTTGCAAATTTACAATGAGGAACATTTTTCTGAAAATTTTGAACAATTTTCTAACGCAGTTTTGTACACAACCGCTTTATTCTAACTTTTTGAAAAGTTGTTGCTGGCATTAAACAATAAATAATCATTTACTTTTTTTAATGTAACATATTTTCAGTTTCAATATTTGATATCTTGTCTTCTTCACTATTTTTAGTAAAATTAAGGCTTTAAATGACTTTCAAACCACAACAATTTTGTTGTCAGCATTTTACATCCCCACATTTATAACTTGAATTGATGACACCTTACAGACTTGGTTAAGGTAAATCATGTAAATATGTGTTTAAATCTTAAATGTGGACAAATATGCGTCTATAATCAAGGAATTTCTATTTCTCTGCCAAAACTTTCACTTACCAACCCTCACCCTTTTTCAGTAAAATCACCAAATGTTAATATAAAAGTAAAAAAAACTGCCTCCTTTTGTCATTGTAATGGCCTTAAAATCTAGAGCTAATGAGCCACAAACTAATGCAGATTTCTTATTTATTACAGTTATGTAATTGTTCTGTATTGCAGTATATGCAGAAAAACAAATACATAGCAAGTAATGAGTTGTTCTTGGTTGGAGAAATGGTTCTGACTCATTCAAAGTTACAGAAATAGATTTCAATTCTGTTTTGCAAGAGGTGAAAAGAAGAACCTCCTGTGAGTGCAGTGTGAGCAGCAGCCTGGTGCAGCACGAGTCATATGTGTGTTGCTCATCCACTCTGTGTGACTCTGCTGATGCGACTTCTTCCTGATACAATAACACACATGAGCAATCAAACACAAACACATGACTCACAGCACAGGTACCTAGATTTTCCTTCCTTCTATAGACATGTTGACAGTAATCTGAGAGGCTGCAGAGAAAACTTCACCTCTAGTTTATCTCTCATGGAGCGATGACTCATCAAGTGAAATGACAATCCCACAGATAGCCTAGTGCTTTCGTCGACTGATTATAACTACAAGCTTGTCTTACAGTGCGGTCTGCTGTCATGACTTACCTCTGAGTCATGAGTCCCTATAAACGGCTGTTGGTCAACCCCTGTGAGAGCAAATTTCCTGTTGTTAGCATGCCTGCATAATCTCATTGATAGCAGACAGGATATTGAGTTGAGGTCACTCAGTTTGAGCTGGTGTGCAGAGAGAACACTGTGCCACATATGAGATGGTCATTTGGTATCATTTAACAACACATGCTTTATTGGAGCACTTGGACTGAATCACTTGGGGATGTTGATTCAGCTGAAGTTATAAAGCGATGAGGTAGTAGGGAAACAGCACAAATAAGATTCAGCTGCTGGGAGAAAAAACAACCAAATCCTTCTGACAAATGACTCAACGGCACGTTCACCGATCGGTCTGAGTCCATGAGCACAGATTTCATTATGCTGAGACAGTCAATGGAGGCTTCCTCTCTGTAATGTAATCATCTTTGACAGGGGAAAGGGTGCACTCAAACATCCTCAGAGCACAGGAAAGTAACTAAAGTATGATGCTGAAAGATAACTGAGCCCATTTACTGAAGGCCTCTACTTTACAGTTAAGCTTAGTATAGCTGAAAACCATTTGAAAAGCTTCTTTGTATGAGTGACTCAATAAGGTCAGGAGGAGTTATTTGAGCCAAAAGGTGGCTCCCAGATAAGGAATCATTCAGAGGTGATGTGTTCAAGGAATAAATCCATCCTAAAATGTTTTTTCAGTATTTTGGGGGCCTGAGTATGACCTTATGGTTCTGTTGCTCGCCTCATAAGGTTCAAATCCAACCTGCAACTCCTTTCCTGCATGTCACCCCCCATTCTTTCTCTGTTTTTTTCTCCATTTGAAGGCATCAAATGTTGAAGAAATGACTTAAACACAAGATTTTCAGCATTAATTATTTTGCTACCCTTTTGTTGATTCTTTTAATCCTGTAACTTTGGAGCTGAGCAATCACATGCTGCGTGAGATGCAGTGAAATACACTGATTATAAAAATCTTCCCGAAAAATGAACACCGTGTCTCAGTGTAAAATAAACAATTAGTTGATAGATGAACAAACAAACATACAAACAAAATGTAGAACATGTTTTTATCATCTAAAAACCACCAATCCTTTTCAGTGATCCCATGTGACTCATTGATAGCAGTCCTGGATAACATTTTGTCTTTAAGAGGCCCTCTTCCTGAAGGGGCCAACAAAAAGACCCACATGCTACAAAAAACGCCCCTAAGGCAAAACTTTCTTCAATGCGGCGCATGGACTGACCCAGTTGTTGAGATGATGTGATTTTTTTTTTTTAACAGGCCACTATCTTTTGCTATTGTGCCACCGAAATCTAAAAAATTGTGTTCAAATTGAGTAGAACTGTGAATACTGAACAAACATTACCAAGTACACAACAGCTATAACTCAAAGCTTCAGTTGACCCGCTTTTCATGTTTTACACAACACTAGTTCAAATAACATACCTCACAGACACAAACAGGGAAGGCAATCTAGGACCAGGTTATATTAAAGGACCCAGTTCTTGGAATCTTCTCCAGCCTGAAAATCAATAGTGTTTCAGCTTACAGTCTTTTGTCAAGTGTTGTGTTCCTACGAGTCGGGCATACATTAACCACTGGACTGCTAAAACATATCTGTATTGTTCAAATGGAAGACAATTGAATTACAAACAGGTATTAAACTTTACAAAGATGAAATCCTGTTACTATCTGCTTGTGAAGATTGCTGAACATGCAAAGAGAATTCAAGCTTGGCTGCACCCCACCAAAACAGAAGATAAAGAAAAAGAAAGAAGGTTTCAGAGCACCTTAATTTTGTTGCAAGTCTGGTTAAGCTGAAAAATAGTCATCTGGTGTTTAAACCTGTGTTGAAATTGGCAGGATAAAAGCTATCTAAGTTAACAATCATATATTCAAGGTCAGGTCAGCAAAATGACTATAAGGAAGCAAATGAAACATGCACTTTATTGAAGGATATAATGTATTTATTCTGTTACAGCTAACAGTCATGAGCAGTGAAAGCAAAACTAGTTATACAGAAATATTTCCTGTCTTATTTTTCCACCATACAAGAAATAATGCCAAAAAGAAGAAGAAGAAGAAGAAGAAGACAAAGAAAAAGAAAAGACTGAACAAGACCTTTACCATAAATAAAAAAAATATAATGGAATCAATAATAACAATAACAAGCTGTCACCTCCCTTATCCAGGACTCTAAAATGATTAAAAAGTAGTGTCTCTCATCCTGAAATCAGGAAAACTCTATGACTGCCAATGGCCAGAAGCTACAGTCTGCATCAAACTGGTGGGTTTGGCTGTTACACCCAGGTTTCATTTCCACAGGTAAAATGTGCAAATGCAGAGTGAGCAAGGGGCAAGCCTGGTTATTATGCTTCTGTGCAACCCGACAACAACATTTCTCTGCAAGTAATTGCTGACAGTTTTGTCTTGCTGACACAGGAAGATCACATCCTGCATTTAAATTCTCACAGTCAGAAAGAGTTGCAGTCATCATGTATGCACTGCTGACCACAGTTTCCATCCCTCTGTAGAGTTTTGGAGATAAAAATGCAAAAATCACTTCAAAATTTATCTCTTAATCTTTTCTGTATCTATAATCTGCATCAACCAAATCTGCTCAGCTTTTGACACGTTCTACAGACCAAAGTTCACCAGGTAAATATCAAAGCAGATCTATAAGAGATAAAAATCTGAAGTCTTTCTATTTCTGCTTCTTTCCTTGTTCTAGTTTTTCTTTTTTCTTTTACTTGCTCCCCATCACTCACTAAGTTTCCATATTCTACTGACACTGATCATGTGGCCTTTAGAAAATACTGTGAAGTAGCACCACCCAGTGTTCAAACTGCTTTATTACAAGTATTAGCACTACACATGTTAATTTCCCCCATGCAGAGGCAGGAGCAGTTTGACTCATCAGAATATCTTGTGTTGGATTAAAATCGCTTATTAGATCCCAAATAATAAAACTTGATTAATTATGAAGATCAGAATGTTTAAAGTTTGATCTGTAATTTTTAACATTATGATGAGCAATGACTGTGAGTGATTACATGCTATGTTAAATGAATAATGTCTAAAGATTCACTCTGTGTTTGATCCGTGTATAATTCTGTCCACTGAACTTCACATTTAACACAACACTGCAGCGGATCAGACTGAGTGAAATTCCTATTTGAACCATAATTGCACATTATTCCCCAGCACACCAGTCTTCCATTTGCATTTATATGACAACAAAAGCCCTCAATCTCAGATAACATATGCATAGAAGATTGAGCATTTGGTCACAGACCATTGCTTTTCTTTGTGCCTGATATAATTTCTCATTCTCCTAAGCCCTATTCACACACCCCTTGACAATATGCAAATAATGTCCCTGGGCTACCATTGTGTTGCTGCACTTGAACAGTATGAGAGAGACGAACAGTATTGTTGCTGCAGTTGTTTTTGAATTCCATGAGCCTGTAAAAATGGCTGCTGATCATCATCATCATCATGTAGGAGCATAATCAAGGAGATCTATGGGATCTGATAATGTTTCTTGGAAATGAGAGCTCTGTTTTATGAACTACATGGAAATGGAATGCTCACATTTGCTCAGCTCAATATATTCCACCTTTTACTTGATTCTGTGTCCGTGCTTTAGGTGATTTAAAGACATAATGAAGTACTAATGAAAGAAGACAAAGCTCAAAAAATGGTCAGGGTGAAAATGGTCAAAATGTGTTACGAGTTGTTAAAGCAGAGTGCAGAGTTCAACTTCACACTGCACAGCAGCTATCTTATCAAAGTCTATCTGCTACCCTCTTCTTAAACAGGTTAATCCATACTTTTTCAGACATAAATCTGTGAAAAAATTACAACAAAACTTTTTCTAGCATTATGGTTTTAAAGGCCCTGACCTTAAAGTCTGGAAATGTGGCTTTGATGGAGTCTCTCTGGGTTATTTCAGAGGTCCCTTTGGATGTTCATCATTTTCAAACACGTGTATTTTCTTGTGCACATTACGTCTTAACAACAAACACTGTTAAAATTCTAATTTCACCAAGACTGAATTTAGATTTTGAAGAAAAAGCTTCTGAAGATGAGGATTTGATGAGTTCAAGGGTTGTCTTTGATAAAATTCCACAGTCTGTATGTCTGTCTTTTGTAAGTCGTGCGTTTTTATTTGGGATTGCAGTTTTATTTAAAATGTATGGGTATAAATATTCCAGTGCATGTGGTAATCTAATCATCATTAGTTTCTGGAGGATACCTCTCTCTCATGTATTAAGTGGATAACCTGAAGTCCCTAGTTGTCACCCTTTTGAACAGCTGATCCGGACCAGTAACTCCTCCTATCGGGTCAAAAAAAGCGTCAAGACTTAAGACTAAGACTCAGCAGAAAATTTAACAAGCCAAAATCTTCACAGAAAGTACTGACTGGGGCTTCAAATAGTTTGTTCTAATGGTTAAGGTGCAGGCCCAATGTGTGCAGGCTCTGTTGCTCACGTGGGCATATCACTCCCAACTCTCACTCTGGGTTTCCTGCTCTATCCATGGTCTTATCTGGGTGGAGCAAAGATTATCAACACCAAGAGACTAATAAAGAAGGTAAACAGCACTTAGAAAAGACTTGGTACTGCCCGGCAACTCTCTACTAACCTCTGCTTTTCAAGACGGTTCAGGGCAGGATGAGATGAAGTTCACAAACACACCCAGGAATGAAATACATAATGCACATGAACATGGACCAATAGTCTTTACACTGAACTCACTTTATTGTTGCAAATTTTATTTGGTTAACCTCTTTCACTCTTTCATGTTTTAAGTATCTGGTCATGTTTCTGCATCTCCTCTACAACTGTGTCAGCGTTAGATACTTTGCTTTACTCATTCATTTATTTTATGCAACTTTTGTTTTTATTTTTTGTCTTTGTTTTCTATTTTTGTGTTGATTGCTGAATTTTGAAAATGCGAAATTAGAATTATATGGTACCTCTGGTAACAAATAAAAGTTTTTCCTTTGATTTATTTGTGTTTAAATACATTTTTAGAATAATGCAATTAAACACATTGTTAGCCTTATTGCATGATTGTCCAATTTAAAATTTTAAGGTTTTTTTTTTTGTTTGTTTTTACCCTCTGTGAGGCACTTTGTGTTGCACAGTTGTGTGAAAAGTGCCATATAAATGAAATAAAGTTGAAGTTGAAGTTTACAAAAAAAACTCATAAAAAAACAAACAAATTTTTCATGTTTTTTGTTTATTTATCGCCTTTTTTTGGCTAAATTATAGTCATTTATTTTATTCAAAAAATATATATTTATATAAAATTTATTTTTATATACTTTTTGAAAAATATTTACACATATTCACACTTCACTGACTAAGGCAATATTGTCATGAGTCCATTAATACAAGGTATAATCATAGTCACTCTGAGGTAAATTCTGCCTCTTTTGAGTTTTTTATTCTTGTAGTAATTAAGATCAGTCTTGATTCAAAGTGTATCAGTGAAGGTAAAAAGCTCACTGATTTCAGACATCTGAAAGCAGCACTGTCACAAAAAACACTCGATGGCTTGTTCCTCCTTTGCCCAAAGATGGCAGCAAACTCTCACAGTGTGTCAGCAAACCTCAGACTCTGCACAACTCTGAGTGGACGATTGTGTTTCTGAAGGGAAAGTAAAGACATGGTTCAAAGTCTGAGTGTGTGTGCGTGCCAGAGTGTGTTGAGTCATCCTTTGGAGCCAGACTGTCTAACTGCCTGGCAGCCTGTCCATCTATCTGTCCATCTGAGTCTCTATCTGTGTCTCTTTGAGTGGTCAACAGTGCGTTCTATCTGCGTCACAGCTGGAAGAGTCAGAGGTTTTATCTCTGCCACTGTGTCATTTCCCATGTTGGGCACGTTGTTGTTGTTGTTGTTGTTGTTGTTGTGGTTGTGTTTGAATTTGAAGGGGTTTGTGAACACCCAAATGATTCTGTTTACATGCTGTTGAAACAAAGTGAAATCCTTTTAGCATGACTTCAGAAATCAGAATAGAGGGTGGTGGGAGTGTGTTTATTTGTACAGGTATTTTTTATCTGGCATTGTTGAGATTTTCATCATGTTTTTGAACTTCTTATTCATTTATCTGTTTGGAGTTTGGTTGCTACACAAAATTACAAGAAAAGTTACGTATCAAAAGTGGGCCGCTCAACCACACGAACACGGCGATTTCACCCACATAAACGGAGATTTTTAAAAATGGATAAAAAAGTGAAGGAATAAAAAAATATTCGGTTGAGTGGATCCGTGCAGCGGTGTTAAACAGAGCTGGTGTTGACGCGATGACGTCAAACGACTAGCAACAAGTCACTGTGCTTGACTGCCCATGCTCATAACGTTCTTCTTCTATGGTTTTCACATTTTGCTAACCTGCCATTTATCGGCCAGGCATGGCATTGCAGGCTCCAGAGGCGATCGTTTTCAGTTTGGCCTCTTCGTATGGACAGAGATATTTCTGTGGTGTGGACGGAGATTTTTTTTTAAACGAGGACAAAGATATCCAATCAAATAAATATCCATATACGTGTGGTTCAGGCCTTAATGTTATTCTAAGAGGAATTACCTCATAAACAGGACAACATTAGAAAGCTATAGACATTTCATTTTGTCCACAGGGGGGTGTCGAAACCTACACAAACAGAAAGTTCCTCACAGGAGCTTTAATACAAGAGGTAAATAATTCTTTCAGAGGAAATAATGATTCATGAGGTTGACTCTGTATTTGACTTCATGTGTCTAAGGCACTTCTAGCCTCAGGTGGTCACTTTGAACTGCAGTTTTGAAGCACTTCTGCATCAGCTTCACTTCTCACAGCTGCTTGGTTGTAAGTAAAGAAATAGGAAAAAGAACCACACTTTTTTTTGCGTAAAATGGCCCATTTCAGCCCCCTAGTGGTAAGTGAAACATTAGTATCTAAGTGTGAACATTTACTTTTAGATCATTTTCAAGAAATTTCTTGAAACACCTGACTTATCCCTCTGTTCATTAGTTTCCAATCATCCACACATTGGATCGAGTCACGTATCTGTCCACAGGGCTTTTAGTAATTATTTTGATTTGTTGGCTCTCTGCAGAGTTGTTTTTTTTTCTCTGTGAATCCTACAGAGCTATGTTCTCAGGTAAAGTATCATTTTATTTGCACTATTCAATTGTTGCAATTTAACAGCTTGCTGCTCATTTGGGACTGCATAACAGGCTCCATGCTTGTATTAACTGACACCTAAATGGAAAATACAATCCTGTAATCAATCTTACAGTTTGTCTGATATGTATCTCTGTCTCAACTTTACTACAAATCATCTTTACTTCAAAGGACTAGCGTCTTTTTTTGACCACATCCAGCTTGAGTAAAGTGCCTGGTTGAGACAGATAACTGGTTGTGTAACAAAAAGTTTCTTGAAGTCTTTGATAATGATTTATTAAATTCTTAGTTTTTTTTTTCCAGATAATGCGGCTTGAAGTGTTTGAAGGAATAAGTTTGCTCAGGTTTATCGTTAAAGCATGGATACATCTTTTGTGTGATTTTATTATCTTCTTAAAGGTGAACTCAAGTGCACAATTGCATGTCTGTGGTTTCCGTCTATTTCTGCACTTTGGCATTTTTTGTCTTGCTTTCAGGAAGTCTTGACTTTCTGGACTTTCCAACATACCAAAAGAAAATTTAAGAACAACTTATTGTGCATAGTGAACAAAAAATCTGATTGTAAAACAGCAAGGCAGGCCAAGAGTAACACTGCAGGGCATGTGTTGACAACTTCTCCAACAATCTTGAGAACATCAGTAGTTGTTCTGGTAGTGTTGCCTTCAGGGCCCGGGGTAATATCTGCAGCGCGAGAGCACTGACAAGCCGACATAGTTTTCTCACCTCCACCTCGGTTTGATTGACAGCTTCATTGAAAAACCTTAAAGAATCCTCATTAATACACTTCAACAGAGCAGAGCTGAGCACTTTGATTTAATGAGACGCTTCACTCACTGTGTCTCTGGTCCTACACCCAAACCCGCCTTTTGAGAGAGTATCCGGTTGCTGCTGCAGGAAAACAAGGCAGTTTTATCTTCTCTTGTCAATATGACGAGCTGAAAGTGAATTCCCTGTAAGTGAGACCTCTCAGTTCCACCCTTTTATTTCTGTTTTTAACACCTAACCTGAGACAAAAGGTGAGGGATGAAAAATGGCTGTATACCTCTGACTGCTTCAAGAGGAGGTCACACAATGAGGCTTTGTGGCCTTTTTTTGCGAGCTGCCACGGTTCAATAAAACGCTTTGATATGAGGAATAATGTCTGTGTGTGTCAAAGAGAGAAAGCAAAGAAGAAAGGAGGAGAGATGAAAGAGTCACGTTTAATGTCGAGAGCAGTTTGGGGTTGTCTGGAGCAGCCCTGCACTTTTATCATCATACTGTTTAGTTTGGGGCTGAAATAATGCTGAGAGCACAGTTTGAGGATGACATGCATTCAGAAGGTAGGAGTGGTAATTAGAAAGATGAAAGGCTTCAGAGCAGGCCCATCACATTTCCAATGTATAATTAATGATTCCATGAATATATAATCCTATTATAGCTGAGAAGTTTTAAAGGTAAAGATGTGAAATGTAATTAATCAGACTTTATGTTATGTTTTATTCTTTTATTTTTCTAACTTCAGCATTTTCTGCTTGTTAAAAGGCAAAAACCATGATTTATGGTGCAACACATATTAACTTCCCTTGCTTTCTTTTTTTTTTTTTTTAATATAGGATCCTTTATTTGTATTTCTTTGTGTTTTCCAGTTTTGACTTCCTTTCAGCTCCGCTTCTGTTACAACACCTTTTCTACCTTTCTATTAGTTTACTCATAGGCAAAGGAAAATATGTTACCACTTATAAAAAATGATCACGGCTACTCTTTCTCATTCTGCACGTTAGCACGGCAGTGTTGGCATTTCTCTTGAAGTACTGCTGTCCCTAAACCTCCTGTAAGAAACTGACTCTGTGTTAGTTTTTGCATTGCCTTAATATTAAAGATATCTTGTCTTGATTTGTTAAATGTCCAATGTGTCACTCGCAAAGAATCTTTTGCTAATGCCAATCACTGCTGTTGGGACAATTAATCATTTGCCAAAGCCTGACTGGGGGACGGCACACCTCTCATCTGTTTCATGTGTATATGTAAAGAAGAAAAAGCAGGGAGAGCAGCAGCAAAGACCCACTGTGTGGTACAGAAAGGGGCATCAGCGACAAAACATACGACACCAGTAGAATCAGACACAGCATTAAAGGAGGTGCAATGTTGGGTTGCAAAGCAAGCGAAGCAGCAACAAATGCACCAATGTAATGCTCTGTTTCTGCAGAATGCTATCACAGACTCTGACACCTACCTCAGCAGCAGTGTCAGGCATTAAAAATAAAATCTCATCAGACTTTATCCTGATGTTTTTTTTCTTTTGGAGCCCATAAGATATATACTCTTTCTTACTTTTGTTTTCTTAAATGCTGCGGTGACTCCTGAATTTCCCCTCGGGGATAAATAAAGTATTTTCTATTCTATTTCTATTTCTATTTCTATTTCTATAAGAGGGCATCAGTTTCAATTAACGTCTGTTTTATTCCCAGTTAAAAAGTCTTCACAGGAGCTTTAAGTAGGCCATGGACTCGCACGGCTGCTGCCATTGCCTCTGTCTCTTTAAAGGAAGTTGAAAGTATATTCACCTGTTGTCAGCAAATATAAACTACCTCAAGCATAAACTGTATAAAACACTGACAAAATAAGTGAGTAAGCGATTCTCAACTTAATCCTGATTGACAGGAAGCTGTGCTAATGACCTGTCAATCAAACAGAGGCAATGACTGAAGGCATAACCTGCTATAGATCTTCTGTTGCTATTTTCTGAAAAACAGAAACATGATTTACAAAAGCTGGATGGAAGAGGACTTGAAGAAGAGTTAGTGGAAATATCTTTTTTATATAATGGGTAATTAAGATTTTTCTAGATAATCATCTCCATAACTTACTATGCAACCTTTCAGTTTTTTTTTTTGTGCTCTCACACAGTTTTGGGGAATCAAACAAAAGATGTTTTTGTATAAAGTGAGCTGAGTTTAACATTTTTAATTTGTATCTGTTTCATAAGTGTGTAGCCAAAGGCTCATTCTTTACAATGATTCCTGTCAAATTTGAAGGCTGTGTAAAAGATTCCCAGCTCAAATGGTGTCAGCTGCCAGAAAGCAGAATAAATGCAATAGATCTGACTAAAACAAACTGTATCTTTTAGTTTTCTTTTATTTCTCATGTGCATCTCTTGTTTGCTGTTTCACTTTGCTTTTTAACAAATCATTGCATTTATTCTCTTTCATTTGCACTTTTGAGCTGTGTGTCCTGTGCAGTTCAGCTTCTTTTTCATTTCATTTGTGCTGAAACAACCAAATGTCTATTTTGCACTGGACAAAACAATCTTGGTCAACAAAATCAAAGGATTTCTTTGGGTCAGAGAAGTAGGACCAAGTGTCCAAAAGGTATTTCTGCCCTCGAGTTAAACAAGAAAAGAAAAGTCTACAAACTATAATGAGCTTGAATGGACAGCGTGAAGAAAAAAGTGTGTTTTTCATCCAAGGCTGTAGAATTAAGAGAGGGCGGGGACTCCCGCAGTCTCTCTCCCAGCCAGAGGAAACCTGAGCAGGGTTGGTTCTGCGTTGGAATCCACCGCACTGGCATCTGACGAAGCCAAAACCTCACTCTGGAAGTTTGGAAAGCAGAGAGGAGTGACAGCATTTCCTGCATCCATTTAGAGTCCCACAATATGAAAAACATTTCGACCTCTTTAAGAAGAAAAGTCAGATGCAGTTGGAGGTTTTTTTTTAATCTGGTGGTATTTTGTGTAAATGCAAGTTTTGTAAAGGAAACCTTTTATCTGAGAACAATAACAAATTGGAACCAGAAGGGGAGTTGGTTTTATACTTGATTGTGTGGTCTCTGGGCAGAATTGTTCTTTGTTTTGGATTTGTTGAAGAAATTATATCAAAATTTCAATGAAAATAGTCAAACATCCTCTGTGTCTGTGGAAATGTTCTGCAGCTATTGTCTCTGTGGTGTGGCTCTGTGCCAGGATAACCAGACATGATATTTACACTGACCACGGTTTGAACAACACATATCATATACGTTTTCACTGCTTTCAAAGCTGTAACTGTATCTCCTTCAACATATATAGCAAACACAAACATGACAAGCCAGCCACATTTAACTTAAACCGTCTCAGATTAAAACTTTCTGTTCAACTTCTGAACATGTTCAGTATCCAACATTTTCCTTGGTTTATTTCCAGCTTAAAGCGGCAGCGAGCAAAAGTTAAAGTGGAGGCCTTTATGCTTCAATGAACACCTCCATACAAATAAGAGGGGTGTCGTGGTTAGTTAGCCTGCAGTTGAAGTTGTAGCAACATTTCTTCCTGCCTTCTGCTACACCCTCCATCACTATTTCTACATGCCATTCATGGGTTGTTATTATTGAGTATTTACTTTAAGTCAAAAAAACAAAAAACAAAAAAAGAATAGTGCACAAGCTGATGAAGATAATAGAGGACTCTTCGCACCCTCTCCACAACACGGTGATGAGACAGAAGAGTGTGTTCAGTGAGAGGCTTCTTCAGGTCCGATGTAAGACTGAGAGGTACAGAAGATCATTCCTGCCAGCAGCCATCAGCCTCATGAACAAAGTCCAGAATTAATTATTGTTATTATTATTGTTATTATCGTTATTATTATTATTATTATTATTATTGAACACAATCTGAACTACTAAAATCCCGAATTTCCCTTTGGGATAAACAAAGTATTTTTCATTTCATTTCATTTCTTTCATTTCATTTCATTCATTTCATTTCATTAAGTAAACAAAAGAACTCAAAGGTGTTTTCCGCTTATTACATTCGAACAGCTTCATTAATCCCTTTTGAGGTGATTGGTGTAGAGCAGCTCGTACAAATAGGAAAGAAACACGAACAAAGACAAGCTGATGCACAATCAACAAATTATTTACAAAAGGAGTTAAACACATAAATGGACCTAAAGAATAAAAAGACTGTAAAAAAAAAAACATTCAGTAATCTGATCACAGAGAGGATGAATTGTTTTAGATATTGGCTAGTGATACAGAAAGGTAAAACATACTTGCGACGTGAACAAAATTTACTAAAGAGTGCATGAACGTTTATAAAAAAAAGTTTTGTCTACATGTAGATCTGCTGATAAGTGCAGCTCAAAGCATACCAAACCCATATTTTACAGTGAAATTCAGACCTAAAACCTGTGCTAGCCAATAAGAATGAACCCTGTCATTCAGCTGTGACGTTTGAGACCCAAAAACTCTGAAACTATGAAACCAACGTTTTTTCGAATTCTTCACTTTGGCCAGAGTTTTCAGAAAACATTTTTAGTGACATAAAACTGCAGTTTCATGCGGATGACAGGCCTATATATGTATAAGACATATGCAGTTTCACAGAAACCTGGCTACGTGAAGCCATTGCCTACGTTTCTGTTCCGCGCCAATTATCTTAGAGCAGATTTCAACAATTCCTACATTTAACTCGATCACGCTAACATTGTTAAGCATAACACTCCAAATGTCTACTGTAAAACTAACAGCAGTCATTCACCTTTTACTTTGTCGTTAATTTTTCCAAACTTTGCACATAAAGTCAGGCAATTTTTGTTTAGTAGATTATTCCTTTGTTGAAATGCTGCAGCTGGGCCCATGCTCACAGGTGTTGCCAATCACGTGCTAATCAGTCACTGATTGGCAGCACCTGGGGGTACCAGAAGCTCAAACAAGAGCTATTTGGCACTGGCAGAGAAAATTATATATGAATGCAAAAAACATACTCAGCTCTGCTGCGCATCCCACAAATGTTCCTTATAAGTGTGGCACCATTTAATAGGGAAATAAACCTGCTTTCCAAAGATTTAAGATTTATCTCCAAGAAGAATTGTCACAACAAAAAATAACACACCAAAAACACTTGCCTCACTTTTTGTGCAACATTTATACAGCTCCAGTGATGTGTTGTCTGGTTACAGTAGAGCAGGGTGGCAGGACACACTGTGGATACAAAAAGTTGTAAAAACCTGTAAAATAATCTCTTCCTGAAAGTTGGGTTAGTTATCTTCAAAACTTTAACAGTTTATAGTTTTTCATGAGTGAATCCATCTTTGAAGATGTAGCACATATTTGGATGAAAATTACTAAAATATTAATGCACATTATTACTGCTCATAATGTAATTTCATATCGCACTGTCTTAAGTTTTATTTGCAGCAGTCCATCATATTGTTTAAGGTTATCATGTTTGCAGTAAGGCATTTTTTTCATGCAATTACTCATTAGTTTTTAAAGGTCCCATATCAGGCAAAAATCACTTTATTAAGTCTTTTAGTGAAATTTGTGGGTCTTTGGCTTTCCTCCCAGCCCGGAAAAGACAAGTCTATGTGGCTTCAGTTCATTTATCAAGGAAATGTGTCAGCTACATTCAGTAAAACTGTGCATGTGTGTGCTAGTCACTTCACGGCCGACTGCTTTTCCAACTCTGGACAGTACAACAGAGGGCTAGCGAATAGACTGAATCCAGGAGCATTACCAACCATCCACCAACAAACCTCGAACCCTGGAAATGTGAGTATTTTAAATGCTGTGTGCTGTGGAGCAGACGTAAGAGCTTTTCCTCAGTGTCCCCCCTGTCTCAGTGGTAGCTTCAGGATGCTAACTGTAGCTGCAGTTAGCCTGTTGTTTTAGCCTGTAATGTTAAGGTAAACGAGCTTTGCTGTTTTCTAAACATTGTGCACATTGAGCTTGTGGCGCCGCTCTCAGTGAGGCGAGAGAGCGGCTCATTTACATATGAAGGCCACGCCCACTAAATCAGACCGTTCTGAACAGAGGGGCCATGAGAGCCTGGAAATAATGCTGCTGTGCTTGATTTATTGGCTTTTTGGACCAAAACATGTCACTACCATTTCATGAAGACATCAATGACCCATATTAAACTGCAGAAAAGGAGCATAATATGGGACCTTTTATATGTTAGGTGAATGATTTACCCTCTGGTATAACGAGCAGGAAGTTTCTCTCAAGCTAACAAGGGACATTTATATATCCGTTTTTATTTATCTATTTTTCTATTGCTGTAGATTAAGACAGTTTTGATACAGTAAAATAAGTTGCATGAAAAGGAATTTCTTGAGAAAAGTGCAACACTTTCACATCTTAAGGACATGTCTTGCAATGATATTTTCATCTCTATATCACCCCGGAGATTAAAGTTGTGGTACATGTCCACTAATAAATATTTACTGTTACAGGCTATTTCTGTACATAAAACCTCAAATGCGTCATATTAGATAAATATTGGACTAAATTGCTGAAGGAAATGTGAATATGAGTGGGGCGCTCTGTGTTTGAGGTAAACTTTAACATTAAGATGAAATATGAGAGCATCAGAATTATGGCCCTGATTTTCCCTGGAGACCAGTGGAGTCCTTTGAGAGGTTTAAAGAGGCAATTATTTGACAATTTATGAAAAGAATCAGCTGAGTTTAACTGTGAAATGCTGACCTGTCACACAAAAGTCAACTGATGTTATACACTTTTTCTTGCAAACAGCATGTGAAAATATTCTAACACTGCCGTAAAAGATGATGGATGTTTCAGAAAATTTTCAGTGTTGACAACTACCTTACTCGTAAATCCCAGAACCTGTACATCAGTCACTCTTCATGACCTTTTTCAGTTCGTTTCCACCTCGGGACTGAACTCTCCTGAGGAAACCATCAGGTGATATGGAGGAAGGAGCTCTTCGGGTGACATAAGGGGTTAAACGGGAGTCGAAGAGTCTCTTGGCTGCTTTTCAAGAGGCGAGCAGCTTCAGGCGGTACTGGTCGCGGCTCACAGCAGCTGAAAGAGAAGGCTGTCTCCAACGCCTCCCCTCCTCCTGTGTCTCTGTCTCCATATAATTACACTATGGCTGACAGACATGGTGCTTAAAGTAACAAAACAAAGACGGACTGGAAAATAAACAGCACCTCAGTCATTCATTGAAAGGGCGAGCCTGAGATGTGTTCACTGCAGAGTTTTATACTATTAGTTTAGTGGAGACAGGGAAACAGTTTGCAGAGAAAGCAAAACCATGTCTACTGCAAACATAAAAGTGACAGTCAGTCATCTTATTACTCATTTCCATGTTTTAATGAGGGAGCAAGAAGCTCAACCAGATCTTTTGTTATTCTTTGATGTCCAGTGACAGGAGTGAGTCAGGGTTTTCTCAGATAGAGATTACTTTATGTTAATTTACTGCTTTGAATTCCAGAAATATTAGTGACCAACTTGTTTGACTTTGTGTGTGGTTTTTTTTTTCCCCCTCCGAGTGTAAACTGATGTAAACATCTTTTCCAGAGCAGAAAATTAAACAGTGGCATTACTTCAAATGGAGTGCAGCTTAAGAGAAATACATTTGAGTCACAGACTATGTGGCATTATGGTCATAAGTATGATAATGATATTATTACATTCTGAGCACTTCAAATAAAAGTACTGTAACGATTAATCAGTTGACGAATTAGTTTGCAAACAGAAAAAATAATCAGTGACAAAAACATTTGCTATGACTGTCATATGACTAAGTTTCAAAGTTACTTGCTGGTAAGAGTTGCTGATCTTGGTCTTCTGATGAATTGAGCCATGACATATTAAAATCCCATGTTCCGGAAACTTCAAAAAGTGTCATTAATTCTTTTGGTACAAAATAAAATAAAATAAAATAAAATAAAATAAAACAAAATAAAACAAAATAAAATAAAATAAAACAAAACAAAACAAAACAAAACAAAACAAAACAAAACAAAACAAAACAAAATAAAATAAAATAAAATAAAACAAAACTAAATTAAATTAAATTAAATTAAATTAAATTAAATTAAAACGACAACACACCCTCATATGACAGAAAACAATGGAAAAACTGTAATATTCACATAAAAGTAGTGTGTAACTGAATTCACCAGGCCTTAAATTGAACCATAACTGCCATATGCCAAAGCACATTCATGTTATAATATTATTACAGAGGGTAGACTTTTGAACTCCAGCTAGTGTTAGCAGTACGTGACTGTAGCTACCTATTAACATACTTCTTCCACAAAAATAAAGTGGTTCGCAGTCAGCTGGTTGGTTTCTTGACTTAAAAACTGTCAAAGTATTACATTAAATGAAACAAATAAACAAACAAAATAATCAAAATTTGCCACAAGAGTTTGTCAGTCATCACTAATTGCATAACAGGAAGTCTATTTCAGTATTTATTTTTTTAATTTTCAACAATCTTAGCATAGCTGAGCTTGTGTGTAGTTTTCTTCTATTTTATAGCTTAAAAAAAACTGTCAGGAAGATCTATCTCAATTGGACTGCAGTGCCACCTTTTGGCCTGGACTCTCACAAACACTGTCATGAAGATGTTACTCTTAACAAGGCGTGTGTTTGTTCTGGAAGTGAATAGAGATCTTGTTTTCAAAACAAGTTTTCTTTGTTCAAGACCATTTTTAACTGTGTAACAATACAATGTGACGAGGTAAGGTCCTTATCAACAGTTGTGTATCGCTGTTGTTTGACATGTGAAAACAAGCAAACTTTGTCAATTTGTACCATAGTTTAGTAGCCGGCTATATATAACGTTACTCTCAGTCTGGGGCTCTGAGACATGTCCGGAATGTGCAATGTTAGAGAATCCTGGTTATGTCAGCCAGTCATCTACCAAGCAGAGCTGAAGTAACCTCACTCTACATTTTAGTGATAGATTCTCAAGTTTGAACAGACCACTGCAGAATAACTGCTGCATGTGGGTTGGGATGAACATAATCACAAACAGCTTCGCTCGAGTTTTCACCTCCAGTTCATGCTCTATCTTTCTCCCATTCAGCTTTTTTCTGCTCTTCTGTCCTTTTTCTGTCTGACAGTTAGGCTCCTGTGTCCACCATCACTACAAAATTAATCATAGAATTTGTTTTCAGCAGAGAAAAACACGGATTGGGAAGCTAAGAAGTAGCATTTAGGAGTAGCCTATATTAGCACTGATTTTGTCATTTTAAAGTGTGGATTTTGATCAGGCATATATCTAGAAAAAAGACTTTTTCAAGATCACTTAGGACCTCCTCACAGCATTTTTTTTAATTTGTGATTTTTGTTTTGTTAGACTAAATCCAGAAGACTGCCTGTACTTTAAGAATAATGAGCAAGCAAGGGGCAACCTTGAGAAACAAAGTGCGTAAGTGTTAAAAACAGTAGTGTCCACTTGAGACTGGATCCAAAAGTGCTACATACACACCAAGCTAAACAAGGATTTAGTGGAAAATAGTGGTGATTCTTTTTCTTTCTTTCTTTCTTTCTTTCTTTCTTTCTTTCTTTCTTTCTTTCTTTCTTTCTTTCTTTCTTTCTTTCTTTCTTTTCTTCTACTTCTTCTTTTTGAAAAAAAAAAACAACAACAGCAAAAACTTAGAAGTTTAGAAAACATGAAGATCCCCAGTTCACCCAATAAGAGTAAGAGTCATAGCTCATCTGATTGACAGGCTGGTGCCCTATAGCTGTTAGTGAGGAGGCTCAAAGCCAGTCCCATGTCCAATATGGCTCTTGTCAATGATTTGCTTCTAAACTCTGTTTCAGAAATAGACAGGTGATGTCATGGAGACTACTCCTATGAATTATAAAGTCTATACGGTCTATAGAAATTATATTAGTTGACTAACTTCCATTGGTTTCCTCTTCTTTAAGCTTTTTAGTGGTCAATGTTAAAAAAAAAATCATAAGTTTGTTTCTTTTTAACTCAGTGCTAGCTGTTTGTATCTTGGGTTCACGGGAGACTGTTTAAACTACATCTGTCATCATCCTTCTGTTGCGTGGACCACATTAATAAACAGTGATGTGCAATCAGCAACGAGGCAGCGAGCAGACGTCTGAGCTGTCTGTGGTTTCACACAGAGCGCTCACTAACAGCCGAGGTATCGATCCACAAGCACTCTGAGCAGCAGAGTGACAAAACACTGTCAACATGATAATGATGGCGTGATGAAGGAAGGAGAGTGTGGAATCTGAGGTTGGAGTGTTTTTTTTTCCTCTGGTGATCGCTTGTTAAGCTTCAGTTTTCCGTCCCTGTGGAATTATCCAGAGTGGACACTCTGACTTTAATATTTTGAGGGCAAAGTGTGGTTCTGGTTTTATTTATACATTTAATATTTTCATTCACACTCTTATGAGTAAAGTCTATCCCGTGCAAGAATCAGATTACAAATTTTAAGTTCATGCCAAACAGGCTCTTTTTCAGAAAACAGACAAATTCATCTATAAATGAGAAATCATATATTCACTAAGCATTTTCTCTGTTTTTAGCTTCTGTAAAAGGCATATCAGATGAAGAAAAATGTGTCTCTCTTGGAGCATAGCATGTTTTCATGAACTCACAGGTTAGGAAACCTCAGTTTTAAATCATGCATTTGAAAATCACTAATAAAAACATAAAGAATATGATTTCATAAAACTTGTAAACAAACCGGTGTGGTCCTTAAAGCAAACCCTCATCTTGTTTGTAGCAAAAACAGAAATGTGATCCATTAATTACCCATCCCTGATGTATTCATTAACATGATTATAGCATAATCTGGACAGGGATAATTATATGGTGAAGGGGTGGAGCTCGAGAGCCAGCGGCAGAATTAGCCTATTTTCCTTCGGTTCACAGTGAGGTCAGCACACACCGCAGCCATGAAGACGAGGGCCAAAAACCTCCTCCGCCACTCTCGGCCTGGGATCCATTTCATCGTCTCCATGACTCTGAGTCCTGACAAAGGAAAACAATTAAGACAGGAGACAAGGTCGGGGTGTTTCAGATGAGAAAACCAAAGAAGAGATGGAGTAGAAACATTGTAGGTTTTTGGGACTAAGCCTGCCAGAAGCAACTCTCCCACCCAAATCCCTCCTCTGAATCCTTCCATTGTATCCTAACCACAAATCCCACACTTTGCCTGGAAAAGCAGAGCACAGACTCGACTGAAATATACATTGGAATTTTTTAAGGGGTAAATGGGAATGCCCAGAGCTTTTATTAAAGGTTTTATTCAGATCTGTTTGTTGTAACGTACACAATGAAAGCCTGAAATTGAGAATCTGTTCTTCTCCAGCACAAATGTGACTGTTTTTGTGCATTGTAGGAGTGAAATACAACATAAATTCATCTTCTAGGAGCGTAGGCTGCAGCAGTAAGTGACACTACAGAGTTTTTCAGATGATCCAGTGCTCCATTTTGCCCCTGCATTGCTGTGACTTTGTAATCAGCCCCTCTTTACTTTTACAGCTAAAGTTAATTACAGGTTTCAGTGAGCAGCCTGCAGAGGTTCAGGGTCAAAACAAAAATGCCTGACTGCCTGCGCTGAGCCAGTTGTTCTGCTGCTTTTTCTTGCAAACACACGTCTCTAGAAAGGCTGCTTACTTTGCTTTTTTGTCTCGTTGTTTTTCCTCCTCAACCTCTTACCCAAATATGAGTTTCCATAAATAATTGTATTGTTGAAAGAGCCAAACGGGATGCCTTTTCACTGCAGAACTTTCTCCTTCCAGAGCCGGTTTGGGCCTAAGTGCCCTGCTGTGGTTTGTTGTGTAATCTCTCAGTTATGCACTTTATTTTCTTACCACTGGCACTGTGACGCCTTTCGCTGTTTTCCATTGCCACTGGTCCCTTTTTAATAATGCCAGGCAGATAGTTAAAACTTCACCATGATTTACAAAGCTGGAGCACTTTTTTTTTCCTAAAGTTGTGCTAATAAAACTTTGCTCAAATACACACAAACAAGAAAACACTAAAGATGAAAGTCACTTGTTTATCTATAGGGCAATTTTAACCACAATGAATCAAATCTTATTGGTCAATTTTCCAACTTTAAGCTTTTTTAAATTTCGTTTGATTTTTCACTTTAGCAAAAAGAGCTGTCTGTTCATCTTGCCATATGACTATAAGCTTTGACTTTTTTTTTTTTTGACTAATGTTCTTGTTCTTAACTGCAAAGGTTGGTTACAGCTTTAACACTTGTTCTTTAAATGGGGAGACAGATTTTATTCTCTGTTACATGTTTCATATATAAAGATAGTGACCAAGCAGCAGCCTCTGGATGTAAAGTATGAAGGTAATAAGGAAGTGTCAAAACATGCAGTTCATAGAGCGTCCACTTGAGGCTCACTGAAGAAGCTCTGGAAATCAGGTTAAGGCCTGATTTGTTCTTTCTTCTTCTTGCACACACTGTACAGGGATCAGGTTTTCTATTACTTCTGATTTATATAAAAAATAGTAATCACACAAGTTGTGTCTCATTAAAGTCCCTGAGAGGACTTTCTAAGTTATCTTGAAAAAGTTTCACTCCTAGGTATATGCCTGTAATCACACAGTCTAAAGTGAGATCATCAGCGCCAAAATATATTATTTGTAAAAGCCATTTCTCAGTGTCCCTGTTAAGTCCAGGTCTGGGTTGATTTACGGCAGTAAGCAGTAAGGAGAGAGATCAGTACTTTTTTTTTATGCTGAGAAGGATTTCTTGGATGCATTTTGCAGTAATGGCTGACACTGGAGCTGAACTGTCAGAAAGGAAAAAGAACAGAAGAGCAGAATATTAAACAGGTTATGTTTCATGGTTTGATTTCACCCAGTAGCTCTTTTCCCACGTGTCACACCACATTCCTCTCTTCCAGTTTCCTGCTCTATTCACTGTGCTATCCTCTCTGAATGAATGTGTGAAAGCCCAAAATATGACTTTATGGAAAAAAATACAAAACTTGGACAATGTAACTTTTAATGCCCAGCTGTGCATGAACTCAGAGGCAGACACAGATAAAAACTGGTTTCAGATTGACCTTGATGTAGAGACGTTGTCTTGTCTATTGAGAGGTTACAACTGTGACCAAATGTTCCCATCGCACCTCTCCATTCAGTCACACATTTCATGAGGGCTCTGTAGTGTGAGGACACCAACCAGATGTTCCTTACGAAACGAAATTATATGTACCAATATATTTTTTGAAATGTATTGTAATATATTATTGATATAGTATGATATACATGGAATAATATATTGAGGGCACATATACAATATATTATATGTTCATGAAATATATTGCAATATATTGCAAAATATACAAATGATTGCCGCTTTCCATATGTTGCAATATATTGGAAATTATAAATACTAAATCTCATATATGGGTATATATTACCTAATATATGACATGATATTTCCAATATGCTGCAATAAATTTTTCTTTCGTAAGGGGTGGCCCCTCACAGCACCCACAGGGATCCTTAACCTTGATATCAAAATGAAACATACCTGAGCTGGTGATGTAGTATTACCCCCTGCTTTCAGGGCACAGCCTATGTATGGCTGACCACTCCAGACGTCAAGGTCAGGACTGTAAGGAAGAAGACAGCGATGGCCTTGCTTTACTTTTGTTGTAAAAATATCTCCTTATTTTCCACAAAACCTCAAACTTTAGCGATATTTATGACATGATGTATATTTATATTTATATTTATAAATCAGGTAAGCTTCAGTGTAGCTATGACTTTGACTGATTTTGCAGTTACCTTTGCCGAGGTGGTTATGTTTTTGGGAGAGTTTGTTTATTTGTTTGTTTGTCTGTGAACAACGGATCTCAATGAAATTTTCAGGAAATGTTCAAAATGGGATAAGGAAGAAGTGATTAAATTTTGGAGGTGATCCGGATCACCATCTGGATCCAGGAATCTTTTTTGTGAGATAGGGACGTTTTTCTCCATATGTGTATATGACTCCACGATAAATGATGGGATTGCTTTGCAAAACAGTACAAGACAAAGTCACCATCATTTCTGTCAGATGTAAAAGTACAATCCAGATCCTGGCAATATTCTGGATACTAAGATCTGGAATATGAAATATGTACTGGGTCATCATAATTTTCATCACTGTCAGGTAACAAATTATCGTACAAACCTGCAACTAACACCAAATTGGAGCAGACAGTCTGTTGAAAGGGGGTATAACATTAAAGTAGGACTTAAGTGTTGTGAGGTAATCACAATATGCTTGGTGGAGGTCTGCACTCTCTGAGTGCTTTCCAGTTTTAGATTAAATAGATTCCATTGTTTGATGTGCCACCCCCCTCCAATGGACACAGAAACTAACTGGACTAAAAAAAGTTGCTAGTGGACACCAAGAGAAAGATCAAGGAGGCGATCTACATCAAAAAGACAAGGCCATGTTTGATGATCTCGTCTGTATATACCCACACCTGTTAAGACTTGACCGGAGTTTCACACACCATTAGCCCAGAGACCCTGAGATGCACTTGAAAGCTCCAGAGGGCTGGAAAAGTCAGACATTTGACCTGAGATTATTTTTTCACAGTGGATAATTAAAGTGACAAAAGTATTAGAGTAAACACTGAACCCCTGGAGTGTGAGAGACGTGTCTGTGAGGGGAAAATATCCCACCTGTCATCAACTCTTAGATTACATGTTAAACTGTTGAATATTTTGATCAGAGGAGACCACCACAGAGAGCTTCAATTAATACAAATACTTTATTGACAATGTGTATATGGCATACTTTTTGATGGAATTGCTAAACCATGAGAACATGAACCAGCTTTGTCTTAAGTTTACAGCTTGTATTTGCAAAATGACACTGAGAAACTGTAATGCATATACAGAATGAAAAGTGCATACTCTTGTTCCTTTTTATTTCGTCCATATACACATTACACTATACATAAATAATTGCATTATAAAAATGACTCACGTATTTACATGTATAATATATTTTATATAATATATAAATCTTATATTAAATCTAAGTAGATTACAATAGGGATACAGGGTAAGGAGTCTGAGTGTGTGTGTGTGTGTGTGTGTGTGTGTGTGTGTGTGTGTGTGTGTGTGTGTGTGTGTGTGTGTGTGTGTGTGTGTGTGTGCTATCTGTGGTTGTTGAGCAGCACCTCCAGCCAGCATGGACAGGAGGTGATGAACTGTCTGGAGTAGCAGGGGCCCCATCCTTTAGCAAAACTGATGCGAACACTGTGGGGGTCCCAGGGCCCCTCCTGGCTCTCGGGCTTCACACCATGCGAGGCCATCCAGCTGGAGCGCTCAAAGTCAAACACCTTCAGGGAGAAGCCCGGCATCACCCTCCTCACGCTCAGTCCTCGAGCGCTGGGTGGGTCCAGAGTGGGCGAGTGGACGAACACGGGGTGAAGGCTGCGGTTGTACACCCACACTCCATCGGGCTCCTGGCTCAGCACGATGCCGTGGCCGATTTTACTGCGTATCTGTTGTACACTGCTGCTGCTGTTAGTCCCTCCGCTTCCATGGCTGGGGTGTCCGTAAAGACTTGATGTGCCGTGGCTGCCCGGGTCCTCGTGACGACTGTGGTAGGCGTTGGCGTGGAGCTGGCCCAGGCAGAGGCCCGTGCCCTGAGGTAGGTCATAGAAGATGTTGAGCGAGGGCTCATAAGCGGGATAAAGACGACCCACTCGTGTGCGCTGCTCCCAGTAGGCGACGCTGCACCAGTGGGAGCGATGTCCGCCTGAGGTGGAGGAGCCGAGGGAGGTACCAGTGTCTGAGGAGGAGATGAGAGAGAGGAGTAGAATTAGTGTTTGCATTGGTAAGTGCACTAATTTTTTACGACAGTAATTCCCCTTGAAGGGAGGGAAATGATGTTGTGTTAAGGGGGGAGGAGGAAGGGAGGATGGGAGGATGGGTGAGGAAATCTTTATGAGACTCGGAGCCAAATGTTTGGATGTTCATTCTTTCTGTCTCTGTTTGTACTGCAGGCATACACCAATGCTTGGTTGTAATCCAGTAAAAACACCAGGAGCAGAGTCATAAATCAATCATGAAATTTTACTATCAGTCCTTTTGTAACATTTAAAGCAGCTAATGTGCAACCCTGTTGTGAAGAGACATGTCATGGCTGAATGCACCACTAATATGCTTTTTTATACAATTTCATGCAGGGCTTTGCAAAAGAATAAAGGTCCTGTTATAATGTGCAAACAACTTTAATAATACATTAAAAAATACAGGATGTGCAAAGTGAGAGCTGCATGTAAGAGCAAAACGGCTGCAGAGTAATCTTCCTCAGTGTTAGCACACAGATATTCTTTAAAACATAAAAATTTTACAGGAGCAGACATTTTCCTTTGTCTGTCAGTTTCATTACCTCCGCCAAGAAGTTTATGCTTTTGGGAGAGTTTGTTTTTTTTGTCTGTGAACAGCATAACTCAAAAAGTAACAAACTAGTCTGGATGAAATTTCCTGGAAATGTTCAAAATGGGTTAAGGAAGAAGTGATTTTGGAGGTGATTTGGATTTAAAGGATTCTTTATCATGTTGAGAAAGAGCCATTTTCACCATATGTGCATATAACTGCACAATAAATGGTCAGAATGCTTTGCAAAACAATACAAGCCAAGGTCACCATAATTTCTGACAGATGTTAAAGTACGATCCAGATCCTGGCAATATTCTGGATACTAAGTTCCGCAATATGAAGAATGTACTGGGTTATGATAATTTTCAACACTGTCAGGAAAGAAATTATCGTACAAACCTGCAACTACCATCAAATTGTAGCAGACAGTCTGCTGAAAGGGAGGAAAACATTAAAGTAGGACTAAATTGTTGCGTGACAATCATAATACGCTTGGCGGAGGTCTGTGCTCTCTTAGTGCTTTTCTAGTTTTAGATAAATAGATTCTACTGTTTGATGTGCCCCCCTTCAAACATGCAGAACTTGAAAACTTACAGACCCTCTTTGTGTTTTGAAGATGTTTTTTAATTTGTTAATATCCTGACAGGCTACGCAATTTAGCCAGGTGCCCAAGTATTTCCTTTTAAGAACTCAGTTTTAGGACAAAGACCATGCCTCAAACACATTCCATTTCTGATGCACATATTTCAGTGCACTTTATCTGTTTCTTAACCTTTTGACCCCGCTTTCACATCCCCCTACCACAAACACATCCCATTTTCCACTTCTCTCTGTCCGAACGCAGGAACCGCTGGGAGCTCCAGACTGAGAGCAATGAAGAAATGGCTCCTCTGGTTTCCCTGCCCTGACAGCAGCTGACGTAAAACCACCACTTTCTCCTACATTCATCAATCCTGGATCAAGTTTTCTCCCGCATTCACCTTTATTTGTTGACTTTTACACTCCTCTGGCCATCCAACAAAGTGTTTGCCCACAACAAACTTTTTAAAAAAGTTATGAATATTCTAAAAAAAAATTGGAGACTGCAGAAACAAAATTTGTTTTCCTGGCTCCTTGTTCAAATTATTGTGACCTATAGCAAATGCAATCCTTTTTGACTGCTTCTGCTGCACAATAATAACACCCCAAAAGTTGTTTCTAAAAAAGCATCATACAGAGAATTTCAAAGATGTTATCATCACGTTCAAGTATGCCCCATGTTTCTCCACACTGCTCATTTGCCTTTGAACTTGTCACTCATGACATTATTTTGAGAAGTGGGCTTAAACTGCCAACACTAAACAGGCCACTTCCTCCTCTGACATCCCTCATCGTCTCCTTCCACCACACTCCTTCAGGTCCGGAGGTAAAGAAGAGGTAGGGAGCAGCAGAGAGAAGGAGTCGGGAGGGGGGAGGAAAGCATTCAGCTCTCTGTCAACCTAGCGCAGGCCTGTGAACCCTTGACCCCCCAGCCCTCATGCTATCAGCTCACATTAACTCCCACACAGAGTGATGCCATTATTTTGCTCCAGAGACTCTATTGACACAGAGGATTTAAAGACCCATGTGCCTGTGGCCCCATTCCTTTCATTTCCAGCGCGCAGCACCCCCTCTTCATCCAGCAGGGGCCGGGATGGCTGCTGCCCTGCTCCAATTAACAAGCAGCTTTTGGGTGAAACCAGCGCCCAGATTAGGCTAGGTGTGTTATGTTTGCACAGCAGCCATTTTTGTTTCAGAGGGTTTGGGCAGAAGAGGAGGTGGAGGAGATGTGTGTGAGTGTTTGTACGCAAGACGAGTACACACTCACACACACACATGCACACAAGAGATGATGAGATAGGGCCTCACACAAGTGCATGTACACACACAAATTGGACCTTCTGATCCAAACAGTATGACTATAACACACTCACACACACTAACACACACAAAATTGCACTTCTCATCTGAGGCCCACGTGTGTCATTAGTGAATTCCAGGCTGGCAACTCCTGCGGTCTGGAGTTTTTACAGCTCTCCAATAAGAGAGCAGGCTGCTCAACTAGCAGGATCTCTCCCCCTCTTTCTTTTTCTCTCACTCTATCTCTTTCTCACTCCCTCAAACACACAAACAGAAACACACACACACATCCACACACTTTTTTTTTTTTTTTTTACAAGACATGCTCTTCCCTGTAATAAGGCAACACAAACATGTCTGGGGAAACACAGGGAGGCTTTATGAGCTCATGATCAAATTAATCATTGAGACATAAAACAAACTGGGACTTTTTAGGGTTTGAACACTTTAATTTCTATCACATAATGACTGATTCTGTGCTGAATGTAGCATTAAGTCCTGGCTTTTTAAGATTCACAAACTGTTTGTGTTCAAAGGACAGATACGTATTCAAAGGGCCGTAAAGAAAAGTAAAGTATGATGTCTTACTGTATTTATACACAACTTATCTTTGGGAAACAACCAAAGCTGCTCCATCTCTTAGTTTTTTAGATTAAACCTAAAATACCAAACTTATCTGATTTGTGTATTTAAGTAATTTTATCATCGCTTCTGAGGCTTTTGCATACAACATACACTTACAAGGAGGAAGACGGCTGTAGTCTTAATATTGCTTTAGCTTCTTTCTAAAACTGTGTTGTTCCAATTAATTTCTTAATTTCATTGTTTACCTTTTCATAACATCTAATACTTGTTCATATCATGTAAGTCATTGAGGTTTTTGGGAAGGTAAGAAAAAGATAAACTCTAGGAAGTCATTAGCAGGGGTATGGCAGCTTCACTAATGTGAAGGTGTTCTTTACAATAAGCATCCTCAAAACATCCTCATGAGTGTGACGGATAGCTTTGAAGTGAAGTCACTTAATCTTGATTTCCGGCAGTGACAGCGTGAGTGGTACAGCGCACCATGTGTGATGTTTCTGGCACAGTCTTCAGTGTCATCACACTCGGTCTGGCTATTATCCAGCTCAAGGTATCATGAGCTCCTGCGAGAACGACGAGGGGGAGCAGAGAGGTTGGAAAAGGGGAGGAAGGAGCAACCGACTTCTTCAATGGAATTTCTAAAGACGGGTTCAGACTGGAGGTTATCAGCGTGTTTACGTTCAGGCGGAGGAAGTTGAAAAAACTGTGTGTACGTTCGTGTGTGTGTGTTTGTGTGCATGCCTGCATCTGTACGTGAGGGCTGGCAGCAATTACAGCGTCCTGCAAGCGTTTAGGCCAACCACCATTTAACAGCTCTGTTTACCAATTAGATAAGTAGCCTTTGTTGTTTTATTTCAAAATCACTGTCTTTTAGTGCCAATCTCTTCCAAACACCAGCTACACTTCACCAACTGTTCCTATTCACAGCCTGAAGTGAGGGGACCAAGGAGAAGTGACCACTACATGCTGAAAAATAAGAGCAATGTTTCAGCTCAATGGATGGAAATATGTGTTTTGACTGATGTAAAGCAGTGACAGTCAAAGATCAGAGGTCAGACAGTCAGTTTCCTTCAAGCTCCTCATGGACTGTTGAACCTGGACTTCAAACAATAACAGCAACACTCAACTCCCCTCTTTATTTCATAGTCTTTTTTTTCAGTACATTTTACAAGCCTTTACCATTAAAGCAATAGTTGGATGTTTTGTTAAAGCTCCTGTGACGAGACTCACTAAAAGAGTGCAAAAAGGGCATCAAGATCAACACTAGGAGCTTTAATTCTCTGACTCACTGTCATGCTAAAGGCTTGAAAGAACAGAAACAAAGGACGCCTGGTAGCTGCCGAAGGAAACCAAAATCTGCCTACAGCTATTCCCAGAGCTTGCTAGCTGACAGTTTACATGACATTTATAATGTACCTGTATATACATTCTTAACGCACATGGTGGGTTACACTTCTGTGTTGACTCAGTGACATACTGTAAAGGCGTACACTGACATGGGCACCACATACTTCTGCAAGTGTACATGATGTTTTGCGATACTCCAGCGAAATGCATTAGGGCAGTGTCATCAGTATGATGTTGGATTGCCAAACTTTGACCCTGCTATGTTTTTACCTACTTTTACAACTTGCTACATTTGGGAGGAAGACTACTTGGGAATGTGCAAAGGCCTCTGCGTACATACACGGACCTTAGACTTTCAAGTGATACTCCAGGATGGAACAAGTTGGGTCCTATCACAAGGTTTAGGGCAGAAATTACCCCTACAGCAGTGTTTTTGTGCAGCAGAAGCCCAGGGCGCACGCACCAAACACCCCCTCCCTGCTCCTCTGCCGGTTTCCTCTGCACTCAGACGGGCAATATTTTACTTGACCAAAAACACAAATAAACGGACTCCCACCGAAAAAATCTGATATCGGTCTGCGTTCATGCTTTATTTAGAGAATTTTCAGTGCGTTACTTTCACACAAAAACACCACTTAATAAGGCTCTAGTTCTCATCGTGTCTCTTCGTCCTGGCAGACTACGTGCGTTTGTTTATATCTGGCATGCCGCGCGTGCGGACTGATACACTAAGCAGCGAGTGCCTCGTAGCCAGCTGTGGCTCTGCAGCGGAGGTAGCGCCGTTTTACGACACGATGAGAACTAGAGCCTTATTTAGCGGTGTTTTTTTGTGAAAGTAACACGCTGAAAATTCTCTCAATAAAGCGTGAATGCAGACCAATATCAGATTTTTTCTGTGGGAGTCCATTTATTTGTGTTTTTGGTCAAGTAAAATATGGCCCCGTCTGAGTGCAGAGGAAACTGGCAGAGGAGCAGGGAGGGGGTGTTTGATGCGCTTTGGGCTTCTGCTGCACAAAAACACTGCTGTAGGGGTAATTTCTGCCCTAAACCTTGTGATAGGACCCAACTTGTTCCATCTCGGAGTATCACCTTAAAGGTTCTCATGCGCTAAATATGTCAACTAAGCAAGGAGTTGTCACCCACACTAGTCAGCACCAGAACTGCAAGTTGGTTGAACAAATTTGGGATTAATATTTTTATGACTGAAGGCATGTAACACACCTCACCCCTGCGAGCCAAGACTGACCGCTCTGGTTAACGGCTACCACCATAATGCCAAAATACTCTACTACCCAGATGTAAACAAACGGAGGTGACGGACAACATGTCACTTTGTGGTGCAGTTTGGCAATTTTTCAGTGTAGAGCATGGAGATAACAGTATCTGTGGGCTCTGTCTGGTTTAACTGTAATTTAACCACTCAATATTAGCAATGTGTAACCAGCACATGCTTAAGTCTGCTAACATTAGCCACATTTAGCTAACTTGTTTTACATAAATTATCCTCAGTTTTGACTCTTTCATTGTATTATTCTTCTCTTATTGCCTTTCAATGACCTGGTCAGTAAACATCAACACAATCAGTCACTTTTGAACATCTCTACTTTGGACAGATCCATGCTAGCTGTTTCCCCTCTACTTTCAGTTCTGTTACTACACTGAGCTTTCTAGCTGCTAAAACTTTTCAGCAGTAAAGGTATAAAAGTCAGATTATTTCCCCCAGTCAGTAATCCTCTGCTCTCTAGCCCTCTCTTGCTAACCTTAACCTGCACAGAAAGGAAGAAAGTTGGGGCGAAAAAAAGGGGAAGTAGAGGAGTAAAAAAGGGGAGACGGGGGTGAAAGAGGGAGCAGGAAAATGAGAGGGAGAGAGGGAGAGAACCTGCCAAGCATAACCAGCATCCACGGAAAAAATGAAGAGAGAAAGAGACTGTGAGAAAGAGAGAGGAGGGAGGGAGACCCTTGTCTTTCATCCAGTGCCAAGGATTAGATTCCCCTCCAGTTATTAGACTCTTCCACTGTGCTGAAAGAAGCGGGTGGGTTAGGGGGAGAAAGAAGAGAGGAGGAGTGACAGAGGGGTGTGAGAGGAGGACTGAATTCAGCTACTGACCATTGTTAAGATGCTTTGTTTTGTTTCCTTGAATTTCAACCCAAAGCTCTAAAACAGCGGGGATAAGGCACAATAAAATGATGGAGAGAGGAAAGCTCCCCTCCCTTGCTCTAAATGGTATGTTCCGTGTTGTTTGAGACAACTATCATTACAGGGCAACTTCAATCCAGCAAGCCACATTTAAGCTGGCGTCTCGACTATCTCTGCCATCAGAGAGCTGCATTATCGCCAGACATGGGCTTTACAGACCAACACAACGGGGCGCTCGTTTGCTTGCTAACACAAACACACACAGATTTCTGCACACACACACACACTCCTTCCTTCTTCCTCTATTATACATTGTAAAGTAGATCTTCAGATGAAGCCTGCTGCAGGATGCAACAACAAATCCACCTCTGTATTTCCCTAACACCAATCCATTATTGAGCACTAACAGAAGTCCACATTCCTCAAACTCGCAGGCCAAATGAGCCGCAGCAAAGTCAACGTGTGTCCCGGTAACATTCCTGGAGGACGTGCTTGGTGGAGCGCAGTTTGGAAAGCTCCTCACGAGAAGAGGAAGAGAGAAAGTGACCAGCTTCCTGCGTTTCTGCTGCTACTTCAAAGTGTCAGACGATGTCAGACGGGGAATGTCTTAGGGTTTTTGCATACATCACCTTTGCATCCTGGACAAACTGTGCTGTCATCTTTCAAAACATCAATCTGCATACCAGGTTCATGCTGTCATTGTCGTTAAAGAAACACTCAGACATCATTACTGTGGAGAAATTCCTGTACCCGAGGTTTTGTTACACTTGATTTACAATGAAGGCTGTTGTTTCAAGGCTTTTAAAAACTAAACACCAGTTTCAGCGGATGTTAAACTAAACAGATGAAACAGTTTTTGACAATTCTTCCTCTGATGTTCACTTTAACAGTAAACTAGCTGAGCTTGTCACCTCTCATAAACAGAACAACAGAAAACAGAGACAGTCCTGTCTGTCAAGGGATCTGTGTGAATTATTTTTTACATCTGCAACATTTTTCCCCTTTAAAATCTTATTTCTTTATATTTCTATACCAAAAAGACAAGAAAATAGATTTAAAAGTATTCACAACAGGAACAAAGAAAGGATTTTGTCACTATCTACCCAGGATCAAAGTATGTGCAGGTATGATAATGACTGTATCAATGTGAATAAATCACTTTCATATTTTACTGTTTGAGGTCTTCATTGCAATTGTGGTTTAAAATAAAATAAATGACAAATAAGGAATATGGATAATAAGCTAAATTTATATCTTTAGCAAAAATAGACTTATGCTAAAGCAGGTACGATACAAAAGGTCTAAAATGTTGTGAATGTGGTTCCACTTAATGTCAAAGGAATATATCAGATGGCTGAAGAGTTCGCAACTGAACCGTAACCGCAATATTAGCATCAGGGTATCATAAATAATGCGGTGATGGAGGAGTATTTTTTGTTTCTTAAAAATCTTCTGTGAAATTCAACTGTGAAACTTTTGTATTGTTTTTTAATGTGTTTATGATTCTTTTTTGTGTGCAGGTCATTGTAATCACACCTTCACATTTCAGCAGGGCTTTTCCACAGTCAATAAGTGGTAAAAGGAAAACAATCAAAGGTGACATTTCGCCAGGAGGCTTTGTTAGCTTGAGTAAAAACATCCAACATGTTTAGGTTGGTGCTGCTTAACCATCAAAGCAAGCGGAGGGTGGGACTGAAGTTTAAACTTTACTTTTACTGTACGTTAAGGTGTCACAGCAGCTACAACAAGAGGTGATTTACTGTTTGGCATGTAGGGCTTTGTGCTCACTCTTGTAAAACCAGTGTCAAGGCAGATTGTTTTATCGATTGATGTGCATTCCTGCAACAGGTTATCTAATCGTGCTTGGTTCTTAAATGATTTGCAAAAGAGTGGTGAGAACAATCACATCAAAGACAAAGATTTAACTGTAAATGCCTTTGCTAGATTAGGATGGCTAATCGGCTGATTATTTTTGATAAGAGGGTTATTGTTTCTTCTCCTGTTGCTCCTGTTGTCTGCACTATCAACAAGCGACAGTTCACTATCTGATTTGTGTTACACTTTCGCAGAGGTGCAGAGATTACCAGTTTGTTGTGATGTTACAAAAGTAAATTAAAGAATAAAAAGGACTGCTTGCTATGATATCGTTTTTTTTGGTTTTTTCACGTTTTGAATAAATCTTAATAGAGAGATGTGAGCAGACACAGAGGAGCAGAGCTCTGCGGTTGACAGGCCTCCCCTCCCAACACATTCCTGGACAGGCCCTCTTCCTCGACACTTCCTCCCCCCGCTCAGCCAGTTCCAGGGGTCAAGTTGACAAGTCTCTCATTGAGTCCTCACGTGGTCCCACTATATGGCCTTCACTCCTCACAACATAATTACACACAATCAGAAGTGGAATAGATCCAATTGTTCCACTATGAATTATGGAATTCCTTCTCAAACTTAATTATCTGAATGTGAAACGCACAGTTATAGAAAACAAGACTGATACAATACACTATCACCTCACATAACTCACACAGGGAGATGGGGGGGCACAAAGAATGTGAAACCTGTTATAATTCAGACACTCTGCACGGGGAATGAATTTGCATTTGCATTAAACCATGCATGTTTTCCTGCATATACATACATTAAATATGCTTTAAATAGGGAGTGAAGCAACATAACCTGACAAATATTCATATATTACGGAGCTGATGTCAGCTCCAAAAGTGAAACTCTTGTGCTTTGGTCTTCATTTATTTTCTGTTCACTGGCTAGTAGCTAAACATGACAATTTGACATTTAGTGCAGACTGTGTGGCTACCTGGCAGTTGATGTTTACACATATTTTCTTGCAGGATGCAGCTACCTGGACTGGCTGGAAACGGCAGTACGAGGGGGGGAAACTGAACCTTCAAAGAGAAGTCACATGCACTGAAACTTCAACTTAAAATGCTCAAAAGCAGTGTGGGATTTTAGAGTCTGATGATTTGTTGGTTACTGCAAGCAAGTTCTTCCACATGACACAAAGTCATTTGATCTGTTCTCAATAAGAAATATTAAAAAGTGCACTTTTATGCGGGCTGTTCTGCGTTTGTATCAAAGAAAATGTGTTTATGTTAGCACTAAGTTACCTGGGGCTCAGATTAAGCGTTTGGTCATGTTTGTATGCATCTTTAAGCTCCTGTGAGTAGTTTTAAGCTGGATTTGAAACAAAAAGAAATAAATACAGATGCCTCTTTATGACTTGCTGAAGCCACAGACCTTCAGAATAAATGTCACATTTACTTTTGTTCATTTCTATTTATATTTTTTATGTCTGAATCACTGATGGATGGCACTTTCCGACAGGGAAATTGTTGCATCCTGCAGAAGCAGCACTTTTTTTCTGCAATTAGTGTTCCACCTGATGGCAAGATAAAAAAGGAAGAGTTTTTTGCTAAAAAGCAAGACAAAGCTGCCACAAACCAAAAGCTCCTAAAACAGAAAGCTGCTGTTTTCTGAACACAACAAGCTTAATATGCAACAAGTTTTAAGGAAAAAAAACATTTAGAAAAATTGAAAGGTGAAAGAAAGTGTGTTTGCATGTATAAATACGTCCTGGCAGCCCTCTCCAGAGTCTGATAATAAGACCTGACCTCACACGGTCATTCCTCTCACTAACTACATGCAGCTACCTCACCTTAAAAAACTCCCGAAAATGTTTCTTTCCTCACTCTTTACTCAGCGCTGCACTCTGAGCTCACGGCTCAGGCGACACTTTGCTACAACATCTCACAGAGTCAGAGTCTGTCGACATCTGCAAAGAATCTTTAGGTTCAGCAGCATGGCAGGATTCCATTAAAAGCCAAATTGCGGGTTGGCAAAAACTCTAAGGGAACAACGGAAAGCCACAGCCAGTCCTGTAATTTAAACCTTATTTTAAATTGTGATGGCCTGACTACATGGGCTAAAAGAAAGAGGGTAAGAGTAGGAGAGAGGAAGAGAGGAGAGGAGACAGAAAAATGTGTATTACAAACAGGAAGGCACTGAAAAGTAAAAGAAACATTTAGATTGAGACAAAGGATAATAAAAGCTAAAACATGAAAGAAAGGATGAGGGGTGAAAGAAGAGAAAGCAAAGTGAAGAAAAACAAAACTGTGTTTGTCATAATGTGATTGAATCTCTACATGAAGAGGTTAGAGGCTGTTTCGATTCAGTCACTTCCTATGCAATGTCTGAGTTTAAACATGCAAAACATACTTCAATGTACTTCAATACCTCAGTGAGCTCACGTATGTGCAAGACCGAGTGGCAAAGTGCTAAAACCTGCTGTTTCTCGAGTGTCCGCTTGAGGCTGGCTGGGGAAGTACCGAAAGTCACATACAGACCAAGCCAAAAAAAGACGTTTTCACAGCAGAATTAAATATATTTACAGCCTGGTTCAAAAACATCTCCTGTCTTGAATAGGTAATTTTTACTATCAGCACACACTGCACGGGGAGGGGTGAATTTTTTCTAACCTGGCATATTAGAGGATATTAAGATCATGAGCTCATCCAATCAGAGGCACAGCTCAGCTCACGTGACTGATGGGCGCCCTATAGCTAAAGCCCCCGTCACTTCTAATATGGCTGTGACAGTAATTGGCTGTCGTTTCAGAAACAGATGGGTGACGTCAGGGAGACTATGTCCATGAATTATATAGGCTGTGGCAAGTCCCCAAATATAATGGGGTATTGGAGCTAGTTTAGTAGCTGGCTATATTTAGCGCTACTGGCAGCCCAGTGCTCTGAGACATGTCTGTAATGTGTAACATAAGTGAATCCTTGCTATTTTCTGGCAGTCAACTACCAAGCAGAGCTAACGTAACCTCTCTTTTCATTTTATTGATAGACTCTGCAGTTTGAACAGATAACTGCAGAATAACTGCTGCATGTGGGTTGGAATGGACATTTTTACAAACATTTAGGCCATATTTAAGGCTTTAGCTCGTGTTTTAGCCTCTAGCTCTTATGCTCTATCACTCTCCCGTTTAGCTTTCTTCTGCTCTTTTGTCCTTTTTCTGTTTGACAGTTAGGCTCAGTGTTTACCATCACTTCATAATTAATCCAAGAAATCGTTTTCAGCAGAGAAACATAGACTTAGACGTGCTGTAAATCAATCAGGTCCTGCTCAACCTGATCGGGAAGCTAAGAGGTAGTAGCAGTCAGGCAGCCAAAAAACAGAAAGACTGCAAACTGTAAAAGGGGCTGCACAGTGGCGTGCACTGCAGCCCCACAGCAATAAGGTCACCGGTTTCGTCCCAGTGTGGCTGGTTGGCCTTTCTGTGTGGAGTAAATTGCCCATACAAGTGAGTGTGTGTGTGAATGTTTGTCTGTCTATGTGTCAGCCCTGTGATTGACTAGCGACCAGTCCATTGAGATCAGAAAGAAATGGAACTAGTAGCATAAAATAAAACAAATTCTTATTTCTTCTCAATGTGCAGCTTTGATTGCGTTACATAACTAAATATATATTAATATTGAGTTCTAAAGTTCTATTTTTTTTGTATAGAGGAGTATTTTCAACTTCTGCGTTTACTGGAACCATGAGCATTCCTGCTGAAGTTTAAAAGTGTTTGTGTGTATGTGTGTGTGTGTGTGTGTGTGTGTGTGTTTGTGTGTGTGTGTGTTTACCACATCAGAAACAAACAGAGGCACTCAGTGTGCGCCCTGTGATAATATCAGTTAGCTTTTTTTATGTAACACCATGCATGTTTCTGGGGAATTCCTTTTTTCTATTACCTGCAGCAGCAACTTTAATGTTTTCATCCTTTCTTCTCATTTCATCTTTCTGAAGGATTCCTTTTGCGCAAAAGCGTCAAATGATGCTCCGTGTACATTTGTTTTATGTGAGCGGGCTCACAGCCTGAAGCAGGGAGCCTGAGATAACAGAGGATGTTCATGACTCGCTTCTTGATACTTGTTATCTCTAACTGCAGCTTCAGTCACTGTGGAGCCAGTTTACTCATAGAGAGCCCAGGTATTCTGAGCTGACTGTTTACTATTGAAGCTTTTCCAGATATTTCTTTTCCCAAACTCGACATCTATAAGTTGTATTATACTGTATTCACAATGTGCACATATCAAACTGCAAGGTTTGACTGCTTGATATATTAGTTCAGGACATTTCCTCATTCAGTTGATTGAAAGAAACACCGGCATTTGGAGTGAAAGGAGGGAAAAAGTGCAAAACCCACCAAAGAACGACTGACTTACAGAAAAAAGTGTTCAAAGTAAGCTGTGCACTTCGTCTCAGGCTGCATACCCGTCTTGCAAAAAGAGTCATGATGGAAAATATGTGAGGAAATGGCAAATGGTTAATGGGCCAGCACTTGATGTTGAATTCTATAGTCTAATGTGTCTCAGTCAGGCATAAGAGCAAGTGTTGTACGCGTGCCAGCAAACAGGCTGGAGGTTCAGGTCACTGAGAGGACCCTGGCCAGACCTCGACAGACAGATTCACACTGAGCGCAGCTAAATGTGGCTGTTTACTTTCTGTTCCCGTCTTTTTTACAACTCAGGGCTTTGACACACCTTCTACTCTGGTGAAATATTTATGCTTCTGCGACTGAAGACTGGTAGAGCAGATACTCTGGAAATCTTTGTCCCACTGTGTGAACCGGGGCAGACCAGGAAAGCGTCACACTCTGTGAACTAAACTCACAAAAACAGCACGCTGCTCTCACATTCTTAAAACCGTCTTCCACTCTGCCAAGAATGTCGGCTCCGCTCCCTGTTTCTTGAGTATTAACGGCGATATGTTCAAACATGTATCAGATGTCACTCTCCAGAGTCAGACCCCCTTATCCCCCCCTCCTACCTCTTTCACTCTGAGACCCCGCTCCCCCACTCACCTTCACAATTTCCCAACATTCCTGGGCTGTGCCCCATCAGTCAAAGGGCCGATTCATGGGGTTAATGCTGCAACGAGTGCAGACGGGGCTTTGAGACAGGATGTTTGGCTGATACCTCGCTCTGCTTAAGCAAACAAGCCACCAAAATATGATTACTGAGGGCAGAGAGGGAGCAGTCTTTTTGTCTTACTTCAGTGCATCCAGACCATGCTAATGTCCATTAGGTATCATTGCTTTACTTGTTTCCACATGTTTGAAAGCCCCTGACTAATGACAACAAGGTGGGCAAATGTTTGGCATGAGGTCACACGGCAAAATCAAGTATTTTGTATGACTTTTTATGCTGAAACATAGAAAACACTTAATAAAAAAATGATAATCTGAAGGTGTAAAACTGTGACAATAATAAGATTGTTGCAAAACAGAGACAAAAACAAGATACTAAAAATATATATATTCTGTTCCTGTCGCCAGTCTGGCGAGCTTCTGTGTTAAAATACCCCAAGACTGAGCAGATTGAGAGCTATTGCTGAGATAAAAAAATGCATATTTGTAATATCCTGGGAGATGATAATGACCATATTATAACAAAAGGATGAAATCACTCATAACACAAGTCTATTTATCGCTGTGGATGTAGAGTTGATGACCTCTACATCCAGAGTGTTAGCATTTTAAGTTATAGCATAATTATTTGAAGTTGTTACTCTGGCTAACCTTAAAACCTATGACAAAATATAAGGGCAAAAAAATATAAATAAAAATTTTAAAAAAATTATGATTAACTTCACATTTAAGTGGTTTTGTCATAAAGTTGAAAATTTATAATAAAAAGACATAATTATAGGTTATAGTTAGCCTGTATGCTATTCCAAAGGTGAACATCAACAAAGGAGTTGGCTGCCTGAACCAAAATAAGTATCATGCAGCATCTTATGACGTTATACTTCAGTGTCAGCTTCACAGATCACTCTTTTATCGCATCAGCACCGCACAGACATAAATATCAGGTTTCTGAAAAGATGGTACAAAAAAATGGGTCTGTTGCATCCTCATTTTGGCCTTTCTGGTTTCCTCCCTTTATGTTATTTCACATGCACGGTAGGTTAATCATTAACTGTAGTTATGACGCCTTCCTCGTGAAATCATAGCTGTAATCTTGTAAGATCGTGTTTTTATTGTGAATTTATTGATTTTAATTAAGAAAATAACAGTTGCACTACTTTCTCGTATGCAGAACTCAACAAACAGGAGCATCGCGTAAGCCAGGGATGTCAAACTCGTGCCATGGAGGGCCAAGAGGCTGCAGGTTTTCTTTCCAACCACAAACTTCACCAGCTGATTTCACTGATTAGTCCCTGCTTTCTGCTTGAAGGTGAGGTAATTAGTGGAATCAGCTGGTGTAGTGTTTGGTTGGAAGGAAAACCTGCAGCCTCTTGGCCCTCCATGGCACGAGTTTGACATCCCTGCATAAGCTGAAGAGTAGAAGTGTGCTCAATATATAGAGGCTACAGTTCTTGTAAAGAAAAAAGTGAAGGCACAAAGAGATATAGGCTTATGACAAAAGTCATAAGTTATTATATAAGACATAATCTCAAAGCAAACGTCAGAGAGGCTGAACCATGTATGATCTGAGAAACAATAATAATGAGACAAAGTTGATGATCAGAGCGACACACATTTTGTCAGAACCTTGACGATCATTTGTACAAACAGCAATACAGAAGAAACAAGTGCCAGAATAACCCCACAGTGTTCTTTCTTAACATTAGCCACGGTTACATGAGGAGTTTTTCGCCTTTCTGAATGGAATCTTTCTGAATGACTTTTCCAAAAACAGTTGTAAACATTGAAAGGAATATTCCAATCTCTGGTCTACATGCGCCGCTATAATCAAAAAAATTGGGGCATGCACAAACAAACGTAAACAAATGTAAACAAATTGAGGAACATCTCTAGTTGCGTCTTTCGTCATATCTGAGCATGAAAGAACGCACCCTGACATCTCTCCGTTTGAGTGGATACATGATACTTCATGATACCGATTAAATGTCCATTCGATTTGGCACTTTTTCTTTCGGAATGAGGTGTATACAAAGGTTAAATTCTTACTGTTTGAGCAAATAAAACAAATGCAAGCGGAATATTTGGGTCCTTGTATACGTGGCTAGTGTCTCCTCAGTGTTTCCTGATGCTCCCTGTTGGTTTACAGCGTTTTAGGAGGGCCTGCAGAAAGAGCTGCTGTTGGCTTGTTTCTTGGGGCTCAGCTTGTGTTTAGGTTGGGATTCCTTTCGTGTTCATTTTGTCAAGAGAGACAAATCATCCCTTTCAAGAGCAACTATAGGGTCACTTTTTAAAAGTTTATTCTGGGGGTTTTATCGTGTTGAACGTGGCGACAGAAACTGTAAGACAGAGTGGGTAGTCTCGATACTTTGTGTGCGTGATTTAGTCACTGAGGAAGACCAACACTCTGACAGGAGTAACTTAGGGGCCGTTTACACCACAACAGTTTTGGGGTGACACACAAAAGTCTCTTTACATGGCGTTTCAGCCGACCTAAAACGCAAACTTTTGAAAACGGCCTCCAGAGTGGGATTTTTCTGAAATGCTTCCGACACTGTTGCCGTGCAAACGGTAAGCTAGCGTTTTCAGTGGAAACGCTGATGTCACACTCCGCTTCGTGCGAGCGCACACCACAGGACAACAGTGCTGTTGTTACGATCGTCGTGAACTACCGTGTTGTGCTTGTGCTGCCCTTTTTCCCCTTTTTTGTAGATTCACGCGTTGCATGTTGGGTATTTATAGCCATGGCAAGGCAGCGAAGGATGCACCTGTGTATCCTTGGTCAATTAGCTACATGCTAACCAAACGGAGGACATATGCCTCCGGGGAACATGAACATTGGAACAGCACTTGGGCAGCGACTGATGATGTGGATGCCTGCCCACGCCCACCCCACGCCCACATCAGACCAAGGCAAGGCAAGGTACCTTGGCTTTGGGAAACAGCCAAGATGATCAGCTCAACTCTACTTCGGTGGAGATCTACCAAAAGCTGCTTCTGGACAGGGCATTAAAAGCACCACCTGCAGACCTGGCATGCTTACTACAGCGTTTTCAGTCCCTCAGTGTTTCCGCGTAAACAAAGATTTTTTTCACTGCGTTTTAGCGTTTTCAGATGAAACGTTGTGTAAACTGGGCCTTAATTAAAAAAGCTCTCATATTTACATTAAAAATCCTCCAAACCAAAGATCTTCAAAGATGCTTCAAGGGATTCAGGCTGAACTGTGTTACCGTTAGCTGCTAGCTGACAAGAATCCTTTATCCAGCAAACAAAACAATAAAATGCAACAGCGTCACATTGAGCAAAACATAAAAAGTAGTTGGCTTAAAGGTTTAAATGTATGGCTGACTGTCAGCACGATAAAAAAACTAAACAAAAATTATTTTTGTAAATGTAAAACCAGAGACTCATCAAGTCAAACTGATGGTTTAAACAGACCCACACTTCAAAACTAGAAGATAAGACAGTTTCTTCTAACAGTCGATCTGATTGGACCAGCCAGATTCTGAGTCAGATTCTGCAAATAATAAAATGTTGCAGATATTCGTGAAGCAATGTAGCACAATCTTTCTGACACTGGGACAGCTGACTTGTTATTTTTAGTTATACGTCTGTAATGAGGGTGAAAAATAAACAGAGCTCTGTCTCTAGTCCAACAAATCGCATGATTGGTGTCTGTGTTCATCCCTGTGTGTATGTGTGTGTGTTTGTGTTTTTGTCCTGACAGAACCCCTATGTGAGTACTCCGAGACGATCTTATCACTGAGTCAGACAGAAATTCCTCCCTCTCTGCCTCCCTGACACACATACACACACACACACACACACACACACACACATAGAGGCTGACAATAAGCAGCTAAATTGTTGGAGTCACAGAGGCACAGTCTGAGTAGATAGATGTCTACCAAACTTCCAGTAGACATTTCCCTTTTCAAAGCAGGTCTGCTGCTGCTGCTGCTGCGGTTTAAAGGGAACTTTAACTGATCGAATGATAAAAGAGGCCGGGGCAAAGGTATGTATGGACCACACCCTGCTGCAGCCTTTTTTCCTCCCCTTAATGCCAGAACACATAGCTGCTTTAAAAGGAATCAAAAAGATGCTGAAGTGGCAGGGAACATGTTCAATGCGTGTATTTGTTCTTGAGAAAACATCACAGGCTTTAGATGATCTGCCAAAAGATCAACTGCACAAAAAAAGACTCATTTACACTCTTTAAAGAGCTAACAAACATCAAGGGCTTTATAAGCTGCAGACAATTCTTTGATACCAGCTTCATGTTCAGCTTATTTCCTGTTATTAAACCAGCCGAAGCTCAAAAAGAGGAGCCGAATAACCTGTAAAAGTTTACGACAGAGGCTACGAGCGGGGTTTTTTTTCACTGCTTCTGTTTTGCCAAGTCTCTCTGTGCTGCTCATGCTCTTGGCCTGAGCTCTGGTTCTCGGCTCCAGCGTTCTGGTGTGGGGGGCAGGGGATCAGAGACCACACACACACACACACACACACTCACACACTCACACGCGCTCTGCCCAATACTCAGAAAACATCACAAGATAACTTATCATTTTCTACTCATTTTGGAAGCACAGCAATATGAGAAACCTCCTTTCAACATTCATGATGGAGTAGGTTCAAAATGGGGAAACTTATCCCTAATTTGTGACATTAGCGAGGTCAATTTTGGATGATTTTTGGACAAAGTAATGCCGATGTCTCTTACATACTTCCTATTCAAGGCAGGATATTTACACCCCTATGTTTTGTAATGCACAGACATGCGATGATGGGGCAAGGCATTTTGATCATCGTCAGGATGAGGGGAAGACTGCGGCAATGTGTAGCGTTGGAGCTGGCATCAACTGTGGGGCTGTTCACACCAAGGTATTGTTGCATTTCCGCATCTTGTTTACAAAGAAACAGCATTTTAGCCAATCTAAAACGGAAGTTTTTGAAAACAGCCCCTAAAGTGTAATTTTTCTGAAATGCACAGCAATACGTACGTTACAACCGTCGAAGACTAGAAAAGGAGCGTTTCAGGGCCCAAGACGTTTCTTTGAATCAGGCTGTAAAGTATGCTTATTAAGGCCGTAAATGTCTGTTTTTCTGGCTTGGTGTGTATGTGGTTTACAGCATTGTTTTCTGGCATTTTTTGAGGCAGATGTTCAAAGAACAGAAACTTTTAGCACTCTCACATAGGCTTCATTTTTCTAAACCATATGCTGCCCCTTGGTTGCACCACTTCTGCAAATAGCAATCACCAAAACGCCAGATGATCAGCTTAACTCTGCTTCCATGGAGATCTATCAAAAGCTACTTCAGTACAGTTATAGCGCCAACTACAGGCCTGGCATGCTTACTACAGCGTTTTGGTCCCTCAGTATGTCTGGGTACACACAAATTTTTTTAACTGTGTTTTTTTTTGTGTTTTGGGGTGAAATGTGTAAAAGTCATGCCTCTTGAATTCCTGCATTGTTGTACTGTGATGTGAAATCACACATTTGGACACCAGTGTTAGTACATTTCAAAATGCAATGTGTAAGTACAAAGGCGACATGATGGTGGAACTTCATTACTGCGCTGCTGCAGCGGTTCAAACTTTAAAGATCTTCACAGTTTGTAGATTTGTTCAAGTGTCTCATGGAGGTCAAATAGAAGCTGTAATCTTACTTGTGTTGTATGTCACTTTGGACAGAAGCGTCTACTTAATTAAATTGTAGAACTGTAAAATTGTAGATCACAAAGAGAGATAGATCAATTATCTGACATAAAGAATGACTAAAATTGTGATTTTTGTGTGACCCAAGGGGAGTTAGGATCCTTTATCTAGAAGTGTTCTTAAGTTTTTTTATTTCAACCACTGTATTAATACCACAATTTTTGGCCAAAACTTGCAAATGATTAAAAGTTTCACAATTTATTCCCAAGACTTTTAATCACGACAGCCATAAAAGAGCTTTGAAAAGGGCAATAAGACTTTTATTTAGGTAATAAAGTTCCCAGAAAGTTGTAGGATAGTCATCGAGAAATAGTGAGTTGTGCATTTTGATGACTTGTGATCTCGTCTTTAAGTACTGATCTCTGCCCCTCAGCATGGAAAACAAACACAACAACTCAATAAACTACAATCAACATCAACTTTAAAAAAAATCCTGAAGTTTATCTCAGGACATGAAGAATAAACAAACCCAAGAAGTTGCAACTGCCGTTCTGCTGCCTCTTCAGACAGCTCGGTGACGCTGCTGCCACACTACACAGACTTTATAGGTGCCCATTCACCTTTCAACACCATCCACAAGTGAGCCTGGGGAGGCTTGATCGAGTGGGTTTGTGGGTTTCTTCTAACGCTGCAAGGACCTCTCCACCCGACCCCAGCACGTAAACAAATAAAGCTCCAGTTTCATCATCTAGAGGGGGCTGTTTCCTGTCCAAACGCAGTCCCCACTCCCCCTTTCCACACACACACACACACACACACCAAACTCTACACCTCCGCCTCATCAGAGACGCTCGGCTCCCCCGCCCCCAAAATGCCAGCCTCTTTCCACTGCTCAATTGCTGAGAGGAATGGAGGGATTTGAGGGAAGAAAGAGGGAAAGAGGGGGATGGGTGCCTGCAGAGGCAGAGGGGTTTGGGAGTATGCATGGGGATCTTATTGCAGCTTCATCCCAGTGAAAAATTTTGCTGTGGAGAAAGTGCAGCGAGAGGGAGAGGAAGAAAGAGAGACAGAGAGACTACACTGCAGTGGCATCTAGATAGGAGAGACCCCAGACCCCCACCGAGCCCTCCACGCTCCCTGACAAAAGGAGCTTTATGCAGAAAAGTTTTGGGTTGTCTTAACAGCCTTTGAAAATAGAAAGGAAAGCACAACATAATAACACCAGTAAATGTAATTTACTCTTTTATGCAAACAATTAGAGAGGACGCACGCAATGTGTGTTTGCACGCCTGAGTGTATGTGTGTGTGTGTGTGTGTGTGCGTGCCTGTAAGTGCAAACACACTCATGCAACTCCCAAAACTTTTCCATTTGTGCTTCCAAACGTATTTGTTCTCTCTCAAGAAAACAAATCCACACTAGAAATCTGATCCCTGCAGAGGCAAGCGCCTGCCTGGACTCATGTACACATCTTCTCCTCATGTACTGATTCAGGTAACTCACCTGTGTAGTCTCTTGGCGTGGTGTGAGGCGGATTGGAGGAGAGGGGGGGCACAGGTTCAGTGTAAGACAGAGACGAGTCTGGAAGATTGAGAAGACTGAGATCAGAATTTGTAGCAGCTTCACTGACTACGTTTACATGCAGACAATATTCAGGTTAAGATCAATTTTCTGGTTTCTGAAAGTTTCATAATAACCCGTTTACATGTGTTAACAAAGAAGGTTATTCCTGTTTACATGGTATCCCGACCAAAACTGCGACACACAGACAACATCTCAATGCACGGAGAGCATCATGACGTAGTGCACGTAATTTCAGCTTCTTCTTCCTGTATCCATAGCAACAGCATGACATAAATATTTGGGTTGGAAAAGGAGTAACCTATGGGTGATTTTTCGGGTTTTTGTAGTTTAAGCATATTCTGTTTTTTCAAAAGGGTTATTGGTGTTTAGATGGCCCTGTGCAACTGGGTTATTGCTAATATTCCCAATATGAAAGGGTTAATGGCTGTATATAAACCATAGACTGTATAAAACATGGACATAGTCCACATCGCCCGTCTGTTTTTGAAACAGAAAATGAAGCAAATTGGGAATCGTAGCCATAATGAAAGCAGCAAGGGCTTAACGTACAGCTATAGGGTGCCTCTCGGTCATGTGACCTGAGCTGTGCCTCTGATTGGGTGAGTTCGCGATCTTAATACCTTGACCACCGAGTTAGAGAAAAAATTCACCCCTGTACAGTGTGTGCTGATGGTAAACTGAGCAATTCAGACAGGAGACGTTTTTTTGTACCAGGCTGTAAATAGGTTAATTTCTGCTTTGAAAACGCCTTTTTTTAGCTTGATGTGAATGTGACTTCTGGTACTTCTGGAGCCAGCCTCAAGCAGACACTCGAGAAACAGCAGATTTTAGCACTTCGGCATCGTCTCATATTCTTAGACCGGAGGTTGCCGCTTTATGTAAACGTAGTCAATGTGAACACTTATTGGATTAAAATTGTCACTATAATTTTTTTTAACTCTTAGGTTGCTGGAAGAGAAGTCATCTCAGCTTTGATGCAGTAGGAAAGACATCCCCTTTGTTTAGGGTTTGGTTAGGGTTAGTCAGGATCAGGATTAGGGTTAGGGTTGGAAAGGATTGGGGTCGTTAAGTTGAGTTTAACAGTTTAGTGGAAGCCCCAATAAGGAGCTCCCGTGCACAGGCTACATGGATTCTGTTTTGTAACAATTTGATCTGGTATTATCGATGACCACAGGGGTTACGGTTACGGTTGGGCAAGGGCTGGCCAGTGCCCTAACCCTATCCTAACCCTTTTTTGTTTGACTGTTGTTGTGTTTTCTTAATCATTTTATTTGAACAGTGGCTTTGGCAAAATGTTTTAATGGAAAAAAAAAGATGCCAATAAAGCTTATTTCAAACTTGAATTTGATGTGAACTTCCTGTTTGCATCAATAGATCAGATGACAAGCATAGGTGAATACTGTGCGCCACTTTCTACACAAGCAACTTTTCCAACATTATCTCTTTTTCCAGTCTAAAAGTACAAAAATGACGACACCCTTTTTGTCATTTAATAGCTGTGTGTGTGCGTGTCTCAGAGATATTCTTTCCAAACTCACCCAGTGGCTTGTGTTCTTCAGATCGGGACAGAGAGTACGGGGGAGGAGGTGATTCTGGAAATACAGCCGAAAAAGTCAAGGTTAAATTAAAGGCTGTGCTTTCTTCATCCCAAATTATTAACTGTCTCATGTAATGACTGCATGAAATGATCAGAACGGTGAATCTTTACCACAAGCTGTAGATGTTTAAACATGAAATGCTCACAGTTTGATGGAAACGTACTTGTTTTGTTTATATGCATAAGCACTATAACACTACAGTTAATGCAGAATATTCTTAGCCTTTTCCAGAAGTATACACATGAAAGCTATTCCTTAACTTTAATACAGGATACTTTGGCATTTAATTGATTTTTCACTTCTTAACATTTTGAGTAATGTAGAGAATCCTGCTGAAAGTAGGTATCTGATACAGCTCTTCAAAGAGATCCTTGACCCCAGCATATGGTATCTAAAGCTCTATAAGCAATTTTTCTTTTTAACTGACATGTCCATAAAATGTTTCAATATCACATGAATATCTTCTGTTGAAGCTTTGAGTGTATTTTCAGATCACTGCAAGTTAACACAAGTAGTTTTATTTTTTACTTTTTATAAGCAGAGACCAAACTGAGGCTGCACATGATTCATCCACAAACAGTCTTTAACTTTAACAAACTTTTTCCTTCACACAGACTGTGAGGATGACTTCTGCATAAAAGCTGCGCTGTAAACACAGTAATACTGCTGCTTTCTGCTGCTGCTGGGATAGTCCCCTCAGTCCACAGTGGACCTGGTTTGTGGCTGCGGCCCCTTTAAGAGCAGAGCCAGTAATTGCTGGAGTCCTCAGTCAGTCAGATACCCAGCGAGTCAGTCTGGCGCCAGCACTATGCAAACTGTATATTATCGGCACTCCTTCACCTAAATAACAAGAGGAGGACCTCCTTGTCAGAGAAAAAAGAGCCTAAGTGCAACTAGACAGCGACCTTCAACAGGAGGATGTGGGGAGCAGCAGAGTTTGTGCTCAAATTTAAATAAAGTGTGTAATGTGTTTGGAATGTGGAGAGGAAATCAAAGTAATGTTTCGCCGAAGTAAAAGCTGGGGTTTAAAAAACATTATAAAAGTGTATGAAAGGCAGTAAAACGAGAGAAGAGTCACTAGACTTTATTCTCAAAAGGTTTAAGAGATGAACTTTGTGCTCAGTTAACTCAGCAGCCAGCATGGGGAAGATGACATCACTGAACAAAAAGTAAATAACTTAATGGCTTTTTTCATGCAAGTCGTGACGATGTTTGAAATGTAAGACAATAGAAAGTGGAACGTGCGTATTATGCAGGTCTCAAACAACTGAGTTCTCACAATTTTCTAAATCTAATTTGCTATTCAAGCCCTAAATTGGTCTGTTCCAGTTTTGCAATGACGCTATAATAATGCGAGGCCCCACCTGAGTGTGGACCCTGTGGAGTTCCAGAGGGATCCAGGGGACCCAAAATTCATGGTTTGATTTCAGTGATGGAAGAAGTTTAATGTACAATCATCTCCAATTCATACATCTGCTCATTGGGAAAGATTACATTATGAAAAAAAAAACGGGCCTTTTCTCACCCTCCCTTAATCCCCTCAATGTTTTCATCCTCACCTGGCCCACACAGGCGGCTGTAGTGGTAGGGGTTGCAGCACACCTTTGCGCTGTCCTCCGAGCCAAAGCTCTGGCAGTGGCTCAGTGTTTTGAGCCATGCTGAAAGCGGCAGGTCGCTCCAGCGGAACACCTTACACAGGAGAGACTGTGGAGAGATGTGCTGAGCACCCAGCCGCAGCTCGGTGCTCGGCACCATCACACACTCGCTGCTTATTCCCCCTCTGGCCTCCACAGCCTTCAGCAGCGTGTCCAGAGACCTCTCCTTTAGTCTTTTCAAAAACGCATGAGCAGTGCTGGCCAGTTCCTCCTCCAGTCCCGCATGCCTCGGTGCGCACTGACAAGGGCCCCCTCCGTCTTTTCTTGGGGCCCAATAAGGGCTCCGAGGTCTGAGATCCCATTCCCCAAACAAACAACACGTCACCGTCCTACTGTCGCCCTCCTGTCCTCTCCGGGAGCCTCTGTGCTCCTGGACGCACATGGCACCCCGGTCATCGTCCGGTTGCTCCTCGTCCTCCCTCTCCGCGCACTCGCTCAGCTCTCCAGCCTCCCCCGTGAGTCCCAGAGCCGGGTCAGTCTGTGTCACCGACCGCTGCTCGTGTCTGTGGAGCTTTCCTGAGTGTCTGCCACACGAACCGCTCCGTCCTCCTTCACCTCTTCTGCCTCCATCCCGCCCGTCGCTCTCGGTGACCAGACGGCTTCTCCAGAGTCGCCGTACAAGACCTGAGCGTCTCGACTTGAACATACGACAACCTAGACAGTTTTGTGTGCGTCCTGTCGGTCCCGTCCGGGTCCCGGGAGATGCCACATCGATTTACACTCTTCCCTGAGCAGGACTAGGGGTCTGTGCACGGTGCGCACAACATGCGCAGCCGGTGGTCAGCGTTTCGTGGCTCTCCCGCAGCATTAGCGAAAAATATTCAACCATGCGCTGCGTAAAACATCACAAAGTCTGCAGGAGGAGCAGGCTACACACAGTCACTGCTCAGTGACCTGCTGTCGCCAACTCAATTAAGCCACAACTTTTGCCAGCCCTCTCACAAAGCCTTCAACTCCCCAACACTCTGGAGATCCCGAACACAATTCACAAACCATAGTTAGACCCCCAGAGATCAGGTTCAGTTTACATTCACAAAAGCACCATCAGGAACATTACTCCAAAACTTTCCACAGTTTCTTCTTCAGCTTCGTGAACCCTTCGATCCGGAAAATTCTCCCTTCACCCCGAAATAAATCCTCACAACACTGGAATTCCGATGGTTTCTGTCGCCGTGCTGGAACAATAATCCCGTTGCAGAGTCCCGGGAAAAAGCGGAGATGTTTTGGGACTACAGTGCCAAACTCCGGGACGGATTCCGTGCTGAGAAGTTGTTTTAAAGAGAGCTGGAATTACTCCACTCTCCACTCCCCTCAAAGTCCTCTTCGGACGCACACACACATACACACAAACACGCATACGCACACAAACTCACACAGAAACACGCACACATGCTCCTGCACAAAACCACAAGAGTCAAGCATGAGGGAGTGCAGAGGCTAATACTGCCAAGACTTTCAAAATAAAGCACCGACAAACAAGCTCAACCTTTAAATCCAAAACTTTAAGCTTTTAATTGGTTAAAAAAAAAAGTCAAAACAATGAAAAGAAACACAAATGAAATGATGGGGTACAACCATCTGTGAGTCATAAGATGTATGTTAATCACGGAGGGATTTTTTTTTTTTTACCAGGGATTACAATGTAGGCTACTATTATTAAAAGTTTCAAACCGACTGAATGTTCTTAACTTTTTATGCTATGCAGAAAATAATTTGACCCGTGGGAACAAAAAGTTTGTTGTCAGATGGAAAAAGTCTCAACCAATAAAACAACTTCTCCCACAAAATAACTTTTTACTAGTCAGCCAAATTTTAAAAATGAAATATACCATTCAATATAAGACTATGGTCACATCAATTCAAATTATTTAAAGGATTCTCATAGCTCACATTCATTGTCAGTCTCTGCAATTGGAACAACGCTGTGCAATCTACAGTTGTGGTGCTTTTATTTTGAAATCCTGAAAATCGCGCCCCCTGTATAATTCCGTTCTGCTTCACTTTCTCGCTCTATATATCTGATTCTCCGTCTCTCTTCCACTCTCGCTCTCTCTCTCTCGGGGCCCCAGAGGAAAGCTCTGGAGCCATTGGTTGATTCCCGCCATCATGTGCCAGTCTAGACACTTTGGCGGCTGCTGGGAGCCGCACTGATTGTTGCGCAAACACACGGTTTCAAGTTTCTTAACTCTTAAAGACGCAACATCCTGCACTGCTCTGCTTTACTCACAAACTGGAAATGTCCTGCAGAGCGGAGATCAGGCCTGCACAGATAGTTATATACACAAACAACACTGACACTGTTATGTGCATAGTGTAAGATGGAGAAAAAATTATAACATCAAAAACGTCTTAAAAATATACGTCAACCATGTAGACTAACTTTTTGTATTAAATCGCCTACATTTTGAAATTCAACAAGAGGAGTGAGATATATGCTTCTATTGTTTTTACCATTGAGAAAATTCAGCCTTTTACTTCAATAAATTAACTCATTAAAGCATATCATGTGCATAAAAGCCACCTTATAGAGTTATGATGTACTTTTGTATTTATTAGTTGTTGTTTTTTTTAAGACATGATGCATAAACAGAATCCGTATGAAGCTACTAAAGAGTGGATTGCAACTTTCCTATACAACTTAATTGGTCCATTAATTGATAATTACTTGACAGCTCAACTGTTCTTGAGCTAAACACTTAACACCAAAACTGCTCCTGTTGGCGGTGTCAGCAATCAGTGCATGAGAGTGATTCTGGCTGGCCAAAAGACTAGAAAAAGACTAAACTCAGTCCAATTACTGTTAACAATGATATATTTATAGATTCTATCATTAATCTACGATGGCTGATAGGTGTCAGCAGATTTGCAACAGCTACAACACTAATGCAAACAACGTGAATGCAAAAGTCACAACACAATGGATGTGCAGCCACAACTGAAGTTAGACAGTTTTCCTACAGGACACAGAAAATTTGTGAAAGTAAGTTAATGATTGTTATCTTTTGTATCTTAAGCTATGATAAATATAGCTCTAAAGCTAACGTAACTAAAGAAATATAAGCACTATAAAGGACATCACAAGATGACACCCTTACGAAGCTGTATTTATAGATTAAGTTAATAATTTACTTACTTTTACAACACTTCTGTCCATTTGGATAAGAAACCTCTTTTAACATCCGTTGTGTTGTGGCATTTGCATTTGTGTTTTTTGCTCTTGCATTTGTGTCATGGCATTTGCAAATGGCCTGACATCCACCAGCCACCATGTTAATTCTGTCAGGCAAACAAATAAAATGTAGTAACACTTGCAAGTTAGCAACAGAATAATTTCTCAAATTACATTAGTCACATACATTAAAAGCCTAAAGGCCATATTATAGCCATGCTGTAGTGCAGCCACCTACCACTAGCTGGGGCTGTGTCTTCGGTTAATGGCTACAGACGCAATGCCATAATGCTCTACTACCTGGGTGTAAATGAGCACAGGTGACAGCACAGTTTGGGAAAATTGTGGTGGCGAAAATATTGACCATCCAACTCAGATGCCGTCAGGGGTCTTGTGAAGGAAGAAAAAGGTTGGTCTGCATAATGAGTGTGTGACCTGTCACTTGTGAGGTTAGCCTATGGTCACAATAACAGTTCTCTTGAGTTGCTGCGTGTGTGTGTGTGTGTTTGTGCTTGTGTTCAAGGCCAGGTAGGGGAACAAAAAAAAACATATGAACTGCGGCCTATCACCATTATGTTACACTTTACTTAGACATGAACCTGAATGGAGTGATGCTAGCTCTGCTAACATTAGCCACACTCTGCAAACCAGTTTAATGGACACTGTGATCTTGTGTGTAGCTCCCCTGTTGTGCGCAGTCTTGGTTGTTTTATGACTGTTTCCTTACTTAGCTGCAAACTTCAAATTTCTGTTTACATTAATGGGAAGTTAGCAATTACAGAATATCCCCAGTTTTGCACGTCACTTGAGTATGAGTCAAAGTTTGTTATTGTTCCTTTAAAGTATTTGCAGGCATTTCTTGCAATTTTTACATTTTCATAAACTAAGAAAGAAAAAGTTGTTCTTGTTGGGCAGAAAATTAGAGCAGCTGAGAAGGGATAAATATTGACCATTAGAATCAGAGAGCATGGGGGGTTGGATGGAGGGTAAACAGGGGGTTGGGGTATCCCCCAGTGGCAGTACGCCAGTCTTTCCACTGAGTGCCAATGTGACCACCTCCTCTACTGCCTGTGACTGGCATTTTAACAACTCCACTACATATGTATTTTCCAAGTGGAAGCTACTGCTGCAGGATTAGCTCAGTCATCCTGGTGGGTGACTGTTCACACCTCATATCATCAGTGTTACATGTATGTTCAGTTACGTGTGCTGTACCAGGACCAGAGCACCCTAAGTCTGCTTCTGCTGGAGTATGTGAGGGACGCTGGCTGGAGACGTGGGAGTCAGGTTACAATGACAGTGTGTGTGTGTGTGTGTGTGTGTGTGTGTGTGTGTGTGCTTGTGTGTGTGTGTGTGTGTGTGTGTGTGTGTGTGTGTGTGTGTGTGTGTGTGTGTGTGTGTGAGGGAGGTCCACTGGGCACCTGTTCAAAATGTGTTCCCCTGTGTAACTCAATCAGATGCAGAGAGTGAAGTGTTTTCGAAGAGCTTTGTACAGAGTTGAATGTTTCACTGGCCACATAAACAATAATAGTCCTCACATGATTTATTAGTCTTCAAAACAATATAAATTTATTATTTCACCAAGGAGAATTTCAGGAGCGTCCACTTTTCATCAACAGCTGATGTCATTAACTGTCACCACTTTCTTTTTGTTGTGTTAATCATTGTTTTCTGCGACTCATTACCAGTGCAAATTGAAAAAAAAAAAAAATTCAGATGAAGTCAATAAAGTCACACACGAGAACACACAAACACATAAATCAAAGTGGGTGTAATGCATTCCTCTGAGTCAACAGCCAAACACAGATCGAGTCGTCAAAGTTAAATCACAGCAGGTTTAGGAACAGGTCAGGTGTGGCTGGAAACTGGATGCGTTTTTGTTCATCTGATTTCAGTGCTTCCTGTGTATGACATTCTTAAATAGACAGCATAAAAATATCATGTTTACATAAAGCAATGGCGGGAAAAATCATAAGCCACTATTTTAACTACAATCTAGGCCTAACTTTGGGAAATAACTTCTGTCATCTGACCGTTAGAAAAACAAATTCAAAGGGAAAACTATGAAATGATAACGGAAACAGTTGCATCAAACCCAAAGTCCAACAAAGTGGATGTGAGTCAGAAAACATGGCAATAAATTGTGTAATATTCCTTCACTATCACATCCTCTGAAACATCCGGTAAGCGCTCATAAAAGACTATAAATACAGTTCACATGCCTGAGCCATGAGTGGTTTATATACATAGAGACCAAACGCAGCATGTTCACATTTTCTCTCACACAGCAACACAAGCATGAAGGACAGCTAAACAATTAAAAAGCTAACAATTATTACACAAATAAGTGCTCTATAAACTGTATTCACCAAATCAATTTTGGATTTATTTACGTGCATTTTATGTTTGTATTATACAAATTGTGGGAATTAATGAGTGGAGTAGATTCGCTGTAACTCAGTTTTTATGTCAAACAGGTTAACTTTATTATCACAATGCAATATGTAACTCCTGATTAGAAAAAATTAAAGTTAGAGAGCAATATTTTTCAACTCTAAATTTTCATCAATTATTCAGAAGGTAACAAATAGTTAGCTATAACTGCATCAAAACAATGTAAAAGTTAAGCTATTGGGAAAAAAAGTTTTGTCCAAACAGGTAAAATATCAACGAGGAGACTGAGAAAAGCATTTCTGGTAAACACATTGTTTTCTTATTCTTTATAATTCCAATTTAAGCAATGTGCATATCACAATATAATAACATAAAGATTTATGGTGTAGTTTGATCAAACATTCATATTCCCAGGCACCAGTTTGGCCTAGAAGTAAAATAGTATACAACAAGTGTAGACACTACAATTCCTGTCGCAGGCTACCTGCTACAGGAAACCGTAGACTGTATAATACTTGAAGGTAGTCTACATGACATCCCCTATCCGTTTCTGCCAAGCTTTGAAGCCTACGGAGAACCAATATGCAAATGCCAGGTCAACCTAGCTCCTGAAGGGTGTGTGAGGTAAAGAGGCAAGCTTAGGCCTCGTTTATACGGCGTTTCACCCTAAAACACAAAAACTCAGGGACAAAAAATCTAGGCTTACACTGTAATGCAGAGGGACTGAAAATGGCGCCATAACTGTCTTGTCCAGAAGCGGCTTTTGGTAGATCCCCACTAAAGGAGAGTTAGGATGATCATCTGGTGTATTGGGGAATGCTGATTGCAGAAGTGGTGCAACAGTGGTGCATTAAGTTGAAAGTCAGTCAGCAGATTCAGTAGATTAAGCAGCACAAGCAAAACATGGTAGTCCACGATGATTGTGACAACGGTACTGTTTTATCGTCAATGCACATACGAGAAGTTGAGCATGACATCACCGTTTCCACTAAAAACACTGGCTGACTATTTACAAGACAACAGTGGTGGCAGCATTAGGTCAGCTGAAATGCTGTTTCCGTGTAAATGAGAGGCTGAAATGCAACAATACTTTTGTGTTTCATCCTAAAAGCATTGTTGTGTAAACGTCCTCTTAGAGCCTCCTTACTGACAGTTATATAGGCGCTCGTCAGTCAGATGAACTGTGCCTCTGATTGGACAAACTCTTCATCTTCTTCTGAAATGCCAAGTTATGATCAAATTCACCCCCTGTACAGGGTGTGCTGATAAAAATTTGAGCTATCCAAACAGATGTTACATTCTGTATCTGACTATGAACATGTTAATATTTGCTTTAAAAACCGTCTTTTTTGAATTGATGTGTTTGTGGTTTCCATACTTCCCGAGTCAGCCTCGTGTGGACACTTGGCGAGCTACAGTTTTTATCACATATGCACCGGCTTCATTTCTCATTGCCAAAAATTGTCACTTGGTTCAAACATGACCTGCATCCGTTTTCAATGTTCTTTCTTTCTTTCTTTCTTTCTTTCTTTCTTTCTTTCTTTCTTTCTTTCTTTCTTTCTTTCTTTCTTTCTTTCTTTCCAACTGTATCCACTCTCCTATCATCTGAATAGAGGCACCAAAGAAAAAATAATAATCTTTAAACAGAAATAATTATTCATGATCTGTATTTTCTCTTCTTGAATTTGATACAGTAAAACACACATTCTGTAATTAAACTATAAAGTAATAAATTGAATATGACCTTGTTCTGTAAACTCTGCTAATTTAATGACATTATATTCAGTGTTGTGAATTACTCTCTGCTTGACTGAATATGTTCATGCAACCACTTAGCTTGAAGAGTATAAAAGTTGGGTTTTCTAAAATTACCTGAAATTCAAATCAGTAGTCAGAAAACTGTTGAGTCTGCATAACTAAAACTAAAGGAGGACAAACTGATGTGTTGACCAGAGAGAAACTGGACACTTGACTAAAAAAGCAATAGTCAGCAGCCAAACCATCACTAGATTACACATTCACTGATTACTGCTATACTACGGGGATTGTTTCTCTAAACACAAATAGAAAAGAAAGACATGAAAGGAGAATAGAAGCAGATGTGAAATGTTGCATTGACTCAACAAAAAGTTCTCTAAAACAAGCTGTGTTCAATTTATGATCATAACTTTGTCCTCTCTTAAAATGTATTTTGTACATGTCTTAATGAGATGCAGCACAGAGATGAAAAGAAAAGAGGGAGGAGAGAGATGGGAAACAAGCCAGGTTTTTGCATTATCTTGGCCACCTGCTCGAGTCTCATAAATTTTCTGATTAAAACAGAACGTGCCAGCTGATAGTCATATTGATCTTTGTATGACTGCAACTATTTTCTCTAAGCTCGGCCATAAACTCACCAGCAGAGAAGAGTCACTTGTAAAAGTTGACATGTTTATGGACCTCACTGTTAACAGTTTTTGTTCGGTTTACTCTCTGTTGAGGAAAGACTTTCTATAAAAATTTTGTTAACTGCATGTCTGGGGTTAATGCGTCTGTGAGTGGACTTCTGGAAAGTGAGGCTGATGTTGAAAGATTTTTAAGTGATTTTCAAACAAATTGTGCACAGTTATCAAATTTCTCTTCATCCCATTTGTGTATTCCTGACGGGTATGTCTTCAAAGAGGGAAAACTCAAAACTTAACAACTCTAGGCACTAAAACATAACAATAGAATATGTGACATTTTTATATCATTTGGCCCAGCTGAGCCTTTAATAAGATCTGTTGTTTCAGCATTTACCACTGACGCCACGTAAAAGCCTTCTGGTTCTGTGTGTTGGTGATAAGGTGTGGGTGTGTGTATTGTGAGTGTGGGAAGAGGGGGGCGGTGGTGTTGGTGTATAAAGGTTGGTGGGAGAGTAGACAGGGTGTCCGGCACCAAACCACCTCCCAAAATAAACTGTCCCTGCGTCTCTGTGTCTGTGCGGTGGCAGACCTGTGGCTCCCACAGATCCAGCAGCAGGAGCAGCAGGAGCAGAGAGGAGTCTGGGGCCAGGCGGCCTGTCACAGGAACAACATGTCATCAGCTTCATCACTCCCCTAATGGCTCTCCTCTTGACCAGAGACATGGCAGACTGTGTTGCCCCACCAAGGCGGCAGTTTACTCTGCACTTACACACACATACACGCACACATGCGTACATAAACATTGGTGTGCGCACAAATACTCTGCTGCCCACTCCCTGCCACTTACAGGCCAGCACAGGAGAGACTAGGAGGCCCCCTTATGAAAATATGCAGAGGTGCTGGAGATAATGTCGAGCCAGACCCCTGGACCCGTGCCAGGCTGCCCTCTTAATCTGAGGTCTGGAGGAATCTCTGCCCAGGAACACTGCCAAGGGTCAGGAACATTAGCCAGCTAAAATATTTATCTGTTTGACGCTGATCCTGACTTAAAGGAATAGTTCAACATTAAGGAGCAACCCTACTGCTTTTTCATAGATATGAGTGGTTGCAAGCTTATCATTAAGTGACATTTGAGAAAACTTCTAAACAGAAAACATATAGTCAGCGGAGCTTCATCCTCATCAACGTCATCATCATCACTCATTTGTATGTGCAGCTCAATCTTGTAATGGAGCAATATTAGTGTACCAGAGTGCAACTAGGTGTTAGAGTGTTACGAGACCAAGAGGTAAACACACAACAAGAGTTACACAAACATCCTCAGGCAGGAGAAGCAATAGTCTTAGTAAAGTCACAGACAAGTCTTAAAAGTCATTATTTTAAGACATTAATTTTATGAGTTTCATAGCCAGGGGCATGGATGACTTGACTGACAGATCTTCACATTGCAGCTGGTTGTCAGGAGGCTAAAGGCTAACTTCAGCTCAACCTGGGGTGGTGAAAAGAGGAGGAAGATGCACAGTGAAACTAGACCATCAACTGCTGCAATGAGGACTAAACTAAGTGCTCAAACCATAAGGCCAGTAGTGCCTCCTCTTTTGCTTGTCTGACAAAAAGTGAGGTTTGAGTGAGTGTTTCCAAAATGGTGACCACCATCATTGGATATTGATAAATGGATGTGTATTATGTGTATTTGTGTATTTTGTGTACAGATGGCAGAGTGTGCTGGTTGGTCCCCTTCAGAAACCAATGGGTGGCGCTACTAAAACTAAGGGCATGCATCCCCCACTAGCAGCACAAAATATGAGGCAATGCAGAAATACTAAAATCTGCTGTTCGTCATGCGTCCGCTTGAGGCTAGTACCATAAACCAAATACACTACAAGCCAAAAAAAGCCATTTTCACAGCAGAAATAAACATGTTCACAGTCTGGTACAAAAATGCCTCCAGTCTAGATCACTATTTTTCTAGCACACACTGTGATGGGGTGATTTTTTTTCTCTTTCAGTTTAGAAAATACTTAGAACGCAAGTTCACCCAATCAGATGTAAAGCTCGGCTGATTGATTGACTGTCACCCCATAGCTGTTAGAGTGGAGTCTCAAAGCCTGCCTTATTTCCAATATGGCCCCTTCCAAAGATTTGCTTAAAAATTCTGCTTCACAAACAGACAGGTGACATCACGAAGCCTATGTCCATTTATAATACTGTCTATGATCCCTCACTTTCAACTGGCAATGAGAAAAGAACCCCAGGACATTAATTTGGGGTTTTGAACATGAATATAAAAACTTAACCGCAAAAACTACTTTGTTTTAGAATTTTTGTTACCAGATTTCACTTCTTATGTTCTTTCCACTCAGTGTACCTTCAGTGAGATACACTGAGTGGAAGCTTCGAGTGGATTATTATTTCATTGACAATTATGAGATATCCTTATTCCTAAAACATCAGTCTCTTAAAAATTCTGAGAAATTTTTACAAAAGCTTGCCATAAAGGGAGGCAACCACTGTATTTCTTTAAAATTAGAAAAAAAAATATTTTGTTAACAAGACATCTGCCTTATGATAAGAATATTTTTTGATTGCATGATGGCAGAATTTACTTTCTGTGGTTTCTCTTCCAGGTAGATAACAGACAGCTGGCTGTCAAAAGAGAAAGAGACAAGTATATTACCCATGATTCCAAACCATACCTTTAACTCACAGTTGGAGGCAGGTTAGCTTACCTTGAAAAATGACTTAGCCGGATTCTGTCCAGAAGTTTAAAAAGCTATTTATCCCAGGGCTTATATGGGTCATATTAGCAACTTATCCCTTTTTTGTTTGTGTTTCAAATCAAGATCAGAATATCTCTTGAACTCTTTACTTGCTTTCAACTTGTTTCCAGGGTTAAGCTAGGCTAACAGACTGCTGGCTGTAGCTTTATATTTAGCATTCAGACATGAAAGTGGTATTGATCCTCTCATCTCCACAGGAACCTCACACCTTAAGAGAGCCAAAAGGAGTCAAGAAGCCGCCTGTACTGCTTTCCTTGTTAACAGTTCAGTCCAGCACACACCCATCCCCAGCCGTCTGCTGGACGTCTGGCTCCAGAGAGGGCGTAATCATGCTTCGCTCTCTGCCCTCTCACTCACAGTTCAGCTCTAATGCTACACCATCCCTTTGAAACTGCACTCAGCTACCCTTTCAATGAATTTCCATGCACTCTTTTTTTTTTTTCAGGGGCCACATATTTATTTTCTTTCTCTGTCTTTGTGGGTCTGACTCTCACGCTCAGCACTGGAGCTAGGCGAGCCGCTGGCTGCACTAGTTAGCTCATTAATCACTCTCCTCCTCTCCCCCTCCTTTCTGAGAAAGAGTCACTAATTAATGGAAAGCACTTTATGACAGAACACAGGGGTTTCCTGGAAATTAACCATTAATCTAGACTTCCATTATAGGTCTAATAGCATAGGGTGGGCGGGATGGATGGGTTTGAAATGGTGAAAAAGTGTTATGGCAGAAACGTAACGCCAGAAACAAGAACTGCATAAAAAGTTGTGTTAAACCTCATCAGTGTTTATGCCGGCCATGACTAAATTTACAGCTTGCAGCATCGCTGACAGGATGTTTTAGATTATTCTGGTGTAATCTGGACGTTTCATGTGCACGAGTAAACACAAACATGTGGAGCTACTTCAGGCCTTTTACTCAAAATAAAGCAGCAAAGCATTATTTTATTGCACATGGCATTAACTAAAAATGCTCATGCTGCTCTGAGAATGCTTTGCAAGAATGCTAACACTGGTGTTTAATTTTCAGTGTTTTCAGTGACTTGCATCTCAGTTTTTTCTTACAGAGCACCCTCAATCTTCTGTTATCAATAAGTTTATCAAAATACTCCTGTAGTTATATCCATGCATGAAGCAGCTTCTTAGGCATATACCATATTCATTCACCAAACCTTGTCCTTGGCTTCTCTAAAAACTGAGTTTAGTTTATGGTAAAGGCCAAGGTTGTAGGACATGATATTTGTGCGTTTGTTTACTTTCACAGTATTGTATTTTGTTTAGACTTACATCAGGGGGAACAGTATCTGAGAAAACGAGGAAGGAAGCGGGATGAAAACAAAGGAAAGGGAAGGGAACCCAGTGTGATGGAGCCCTCTCTCACTGGTCCTGGATCAGCTGGAGTCATGTGGACAGTGGCGCCACCACCGCGACTAATGGCTGTGGTGCTCATGGAAGACTTTTATTTATTTATTTAAATAAATGCAAAATAATGAATGGAAAGAGGGCTGGTGTATTCTGCTGGAGCTGTGGTACCAATTAACAATCAGTCACTGACACTCACAGAGCCACTGAGGAGGAAGGATTTGAGCCTGACAGTCACAGCTTAGCAGGTTCATATCATTGCTGGGTCAGATAATTAACATGAAGAATGGGAGTTTTAGTGTGTTGTTTATAAGTTATGTATGTCTTAACGGTTGATGCATCTGTCTGACAAGAGAAAAAGAAAATGAGCGAGGAGATCATGGATGTCAAGAGACCACAGTTATTTTTGAAAAGGGATTTTATTGATGGTAACTTTAACCCAAATGATGCGTGCTTCTTTCAAAAAGAGTAGAAATCTTCATGGATAGGTTTAACTGTGAATAAAAAACTGTGTTTTTTTAAAGGTCCTATATCCTGCTCCTTTTCTGCAGTTTAATATGGATCATTGATGTCTTCATGAAATGGTAGTAACATGTTTTGGTCCAAAAAGCCAATAAATCAAGCACAGCAGCATTGTTTCCAGGCTCTCATAGCCCCTCTGTTCAGAACGGTCTGATTTAGTGGGCGTGGCCTTCATATGTAAATGAGTCCGCGCTGATACCGCCCCGCTCACTGAGAGCAGCGCCACGAGCTCCGAATGCACAATGTTACGGTAAACAGCAAAGCTTGTTTACCGTAACATTACAGGCTAAAACAACAGGCTAACCACAGCTAAAGTTAGCATCCTGAAGCTAACACAGAGACAGGGGGGACACTGAGGAAAAGCTCTTACATCTGCTCCACAGCACTCAGCATTTAAAATACTCACATTTCCAGGGTCTGAGGTTTGTTGGTGGATGGTTGGTAATGCGCCTGGATTCAGGACCAGTCTATTCACTAGCCCTCTGTTGTACTGTCCAAAGTTGGAAAAGCAGTCATCCGTGAAGTGACTAGCACACACATGCACAGTTTTACTGAGTGTAGCTGGCACATTTCCTTGATAAATGAACTCTAGCCACTTACTCTTGACTTCTTCTGAGATGGGAAGCTTGTGCATGATGGAACTATGTGGTTGTTTACAGCCCAAAACAGCCACACTCCTCTCCCTGCTGCTGGAGAGATTTCTCTTCAGATGCGGGAGCGGAGTGGACAGAGAGGGGGTTCGGGGGTATCTGCTCTGGTGGACCAAACAGGTCAGACTTGCTCCTGATTGGTCAAAAAAGGGAATCACTGATGTCAACAAACCCCAGAAATTCCAAACAGCATGATTTAGGTCAGGATTTTACATTCACAAGCACTATTAAGTACAGGTTTTGTCATTAAATATCACATTTTGTGGGCTTGGAGGAAATTCAAAGACCCAAAAATTTCAGTAAAAGACTTAATAAAGTGATTTATGCATAATATGGGACCTTTAATGACTAAAAATATGTTTGCCGGGGGGGGGGGGGAGTTAAGTTTATCACAGGAGAAGAGGTGAGTAAGTGATATTTGTCAATATTCAGGGTACGATGGATAAAATAATCAACGTTCAGAAAAAGAATAAAAGACGTAGCGCAGATGGCTCATTGGCAAAGGTTGCACCCCATGAAGTTAAGGTAGCTGGTGGCCAGAGTTGGTCCAGCCTGTGGCACCTTTCCTGCATGTCACTCCCCACTTTCGCCCCATTTCCAACTCTAGCTTTCCTATCTAACTGAAGCATAAAAAGCCCTAAAAATAACTTTAACCAAGAAAAAATATTAAATACTAAGACTAATAATACAAAGAAAAAGTTATGGGAATCAATATTAGCAAGATGCAAGGTGGCTTGCACTCGTTTGATTTTTAAAAGCTTAACATTATTTAACTGGACTCAAAAGCCTTCTACTTGCATTTCATTTTGAATGTTAATGAGAAAAGGTTTTCTCTCTCAACTTTCGGTCATCCAACAAACCAAAAAATCTATAAAATCTCTTGATAATGCCACATTAATACCGAATGGTTTTGATTAATTCATTCAGTTCTAAAAATTAAAAAGGTGCATTTGGTTTTTTTTTCACACTTGGTGTTGAACAGTTTATTTCTTCACAAATGTTAAAGTCAAAACGTTGTTTCATCTCGTGGTTACTGTTTCAGCTCAAAAATATCTCAGTACTTCCTTTAGATAATATAAAGAAGGTAACTTCATGTTGCTCAGTGGACACTAGTTTGCACTGGTTTGCTTTGTTAAACTCAGGAATCACAATTTTCTGTCTCTACTCAGATTTAACATGAGTGTTTTGGAGTTCAGGTATTATTTTGCTAAGACAGGAGATAAATAAACACTACATTGGTTCTATGTGCATGTATGATTAATTCAAGGGAATAGCCAAAATGCCCAGTTAGGTCTTATTTTATTGTTAACGGGCTTTGTTTTCTCAGTTAGCATGCTGCACCTATTTACGTAGGCCTAATACAATGACCATCCTCTCACACTACTTAAAGGAAGTCATATGATGTTTAGAGTAAATCATCAGAGTAATTTTTGCTGATTCAGGGGTGGAAAAAATAGAGGATTGATTTTGGATTCAGGGCAGACTTGTGTAAAAATAAAGAACTGATGGCTTTGATTCATTGATAGTGATGGGATAAGTGAATACTGATGGGCATTTCACGCAGCATCCATCCAACAGTTAGTGGGAATAGTTGTATGGCTTTGTAGAGTAAAATAGCTTTAAATGGTCAAAGACTGAGTTATACCTACTATGTTCTCTTCAATACTTGCTAATTTGTTAGAATTTGAGTTTAATATGTAAAAATGTACACACTGCACATTTTTTTCTCTTTGTGAAAGCCTCTGGATACAGTAACGCTTTGACAGTGCAGCTACAGTTTCACTTCAACAGAAAAGAGCAGGGTTACTTATTCCTAATTAGTGCACCAGGCAGACAGCAGCTGTGATAGATTGTTTTCAGGGCGGTGTTTGAAGTGTAGACACCTAAATTATCTTTAATGTCCCTGGACAATATTTCCAAATCAGCATAAGTTTTGTAAGACACTAAAAAGTGACGCTCAGTCTAGAAGTATTCTGAAATCTGATAATAAGTTGAGGCACATTAACAAATGCATCATTACGTTTTTAGTTTTATGGATTTGTGTCTTTGGTTTGCAGCTGCTAACGAGTAAGGGCAAATGAAAGGCTCACAGGAGACGGAGAGAGATGTGAGACAGAGGTGACAATCCCTGAGGAGGGAAGAGTATTTGCCACCGCGTCTGATGCTCGAGACACACATGGACACACATGGTCACACACATACACATGCAGAAATTCTTCACAGCTTCCTTTTAAGGTTACAGAGGGAGCTGTGAACGCTGCCTGGTGGGTGTCATCTTTAAACTGAAGATAAGTGAAAATATATTTGAAAAATAACTTCCAAAGCTGTTTCACTGTGACCTCAAACTGTGAGACCTGTTTGGGTCAGTAGTAGTTTGAGTCAAAAGGAGGTCAACGCAGAGCTGAGATTATAAACTTGAAGCAGACTACACCCACAGACAGGCCAAACACACTCAGAGAGCTCTGATTCTGTTTACACAAGGGAGGCTAAATGTTCAAGGGAACACACTCTGCATCGCATGTTATTACTTGTGATTCTCTCTCTTGACTTCAAAGACAGGCAACGCTGCAGTTCAAAGGTCAAAGGCTCTCCTGTTGCCCAAATGCCCCCAAATTTCCTGTTTTGTCTGGCTTTGTGAGTGTAATGAGATCTAAAATGTGAAGGCCACGTTCTGCTGGAGCCAGTGAGACGAAAAGATCCATTTCAACCCTGCTCTATTCAAATATATATCTGCTTTCCTTAACTTGAAAGTCTTTTTTACTCTTAGCGTTAGAGTAGGTTTAAACTTACATGGAGAGGGGTTTAAGTTATAGCATGTAAAGCTGCACATAAAGACAGGAAAATGGCCCCAACTGCCTTATTTCATCTTGTCAGGATGAACCCGTTTTTACCGCCATGGTAAACAAGAACCTCTCTCTCCCACTTTTCTCTCCATCTTAAATCAGCAGCAGTGACAGGGTTATTCTAGGAGATATTTCTCTAGGTTAGTCTAAACCTCAAAGAAAGGAACAGACAGTTTAAGATAATTAAACAAGAAGAAAGGCAGTCTGTCTGCAAAAAAGCTTCGGGCAAAAGAAAAAACATGTGGCAGTTTACCAGCCTCAAGGTACGCAAGTGTTTTCTGGGAGTTTCCAAGCAGACAATTACTCGAGTTAAACAAAGTCAAAATGCCCGTTTCTGCACATCTTCCTGCAGAAAACACAGACTGCATATGTGAGTGTTGAGGGAGTGGGGTTACGTGCAAGTGAGAGGCCCCGGTGCTAAATTACATTGCAACATGGTCCCTCTCAAAGCCCACATCTGGGATTGGCCCTGACAACTGGATGCCGTGCTGCTCTAATTTTGGTTACTTTGTTTATAACCCTATAATAGAGACAGTATAGGACCACAGGGCTGCTGGAATGAAGGAGGGTAGGACTCAGGCAAAGGAAAAGCAGTCATTTTGCAAAGGCTTGTGGGGATATTGACATTTGAGGAAAAGTTTAAAGTTAGGTAGAAAGAGCTGTGTTAATTTGAGGATAACTTTGAGTTCAGGAAACTTGGTAAAGTTGCCTCTGTTTTTATTTTTTCCTCTAAAAGATCCACACCATCCCACTTGAAGACTACATGTTGCAGCTTGTTGGATGCAACAACAACAACAATAAGAAATCTATAATTACCTGCAGCAGATCTGAGCTTTGCCTACCCACTCAATCTCTTTGGAGTCTGAGTGGAAACATAATCACTGAATACACTTTGTCAACACAGGATACACGGTGTAAAGACACTTAGTACGCTTGGTAATAAACAATGCTATCCCCTCAGGGACCGGGCTCAGCTCACATGATGAAAACAAAATGCTGAATGTAGCTCTGCACCAAGTGTCTGCCATTTCTCAAGTATTTGGGGATTAAAGTGTCAACTGTGCACCAATACGTCAGCCCTTACCTGAAATCTCTGCTCTCAAGTAAGAGAACAGTTTCTTTAACAGCTGGTAAATTCTCAAGAGAGGTGAATGACAGCTTTAATCTGAGGTCATTATTCATTTATTCATATTGTATTTTTTTTAAATCCTCTGTAGTCTGAAGCTGCAACATCCCCCTGGTGTCTAGCCACATATATACATTCCGAATTGTATTATGGGATAAGACATTTAAAATATAATTCATTGTAAGTAAATAAATAAATAAATAAATAAATAAATAAATAAATAAATAAACTCTGCCAAGTTTTGTTGACTTAAAGCATGTTCCTGTTTGCTGAAAACCACAAATTTCCAGAACTGGTGACTTTTCTGACGACATGCCGAAACCCAAAATCCTCAATTGGGTCATTCTTATCTTCCTTAAAAGCTTGACTTTATTTTTCTAGTATTCAACTCTTATTTCCATGCTGTACACTGTGAAATCTTAACTGCTCTATCATATCATAATAACAAAATGACTGACTTTCTTTTTTTTTTGGGGGGGGGGGGGGGGGGGGGGGGATTTGAGGATTATTTTCCACTATGTGAAATTTAACACTTTTATTGATTGGGGATATACTACTTACTTTATTAATCCCAGAAGGGAAATTCATTATATATATATATATATATATATATATGTGTGTGTGGTGATGATTTCTGATTTTGTTTTTCTTCTAACTCATCCCATACTACTCCTTGCAAACAGAAAAACAATAACTAAGGAGTGCCTCATTGAAGGGTGAAACCATCTATAGGTGAATGGGTGGAAACAAGGAGATGATGGAAAGGCATCATATAGAAAAATAAGCATTTTCTTCAAGACTTTGGTAAGTAGTGATCCAAGTGGTTAACAAATGTAAATTTGGATGACACATTACGGAAATGTGGATTTTTATGTATTACCTTGCTTTTTTCAACTTCTTCCTATGATATTCTCCTTTTTGTAACTTGCTCTTTGATTTTTGTTTTTTACAGACTTTACATGTAAATGTTTCTGTAAAATGCTCTATTTGAATCCTGTTAGAGGATGAGATGGACTGAGATTGACTTGGATTTATAATAACCCCTACTTGTGACTGTGCTTGGGTTTGGTTCCCACCCTTTCCTCCTACTCAAACTGTTCTTACATTACCCCATAACAGAGCCAAATACATTAACTGCATTGCGTAACCCATTGCACTCTGCTTGTTTGGTTATGCCGTAAAAATGCAGAGACATTAAAAATAGAGAATAAAAGCATCATACTTTCTCTGTACTGTCAAATAAGTGAAAGATAAAGAAAAGCATGTTTCTTCTGTGTTTGGTCAATCACTTTGTCTAAAACCTATCTTGTTGCAGTTATACTAAACTAAAGAGCCTTAAAACTTAAGTGGTCACTTTAAATACAGATGTTCTTGTTAGTCTAGTTTTGTATCTCCTATAGAGGCATCACTTGCAATTGATAATCTGTTCAGATTCTTTTCACAAGGAGGATTAAATTTTAAAAAATCATTTTAGGTCATATATCCAGCCAATCAAACGTCTGAAAACCAGGGCAACTCGAAGCACAGCACTATGGCTATGTGAACTCACCTCGCGAAGCGGTATTGTTAAGAAAACTACACACATCCACACTTACCTGTTCTCAACTGAAGGACACAACTTCTAAGAGTCTCCATGATTATCACATTTCAACTAATGACATTACATCAACTAAACTCTGAGTCTAAGGTACTAGTTTTAAAACCAGTATTCCAATTTTTCCAATAATTTTGAAATACACCAGAAGCAAGTTTTCTGCTCAAGGTAAAGCTAATGAAATATTGGTATGTTCACTAAAGCCTGAACAGTGGCATACATACAAAAGGCAGATTTTCCTGAGAAATGACACATCTTTTTGAAACTCCCAACTCCAAACATTGGAGGAAGAGTTTTTATTACAAAACGCTTTCTGTTTTTTTCCACTGAAAAGTTGAATTTATAAGACTCAACAGCTTACAAACAATAGCTTTGCTCTTTAGTGAAGGCTCATAGATTACTTCAGTTTGATCAAATATCACAATGAATGAAAAATAAATAAAACATACTGCTATGAAGGCTGCACTGACTGAAGAGACTTGTTTTCGTTACTACCTGATGATTAAAGAGGTGTTCAGAAAAAGTCTTCAGGGTCAGTGTGATAGACTTGTGAAACAGCACACTCTCAAATTTCTGTATGAGCATAAATGAAATTTGGACCATGACTTAATCTTAACAGGGAACATTTCTTTATATAAATTTTGGGGAAAATTACATAACAGAAGAAAAGCAAACAAACATGGGAAACAATATTCCGCAGTGTGCAGTTTGAACTAAACAAAATTTCTTCCTGAATAACTTATGAGGTCCTCACTTTCTGTAAATTAGATTCTGTGTATAAAAATACTGCTTCATCTGCTCTGCAGCATCAGAATCTCTTCATCTGTCTGCGCTCTTGTCTTCTTTGCTTCTTCTCGTTCACTTCTTCAGGTGCTGAGGGGCTTTCTGCCATGAACCAAGGGCCCAGAAAGTTTACCCACAGCAGGTGCAGGGCGCGTGCTGGAGCCTGACACACACAAACACGCGCAAGGATTGGATTAAAGGTGAGATATGAAGAAAGAAGGCCTTGGATATACAGCACCTTTCAAGAAATCACTTACCAGCAGCCAGAGATACCAGAAATAAGAGGAGATTACACTGAGAACTTGCACTATGGCTGTGAGGAGGATGACGTCTTTCAAATGTCTGAAATCGGAAAACAGACAACTTAATCTCACTCACCACAAAATGTAGTCTCAAGAGTTTTTAAACAGACAAAAAACAAACTATAAAGCTGTTTTAAGCTGCATACTTCTCAGTATCACTGCCCTCATTGCCTTAGCACTGACTGAAGTTCAACTGCAGTGTCATTTCATCAAACACTGTCGCCTCCATGCAAAGATATAAATTACAATGTTTACACAGTGGAGAATGAAGACCAGTATTTCTAACTCTTGGCGATGTCCCCAAAGCTTACTGTCCTTCATTTACTCAGTCAATCAAACTGTTGTGAAACCACAACACTGTATACACACTCTGACAACTTAAAGATAGATAGTTGCATTGTTTTAACAGAGTAAGAAGACCAAGAAAGGACCTTTTTCCCCCAGCACTTTTTAGTTGCTTACTCTGCCATTCCCTGTTCCATGTTCAAGTCGATTCCTCCATCCAGGAGACTTCCATCCTCAGCAAACACTGCCTTGGCCATGGCAGACATGGAGCGGTAGCTCCCGACATACACAGTGAGTGCAAACGCAAGCAGCAGCTGCAGATAGAAGAAAGAATTGAAGGTTTAGAGTCAAGAAGAGTGGGTGGCGTTCAAACTATATACAGGCATAGAGATTTCGGAAAAAAAAAAGAAAAACACTCACCCATGTCCAAAATGTGGACGAACTGTAGAAAACCAACAGATTTACTGCAGCATAAATTGCCTATGGAATAAAGTAGTATGAAGCTTGTCGAGCAGTTTAAGCAAGCATACTAAGATAAAGCTCTGGATCAAATTGTATATACTGTCAGCAACAAGTCACTATTTACAGTTTGCAATACCACTTCAAGTCTTACATCAACAAAGTTAGCAAAGATGTTTGCTTGACAAAACTCATTTACAGAATAGAGGGTGAAACTTTTAGTGCAGTGACAAATAAACAAAACAAGTTCTTACATTTGCTCCAAGGATGACTCGTGTGTAAAACTTCAACGTAGCCTCATTCTCCTCAAAGATCTGCTTCTTTCCCTTTGTGCCAACCTTACCTTTGGGCTGTAGAGCACAACAAAGAACATATCAGAATGGCTTTTTTTTTTTTTGTTTTCACAGATCACAAATCGATGAACGTCAGGTTAGTGGGAGAATTTTAAAGAAGTCTTCATGACTGTTTAAATGTTCTTTCTCAATTTGAGATAAATGCAAAACAGCTTCTTCCCACAACCTCTTCCCTGGTAATACCATGGGCAATTGATGTAAAGCTTTATAGCTAAAGCTTCATCATACTGCATCAAAATTGAGTGAAAACATGGATTTTGTGTGCAGTTTCATATTCAAACAGGTAGAATTGTAGTCAAGCTGCGTGGAAAACGCCACATGATAATAATATGCACCTCAAAGATTGACCACAGCTGAGATTCAATCGTAGGAAATGTCTCAGTTAAGTAAACTGATGAAAATCGTGATTTCAAAGCCATCATTTCTTACAAAGATTGCGGGTTTGCTACAACAGCATGACTCAGAGTCTTTTCTTTTAATATGAATGTGGAGGTAAATGGTGAATGTGTCAGTGTTTGTGTCTCTGCTGAAGCTGAAGCTGCATGTGTGTGTGACTCTCACCGCCATCGCCTCTCTGACCCGCTGCTGTTGCTCTCTTTCTCTGCGTCCTCTTTGACATCGACTTGCAAAGCTTTTTTGATAAACCTTCTATTTTAATTCATTAAACTGGACAATGTACAGACCCTCAGCTGTATGGTTTCTTGTAACACATCAGCATTTAGGATCCATTCGGCTCAACATTTCCGGCGCGCAAAATCTACGTCATGAACAATTCAAACCGCAGCTGTCGAGTATGTGGCGCCATCTTCCGGACGTTTTGAAAACTGACTGTTAACAATAATTTTGCTCACGTAACAAAAACTTCAATTTGAGGTTAATTATTTTCCTTTCCTTTTACTGCAAACCATTACCATATTATTGAACACACCATGTAAACATTTACAGAGCATATATACAGAGCAGGGTGAGAAAGAGTGTGCATACCTAGTCTAATGACCTCTTCAAGAGCTTGTTGAAGTCAGAAGTTAGCCAACCAGTAGTCCAACCAATGAGGCGAGATTGGAGGTGTAGGTTAAAGCTGCCCTGCCTTATAAAAAAAAACACGCACAGGGTTTGACACATCAGATATTAGGGGTGGGCGATACTGGGAATTTTGGTATTGATCCGATACCAGGTAAATACAGGGCTAGTATCGCTGATACCAATACCGATACCGGTATGTTTCACATGAAATGTGATGTACATTGAATAATTTTGTGATTTCGCCTTAAGGTGGTTGATTATGATTGTGATTATGGTAAAACAGCACAAAGATGTTAGGCAATAAAAATGCTTTTCTTAAACTAACCACAACAATAGAACAACATTTTAACTGTATAAAAGTAATAAAAAAATATTCTACCACCACAATTGTTTAGGGAAAACAAATCACAAGTGCAAAATAACAAAAAGTTCCTTCCCATTTGCACAGGAAAGTAAAGTAAAGTAAATTGCTGGACGACATAAGGGAAACTGCAGTATCGATCTCATCACGCTAGTACCGATCCAATACCAATACTCATCTTGGTATCGATATTATCGATATTTAGATCGATACGCCCACCCCTATCAGATATCAGAAGACCTATGATTGAGAATGGTTGATTTTCATAAAGCTGGAAAGGATAACAAAAGTACACTGTCCAGAAATGGAAACAGTTCAGCTCTGGCCCCAAATTTTAACAAACACTTATCCTGTACACATTGTGTAAACCTTATTTTAGTTTATTTAAAAACACATTTCCTTTCACATTCTTTACGGAAAGAACAGTTTACATATTCTTAGTATTTATATTTTTATATATTATTCTACAAGTTTTATATGTTTTAATCAGACCGAGGCAAAGTCATTGTTATGTAAAACGTTCTTGTACATAAAAGAAATCTTATTCTGTTTTTAATATCCATCAGATAAAACTTTTCGTTTCTTGTTCTTTGGATAGGTTGATTTAAAGACAGTATATCAAGTCAATTTAATTTTCTCTTATTTGCCTTTTAACAAAACTGTTTTACCATCATAACCCTAAATATGTGTAACTTAGAGTTTTACCTGCTCAGATTTTTCTATTGCCCATAATGTTACTTGAGATTCTTGTATTGAAGTCTTTATCTGCACTCTTTTTCGGTCAGTAGATCAAAACAGTCCACAGTTTTTTTGAGCGCACAGTCTTCCGCGAAGGATCTTCTCGGCCACCGTAGCCTTCACAGTCCAGCCTATGCTTTCGCTATAAAATTCCAAGGAGTCTGCTTTTCTCAGTGCTTATCGTCTGGGGTGTTTGCAAGGTCCGACTGGCTTCATAGCTTATCAAATGATTGAACAATCAGTCATTTAGTTCCCCTTTGTTTTTAAAACTGACCGTTAATGCTTCAAAATGGACTACCTGCTCGCAGTGAAAGTAGGCTCCCTATTCGGTTTATTGTTTTTAACTCTGCTTTTCGGATTTATCCCTGCTCGGGTGCTCTGGTTCAGGGACACAAACGCGACAGGTATGTACATGATAATAACATAAAAGGTCTGACTCAAGCATGTTTACCTAATAGGTAGATAGATATACTATGTTGTCGTTTTTCAAAGAGGACGCGCGTTTAAATCGTGTACATCCTGAGGTAAACAATGCGGGTTATGGCAAACAAATGACAACTTTCTTGCTTTTTTAGATGACTAATTTCTAATCAAAGCAATGCCGAATTAAAAATGACAATTCACTGGTCGGGTATCAGTTTTCATTTCTGTCCTACACCATGTAGACAATTGACATGAAACAATTCAACATTAAATTGCCACAGGTTTCAATGTGGTTTCGGTTTAAAGGTTTTTCTTTTAAAGTGAAAGCTAGCAGATGGGTCACTAGTTTTCACAACCGCCTGTTTGACTGTTTGATCATAAGTTTAATGCCTAGACAGATAGTGTTAGAGGCTTTTAGCTGCTATTGACTGTACCACGTAAGTCAATAAGATTATTACAGAGTTTTGATGTAGGGGTTGATAACAGGGTGGGTGATAATCATCTGCCAACCCCAGAATGATGATACCTTTAAATTGTTTGTTTTGTTAAAAAGAAATGCCCACATATCCAGTCAGTTTTTATGCCATATTTTTTTCCCTCTCCCATTATGAACATAACTTTTCCATTAGGTAATTATATATTGTGTAACCCCACATTTCAAGCCTTTGTCAAGGTCACCTGAGAGGGATGAAGCCTGAAGCCTAAGCCCTCACAGCACATGGTCACATTTGCATCCATGTGTGATGAAAGACAGTGTGTGCATGATAAACTTCAGCTTTCTTAGATGGAAGTGAAAGTATCATTTCTCCTCTCAACTTTAATGTCAATGTGTGTGCCTGAGACTTGCTGAGCTTCACTTCTGTATATTCAGTCATAATCATGATGTGTCACATGATCTCCAAAACAGATTATTAATCTTTGTATGCAATAGTTATACATTTTTTGTATAAAGTAGGATGATGAAAAATTAAGAGATGCTTTTAAATTATGTTCTTTTCATTTGCAGAAACACAACGCACAGTTCTGAGTCTGATTAGCTGTTTTGCTGGTGGTGTTTTCCTGGCAGCATGTTTGCTGGACATCATCCCCACATATCTGACAGACATGACAAACGAGCTGGATGCTCGAAGTGTGGAGGTACATCTATGTGTGACTATTTCCAAGTCGGAAACTGATGATGGTGTTTTTTCTACTGATTTATTATTTTAAACATTTATCTAAAATGAAATGACTGCCCATGCCTGTGTGAGAATTGACACAAAAAAAGAAGAACAAGAAGTTGGAACCACAAAATATATGAAGTCATTTGTTCACCATCAGATTATGAGATGGATAATTTCCCTATTTAGACTGTAAACAGATGTAGTTACAGATTTGCTGTAAAAGGAGAAAACATTTTTTTATGTGAATAATTTGAGTAATTGTAATAACTTTATACTGCGAGAACAAAACAAGCTGTTTCAGTTACTTTTGACACTGCTTTTATGTATTTTGATGGCAAAGATTCTTATTGAGAGAAGAAATGTATCTTGTTTACAGTCTTTATCATGATTTTACCAGACTAGGTCTTCAAAATTATTCCTCTCTCTTTTTTCCAAACAGACCAGTTTCCCTCTTCCAGAGTTCATCTTGGCGATGGGCTTCTTCGCCGTCCTCATCGTGGAGAGGATTGTCCTAAACTGTGGAGGCATGAGAGGTGTACAGGAGGAGAGGGCGCCTTTGATACAGGACAACAGGAACGGTCATGGACACATGCATAACCATCCAGCTGACCCTGAGGCAGAGAGCAGCAGCCAACATGTCCACGTTGACTTCCATGCTCACTCCCCCTTTCGCTCTTTTATACTCTTCCTCTCGCTATCTGTCCACTCCATATTCGAAGGTCTTGCTATCGGCCTGCAGAGCACTGACTCAAAGGTAAGAAGATAGAATATTCTTTACCTGATGTTAGGTAGTGTGGATTACAGTTCTCAAAAAAATTAAAATGTAAAATTGATGCTCATTTATGGTGTATCCTGTCCCCCACTCATGAAACTGTTGTTATAATTACAATCTGAATAATCAAGTCAGAAACATTTTACAACTTTTGCAAAGTTTGAGTCAGAGTGGGAAAAATACAAGATGGCTTCTTTACTTACTAAAATACTCTTTTGAATTTATATGAAGGGTTTAATGTGCAGTAGTATGAGAAACATTTTTATTTTTTTAATGTCAACATCTTTAAGGAGTATCAATAAATGATGCATGATGATGTTGTCTGCAACAACAGCATAGAGTACAAGTCAGACAGCTGCCTGGCACAGGAATAAATACCTACTCCCGTCAGACATTGAGCTGCTCAGACTGTACGCAGACTTTGAACTCGGAAGCTGGCAGGTTTAAGTCTCTATAATGTTCAGGGCAGTGGATTTAGGTATTTATGCTCTTGCATGCACATTACTGGGTGAATTCGGGACATTTTCAGGAATACAGAGCTGATGTGAAAAAAGCAAGAGAAAATGAAACCTCTGTCTTCATCCTTATCTCACCTCAAACCTCAGCAGAACAACCAGAATGTGTTTTCTCCTCATCCTTTTTTTCTCACACTTAAATATCAATAAAGACTTGTATTAACATCCCGTCACAGGTTACTCAGACATTATAACATGTGATACACATTGTACAAAACTCTCTAATGGATTGTAATCAACTCGAGCACATTGCACTCTTATCAGAGACTTTGTATATAAGCCATTCAGTTCTAAACTTTTTCATGTGAATAGTTAATTCCCTCTTCTCAAGCAGCCTTCTCTTTAATCCCCTAAATTGGTATCCTTTGTTACAGCAGTGTGTAAAAGTGTGTATAATTGGTGAAAATGTTGGGTATGATAAACACTACCTGACGTTCTGCTTTATGGTGCTTTGGTTGGAGCTGTCAGTGCCTAAGTATAAGAAGCTTATGAAGTTAATAGCTGCCATAAGCTTAATTGTCAGGCCTCTCATATGCAGTCTATGAGCAGATGAGAAACCCAGTGTTGAGTTATATTTAACCAGTTGTGCATAATCCCATGATACAAAAGTCACACGCACCATCGATCACACACTTTATGGACAATTGCACTATAGGGAAGTGCTGTACAAATGAAGTATGACCATATTTACAACATCATCATACACAGGCCTCTGTTGTATTGCTTCAGGGCAGGTGTAGAGGTCAAACATGATCACTGTCATGTTGGTCACATTGGAGTTTGGTGGTCATGAGATAGCTGCTGACATTGAGTTACATACATTTCATGTTCCCTCTGGCTCTTTTGGTAAACAAAGATTTTGATTATCTGTAACATTTTGTGACAAAAAATACCTTTGGAGGAAAAGAATGACTTATTGTAATAAATTACAACATGGAAAATATCTTGGGAGAATCTGAAGAGTAACTTGTGTTTTAAATTTGAACCTTACCACTTAAAAGAGGGCATTTTAAAGGTCCCATATCATGCTCTTATTCTGCAGTTTAATATGGATCATTGACGTCTTCATGAAATGGTAGTAACATGTTTTGGTCCAAAAAGCCAATAAATCAAGCACAGCAGCATTGTTTCCAGGCTCTCATAGCCCCTCTGTTCAGAACGCTCTGATTTAGTGGGCGTGACCTTCATATGTAAATGAGCCACCGCTGATACCGCCCTGCTCTTCCGCGTCACTGAGAGCGGTGCCACGAGCTCCAAGTGCACAATGTTTAGAAAACAGCAAAGCTCATTTACCATAACATTACAGGCTAAAACAACAGGCTAAACGCAGCTATAGTTAGCATCCTGAAGCTAACACAGAGACAGGGGGGACACTGAGGAAAATCTCTTATATTTGCTCCACAGCACACAGCATTTAAAATACTCACATTTCCAGGGTCCGAGGTTTGTTGGCGGATGGTTGGTAATGGGCCTGGATTCAGGACCTGTCTATTCGCTAGCCCTCTGTTGTACTGTCCAAAGTTGGAAAAGCAAGTGACTAGCACACACATGCACAGTCTTACTGAGTGTAGCTGGCACATTTCCTTGATAAATGAACTCTAGCTACTTAGTCTTGTCTTCTTCCGAGATGGGAAGCTTATGCATGGAACTATGTGGCTGTTTACAGCCCAAAACAGAGCAGTGATGGCTCTTAAACTTTGGCATTTTCCTTCCCACTGCTGGAGAGATTTCTCTCTAGCAGCGGGGGGGGGGGGGGGGGGTGGGGGGGGGGGGGGGGTGGGTTCGGGGGTATCTGCTCCGATGGACCAATCAGGTCAGACTTGTCCTGATTGGTCAAAAAAGGGAATTGGTGACGTCGGCAAATCCCGGAAAATCCAAACAGCATTGTCATTAAATATCACATTTTGTGGGCTGGGAGGAAAGCCAAAGACCCACAAATTTCACTAAAAGACTTAATAAAGTGATTTTTGCATAATATGGGACCTTTAACCTTTCCTTTGAAGATGACTGCCTGGACATGATCTGAAATCATGGAAAATAACTTATCTGAGGCCTCATTTTTAAAGTGACACAGTTTGATAAATGTTAACTTCTTAAAAGTGAACAGAAATACATTTTTTACCTATTTTTTTTGTCAAAAGAGTAATATATTTTGAAACACAGGGGAAGAAATGTGAATATGACATCTGGTGAAACAACAGTGGGTTCAAATGTAACTTTCCTGAAAAGAGCTTAGTGTTCAGTTCAATGCAGGGCAGGTTTAACCAGATAACATGTAGTAGATCGATTTCCAAGCTTGCCTCAGTGATGCAGTAGTGTTTACATAACATGTCCTAATGAAGCCTTTATCTAATACAGGTTGTCACAACCGTTGTTTTTTTCCAACCTAACCTGACAACTTGATTCTCTCCCTGATCTGATACTTTTAGTTCAGCAGTTGGATGTGTGCAGTATAACTCAGTGTCTAACAGATAGCTAGCATGAAGCATGGTTAGTTTTATTTTTGTGATGTTTAAGTATAGATATTCCATGTGTTGAGGGGACCTTTTTGTTGTTAAGCTTGATTCTAAAACCTAAAAAAGACACACGCATTAACATGACACTCCTCTGATTCCCCCAGGTATTGGAGCTCTGTGTTGCTATACTCATCCACAAGAGCATCATCGTGTTCAGCCTCTCTGTGAAGCTGGTCCAGAGTGCAGTGTCTCCGTTATGGGTGGCCGCTTACATAGGAGTGTTCGCCATGATGTCGCCCATTGGCATTGCCATTGGCATTTCTGTCATGGAGGCAGGTCTTGCAGCTGGAGCTCTCATCCAAGCGATCCTGGAAGGGCTGGCTGCAGGAACGTTTGTTTACATAACCTTCATGGAGATCCTTCCTCATGAGCTCAACTCACCAGGAAGACAGCTCATCAAGGTGCTCTTTGTCCTGATGGGCTTCAGCGTCATGGCAACTCTGACGTTTCTGGGCTGAGACTGACACCAGGCTGCACATCAGGATGTGACCAGGTGCTTTGTGCAAACTACTGGAGCTCCCATCGGGTGTGGGTACATTTTATACTGAGACAAAGAACAAGAGAAATAGGGTTACTGATGCACTGTTACGTCCAGTTCTGGAGTATTTAATGTCAAAGGCAGCATGACAACAGAAGTTGGTTTCATTATTTTAAATATTCTTTTAAAACATTTCTTGGAGAGGAATCCTTTGAATTTGTGTATAAATAATTTGGTTGTAAGGGTGGGTAACGTGAAGCCAAGGCAAATTTGTCTGAATGAGAGAAGCACAGGGGACAAAAACACTGTCTGCTTTTTTATCACTGTCCTCGTTTTCAAACATGTCTCTGACCTGTGAACAGAACCTGACCTTTGTTACTATTGAGGAAACCTCTGGAAACAGAGGCTCTTGTACGTACATGATATCCTATAATTAATTCAATCATGCTAGTATGAAGGTACCTCCAGATCTTAAATGTTTACTTCATTTGTTACTAACTCAAACACTTCTGCACTTTAGTTGAAGTATTCCACGTGGTTTGTCCTTCACGTCAGCTTGACGGTCAGCTGTTGTGAATCATTACTTTTATGGAGTTTGTACTGACACAAGTTACCTCTTCAGTGCTGAAATTTTAGTTGCTTTTAGCTGTAGTTTTTAGTGATGTTATGCTTTTAAGTTTCATCTTTACTAACTGAATCATCGATCAACATTTCATGCATCTGTCAGAACACTAGTGTCAATGTAAACTGAGTCCCTGATGCCTTAAAGAGATGGATGCCAAAAAAGAGCGAAAACATGTTTGATTTGTTTTTATTCTGTTTGCACTTTTCTAATAAAGCATCAGTGGTTGTTGCCACAGATGAGAAGGTATTCAATGTTCTGGCTTCATTTTAAGTGCGTATTCTTTGTATTTACACTGTGTTGACCTTTGAGCATTTGTAACTTTGTCGACTGAACTCTTACATACCTGCATCAGGAAATTCAATTAAGCAGGACAACAGTGCAGCACTTTGTCCTTATATAGAGCTAACTCATAACAACTTTTCATGTTCCACAATTGATACTAAAACCATAGGTCTGACATAAAGTGAATTAGTAAATTTTTAAGTACAGAGCACACTTTAAAAACACACAGTTTATACTTGCTTTCATCTGCTCAGACTCAAAATCTTGCAAATTCCATCATATGCAAGTTCTTAACTGTGTGCAGTCACAATTCCTATTTTAGTCTCTCATGTGAGGGTCTAATGGTTTCATCATCAGAACAAATAGCAGAAGTTTGAAGTTGTGGATTAGTTGTTGCAAAATAACATGTGCATATATCAGCAGAAAAGTCTTTTTTATAATACCAGTTAAGATGTGGTATTTTTTTTCATGCACACATAATGAACAAATGTCCCATTTAAGGTAATCTGATCTGAAAGTATTAAACAGATTTGGTAAAAATGTCCTCAGCACAATAAAATGTATTTTATCTAATCTGTAATTGACAGATCAAAAAGTCTTTTTATGAAAAAAGCAAAGGTCCTTTAAAAGCTTAATTATAGCTTTAGGAATTGAATTATTTTATTTATTATAGCTAATAAAAGCAGGCTTGTGTATTTTAGATAAAGATATATATTTTAAGGGGTGTTGTCAGCATACAGTGTAAAGAAATTTCACTAATTATGCCATTTTTTATTTTTATTTTTTACTTCACATACAACTTTGAATTTTAACCATGACTGCTGAACAGCTTTCCTTCACGTGATCATGTTCATTTCTTGTGTTTAATGGCATGACAGCAGCCTCATCTGCTTGCTCTGAAAAAAGGTGGCAAAGATTAAGTTCTATGTCTGCCTGGTGTAAAACATTTTTTATTTTCAAGATCAGGAGCACAATAATGAAAACTATGTCAGGATAACTGTGTGAAAATAGAGTCATGTTTGTAAAGTAACAGGTCAATGGCAGCCTCGTGGTAAGCCAGGGGGCATTTCAGGAGCAATACTGTGAAGGATTCTGTGTCAACACCACAGGAATTAACGTGTAGAAATCTGAGTTTCTTCAACATTAAACTTTTCAGTACTGGGCATTAACTTCCAGAGCTTGAGTAAATTAAGGTTAGCACTGCTTATTTAGTGGTTTACATTTGAGATTTGAGCTGTGTTTCAAAAATAAGCACTCAACAGATTTAGTCTCTGCATGGAGTCACTTTGAGAGGGATATAAAGTTCACTCTTGCCTCTTGTTGTTGTTGGTATTTCGATTGAAATCACAAGACACATGAAAATTTGGCAAACCAGTCAGCTGACATGTAAGAGAGTTTTGAAAGCTAAAGGCTCTCCACCAACTATATACCCTCTCTTTGCAAGTCCTCAGTGTTTCTGTGATATCAGAAGGAACTACCAACCAAAAGGGGGAATATCCGGTGCCTGAGGTATTAATTTGAGCGTGATTCCTGTGGTAAAAACACAACCTCACTAGCGAAGGTTGTAGTAGTTGAGAGGTGGTTTGGAAGAATAAGGAGTATAATCTGGTTAAATTTACCATGGTGGGTGCAACCAGGCAGCTTCTGCTTATTCATATGCATGATCAGACTTATCAGATTGGAGTTCTACTATTTTACTTAGTAGACCCCACAAGCAAGAAATTAGACAGAAGGAAAACCTTAGTTAGTGCAACACAAGTTATTTGGCTGCAGGTGCTGCCAATAAGTGCAGGATTTTTTTTTAATATAAAATAGAACAATGTAGCCAACAAACCACAATTAATTGCTGCAACAATATACGTTAACCTTCAACAACATTCAGTAATTTGTGCTGAAAATTCACTAAGAGGGTCTGAGACCCTCTGACACATTCTAATCCTGAGGAAATAGAGGAGAAGAGTCAGATTAAGTGCTTAAATGTTCCCTGAACAGATGAGTTTTCAGACAGCTCTTAAAAGTAGAAAGGGACACTGGATCGTATAGAGTTTGGTAACTCATTCCATCATTTGGGCACAACAGAGGAGAAGAGTCTGGCTAGTGATTTGGAGCTGCGCTGAGCTGGGAGCACCAGGCATCTTTCACAAGCAGAGGGTAGTGGGCGAGAAGGAGTGTAGACCTGGATGAGAGACGCCAGGTAGGCAGGAGCCATTCTTATCAATGTTTTGTAGGCCAGAAGAAGAGTTTTAAGTTTGATTGGAGCTGCAACTGGAAGCCAATGAAGAGAGATTAAGAGTGGGGCAACGTGCTGTTTTGAGCTGGTTAAAGACCAGCTCTGGATCATCTGCAGAGGTTTAAATGTACACACAGGGAGGCCTGCTAGGAGGGAGTTGCAGCAGTCAATGCGTGATATCACAGGGGCATGTACCAGAAGTTGCGTAGCCCCTTAAATAGAGTGCATAAAGACAAGATCAAGCAATCGAGGCCATGTAAACCATAAAGGTCAGCTGGTGATCAATTACTGCTCACATTTAAGCTTTCTTATTTTAAGGACAACTGAAGTCTTAATTGATGACTGCGATGAAATATATGTCAAATTCAGCGTTGATTGCTGAAAAACAAAGAAGGTTTAGGCCCCTGAGCGTCCATCAACATTGATGTGACAGCGTTCTAACAACTGATCCTCTTAATGTCAGTAATGTGTGTTGATTCCCACATGGTACACATTGAAAAACTCATGTAAGGTTTTAGTTCCCTTCCTCTAATTCTTTTATATTTCAACAGATAAAATCAAGAACTCTACAAGCTGGTAGTAAATGCTTCAGATGAATAACACTTCCTGGGTTCCTGCTCTGGTGTGAGCTGACAGCTGAGACCACTAGGTAGAGCTGTTGATCCTGCAACTGCTGATGTCCCTTTCAGGGGTTCACTGAGGTTTTGTGGCTTAAGGATGACACTTTAATGATACATGTTTGAGTAGCTAATGAGAAGATTAAAGTTTTCAGTTTTAGACTCTTTAGGAAATATTGCTCCATCAGTCTATTCGACATTGGGAGCATCACATACATACACTGATACAGGTAAAACTGCACGCTCGCTCTGTATCTCACTGTCATGGTGAGAACTGAGCTTTGTGTATATAATTTCTGACACTCACCTGCGCTTTCCCGTGTAAGACAAGTGAAAGCGGATCTAGATCATTATTCCTTGTTTTATCATTAATTGAGGTCAATTCAATTTGCCAATGCTCTAACACTGGATGACACTTTTAGGAAAAAGCTTCACTTTAACAGGCAGAAACTTCTAAAGCCCGTATGATCGGTGGACAAGCATCTACTGTCAGCTGTGTGGGTGCAGGATGCGTAGAAATCGTACAATTTGAAACCCATAAATCATTTTTATTCTCTAAAAACCTTCAAATTATTGATCATGCAGAAGTTCGTACATAACCTGGTGGACGTTACATTACTTTCTGTGCATGCCTGCTTGTTGTCTCGCAGAGGGACATAACAGGCAGTAAATTCCTTTACATCAAAGGAGTTAACCATATATTAGAGGAGAAAACACTACAGCCGTGTCTGACGTGAAACATGGAGGCATTGTTAACCCCTGTTTGTCTCTGTGAGGGAATAGGAGGTCATTCATGAGCATCCACTAATGAGAGAGCTGCTGATAGAGAAACAATGACAGGGTACAGTAAGTCTGCCAGTTCTGGATGACAGAGGCCTCAGTGTGTGGACGAGGAAGACCCAGCAGAGCATTGAGTTTGAGAGTGGGCTGGACACTTCCTCTGTTCACCCACAGCTCATTAAACTCTGTGCAGTCAGGATACGAACCTGAATTCTCCCTGTTTGCTTCTTTTAGACGTCATACAGAAGAGCAGTTTTTTAGGTGATGGTTGCATGGTTCATCTAAGGCACAGCTCGAAGATGCAAGGCATTCTTCAAACCAGAGGATTAAAGCAAAATTTGCAACATGCTTTAACCCAGAGCCAAACATAAGATTACAGCTAACCTTATTTGCTACAGAAAATCACACAGACAGTAACTTTTGTGTGCTCTGCAAATCTGTGCAACATAAAATAAATCTGTCATATATTTTTTTGTTGCTTTTTAAAAATATATTTTTTCTTTTCTTAGAATGGTTTGAGAGAAATGATGGTGATGAGAGAGTAGGTGAAGAAATACTGTAGACTAGATGAAGGTTGGCATTGGGAATTGAACCTGTGACCTGTGCCACCAGGACAGTAGCCTTAAATAAGTGGCTCCTTAGCTGTTTTGTAAGAAAAAAAAAACCACAAATACACAGTGTCCACAGTTTTCTGCGCCACTGAGAGACAAATAGCAAAAGCACAAGGACAAGTAAACCCTGAACCTAACCCTTCTAACAGAGTCCAGCTGGGGTCACACAGCTTCAGCAGCTCTTAAATGTCGACAACAGTCTTATGAATTTGATCAGAAGCCAGTGCAAAAACCTTTATGAGAGTCTCACCACCAGTTTCAGCGACAAACAGCCTCAGTTTGGTCACGCTTCTTAAAATATTTTTAAAAAAGAAGAGGAGAAAAACCAAACAAATTACAAGACCTTGTATCAAAATTTGTGATCCACCTAGTTGATGAGGTAGTCTGGGTAGTACAAGGTTGGATCAGTATCTGACTGAAATAATCAACAACTAATGCTGGTAGACTCACTGCTAAGTGAAAATTATGGTTAAAGAACTGTGTGACAGGGCACGCATGTGGTTTGGGTCGCGTGCCAAATGAGGCTGGCCTTCTAGCGGGAGGCCCTGGTTTGAATTCAGGAAAAAGAAGACAATAAATAACAGAGATAAGCGAGAAAGAATTATATAAATTACTCATGAAATGAATCCAAATGATACTATAAAAATATTTAAAGAGTTGTGATAAGAGTAGTAACAGAAAGCTCTTTGATCAGCACTGTGGTCTCTTAACCACACGTCACTTTTCTTCCTCATCCTGTTTCCCGCTCTATCCCCATGTCTTGTCTTGATAAAGGGAGAAAAAGCCTGACAAAATTCTGTCAAAAACAAATTAAAAGTGTCACAAACTATTATCAGTCTCCAAGAACTTGAAACCAACATGGTTGAACGCTTAACAACTGGAATTCACAAGTGTTAAAAGAGGTTTTCTGATGTTGTGCAATCATGAGTAACTAATTCATAATCTGAGAACCAAAACAGGCGGCTCCCTCTGATGAGGATTTCAAAGAATGTGTATCGTGAAGCTGAAAACATGAGGTCCTCAGAGGTGGTCGATTCCCTCATATGAGAATTCCACAGGCACAGGAGTATCCAGCTCAAATCCCACCTTTCGTGTCACATGTGCTGGAAGTCTGAGTGGGTGATGGCGGGCTCAGCAGGCAGCTCACAGGACACCTGAGGTCAGGGCAGACAGAGAGGAGGAGGCAGCTGAACACTGAAACACATGGCAGCTCTATACATGCAAATACAAAATCTCGTAAAGCTCTTTTATCTGACTTTGGCTCCAGTCATCTTGGTTTTTCAGGGGGAGAACTTATTTTGCTGTAGAGCAGTTGGCCACGCAAATACTGGTCAATAGGTTGTTGTGGAAGCCACGGCCCTTTATGTCCTTCTTTATCAACACTTTTCTGATAAATGGGACCTCTAGTGCAAAATACACTTCATTTTCCCCCCAAAAAGACTTGAAACTAGACATTGAAGAAATCAGAGGCAATAAAACTAAATTTAAAAGTAAATTTCATTTTGCATCCTGTGAATCTTCCTCTGCTTGTTGTGTTTTCCCCACAGGATCACTGTTAGCACCACAGTGATGATCCAGAATAACACGTCTCCGCCTCCATCCCAGCTTCGAGAATGTAGATTAGCCCCTCGTTGTAATCCACTGTGTCATTTTAATCCTGCTTGGAGTGATACCGTTTCTCCTGTAGCTCCTCCCCTCCTGGTCCTCTCTCCTCCCGTTGTCTCTCCTGCCAGTCTGTCTGCTCCTCTCATCACGACTGCTTGAGGTAAGTCTGCTCAGCTCTTCAGTCCAAATATCCTGAAGCTAGATCAGGAAATAAAAGATAAAGGTCTCTGTGATGGGAAATGTAATTTTCTGCTAGATATTCAAGTTAACCAACACTTTTTTGAAAAGTTTATTTTAGTGGTTGTGTTGCAAAGTTTTTTTTTTTTGCATTTCGTACTATATGAAATTCTGTATTTGACCTGTTTCAGCCTTTCTGAGGAAAGTTCATGTGTGACTTTTTGCCAGTCTTACAACCTGTTTTTAATCCAACCTTATTTCAATGTTGATTTATATGATGCTGTTATTTTTAAATATGGATTTAGGTGGATTGCTGAATCTGAAATATCTGAAGTTGCAGATGTAGGTTTTAGACACTAGACCTCGAAAAAACAAGAATAGTTGTACAATAACACAATCCCAGTTTTACTTCAGAGGTCTTTCAATTTCCTCTAATGATCCACTTTCCTGTACGTTCATGATAAAACATCTTGTTTTTAAGTTTTTTGTGAAATATGTTAAAAGTCTTGACTTGATTTCTAAAACATAATCCAGAAGTTAACTGTTAATGTTTCAAGGATAGGCACAAAATGATACAGATCTGCTGATTTTAGAACAATAACGCGTTTGAAGTTAGTTTTATATCTAAGGATTAACATAATTTTGGGCTACTTTTGCCTTTTTGGGTGGTCAGTCAGCATCATGCTGTCTCTAGTAAAGGTATCAGGTATTTCTACAGCACCAAGGACAAACTCTGATTTTGAGTTTAAAGTCAGTCGTCTTCAGTATTCTGTCTTGCTCTTATGTAAGAGGATGTCTGCTCCACTGGTGAGCAAAACCATCAATCAGCATCTTTAATTAAAGTATATCACACTAAGCCGCCTGTTGTGTTTATGCAGACTTAGTCATCCACTAACTGGATTAAAGTATTTCTGATCCTGTGCCCTCTCTTTAACAAACTCTGGCATGAACAGACTAAATGTTTGGACCACTCTGAAAGCAAAGGGTCACTCTTCTCTCTTACACGGAGGTTTAAAAAATGAGTTCATGCTCTTTTTGTGCCAACTCTTCTTTGTTCTCAGTGTCACTGGAGCTGCTGTGATACGCTGCAACCATGGCTGCTGTAAGTTTAAACACTCTGCAACAATCCAACACTTGAGCGTTTCGGTTTGATCAGACATGCAGCCACTTACTTCATATAGTAGGGTCCAGGTTAAAACACAAACACTGTGGAGTCTTTTGGCAATTTCTGTTTTTGCCTACAGGTGTTTTTGTGCCGCTAGATTCAGCCTCCTGGATGGATCCTTAAGCTGTTTTTAAGAAGTGGCTTTAGAAGTTCTCTCTGTAATCATGTGAAGCAGATTAAGCCGTTGTTCACTGGTGTGCATCGTGTTTAAGCGAGTTTAAAAGTGGCACTTCTCTTTCTTTCCCAAAACTGAGGCTGAAGCTTTGAACTGAATATTTAAGACAAACTAAAGTTAAAGTGTGAAAAGTGTTTGCCATTCATCTCTCTGCAGACTGGATCTTTCCGTATGGTGTCAGAGGAGGAGCAGGCCATGAGGGCAAAGCTGGAGCATTTGACAGTGAAGGATCATGGGCCGGTGTTTGGGCCTTGCCACAAACTGCCTGGACACACTGTGCAGAAGGTAGAAAGCAAAAAGGAAATGATGGCAGGCTTTAATGAGAGCTTACAGTAGAGATATTTTGAGTGTTTATTTCTTCTTCTCCAGGCAAAGGATGAGCTGAATGAGACGGATGACAGGCGGTCATCATCCCTGAAGGAGCTGCGGGCCATGATGAAGGACCGAGCAGCTGAGGGAGACGAACTGGCCAAACTGGTGCTGGAGCGCTTTGGGGACAAACCAGATTCTCTGCTGCTGCGCTTCCTCAGAGCTCGCAAGTTTGACGTTGGCAGAGCTCACGAGCTTCTGAAGGGTAAAAAAAAAAGTCCCAAAAAAGTAAAATCTTTCTACACACACTCTTCTTTTGCTCCTGCATGTTTGGCCTTGATGCGCTTTGATTGAGCTTCTGCAGTTGTTTGAGTAATTGAGGGTGAGTCTTCTTTTGTGCTCCTGGTTTGCATGAATCCTGCTCATCAGAGAGAGCAGGCATGTGTTCATTAATTGGGGGCTTTTAGATACTGCCTGAGTTTCCCCCAACAAAGCCCTCCTTTGTGTCCAAATGGGACGGGCAGAGATTACTTTACTTGTGAACCCACACTGTTCTCCTGGGAACTTGTGAGCGTATGTGCTGAGTGTGCTGGTTTGGAAGAAGAGATGAGATTAAAAAGTGGAGTGGTTTGATGCACCAGTGAGAAGATACAATATGTTTGACTTGCTTTTTGCTAATGTCTGTGTGTGCGCTGGGGGGCTGGAAAGAGTTCATTTGCAGTTGTTTTATATAAAAGCTATCTAACCATATACCAACAAATCAGTTAGTGATCATCCCAGCATCAACCTTCACACACAAAGTCCAGACTAAAGAGTCGAAATGTAAAGCTACAAAAACCTCTAGACAGAAACACCAGGACACACATTTATTCCTACAGAGGCTGAACTTGCTGGTGTGACAGGGGAATTCGATGTGAACGTGAACTTGTTTCGTGGGGTTAATTGCTGCTTGCAGTAAAACATGCACGTGCAAAAGGACCCACACACCCACACACACTCAGACATGCCCATGCCCTCAGTGTAACTCTGGGTTAATTGGGCCTCACTATGAAGGCTCAGAGCAGCTCTGTAGATACAGCGAGACACTGGTGTCATTGTGTTTTTGGCATTAACGCTGACATCGTACACAAAGGCTTTATGAACAATTAGTGCTCAGGATGCAGCTCATCTTTGAGTGTTTGTGTGTGTGTGTGTGTGTGTGTGTAGGCTATGTGCACTTCAGAAAGGAGTACCCTGAGCTGTTTGAGAACATGACCCCTGAAGCAGTCCGCAGCACCATCGAGGCCGGTTACCCTGTGGTCCTGCCTAGTCGGGACAAGTACGGCCGTGTGGTCCTTCTCTTCAACATTGAGAACTGGGACCTGGAGGAGATCACATTTGATGAGGTATCAGTGAAACACAGCTGCACTTGTCTTAAATGAGAGCATGGAAGAGGAAGTAGTTGTTGAAAGTGAGTCATTCTTTGTGTCTCAGATCTTGAGAGCGTACTGTGTCATCCTGGAGAAGCTGTTGGAGAATGAAGAAACCCAGATCAACGGCTTCGTCCTGATTGAAAACTTCAAAGGCTTCACCATGCAGCACGCCTCAGGAATCAAACCAGCTGAGCTGAAGAAGATGGTGGACATGCTGCAGGTCAAAACAGACAAAGCATTTCTTTATGTGTGATCTGTGAGCTTTTATTTTTTATCAATCGTTTGCTGTTTTATGTCTTGTTTTGCAGGACTCCTTCCCTGCACGTTTTAAGGCAGTTCATGTCACCCACCAGCCTTGGTACTTCACCACTACATACAACGTGGTCAAACCCTTCATGAAAAGCAAGCTGCTGGAGAGGGTATGAATAGAGGAGCTAAATACAACAATTAGTGTGTTGTCAGGGGAAAAAAGATAAGAAAATTCTTAAAATTGTCTTACTGAACTGAAAAGATGATCTAATGTCGTAGTTCTGTCAACTATTAGTTTGTGAAGAGCTGTTTTGTGTCTTCCAGTTCATTTTTTTTCAGCTGCCATTTTTATTTGACCCTGTCCAAGTAGCAACACCCAGGGTTGAGAAATGAAGCCAATAGTGAACAAATCTGCAGTTCTTGATATGTCCACTAGAGGCTTGTTTCAAAATTCAAGGAGCCCCATTAACACCAATGTTAAAATGTCCTTAAACAGACCATAATTAGACACATTTACAGCCCAAGACAAAAAACAGCATACATACTCTGAATAGTTCATTTTTTAAGACTTATCGATTTTGAGTTTACAAAAATAATTATTTATACATGGAATTGTAATTAATCCTCTATTGACCATATTTGGACATGAAATGGCTTAGAAAGAGGAGAAACATGGCAGTTGCTTTGCTATCAAACTTATTCAGTCAATAATCAAGGCTAGTTCATTAACTCCTCTATATCTGCTCACCACCTCCCTCTACAGCTAACATATTGTTATTGACGTTTTGTTTTTAATAATATTTAATTGTAAGGTGTTGTTAGAAGCCTAAATGTTCTGATTTTGCCCTGGACCTTTTTAATTTGTCCTTTTTGTGGAACCTATTCTCACATTTGGACCAGGACTGCTAACAATGACTAGCCTTTTGTCTAACTTTGGCATATTAACAGAAATGTAAGTGAATATGCACTGTCTCTGCAATAAATAAATAAATAAATAAATAAATAAATAAATAAATAAATAAATAAATAAATAAATGAATTATTTGGAATGGAAATAAGAGTTCAACAAATGTTGATCCACTTGTTTTTGGAATCAGCCTCAAGTAGACACTCAAAGAACAGCAAGCTTTCTTTTCTTTTTTGAGGTCTGTACTAACATTGCTCAAAGCCTAAAAAAGTCCTGCTTGAGAAAAAAAAAAAACTACAATTGCTAACTCAAATCTGGAGCTTTAAAATAAGAGTTTCATTGCAGTCTTCTAACAAATTTAAGTGAACTTCACATGAATACATTTTCCTGCCTTCATGCCATCTCTGTTATCGTCTTCATCTCTAAAAGCTGTTCATTACTCTCTGCAGGTCTTTGTCCATGGTGACGAGTTGGACAACTACATGAAAGAATTTGATGCAGACATCCTGCCTTCAGATTTCGATGGGAAAGCACCTGTGTCCGACTACCAAGCCATCGCCACCAAGCTCTTTGGCTCTGAAGACACTGCTCTCTGAGAGACAGTCCTCTGATTTCAAACCCAAGAGTAGTGTCCTTCACCCTAGATGCCTCTCACTGATCAGAACAGATTTGTGGTCTCTTCTGACGCTAGGTCGGCATTATTCAGGCAGTTCCTGTGAGCAATTAGGAAGTATCTAGTGTTAGGAGCTGGATTTGGTTTGCAAATGAGATATATATGTGACAGTACTGGGAAAGCAAAAAGGATGTGTAGATAAAACAGAGAGGATAAGTGACAGTTATTGATCACCAATGCAGTGCTGACATTTCTTGTAGGAGCAGAGGGACGACGAGGGAGTCGATGATGTAGCTCACATACTGAATGAAATAGGAGTTCTTTGCCTTAAAGATGAATTTCACACTACACAGACCAGCTTTGTGCCTACATTTTGTCAGATGAATGAGAGCCGAGGAGTATTACGGTGTCAGATTGATTTATAGAAGCCATGAAGAGGGAAATTAATAATGAGTGTGTCTGTGTTTGATAACTTTATAAGAGGCAGGAGCCTCCTGATGCAATGCACAAGCATAACTTTTGTATCAGTACCACAATGACTGACACTGAAGCATTGGATTTGAGAATGTCCAATTAAATAGACTTTTTGTGTGTCTCTTTATTGTTTCTTTGTTCTCCTGCATTAACAAGGAAATCTATTTCTCCAAAGCAGTTATACGATGGTATACTCAAGTAAATTTAGCAAAAACAAGGTGTTGAGCATCAACAAAAAAAAACAGCATAAAAAAAGAACAAAAAAAGGTGAAGAAAACACTCTTGTTTATTTTCCCGCATCAAATTCACAGTGTCAAGAGAAGACATATTCTATGTCAGAAAACATACCTTACAAAAAGAGGAATGATTTTGTCAAAGGCACCAAAAATTACATAATTAAAAATCTCTTGGGGGAGCTTTAAGTTAAAAGAGTCAAATGGGTATTTTTGCAGTCCAGCTCATTTCAGATTGTGTACATTTTGATTGCTTTATCCTCTTTAATGACTATAACTGTGTATTTTTGTCTACAAAACAAATAATTTTTAGTATTCACATAACTTGTTAATGAAGTTGTGGAATCCCTGTGAAATTCATCTCAGATATCAGATACTGAGAGAGAATAGTGAGTGGTAGGACTAATGAAGGATCTGAATTTTTTTGGTGGCAAGTGTTGTTCATCAGAACAAATATATATTATTACTACAACAAGGATTTGGACCATAACGGCTTCTTATTACATTAAGATCCATGTCAGAGTCAATAGATAAAATGTAAATACAGTATTCTTTATCTGTTAGATAAAGCATTATCATAAAAACAAAAAAAAAACCCACAACTCCAGCTAACTAGCTCGTTGCAGTCAACAACAAGCTGAAAAGCAGAATTGTAAGCTGGGGGGACGGTGTTTACAGTCCAAATCACAACTTTAAAATCAAACATACTGACTTAAGACTCTGTGTCATGTAAATAAAACATTTTACACCAAATTGTGGTGAAGAAAATAAATATAACTTTAGGATTGTTTGAGTTACCCAGTTGCACTATAACTGAATGAAAAGGCATCCTGAGTGTTCTGTCACCATATGAAGTCATCTGTGAAAAAACCTAGTTCAAGTTATATAACACTTTGCATTACAACAACATCACCACAAGAGAGCTCCACTGCTGTTAGTCTAAAGCTCCACATCCTTCACATCCCATCCTTTGTTTCCACCAACATATTGAGCACAAATTCTTGAAATAATAACCAGCTTATACAGAAACATGGGTGTGGCAGAGTTTTCCCAGAAAACAGAAACTTCTTTGTTCATTTGAGAAAATAATTTATTTTGGAGCACAATAATCATATTTCCTCACATTAGTAGATCACACACACCATTGGTTCTCTTCACCAAAAACACCCAGTGTTTAAAACCAGATTACATCATGTTGTGTGACTCTGAGCGTTCACTGTCATCGCTGCCACATCTTGAAACTGTTGCTCAAAATGCTCAACAGAAAATTAAAGCTGTATGATAAAAACATACTGTAAGCCCTGGTCCACTTTGTTTTAAATTGTTGGTATTTCAAATAATGAGTCATTTAAAAGGAAAGCAACATTGTGCAATGTTCATGCCAAACACAAGCTTTTTAGATTAATTACTTGAAAAAGGTAATATTCCAAGTGTTTAGCTTCAAATGACAAAGATGAGTCTGCAACCTTGAAAAACAAGATGTTTGAAACACTGCGGTTAGGATAAGTTCAGTGGAGCATATCAGCACAGTAAAACAACATCTCAGATCCCACACTCCATGAAGAAAAGATCTTAGTCTAAATGACATGATTTGGTCTTTTGCCACCTGACATTTTCTAACACATAAGCATTAATATGACAAGAAATCCCTCCTGGTTGGTTATTGCCTTTATTTTTTTAACATCTGTTCCCTCAAATATTTAAATATACACTTTTTTTCAAATATTTCTTTAGCTTTTGTTAATTTTTAAAGTGAAGAAGTTTTGGTTCCTGTTAATCAGAATTGGTGACATGACACGGTATACATTTACAGCATGTTTACTCGTCACCAACACTCACACTCTGATGCATTTGCACAAGAAAATGATACAAAACCGTTATAATAATACAAAGTTTTTTTAAAAAAAACAATACCCTAAATATTCAACAAATACATACATACAATACACCCAAACCTGCATTTTTCAACAAAGTTAAGATGAGGCAAAAATCATAAAAAGAAGACAAATGGCTCTCACTGCAGACACCAGGTTTGTGCTGGTGTTTTCAGTGTTCAGCAGATTTTTCTCCTAAAGGATACATTTAAATCAGCTGACTTGTCTGTAAATCAGAGCTGTGGATACTGTGAACCATGAGTGGGTTAGTCTCAGTGCAGGGACTAATCAGCAGTTGTAGTTTGTTCATTTCGACAACAGATGGCGACAGTGATTTGTGGTTTGAATGATGCAGGATGACAAACAGCCTCTCAGTTGATCTGGCATCAGAGATTATGTCCATTTCAAATTAATTTACTTTTATTGCCAATGTCAAAATAAAATTCAGAGCTTTTTTACACCTTCAGTAAGTCATGCTTGGCTGCTGATTTAGTACAGGAGGCTGAACAGATTAAATTTTGGAGTAAAATGAGGGCACTGGTGTTGGATCAGTAAATTCTCTGTGTATAGAGCGGTGACTTTGGATGTGCAAATCTTTTTTTTACTACAGCCAAGAGCATGGGTGAGGCTAATACCTGGATTCTGTTAAATTTTCTTAAAGCAACTAAAGTTTGAGAGTTAAAATGAAGCAATTTATACCGCAAAAAAAGACCTCCTTACACTGGGGGTAATTTCATTCTTGAGCAACTGTAGTACAGCAAAATTAATTTTGATAGGAGATCAATAATTTCGGTACATACTTGAGCAAAAGTGTCAAGAGTTTGACTGTTCAAGTTTTATGAATAATGTCTAATTTCTTTCACAGCATCTCATTTTCTCAGATTGTAAACAAAACTATTTTTGAGGCTTCAAATGAACTTAAAAGACATACAATGTCTTCTTTGAGAGTTAACAAATGCTTATTTAGTTCCTACATGACTTTTTGATCTGTTCACTTCAAGATAAACACTGAGTTCCTTGTCTGTTCCAAAACTCGCTACCTTGAAAAGACATTAAACCCAGGTCTTACAAAAGCCTCAAAGCCTCACAACATCAGCTGTTGTCAATAACCTGTTTTCCTTTCATCATTTTTAACCACCCATCTGTTTCGTCACAGTGTTTCAGAATACAGATTACTTGGCTGGACTGGAAGAAGCTTCCAAAGCCCTTACATTGAAATTCTCCAATAGATTCAGGTTTTGAAAAGTCTATAGTTTCTATTATTGCAGTATGATTCCATCAAAACACAGTTGATGTGGATTTCAACATTTCACTACAGTGTTCCAGTGCACCCTGCTGTGCTACAACAGCTTAGGCGCTCAGCTCAGCACAGACAAGAAAAACAAGAAATGCCGTCTTTGAAAGAAAATATTCCCTTGAGTTAAAACCAGTCTCATCTATCTTGCATGCATTGCTTTTCGTCTTATTACACAGTAGAACAATCACTTGCATTTAGAAACAATCAGCTGAAATAAACATTTGGTTTAACACTTGTATCCTTAGCCCTCCTACTCATCACACCTCACAGCTCAGATTAGGAGAAAAACCTGCCTCATGCTGCAAAACTCCCTCTCGTAATGACCACCGTTAGCCAATCAACCAGCAGCCTCAAAATTATGGAGGGGAGAATTCGAAAAATAATACTGAGATGTTTACAACCAGTGAAGTACTTTCAAGTTAGTGTGCTCGCCCTGGAGCAGTAACACAGTCTAGCACTGGACCACTCAGGGGCTCGGCTGGTAGCAGGTCTGTGCCTGTGCAGCAAGAGAAGCACAACAGAGCGTTAGCTGGACCTGAAGCTGATCAAAGGCAATGAGAGAGTAAGAGGGCTCAAAGACATGGACAAAAGACAATACAGGGAACATTTGAGTCATCTAACTTTTCGTTATCATCCTTGCTCCTTCCTGGTGTTTCTATCAATCACTATCCAGCTAAACAGCTCATAATCTCTATCTCAGGGCCTTGAATGAGGAATCAAAAGAAGATGAAGACGTGTCACACAGGGAGTAAAGTGCATTGAATCAAAGTGATAGAATGCAGTAGTGGGAATGTGCATGTTTTCCTCCAGGGTTGATCCCTGCTCATGTTTTACACTTTCATTTCAAGCGCATAACACAAGTACCAGAAGGATGTCATGAGGTGGAAATAATGTTTAAAATCCCCATTGTAATACTTGTTTTTTTCAACTGGATATTTTCTAAAAAATTGGGTGACATTTCATTCAAAAGAACCGACATAAAGGGGTCAACAGACCACCAACTGAGAGCTCAGATCACACCTACCAAACACAAAATCACATGTTCTGTCACGGGTCTTTAACTCTCCATCTACGCAGGCGCACACAGACACATACACACTACATCTGGAAGTTACACACACATAGAAAGTACAAAGACGCTGTGTTGGTTAAGACAGCAGACTAGGCTACATGGCCTTGGCGGTGATAAGCAGTGAGCTTCTTACAGGTGCAGTAAGTTGGCACCTGCTGCAGCACAGTCCTTGATTACAGTTACAGGAGGCTCCATGTGTGCTCTTTTTTTACTGGACTACTCTAAAGTGGTGCTCTCAAGTTCTTTTCAATGCCAGCTTGACTTAATGTTTGTCATTTTTGGTCAACACCTCCATAAGCAAAGGATCAATGTTGTGTACATGCAGAGAACAAAATGTTCCTGCTTCGAATTCAGAGTCTCCCTGATGGAGAAGGGCACAAAGGCAGTTCGTTGTTTTTGTTCCTTCAAATAATGTAAGGTGACGGTGAATCGAGGGTGTCAGTGTAAAAAGGCATGGGGGACTCTGTGTGTGTGTGTTTTAGAGATTTGGGTGGCACCAGAGGAGAAGGCAGAGAAGAGAGTTAAGGTTTAGTTCAGATGTCTCCTCTGTGCTGGGAACTGAGGGGCTGGAGAGGGTGAGAGGAAAGAGAAGATGTGAGAAAGAGGCAGAGGTTTATGCTTTTTCCTCTTTACAGGAGCTCTCACTCAGGGGGCCACTTTGGCACGGCGGTTTCTGTTTCTCCCACTGGCATATGGCGTTGGCGTAACCCACAATCACTTTGTCCATCCAGGTGAGGGGCTGGGGGAAGAGCACCGCGCCCTCAAAGAAACCCAGGTGGCCCCCGTGTAGCGTCAGGGAAAAGATCACATTGGGCTTCTTTGCTGAAGGATGACACAACACATAGGAATTAGGCCTCTGTACTCTGTACAGTGTGTGCTTATCAGTATCAGAAAACCAACAGTGGACACATGACCAAATAGGGGCATGACAGGGATTATTATATGCCTGATATAGATAAAGAGGGTGTGTTTGGCTGGGCAAACAGATAAGAACATGACACAACTTCTGGAAGGTATGGTTCAGTAGCAAATACCACAGCTGAAAGTTTAGACCAATGGATAAGCTGCAGATGACGAAACTGCAAGATTGAAGTAAAAAAGAAAACAAAACAAAAACAAATGCTTGTCTTTGTCCCCACAGAGCCATGACCTTGTCCTCATCAAACTCCTTTTATTGATCCCATCCCTTACATAACTGTAAGCAAATCCCTGCAGCCACGATGTGAGCGCCTGTTTTGTAGCAGCCCAATGATGCTCAAGGTTTTGGAATCAGATGTTCAGTGATCAAATAAAAGCGCAATGTTCAGGAATCTTTACTCTTAGCTATCAACAAACTGACCAGACAGGGTTATGGGCTACGCCTACACAAGGGAGAAAAACATGACTACAGAGACGTGTAGAATTTGACAGATGTTAAATATATGTTGATCTATAAATATACACCTAGAATTACTGCCTCAGGGATGCATACCTCTGGAAACCTGTTAGGCTGCAGTTTTACAACCAGTTACATGTTTCTCATGGAATGACAGTGTAACTTTTGCTGGTATGGTATGGGGACATACGAATAAACTCAGCATTTCTGACACATTTTCCTAAAATCACAACAAAAAAATTGGAAGACTGATAAGAAAATTAATCCTTTCTCTCTTTTTGAGTTTGAGTTCCCAATAATGTAGAGGACAAAATCCTAGTTACTTGAACCCTTTAACACAAAAATGTTCTCAATAAATTTCGGAGTCTAAGTGATTATGCCTTGACAAGACTAGGATGGTAAATGTAACCAAAGAAGTGTTTTTTTTTCCAAGGAATTAAGTTAGGATGTCAGTTTTGGAGGTTGATCTGACTTTTTCAATTGTCATCACTCAAAATTGGATCCTGTTAAAAAACATGTGATGGTGAATCTAATATTTGACTTCCACTTTATCTTCCACTCAAAGTAAGCATTTGTGCCAAATTTGAAGACAATCCCTTCAGACATTCCTGGGATACCATGTCAACTCAAAATAGAAAGCTGGAGGTAAGTGGAGGCAAACCAACAGCTAACTAAAAACATGGCGCCTCCTGTCACAGTTATCACCAGCAGAGGCTTAAAAAGGAGGACAGCCTTTATTTCAATCCATGTATGAACCTCAGCAGAGTGCTGTCGCTGCGGTCAACCAGGCAGAGTGGTCCTGTGAAAAGGATTGGCCTGAATCTTGTTATTCTCTTGCTTTTATCTGGGTTAGTGGGTGAGCCTGATGCGGTTGACTAGTGATTAAGATCCCACAGGGTTTTCACCACTGTGCACTATTCATGACAGCTGCTGAGCTGCCACAGGACAGCCTTGAGCTCGTTCAGACCCGAAGCTATGTTTCTTCAGCAGTTTCTGAGTGACAGGTTGGAACAGAATGATCTGGAGAATAAGTTGTACTGAGAAAAGGTGGTGAGACATGTTATTTTTTTCACATTCTGTACATCACTGCCTGAAAAAAAACTATAGAAGAACAGATCAAAGATGAGTATTACTTAATAGCAAGCTAACGATTGGTCTTATCAAATACTTTCATCCAAGCTAATCACAGCACCAACACAGCAAGTTTATTTCTGTTCTTCCTGGCAGCCCTGTGTCTGAGTCACTGTGACACTGTTTCAGGGCAAAGGTGACTGCTGATCCTCCTTTCAGTGAGTGTTGCTCTCCAGAGACATATGAAGTTGCATGAACTCCCAGCCCAGACTCATCTGACTACACAAACAATCTCACATGAGGGTATTTTCTTTTCCAAAACAGTTTAAGTGCTCAGTATGTTTAAATATAGCTCAGGCTGTGAGGGGGGACGTTTGATTAGTCACTCTGTAACATGAAAGCGTAACCACTTTTTATGAACTGAGCTATAGATGTGCTGTTCAGACCAATGCAGGTTAAAACCTCTAATGATCTAGACCTGTGAGACAGATAAACTTGGTCTAACCCTAACCCTAACCCTAACCCAGATGCAAAGAAGGACCATTCACTAAGCTATATATGTGATGGATTGTTGCAGCTGCTTAAACACACCCAAAGGCATAACTCACACCTCTGACCTGATCTACAGTGTGCGTCACTCCCTGCTCTCATCAGGGTGGAGGGCCCACTTATATATAAGAAGGCCTTTTGAGACTGCAGACATGTTTTTATTTTGAGAACTAAACATTCAGAGTCAACAGCAACTGTTATGGTTAGACAGGACAAGCCTGCTGTATCTACAAAAGCAATGACTCAATGGAGAATCAAATATGGGACACAGTGTGTCTGTGTGAACATGACAGACTCCAGTACAGAATTTCCCTCCACAGAGCCAAGTACACAACATTATTTTTGGCACCGTATTAAATATTCAGTAAAATCTAGTGCCATTAATTTTTCAGCTTGTCAGGGCTATTCATGATTGGATTATAAAACACTGGTTATATGCAGGTTTCAGTGAGAATTGTTTTGAGTGACTGATGTGCAGGGTTTTATCTTCATTTTTTTTAGATGTGGAAAAAACAACCAAAACTGTGATTGCAAACCAACATTTACTCAAAACAACTTTGCACTTGAACAAACCAGTACTTGGTATTACTCATATAAATGTGAAAGAAATAAAAAGTGCATGTGTGTCCTGCCCTTAAAGAATTGTAGTTTGACTTTTCTGATCCCTACACCTCACAAAACACCAGTCCCCAATGCAGGAGAGGGAGCAGAATCATATGATGAATATGAAACTTGGGGCTTCCACGTTGCCATGTGAATGGCTAATAACGATCTCCCAATTCTATGTTCTAGTGAGCTTGGGGTTACAAAAGTGTGTCATTTTCCCCACAAGAGTTAAGTACAGCACTGCTGTCATGTTGTTACCTGCTAATGTGCGAGGGATGGTGAGCAGTGAATCATGAACCAGAGGATCGTCTGCTGAGTTCACTAGCAGCAATGGCACATTTACCTGCAAAGAAAGACCCGTACATTACAAAAATACACAAACAGACTTTGAAAGAGTGACAGAATGTGTAATGAAGTGTGCAAAAGCAATTCTTACATTGTGAATATAATGTACACAACTCTCCTTCTCATAGTACTCCTTGAGAGAGCTGTGGCCGTGGAATTTTCTGTTGAAACCAAAAAAACAAAAGTCCATCATTTAGGTTTTTTTTTTATCAGAGATTTGTAACCTTTGCTTATCTGCTTCCCATTATACCTCATGATGCTGTCATCAATCTGCATGAGGGACGTTGCTATCCACAGCCGACCGACATCTGCGTTCATTGATTTCACTGAGCTTCCCCCAAACAAGCTGTGTCTGTAACAAGCAGGAAAAGGGACATAAACACAAAGAAAAACATATTTCAAAATGTTGAAATAGTTGGTTTATAAATGTGCTGTAAATTACTCTTGTGTTGTACATCACTTTGGACAGAAGCATCTGCTAAATGAAACTAAGGAATAGTAGAATTGTACTCAGCTTTTTATGCAGTTCAGATCTTTACACAAAATGTTAATACAGCATTTAACTTTACAAGGTGTATGTAAGAATGCTGAATGTGTGATAAGTCTGTGTATTGTCAGATTAAGCTAAGATGAAAACAGAGAAGGTCATTGTTCATGGAGTTCCCTACAAGCCAACGAACTGCATGTACCAATGGTGATACCTGTGTGAGAGGATGATTTTCTTCATGTTGTCAGCCATGAGAAAATTATAAAAGCGTCTGAACTGGTCCCACTGCAGGAATGTTTCCTGGGCCCTGAGGGATAAAGACAAACACACAGGAAGTCAGCTCTATGCAGCCTGTCTGCATTACAAACAACACACCAAATGTCCTGAGTAATCCACAGGACAAAGAGTCACGCCTGTGTGCAGAGTAGAGCAATAGTGTCAGGCATTAGTTTGCAGCTCACTAACAGAGACAGGCAACTCCAAAACATTAGCAAAAATGTATCTAAAAAAATACATGACCATTTGATAAAATAAATGTCGCATGCAATCAACACTATTATTAATTAATCAAATATTATTTGTGAAGAGGAACGACTCTAAAAGACAAAAGTAGTCGCAGGGTCAAAGGGTCAGCTTAGGTTGGGACACTGATTTGAAAGGAGGATTTAGTAAAAAGGGAAAATGTGAAATCCTGCTTTCAAAGCCGGCAGTCACTGCAACACAGCGCTCCGTCTGCATCCAACTTAGACAGATCCAGTCTGTCATGTCTGCCAAGAGACTCTGGCTGCATGTAAAACCCTGAAGGTGTGGCTCAGTCCAGCATGAACATGGGAACATTCATACATTTATACATTTGTTTGCCCTGTGGGCTTCACAAATATGCCTTTGTGTATACAAAATGTTTATACTTGGAATGCTGTTAGACCACCGCTTCAGTTCCCTGTGTTTTGCAAACAAACCCTCCTGCTCTTTATGCACCATTAATCAGATGAAAAGGATTTAGGTAGATGCTTGGTATAGACAATACAGCCTGGACACACAGAGACCTACCACACTGCAGAGTGACAGCAAACTGGGAAAACCTAACGACATTTGCCAGTGCACAGCACTTCCAAACTCTGATTCTGAGTTTTTGTGAGTCTTTCTATTTCAAAGGAAAGGTTTTGAAAATGGTAATTGAAAAACTACAAAGTGAACAGCTGAAAGATTAAACAGCTGGGATGCTCGGTGACCCGGGCACATGGTTGTATTATGTAATCACTAATCATACTGTGGCATTATGCTGAGCTTCATCAATATTTATAAACTTGTGAGCATCTAGTGCTTGTGTAATACAGGGGTTTAAATGAAAGTGTAAATTTTTATTAAAACATGAGAGGACGTCTTCTCACCTGAGAGCACTGTACCCCTGACAGACGCTGACACAACACAGCACTCGCTCCTGGTTTGTCCTGTTCTCTCCCAGAAACTTGCAAACGATGTTTCCACCCAGACTGAAGCCCACCACAACCAGCTGGGTCTGAGGATACGTCCGCTTAATGTATCCCACCATGGACGCAAACTCCCATGTGCATCCTGTTAGGGAAAGAGTTCAGTTTTCAATCAATAACACCTACATGAGATGGAGTATTTTTCTTTGCTCAGCAGTCACAGCTAAAGGTGCTTTTAGCTCAGAGTATAACATTTATCTCTATCAGAACTTTTAAATAAGATCAGGACTAAAATCTCTTATTATCTCTTATTCTTAGAGCTTTAGTAGCTCATAAAGCCTTTAAGCCTCACCTTGATGTTGTAATGAGATTTGTCTCAATGCAAGAATTAAAATACCTCAAGCTAAACCAGATTATATTGACACAAAGTTAAGGTGCGACAATTTAAAAACATTAAACATGTATTTCAGCTGAGCTCACAGCTGTAAAATGAGTGAAAGCTGTCTTAATCCTCAACCCCACCCGACAGCTGGAGAGGGAGTGGAGTGGGTTAAAGAAATAAAGTGATGATTCAGTCATGCTTTTTTTTTTTTTTAGATCGCATCAAATTCTTTTTTCATTCCAATACACTAGTAATTCTGTTATTTTTCCCCAAGTACAGTGCAGTAGAGTCAGCTCCTTTACCCACCATAGGTAAACATGCGTGGAGAGGTCAGCTCAATGTTGGGTAGAGCTCCCAGGTGGTTCAGCACAGCACAACGGTATCCGTCCTTCTGGGCATAATCCACAAAGGTTCGGACGTAATGCTTTTCACTATGGTTACCAATTCCAGGGCATATCACCATGGTGATGTCATCTGTTGTAACAGGCAGATGGATCAGAGTAAGACATCCTCCAGTGAGAGTAACAAATGCTCAATTATGAGGAACAATATGCTCCAATCAGTCTAAACAGCACATCTCTGAATTTGGGAAGGAAAGCAGAAAAGCAGAGCACTGCAGCAGATCCCTGATTAATTTTTCCTGTCGATTACAGCCTCAGGAAAAAAAGAATACAAATAGTAATGCTACTTTTTAGGAAACTCGTGTCATGTGAGTCTTAAGCTTTCTTGGAAGATCACAAGATTACCACTGAGGTCAGGGTTCAGCTAAGGCATCCAAAGCAAGGGATCCATCTTTAAAAATGTTCTCACACAACTGGTTTCCTATGTCCCACCTTTGTGGGTCACAAATCACTGATGAATAGTTCAAGGGAAAACCTGGAAAAACACTTGAAACTAGACAGAATCAAATCTTTATGCTCCATTTTTAAACCTGATTTTTTTGGTTACTTTTAAAGCAAAACAGAGAAAATAACTTCCTTCATTTGGCTAAGTTAGACATATCTATCAGGTATAACCAATGGGAGAAACTAAGGAAGATCAGGAGAAGAGGGATTATTTTACAAGATGGATATGTTTGTATACCAGTAGTATAGTATACTAGTGATACAAAAACAGCATTAATAGAAACCCTATACCAACAAACAAGCAAGACTTCCAAAGTAAGAGGGTATCTATGTTTTGCTTTGCATCAAACAGCCATTTGACCATCATCTACTGGAGTAAATGATGTCCAAATAGCAGCAAACAACAAAAATAAATAGCTGGTGAAAAAAAAAAAACATTGATGAAATTTAATTTATCACCTCCTGTTCGATGGTCCCCAACTGGCTCAAACAGGTCAAAGGTGGCAGTGGCCCCATCCTGCATGGGTAAGTACTTTCTGATTCCACTTGGGTGAGGTGAACTCACCCGACCAAGTTTCCCATACAGAGCTGTCTGGAGGTGACCACTCTTGCCCCACAGAAGAGGAGGAATGTACCTGGATAACACAAATATAGACGCTGCTGTTAAATCTGATCCAGAGATATGAGCTTACTGTCCTAACGCACTCAATAGGAGCTCAAGGTTACAGCCCAGAAACACCAATGACACAACATCTCGAGTAGATGAAAATGCATTCCTGGTTTATGACACTTTGTGACATCCTGGCACATAGTTTGCATACAGAGTGATATTTCCTCAGCTTTTAAAAGATCACTTTATGCTCCTTTCTGACATCTGTGTTTAGCACAGACTCTTGCTATGTTTTTATAAGTTGTGCTGAGCATGTGTACTTGAAACCCTCTGTAGGAGTTTGCTGTGGGAGTCAAGTCGCTGGGTTACATAATATTCCTTTGAAACATTGTGCCTTGTGTTGTGCATTATCATGAATTACCATCTTATTTCCACACCAGGTCCAAAACCATGTGAACAACCTGACAGGAAAACTGTGTCAAGTGCTTTTTTCACCCTCTCCTAACATCATTTAAAGAAAAGACCACTTTGAAGAGACTCTATAATCAGGATAAGAGCTTTAGGGATCACAACTAAAGCATATCTTTGTTGTTCTCCATGTAATGTTGTAATTCTTTTCAGGGGTTAAAACTTCTGAATCATGGCCCAAACCTGTGGTTTTATCTGCAGCGCCTTCTTTGAGTCAATCTCTGAACATCATGCTTTCACTGAAAAAAAGGGCATCCTGTGTTTTGATTAAAATCTCTATTTGAGGTTTCGGTTACTTGTTAACAATTTAAAGTTATTTTCTGAGGCATTTCTGCAGTCACTGATAGGGAGACTGCAAAGAGAAAAGAAATATGTGGCAAAGGGTCTTGCCTGGCAACTGCTGCAAAAAAGGCTGTATAGCCTCTGTATGTGGAGCGTGCCCTTAAGCCTCTAGGTATGTTTAACTTTTTTGGTCAGTTTATCTTTTCAAGTATTTCAACTAGACTGTTTTTATAGAAGAATGGAAATGGTTGAAAATAGCATGCATCTGAATGCCTCTTTTCACTTTTCCTCAGTTACATAACATCATATCCGCAATTTTTTGTCCCTTTTGGTGTGTCTTAGAAGGCCATTAGATGAGATAAACAAAACTCTGTTGACACTAATAGTGAACAAATGACCTAAACACAGAAAGATCCTAAGTAGCAACACAGAGCAAAGGGTTCAGTGACATTAACAGTTACACAAGCCCTTCAACCTGGTGAGGCCAATGGTCTTACACCACCTACAACAATTACTGCTCGCAGAAAACACACTCTTACATAATGGGACTGTCAATCAAAATCAGACTGCTTCCATTTACTGATAATGTAATCACGTCCAGCATGGAGTTTTACAATAAGCATAGCTTAACCCCTCTTCTCTAGAAGGTACTCTGCAGGCTTAATCTATAGCTACTAGAAGAGGATAACCTCAGTGTTGCAACACAGATAGTTCTGTAACAAGTAAGGTACACAAGCAGCATCATAAAAACCCTTTAGACAGGCCAAATGAGTCATTTCTGACAACCAAGCTAAAGACATGCTCACATATGACTGGGGACTTTTGATACTTGATACATGATCAGCATTTACTTTCAACCCATGAAAACAATTAAAATACAAAACACATTATAATTATAAATCAACAAATGTGTGTGATTCAAAACTTGGTGATGATTTGTTTCTGATCTGAGACTCTTTAGAGAAGTAAATTTCAACTTCTCATACAGTGTCCACTCTCTGTTTGCTTTAGCAGCAACAAGTGACAGGAAAAGGAAACAGACACGTCACTGTGGTTTTGATGAGGACAAGATCTAAGGTCCAGATCAAAGTCCAGAAGTAAAGTCACTGCCTTTTGATGCTTGCAAACTGGGGAAATACCAAATACTCTCTTAGATGAAAGAAAAATAGGCTGGAGAGTGCTGGGTTTCTGCTACAAGACTGCTTAAGAGAATGAATAGATGACAAACTGATGGCTTGTTTATGAAAGCTATATAATTCATAATAGGGCTGCAGCTATCAAACATTTTTAGTGTTCAAGTATTCTACTGAAAATCCCATCGATTAATCGTGTAATCGGATAAAATACATTTTTGTTTAGTTAAAGAGCAGCTATTTTTCAAATGAAAATTTTTCTCTTTAAGAAATAGACTTTTCTGATACAGCATGTCAATAAGAGCACTTGCTTTGGTAGCTCCAAAATTTGTAAACACACTTTGACACATTTTTTGTGCCTTGGACATCTCATCAAACGTTGCGGACCCAAATGGCACCCGTTTCTTAGAATGACCCATTAGTCTCCAAACTCCAGAAAAGAAGCTAGATTTGTTGCTAGTTGCTATTTTGTATAAGGGGTAGCTTGAGGGATCTGAAAACTCTCTTAATATGTCCTCAGCTCTATCTGAAATACCACTCTTTGATCTTTTTAAAAATTAAACGATTCCTCGAAAAAATTACTCAAGTATTTTTTGTAATCAAGTACCTCAAATCATTCGAGGAATTGTTTCAGCTCTAATTCATCCCCAGAAAAAATGTATAATGCTGGATTTTATCGCTTCTCTCTGTGCGTCTATTGCAAAGCTCTGTCTGAGTGTGTTGCTGCTAATCTGTCTGGTATTGATCTCTTTATTATTGGCAGCTAGTTTGATATAAAGTATGCACTTGTTACAATACCCCAATGTCTAAAAACTTAAAATAAATGTCTAAAAACTAAAAATCTAAATTTATCAATAAGCTGGGAGTGTCTGTGATTGTTGTTTAAAAAAGTAAAATAGTATTTAAATTTAAATATAAAAAACAAAAGCTATCACCTTAAAGGGTCACTTGTCCTGATTTGCTCTGCATGTTGGCTGACAACCTTGTGTACATGTTCCCAAACAAAGCCAAAGAAAACTGCTGTTGACTCTGCTAACCTCACAACATCTAAGCTTTTCCCCATGCAACAGAACTTTGTTATGCAAAACCACAGGCAAGAGGTCATCACAAGCGTCACTTCTCAACAACGCAAAGACAGGACACTGACGATGCCAACATCAACAGAACAGACAGCTTTGAAGACTTTGCTATATCAGGGCCAATGACAGTCGTGTCACATACATTTCTGTAAGCAACATATGGCTGTTCGGGGGGATAATGACAACAAGGGAGACACAGATGTAAACACCGCAGTGCCCTTATGATTCTGTGACCCTGCAGCTGAAAGGCAAAGGGCTCCGTAACAATCGGTTATACAAACAGACACTTGTGATGAGGGCTCAAAGAGAGGCCACCCTACAGAGATCCCCTGGAATATTACGACACCAGCAGACAACAGGACATTAGTAATGCTCATTGAGATTTAGCTTGAGCAGGTGGAGGGTTTAACCAAATCACAGGGTACTGAAACCAGGCAGCAGATCTGGTTTAGTTTACCCACTAGACCAAAGTTTGCAAGGATTACTTAAACCCAGATAGAAGATTTAAACCATTCAGGAGATCAGACTCGTTCTCATTTGAGGACATGCACTGTTGTACATGCAAACATGGTTTCCCTACAGAAAAGAAGTCTGTATTCATAATGTGAGTGTGACAAACCCAGTCCTCCATCGGGACAACCCCCTGCAAACACTGCCTGATGTTTATTCATGCTAGAACTGGTGCCTAGACAAGACATCTCTGGCACAGACATGAGGCAAATTCAGGAACACTGATGACAGATGGGACAACTGCCAGATAAACAGCTACCTTCACTGCAGCCCCAGATGGCTCACAAGTATAACCATTTCCATGGTAATGCCCTGAGTCTTTGTGACAGACACTGAGCTGAGAACAAACTCACTCTTTGGTCAGCTGAGGACAGGACTTGAGCAGGAAGCGGTTGAGAGGAGTGTCCTGGTAGGTGAGGTCTGGTGGTGCAGTTGGGCTCTTCAGGTTTAAGCAGCGGACAACTACGTAGAGCACTGTGGCCACTGCTGCCAGCTTCATGCCGTCAAACATTGCTGGCAGCTCTGGGTAGATGGAGTGGACGTCTGACTCGTGGGCGTTCATGGTGATTCTGAAATACAAAAGAGTGTGCCACATTTCTTTCAGTGCTTTTACAATAATTTACATTTATTTAATATTTCAGCAACAAATTCACGGCTACTTGTACTCGCTTTCACTGTTTATTTAGGATTAATTTACTAAGCTCTGAAACAATGAATATGATGTGAGATATGGGCTTAAACACATGGATGGAATGTGATAATATCTGAAAATATATGTCTGACTAACCTAAATACTCCTCCTTGTTCCCAAAGCCCTGCAGCAACCAGTCTATGGGAATACAGAGGAGCAGCCCAGTCAAATACAGCACAGTCGGCTTCATAATACACTCACCTTAATTACATTTCAGCTTAAAATGGGTCAATAGGAGCCTTTGCTACATAGCTAATAGAGGCGCTAACATAACTTAATATAAAGACACACTGTGATTCTGGACTAAGAAATACCAAATCTAACACACTGCAGTTATATCATATTTATTTTTTAGTTGCACATGTTAGGTGCTTTAAACCAAATTCAAATGAGCTCTGAAATTATCCAATTAGTAACTATTAAGAGCACATATAGAACAAGAGTATATCTAGTTATACGTAAAGGAGAAGTGTTTGATTTCTCAAGCGTAAATAACAGTGTGCTTTCCATTGTTGACCAAGGGCTTACATAAGACTGACAAAACAACAAATGGCGGTAACTGTGTGTTATAACACATGTACGGGAGATGGTATGTGTAAAGCTGTAAAATGTGATATCTATTTACTTACTATTGATGTTTAAGTTGTTGTCCAATGAAGACTTCACAAAGTGTGAAATGGGATGTCACAGTGGTGTGGTCAACCTGAAGAAAAACACAATAAATATATTAGTTCCTTTATCATAATAACTGATGGGTATTGTTTTCCATATTATCAAACACAATCCAACTACTGTCTCGTGTTAAAGTTTCTTAAGTGTGTACTGACCTTCTAAAATTGTTTTTTTTTTGTGTGTCTTTAGTACAGTCTTTCTGAAATTCTTTGCAAAGCACAACAAAAACAACTGCAAAGGCTATCACATTGGTACCTCTTGGTATTCCCATATCCTTGATAAAGAATCACACAATCTGTGTTGGGACCTGTTTGAAATTATTAATTTACATCTTGATTATCATATACTGTTTTTGGCTGGTGGTCAAAGCTATTGACAAACTATGATATTGAAAACATTCAGTCCACCAGAATGTATATATATATTAAGACCAAAAAAGGTGTTGTAGCACACAAAGCATTCAATGTACCTGTCCCTTACATGTGTGAAGCTGGTTTGAGGTCAGACAGAGGTGTTCAGCAGTAATACATATGAATCCTTTTGGTTCTGTGTGTTACATTTTGGAAGCCTGAGAATTACACTACTCCCATTAACACTTGACCTTGGGAGTTGCAGTCATTGGTGTTAGTCATTAAAAGGTTGACTGTACTCAAATGTGAAGAGGAAAAGTCAGAGTGTAATTTACTTGAGCTATGGCTGGATTGGTATCCTAAATAGAGCTGGTTTACTTTAAAACTTTGACTAGGGTCTTGGTTGAATATTGTCCGGAGATTACTGAACTGGGAGCTGTCTAGTCTCTGATGTGTGTTTATGTTTTCTGCAGTTAAGCGGTCACATAATTACATTGCTTCCACAGTAGCTTTTTTTCTGTACATGTGACATATGGACCCATAGATCCTTTAAACTCATGCACTTACCCCCAACTACATCTGTTTAATCCTTGCATACTTTGTCTTTTATGTGCACATCTGAAAAATCTCAATCTAAGGAAGGACTTAACAGAGAGAAAGTTACAAACACTACCCTGAAAATGCCTTGAGTGACTTTAATCAACAGCCTAGCTTCAGTCTATATAAAAACACCAGTTGTGGTAACAACAGGGTGCTAGAATAATACCTGCTGAATATAATTAGCTTCATTAATTACACAACCCGCCCCACATCCACGCAGCTACCACCATTCTCATCCACCGCCAGCATAACCCGTGAGTAGCGTTATATCTGACAGTTGTGCCTGGCTTGTGCCAAAAGACACTGCGCTTATTAAAAGCCTTACAGTAAATAAATGATCTAATTTAACATGAGAGCAGCTGCAAGGATTAGCTCTTCATTCGTTGTCACGACTTCAAGCAGTCCGCGAGACAGTTCACAGCACGCGCTTGAGACGTTTGTAACCGTTGGTTAGCAAACATAGCGATAACGGGGATTTATGATCAAAAGAAAGAATGTTACGTGTATTTAAATGATATTGTTGCCGAAGAGGATGCAAATAATCCCAGCTGTATCTCTATTCGCTTCACTCGGTCCCGAAAATGATAGCCACCAAGCCCTTTTGTCGAGGTTGCTGACCAGAGAGTATTTTGCGCAGGAACTTCACATTGAGATACTAAACAAAGCACAAGCAACCAAGTAATATACATTTACATTCCTCAAAACCTCAGCTGTTTCATGCCTATCTTACAATTCGGCTTGTCGGTGAGTCCTCGGGGTCCATATTACAGCCGTTAATAATCAATATGATGAGGTAGCATCATCTCAGCACGGATAACACAAAACACAACAGCAGCCTTTTTGGTTTACTTACCTCGGCTGTGAGGAAAATTAATTAAGTCCTTGCTGCTTAAAAAGCGACAAGTCTTGTTATATCCGTGGCATTTCGTTTGTTTGTTTGTTTGTGCTCCTTTAAACCATGACTGCCTGATGTGTAGGACACCCACTTCATTCACTGAACCCAACTTAGCCACACTAGCCGACAGCAGCTCTGCTCTGACACATCTCCAATTCTACTTCCGAGAAGAACCTGGAATCAGGATACCTGCCTCCTCATTGGTTAACACAATCGATGACGTAAACATTGGCATCATCCCCACGCCCCTTATCTATAACAAACAACAATGTCACATATTTTTTACCTTTCCTTTCTCATCATCAGGTATTAATTGGTTGATTACCAACTAAATCCATAACTTGTATCGTTAGAGCAGTTCTTTAGTAGGTGGATAGATAGATTGAAATTAGCTGACATTGAATCGAGTGGTTCCTCCTAAACGTGACAGGAACGTGAGCTGAAACCTGTTACATAACATTTCCTCTTCCACTGTCTCAAAATTTTGGCATAGACAAATGGCTAACGTAACATGATTCTATTTCTTGCTTAAATAAAATTGTTTCTCTGAAAATTTAATTTCTTTACTTTTGCATTTTTAAGGAAGCCTTTTAAACAGTTTGCACCCCAAATGACAACTTGCAAGAGCCCCTTTCCTATACTTAAGGTAATTGCTCTTAATTACATTACCACCTTTGAGGTGGCCGGTGACTTTTATTAACATTGACCAGCTGTAAAAATCAGTGGGGACAAATATGAGCAGATGAGTTGATGTTGCATTTATGGACAATATCCACCCGGTGGCGACATAGTTCAAGAGATAATAAACAAAGAAAATACTGCAGTGACAATTAAACGAGTAACAGTGTATTACATGATGCCACTAACGCTTGTTAAAAACACAGCACGGGTTTTTGAACAGTCTGGGAAAAATAAATAAATAAATAAATAAAATAAATTAAATTCCTAAATAACTAAATAACTATATGGATTATTTCATGATAACATTTGTGTTATAAGGGGTTAAACCCACAGACTGAATAGTGGTTAAAACATAATTTGAATCAAGTTTGTCATGCATTTTAATTCAAATTAAAACATAAATGGCTGAATCAATGTATCCCATACACAATAGATCAACAGCCTTTGGGTCAGCTGTAGGCTATTACTTCATACGATACCTTGTCCTCAAAAAGTCAGAGTAGAATAACAGCCCAGATTGGAAAAAAAGAATTGGGTATATTTTGGTGTAAAATAGGGTAAAAAAAAAAAAAAAACTTTAAAAATCAATAATTATGTATAAAAAAGTAAGTGACAAAATAAAAAAGAGACTTGATCAAGAGCAGAGCTTTTAGAAGAATAACAGTATTTGACAAACAATACATGTCTTTAAGTTTATAAAGTAAGGTATGACCTATGCAAAATAAGTTGAAATAGTGGGATAAATTGGATAGAAACTATAACTCATAACCCTGTAGGTTAAAGAAATTATGTTATATTTTACGCTTCACTATTAGATCTTCTGGATAATACCCAAAGTAAATGAATAGTATTGTTTGACATTAGTATAGGCCAGTACTCCTCTCCTTGACCAAAGGAATTTCTGGCCTAGAAACTGGAGCTGGTTAGACTCCACACTTGAGCTGCTTTATTCCCAAATACTTGGCAGGTGGTGGACTAAGTTTTCCCACGGGGATTGCTCAAGGCACCAAATTGGTTGACTAGATCCTTTAGATTTGCACAGTTTTCTAAGATGTCAAGGGGATGAATAGTCATCTTGTTCCTCTCCAAATTAGAAGCAAATCACATAAACAAGCTCATAAATGTCATCTTTAAGGTTTTAAGTGTCAACCTGGACCTCAAATGTTGTTTATGGGTGTATTAATATGTTTGATTTATCATAAACATGAAAATTTGTGCATGAACATGCCTATATGTGTATGTTTTGCATGTTTATGGGCATGAATGCAAAAATGTATTTTCATGGATTGATGCAATAGTGTGTTGGTGCTGTTTGTATTTGGAACGTTGTGCATTTGTGTTTACATGTGGGGTGTATAAAAATAGACTGAGCATTTATTTGTAACAATATGTTAGTAAAGCCAAGCATATGATGTAAGGGGTCTTTGGGTTAAGCTTTACAACTATTGAACGTAGATAATTATATTGGCTTTGTATTGGATTTATAAAGAATTAATATTTATGAAATACTACTATATACAGACACCAAGTAAAAATAAAATAACAAATAGTATGATAGCTCATCAGTGTTACAGGCATTAAGAGAATCTCGAGAAAGAAATATTTGGGAAATACTACTACATACAGACACAAAGTAAAACTATAATGATAAAATCGTTTATAAGTGTCATAGGTATTTAGTGAATGTCGAGAAAGAGATGTTTCTTGTTTGTCTCGGTATGTATATAAAAAGTTGAGTGGATTATTACTTGTTTATTAACAGCAAAGAAGGGGTGGTAATCAATTACTTCATTTTACCCCTTTTTGAGTTAAAGATGAAAAAACAGTTTTTTTTTAAAGGACAAAATTGCTGAAAAAAGAATGAAAAAAAAGTCTTCCAGTATCTCTGCAGATTAGTTCAACATATTATCTTTTCCTGGAACAGACTTCACAGAAAGACCGTCACAAATCTGAGTGTGGGTTGATTCAAATCCCACCCACAATATCAATCCAGGGATGTTACCTTCAGGTTTCCATCATAAAACCGAACATTTAATGTTGTAAATCTTGAATTTCATTATCAAGGTTTAAATTTATTACAATTAATCTTTAGTTCAAAGGAATACGAAATTATCGGACCAGAATGAATTTTCTTGATTTCTTTTAGTTGTAAAAGTTAGCCTAGAAAACAACCCTTCAAAACTAGCCAAAGCACAGCGTGTTATCTGGAATTAAAATGTAAGACAACGTTCTTCCTGTTAATGTCCCTCTCTGTTTACAGACAAAGCTCCACCCCTACAACGTCACATGTTGTTAACCCGGGTATTATAGAAAATCCCGGCGGCACCGGCATTTATCACGTCGTCCTTACTTCACACTTCAGCTTGAATTCTGAAACATCCGACGGCAATTGAAGGCAGCGTCAGTTAGAAGTTTAGCGGCACCGCGTCACTCCGGCCACACACTCCTGCGAAACAAATAAAGTCGGAACAAACAAGTATGGTGCGTCTCGGAAATATAACAGCACTGAATGTAGCTACTTTGACGCTACTGTTTTGCCTGTTTTCAGTCAGAGGTGAGTGTCTTTTCTTTTACTTTACGTATCAGGTCTGGTTTATGTCTGTTTAATGCCCAGACTATGGCTGGCATAAACAAGTATAGCTTCTTCATTAATTGTGGTGGTGCTTCTTATTCGTTAATCCATTACCCGACTTTGTTCAGTTTTTTTTTTCCATTAAACAACAAGACGACTTTGCCACTGAACTGTGCCACCCAGTTATATTTTCCATTCTCATTTTCATGACTCATGAAGATCCAGGTTTTCCATTTTCCTCATGTGTCAATGCCTCTTGATTGTAGAAAAAAAAGTGATCTAAGAAAGGAAATAGGTGTTTTTCCAAATTGTTTTCTCATGCCTTTGATATAACAGCTGTTTCTACACAATAATCACATTTGACACTCATCATTTCCTGTCACTTAATCTTCTTTGAAGAGTCTTGAATATCCAGGGTTTAGTCAATGTATAATATTTAGTCTTTCATCCAAAGGTTGTTATTTTCATGGTAGAATGGGTTATTAAATGTGAGACAACCCTTCTATTACTTTTGAGACTCTGTTATTAGAAGTCCTGTTTTTCAAAGTGGTTATATTCTAAAATGCTGGCTTGAAAAACATGTAGTTTGCAGTGACAGCTTGACAAGGCTTTAGTGAAATGTGGTGTTAATGCATCCAAAAGGAGTAGACTGAGAGTTCGTACACGTTATTTGTGCTTGTTTTATGAAGCATCGTTACCCCTATGGAAGCCTCTAGTGACACACTGAGAAGTGATGCAGATGGTAAGAAGAAAACAACGCCATATGTGGAGCAGTCTGGAGCCAGCTGTCCAATCACCTAGCCTCAAGTTCAACTTTGGGAAATGCTCATGAATCTAATGAAATACTCCAGTTTGACTTAAAAGTTGACTTAACTGCCTGCATGAAGCTGATCTTCTACCATCGTAATGTACCGTAAAAGGACTTCTTTTTTTTTCTTTTTTTTTTCTTTTGCATTTTTTGCCCTTGTTTACCCACCTGTCAGTAGCACAGGTGTGCTGCGTGTCCTCAGCCACTCCTGAGCTGCTGCATTGTCATGTTGTGTAACTGCTCAGTCCAGAAAGAGCATCATGCATCTGTGCAACCTGGCTAATCCTGCAAGCTCTTAATCCTGCACAGAGACACATTATGTTGTCTCTTGTTAGCTGCATAATTTCATTTTACTACGTTTAGATTTCCTATTCTCCTCACGGCTTCTCAACACTGCCTAAAAAAGTACTGAAGAGACCAATTTAATTATTTTTAATTTAATGAAGATTTTACTCAGCTGTAACATATTTAATCATTCACATTTAGATGCTCACTTTTTGGGGCAGTATTAACTGCCATCTCCTGTTATTCAATTTAATAAAATAGGTGCTCCAGTTTTTTTCTCATGCGTTCCAGCTGCAAATCCTGTCTGCCAAGTTCCACTAGGTTTGTCAACAACTGCATGTAGCAGTTTTCCTCAAATGAAACCTTTCAGTATAGAGATGACATCTGCTGAGCCAGCTTTCACACACACTCACTACTGCATTTCTCTGCCTCTGTGAGTCGAGACTTTCCAATAAGAGATAGTCTGCAGTATCAACAAATGTCAAAAGAAAATGCACAGAACAAGCAATCAAGGCAGGGTTCTTTTAAGTTTGATGCAGACTTTGACATGTCCTCTTATGAGTCAATAGACATGCAAAAACCTCAAAGAACATGAGTTATGATTTAGTCACTTTTGGTGCTATACTCTGTGACTCATAAACCTGCACCCTGCCACTCCCACTGGCCGTCTCCTCAATTGTTTGCAGCCAGGACCTGTGAGTCAGCACTCTGGGCCTCACAGCCAAATCTGCAGCTTTGCTGATGTTACATATGGTCAAGCCCAACTTTCACAGCAGATTTTTCCCCTCCCTTGGTCTTAAATAATGTTGGCTATATGAAGATTTGAGTCTTATTTTATCTCCTTCAATGGCTTTGTGGAGTGATTGTTTCCTTTTACAGATTTCTAATGCTTCAAACATCTTGTCAACTCATTTAAAAAATCTCATGAGCAGTTTCTTCAAAATTTAAAATAAAGTTGAAGCCCCTATCTTCAGTTTTTGTCACAGTGATACCTTTTTTGGAATGATCTCTTACTTTGTTGCTGCTTGAATCTAAAAATAGCTCCCTGGCAAATACCCTGAGTTCACCCCTTTCCCAGAATGACTTTAGACCCCCCCTCGGTCTGAGTAAGACCTGATCTGTTGACCTGTGGCTTAAACTTTAAGAGTTAAGAGGGCAGCAGCTACAGCATAACAAGATCAGGAGGCCACACGTTTCATCCAGAAGATACTGTGAGGGATTCAAAACAACAGCATGTGCTGTAGCTGCACTGCAGTCTACAGTTGCTCCTGGCAGTGATAATGTGTGATGCTCATCACATGCCAACCTAGTAACAGAAAGTTGCTGAAATGCCAGGGCATCAGAAGTATTTGTTTTTCTATGGTGCTATAGTTTCGTAATAGCTCTATATCTAGTTTCATATATTTAACTTCCTGTTATCTTTCTGTATCTTCTTTGTTCAGGTGACTACTGTAAGGTGAATTTTTGCCATAATGGAGCAACATGTGTGACAGGAGTGGGAGACGACCCATTCATCTGCATCTGCGCAGATGGCTTTGCAGGAGACACCTGCAACCTGACAGAGACAGGTACAGCAAAAAGGACCCTTCTTTAAATGCAAAGAATACATAGTTGATATTTTACTGACTGATCCCTGGCTCTTTTTCTGTCTCCCAGGACCCTGCAGTCCGAACCCCTGCAAGAATGATGGGTCCTGTGAGGTCATCTCTCCAACCAGACGAGGAGATGTTTTCAATGAGTACATCTGCAAGTGCCAGCCGGGCTTCGAGGGAGTGCACTGTCAGATCAGTGAGTTGCCTGGCTGCTTCTCTTATCTTGTGTTGCTTTAAGATGCACTTTAATAACCACCATTCATTTCTTACAATAACGTGGAAAATAATCAGAAAAGCTTTTATGAGCTCTGTTTATTGTGGAATAATTGGGATTCCCTTGCAGCATCTACAAAGGTCATAACTTCTCCCTTTGGGGTCAAAAGTGCAAGCCTGACATCAAATACAGAAAAAATATGCTTTTTAAAAATCAGACAAAACCTGGGCCATGGGTCAGCTAATATAATTCACAAAAGCAATCTATCATGGGCTTCCATGTAACATCTGTTTGGTCATTCAGAAAAGTGAAAAAGCTGGAAATGGCTGTGGCTCCTCCTCAAAACGTATTGACTGAGTCTTAATGTTCAACTATGTTATGCTGTAGCAAATAGCAAAGCTTCTACATATGGAAAAAATACAAATGGTTGACCCTTTACAACAAAAAGCAAGTAATATATGAGCAATTCATGCCACATTCCATCCAAACTAGTCGATAGGCAGCATTACACCGATAACAGTCCAGTCCACTTTGAGCGGTTTTCTCTCTGAGCATGAGCGTTGAGGTTTTTCCATCCTGTCATAGCATTAGCACAGAAAGAGACGTGTAGTCACTTCAGCAGTTTCATGAAAGGCCCTCTTTCAGACGATCCTGCGGCCATTCAGTTTGGCTAATTAACAAAACCCCACTCCAAGTCTCTTTAGCATGCAGAGGCCGTCCCCTCAGGTTCAACACTGCATCTGTTTGTGCTCCAGATTCAACTAATCAGCTGAGGAATTTGATAATAATAAAATCCATCATATCCTCTTATTTTATTGACTAAGTTGGCTCAGAGGTGTTGCTGAAGTTTAGAGTTTTGAGGAGAGGAAATAAATGATTTTTCAGGAATTGGGAATACTTTATTAATCCCAAGAAGGAGTTTGGTAAAGTTTCATCTTTTTCAAAATCCTTGAGGAAATGACTCACTCACTTTGTTTTGGCTTGTTAAAAAATAGATCCACCATAAACTTTGTTTGTATGACAGTTAAAACACAACTTAACAAATTAAAGAGGTCTGTTTTATAACTATGGTTTAAAGGCAGGACTTTATTCCTGCCTTGAGGAAAGAGACTTTTTTTTGTGAATGAACAGCTCATCCAAAAGCCCACAACCTGACCACCAAATGTAGTGTTTGTGCAGTGCGGGCGTCTACTCCCTAACATTTTCTATATTTGAGTCAGTCAGACGTCATAGACGAGGCAAGAATAAACAGATGTCCCAAATATTATGTGCAGTAAGTGGGGAAACAAAAGTTTCAAGTTAAGAAAAAAACATGAATTGATAGATAAATAGTGTTTTTTTTTTTATTTCAGCATTAAAAGTAGATGTCATGTCAACAATGTTTCAAAACAAGTGTAAGTAATCCTTGAGGAAACCAGTAAAGCTATTTTACAGTCATCTCCTGATGAGATCATCAGCTGTGTTGAGCCAGTTTTTTTACAGACATAAAGTTATTTGTTTCTGAGAGTTGACAAATCCTCTTAGTGCTTACAGGAATGAGAATTAAACAGGCCCATGTGCTCTTACGTCGACTTCTTCTCTTTAATTCTGGAGTCTGGAAGTACTTCCTAGGGTGAACATGACAGAGAGAAATGAAATCCATTTTTAAGGATGCAGTTAGTTTCTGTTCGGGAGTATTATTACCTGTCAATTTGGTGAAGTTAAGCTTCATCGTGTGATGTATTAGTTTTTATTACTCACGTATATCACAGTAAGTATATGTGGGTGAGGCTAGAATTTGGAATAGAATAGAATATTATTTTATTGATCTCCCATAGGTGATTTTTTTTGCCACAGCAGCTCACAAAAAAGTGCAATAAATGCAATAACAATAAAAATAGAATAGTAATAGAATATGACTATGAAATAAGAAATCTGAAGAAATATATAAAAGTAGAAAAAAAAATACAATTTACATGAAAACAAATAAGTACAGAACAAGATCAGTTCAGTACTGGGATGATGTGCACAAGTAACAGATGGATGGATACTTGGCTTTCGGCTAACTTTAGCATACTTTCAGAAGTATTAAATGATAGTCATTGTCCCTAAATTAAATAAAAATACAAAAGTGTGCAGACAGGTGAGTTTATGTTGTACACACAAACTAGGAGTGCTACAGTGGAAAGATTTCTTCAATCAGTAGAGGATAAAAAAAAAGAAGTTATTTTCAAACAGCCTGATGTAGCTCTGTCTTGTATTTATTTCATAAAATCCACTTATAATTCACAACTTGTAAGGTCACCTTTATAAGCAAGGAATCCGATACATTAATTGATCAAATTTACACAGTGCAGCAATGAAAAATTCAAATATAAGCTGAAAAAATAGATATACTGCCCCCTTCAGGGTGTTTTTGGTAGAGGAATTATCAATCCATTAAAAAATGGATTAGTTTATTTTCAGCTTTTGCCTGTCCTCACTTTGGCAAAACCCAAACATATTTTTCTCTGAAAAAACAAACAAACAAAACAGGTAAAAGTTTCATGGCACAACCCTAACTAAGTGTTTTAATGCATTTAAAGATGTATTTTGGTTTTTAAGTGGATCTGCTTGAACAAACATGATGTATGGTTTGAAGCAGTGACAGCTGTCCCATTACTTGGGCTAGGGTGACTGAAACTTTATCAACATTTTAAAAAGGTTAAAAACCAATAATATTTGAAAAAAGAATCACTGTTTTAACCAGATGAAGAAACTATTATTTCAAATGGCCCTTTTATAACACAGGGCTGCTGTTTTTCTGTCTCATCAACCAGTTACCTTTACTCACATGCTGCCCTCTGGACTCAAGACTTAATTCATGTTAATATTTTACACTGCTGATGTTAAACCATTCAGACATTCTGTGCAAGCCTGCCACCCTGTGGGGAAAAAACAGCATTACATGAGCTGTGTTCATGAGGGATGAAGGAAGTGATTTGCTTTAATGCCATGGCAGTGTCTGAATTGGAACACTATTTTAACTCCCAGCTGAAACATAAATTATTTATGAAAAGCAGACTTTCTTCTGTTTTTCTACTCCACACAGTCGCTTGTGTGTTCATTGTCTCACTCGTCCAATATCACACAAAGTGTAAAAACAGACATGACCTTTCACCGGCTGTGCTATTTAAACGTATCACTTGGAGTGTCTTTGCCTTGCGATTGTTTCTGAGAAAAACAGTAAATTGCAACAATAAACACTAGATTTAGATATCAGACAGTACTCTGGCAGCTCCCATACTCCTACAAGGAGCACAAAAACAGCTGATAGAGGGCCCAGCGTCTCCACACCACACCCACCAGGCTGCACACAGAGGAAAGAAAAATTACTCCAAATAATTGGATTCTTTTCTTGACTCTAGGGTTTTACATGTTATTCTACTTGTTCTTGAATTAAGTTAACAAAGAGTTTAAAATTAAAGCAAGTTTTTGTTTGTTTTCAGATGTGAATGACTGTGTTGACCAGCCCTGTACGAACGGAGGGATATGCCGAGATCTCGATGGTGACTACACCTGTCAGTGTCCCTCTCCATATGTGGGGAAGCAGTGCCAGCTACGTATGTACACACACACACATTTATCTTAACTGTTAAGAAGTTTAGTGATAATTAAGTAGCACTAAAGAGAAGTTACTAACATGAGATACTTTCACCCTAAATGATTTAATAACTGTGTCCCAGGTTGCATCTCTCTGTTGGGGATGGAGGGAGGAGCCATCGTAGAGTCCCAGATTTCATCCTCTTCAGTGCACTTCGGCATTCTGGGTCTTCAGCGGTGGGGACCGGAGTTGGCTCGACTCAACAACCAAGGCATCGTCAACGCCTGGACGTCTGCCGCCCACGACAGAAACCCCTGGATTGAGGTGAGAGCAGTGAGCACTTTAAAGTGAAGAGTACGGATACCGATACAGGTTTTCTGTTTGTTTTTCTTGAGGCACACAAATATGTGGGGGTTAGAAGACTGATCGTGTAATGTATAACTTATGTGCTTTCCAAGAAGTCTCTTCAGGACTTGAAATCATGAGCCTTATCAACACTCTTTTCTTTCCAACAACAGATTAATTTGCAGAAGAAAATGCGTCTCACAGGAATCATCACTCAGGGTGCCAGTCGTATGGGCACAGCTGAGTACATCAAAGCCTTTAAGGTGTCGAGCAGCTTTGATGGAAAAGTTTATACCACGTACAGGCTGGATGGTCAGCGCAGAGACATGGTGAGTGGACTCTTTCTTATAATCATATTTTGGGCTCTTGTACCAGTGGATGCTAATTTCCTGTATTTTTGTGCGCCAGGTTTTCGTGGGTAATACAGATAACGAGAGCACAAAGACAAACCTTTTTGACCCTCCCATCGTGGCTCAGTTCATTCGCATCATCCCTGTGGTTTGTCGTAGGGCTTGTACTCTGCGCATGGAGCTGGTGGGCTGTGAACTTAACGGTAAACGTACAGAAAACACTACTGTTATCAACACAGCAGATTGAAACAACTTTATAAAACAAAAAAAGTTATAGCCCTTGAACTCTCCTTTTGGTTCAGTGGTTAAAAATATGTGTGAATTCTGTCCTCTTGTTTGTTTGACTGTGTTGTTTCCTTCTTTCTGTGGTTACTCTGACAAACATAATGACAGAGGAAAAGAGTTCATCTGCATTGCATGGCCTCCATCGTGCTGTGGTCATAAAGACAATGTTTACTTAAACAGTGTCTGTGGCTAGACCTCAACATGCTACTGTAAAAGCAGTAAATCTAAGTACAGGCAGAAACATAAACACATAACACTGTGTGTGTTTTCATCCTCCATCCTTTAGTCTTTGGTTTTCTTTGAATGTAGAGGCAAAAACATTTACAGAGAAAATGTGATCATTGAACCCAAGCTGCATGTAAACCAGTTTGCAGAGTGCTATCTTTTTCTCTGCCTCCTTCTGTTTCTTCTCTTTGGTCCTTTTGGGTTTAAGATTTAATTCAATCGCTTCTTTTCGAGTTCTTAAAAGGGATGAAGGCTAATTCATCTTCCTTTGGGTGTAATCATTTCTCCTTCTCTCTTTCTGTCGCTTGTGGTTTCCCCCCTTCTCCATCTTTCCATCTACTCTTTGAATCACAGTTTATTCGAACACGGCAGGTTGCTCAGCCCCTCTGGGAATGAAGTCTCGCCTCATCTCAGACGGGCAGCTCACAGCCTCCAGCACTTTCCGCACGTGGGGCATCGACACCTTCACGTGGCACCCTCAGTTTGCCCGGCTGGATAAGCAGGGAAAGACCAACGCCTGGTCCCCTGCTAACAACAACCGCTCTGAGTGGATACAGGTCAGCTACAGAACCTCAGTGTTAAAATTCTCCTTCATAACCTCAGAGATGTTTCAGGGTCTCACAGTTTCATTTTCTTCTTCAACAGGTTGATCTGGAGAAGACAAAGCGCCTCACAGGCATCATCACTCAGGGGGCTAAAGACTTTGGTGTGGTGCAGTTTGTGTCTGTTTTTAAAGTGGCCTACAGTAACGATGGAGAGTCCTGGAGTATAGTAAAGGAGGCTATGACTGGAAATGACAAGGTAAGGCTTAAATCTTACATCAAAAATTTCAAAAGAATACAAAAAAATCAGTTTATAAAAGAAAAAAAATCTAAAAACAACACAACGTAACCCTCTGACTTGTAATGATGCAGAGTTTCACAAGTCCCCTGTCTCAGCTTTTTACCTTGTTTTGTTTCAACTTTAAATTCAAACAAGTTTTCCTGTATTTGAAATTTACTACAAATAATACATTTCTATGAAACCCCTTAGGATCAGGTACTTCTAACTTCCTTAAGATTACAGATTTTTTTTCCTAGTTTGTTTGTTTGTCTGTTTGTTAACCAACCAGTAAAATGTCCTGATTTATTCATATTACTCCTCCTATCATCCCGTCGTTATGACACTCTGAAAGTCTTTGGGGTCTGAGTAATTCCATGCACTGAATGTTGGAGAAGAAATCTGTGTCTTAGTTAATGATATCAATCAACTACAGAATAGAATGGTGGCAAAAGCAGATAAATGAAAGACTTTAGAGTAGAGACTGGTGCACATCTATAAAAGATGATTATTAATACAAGTTTAAAACTTAAAAATGAGCTCATGTATCACAATAGTGAAAAAAATGTATGCTGTTAAAATAAATGAATAAAAAGGAAAGACTTAAAGTTAAAGATAATCAAAGCACAGTGTTCATTATCTTTATGAGAACAAGTTTTGTTATTAGTTTGTATATAATTCTGATACTGAACACTAGGTGGAGCTAAGTGCCATCAGGTGTGAACGGCAGACTAAACTTGTTACAATAGCACCCCTCAGTGACTGATTGAGACCCTTTTTAGGTTTTTGAAAGTAGTCTTTATAGTTTCTTTTTCGTTTTCTTTCATGAAAAACAAATGCCAGAGATATTTTTTATAAACTTATTTAATCTCAAATGAATCACAGAAGGCCATTAAGACAAATGTTCAAGTTGAAGCAGCAAAAACAATTTCAAACGGGTAATTTAAGTATGAATTTTTCAACTCATTCATTTTATTATTATTATTTTAAGATTTTTTTAATGTAGTATCTTCAATCGTGTAAAAAGTGAAAAAAAAAATGAAACAGAACATTAGTGAATTAACTTGAACCAAACTCATAAATCCCTCCAACACCTAAACGGACGGAAGTCTTTTGGCTTTGATGTTCTTCAATCTTCAATGAAATGTACACAGCACTGTTTTATGATGGATGTGTCACAAACATCAATAAAACCCCCAAATAACCATTTTGGCTCCAAAACTGCATGACTTTGCGATCTTGAAATATTTGAAGGCCCACAGTCTGAAGCTCGGTCTGCGTCTTTGAACAAGAATAGAAATCTTTTTCCATCTGTGTATTTTTTTGTGGTGATGTACGTGGATGATTCAATATAACAGGTTCTTACAGAGCAAAGAACCAGTTGACTCATGACATAACATAATGCTTGGCTGTTATCTGGATGCTCTTGATATCTGGGCTTGTCACAGCCCAGACTTATATGCGCTAAACTTACAGCACATTTTGCTCAATGAGTAATTACGTAATCCTGATCAATACTTTTACATTCATCTGCAGCTCTTCCAGGGAAACATCGATAACAACACCCACAGGAAGAATCTATTTGAGCCTCCGTTTTACGCCCGGTACGTCAGAGTCCTGCCCTGGGAATGGCATGAACGCATCACTTTACGTATGGAGCTGCTGGGCTGTGATGATTAGAAACTCAACAATCAACCATCCATCTGAGCTCCATCCTTACTCACCATGTCTTCAGAGAAACAGCTGCTGGCTGCTGGGACTGTTAACACTTGTAGCACTTTCTGACTTTTTATGATGTTGATGTTATTAGAATTATTTGAATGATCAGAGGGTTTAAACTTCTCTTTTTTAAATCTCAAATGTATTTCAGGTTTTCTAACATCTGCTGACCTGATGCTCATATCTTTTAAAAATGCTCGTCCTCCTTGTGCTGTCCCAAACCAGTTAACACCCCTACTTTTTATGTTTGTTAAATTCTGAAACGAACAGCTGTCAAACTATGACTTACTAAATGTGTTATTTTGCATGTTTTAATTGCTTACATAATAACACAAGGCCTGTGCAATATAGAAAATTGTTTATTCTGAAGGAGTAAAATGATGTCTGAGAGTAGAGTTAGGTTCACTTCAACATTTAAGCTGCTGCAGGCTGTAGAGATTTTTTCAAGAATTCTGTTTTTTTGCTACTAAAGTAAAGCAGGGTTTCAGCCTCATTCTTCAATAAAATTTCATTTTAATTTCATTCTTTTTGCAACAAATGTGAATAGAAATATCTGTAGAAAAAGAGAAACATTGTTTTTTATTCATTGTCAATCTTGAACTAAGATCTTATATTAAATGTTGAAAAAAAACTGTGCGTGTGTGTGTTTGTTGTTAACCAAGACACAAAATATGCTGTGGACATAAAATATGAAGAGAAACTTGAATACATTATATACATTTTGCCCCTACTATGGGACTTAAAGACTCTTGTAGTCACATAGTTTGATCACTTATGGAGGTTTTCTGATTTTTTTCTTCCCAAATCTAACATGAAATGGAGTCACAGAGGGACTTTGAGTTTGAACTGAAGTTCTCAGATGAACTAGATTTAAACTTTTTAAAGATATTTTCTTTCCTGTGCAAACCACCCCAAACAAACATTGATGTTGTGGGTTTTCTCCACAGTGGTTTACCTGGCTTTGGCTGTCTGTTTACTGAAGTAATTGCATCCTTCTGTCCGCACATCTCCCGGCTGAACTCACTGCCCCAGTATGCTTGACCTCAGGCAAAAGGTTTCAGTCTGCACAGAAAATCTCTGACACACTGAATCTGTTTTGACTGTGTTGGTCCACAGCTGTATGTGAATGTATATTCCAAGCATGTTTTCAGCCCCAAAGAGAAAGTATGTCCCCTATAAAGATCTGAAGGCTTTGACAAAAACATTAGAGTCCCTCACCACAACAAACATCTGTCTTACAGAATTCATGAGGGGTACAAACATGATTTTTTACACTAAGTTAATGTTTGTATTGGCTACAACAGAAAACTGTAAAATGAGTTCCTGATATGAAATAGTTATAGTTTGGCTGCATTATGGAAAAGAAAGAGTTGAGATATAATACTACAATAAAATATGTATTAAGAGATATACAACATTATATTTTTAAGAATACAATTCTTTAAAGAAAAAAAGCAGGTCCAAGTTGCCTGACAGCATTCATACATACCTATAGTAACTATTTAGTGATGTAAAAACTTCACACAAAGCATCCCAAAGTTATCATGAGAACATGTTGAAAATTTTAATTTTTTATTGCAACTAACACTGTCACAAATGATGCACCACCCCTACAGCAAGCAGTAAAACATGGGTTTGATTTCACTGCATTGCACAGATTGCTGAGACAATGTGTTGTTGAGCTTCAAACCTAAGATGCAAAGAAAGTACAGTTATGTGTGTAGTGTGTATGTAGCATAGGATTAAAATCAGACAATGACAAGTATGTAAGTTAATAAATTCCTAAAGGCAATGTTTTTTTCATGCATGTTTAAAAGATCATTTCTTGCCTTTGTAATGCGTGTAACAGGGTGTTATCATTTCAGCTATTACACAGACCATCTTCAAATTGCTTACTTTGATAAAGCATTTTTGCCTTGTTTTTTCTGAAAGAGAAATCAGTTTTTTACCTTTTAATCTAAATATTGAAGTCTGATCAAGATTTGCTGAATGACCCCCATTTCTTTTTATTTAAAATTAATTTCTATTTCTTAAGAATGCCAACTTATTTTGGACAAGATATATTCTTCACAATCCTGCAAATGTTCGTCTTTATTCACACACTGAATATCTGCATGCTGTACAAAAGTAAACCTATCTCAACCAAGAAAGGGTTTACACTGGATGACATACAACACACTGAGAGATCAATCCTAGTCCCAACAGGAGCTTTATTTGAGTAAACTCATGTAAAACTTAACAAAAAAAGCATCTTGGAAACAAACTAGGAGACATATCCTCCATCATATGTCTGAGGTAGGCTTTAGCAATCTAACTGAAGTTCTCGTTGGAAAAGTTAACAAAAAAATTAAAAACAAAACAACAGTCTCTAACCTAAACAGTTTGCTTCAATACAAACGTGTAAACTGGCATAAAAACATAGATTGTTTTCTATCACAGTAAATACTAAATTCTGCTTTGTTTACAGTTGCATTACGCACAGGATTGAACTGATGACTTAATGCACAAATCTTTCCGTGTTTAATTCTGCTCACTTTTAGCTTGCTTTTGCAGACATATCAGTAGATTGGTACTCAGCAGTTTTTAGTGAAAGAGGTAATAGGGCTTTTCAGCTGAGGCAGTGTTATCAAGGAGTATGCTTTTTCCATGACAATGTATGGCAGGTACAATCGCCATTATAAAACTCATTGTGCTCATGTATGAACCCTTTCTATTCAAACTCTGCTTCAAAGAGGAGTCTCTCAATTTTCATCCTGACTCTGGCTTTTTTCTCAGGGGACAACTTTTTGAATATTTTCACCAGGTACATGAAATAGAATTCGTCACAGTCTTGAGGTTTATCCAAGTCCGTCTGGACAATTTGGTCACATTTAGATGAGCCGGACCCAAATGTTTCATCGCAGTCGGAGGTGGTTGCTGAGTGGCTGCTGTGATTGTCTGAACCCCAGTTCATGTCTTTGAAGTCAATGTTGCTCTCCTGTGAGGACATGAAAAATGTTTTGAGGACAAAATCTTACTATGATGTAAACAGTCTTATCACACAAGCAAGTTGGGGCTACTTTGCTTTTGGGGACATTATTTATTTTGATTCCCGAGTTTGTCAAATATGTTAAAAGCATTTTCACCAAGAATGGTCATCTTTATTTGGTCTATTCTTCCCTGCTACAGACAGAAAAAACTCTGCTTATCATAAAATAAGATATCTCTTCCTAACATGCTGCAGTGTGACAAAGTCATCTTTTCAGACTATAACAGAAATAAGAAATTTGTGACAATTGTAGGTTCAAGTTATTTAATGAAGCAAACTCACTTAATAAAAAAACTACACAATACACCAGACTAACACCCTCAAAGTGTTGCTAGCAGCAGTCCATGTTCGAAAAGTAAAAAAAAAAAATGAAACAGAAGACATATTACCAATATGAGAAGCTTCTAGCATATGTGAAGTGCATGGTCACAGTCTTACCATGTTAAATGAAGGGATTTCATCCCTTTGAGGGATGAGCAAAGGAGCCATCGGTCTTTCGGTCCGGCCATTCACGGATAGTGTTTGGGCACTCGACTGTTTGGCATTTCGACATGATTGTATATGTTTCTTAAAATCTATCCTCCTTATCAGCGTTTGTGAGCAGAACAAACAGTGGAAATGGGTCTGGCTTCTGCACCCCAGCCCACATTTGTGGATTGTGTATTCTGAAAATAGAATGAGGGACTCAGTGAAAGGGTGAAATACAAATTGAGTAATATTGCAGACAGTCATTTGACATGAAGACATAAAGAAAATGTTTAAGCCCTTACCTCCAGCAAAAACTGCTGTCCTGAAATGCAGGGTCAAATGCTCACTGATCTTGGAGTATTTTGAGGGCTTGAACAGAGCCGGAGAACAAAATGGACAATGATATCTGCTAGGGGTGCAGCAGTTGATGCACTTTTGCACAGTGGGAAAGGAAAGGCTCTTCTGGATGGATACATGAACCTACAGAAAAGAGAAAGAGACATGGCAAGTTTTACCGAAATCAAACTGAAACAGTGCCACTCAACATGGAAACGGTCTTACTCTGCATTACCAGGTTTTACGTCGTTTGTTGGGATTTTTACTCGTGTTGAATACTTCGACTTTATTCTATGTTTTAAATATTGACATCGGATCCCCCGAATAAGTATTCAACTAAGTTGAGAGTAAACATCGAAAAAAAACACATTTTTAAATTAGCTGGAGCTAGTTCGCTAACAACCTGAAAGTTACTCCGCTGAACAATGGGAAGGAGTCATAAAGATACCTTCTTTGAAGTCTGCAGTTAAGTGTAACTGCATAGCTGACACGGTTGTTGACAACAAGTGAGACAAGTTATTTTTTACGATGAAAAACTGATATTTCTTTTTTCATTTGCTTACTTGTAGCTGCTGAGAATGGTCCATTGTTTCAAAGAAAACGTGTGCTGTTAGACTTCTTTTCTCACACTTGTTGTTGAGGTGATTCTTCTTCTTGTCCAAGATTACTGGCGGATCACATCCGTCATTTAAGATGCACACTGCCACCTAGCGTACCTGAGTACGTAATGCCATGGTTTGCAAAGCCATAAAACCATAGCCATAAACAGGGGCGTAGCTACAATAAGGCAAACACAGGCATTGCCCGGGCCCCAAGATTCCCAGGGGCCCCCAAAGCATCTCTTAAAAACTGATTTATGAAGTTCTCTTCAATTGAAAGCATTTCTTTGTTTCTAAATCTTACTTCACATGCTTCAAAATACATCAAAAGGCTTAATCTTTAATGGTGGTTTTGGGTACCCCCCTCCATTCTTATTCAATGGGCTATTCCATGTTACAACACATCTGAAAATTTGATTCAGGAAGAAAGCGGTAAAAAACACTTTTTTCCCCCCATTTTTTTCTTATTTTCAACCAAGTCGGAAATAAAAACAATGTTGCTCTGAGATCTGAGATAAACATATAAGACTTTTAGAATTTCAAGGACTTTATCTAGCCCAGGAAATAGGATAATTTTCTCTAAATCAAACTTTTTGAGTTGGTGATAAAAAATTATTGAACAAAATCTCTTTTGTGGATACATAACTCATTGAACAGGGGGTCAAATAAAAATACATTAACTTTAAAATGATAGTACCAAAAAGTATGGTAACTGTAATTATCACCTCTTTCAGTAGATTTTTTTCCAGTTTTATGTTGTGCTTGATATTTACATATTTTTTCTTTACTAAATTTTTTTTTTTTTTCAATATTTACCTATTGTAATGTTTTTCACTTCATAGTTTCTTGTTTGTTGCTGTTACTCTGTAAATTCCCCACTGTGAGACAAATAAGCTGTCAATTGACCATAAAAGATTTCAAATCCAGGACAAAGTGGACTAAATTATGTAATCACTTATTTTCAAAATCAAACTAAAGTACAGAACTTGAGGGAAAAGCATTTAGTTGCGTTAAGTTACCATGTACAAGATTAGCACTGTCTCATGCCTTGATTCTGGGAAAGAGACAGTGGACCCAGGGACGGCCAGTCTAGCTCTGAGGAAGACGAGTTACAAGGACATGGAGGGCCCCATTGACTGGGTTTGCCCATAGGGTTTGCCTTGGGCCCCCAAACAACCAAATACGCCCCTGGCCATAAGAAAGAGTAGACGCCGCATCGGCTGCTCGGGCGCAAGGAGTACGGCAGCCATCCTGGTCCAGTCAAACTAGCTGTAAACATAGACAGAACTTCAAGATGCCAGAACATTTGGGAGAAAGCAAATCAGCTGTGGCAGACTAGATGGGATAAGGAGGAAAAGGGTCGGCACTTCTACCAAATACAATGTAGCATTAAAGGACAGGAAGTTAGGAGTAGCAGCAGGAGGGATGAAATAGTGTGGATGAGGCTTAGGTTGGGACATTGTGCACTGAATAAAACACTGAAGATGATAGGGAGGCACCAAACAGGGCTATGTGAAGGGTGTGGGGAGGAGGAAGAATCAGTGGAACATGTATTACTGTGGTGTAGGGCATATGAAGAATATAGGAGAGAATTGAGGAGCAAAATGAGGAGTGTGGGGATTCTGGGATTTGAAATGAAGTATATACTTAGTGAGGGTGGTGGAGCTACTTTAAAGATGGTGGTGGAGTTTCTCAAGAGCATAAGGATATATGATAGATTATAAGGATAAGGGGTTTAGGATTTTTTTTTATTTTCAGGTAAGATGAAATTAGCACTTTGAAATTCATGAAAATCTTTTTTTTTCTATAGAATCTGCATACACCTGTTTCCAGCTCTGACAATCAACCATGTGTGTTCAGGGTGGAAGTGGGTAAATACTGAAATGATCATATGGCTCCTATCTTATCCCTGATTGGTGAAATTGGTGGTGTTTCAACCAAGCGGCAACCTCCGGTCTAAGAGAATGACACAATGCGGAAGTGCTAAAATCTGCTGTTTCTCGAGTGTTTGCTTGAGAGTGGCTCGGGAAGTACCGGAAGTCACGTACACACCAAGCCAAAAAAAGCCATTTTTAAAGCAGAAATTAACCTATTTACAGCCTGGTTCGAAAAACGTCTCCTGTCTGAGTCGCTAATTTTACTACCGGCACCCACTGTACAGAGGGTGAATCTTTTTTTAATGCGGCCGTTCAGAGGATATTAAGATCGTGAGCTCCCCCAATAAGAGGCACAGCTGAGGGTCACGTGACGGCCGGTGCCCTATGGCTGTAGACGAGCCCCTTGCCAACAGACGGGTGACGTCGGCGAGATTTCGTCTATGTTTTATACAGTCTATGGTTTCAACTCTCCCCACGTTACAACCCTACCTGGTCTCCCCTACTTTGTATTTATACTCTTTTTTAAACTGCTTTGTTATTATTTGAAGCAAATTTATTATTTTTTTCTCATGCAATTTCAGATCTTCAAATAGACTTGGTGGCAAAGCAGGGCCATGGGTACTTAAAGGAATACAGAGAGTTTGTCCTTACACTCCATCTGCATGGTCCAGAGGCATACAAATACCTCAGAGAGACTCAGAATTTTCCCCTCCCTCATCCACATACATTGCAAATACAATACAAAGGTAGTCTCAATGCTTTTCACTTTAATTTTTGGAAATTACAGTTGATATCATATCATCACCGTCGTATAATATGTTTAATATCTACTTTTTTTTTTTTACAGGTGGCTGTGTTCAGTAGAGGACAAGCCTGGCCTGAACAAAATTATGTTGGATATGCTGGGGAATAGATGCCAGGAAGACCAGGCTGAATATGGATGCGTCACACTCATGCTGGATGCCATGACCAACAGACAACATGTGTAATATAATCCACATAACCAGTCAATGTCTGGTTTTGTAGACCTGGTTGTCTTTGTTGTGTCTATGCATAAAACCCAACCTGGTGTGGAAACTAAAACGAGTGTCATTGTTCGACCCTGCTGAGTGTTGTCCATTATACATTTAGCAATTGTGATGCTAAAAACAACACGTAGCTAATGCGAAAATGCCCAAAGAGGGGTGACATTACTGCTTTTAAGTGCGTGTCAAAAGTTGAGCTGCTGCATTTCTAACCATCTGAGGACAGTAGTTGTAATAAATAAGAAGAAAAATCAGTTCATAAGATATGAAATAAATTTAAAAAAAAAAAAAAAAAAAAAAACACATGTATATCAAACAGCCTATTTTGAATCAAGAAATAGCAACACAAAACTGTGAGAAATTAAATTATACCAACTAATGGGCTTTTTTCGTTGATTAAAGTGGTGGATGGCAAACAACTGAGAGGTACATTACCCTCACCTACAGGACAGAAAAAAAGCAGTAAAATAACAACAATAAATATAAATGAAGAATAAAAAGACTACTAATACAATACTCTATCTTATATGCACTAGTGTAACCTGTTATATCTTAAACCATATTCTATCAAATAGTCCTGTAAAAATTAAAGTAAAGTGTTAAAAAAAAAAACCCTGAGAATTGCACATGTCCCTACTGAAAGACTGGCGGGTAGAAACTAAACCTCCCACATTTAATGTTACTTGACCTGTAACTTCCCCTATCCATGGCTGCAAAGTACTCTGATACTTCCAATTAAATAGATTGACATCTTCCAAAATAGCTGATAAAAGGAAGACGATTAAATGGGTCTTTTATTTTCAGGGGTGAAAAAAATATACATACTTAGAAGTATTGTAATGAAAAAAAATGTATAGAAAGACAAGAAGCCAGCTTCAACTGCAGCTCATCTTAGGTTCAATGACAGCCAGGAGGTGGCAGTCAAGAGTTTTTGTTTAAGAGCAACAGGAGCAGGACAAAGTGTGCCGAAAACACCAAACCATTTTCAAGTGTTGTTACAACTGTTCAAGCATAAGAGAAATAAAAAGATTTATATTCAGTTCGACAATTCCCAGATCACTTCTCTGGTTACTTAACTGCACACCATTCAGAAACTGCATCACATGGCCTGATTAAAAAGCAGATTTCATAAATTCACTGTGAACAGACTGCAGTCAAGCAGAAAATCTGGCATTTATGGAAATACAATCAGATTATACATGAAGAATGGAGGCTGACATAAATGTGACTGAAAATGTGAGGTGAAATGTGATGGCAGAGCAGAGAGGGCTGAAATCAGAGCAGAACACTGTGTACAGTCAGCAGAGTAAGTTCACAGAGCCCGCAGAATCTAACAGGTTTGTGATACTTTCGTATGTTGGACAGTGTTATATTTGCTGTGCAGGTGATTCACCATATTATCAGGTTTGTGTCAGAGAACACAGTGACAGAACATCCTCCTATTAAAGTAAAATAGAGCAGGGAAGATGGTTGATAAAACACTAAAGAGAAAATGTTAAAATGCATGCAAAATGAGAAAAAGGTTATCTGTACACTTTACCATTAATACTTGGTAATGTGACACAGCTGATGACGTGTGTTGTAGTTTATTCAGGGCAGCAGACTACCGTGATGAAAAGTGTAGATGAGATAATTGATTTGGTTGTATACATTAATTGGCACATTTGTATCACATCACAACGTCGACATATCACGTCTTCACACAGCCATATGACACTGGCCAAGAAAAGAGAAAACTGGTGTTTACAGCTACACAGAGCTAAGTGATACTGCTTTTTAGTACTTTTGACAAAACTTAGGCAAAATGAACCTGTGCATGGGTTAAGTTTACTTAATAACACAAAGAGAACTTTACGTTGTATCATTATTGTTTTCTTATTTTTTTAAAACATAATTAACATAATTAAAAACATGTGTAGGTCAAAATAATCCCAATTCAGTACAAACATTAAAAATCATAAAACCATAAAATAACTCATCCAGTGTGGTTGCTTTGAGGTCCACCTGCTACCTCATACTGTGCATAACACTTCCCTTTTGTTAGTTCAGTGACCTGGTACCCTCATTTGATGTAGTTGTATTGTCTGTTTTGAATATGTTGTTATTCTAAATTGTATTTATTGGTTTAAAATGTACTGACTTGTGTAATGTGTTACCTTGTGTTTTAAATGACCTGTTTGAAACTCATGTCATAGACAAGTGTCAGCCTTTTGCCTGCAAAAGAAGATAAAATATTTACTTACTATCCTAGTCCTCCTTATTGTGAAGGATTATCCAGAGGCCACAGGTGGGTCAAGTTCACTTATATTCTGAAAGGAAAGGTGAAACCTCTAAGAAGATCTGGGCCTCTTTCAGCTAACTGGTTAAGTCAGTGTTTCTGCAAAGTGATGACAAAGGGAGTCTTTAGGAGATCTGGTTAACAATTATATAGGACTGCACATGATCACTGGTTTGCCCCTTGCTCTTGGCTATATTTAGCTCTTCATTGTTAATATATTAGGTAATAAAAGTGGACAAGCCTAACTTCAGCCCCTGGTGGTCTAAGACCAGCTTCAAAGTTCAATTTTTTTTATTCATGACTGTTTTTTTTTTTTGCATTAGTACTTTCTTTTACCTCAGTAGAAGGAGCTTATTGTCTGTTCGATCACAGGTTAACATATATTTTGTCATAACAAAGACTGACTTTATATCTATCTATATGATAGCTGTATAAGAGCCATGATAAGGTACGCTATACCTGCAACTTTGTCCCATGGCGACATTCAAATGTGATAGTAGTGTTATGAAATCAGGAAAAAATAGACTCTGGTATTTATCTCAAATTATCCCAGCTGAAACAATAAAACCAGATTCTGTCCATGGTTATACTGTGTTTTCTGCAGCTTTTGGAAAATCCGGAAAATCTCAGTCTCAGCCTCCTAACTGGCAAAAAAAAGCTCCATTAAAATAGAAATCTTAAAAGCTGAACTGGATTCCACACTTGGCGACTTCCTCTTCATAGTTGAGGTTGTGGAGGGTGTAAACCCCAACTAAAGTAATATTTTGGTGCGACCTCAGGAAACTGTGTCATAGTGTTGGTTGGGAAGTTTCTAAACAAAACAGAGGTCAGCTGCAGGCTGGTGAAACAAACACCACAACAGTGTGTGTGTGTGTGTGTGTGTGTGTGTGTGTGTGTGTGTGTGTGTGTGTGTGTGTGTGTGTGTGTGTGTGTGTGTGTGTGTGTGTGTGTGTGTGTGTGTGTGTGCGTGTGTGTGTGTCTGTGTGTGTGTAAAGAGATGCTGTCCTTATATTTTATTTCTGATCCAGACACTTCAAGCTGCTCCCAAGGGCATGTGGCCTTCTCTGGTATATTATGTATAGTGAGAGGTGTCTGATAACACTATGACACTGTGGTAATAACAATGCAGTGAGGACAACATAATAATCTGAGAGGTCATCTGCACAATTCCTACAATGCAAAGGTGGCCTATAATTAACATGTGCCAGTTAAAGTCCCAGCAGTCAGAAGAGGCCCACTATTCCAAAAGATTAGATAATGGTATTGCTACCAACATGTGAACTGCAGAATACTTAATTTTTCAAAACGTCCGACTTCTAATGTTATTTTCAAAGTGTTTTCATCTCTAGTAATGATTTCATCTTGTTGGTGGTTAAAGCCAGATCCTGCATGTTTGATTAAATCTCAGACATTGGCAAAAGTAAATGAGAGACTAACACAATCTTAAAAATAGCAGTAAACATTCTAATGCAAAGATGAAGGTCTTTATTCAAGAATTTGTGTAACTTAGCTTATAAGCGTGTTACTTTTCACACAAATTCATTAGACAAGTTCAATATAAGCAGTGCTTAGTGTAATATGATTACTATTCAGTAAATATTTCAATGAATCATGGTTTAGCAAGTAAAACCTTATATTTTCTAACACACAAGCCATTAAAGACTACATTCATCAGCAGTGCAGTGGTAGGTGGCCAATACAAATGTGAATATAACTCATAATCATTGATTTACTGTTTTTTTTTTTTTTTTCTTTTTTTTGAACCAAACAATTGTCTGTTTTTAAATTTTGACAGTAAAACATACAGGAAACGTTAAAAGAGGTTAACAGATTTTATCTGAACATGAAATGTGTGCAAAAATGTAGCATAATTAATTTTAAACCGTGCATTAAGATCTAACTAATTGCAAATTACTACAGTGTTATATAACTGTAACCTACTAAGGTACACATTATACTGAAAGTGGAAACTGTGAAAGTCATTTCACATCAAAGGCTATGTTATTTAATCATGTTTTTAATTATATATTACTACTAAAGCAAACCGAGGTAGAGTTTATTCTATATAAATAATAGTTAAGTTAATTATGTTAAACAAACTAGATATATTTCATTAGTGAGTAAGCAGTTTTTGTGTGTTTTTTAAATTATTTTCATTAAGCTTTTTTAATTTCTTATTTATAATTATTATAAAATTATGAATAATGTGTTTTTTCATAGATATTTCTTTATATTTTTTGATGGATGGAGATAATCAGGAAATTTTGAAAATATCAGATGTACAAAAATTTGTCCTGAAATTCATATGACATGTAAAAAAATATATATATATATATATATATATATATATATATATATATATATATATATATATATATATATATATATATATATATATATGTATGTATATATATATATATATATATATATATATATATATATATATATATATATATATATACAAAAGACAATTTTTCTTGTAAGATGAACTTCAAACGATAGTTCAGTTATATAACCATCGAACTGAGAGCAACACAGGTTAGTACAACAAGTACTTTTTTCCATTTTTTGTATGAAAAATTTAAATTACATCATGGCTTTAACAAGGGAGGCTGAACAGAGTGGGTAGAAGGAGGAAGGGGCGGGATCTGCGGTCACTCTTGCTTTTGATTGGTCAATAGAGATTCTCCCTGCTACTCGAGGGGCTTTAAATAGCCAATCACGGCGCTGAGTGGTAGTATGTGTAGCAGTAGCAGTGAGCAGACGGTTCTTTCTCGGTGGAACATCGCGTCCGAGCGACACCTCCGTCCCTGCACTTACCCTTACTCACTTAAATCAAGTGCCATGGAGGAATCAAGTAGTTGACGTTTCCTGCTGCAACCTTCTCTTTTTAAGCTTTCTTGCCGTCTGATCATTCCGATCCTGAACCAGTTTGACTGACGCTTTGAATTCCCGGCGACTTTTCTCGAGCATCTGAAACCATGAAGTACATCATCGGCATCGGCGGGTGAGTGATGGTGAATGAATGGCCTGAAGCTGTGCTAATGTAGCTGCTGCTAGGCCGGTACACGTGGAGAGGGTGCTAATGACTTCCGCAAAATTAATGCCGCTTCTTTGTTGCAGTGCTGTTTAACCTCCTTATACACTAGAGTACACATTCATCCTTCAGTTTGAGTAGAGATTAAAACCTAAATGGTTATGAATACACAGCTAATGCTAAAAGCTGAAAACAGGATATATACTTGGTAAGAGCTGCTATATGTCCGGTTGACGCTCCCTTCTTGAACTTGATGTATATATATGAGTGCTGTAAACCTACTACACGTGAAAAACGAGGCCAGAATGATGCAAGATTATAGATGAACACTACATTTGTGTTGTAATTCAGTGGTAATTGTTCGAATATCACAGATTACACATTAATTATTGGATTTGCAATGCATTTCTACACACCCACGTACATTACAGATGTACTCAGGTCTAATTATAAATGTTAATGGGAAATAGATTTGCACTTTTTTAAAACTCCTTTCCAGTCTTTCTTACCACTCAAAGCGCTTTACACTGATGGCAGGGACGCGTCACGAATATGCCTGTCTTGAACAGCTCTATAGGGGACCGTGTGAGTTGCATCATCTCATATTTGTTCTCTATCTCTGTTTCTCATAGCGTAACCAATGGAGGGAAAACCACCCTCACCAACCGGCTGATCAAGAACCTGCCCAACTGCTGTGTTGTCCATCAGGATGACTTCTTCAAGGTGAGCCTCATACAAACATCACTCTCTATAATCACATTTAGTTAAACTAAGGGATTGCTCTGGGTAACACAAGTAAAGCAGGTGTTTACGCTTTGCAGCCTGTGTTACATATTAAAGTTTGTAGTATCAGAGCCTTCCATATGGCAGGGTGTAGTCGTATGTACCTTGGTACATTTTATCAATGTATGTTTCAGCCCCAAGATCAGATTGAAGTTGGTGAAGATGGCTTTAAGCAGTACGATGGTAAGCCTGGGTTTTTATGAAAGGGTTAGTGTGTCTGTGTGTGTGTCTGTTTATGCCTTGTGTGTTTGCTGCTGTGATGTTTCATTTGTAATCTGCATGCCATATAGCCAAATTCACACACTAAACATGTTTTTCTTAATTGCTCTTTGCAATTTTCTACACGCTTCTTTTTTCCCTTCTCCCCTGCTTTGCTCTCCAGTCATCACTGCTCTGGACATGGACGCCATGATGAGCACCATCTACGCATGGTTAGAGAACCCGGTGAAGTTTGAGAAATCTCATGGCGTTAATAACACCCTGGATACTGAGATCGTTCCAAAGTCTGATACCAAGAAGGAGGAAGAGGAGACTCACATCCTTATTGTGGAGGGCTTTCTGCTTTACACCTACGAGTAAGAATACATCCTTACAATATATTTGTGTTTTGTTTTCTATAAAAAAAAATGTGTCAGTAAGTCATAACATTAAGTTCTCGCTCCCAACCTCCTGCAGACCCTTGATCGACGTGCTGAACCAACGTTACTTTATTTCCATCCCGTACGAAGAATGCAAAAAGAGGAGGTGGTAAGTATGCCGTGAAGACTCTCCTCACCTGTCATCTGTTGTCAGGTTTGCGTTTTTTGTTTTTTGTAACCAGTGTTGTGTCTCTGCAGCTCTAGGAACTACACGGTGCCAGATCCCCCTGGCCTGTTTGATGGTCACGTCTGGCCCATGTATTTGAAACACAAGAACATCATGGAGGCATCAAATGTTGACGTCTGTAAGTGCTTTTTACATAGTTTTTATTAACCTTTCTGTATGCTTTGTGCTCAGTCCAAAGTTCTTCATACTGATCAAATGTTTACATTCTGTTTACAGTGCAGCTAGATGGAACCAAGTCGAAGGAGCAGCTGTTCAACTTCGTCTATGGCGACATCCTGAACAACATCCAGAAGTCTTTTTAAAAACAAAGGTATACAAATAGTCTGAGTCTCCTGTTGTGAAATCTCAGATCAAATGCAAGTTTCTGATCATTTTTCTGTGTTTCAGGTCAACTGATCGGCTAAAAGGAGCACATACTCATCCTGCAAGCAGAAGACCACCTTGCCTTCAGTTTCTACCTGGCAGCTCGTTTAGCTGACTGCTACAAATCTTTTGTAAATTTTTTTTTTACTGGCGGCATCAGATGCTGGCATGATTTTATATCTACCATATTTATTGCTTTGATACAGCTTTTACTCCTCAGAGTTCATGGATATGTCAGAGGATGGTTGCACTTAGTTGCTTAAGTCAATAAATGATCCTCCCGCCAATTCTGTGAGTTTGTGATTATTTTACAATGACTCCTCCTTTTCTCACACTTACGGTTGTAAAACCTGGAAAACTTTAACTCATACGTTTCTCTACAACTTTATTATGTCAGTGCAATCGTATTTTTAACACCTGCAGCCTTTGATAGCTGCTGAGTTAGTCACAGTGTGTGGACAACTTTCACTATCTTGCGCCAAGGCAGCAGTTGGTGTGAGCGATAAGCAGAGTCACAAGGCCAGACCTCGTGACCTCACGTTCGGAGCGCAAATCTTATCTAAATTCAGACGCACATGTGCCATTTCCCTGGAAGTGTTCCTTTCGTAATGTCAGGGGTTGTTTTTTAAGTTTCTGTTCAACAGCAATTACTTTGTGCAGATATGATCAAGAAGGGGAAATGTACACATTATTTCACTGTGGTCCAACATGAGGATAAGATGATATTTGGCTAATTCAAGAGAGTTTTAAGCTTTTCTCAAGAACAATTGGGAGCTTGTTTTGGTAGAGTTGATACTTAATTGCTGCAAACATAGCTAAAGGTGTTGAGAAATTCAAGCGGGCAAACACTTGTAGCACATGGAAAAGACTGGCAGACAACCAGATTTCACTCCCACGCCACTGTTTATGAATGGACGTCTTGTTAAGCGGCTACTTGCAAAGGAGGGTTATCTTAATAGCTGGATCAACCCCTTTGTAATAAACACATGCAAACTTCTACCATTTAACCTTTACAAAAACCATTGTGACACCTGCAGTTTCCTAATGTTATTACTTGAAGTATCTGTGTAAAGTGACAGATGTGTTTACTCCCGTGATTATGTCTGTGCAGAGAGTATATAGTTAAGCGACACATAATCAGAGGCCACATGAAATCCTTAAGCATATTTCCAGCTTTGGCTGCACGAGTTCATAAAGTTTAAAACTGAAGCAACATCCGCAGAATCCTGAATGTGTCTGAGTCATGGCTGTGTCAGGGAGTGAAATCGGTTTCACTCAGTCTTTTCTTCACTCTGCTGTAAAAGCACCATTATGTAATGTTACTATAGACACATGTATGGAAGTAGGTCACAGCTTTATAGTGTTAGGACGGAGAAAAACTCCACCATGAACTGGCCTACATGTGCACTAGTTGTGACCCTAGGTTGTATTGCATGACGCTTCTTCTTTCTCTTGTGCAACAACCTTTACATCTGAAAGACCGGTTTCCATATAGTATTATGTAATAACTGAAAAGGAAAACATGCCCGGAGGTTTTTTACGCTTGCAATTCAACTCACTCACCTTTTGAATGAATCTAAGTTAAATCTTTAGTTCGACTGCCTGATTTATTTTTTCCATTAGAGTCACTGTTTTCCCAATGCTGGATGTGCCACTGGAATAAAAACAAGCCTCAAGTGTTGATGTTAAACCACATGAAGGTCTGACTGAGACAAAGACACGTGTTGAATTATCCGCAGGGCACAAAGCTGCTCTGATGGATCCAGACAGTCTGCAGGACTGACACACCTGTGTCTCTGCGGCAACAAGGCGACACACACACAGGCAGGCGGTGAACATCTGTCTTTGAAGGCTGTTTAATTTTTCATTTTCAGTTGCTGTTAAGTTAAACTGAGGTTTGGTGCTCACATGAACACATTTCTTTTGGTCAGAAATGACTTCTCAATATTTCTTCTACCTATTTCCCTTCCAAAACATAACATCTGCTGTTTGTGTCCTCACAATCATGAATGTCACATCTGTGTGAACTTCTGGCTCTTTTGGTGTGGCCAGATGATGGTGGGAACCCGTTTTTTGTGATTTCAGTTTGTTAATATGTTATCTCCACCATTCCTTATTATAGACGGGAATTCACAGTTGATTCATAGGATATAGTTTGAATACTTTGGTTTGTTCAAATGTAGAGGAAGGGGGGAGGGAAATGGTGAGTGGGAGATCCTGTTACCATCTCATTCATCTTGGGAATTTCCTGCAGCCTGCTTTAGTACCAGCAGGATTAACATCCACATATTTCATTGCTTTACAATGCAATCTTTATCAAACAAACACACAACTTAAAAAAGTGGTATTTTCTTTTCTCTTTCAACAGAAATCAGTGTCCCAGGGATCTTGGTGCAGATTCTTGTGCAGAAAGAACACTGTGTGCCCTCTTATGGTTCACCTTTTGTCACAGCAACTCAACATATAATTTACTTTGATGCCAGCAATCATTTTAAGATGGTGATAATTTCCTCGGAAGGCAGTAAACTCATTTTAAAGCTGGTGTTACTTCACAGCGTGTACTAGAGGGTCGGCCTGAGACGTGAATGTGAGAGATAAGAAGTTATGTAACTTTGACTGCAGCTGGCAGCAGGCCCCCTGAAGAAAAAAAAAGTGTTTCACTCCAGACAAAGGCTAACGATTTAAAGACCTCCCCCCTTCTGCTAGACTCCTGCTTTCTGTGGTTTTTCTATATATACATGTGAATTTGATGGATTTTACAGGGTCAGCCAAAAAGTTTAAATATAAATGCAAAAAGCTAAAATTGTACATTTCAGTTAAGTGGGTTCCAGCTTGCACAAACTAGGTCACCATGAACTCATTGTGCACAAAACAAATATCTCAAGTAGCACCGTGGTGATAGCAGACATCGTCCTCTGACACTCGTTCTGCAGCAAACCCTACAGTTTTCTAAACCACACCGGCCACCACACCATGAGGCCGCCAGTACTGGCTCTTACTGGATCTTGTTTGTGTACGTGAGTGTGTGTCTGGAGTCTGCGCTGCATCCAGTCCCCATCAGACACACACACACCTCCACACACAGTGCATCCAAGCAGAGGAGGAAGCAACAGTCTGCTGTGGTTGACTTAAATAGAGCACATAAACAACACCATAAATCCTCCCTTCAGACCTCTAACTCCATGCAGTTAAGGTTTGGATTATCACATCTCCACCTCACGCAGGTCAGACAGGACACGGCCCTGAAACCACTAACCATGCTGGCTCTGGAGGTGACAGCGTCTCTGTGGCCACCTGTCTGAAAACAGCTTCTTTGTCTCGCTTGCAGCTTTCACACATGTCCTCTTGCTTTCATGATTTCCTAACCCTCTGCTAACCCACCCAAAGAAAACAACAGAGGAGAGAGACAGCATTTATTACATCAAATTATCCTTTCCCCTCCACCACCACCACCAACGCGACACATGCTCCCCAAAGCCTCCTTTTCACTCACCGTGTTTACCACATATTTCAGTTTAAGAATCAATTTAACTTTCAAAGTAAAAAAGAAGTTTGCAAAATCAAAACAGATAACTAAATGTGAGGATTTACACATGATACAAATGATTTTCTTATTAACACATCAAACCTTTCCAATAACAACTCTTAGAAACTCATACAACTACAACTCTAAAGAAATCACAGAAGGACCAAAGAGAAACTAGATCTTTTTGCTACCAATACATTCAATACCTTAAAAATGCCCTGCTTGCAAGAAATGTCAGATAAATAGCCCTGTAACATCTCATTTTAGTTATTCATCTCCTTTCTGCTTTGATATTTGCAGGCAAACACACGCAGAAATTTCCTTGAAGATTTTTCATCCATGCTTCTGTTTTTCAGGCATCTTAGCCTCTAATCTGCACCTGTCAAACCTTTATATATATTGACCAACTCACACAGAACCACTTTCCTTCCTCCCGTTTTCTTCTTTAGCCCCACTCTGACCCACTTTCTGCAGAGCGCAGAAAGCCAACAGCAACAAGTGTTGCAAAAGGCTGTATTCTGTATATACATAGTATGTGCTCCTGCTGTATTTAGGCACTGAAAACATGTCAAACAAATCTAAAAGTCAAGTAAAAGTACTGTGCTGTATGAACTGAATGTTCTCTTGTTTTCTTCTGCCGCCCCACCAAAGAAAACAACAAGTAAAGGCAGGCTGCATTTATTTAATCAAGTCATCCTTCCCCCTCAACCACAACTAGCCCACTCTTCAAAGTCTCCTCTTCACTTTCTATATTTACTGCTTTTACTACAGTCTATGAGGAGCCAATGAAACCAGCCGTTTATGTCATAAAATCTTTTGTGACGCTCAGAGTTGTTGTAGTGACTTGTTTTGAAAATGTGACCCGTCTGAAGTCCACAAAGCGAGCTGAGCAGAGCTCGGTGGGGTTAATGCTGCACCTGTGGGAACTCGTGTTAAACAGCTTTTCACCTGCTGTGTGGTTCACCCCTCCATCTGTCCGTCTGTTTGTCTGTCTGTCTGTGTTTACTGTGAAAGAAGCTGGCTTCGGAAGAAATTATACCTCAGTCCAGACACAACAAGGCGCTCCGTGACCCATAGTTGGAATTAGACTCTTAAATTGAGCTCATTTTGCTGCTGCTGCTGAAACACATAGAGGTGGTTTAGGAGGAATTTTGATTATTTAGTTCAGGAAAAGCAGCAGTGCCGCAATCTGAAAACACGCAAATTAGATTACAACACTTTTTTTGTTGTTGTTTTTAAGAAAAAAGTTACATAAGCAGTTTAACCCTCTGATGCATGTAAACATTTTTCCTTAAGTGTTTTCATTCTTCCAAGGGCATTGAAAATAAATGTTTTAAATCTTTTTTGGGGGGGGATATTTGACCTTTTTTTTCACAAAGTAACAGACATGTAAACTACATGCACCTGAGCATTGAATATTCAAGAGTAAGAACTCAAATGTAAAAATGAATCAAACTGTATTTTCATAGCGATTCCATGAACATTTATTCATTTTAATGAATTTCCAAAGCGTTTTAACATATTTTCACACATTTTTTAACTCTAAGTGTAGAAGGTGGGCTGCACAGTGACACGGCCTGTGGTTCCTGGTGGAACTGAATACTCCAGACCTATTGTGCCAACTAGTTTTTACTCATTTACTAATTGATTAATCAAGTATTAGTTACCTCCGCCAAGAAGGAGGAACAACATAACTTAAAAACGAATTAACAGATATTGGTGAAATTTTCAGGTAATGTTCAAAACATTTTGGAGGTGATCCAGATCATTGTCTGGATTCTGGATATTTTTAAAGGATTCTTTATCACTGTGAGATAGGGCTGTTTTCACCATATGTGTATATAACTCCACGATAAATGGTCGGATTGCTTTGCAAAACAATACAAGACAAGGTCATCATAATTTCTGACAGATGTAAAAGTACGATCCAGATCCTGCCAATATTCTGGATACTAAGATCTGGAATATCAAATATGTACCGGGTCATCATAATTTTCAACACTGTCAGGTAACAAATTATCATACAAACCTGCAACTAACACCAAATTCTAGCAGACAGTCTGCTGAAAAGGAGTATAACATCAAAGTAGGACTGAAGTGTTGCATGACAATCACAATATGCGCTCTCTGAGTGCTTTTCTTGTGTGATAATGTATTAATTTGCACTGTTTGGGTACTGTCTGTAGCTGATTCTAACTGCGATTTGGTCGAGAGGCACGGTACAACCTGAAAAGGCTGCCAGGGCTAAGAAATGTGGTGCTCAGAGGTACAGAGAACTTTATGTTCCTGGAACTGCTCTTTAAGAAGCTGAATAGTTCCTGTGGCATGTTGCTGTCATTTCCAATGCAGCCTAGAGCAGTGTAAAGATCATGCAGATCAGGCCTGTGATTTATAGAGAAGCAATGAAAGCAACTGCACCACATCACCAACAGTAAGGAAGAGAAAGCGAAATCTGTACAACTAAGATGATACTGCAGAGGGTGACAGACAGGCCAGAATCACTGTGTGCAACACTCCAGCTGGACAGCTAACTATATACACAAACACATCTACAGTATGTTCAGAATGAAACAGGAACAGGCATGCCCAAAGAGAGCATCCTGTGTAAAAAGGCCCCAGGAGGAACTCCAACCCAAAACCTTCATGCTGGGAGGCAACTGTGCCAACCATCACTGTTTACTTTGGTTTGAAATAATCAACATAAAGTTGGGGGCTGCGTTCAAGATCAAATTTGACAATATTTATGATTTCCTTCAGCCTCATCAGTAAACTGTGAAATACTGACGTCATGTTTCACAGCCTTTTACGACCCAACCCCCTGCAAATAAGAGCTCCTCTTTATTTGCCATAAATCAACCACAGTTATCGGAAAAACATTAGACTTAGAAAACTGTAATAACTTCAGACCATAAAAGGCATTTCAATAATTTTTAGTCTGTTGACTTTCAGTGGAAAGCTCCTCACAGATGCTTTAAGTTATAGCTAATACAACTACAACAACTGCTCAATTCCTTCATGATGTTTTTCTCTGCAAGGCAACTACCGCAGATGTATGATTCCTAATGTTGAGCAAAAATTTAACATAAACAAAATCAAGCTTTGGAGTAAGAATTTGTCTAAACCTGTTGAGTTCTTTCCCAATCGAAACACCAGATATAAATAAATATAAAATTATTGTTTTGGAGGGGTGAGGTGGTTACATGGTAAACAAGTTTTCTTAAATATCTGCTCTCTACCATCTGTTGAGTCACATAAACCTAATTACTAATGTGCTCCAAGCCCACTTATCCAGACGTGCGTATGTAGCGTTATATAAGAGCTGGTGGAGGGGGAAAGTAACCTCACTCACTGTCATTTGGTCAGAAACACCACAGAGAGATATGTTTTCCAGAACCTTCAGTTCAGCCCTCCACATGGTACACAGTGTGCATGAGTACTACCACACCAACCGAATGGTAAAACCTGCAGGCAATAATAACATGATGCAAGCGTCCTCAGTGTGGGCCTAAGGACCATATCCTGTTATGGTGGGTCTGGGAGCGGCCTGGTGCTGCCAGTCTGCAGCAGACCACAGCCTCCCACTCCTCACTGGTCTGATTCACTGTTTACTTAGACAGGAAGGCCCGCCACTATACAACATCATCATCATCTGCTGCTCCATGTCTGTGACTCGCTTGTGGCTTTAGAGAGGGGGGGTGTTTTCCCCGACGGCCAAGTTTCTAAAAGCAGACACAAGTTAAAACCAAAAGCTTGGAGGAGTAGGGTGCAGCCTCGGAAACCACACCGCCTCCTTGAGCTGTCTGACTCTGGGGCTTCATACACTCCTCCTGCTGGAAAAACAGTGCCCTACTCAATCAGGGTGTTAAATACTGGGATCAGAGATGAATCAGTGGGTGATACAACAAAGGCAAGAATGAAAAACAGGAATTACATAAGTCGTTTTGAATGAAAGTTTTCCTAAATGACCTTTCCTAAAGAACCACAGGATGCTCGTGAGAATTCAAGGGCACGTTACAGAATAGGTTTGCCAGTGTTGATGTATTAAGCTGATGTAATCAAGAATCAAAATTCAGGCTTTTTTGTTTTCCTTTTTTTTTTTCGTAAATTGTGAACTCCTTCGTGTATTTTGGCCTATCGTAGCCCAGCTAATGGAGTCTCTTCCTGCTTCTCTCTGCCCTGGTCATGGGAGATAATGATACCTCTGTGCTTTGAAGGGCATATCACTTAAAAAAAAATCTCAAGATGGCTCAAAAAAAAGAAGAGACAGAAATGTATGTCAAATGAACTTTACACTTTGTATTAAACAGAATGAAAATATCACCAAAGTGTTATAAGTTTGAGTGACCACATACAAGCTAAGCATGCAGGTGCAGCTAACCGGACTGGTGTCAAATAACTGAATCTTACACTTAAGTAAACCAGATTTTAGATGAAGGGATCTGTTGTTTAAGTTAGATTGCAAGCCAGTGTAAAATGACAACTCATTCATTGTTTTCTTTTTCTTTTGTTTGCATGCATTTGGTTCTTGGCAACACTCAATGTCAATTGAGCTAAAGGGGGTTTCTGTTTGTTATGCACCAAATATTAGCATAATAACTCAGTTGAGTTTTTTTCTCAGAACATTTCATGAATAAATGGTTCATAAACAAGATTTTATATTAAAAAAACATTGGTTGATTTCTTTTTTCTCTGTTGTTGTTTTGAAACCCAAGGGACAATTAAGGCCTCCCTGGATCTGAGATGCTTTCATCCTTTAGCCAGAAATCAGACCAACCCTTTAAACTTTCAGAGTCCTTCAGGGAGGGATGGGATTTGTTTGTATCTGAAGCTGAATCTCGATCAGAATGAGCACATCCTTGCTGTTTAAATTGGGTTTCACACTGTGGTCAGCCCATTAACACAATATTAGCTCAATGAAATATAGCAAAAATGTTAACTTACAACAAATACAGTGGTATAAACAGAAAATGACATAAAATCTGAACCAAAGAGTCAAGAGAGGCACATTGAAACCAAAGAGGGCAGGTGCTGAGTCGAGTACAAGCGTGACTGTACAAATCAAACAGAAAGATGGCCCCTTAATGCTGCAGCTCTCCAATGTTCCAGACAATTCAATTCATCATGTTAGTGAGCGACTCTGCTCCAGGCGTCACTAACCTGGTGAATTAAATTGTCTGGAATTGTAGCCCTGCAGAGTGTAAGCCATCTTTTTCTTTGACCTGTGCCCACTGTTCTCCTGTTTTCTATTCTATGACCATGCACAGCTGAACTCTTTCCTCTGTCTTCACCTAACTCTGACCCATTTTCAGAAAAAACAAAAACAAATCTAACACAGATTAGAGTTGCACAGGGCGTTTATATATATGTGTAGCCACTGTATTTAGACCTGCAGTGCAAACATGTCAAACAAAACCCAAAAGTCAAGGCACTGAAAACCAAATTCATAATGTGGTTTCTGCTCTGGCTCACTTTCATCACGCTGGCATCATGTTGCCCCTCTTTCTCTCTCTAACTCTGGACCCTTCCACGGCCACACTGTGGTGCAGTTTCCGCTCTAAAGCACAGAGCGGGGGCGGGCCAAGCCATGTTGGTTTTGACTGAGTTTCCTGCTGTAGTAGTGAGTATAAAATTAGAGTTTTATGTGAATTGGACGGGGGTGGGACAGACACATGCTTGTGTTGGGAAAGAGAGGAATGTAACCTAGTTTTGTGTCAACACGCTCCTGTTTGTGTGGCTGAGACGAGACAATGAGGCAGGAGAAGTGTGTGAAAGAGACGATGTTTGTTGAAAACATGTGTCTAGTGTTGACCAATTCAGTTACAATCCAAGGTCTGTGTGGAGAGGATGACGCAGATAGCAATCATGAGGACGAGACTTGGTAAACAAACATCAGTCAAGGAGCTCCAATCTACCAGCCTGTTAATCACAGTTCACCTGAGCAGGTAATGAATCCCCGATAAGATTTAATTAAAAATGGAGGCTGTGGAGTTTGCATCCTAAATCTTTGAGGATGGATCATAACAAGATTTTTTTGTTTTTTTCAGGATTTAAAAAAAAAACAGGTTTCACATAGTGCTTTGACTGTGAGAGATACACAAAAACAAAGTATAAAAAAAAACATAGAATAAAAAGCTTAAACAATGTTTAAACTTAAACATCAAGAATGCAAAAAACACCATCATTACATCCATCAACCACCCATAACCAGAACCAGAAGAACCCTACACTAAAACAATCAGCCCAATATCACAACGGCCTATCAATATGAACTGAGACCACAGGGACCAGGAAAGTTAAAAACAATAAAAAGAGGTAAGTAGTAAGAGGCAGTAAACAGCAGAAAGGGAAGGGTTAAAGCAATAAAGAGAGATAAATTTACCAATATAGATAAAGTGCTGGAAGAAATAAAAAAAAAAAGTAATTAAAATCCAAAAAGATCCTAAAGGCAATAAGAGAAAGTAAAGATATAAAAGAGATAAAAGCAATAAAATACAGGAAGCAATCAAGATGAATACAAAACAGTAAAGGCAGCAAATTAGTTATAGGAAATAAAATAAATATCCAAAAGGCTGTAATTTTAATAGTAATAATAATAATAATAATAATAATAATAATAATAATAATAATAATAATAATAATAATAATTAGATGGACAGAAATTCTTGGAAATGACAAGAAAAAGATTCATTATTATCAAAGTAAAGAAAAGAGTCGAACAAATAATCATGGCACCAGTACAAACAGATGCAAAAGATGTTACCAACCAGCTAAGGGCCACATCCAGGCACCTGGTCTCTGCTTCCACCTAGTGGACAGGGAGATAAAATACCGCTTGGACAGTTAAACCTCTTGTGAAGGATCTCTGGATTTTGATGCCCTCTGTGGACAGATCTGTTCCTGTGCAGGCTTTATTTTTCTGTTAGCAGTCAGATTAACCCTTATCAAGAATCTTTGACAAAATCCCCAGCTGTCTGCGGTGAGCTGTTTATGACTACAGCTGACATTTTGCAAAGGTTTCAGGCATTAAAAGCTACAGCAAATATAAAAACCAACATTTAAAGTGGTGGTCTCATTTGCTTCTGGTGGGACATCAGTAGATAATTTCATTAAGACTTGGCTGAGGAAGTGAAGGGTTGCTGGTTTAAGACCCAGACCAAGTTCAGAAAAATAATCTAGCTGGTAGCTGGAGTGGTGCTGGTTTATTTCCGTGGGACTACCATTGTGCCCTTGTGAAAAGCACCAAATTTTAAACTGCTTTCAAACCACTCAGATGGTGTGTGTAACAAGATCAACACCAAGGAGAAAAACTGGAATAGCACGCAGCTTTAAATGTGTAATCGAACTTCAAGCATAAAAATACAAGTCACACATTTCTACAAACCAGTTTGTTTTGCTTTTATTTATGAACTATATCAAACAGCAGAGGGGTTCAGGTGAAAGTAGTGCATAGAGGCCTCTTTAACAAATCTTTAATACTGTGTTTGATGCGGGCAAAGTTTCGTCAGTCCTTCTCATATTATCTGTACCGCAGACACACAGTCGGTTAAGCTTAGTGCAGACCTATTTTAAGCAACACACCTGTTTAAGAGCATTCATCACTAACAAGGCAGGAACAACATACATTAACACTTATTGTTGAAGAAACGACAGCAAAGAGTTCTCCGTCAGGTCATTGTCTGATGGCTGTGAGAGTGTCTGTTTGTGGGAAAGAGCTTGACTTTGTCATCACAGGTTAACAGTAGGAAGTACCAGCATTTGATGATTTAGTCCATGTCTTTGGTTTGTGGTGATCTTGGCAATGTCCAGTTGAAAGGATCATAACAAGGGTTTGCAAGTTCTAGTCCATTAACTCACATATACTGCCTACTGAGAACAATATTTTCCAAAGTATATTACAGTCTGAAGAACCTTTGAACAACGATTTTTTGTATAACACTTGAACATTTCGTTTCAACTTTCTCTGAGGTCCAGGCAAACAGATGGACGTGTGTCATTATACGTGTAATGAAACAAAAGGACTCAAACAACCAGTTAAGTACTTAAATCCCCAAAGCCACTGCATGCTCTCTGTAAACAAAAGCAGAAATACTGCTTACAGTTTTTCTGTAATACTTCTGCAAACAAGCAAGGATGATATTTTTTAAAGAAAATCTCAGCTCGGTCTTGGAAACATTTTATATTTTCTTCTTTTATAACATATTTGGCAGCAGAAGATTCACTCTGACATCGTTTATAGAATATTTCAGCCACAAGCAAGCTGCAAGTTAGAAACCAGAACTGCATTTTAAAAACAGTTTGTACTTTAAAAGCCATCACTGTGCACTCATTCTTAACAAAACTGCCTTAAGTAAGTAGCACCATCACCTGCTTCACCGTGACACAAATCATACTTTATTCTTGTCTCATTTTCTGTCCTTTGTCCCACACCATGGCTGTCAAATTTAGAAGAAAATACCCCAAATAATCATAAAAAATGTAACTATATACACTTTGGAAAATAGTTTGCAGTGATCTTATGTGCAGTAAAAAACTGTGAAGCTGCTAAAACATGCAAAACCACCTGTGTGCTCCGTTAATACAGCAGACGTACTCAGGGGTCCTACGTTCTTTTAGCAGGTTTGGCTATAAGCTGCCTCTCCCTCTCCAGCTCCTTCTCACGCTGCTGCTCCTTCTCCAGCGCCTCCTTCTGCTTCTGCTGCTGCAGCTTCAGTGCTCTTTTCTAAGAGGACAGTCAAAATTATGTTGATTTCAAACCATCCACTAATATCTGCTCCTTATCTTTGAGCACACTCTGAGGTTGAAGTGACAGAGATGAAGGTTACCTTTAGTTTAGTCGTCTTTTCATGGAGCATTATCATTTCTTTCCGTATGTTCACCAGTTTGTTGTGGTAAACCTTTGCCTCTGTAAACTAAAGCAATATATTTGATTACAAAAAAATTCAAACAAATGTTAAGTACAAATAAACTTCAAGACATACCAGTGAATTAAGGTCCAGTAGGGCGTTACATTCTCTAAATTTTGTGACTTCTTGGTCCAGCGTGTCTAATAAAACCAGCTGATTTTGTCTGATTAGAACAAACACAAAGAGGAAGAAGAAACATTGTTAGATTAGCATTTTATATTAAAAAAAACAACCAATCTCTGAGGACATCTATTCAGTAAATACACAGAAAGAAGTCTACATTTTAATTAATCTAATTAGACGACCTAGGGGTGTTTTAGAGAGTAGCAGATCATTTCAAATGTTTGCTCAGATTGTGTTACATGACCTAACACAGACAGGAGATCAACAGCAGACTGGGAGTAAAACTTGTTCACTCTGGTACATTCAGCAGGATCAGCATTAAAGCAATTGGTCAACCTACCCAGCTAGTTCTTCTTGTCAAATGACTTGCTGTGCCACATGTCTGTTTGCTGAATACTGCAGTCTGTGTTTGTCAGTCTGTGTGTGTGCGTGTGTGTGTGCGTGTGTGTGTGTGATTCCAGTCGCTGAAAGCTGAGCAGGCAAAGGTTGCTTGTTTTCAAATATGTTTTGACTGTCCTTCTATTTACTCGTTCAGAAATATCAAATCAAACAGCAAGATCATGGACAGTCATTCTTCATTGTTTCCTTCCATAGCTCATTAACATGAATATGAAATCTTTCTCATTGTTCAAAAGAAATGTTAAAACAGGCCAGTTTACAAGAAGATTTGTTTGGTATTCAGGTTTTCAGGGATGGACTCACGTGAGCTCTTGAAGTGCACGTTTAGAGTTCTGCAGATCAGGTAGGTAATGAGAGAGTAATCCTTCTGTGAGTTTGTCCACTGCTTTCGTATCCACAAACACATTTTCTCCAGGGGATGAGCTCTCAGAGGGCAGAGATTCATGTAGTGCCAGCTCTCGATCTGTCAGATATCAAACATAAACATGTACAAAGCATTTCATTTGGTGACTGATTTTTACAGATTTACTTTTTACCATCCGTCTAGATGAGCTGGTGCCTATGACATTTTCAAAAAGTCTTTAACAAACATTTATGGAGACATACATACAATCTAAGAGACAGCCTCCCATCTTTTTTATTTGTCACAGTTTTACTGTTTTCTCAACATGAGTTCAGTTTCTTCAAACATTTGTGAATAATTAAACTGTCCTCTGAGGTAGATATTTCTACAAAAGTCTATGAAAATTATCTTGGTAATGTTATTTAATTTATCTTGACTTAGTTTGCACAGAGAACAAATTTAACCTGAGGGATTAGACTTTTAAAAGATGAAGAATTGTAATGTTTCAAGTTAAATATGATAGATTCCCATGGTTTTTAGCATATGACTGTTATTAGAATAACTCAAGGCAGCAGAGTTCTTAATTTTTAGATTTAATAGATCATTGATGCGGCATAAACAGTGTTGTTTCTAACTATCTTTGTGTAACTATGGTTGACCAACATGACCTTATTTCTCCTATTTGAGCATCTTTGCACTGGCTCCATGTAGGTTTTAGGGATTGCTACTTTAAAGCTTTTCATGACCTTTCTCTCAGATGCATGGCGTACCTTCGCACTGCCCAATCCAACATATACACTGTGTGCTTGAAAGAATAAAAACTAAAGGTGACAAAGTGTTTGCAGTAAGGGGTCCAAAACTCTGAAACAGTGTGCCTGAAGAGATCAGGTCTGATTGGTCTGCAGTCCCTTGAAATCTCTCCTAAAAACCTGCTTTTACCAAAGACTCTATATTATTATGCTTAATGCATTTGTCACTCAGACTTTAATGCACAGACTGTGTGAAAGGTACATTGAACATACTGCAAGCTTAACCTTTAAAACTAAGACATCATTGTTTTCATACTGTCTCCACTTTATGGTGGTGATACATGGTGATACAAATAATATTCTAGCAGGCAGAAAAGCAGGAGGGGTCACAAACAGCCTGGTCAAAGCAGGCCGAATGGACAAGGCAGTGAAGAAATTTGCAAACATACCTTCACTGTGTTGAAGTTCACTCTGAGATGAAGGTCCTTCATCTCCCATCCCCTCTTCCTCCATTTGCAAAGACCCTGTTTCACCCAGAATGATTTTTATAACCTAACAAAGGCACACGGTTATCCAAATGATGGCATTACAGTCTTATCGGATTGAAATTATCTGTTGATTTCTCCCAAAGGGTTAGAACATTACATTAAACATCCATACGCTGGTAAGTGTCAAGCTAGCTTCCTGGTCTGCTTCATTAGCAACCAAGATAGTTAGCGGCTCGGCGATATACAAACATATGACATCAGATCAAACATAAACACCTTACCTGTCTGACCCTCTACAGCACATCAAATGTAGAAGAGTTCGGATCTTATGTCCCAAAACAGAAGAAGAATCTGCAGGGTTGTGGATTTGTTGCTGCAGCTGACAAAAACGTCATGTGACTCATGGCGTCATCACGTGACTGCGTGCGGCCTTCACCGAACTTGCTGATGATACTCCCACTGATGGGAATTATGGCTCTTTTTAGAGAGCTGGTTCTTATGGCTCGTCTTACGTTCAGGAGTAGGCTGTTTCGGATACCAAGTGGCTCCTTTGACATTTTATCAATCTATTGCAAAAAATAATATAAAATCATGTGTAAATTTATCAAAGTGTTCCTGATAATTTAAAAGTACAAAGCCAGAGATACATCTGAGCTGGACGAAGAGGTCCATTCTCTGACTGTATGTATAGCTGGGTATCGAGAACTGATTCCATTTTGGAAGTGTTGACAAAGTTCCTAATTTATTGATGAAATCAATAAGGCAAAGGCTAAAGTTTTTTTATCTACTGCCTGAAATGTATACAATATCCATACCTAAATTATATTATGAATATAGTTTTAATTAATAACAGTGAAACACACAACACAACTTAACTAATTGTGCGTAGCTCCAACAGAAAAAAAGAGAGAAAAAGTCGTGTAAATATTTTGTTGTTTGCCAACCGTCAAATAAATTCCAAAGAAGAAGAAGGGCTGCATGGTGGCGCAATGGGTATCGCTGCAGCCTCACAGCAAGAAGGTCACTGGTCCGATTCCCAGCTTGGCTGGATGGCCTTTCTGCGTGGAATTTGCATGTTCTCCCTGTGCATGCGTGAGTTCACGCCAGGTACTCCGGCTTCCTCCCATAGTCCAAAAACACTCTAAATTGTCCATTGGTGTGTGTGTGTGTGTGTGTGAATGTTTGTCTGTCTTTGTGGCAGCCATTTGACTGGACTGGAATAGCCCAGGGTGTACCCCACCTCTCGCCCAATGACAGCTGGGATGGACTCCAGGACTCCAGCGACCCTGAAGAGGATAAGCGGTTCGGAAAATGAATGAAGAAGTCGTCGTGAAGGGTTGGTTCGAGAAACCGGATCGTTTGCAATCAACACATCGTTCCTTCCGAGTGCGGAGGTTTTCAGCTGCTGTTTACACGAGTCCTACCATGACAGTTCTTTATCTAAGAACGGAATAAGTTGTTTACTTTATAAACATATTTTCGGGTAAGTTTACGTTGTCTTTTAAACAAATTACAACATTGAAATGATGTAGTTTGTCGGTAGCTGGAATGCCAGGAGAGCTAACCCTAACTGGCTAGCTTACTGTTTAGCCAAGGCTGTGTTAACGGGACTGCTGAAAGTTTTATCAGTTCAAGTGAGAATGTGAGTTACTCGTGGCCTTAACTTCAATTTATCAAGAAATCTCACTGATACAATCGTGAACAGGTTGGTTAAGATGCTGTTGAAACTGCTTACCGTCTCTGTCCGGATCTGTTCATTTGTTGCTCTCTTCCAGGTGCGGAGATGGAGGATCATAGGCAGTATTACAGCCATACCTCACCAAAGAGTTTTGAATGATTACCACAGAAGACAGTATCTTAGAGGCAGAGCTCACCTGTTCATACACCTCGCTCACAGTATTCCTCCAAGATGTCAGGTGGGAACTTCTTAAACAGGGTGCGGTCCGCCTTCAGGAGAGAGCCCACTGACTGGGACCTAAGCGACACGGCTCCCTTTGACTTCTCAGACGAGCTGGTGGAGGATGAGACCCCCAAATTTAACAAGCTAAAGGTCGTGGTCTCTGGGGAGATGTCAGACTACTCAGCCGGAGCTCCTTCAAACGGAGTGGCGGTGAACACGCTGGTGGTGGCGGATGATGATGATGACTCCCTACTTGAGTCGTCCTCCAGCCTGGGCAGCCCGGGGTTAAACATGGACCCCTGCGACAACTGCAACAAGAAGAGGGAGAGCATCAAACACAAGAGAGTGATGAAGAGGCTGGCCTTTGCAGCTTTGCTGTATTTCCTTTTCATGACGGGTGAAATTATCGGTAAAGCTGTGCCATGTGAACTTCGCTGTGCATGAATATTTCATTACAGCTGCAGACAGCGAGACTTCCCATTACTTTATGACCAGTCTGTCAAAGTGAATTGGATATCAAAAAGTAAAGCAGTGTACAGCTCATGAATCTTTACAGCGATTAAGCATGGAGGTTTTAATTGTGCATTCACTTATCAACAGTCAAATGAGCCAATAAAGTGGACTTAGATTAATCTGTAAGGGACTGGTTTACTCTATTTAGATATACTGTCTCATACCCCCGCTGTATGTCAGAAGAATGGTGGCAGTGTTTTTTCTTTTGTAGTAAAGGCAAGTGCCTCCTTAAAAGTCTTACTCTAGAAAAGTCATCAGGGAGTATTTTTTCTTAAAGGAAACATTATCTTTTTTGTTGAGCATAAGTATTGCAACCTGTATCTTTTAATATAGCTGTTTCAGTTTTGAGAGTGAATGAAGTCAGGCAGATATTACGTAATCCAGTCTCACACATATACAACCCTCTGATGCTACATCAGGAGAACATTTCCTGAGATGCTTGACAGGAGAAGATTGGTTTTTCAGGTTATACATCATTTCAAGCTCTGATTTAGGGACTCTAAAAGTTGTCCTGTTGAATGGCTTTTTCTAGCAACTGCCCTTTAACATTGATTAGTCTTTATTGAATACAAATATGTATTTGTTCCCAAGTGTGTTATTTATACTGAAAGGAGAAACCATCAAACAAGTATAAAATGTTAAACCTTTTCCCCCCAGGGGCACATGACATCATTTCCCTATTTACACTACTCTCCCCACCCAAATTCCCCGACAACCTCCCCTTGAGGGTTGAAAAGATAAAAAGCACCTGTAGCTCTAAAAAATGTGTCAGTTTAAATCATGTCTATAAATCAACCATGTTTTCAACTACTGATGTCTATGTATGTGGAGACACATGCACACAAACATGTTTTGTATCTTTTAATCTGTACCTGCACACAAGGCTTTGCTTGACACAGTCAAATTCCATTTTGATCACATTCTCTTTTTCTTTTTCTTTCAGGTGGTTATATCTCAAACAGCTTAGCCATCATGACTGATGCAGTGCACATGCTAGCAGACGTGGTGGGCATCTTATTTTCTCTGCTGGCCCTCTGGCTCTCAACGAAGCCACCTACTAGGAGGTTCACCTTCGGGCTGCATCGTCTCGGTGAGTATCTAATTTCAGAAGCCATCTCTCTTCTTCTTTCTGTCACCCTGTCTGATTGCTGCTTCTGTCTCGTGTGAGGCAAACTGATACTTTTGGTTTTTGGGGGATGAGTCATGTTCTGAGAGAAAAGTGCGAGTTCAGCATTGTTCAAAGCAGATCAGTTGCAGAAGTATTCTGTAGATTCAGATATACTGTAGCTAGAGCTTCAGATGTTTCATTTTAAAGATGTTAAACTTAAGTTGTTTTTATTTTTATACAGTTATCTGTTCGTTAATGTTGCATTCAGTTAGTGTGCAGTTGCAATAAGTGAAATTCACCTGCAGCAGTGTAACTGAGGTGTTTGGTGTAGATACAAACCCAGCACTGTTGCCAAATGTCTGCAACCCCTCAGAAAAAAATGTAAATATTATTATTTCTGAATGTAGCATTTTCGAAACCTCCCCTCAATGAAAACCCAGCTATTAAGAGATACACTCCCAGTTTTGGCTCTGCCAGATAAGTGTTCTCACAAAATTTAATTATTGTTTAGCGTTATCTTTGTATGTATAACTGATTGTGGTTTCCTGGTCTAGAGGTCGTATCTGCTGTGCTCAGCGTGGTGCTCATCTACATTCTGACAGCTGTACTGCTATACGAGGCTATTCAAAGGACGGTTCACCAAGACTTTGATATAGATGGAGATGTCATGCTCATCACTGCAGCTGTGGGGGTAGCTGTTAACCTCATGTAAGTGAAATTCTGGGATCTAAATATGTTGTTTGAGAAAACCTGTGTGTGACTTTTTCAAAATAAGATCCAGAGTGATGCAATAGGATAGTACTGATAACATGTTTTGAAATTTTAAGCATCAGCAAAAATGTGGCCCTTCAGTCCAAAGTACCATTCTTGAATGCAGCTCATAACTCTATGTTTTGTAATGTTTGACCACAGCTTGTAGGTGAATAAATGACTCACTGGCTGTGATCTCTACGGCAGCTATTTAGCAAAATGTAAACTGAATGATACATATGAAAACAGTGTAAATAAATCCTCTTTCTGTGTTCCTTTTGTCTTTAGAATGGGTTTCTTGTTAAATCAAGGCGGTCACCTCCATTCTCACAGCCATGGTCACTCTCACGGCCCTCCAGTTCCCTCCAGTTCAGCCGGGTCTGGTCAACAGCAGAGGCAGCATGGCAGCCTGGCTGTAAGAGCAGCATTCATCCACGCTTTGGGAGATCTCCTCCAGAGTGTCGGGGTGCTTATAGCTGCCTATGTTGTCCGCTTCAAGGTAACCTGTCCTCCAATATCCAACCATTTGCACAGATATATTTATTTTCCTTCCTATTGGTGTTTTTTTAACATCAAATATATTTTCTATGGGATTGTCAGCTGTAGCAGGAGACCTCTTGTTTAAAATCAAGATAAACTATCAATGTGGTTGAGCATATAAAAAATATTACTCAGATCAGGTTTCAATCATAGAAACACCTTCGAAAAGTAAAAACTGCATGTAGTTGACATGTTTTTATCTCTGACTTCACAGCCAGAGTTTAAGTTGGCAGACCCCATCTGTACCTACATCTTCTCTGTTCTGGTTCTCTGCACCACTTTCCGTATCATCCGAGACACCATAGTCATTGTGCTGGAGGGTGAGTCTTTGCTCCCTGTTGTGTTATTTAGAGTTCTAAGAGAAGTTTGAATGCTTCATAGTTTTGTTTTCATTTTTCTGTGGCAGGTGTTCCCAGACACCTGGACACTCAGCGAATCAGGGAGGATCTTCTGAAGCTGGAGGACGTTCAGTCAGTGGATGAGCTGAATGTTTGGGCGCTGACGGCTGATAAGACAGCAGCTTTAGTTCATCTCCAGCTCAGTGAGTTGCTGCTTAACATCTACTCTTCCAATGAGTTAGTCTGTTGTGGGTTTATATCAGAGGCATAAATAATGTGCACTTGTATTCAATTTGTTATAGTTATGTGATAGTATTGATTCACATATGTTTGTGGTTACAGCACCCTCTAGTGCCAACAACTGGGAGGAAGTCCAGGCAAAGGCCCGCCACCTGCTGCTTCACACCTATGGCCTCACCAGGTGCACAGTTCAGGTCCAGGCTCACAGACAGAGGCCAGTGCGCTGTTGTGCACACTGCCAGCAGCCCAGCGCCTGATGACAGACTCATGCGTACACTGACCTCCACAGACGTCAGAGAGCACAGCACTGGAGAGGTTAGACGTCACACTGCTGTCCCGGCTCAGTGCCATAGAACGAGCCTCAGTATTTGTTTATATGTGCAAAAAGATGGGTGCCAAAGGATTGACACGCGTAATTCTCTTTGACGGGTCCCTGCAGCCTTCAGGGGCCTTATGCAAAGCTATTTGATCAGAGGTTAAAATGTTTGAGTTTCATCTTAGAAGAAAAAAAACTTGCTCTTAAATCACCATGAAGGCCTATTCCAACTGGTAAACGTATTATTTTTGTGTTTTTTGTCTGAGTTTTTACGCTTTTTCTTAATCATCAGATGTCACTTTTACTTTTTTTTACTACTTGGAAGTATGTAAACTAAGATTGTGTAGTTTTATCAAGAATGTCAGAGACTGAAAAGGTACCTCATGTCATTTAATAACTGTGGTCATAGTGAATATAGTGTATATTTCTCACCACTGGCTCACATGGGTAGAGTCACTTGTGTAGACACATTCTTTCATCTCATTGAATGCACTAAATCATTAATATTCCTCAGCCAAAGTCTGTTTCAAAGGCAGATTTTTGGGACTTTGATGAATCATTCTGTATTGGCCTTACTGACTGACCCTCAATAGCCCACACGTTTCACTCAGACATTTTATTCTAGCATGTCTTTTCACCATGGCAAACAGGCAACAGACAAAGTGTGCCTGACTCCAATTACATTTCAGCCTTACAATCTATACTCAACTTTTTTCCATTTCAGTTACAGACAGTGTACAAAAGCAGATAGATTTATTAAGGAAGTACAGTATTGCAGAGTTGCAGTGTTTTAAAAGAGAAAGCTGTGAGTTGAAGTCTGCCAACAGAGTTGTTTGAAGTGTTCCTCTGGCAAGTGTTAAGAGGCTGCGGGGTTTCAGGACAAACCTTTTCACACCTCTGATGTTAATCACAAAGAAAAATTGAGAACTGGACCACTGTTTTTGTTTATAATAAAGTATTTAATCTTCTGTGCCTCTCAGTATCATTTTTTCCGGACAATTCCCCATCAGGCAGCAAAGACATGAATCAGTTTCCACTGAATAAGAAAGCTGCAGACATATCATTATTTACATTTAACAGAGCACTAATTTCAAAATCAGTGAGAGCTTTATTTTATGAGTTGAAAAAAATTACTGAGTCAGAATTTCAGATAAATGCCTGCTGGACTTTATAAATAAGTTTTCAACACTAGGTGGTGTACTTGAACTGGGGAACTCTCACGTCAGTATCATCCTTGATAAGATAACATGCCTAATGTTTTTTAAGCTTTCATGTTTCTGCTTTCCATTAGTTATTGGACTCTTGTGAATTTCATGTTAAAAGTAAACCGATTTTCACTAAATATTGTGTTTGTATGAAAATTTAAGCGGATAAAATTTTATAATAAAAAAAATCACATTATTTGTTTCTTTCTTTAGATTTTAAGTGTGTAAACAAAGTCAGAATTGTATCAGGACATTCATACCTTCAATGCACTGTTGGGACTATTGTGGTTGACATGGGGAAAATTCTCGTTCACCGGTGTTTCGGCCTAATGAGTATCCATGTAAGCGACTTTCAGGCGTTTGGTTTTACAAGTCGTTGAAAAACGAAGATAATAGTTCAAAATGCATCCTGTTTTCGTGTTTGTGTCTATATGTACTCTTCAGCAATCATTTTGTCTTAAATTAAAAAAAAAAAAATGAACACATTTGTGTGATGCATTCGCCAGTCACTATTGTAAGTACACACCTGTAGCGAAAGCGCGAAACATACCGGTAACTGATGCTTATGCCGTGCTGTGTCTACATGGTTCAGTATATTACTGATTTTTACGTCTCCAGTTGAAATATTACAGACACCGACATAAAATGCTGCTCTGTTGGCATTATTTTGTGTGAAGTAAAGCCACTGTCTGGACCGCGTCAGTATCTTGTCTGTCGTGATCACTTCCTCAACACTCCAGTTACATCCTCAGGCTATCCGTGACGTCATTGTTTTGGGAGGCACGCGGCATTCTGTGGAACCCAACGGTTAGGGCAAATGGTGTCGATGTCGCGCTGTTTTTTGTTTCGTTTGTCATCTGAAACCTGTTTATGAACCTGATTAACATCCCTATTTTTGACACACTTAGACAAGTTTATCGTGTGTTTCTTGTAAATAAAGACATTTAGTCATCAGAGAAAAATGTATGATCAAAACAGGAGTAGTAATGTGTCAGGAATGTGGTTAATTACTCTTAGCAGAAACTTGGTTGTATTCATCTTGTGTTATCTAGACAAAAAAAAGTATAACTATGAAGTAAATGCTGATTTATTCAGGACGTTTAAACCTTAAACTAGTGAGGCTTTCACAAAAAAAAGAAAAAAAAAAACTCTTTCGTAATCACAATATGGTCCTATCAAAGGTGGGTTACTGAGGCATGAGGGAAGTGGGAGTGTCTCAGTTTCCAGGCAACAGCTGCACTGACATAAAAACCACAAGAGTAATACAGGTTAACTCCTCTGTTTGTAAAGCACAGCCACAAGTTTACAGCATCACCTGACTGCTCTGCTACAAGAGGACCATAAAATACAGAGATGAACCTACTCAGGACCTAACATCTATACATTGTACCTTAGACTAAATTTTATTTTGAAATAAATGAACAAACATGTTTTCATTTCTCAGCCCAATTAACTACAAGTAACAAAACTCAGAGTTCAAAAAAGTCCACACTCTGAAAAGTTTTTTTTTTTCTTGTTTGTTATGACATCTGCACGCACATGGGGGCTTCCACCACCCATTTCTCACGCAGTATGTAGGCTATATCTGCTTTACTTTGTCTGTGGTTTGATGATTTCTGTGACCTTGTCACGTACACAGATTCCAACACCACGTGCCATATCCTTCCTCTCCTGCCTTTGTTTCCCTAAATAACTTTCTACATTTACATACAGTGGAATGATAAGTGAAAGTAACCTTAGACTGCAGCACGTTCAGAATACCACAAACTGAAAATGTACTTCAGTTACAGTCAGAGCACATCCATGATACCTCATGTTCACAATCTCTAAAGCTATGCAATGTGGCCATTGTGCCGTGAAGCATTTCAAATCAGATGCAAGACTTAGAACTTAATTTAGCCTGTTGTATGTCAGGATTTCAGCAAACACATGCATTGTATGTATGTGGGGTAATAGAACATGTATGGAAAGCAAAAAAAAAAAAAAAAAAAAAAGGTTCCTGATAGAAAAAACAACTTAAACCGACCAGGAAGTAACACTGGTACCTCTCCCTCTCTAGAAACTTCCTGGTTACAGTTTAATAATTTAAGAGAAGTCTTTTCACACTCACTGTGCCAACATCAGACTTGTCTGTCTTCGCCACAATGCAGTGGTGGTTAGAGAAAAGGAGGGTTTACTGGTCTGTTTTTTCTCTCCTCTGACACACCCAATGGACGTTAAAAGGATTGTCTCCGATTATAAAACATGATGGGAAGGTTGAATGCCCCTGCAGCTATAAACTAAGCAGATGAGTGTCTCTGTCCATTGTTTGGAGGGCAGTAATGGCTTTATAGCTGTCCTAATCTGGCAACATCTCATCATTTTTATGTCTTCATATAACATTCAAACATTTCCTGACAACAGGTTTCCATGCAACTCGAAGAAGAAAAAAACATAAAACTGCATGTCCCCTGATGGCCTTTACACATTCATAATGAAATCATTTGTTTGCTCCCCAGTGTATTTTCTCTTTTGTTTTAAAGCTCTGCTGCAGGGATCAGCAAATTCGCTTTTGTTTCCTGTTTTGGCGCGTCTCACCACGGCTCATGTTTGTTATTGGCAGAAAGGAGTCTGTTCTCTTGCCAGTTAGAGAGATTCAAATATACTGGAATGATTAGTGCTCAAAAATTCCCATGTTTACAGTTTTGAAGCAACATGTACCTGGACTCATGTTTGATGTCACACACACAACTTTTAAATGAAGTATGTACATATTCCAGATGATCTTTTTGTGATTTTTGTTGCTAAAAGACTGAAATGCTACTTGTCTTATGTTCTCGACAAAGAATCGAAGTCAAATTCATCATTTGAGTTTGGTACAGAGATGTATATACATTTTCTCACTTATTTTCGCAATTGGGTGTTTATAGCTTTGTATTTCTCAGAAATAAACATTCACAACAAAAAACAGGAAGAGAGACATGCTTATATTCTAAATCTAAATAATTTATTGACACTGTACATTACATTACATTACATTACTTGTCTTTAGACCCTATCATACATTCACATCTACTTTAAGAGCATCTGGATGTGAAGACCACCAATGCCTCTATCAAATGAAACACACAACTCGTTTACTAAAAGTTCATATTGTCTTGTAGCTGCTATCACAAGATCACAGAGTGAGAGAGCCTTTCCAAACACTTAACACTTGGTTGGAGAATCTGTGTTCATAGCTCCTATCATTGAGGAAAGATGATGCTGAGCTGGGTCTCTACAGAGCGAGTGAAACCCCAACAGTGGAGCAGAAGCATTTCCGCACACTGAGTGTTCAAGTGTCCTAGTTTGTGCGGAAAGGATTCTGTTAGACTGATGGGGGACAGGAGAGTGCTCACACTGTGGATCTTTGCAACAGATGCCCACTTTTTCTTTATTCTACTTGTAGAGTTTCTTCACCAACTCCAGCTCCTCCACTGGCTTCCACTGTTGGTTGATGGTGATGAGCTGCAGAGAAATGCATTGATAGATTAATAAAAAAAATTAAAATTAAGTCCAGCCTTACCACTACAAGTGTCACTATTTGCAGGCAACCCATTTCGCAGCACAATGGGGGAAGATGGCAGAAGACAAAAAAACATTCATTCTAAAGTAAGGGGGGTGGTACCCATAAGATTTTATTACTTCCTCAGTGACTCAGCAGACTGCAGCTGCATAGAGGAGAAATATGCTTCTTTCAAGAGCCAATTAGAATAAAAGCGGCATCTTAAACAGCATTACATAATGAAAAAGTGGCTCTAAAGTTAGAAATTACCTTTTGAGGTTTCGATGGGTCCAGCCTCTCCCATGGCTCTGGGTTTTTGGTCTTGTTTAAACTAAAAGCAATGAATAAGAAAAAGTTAAATCAGTATTCTTGAGTATTTCCTCATTTTAAAGAAAGACTAATGTAAGTTATAAAGATGTATGCGGTAGAGCACTAAATGACTAAAATGATTAAAGAGAGCACTAAACGAGCACAAGACACTCACATGACATCAGGTTTTGTCAGAAGAAAATACAGAGAAGCAGAGGTGGCTCCTGTCGCAGCAAAAGCCATGAACCCTACCAAAGGGATCAGCTGAAATACAACAAAAATAAGTTTTAAATTTACAAAGTCATATAAAAATACAAACAATACTCAGTTTTGACAGAAAAATGAAACAACTCACCTCCTTCTTCTTCTTTAACATTTGGAAGAAACTTGTATACATTTTTCTACTCCCACAGATACCTAGAAAGAAAAAGAAAATATTCCCATTTAAAGATGCTGAGAGTCCATGCAGTGAAAAGAAGTCAACTGTCCCACAGGCAGCTGTGTACAGCAGGTCTCACCTGTTGTTACAGCGAAGTCCTTCACGTCTGTTTGCGCAGCATCCTGTGAGCCAGCTGATGTAGGCTGGAGGAGAGGTTGTACGAGGTGAGAGGCACGTAGCCAGACAGACAAGAGCTTCCTGCTCTGAATTGCAACAGTGGAGGTCAATTTATCAACAGATCCACTTTCCTGATGATCAATACATTTTCTGGGTCGACAGCGCCCTCCAGTGGTCGAATTGAAAAGTGAAAGTCAATTTAAGTAGTTTCACTTTGAGTGTCAGATTAAAAAAAAAAACATTTCAAGCTTTCTTTAAAAGAAGCAGTAATAATCATACCAGAAAACATAGTTGTTTTTTGTAGTTTTATTCAAAATCAATGTCTGCATAAATACACGATGAATCATTACAGAGCTTATGATCACATGTGCTTCGTCATCTGGGAGGTTTTTGGTATGTGAGCATTCGTGCAGAAGTGAGGGAAGGGCTCATTTTGCTGAGGGATCGGAGGAAGTATGAGTGTTTGATTTCAGATGCCTCCATGTTCTCCTCTTGGAGTGCCAACAGAGCTGCCTGGAAAACAAACAAACAAACAAAACAATTCAGGCACTCTGAGTTTATCAACATTCAGGACAAGGGTGACACTTTGAATTGTAAACCTAAGTTGTAGGAAAATTAATTTGCATGTGAGTGCTCCTGTTCACCTCTTTACACAGATTTTCCAGGTCAGCTCCAGAGTAAAGCTCCGTCTTTGCTGCCAGCTCCTCCAGGCACACATCAGCAGCTACAGGCATTGACTTTGTGTGCAGCTTTAGGATGCAAAGTCGAGCCTGAACATACAGAGAAACACACATGAGGCAAGTCATAGGTCGAGTAATTAGTATTGATCACTTTTTAAATCATCCCTCAAAGACTTAATAAGAAAAGAATAAGTTAAAGCCTTTTAAAAGATCCCTTACCTGCTGGTCAGGAGGCGGGACATAGATAATGTGGTCCAATCTGCCAGGTCTGAGGAGGGCGCTGTCCAAACTATCAGGTCTGTTTGTTGCAGCTACAACCATCACATCTTTGTTGCAAACTTCCTGGCTGTCCAGCTGTAAAAAATAAAATTATAATGATGTTAATAAGAGTTTTTTAAGAATCAGAAAGAGGGCTGTACGTCTGTGACACATTCCCAGCATCTGACCTTGTCTGGAGTCTGATTTTCCTCCACTCCCTCTGCCTGGAGGATCTTCTCCGTCCCTCTCCCCTCCAGCGCCTTCAGGCCAACACCGTCCATCTCATTCAGCAGCACAGACAGGAGGCGCGTTTGTACGCCATGAGCTGTTTTACTGTCTGACCGCGAGCCAATCAGAGAGTCTATCTCATCGAGGAACAGGATACAGGGAGCACACGCTCGGGCCTGTCGGAACAGCTGGATGTGGACAGACAAAGGATGAGACAGACTGAATGGTTTAAACACAGCCAACATTCACAGACTGTAAAGAATATACCTCTGCTAAAGCTTTCTCTGAGTCTCCCACAAAGGGAGAGTAGAGATCAGCACCACTGACAGACAGGAGGGCACAGTGAGATGAGGTGGCTGCAGCCCTAACAAGTGTTGTCTTTGCACATCCTGGAGGTCCATAAAGAAGCACGCCACGAGGCTGACTCAGACCAAGACGAACAAAAGCCTCAGGGTATTTCATCGGCCACTCAATACTCTGCAATGGTCAGACATAGACAGAACTTTTGGAAACAAAATACAATATACACAATTACAGATACCTCCTCTCTTGATTTTCTACTGAATGGTTCAAGCACCTTCTGCTCCATACCCGTCTTAGTTTGAGTTTGACCTCATCCAGACCTCCAATCTGCTCCCAAAGTATTGGAGATAGGTCTGTCCTGCCAAGGGTACTCCGTAAGCAGGAGGGACGCACTAGCTTCAGAGCCTCCTGGAAGTGCTTCAAACCCACTGTCTGATCTCCAAAACTCTGAAGACAATAAAAAATTGTTAAAAAATATCTCATCAGTGGTGCCATCCATGTGTATTGTAAAACTTAGACATTAATTTTAATACTTACTCATGTCTGGTGCAAATTAACAAATTAATTCTTAGGGAGAACATTTTACTTGAAATTAATTGCAGATACATTAAAAAGACCAAGTGTGAAATGCAATCCAACCTGGATGTAACCTAAAAAAGATTTTTTTTAAGTAGGACTAAGTAGAGTTTGAATCTTAGGGACGTTTTGTTCTTTGATATGCTGCTGACTACCTGTATTTACCTTTGAGTTCTCCCGTATAGCTTGCATAGCAGCCTCCCTGCACAAGGCGCTGAGGTCTGCCCCCACATAGCCTGTAGTCTTCTGTGCGAGCTTTGTCATGTCTACACTGGGACACACAGGGATCTTCACACACAGAGAAGACAGGATGTCTTTTCTCTGTTGCATTGTGGGAGCACTGATTATCACCTGAAGGTAGGAAAAAGATAGATCCTCAATGATTTATCTACATGTAAAGTATATGTATATGAGGGCACGTCTTATCATTCACACCTCTCTGTCAAATCTCCCAGGCCTGCGCAGTGCAGGGTCTAAGCTGTTTGGTCGGTTGGTTGCCCCGACGATGAGGAACCGATCAGACTGATTCATCCCGTCCATCAATGTGAGAAGCTGAGCAACCAGGCGGTTCTCTGGTGCTGATGAGGACGTTCTCCTCGGACAAAGAGAGTCTAACTCATCTAGAAAGAGAATGCAGGGACCCTCTTCAGCTGCAGACCGCGCATGCTCAAACACAGACCGCAGATTCTCCTCACTCTCGCCAGGTCGTGATCCCACCACCTGAAACAAACATTTACACCAACTTTTTACATCAATATCTCTTTTCATGGCGTCTATGTGCCACATAGAACTACACATACAGTATACCAAATAAATAAGCATATGTACGCTATTTAAACCCTCTGAAGTTCAAGAGAATGATTCAGTTTTCACCTCTGGCCCTTGGACCACCACCAGGCTGGCTCCCACCTCCCTCACCACTCTGCGGACCAGCAGGGTCTTGCCCACACCAGGCGGTCCTACAAGCAGCACCCCTCTAGGACATGCCATGTCAAGAGAGCTCAGTGTGCCTGGATAGAGCAGAGGCAGCTGCAGCATCTCTTTTAGGGAGGCAGTCACCTGAAATACAAAAATAATACAAATCAAAAAATGTAAACGGGCTCTGGAGGAAATCTTGTTTGATAACTGCACCAATGCGTTTCTGACCTCCTCCAGGCCCCCCAATGGCACTGTGTCCTGGCCTTTCAGCTGACCCCTGAAATGCCTTACTGTCTGAGTACAAACTATCTCCACACCAGTTCTTGAGGTGATTAATCCAGCAGAGGTAGAATCTGGGTTGACGCTTTCAATGACAATATATCTCATCTCTGTATCAAAATCCTCCAGGTTCAACACATACTTCTGGTGCACATACACACCTTTCAGCATGTCTTTCACAAGCTCATGGACAAGGCGTGAAGGTGTGCGTTTTCTAAACTCGACAGTCTGGACCACCACAGTTATCTTGACACTCTTCAGTTTGGGGCAGGATACAGGTATGAGCTGAGAAGGGTCCAGGTTCAGATGTGCCAGTGGGTGGAACAAAAGACTGGGAGAGGAACATTTTAAGTCCACCTGTAGAAAGCCCTCAGCAAGGTCTGTCCTGGGCCAGGCGGTACACAGGCAGTTTCCCCCGGGAAGAGACACCAGAAGAGGGGAGTCCAGACCAAGACCTAACGTTGACATGAGACCTGGACCCAGCCTGCATCTCTGAGAGCCCCGGTCAGCTGGATCGGCAGACAGCAGCCTCAATGACATCCTCGATTATTTGCAGCTGACAGCAAAAACAACAAGTGCAACTTCTTTAAGCTGGGAAGTCAGCAGGGTCAGCAGGGAAGCTGTTCCCATGAAACTGCAAACTGTTGCTAGGCTACATGCTACTCGCTATAAGCTCGCTACAACTTCAAAATTGTCTGAAATATATATTTTAAAATAAAAGACGTTATGAAAATACATATGGTATTGAAACAAAACGGACGGTAAAGGAACTGATACTCGTTATATCCATCAGTTTGTACTGTTTACAATCCACATGTGGCGGTTATTTTCTTTGGTTTTATTGGCGGTTGGCGACTTACTCATTTGCACATCTTCGCCACCTGCTGGTATGGAGTGTGGATCATAACATAAGTCATTTATTCTATTTTTTATGGTAACAAAAATAATTTATAATATGAATAATAAAAAAAGAAAATAAATAAATACTAATACAACAAATTTAAAAGCGTAACACAACAGTCGCGTCGTTTGAAGATTGCGAAAAAAGTCCAGCTGTGTAGAAAGAAACAATTTCCTGATCGAAAAAAACTGTATATCAAAATAATTAAAACCAAAACAACATATTTTTTTTAGAATGTCAAACAAAAGAGGTTACGAACATGTTGGTGGTTACAGATTTTGATATTTTTGTGGCTGAAAAGAGTGATAGTTTCCCAGGAATGAGTGTGTCTTACGTACGTTACGTCGCTCTGGCGTCACCTCGTGTCCATAAAAGAAAATACAGCAAATCTTACTGAATAAAAGAATTATTCTTTAACACTACAAAAATACTATCAGTGATTATTCAGTAATATATAAGGGTGTGTGTGCCTTTCCTGCTAAAATATACATTTTTTTTTTTTTTAGCAGGAAAGAAAGCAAAAAGTAGTATCGCGAGACCGTCACAGGCATGTTTCTTACTCTTTTCTTTTTTTCGTCTAATAATACAGCTTGTCCCTTTTAAATATTGTGTATTTATTCAGAACCAAATTCAGGTCTAAAGTTCTAGGCAGAGATGAGTTTATCTCTTTCAGATGGCGGTCATGAGGGGAGTCACATGGTTTTGCTATTTATACATAAATAGTGCAGCAGTGATATCGAAACTGCGGAAGGTCGTCTGTCCGTCCCTGTTTCTCTGTTACCAGCAGACAACGTAAACTTTAGGTAGGACGCCTAACACACAGGTGACCCTGCTGCTGAGGGAAAGTTGAACTGCTCACCTGCTCTTTCTGGAAATCTAAGAGGCAAGTCTATGAAATAATCACACAATCAACGAATACCTCAAGGAATTAATCAGTGAAAGCTGGATGATTAAAATGAATGAGTTTTTTTTTAAATGGCAATATAATTTTGAACTATATTCCTTAATTCACAATACTTTGTAGAGAAGCAAATGTTCCACACTTTCTTGTTTTAAAGTAAACAGTGGTGTTTGTTAAAAGTCTAGTATTTTAAAACATACCATTTTTCTACATTGTGTGAGGTGTGTGTCAGAGTTTGACTCCTGAGCTGTCCTCTTGAGTCCTGCCACATGTTATCTAAACACTGATTTCTCTTCCTGCTACCCTCTGCTCATGCCTACAACAACCAGGCCAGACTTGGCACAGTATCACCCCCTGTGCCGTCATAATTTCAGATCTCGCGGACAAGCCTGGAGTGTGTAATCAACCCTGTGTGTGTCCTGGGAGGCTGAAATGTCACTCTGCAGCTTGTAGGCCTCTGAGTACAGACAACCTGAGTGTGTGGGCTCAGGATCCAGCTTCTGGGGGGGATTAGAATGTTTTGTCTCATCTGACAGTAGAGGCAGAAGTAGTGTTAATTCTTCATCTGCCTCTGCTTGTTTGAATTTTTAGTAAAGAGCCAGAAGGGAGTCTCTGGGCAGACGCTCAGCAGCAGCCATGTCGTCCCTCCTGCGCTGCGTCTCCAACTCTTCTGTGGTTTTGTTCCAGCGGGGGGCCCGTCAGAAGATACCTGGAAGGAGGAATTTCAGAACTTTCCCTGTGTTATGGGACCAAAAGGCATCCAAAGGTAGGATATGTCCAGCTCTGTTAAAATCTTTCAGCTTAACCTTACAATATTTTTCACAGAAGTCAGCCAGGGTCTGCATGCTTTCTTTTGCTTTGGATTTCCTCTGTGTTTGAACTGAAAAATGAGAGTTCACTCAAGGACACGCTCCTCCTGGCCAGAAGAGTGGAAAACTCCACACAGATCATGAACTGTTTGCTGAAGGTTGCTAGAGATCTTTCCTAAATAAGGAAAGCTGGTAGTGAAGCCGGCAGCAGCTCTCTTAGCTGAGGAGCTGCTGCTAAAACATGAGAACATGTAAGAGGTCAGTTAAAGGTGACATGAGAAAGTTTTATTACCGTCTGACAAATTCTGTTCACAGTCATTTGTTTATGGAGTCAGTGTTGTTCTTTGATTACATAAGTGTTTGTGAGCGGTTTGGGAAATACTGAGTGCTTTTCAAAGTTTGAACTCTGAGCGTGTCAGAGTGGGAGTGCAGGCCTCTCTGTGTGTGCTGGCTAAGAGCCAATCACCTGCTAATAATGTCTCCATGGCGGGGAGGTCACCATGCCGTGTATGGAGAGAAATGTGTAATCTGACACTGTTCCCGTCTACACATTTCCTGCCGTACACGCATGCTCTCCTGCGTTGTTGCAAGAAAAGATAAACAGACACAAATCCTCCTGTTTTATATCAAAGCTGATGTTGATTTTTTTGCACGAAAGGTCCTAAAACAGATCTGAAACGTCTTTGTTTTCCAAGAAAGACCTGTTAATGCATGCCAGAGCTTGCTGTACTCCAGACTTAACTTTATGTGCTTCTCATACTCAGGTGTGCTCTACAAAGACCTGGTGGTTGGTGTTCCCAAAGAAACTGTACAGAATGAGCGTCGAGTGGCTTTGTCTCCTGCTGGGGTGCAGGTGCTGGTCAAACAGGGATTCCAGGTGCAGGTGGAGAGTGGGGCTGGAGACGAGTCCAAGTTCTCTGATCAGCAGTACAAAGATGCTGGAGCCACAATCACTGACGTCAAGGGAGCACTTGGCTCAGATTTGGTCCTCAAGGTTTGAACACATCTCCAATTTTTCTGCTAACAAGATCAATCTGTGCTCAGTTTACCCAACCAAAATATTGCTAAGCTTGTGTTTAACTCTGCAGGTCCGAGCCCCCAGTCTGAGTGAGGCAGACCTCCTCAAGCCAAAATCCACCCTGGTGAGCTTTATCTACCCAGCACAGAACCCAGAGCTGATGGCGAAGCTGTCAGAGAGGCAGAGCAATGTGCTGGCCATGGACCAGGTGCCCCGAGTCACCATTGCACAGGGTTATGATGCACTCAGCTCCATGGCTAACATTGCTGGGTAAGGAAAAGTTCACATTAACACACATGCTTGTAGATGTTCAGGATTGTATACCCACAGTCAATGTGACATGGATATTTTGTTTTCTAGGTACAAGGCTGTGGTCCTGGCTGCTAACAACTTTGGCCGGTTCTTTACTGGTCAGATCACAGCCGCAGGAAAAGTACCTCCTGCTAAGGTAACTGTCAACATCTGTGATTTATCACACCTTGCTTTCTCTTTTTGGGAAAGTGGATCATCGTCACATTTCTTTTGTCCACAGGTTCTGGTTATTGGAGGTGGAGTGGCTGGTTTAGCAGCAGCAGGTGCAGCAAAGTCAATGGGAGCCATTGTCAGAGGATTTGACACCAGGTAAGCAAGGCATTGTTTCTTAAACTGCAAGTGTAATGTTGGCTGAGATGGTTATGATTTCCAAACGTATGGTTCTGTTTCTTGTCTGTTAGGCCTGCAGCCCTGGAGCAGTTTAAGTCATTTGGAGCTGAGCCTTTAGAAGTGGAAGTCGCAGAGTCCGGCGAGGGTGTCGGAGGATACGCCAAAGAGATGTCCAAAGAGTTCATCGAGGCTGAGATGGCTCTTTTTGCTCGGCAGTGTAAAGAGGTTGACATTGTCATCAGCACTGCCCTCATCCCAGGTCAGTCACACACTTTTCCTGTTGGCTTTTTTTTTTTTTTGTTTTTGTTTTTAGATTTTTGAAGTTGGTCCAATTTCTTTTTGTAAAGCTACATCAAACGTTAAAACCTCAGATGACATTACAAAAGTGCTCCGATAAATGTTGTTTTTTGTCTAATGAGTATACAAGAGCGCTGATGAAAATTTAGGGATCAAACATCTTCTGAGTAACTGTATCTTGGGTCGGATGCAATTATTGACATGTTTTGTATTTTCCTTCTTTTTATTTCTTATTTCTTTTTCAATGTAGGGAAGAGAGCCCCCATTCTGATCAAGAAGGAATTTGTGGAGTCGATGAAAGATGGCTCTGTGGTTGTGGATTTGGCTGCAGAGGCAGGAGGAAACATTGAGACCACCAAACCCGGAGAGCTGCACGTTCACAAGGTTAAGTGTCTGTTCAAATCTTTTAGGAGTCTGAGTTCATCTCCTGCTTACTGTTGTGTGAAATTAACCCAGTTTGTACTTCTATTTATCAACCAGGGAGTAACACACATTGGCTACACAGACCTGCCCAGCCGTATGGCCTCTCAGGCCAGCACTTTGTATTCCAACAATGTCCTAAAGCTGCTGAAAGCCATCAGCCCAGACAAGGAATACTTCCACTATGAGCCAACAGATGAGTTTGACTATGGGACCCTTGACCATGTCATCCGTGGGACGATGGTCATGAAGGTAGGTTCTGATTGGCTGTAACGGTCTGCTGGCAGCCTCAACCTCTGCTGGCATCGATCCATCCCTCTCGGCATGAGTTATCAGATCTTGTCATGCTACGTATCTGCGCCAAATGAGCACTAAAACCCCAGTGCCGGCTGGGAAAAGCTCATGTTGGATCCCAGCAAGAATGTTATGAACGTTTCAAAATATACTTTTCCAGGAATGTTGGCTTTGACACATTGTTTATGACAGGGAAAGCATGCAACCTCAGTAGAACATATCAGCTTACCCCTTGTTAAACTGAGCACCATTCAGCCCTCTTAAAAGAGAATTTCCCTTTCAGAACCACTGGTAACTGGTTTGTGATTGCTGTTTGTTCACCATAATCTCCACTGCGGTCGACGAGTTTGTATTCTGAGAGCTCTGACCAGTCAGGCGAGATCTCCCACAATGCAGGACTCCAAAGTTTTGATTTCTGTTTCTCACGCAAAAGTCTGGATGTCCTCTAAAATCTCACACGGTTCCACATGTCTTTTTTTTTTTTTAAATGTGTCCAGGAAGGCAAAAACATGTTCCCGTCCCCCCTCCCCAAAACAGCCCCCCCAGCCCCGGTGAAACAGAAAACAGTGGCAGAGTTGGATGCTGAGAAAGCTGCTGTGGTCTCTCCATTCAGACGCACCATGACCTCTGCGGGTGTCTACACTGCAGGTCAGACATCAAAACACACATCCACGTGACAAAAACTCTTCCTTTTTTTCAGGAAGATGAATTTAACATGCTGTAAAGCCATTTCACAAAGAATTTTAAATACATGCTTTCTAATTCCACCCTTCTCTTTCCAACAGAGCCTTCTGTTCTGACATAAACACAAAATTTGACTGAAATAGTACAATAAAATCAAACAGGAACTTTGGGCAAATTCAATTTCTTTAGTTATGTTTGGCTTAAGTCGTACAAACAACTTTAATTCATCTGATTGCAGAGATTAGTCGCACTATATTTAGCAGTAAAAAGACTGAGACATGATTTGCTATTGGCTCAAGAATCAGGTTACTGTGTTTGTCATGTTTTTGGAAACAATTACTAATTTGGATGGTTTATACTTCCCATAATCCACCAAAGCAACCTTTTTCATTTTAAACTACCATAAGAATCCAAATTTATGTAGGTTTGGTGATATGACAGCATTAGGGTGGTTTGATTAAGATTTTTCATGATTATTTTCAACACCTAGTCAAGGAACTCCATGATTTGATTGTTAATTTAGCCATGTACAGCTCCAGTTTACCCCCCTGATTTTATAATGATCCATTCTTTTTTTAATAATGTGTTTTTAACACATTTTTTTGTTCACAAAAAAAGTACAAAATGATAACATTGCGTTCGATGATTTATCAAATAATGATCCATTGTTGTGTGGATCTTTAAAGTAGCGCGATAGTGATTTGACCAGAAAATGTGACCCAAATGTGATTAAGAAAAGGGGGAAAAAATCTGTTTTTCAGTTAAGTTTGATTTCTTTTGAAGTTTCAGAGAAACTCTGAGTCATGCTTGTATAACCTGTTATAAAACACAAAAGTGTTACTTTTTCCATCTTCTTTCCAGCCATTAAAGCAGTGGGGTAATTGTTAAGACAAACAGACTAAAGGCTGCACATTTTATTCCACAACAACACAGAGCTGTACACAGGAACACACAAACATAACAACACTGCCCTCTGTGTCTCTGTAGGTGTGTCCACCTGTCTGGCTCTGGGCATCATCTCCCCAAATGCAGCCTTCACTCAGATGGTCACCACCTTTGGCCTCTCAGGGATTGTGGGATATCACACTGTGTGGGGCGTGACCCCTGCTCTGCACTCGCCTCTCATGTCTGTCACTAACGCCATCTCAGGTCAGAGGAATTACACAGCCAAGAAACTGCATAGATAAGTGTGTTTGTTTTATATGTTCCTCAGTGTTGTGTCTGTCCTCTCCATCAGGTCTGACAGCTGTAGGCGGTCTGGTACTGATGGGTGGAGGACTCACACCCTCCAGCCTACCTGAGAGTCTCGCTCTTGCTGCTGCATTTGTTTCCTCCATCAACATTGCTGGTCTGAAAATCAACATGCCAACAGATGCATAAAATAGAGCACTTCTTCATCTGGATAAAATAAAAATGTACCTTTTTCTTTTCCTGCCTGTGTGCAGGTGGTTTCCTGATCACTCAGAGGATGCTGGACATGTTCAAGCGGCCCACTGACCCTCCAGAGTACAACTACCTGTACGCTCTGCCTGGTGCTGGGTTTGTGGGAGGATATGCTGCCTCATTGGCTGCTGGATATAGCATTGAGCAGGTGAGCATCTTATCAGCTTACTTCCACTCAAACAGCTTTTAAAGTAATCAGTTGTTGGACTGTAGTTCTCTGGATGTTGAGTGTCTTTTTTTCCAAGTCTTGGGGTTGCAGTGTTTTGGTAGATTCCAATATTTAAGAAAACTCTCTAAATTTTTTACCAAACTTTCCCAGAGTTCAGATTGTTTGTTTCGAACAATACTCAAAGTTCCAATCATCTTACTTTCTTAAGATCCATTTTTGGGGATCTTTAGTCTTGATTGGATGGGACAGCTTGAGAGAAAGACAGGAAATGTGGGAAGAGAGTGGGCGATGACATTCGCCAAGTTGTGTTGGGACTTGAAATGAATTCTGCAACTACAACAAGAAGGATAATGGGCTCTGTGTACAGTGCGCCAGCTTCACTAACTGAGCTAAACCAGCGCTCCTGGCTTAAAAGCATTAAAACACTGTCATATCAACCGCTCTTGCCTCCAAAATCAGCCCTTGATTAGGTTTCTTATCAAATCTTTTACATTTCTTTCATGTTTGATCAATCTTTATGATGAATTGGCTGTAACTGTGACTGTAACCCCTTCCTGACTTGTGCTTTTTACCTCAGATGATGTACTTGGGCTCCGGCCTGTGCTGTGTCGGTGCGCTGGCAGGCCTCTCTGCACAGGGCACCAGTCGCTTGGGGAATGCCCTGGGCATGATGGGAGTTGCAGGGGGCCTTGCTGCCACCCTTGGTGCTCTCAAACCCAGTCCAGAGCTGCTGTCCCAGATGTCTCTGGCAATGGCCACTGGAGGAACCCTGGGTATGGGATTTCTTTCTATAAGCAAAGTTAAAACACGTATAAAACATGCTGTGAATTGTCATGGTATTCAAATCACTACCCTCAAGGTAACTCTGGCAGTTGGAAACTAAAAATATAAAGCTTAACAAAGGCACTAACGAAGGCCAACAGGTTGTTTAGAAAAATACAAGCCCATCATGAAGGAGTTGCGTGTTATTAACTTTGCATGTGACTCCTGTGGTCTTCGAAGAGTGTGAAGTTTTTGCGATTTCCAAACATAGCATCAATCATGCTGCCCAGGCTGAGAGATGAGTGGTTTTCATCATGTGTGAGTGCTGTACATGTTTTTAGTCATTTAGGAAAACGGGGTGATGAATGATGTTACCATTTATGCACACACACACCTTACTCACTCACATACACATACACACACACACACACACACACACACACACACACACACACACACACACACACAGGCAGCAGAGCATGAGGTTTCTGTCAGTGTTAAATTAGGGACCCTATGTTTTCAAAAAAACAAAACAAACCTGCTACAATGCTTAACTTAGGACTCATTAGTCTGCTCTTTGAAGATCAGCCCTGTTTGTTAGGAGTAAAGTTACTGAAAACATGTGTTAGCCTTAAAACAATTTTCCTCTAACTTAATATTTTCACTTTTTGAGTTCAAACGTATCCAGTGTGCATGAGAAGTTCAGTGTCTGGCTCTGACTCAATCAGACTGACTGGAGTAACACATTAAGATTTACTGATCGCCGTCTTTTTTCCCCCCTTGTTTTTTTTGGTCCACAGGTCTTACCATTGCCAAACGTATTGAAATCACAGACTTGCCGCAGCTCGTGGCAGCCTTCCACAGCCTTGTGGGGCTGGCAGCAGTTCTCACCTGCGTGGCTGAGTACATGATTGAATTCCCCCACCTGGAAACCCACCCTGCTGCTGGCGTACTCAAAACTGTGGCGTACCTGGGCACTTACATTGGAGGTGTTACGTTCAGTGGCTCCTTGGTGGCGTATGGGAAGCTTCAGGGTAATGTAGTTTACTTGAAATATATAAAATCATGTATAAAAGCTGAAAATAGACTTTGTGCCTGTGGAGAGCACACAGTCGTTTGAAAGTCTGATCTTCATTTGACACAGTGATATCTCTTTAATCACGCTGAGCTGTGTCTTCTGGTGCTGATTGTGTCTTTCATCTACTTAAAGCCAAAGATCCTGCAGTAAATCCAGGCCTGCATTGGGTTTTTGTGCGTGTGCCAGCAGTCACTGATTTACATTGTTGTGGGACTTAAAAAGAGGACCACATGGGAGGATTTCTGGTAATTTGATGAGGCTGTACGGTGGCTGCTTAACTGTGATTGATGAAAGGCTGCCGTCTGATTTGTGGACAGAATAGACCAAAGACATTCAACAGAGAAGTGTCTTTTTCTATATTTTATCGTGTCAGATGGTTTTCTTCAGCTTGACAAAGTGTCTTATTTTTGGCTTTCCTTAAAAGTGTTACTTTTGTGTTTTATTGTTGTAGGCATCCTGGACTCAGCTCCTCTGCTGCTGCCAGGGCGACATGCACTGAACGCTGGTCTAATGGCAGCATCGATGGGAGGCATGATACCTTTCATGCTGACCTCGAGCTATGGAACAGGCATGGGGTGTCTTCTGGGAGTGTCCGGGCTTTCCACCGTCATGGTGTGTAGAGGCCAGCTTCTAAGCCAGAGTGCTAGAGAGTTATAGACGTTATCATACTGAAACTCTTTCTTCTTTTGGAAAAAAAGTAGTTAATCAACTTTCTTGAGTTACATTATAGCAAGTGTAATGAGTACTTCCTTGACTAAGAAAGCACAGGAAGTGAAAATCATAAAACATGTCTGACACATAACTCAGAAAAAGCACACATTGTTGGTGTTTCTTTGCTTTTCTTCCTCATTGTTCTGTTCTGTTCAACTTTTCAATCCTCTGCAGGGTGTAACCCTGACAGCAGCCATAGGGGGCGCTGACATGCCTGTGGTCATCACTGTGTTGAACAGCTACTCTGGTTGGGCTCTCTGTGCTGAAGGTTTCCTGTTAGACAACAACCTCATGACCATTGTCGGAGCTCTGATCGGCTCTTCTGGTGCCATCCTCTCCTACATCATGTGTGTGGTGAGTAGACACACACAGGCCATTTCATTTTTTTTCCAAATATCTTTATTGATTTTTTTTGTATATGGTATATAACAGGTATATATTGGCACACATATATATGCATACCTATGGACACATATACAGATGTAACACAAAACAAACAAAAAAAAAGCAAAAAACAAAACAAAACAGGGGGGGCCATGTTACACTTCAAAAATGGAAAATTACAAACCACAATACAACATAGTCAGAGACAGCATCCAGGCTTCACCACCCTGCATGTGGTAGCCTTATAACACACCCACTAGTATCATAATGTGTTAAACTTCATATAGAGTTAGTCACAAACTCCTATGGTCTATCAGACCTTTCATTACAATACTTGTAAGTCTAAAACCAATATATATTAGAAATGGGGACCAGATGTCACAGAAAACATTTATCATACACTTAGACCTGTAAGTCAGATATTCCATGGGTACGATATCAAAGATAACTTTGTGCCATCCAGCTACTGTCATTTCATTTTTATATTTTTATCTGTTGCACTCATGGTAATACCTCAAAGTTGTCTGCTAAAGAAGCAGAGAGAAGAAAAATCTTCAGCGGTTTAATCATCAAAAGTTAATTAAGCTGAGATTTTGTGCTTTTCTCCTCTGAGGCCATGAACCGCTCCCTGCCTAATGTGATCCTGGGAGGCTACGGCACCACTTCCACTGCAGGCGGTAAACCCATGGAGATTGTTGGCACTCACACCGAGGTCAACGTGGACCAGACCATTGACATAGTTAAAGAAGCTAACAGCATCATCATCACACCAGGTACACACTGTACAAGCAGCCTGAACTTTGAATGCATGGAGTATTCTAAGGGGTTGTTTTTGTATCTTTAAAATAGTAACCATCCTGAGAACACAAAAAGGGAACACCTTAACTGGTGTCTCTTGAAGATTCTGCAATATTTTCCAAAGATGCTCAGACTGCTATATTCAGAGTAGCTTTATAAACCATAAATGATGCCTCACAACATGCTTAAATAAAAAGAAAGAGAAGAAGAAGATAAATTTCTCTGTGCAAAAATATAAATAATGCTTTAAAGTCACAGTTAAGAAAAGCAAGAATAGAATAACTGTCTTCTTCTGTTTAACTTTTCTTATTTGGGCTTATGTAAAAATATTAATGATGGCTCAAAATGGAAGAAAAGAAAATGAGTGGTTATATATTCCTCATTTTTGTCCTCCTTGTCCTTCTCATTCTTTTTCTTCTGTCTTTAACTTTTGTTTTTTTCTTTGGCGACATGATTCATGCAGTGTGCATGCTTAACATCTTATTCTACATAATATTCAAACTGAGAACAGAATTTACTCTGTTTGCTGTGCGCTATAAAAAGTAACAGAGGTTACTCCGAAGTTGTAATTCAAAAAAATGAAAGGTGAGGAATTGTTAAAGGGGACTTCCACTAGTTTTGTGTTGCACTGACATGACAGTTCTACCAGGAAAGATGAAAAGATTAGTTAAAAATGCAAAAAAAAACAAAATAGCGCACTCAGCGATAATTCTGTTCCCTGATGCATTCATTGTTTTTACCTTCTAAACAATTTGACCTCCATCTATTCATTTTTTTCCCCTCCTATCTCACAAAGAGTCATGTTGGGGCCGCAGCCTGCACAGGTCACCAGTCCTTCACAAGGCTGAAGTGCAAAGACAAATTAATGCAGACAATTTAGAATGACTAATCAACCAGATTATCATGTTTTTGGAGTGTGGGAGGAAGCTGGAGGGAGCCCATGTTTGCACAGGAAACCATGCCCACAATCCCATCTGCCCACCTTAATGCACAGTCAGGTGGATTTGTTAGCAGCAACCAGTGTGGCATATAGAGAAACAGAGATTGAGCATAGGGCAGTGTAGTATATTAACCACTGCTGCCTTATTTGAAATTATTTAAAGCAATAGTAATACTTTATGTTTGCCATTTATTTCTCTCCATCCCTTTTACATCTCAAAGTGATGTTGCTTTCTTTTATTTTCAATCAATCATTCTATTGTTATTCATGTGGAGCCAAATCCCAGCGCTAGATTTCTCACGACATCTCACATATAGCACAGGCTTCCACTGTACTGTTTGTAATATTGAAGGCAGTTGGTATCAAAGGGAACTCATTCATTCATCACTCAGACAGATGAAGAAAGATGTTTGGGCTGACTTCAAAGACCGAGGTGGAGCACCAATTTAATACGAGGTTCCCTCATCACCAGAGAGCGCGGCTCCTCCTCTGCTCCCCAGATGCAGCTGTTCAGACTGTCTGCATCAATAACCTCAACTATCTCTGTCATCTGATTAATCTCACCTGACAGAGAGGCTCAGCATGACTGCTCAGCCAAATGCACATCATAATGTTTTTGTAGCAGATTCTGTGAAGCTACAACATTTTGCAAAGAGTTTGCAAATGTTCAGGATCTCAGTGATTTACATGGCAGTAATTAATTAAACTGAAAATATTGAGGCCTGGACACCACAAGAGGGAGCAGCTTGTCCACAAATAATTGAATGGAGACTTGGTCTCCCGCAGCACATACAGTATATGTACCATATGTGTCAGGACATGTCTGTTCTCAAAGAATTAAAGGCCATGGGTTTGATTTTTTTCTGAGTGTGAGATGGTGACCGCATTTTGATTTATTGGACAGAAAAAGCCAGACTCGTCTGACAGCTGAGTAGTTGTAGAGTGGCCTGAGTAAGGGGAACCACTCTTGGATACTTGGATCGTTGTTGTTTTCAAGTGGCTCCAAACCAACGCAATGACAGCTGTGTGGTCCCACATGCTGCTCTGATTAGAGAAACAGTGAAAAGTCATAAGAGCTATTGAGTCCAGACCCAGGACTTCTCCATGCGCTGTCAACAACAGAGCATGGCAGTGAGGAAACAGAAGGCTCCAGTTTTCTGGGGAATTGGAAGATACGGGTTACGGGCGACTGGCTTCAAAAAACTCAATTAGGAGTAATGTTGAACTCTACAAGGTACCTGACCAGTGGGGTTACACAGGGGTTACGCAGACTTGGGGAAACGGGTTCTTTGCACGCAGGGGACCCAACGGCACACCACACATGCAAAAGTTTTACTGAGAAAAATGTTTCTCAGACCAATGAACCACTATGATTTAATATAGAGAGGAGACTTGTGGTGGAGAGGGGGACGGAAAAGAAAGAACAAGCCCTGGAGGAATATCTTTTCATTGTCCGTGCTGGATTACACTGCTTTCACTTAGATATGAAAAGATTGTGTCAAATGTTTACGTTTTGGGTGATTGAAGCAGCTGATTATAGACTCTGCAACCAGAAGAGGACACAGATATCCTTTTTTGTAGTGTTAAGTCTTATTTCATCATATGAACTACAAAACACAAACACACATGTAACGAAGGATCCACAATTAGAAAACAGTTGCAAAAGAAAAAAGGAGAAAACCAGAAGAAAAACTCGCATCTTCCAAAGCCACACAAATAAATCCTGTTCATCAGTGCCTCCTTTTAAGGCACCAGAAACAAGTCTAAGCTACTCCACAAACCTCTGCTGGGCTCACTTGGCTTCGAGAATAAATAGTTTTAAACACTTGATGCAAAGCTCTTATTCTCTCCTGTTTAATAAATTTTAACATGGGATAGGAGTTGGCTAGATCAATTAATTAGTTGCCAGAGTTTAGGACAATTAGTGGCATTATAAAATATCTGCACCAGACGATGTCTGTGCTCACATTAAATTAAAAAAAAAAAATTCAGAGAGAACCTTATTGTTGTGACTTCTATTGAGCAGCGTTGGAGCTTTCTCTTATATCCCTGTTGCCAGCCTGCACTCTGTTATAAACTTCCTCAGTCATCACCCTCCTTTTCTCAATATGCTTCAATTCTTATAGACAGAAAGTCAAATTTAAAACAGTTATTGGTCAGTGTTTATTATCAAATCTCTTATGTATTATTTAGACACATTTAGGTCATGTTCTGATATCTTTTGCATGTATAACTTTGTATATTGGATTGTAATGCCAGCGCTTACCTCCAAATATTGACATTGGCTGTTGGAAAACCTGATACCTGACCACTTTAATTTTAAAAAAAACTTTTATTACTACTGCATATATACTCTCTGTGCGCTTTTGTGTTTAGGCTGGGGTCTGTGTGCAGCAAAAGCGCAGTATCCTATCGCAGACATGGTGAAGATGCTGGTGGAACAGGGCAAGACTGTCAGGTGGGTCATCCTCTTTTATCATTTGTGTCTTTGAAGAAGAATATACTGCTCTTCAAAACCTATTTCTAAGTGCAAACACATCTCCCTTGTAATCACTGCAACACATGTACCTCCTGTGTACCTACTGTTTTAAAATTTAAGGGGATTGAAATCATGTTTTAAAACAGTTTGTCCAATTACTTGAACTTAAGTGCAGTTTTAAAACTTTTTGCCACTTCACTTTGTACCTCTATCCCAAAACATTATTGAAAGAAATGTTCTTTTTTTCTGTAACTACATTACATACATTATATTCATTCTGCAACAGTAGCTACTGCAGAAATTCCAGACACTAAAATACATCATATTAAATAAAATAAAACATATTCACATATTCATTATTTAAAATGAACTTGTGGATAAACTCTTGAATTATAAAAAAGAGAAGGTATATTCTATGTAATATGCATTGTTGTCATTTTTTCAATTTATGTTCTGCTGATGATTTTTCTCAGGTAAAGTAGTTTCAATGCATTATGAATTTGTAATGTTGCTACTTGTGTTGATATTTATGCTAGGAGAAATGAAATACTCTTTGGAAAGATACAGACATAACTGATTGAGGGGTCATAATTACTTAATGTGTGTCAATAAGAGCCAGCTTTATTTTGCCTCCCCCTCCATCAGGTTTGGTATCCACCCAGTTGCCGGTCGTATGCCCGGACAGCTTAACGTCCTCTTGGCTGAGGCTGGAGTTCCCTATGATGTGGTCCTGGAGATGGATGAGATCAATGATGACTTCCCCGGTAAACTGCTTAAAAAAATGCCTTGGTGCTGGTGAAAGTTTTATTGCTGCATGGTTGCCACTTTGGCCAAAAGGTGTCAGACAATAACATGCGATCAGTTATGTGTTAACGATCGCAGCCTGCTTTCATCTGCAGCGGGAGCAGCTTTGTGATGTGTCTTGATATTCAGATGTTCTGTGTTATCAGAGCAACAGTCTTGTTTTCTTAGCAACCAGGCACGCAGTATGAGACACATGGTTCTGTTTATGAGGGAGGGAGATAAGTGCGGTGCTGGGGAGTCCAATCACATTAGAGAGGACAATAGTAGAGCATTTAGTTAGTGCTTTCATCTGTTTTCCATATAAATGTGTAAACATCTGTGGCCCACAGAGACAGACTTGACACTGGTCATCGGAGCCAACGACACTGTGAACTCTGCAGCACAGGAAGATCCCAACTCCATCATCGCTGGCATGCCGGTCCTGGAGGTGTGGAAGTCCAAACAGGTTTGTTTTCAAAACATTTTGACACAGATTGACTGCATTTTAGGTTGTGGTGCAAGAAGTGACCACCTGCTCTTATTTCCCTCAGGTGATAGTTATGAAGCGTACTTTGGGCGTGGGCTACGCTGCAGTTGATAACCCCATTTTCTACAAACCCAACACATCCATGTTGCTGGGAGACGCCAAGAAGACATGTGACGCCCTGCAGGCTAAGATCAGAGAGACCTATTACTAGTGACCCCTTATTAACTTATCATGGACAGTAGATGACAAATACAGATTTGAGGCAGGATCACAGCTATGAAATTTCCAGCATTGGGATGTAACGATACATATTTTTAGAAAATGTTTTGAAGTTCTGCAACTATTTTTAAAAAAAAGTGTCCGAGACTCCTTAGTATCATATAAAATATGGCATGTATAACAAGAACACAATTATTTACTGATTTGTAAATAAAAATATTAAAACATTTCTGAAGTGAATATCATTGTATGTCACTATGTTTGAGCTTTGAACACTTAAAAAACACTCAAGCCAGTTCAATAAAAGTGGACAGAGAGAAGATGCTAAACTTTTACAGACTCCTAAATGTTGGTGTCTGTAAAGTCTTCTTTGCAACAAGGACTTATATTCTGTTAAATATCCTTCTAACTCATTTGAAAAAACACCCCATGCAGCAAAATCTATAATAAACCATTTGATTTATTGCATTTTCTTGTAAAATCCAATCAGTCTTGGTATCCCCTTGATTACAAAACCACCCTTTACCATAAATAAAACCAGAAACTGTATGGTTTGCATGTAAATCAACTCTTCAGCCACAGCTCATACCAGTCTCTTGCAATGGATTCCAGTTTTTCGTCTCAGCATTTCCCTGCTGACTTTTTTGCTGTGTTGACAACAGAGTGCAGGTATGAGTAAAAAAAGAGAAGGTTATCATATTCTCCTTTGTAGTCCTGGGTAAGGAAAAGCTCATGGTAGTCCTTGAGGAAATAATAAATAGCTTCAATCGTTGCCAGGTAGGTGTCTGGTTTGCCCTTCTGATGGCGCCAGAAGCAGGTTTTCCTTGTTTTCAGCTCAACCCGCACGAAATCTGGAGAAGCACAAACATCGGTCAGGACACACACGCCGGCACAGCGTGAGATCATGTTAAACAGTGGGTGAAGAAAATTTGCCCCAATAATCACAAGCAGTCAAAGCTCATTGGAAAGCTAGACAAATGCAATCTTTCATGATTACCCTGTAGTCTCTCATCTGTGCTGATCTTGTTGGTCTGGTTCCATGTGCTGTCAATGAAAACCACCCTCTGGAGGGGATACACCCTTGACTCAGGGCTCTTTGAATCATCTAGGGTCCCTGACTCAGGGATCTTGTTCATTTGTGAGGCACTTTGACCTCCCTCTTTTTTCAGCTTCTTTGTGCAAGGTTCATCAGAGGGGTCATGTAACCTGCTTTCCATCCTGTCATGCAGACACTGCATCATGTCTTTAACTGAGACAGCCCCAGGACCAGGGAACACCAACACCACCTGAAAGCAAAGGAAATTAAAAGGTTTTGGGAGGTACACAACCACATTTGGCTACAGAAAATTCCAAAAAGATATTGTTTCTATAACAAAGTTTTTATGTGTTTTTAATGAGAACTGAAAGAAATTAAAGGCTTTGATTTGAGTAAAATAAAGATAAAGAAAACCAGCAAATGCAAAACAATGCACAGACAAAAAAGAAAACTGAATAAGTGTAATGAGAAGTGACAGCATGACTTGATAATCTACAAAATAAAAACAGAGGGTGCATAAGAGTGATAATTTATTAATGGGTACAAGATGATAAATCAGTGGCAAATATATAAATGGAAAAAAATAATACACATGAATAGCTTTGTTTATTCTTCAAACAAAAAATACCAAACATTCTTTAGTTTAAGCCTCATAACTATGAGCTTCTTCCTCTTTTCTTCATATTACATGGTCGGAAATTATTATTTGCGGTTTGGACTTCTGAGGAAGAAAACAAAACCAGAAGACAACCTCTGGCTTTAGAGACATGTTCGTTTTGGGCCATTTTTTTTGGATTCAACAGACTAAATATTTATATTTCAAATAATGGGCAGAGTAATCATAACAAAAAAAAAAAAAATAGCTTACCTTGTCTGAGTCATAGTCAGGTATGCAGGGGTAGGTGTATATGGTGACATCGCTGGGTGCAAGGATCTTGGCATGGATCGCGGTGCTCTTTCCATCTGTCTCATTTGGATGCTTGATGATGTCAATCTTAACAGGAAGCTTAAAACAATGTACAACAAGTAGAGCCAGCTTCAGGAGAGTAATTTTTCAGCCACATGTGTCGAATTTCATATCTTTCATGAAAAACACAACTTAACATTTTCCAGCACATTTTTGTTATGCTCCTATTGAAGAAGCTCCAGAGCTGCAGGCGTCTTTTAAAAAGAACAATCAAGTGAGCGCTAACCTCTTACTGACCTTGATTAAAGGGATCTCTTGCTGGGTGACACCCACTAATGAGCAGCATGTGTAGCAGAAGAACATCCTTGATCCTCCGCATTTAGTGCATTTCAACCTGCCTTTCTGCTGTGCTTTCTTCAATGCTTCATGTGATGCCAATTTTAGACCTTGGAGAGGCTCTTTGGCAACTTCACAAGCATCTGATGAATCACTGGAGACTGTTGTTTTGTCACGGCAACTAGGATGGAGATGCTGGTCTTGATCCAGGCTACTCATGCTTGCTCTTTTGATGTTGATAGACTGGTGCTGGGGTATGTGATTTCTGCATTCATAGCTGCAAAACAATTAAAGAAACAAACATAGCAAATTTTAAGAGACAGAAATAATCCAGTATTTACACAACTGAAAAAGTCAGACAGGCTGTAATGTGGAAAAGTCATAAATCAAGTGAGGGGTTGTTATTCAAAGGGTCATTCAGGAGTAGCTGACTCAGACAAATGAGTCATTGAGCTGGGGAAATATTTAGTATGTTAATGCTGAGATGAGACAATGTCTAAAAGAGTCTGAATGTAGTTATTTTTGTGTTCAATAGAATCCAAAAGCACAAAAGCTTCTGGAGAAAAAAAAAAATATGACTGCACTTTTATTTTGAACTGTAAGCTACTGTGAGCAAAGGAGATGGAGCAGCAATGGTCATCTGACTAAAGATGAAGTGAAGAGAAAGAGCATGTGCAGTGGGCAGATGTTCTGATGATCTTAAAATTAAAAGCATCTTAAAACGATGCTCATGTTACGATTAGGTCCGGTAACGACAAGGCAGAGAGCAAAGAAGAGAGACTGTGATGCCATCTGGATCCTCCTGGGCATATGCCGGGGAGCTTCGTGCTGCACAATAATTGATGTTATAAAGTGACCAAACTCTAAGAGACAACAGAGTCCCTGCAAATATACACACAGCGCCATTCACTTCCTCTCTTTTAAAAGTATGAGTGGGTACATTTTGGGGGATTTATGTATAACTCTGGCATTTTTTCTGGAAATGTTTTGTATACAGTAGTGCAAACGTTGGTCTGGTTATCATCATTTTACATCCAGTGATATAAGCCAGTTTTGACACATATACAAATAAAACAGGAAATTTCACCCTAATTATACAATCTACTGTTGCAACACATAATGAAGCTACAAAACCCAGTTCATTGGCTTTTGTTCAATGGATTTATATAAATATATAAAAGAAAAATTATATATATCAACCCTGATTTCAGATTACGATCCTACAGAAATTATCCGTTATCATACAGCAATTTCAAGGTGATAGGAACCTCCTCGGGGTGCCAGGACATGTTGAGTCATTCTGGTATAGAATTGAAAATTAAAGCTAAGAATGCCATTAAAGCCATCACAAAACGCAAGTATAAATCAAAAGGGGTCAAAGTCGTAATCTACAGGAAGAGGGTTCACTGTAAGATATCTATCCTCATTATAGACATTATTTCAGCTTTCTGCCTTTTCTTTGAGCCTACTTTTATACTCTATCTTGGGCATGCACCTTTGCCCCCTTACATAAGTATGCATACCCACTAGCCCTAAATATTAATAATTTTGTTACATGGCAAAGTCAGTAGAAAGACAGCTAAGACTTTTATGACACAAGCTACCTTTGGCGAAAGAACACGTGATGACTGCAATCACCTCCACGCTCGGTGTTTACATTTCAGAGCATAGCATGCTGCGGATACTGTTCGGTTTACGGCTACCAATCTCTTCTCCTTACCATCGAAACATCTAACGAGGTTTGTACTTTACGTCTGTCCCAGTTCACCCTCTGCAGCTAACCTCGGGGTCCAGTAAACGTGATCTGATTCATGCTGGAAAGGTTAGCTTCTGTTAGCAAGCTTGTCGCACATGAAACCTTTGTAGACTCGAACACTTACAGACGTATAAAGCGACTTGGTGGACAGCACTGAGGAAATGAAAACAAACTCTTGAACATCCTTTGGCAAATCGCTGTCCATGAATTTCTCACACACTACGAAAAAAGCATCTATCGATTTGCGGTCAAATGATGTACAACAGCCATAGCAGCGTGACCGTCTTCTTCTACGCCGGATGTACAGTGTCGTATGAAGGAAGGGGTAACTGTCGGTAACATGTTGCTTAGCAACGAATTCAGAACGTGTGGTGTCGGCAGCGACCTCACCTGCAAAAAAGGAGGGTAAGTGCGTATTGTGAATTGGATAAAGTACACTGCAACTAAGCTTTGAAATGAGAAGAAACTTGTCAATAATTAGACACTTTTCGTTTAAAATGTCCCAGGTTATAAGGTAACATTAGGAACACATAAGGAAGTTCCCCCTCACTGCTCTGACTAAATGGCCACCCATCATGGCTGGTCGTGCTTTTTGGCAACAGGAGTGCTGCTAAGTAGCATAGTTTGTCAAGAGATGTGAAGGTTTAAACCACCAAAAAAAAAAAAGAAAAAAAAAAAAAAAACATTTTTACCTACATAACAACAACTTGACGGATGGTGAACAGATTTGTGAGAAATCAGTAAAGAGACATCAACAAGTCGGCAGACATTCAGTGGACACGTTTTTTAGTGGAGAAATCCAGCGTGTACCCCAGAGATAACACTAAGGTAAATTTATGCATATGTCTGATTTATCTCTGGACGGTTATCAGACTGTGAAATGTACAGACATGAACTCAATTAACCAGAAACCCTTCCAAACTAAAAAGAGCACACAGACAGCCAAAGATGAGTCTTGAGTCATAAAAAGGAGCTAAAGAACTATTTCCAGATAGAGAACTGGAATGGTTTCATATTTTAAAATTACTAATAAGACTAGTTGATAGTCTGATAATAATAACGTAGTTTTATGTTGAACTAGGGCTGCAGTACATGGCCAAAAACCAGTATCTAGATATTTTTGGGCTATATCACGATACACAATACATATCTTGATATCCCGATTTGCCCTCTAAATCACCATCTAAATGTTTAATTCAACCCTTGGTTATTTAAAGGAGCAATCAGAATATCAAGGTATATATGGTGTATCGTGAAATAGCCCAAAATATTGAGGTATTGGTTTATTGGTTTTGCACATGAGTTCCTCTGTAGACAATTTTTTGATAAATAATTTTCAATTAACAAGAATGCACAAAGGGTTAATTACAGATACCATGACCAAACGTCATAACATTCATTTAGTATGCTTTACACTTTTGTCACCCAATATCTGTTTGTTTTTTTGTTTTTCATTATATGGGCCATTGAATTTTTCTCTGTGTCTGAGATTTTTCAGCTGTTTAAATAAATAAAAACAAATCAATGTTCAAATCAAATCACATTTTATCACAGTCTTAATGAGGATTTTTACCACTCCAGCGGACGTTTTCTAGATTTGAAATCCTTAGTCCCTTTTTTTGAAGGATTTAAGTTTTAAGAGTCGTCGTTCCTCAGTACAGCCTGTTGAAACCTTAGAGGTTATTGTACTTAAGGGGAAAATAGTCCTACATATTACAATGAATATATCTTGTTCTAAGCCAGATGTACTCTAAATGATGTGAAGCAGATTTTTCTGTGTCAGATTTCAAAGATACCTGAGCTGTCACACTTCTTATGAAACACACATTCGCATGCAGACTTGCATGGCAAACAGATGTGAATCGACTGGAACCTTCCGTTGTCTGTGAGGTAAGATTCCAAACAATCATAAACTTAAAAAATGTGTGCTTTGTGCCAGGTTGCTTTGAAAAACATGACACTGAAACAGTTTATCAAATCTGTCAAACTGATCACACATACTGTCAATCAATGAATGAGTCAATCAATCAATTAATCACTCACTCACTCAATCAATCAATCAATCTTTATTCATGGGACACAAATTAATAACAAATGTTATATCAAGACACTTGATCCAGACTATGCTCAGTGTTATGTTTACAAAATCAAACACTGAGATAGGATAAGATTCATTCCTATCAAACTCAGGCTCATCAGCCTTATTGTAATCCACCATAAGCAGAGCACTTTGAAAGCATGTACCGAGTTGCAGTGGCACAGAAAAACTGCTCTTTGACAAGTAGAAACTTCAGGCAGAACCTGCATGCTGGGAGCGTAGTGCTTTAGAGAAGTGGCTTTTAACTGGCTCTAGGACCTACCATTACCCTTTAATGACAAGCCAGGACCCATAATCCAGATCTTATGAAGACATTGTCATACTTTTGTTTGCACATGAAAACAAACTTCATACATCCTTTACACTGGGATATAGCAGGGTCCCGAGTCATGACCCACTAGTTGAGAATTACCGCTTTGGAGGGGCGATAGAGCACTATGAGTTATCCAGGATATGATGATGACTCAACATTGCAAGCCTTGTGGGTCAGAAGAAGGAACCTATATTTAATGCTCAGTTTTAATCTGTAGCCAAAACAGAAAAGCACATACAATGAAGATGTGGTGCTCTCTTTTTATTTTAGTTAGAACTTGAGTTGCAGCCAAAGTGTGCTGCATGAAGAAAGAAAATGACAATAATAAAACACAGAGGTAACAAATGCATGGACAAGTTTTTCCTGCATCATTTTTGAGACAGGATGTATCAACTTTTGTAATATTATACTTGTGAAAAAAAGATGTCCTTAAATTGATGCTGTCTTAAGCAGTGTAATACAGTGTTGTCTGCCTTACGGCATACAATCTGAATTCCCTCTTCATGATACTTTTTTAGTGGAAGTATATATAAGGTGAAGATAAAAGGTCTTAGCTCTAAACCTTGAGGAACTCCAACCAATGAATGCTCCGAGGACTTTTCAGAGACTTTCTTGTCATCCAAGCCAGGTTTATTGTTGATGCTCCCAGGGCCTGCTTTTTGTCTTCTTTACTGGCCAAGCTCATCTATCGCCTCTACAGGTTCAGCTCTGCTAGCTGTGTAGCTTCAGTTTCTATAGACATGATTGCCTGTCCATGCTTTGAACTCTCTCACTGTCTTCAGTCCCTGTACTGTTTTGCATGAAGTTGTCAAATGGCTAGACATAACAGAGTTATTATGGTTAAAGAAGGTTAAAAGAATAAGAATGGATTGACTGTTCCTGACATGACTTATTCAAATTCATTCACATTTCCTCATTTTCCGTGTAGTCTGACACAGAGGAAGGAAGAACAAACTGTCTGACCACATTCAGGGAATGTTTGTTTTACTGTTGACAGGGGTCCAGATAAAAATTTTAAGAGACTTTTTGCGATACACTGTGTTCCTTTGTACTCCCTAGTTACAACCACAAACTAACAATATATACCCCACAATGCTGTTTTGTATGACTGAATTTTGATATTTGACAGTATGACTCTTTCAACAATGTTACTTTATGCCTCTCAGGTATGAAGCCCAAAACTCTTTCCTGGGAGGACAGGATCTCAGGTCAACACTGCAGTCGAGATTGAATTTAATAGGAGGAACCCGGCTCATGGTGAGAGAAAAGTTCCCTTTTGCATTTTCAACACAATTCTAAAAAATGGCGCTTCCTCAGTGTGTACAGTGTGGATACAAAGATGCTGCGGCTGCTGCTGCTGAAGATAATGATGATTATTGTAAATGAACAGTAACCTCAAAAATCTCAGTAACAGTGGAGGTTGGATTATTTTGTCACTCAGAAAAAAACCAGACATCTTGATTGCTTATGTATTTTTTATTTTACTTCCTAGCACAAGTATGCTAGTAATCCCTCTAAAAGGCTATGAAGATAGAGCACTGATTTAGACTGACAGATTCTTGACTCTTGTTATTTTGCCCAATGTGAAGGCATTTGTGGCTCATTTGTTGTGAACATGTTCTGATTTTGAAGATGTCTCCCTCAAGTTCTTACTTCACATGCTAGATATTGAAAAAAAAAACACTGCACTCATTGAGTACCATCTGCACCCTTCTAAAACCCAAAACAGGTCATTTCATTAACACTTGATTAAAGTACAATTGGACAAAATCATTATGTCCATGTGGCCTACAGGCGACTGAAAAGTTTGTGGTTTCGTGTCTCTTAAATTTTGATGATTAGCGTAAACATCTTTTTTTTCCTAACCTGTTACCTTCTTCATGGACTTTATGATGCATCAGGGGACACTAGACACAGCAGTAAGCTGCTTGGGGTTCCAACCTTTTTCACAATGATTCAATGTTCAGGGGGTTCCGTACGAAGGGTCTTCAAACACAGAATTCCCCTTATTGCATAACCACAGATTTCCTCTGTGGAAATAAAGGTTTATGGCCCCAAAATGTATCAAGTTCAGATGCGTGTTCTCCTGCTTCCCCCCCGGGGCCTCCCTCTTCTCCAGCTGCCCCAAGACCACCTCTCCACTTTGCACGAGACTCCCCAGCCTCTCTCCCTGTTTATCTTCACTTGCCTGTCTTTCTCATCCTTTCGTTGTTGTTCCCCTGCAGTGTTCTTTACAGCCCGTGTCAGACTTCCCTCAACCCCTCTCTACAGACATTTCCCTTGTTTGCACATGCTGTTTGTAATCTGGTGCACATGGCGTTCTGTGTTCATGCTTCCACCCAAAAACAAATGTGATATTATTGCTCTTAAACATTTTAAAAAACAATAAATCATTGTTGCGGAGTCATTGTTCACGAGAACTGGTCACTGAAACTGCGCAGTAGCATTTTTTGTAAAGGAATTAAGGAGAAGAGACACATAAGCAATAAAACTACTCAGACCTTGTACTGCTGTTTGTTAAACTGTATTTTCTCTGCTGTGAAACCCTGGCAGATATGCTATCAGCTGATATAAAACTTAAGATCCCCAAATTAAATTAATGACTCCATACGGTAACTGCCTATCTAAATATAATAATCAATAATGCATGATAATAACAACTTAGACAGGCTGTTTAAACACTACCTACATTCAGTGATGTTACAAGGCAATATTTTCTTACTGCTTAGAAACTCTGTGTCATTGTTGGCAAGACTGAAGCCAGTTTTTTTAATTTGGCTCTTTCATACCTCTAATGCACAGCAGATGAAGTAAAGTGGATGGGAATCCCTCATTTTGTAAAAGAAAAAAAAAGTACCAAGATGATTTGTGTTTTCAGGAGCATTTTATTAAACAAAACCTGTGAGTCCTGGAACATCTTGTAAGTATAATTTATGTGTCTGGCGTGACTATGCTGCGTCTTTTCTCTTGGAAGTCTGTAGCTTCACATCGATGACAGTTTTCTCTCATTTTCTTTGGCTTCAACCTCCCCTGGTCATGTTGGGAATACACAGCCTTGAGTCTGAAATGTGTTTACATTTTGAGCATGTTACAAATTATCTGCTAAGACTAACTTTGCGTGACTTGGCAGAAGCCTTCACCTTGCTCAGATGTTGTTTGGGTCAAACGTATTTCAGGGGTTGGCTCTCTCAATTTGACTGTCTTTATCTGACAGGGGTTCTCCAAGCCAGATGTGAACCCAGGCAAAAGGTAAACCTTATGTCTGCCTGTGTGTTAGTGCGTGTGTCTGCACACATGTTAATATGTGTTATTTGTATGAGCTTATGGTGGAGGCACCCTGCCAATATGTCTGCGGTGTTTTCTGTCCTGACGAGACTCCACTTCTATTTAGTGATACAAACTTAGGGGGAGTTAATAAGACACTTAAGCCTGAATATGTATTTTTATCTACAGTCATAAAATGAATAGATCTACCCCTAAGATGTATTACCACATCTCAGACTCCCTCATTGGACTGAGTCATCTCATTCTTATATTGTCCATGGACACCAAAAGTTTTCAGTTTCTTTTACAATGTGTCTTCAATCTCCTTTAAGGAAACATCAACAGATTTGATTATCTTGTCATTAAACCTGCTGAGCCGGGAAATGGACTGCTTAAAACCTCCTGAGGGTTGCAGTTACATCTATATTTGAAACACTAGTTGCTCATTGTGAAATATATTTATTTTATAAAAAGTTGTGTGTCACAAAAACTTTAAGACTTCTTGACTGTTATTTTGTCAAATTATTTGAAGACCAGATGTAGGCAGAACCCCAACTGTCATATTTACAAAGGTCAGCATCATAGTAAAAAAAACTCATTCTTTTATCTCACCATAGTTTTACCTTTGTCAGAAGTGGTAGGATTAGATTTTAAGTGCTGAACAAGTTTTGCAGTATTCCTTTCATGAATGTTGGATGTAATTTAAATTAATATGTTGTTTGTTCTAAACATTTTATTTATTGAGCTTTTTGTGGCGTACTGGAATTCAAATCACATAGTATGCAGAATAAAAAGAAAAAGGCGTATGATTAATACAAATACATGAAATATTGTGAAAAGTGGTAGAACTACCAACTCGTCTTGTACAGCCTCATATGTCTCATATGAAATAGCATCATACACTGATGTGTAAAGCAGATGTTAATGAAAGGAGGGACATTTATAACTGCAAACTAGTACTGGCTTATTTTTTTTATAAATGTCAGACAACAGCAGGAAAAAGTGTTTGGGGATTTTGGAAAAAATTATGTCTGTGTTTTCTCTAATGAATAAGTTGGCCGGTTCTTGTTAACATTTGGTAACGACAACAACCATGTCCCTGGACAACAGGTAAACTGTTCAAGCTTGTCCAAAGCATTATTGTCTTACCAGCCCCTATTCTATCTTTTACTGAAAGACAAGTTAGCGTTTGTTTATTGTTTGTCAAAAGGTACCCTTTAGCATCTGTTTTAAGGTACCCTTTGGAACCTGTTTGAGGTCTGTTTTCTTTCTCCTTTCTCACACATAGTTTAAGTGTTTTAGGGAAACTGACTCATATTAGGTTTTCTCCCTTTTTCTTAAACACAGTTTAAAGATATCCTTACAGATGCTATAAGTTCTTCAAAATCATACCCAATACATGGATATGAGGTCACCTTAAGTGTTTGTATGCCTTGTTTTGTCTGTTTTTGAGCTATCATAAAGATACTATTTTTTTTTACATCTATTTACTAGTTGTACATTTCCATATAAAATGATTGTATCTTTTCAATGTTGTCCTCAGTGTCTGTGTTCTTTCTTACCAATATTTAAAGTTTCTGTTTTGCTTGTTTTTTTTTTTTTTGCACTAGAATTTACTGGAAACTTTTTAAATACGTCATGTTTGATTAAGATTCTGACTCACTGTTGACATTTTGTTCTTTTCCACAGAAGTCCTGTGTGGTTCGACCCATTTATTGACCCCTGACTGCATCACCAAGCTGACTTTGTGGGCCTTTGAATAGTGTCACCTCCATCTACCTCAGGTAAGAAATGACATGGTGTCTCAGACATTTACAGGCTATTTAACACAACCTCACATTACTCTAACTTTTATAATCACAGTAAATCACAGAAACCACTTTTACTTAATATGCTATTTCATGTGAGTTTTTGAAGGCCCCCTTGTGGTCTAGATAAGGAAAAAAAAATTAATCATGCAGTCTAAAGCTGTTGACTGGTGAAGTATGGTTACATGGGTAACCATTTTATTGAAACAATGCACGCATGCATGACCTTCAAAATTAAAGGTCATATAACATGGTTTATCTTTTATGTTAAAGTAATACAAACTATGATATGAAGTCCCAATTAATTTAGTTTTATAATGTAGACACAGTTTGCTCTGAGAAATTTATCTTGATGTAAACTGATCTTTTCCTTTTGTTAATTGGCTTGATTGTGCTCGGTAAAAAAGAAATGCCTTTTTTTCACTGTAAGAACATGAAACGTCATAGAGAAAGAGATTGTAATTCATACACATGTTGTAAGTTGTTCACTTCGTATTTTAATATGGATATTTTTCAGCAGCAGCAGAATATTTTATCATTTCAGTATCACACCTTGATAATGAAGAGAAAAATCAGTGAGCAGCTAAAATGCATTTAACCAGAGTAAACATCTCATTCACACTTACTGTCCCACATACAAGGTATAGCTTTACTGTTGTACAAACACACTGTTGTACTCCACCTCACCTTTGTTCTGTGTGCTCTGAGCAATTGTACCATTAAAAACACAAGTCCAGCTTGCTTCAGGACGTCTTGGTCGAGCCAGTTCGCTCCCCTGGATCTTTCTGCTGATTATCACAGCTCTTCTCTTTTGGCAGGGTGTAAATCTTTGGATGAGGATACAGTCCTGACTGTGCGTAATACATTTTACTGTTTTATAAGAAAACACTTAAATGTTTTGTAAAGGAATATAATATAATACTCAAAATAACAATAACATTGGGTAGCTTTTTGTGGTTTTACAGTTATTGTACCAATGGAAGCTATTTCAACTATCTCAGCATTTTCTTGGTTCAACATCTCATTTGAAAATGTTTGGAATACTTTGACCTGCCCATCTGATATTAGTTGTATTGAAATGAAAACAACACAAAGTTGAAAGGGTAAGAAATGAAACTGGAGGAGGAGTGGAGTGTGATGTTGGTAAAGAGTTTATATGTGTCAATAATATATAATATGTGTCTGAAATATACAGTTTATAAGTCCTCTGCTTCTTCACTCCACCCTCCTGTCCTCCTCTCTGCACTTTATGGGGATAAAGTGAGATGCTACATGCTCCCTCCTGGTCTTCTTTCCTCGCATTGGCCTTCCCTTCTGAGAAAGAGCTATGAACATTTCTTTTCCATTTTTAGTCCACTTTGCAGAGGAGTAAGCATTGAAGTAGTTTTCTAGGAAAACCTCCTTGAAGTTGCAGTTTTCGTTGTAGATCCTCTGGAAAGAATAAGATAAATATCAAAAGATTAACACAACTCTATTTATCTTTATTAAGAGTTTCTTTTGTCCTTGTTATTCAATTAGGGTGCTTGAAAATGTTTTTTTTTCTGCTTGAGTGCTCAAGCTAAAAACATTTCATGACTGTTCTCAATGAGAAACAAATATTACCTTGCCTTGCAGCTGTCCAGCCTTGCTCATGGAGATATAATACTGACTCTTTACGCCTTTGATAGCCAGGATGCCTCCCTCAGACACAGTCCTGATCTCCAGGATACCTGCCAGACAATCAGACAGATAGGTAAGACATATTACAGGACAAACTGCACTCAACTGACATCCAGTCTTCATTCCAGCTCTGCACTGCTCTCAACATTCATCTTCATTAACAAATGGCATGGAAGTTCCTGTGGTTAATCAGTTTGCGGTCTCTCTGGCTTTATTTAAGCCTTGTTAACTGGCCTGGGTGGCCATTACAGAAACCACAACCTATGCCATAGCACATGTGGGAGACAGATTAGGCCTCTCTCTCTTGGGATTGAGAAAACTACCTCCTTGCATGGGCTTTGCACGCTACATTTTAGGCCTGCTCTTCAAATCTGTGGGAGGCTAAGAACACTTTTTTTTTATTAGTAACTTTTTTTTGCCCAGTCCCTTTTTAAAGTACTGTAATAAGTTGTACCCTCAAGCATAAAAAGGCTAATCATTTTTACTGCAAAATTTATAAATGAACATAAAATATCTTACTAAGAATATTCACATTGTCATAACAGCATCAGAGTCTAATGGTGCTTGTAATTTTTCTTGCAGAACTATAAAGTAATCGATTAGAATTGCAGATCTCTGATTGTAAGCAGGTGAAGCTCTTCTGGCTAAAAATGAATAGAAAATTTTCACTGATCTGAGAAAAAGCTACAGACAGCTTTACAGTATTAATTTGCTTTAACAGACAAAAAATTAGTAACACTGAGAGAAAATTCAACATCATGGAACCATAAAACTAAGGTTAACAGAACAACATTCATTTCCTGGACATGCAATGGTAAAGATCATAAATTCTGAGGTTTTACAAAAGCCTTTTCTTTCATTTTTGCATAATGCAGAAATTATAACATTTGACTGGCAGAGGGGAACTCTATTAAAGCTCTTCAGACTGACATTGAGCGTGCGATACTTTTAGTATTTGATTACAAACAGATGGCAGTCTCCCAATCTTGGAATGTTGTTTGTGCTCTGCCTGCACTTGATATTTAACTTAATTTTGTTCTGCCCTTTGACTGTGCACTACCCCTGCTTTTTATTCCTTTGTTTTAGATTATTTATCATGACTCTGAGGGGGAGGTGATGTCAAATACTGAATGTATACTCTTATAGTAAGACATGATTAGCAAACTCTTTACACTGGAAGTTATTTGGACTATTCACTCAAACACCTCTGTGGCACCTGTAGTTGCATGTTCACTAATCGTTGCCTTAAGTTTATCACATTTATTTTTGTGTTTTATAGATGTTAGCAGCTGCTTATTTCACAAACACGCACACACACAAACACGCATACACACATATGTTGTAAACATTTGGCTGTGATGGGGATCGCCTCTGAGACTAGCCTCAGCTTGAACAGATTTGTTGTCACTCACTGATCCAGCCCAGAGCTAAGTAAACTTTCTGTGGGTAATCCCCAGTCCTGCTTTTTGATTCTGAATCTGGTGTTTATTTTTGTTGGAAAGGATGTTTCAGACAGCCTTTTAGGAATAGAGAATAATCACGAGTAGAATTCGAGATAGATAATGCCTCTCTTACACTTTCACCATAAAGTCATCTTCTTTTTACGAAAACAACCAAACACACAGCCATACAAATACAATTTTGAGAAACTGAATTATCTATTTGTCAATTCACAGTGGGTTTAATTGCAGTTATAAAATACAATAGGTAAAAAAAAACATACTAGTATGTGACTGAATCTGACTCAAGATCTATCATATTGTGGTTAGAGAGACCGGGTAGGCTGAAAAATTATTCAGTGTTACTTTAGTTTATGTAACTTTGGTCAGTAGAATGGAACAGAAGAGACAACACTCAGAATAACGTGTAAACATGCATAAAAAATGGATATAAACACACACAAAAAATATGAAGGCTTGTAATTTAATAAAAAAGAGCTCATGTAACAAAGAGGTTTTGGGTTAGCTACTTGTCAAAAAGGAAAAACAATGAAAAAAAATCCAAGCCATTAGACACAGAAGCTGCCCGCTTGTATCCTAATGTGTCAGATTTCACGTTTTTTTCTGATTCCTGTTTTTCAGATGTCATGCTTTGGTTTCTAATTTGTTGACAAACCACTCACAAGTTGTTTATTTGCTCTTTCAAGTGGCTCAACACAGTTTTAAATTGATATCATTATCAAATTTTGGTTTAGCTTAAATGACGCTATGCCATGGTCTGCCACACAAACCGACACATGTAAGCAATTACAATTTACTATTTAGCTAGAAGCTAATCAATCTGTTATCCTAAACCTGTTATGGATCCGTTTGCTTTGAGGATTTGTTTACATGTTCAGAAATGTACCACATCTAAGTGTTTAATTTAGATGCATTGCTCTTTTTTTCTTGATGCCAAATATCATTATGTTATATTTTAGAGTTTTGATCCAAGCCATACTTTGAAATGTTATAAAGTAAGAGATGAAATGTTGGATGAAAGACTGAAATGTGCTGGGAAGTGAGCCTATATTTTTGTTTCAGAGGCACAAGGAATGTGGAAGCCAAAAATAATTCAGCTCAGAGTTTCTCATTTTGGTTTCTTCTGTTTTGCTCTCTTTGTGGAGAAAAACAACAAAAACAAACATTCTTTTCAGGACTTTTTGTTCTCTTCACCTACTGAATTTATACACGTAGTATCTGCACTAAGTCAGTTTGTTCGAAGGCTTAATAGCTACACTCCTGTGAACCTTTCTGTCTTTGGTTGCCAATGATTGCACAAGCATCTTTTCCATCAAGTTTGAGGCATTTCCCTGTTAAGCTAACATTCCAAACCACAACCACACTGTCTGATAGGAGGAAATGATAACTACTCAAAACATCCTCACCATGTCAGAGGGTTCCAGTGATGTCCTCTAAACATGAGTCTGAAAAAAATACTGGCTGCGAAGAAGCAAAACTAACAAGTAACCCAGTTAAAAGTTTCCGTCCTGAAAAAATTGCCTTAGTTATTATGAAACACTGGTTTTGGACTGCACAATATTGTGGCCTGGTCTGCGTGAGATGCCATTGCTGTCGGTTCACCAGAAGGTCAATAACAAACTATTTCCAAATTTTTGGTCCCTTGTTTTCACTCTGACACAAACTGTTAGAGATTGTAAACCAGGTCAGAATGATGTAGGTCTGTGCCAGAGTCAGAGTCAGTGGTCACAGAGACCTGGCACCAGTTGGTCTCCATTTAGCTGCAGATTACTGTATTACTGTCTGTGTTTGGATGGTGTTTTAGTTAACAAGCCAAAGCCTCCACCTGCTTCACTTTAATGCTGTCACTTAGCTCGCTCTGACAGAAGCACATGACCCATTAGCGCTGTGATTACACTGTGGAAAGCAGTTGTACAATGACACCATCCACGTGCTTCTGTCACCTTGACGAATCAAGGGTTTGTCACCAGCTCAGAGGAAATATCCAAACCCTGTAACACTTTAGTATTGCTTCATAAATTCTCATCTACTTTCAAAATCATGTTTCCTGATAGACATATGGTGTTTGCCATTGGGACACATGCAGATGTTGATCGTGCTGTTAGAAAAAAAGAGTCACCCTTACTGTGGCAGTTGGTTGGGTCTTGAGTCCCATTGATGTTGCCAAAGTCATCAATTGTGAGGAACCATTGCGTGCGACTGAACAGCTGTCGAATGCGCACATCCCCTCCCTCCATGTAGTCATAGTTCCTGGTGTGGCGCTCGTGTCTGGAGCAGTTCATAATGGCAGCAAGTTGCTCTGGAGTGCAGTCACTGTAGACCACACACACACTGCCAAACAGGAAGATTGCATGCAGGTACAGTCCCGAGAATAGATTTTGAAGGTTCCATGTCAGCATCCATTTGCGCATTATAGTAAAATGCAGTGGGGATCAATGAACAACATACTGAAATGTGGAATAGAGATCTGTGTGCTGCCCCTCAGCCCAGCGAACCCCTGACCCCTGACTTGTGACCTGTAACCTCCAGCTTCCTGTTCCTGCTGCAAAGGTCCTGGTGAGATGTGGATATTAGGCGCTTGAGGAGAAGACTTTGGTTTGGTTGAAGTTGGCTGAGGCTTGAGATTGGTGTTAAGAAGACAGGTGTTGGTATTATTAGATGAAGTCTCTCTTAATCCTCTGTGATGTTGGGTGCTGACTGCACCATCCTCTTGAGATCATAGGTTGACCGTGAAGGCATAATCCAGTTCAGGAAATATTAGGCAGAATATCTGTTGAAATAAGTAGAGCTGTTTGACTCCAGTTGATGCAGTAAATTTATTTATATACAAACAGGAGTGAATCAACTAAAACAAATTTTGTCAATGTATCGGGCAAAAATAAAGAATTAAACACAAAATTAATGTTGTTGGTCTCCCATTCAAAAACAAAATTTCTCTGATAAATGTAGACAGGGATATGTCTCCATGTCATGGGCCAGGTAAATTACTATCTTTCACCAGTTTATAGACTGATGTTTAAATATCCACACGCAGAATTTACCAGATATTGAACAGATGACACAGCTCTCTTGTTCAAAGAAACAGATTAAATACTTACATGCGCTCTGAGTGATGACAGAAGTTTTCATTGGTGTATTCCCTTTCAGCCTGAGTTTTAATTCGAAAAGTCTTGGCTCTAAAATCCAGTAATACAGACAGTCTTAGTAAGCTTGGAGCTTTTGTCAGTTCCCATGGATGTCTCCCTGATTCTGGCAGGCTGACTCTGTGCATCTTCCACTGTCGCTGTGCACTCTGCTTAGATAAATGCCTCCTGCTGACCTCACTTGAGAGCAATTAGATCCCAACCAGTCAGCTGTCCCTGGCCGAGATGCAATGGAGAAACACCCTCTGCCTGCCTCTTGCTGTCACTCACCCACCAGACATGAGAGGGAGCTATAAACTCTTAAAACAGAAGGCTCCCAATGGTATGCACTCCCAAATACTTGAAGAACATTTGCATGCACACTTAACTTTGAAGAAGTTACTACAACTTCTCTGCCTTTTCCAGAAAAAAAAGTGCACTTAAACAGATTTGCTATGCTTGTTACAGATCTGACTGTGACTCATGAGAAAGCTTGAAAGAATTCCTGCCCTATCATTTGAAATGTCACAATTAATTAGGGCTTTTAGTTAGTTGCACTAAATCATTTGTAGGGATTGATTGACTTAAAGAAAAGCACTTCAAAGCAGCCCTCTGCTCCTCACTATATTCGTGTGTAACTGTAGGAAGAAATAAGTCATGGTGACAGGTATCCATCGCAGAGCAGAAAAACAGAGGACAAAACTTCTCAGAAGCAGTCTTCTCTGTGTCACGGGTCATGCACTCTTTCACTTTCCGTGTTTGTATTTAACGTCACAATTTATTGCCTTACATACTTGGCCTTTCTTTGGACTCACCACTTCAAAAGTTTATATGGGCCCTAATAACGAGCTCCCCTGGGGAGGTCAGAGAGCTGCAGGCCTGAGAGTGAGGCTTTCGGTCGCAACAGGTCCTCTTCTCATCTCTAAACTGGGGGTCGTAAAGACCTGATCTATTAGGTGTCACAGTGGCCTGTTCATCTGTCCCGTCTATCACTTTAGACTGAACAAAACATCACTTCAGACAACTCCAGTACTCTGAAAACAAGTCATTCAATTAAATGAACACGAAAACCTATATTTTTTTGTTAAAACAATAATATAAAAACTCAAGAACATAATTTATGTACAGAACTCTAATTACTGAATGAAGAAACTTCTCTGGATAGGTGGACTGCATCTTTTGTGACATTCCCAGAACCATTGTGCGTAAATTGACAACTTCTCTTTACAAGAGCTTTGCGTGACCCTAGGAACTGTTTTTTGGGGGCAGGTAGCACCTGGAATTGTCTCTTAAGGCAAATTTACTGCCAAGAAAAGGGGCCAGACGATTCCAAAACCCCCTATCAAGTGGCCTCAACAGAAACTAATGACTTCTGCCTGGTTTGGGAAATGGGGGCCCCCCTCTTTTAGACAGGCCAGTAAGGGACTCTTGCAGACAGGACCTCAGTGGTTGGGCTCATGGCCTCTGTTCAGGCCCAGAACCCTGCAGAATTGCCATTTAGGCTCCTGCAGGGTTCTTTGTTGGGATTAATGCCATGCCAGGTCATGGATGACTATAACTTATTGTGGCTCTATTTTTGTAGGGGGGAACCTGGAGCTATTGGAGTTAGAACAAAGGACTGCTAAATACTTATTTCAGAATTTCAACGAGAATTTCACCTTCAGGGGCAAAGGTCAATAGAGGTCCCAGAGACTTTTATTTACTTTCATAGGATTAAGAGTTTTGTACCTTATTGAAATTAAAGGGACTTTATGAAGGGACTATCGGCGCAAAAAAAAAAACTGATTGGTCAAAAACACACAGCATTTGGAGAACTCATGCCTCTTTTGGTCCTCTTCACAAGTTAGACTGCCTTACTCATTTGTTAAGCACCAGCTGAGATGAGGGATTTCATCATAATGTCCAACTGGGTGCAGTGTCTGGTTGAAATGTGATAATATTGGGAACACCTCAGGATCTGTCATGAGCAGACTGACATGGCTAACAAAAAAGCCATTAGTGATTATTTCTCCAGCCTGTTGCCACTGACTTTTTGTAAACACTGATGATGGATGAAAGGCTCTGCCTCTTCATTACCTCATTTTCATTAATCATCTGCACGTCTCATTATTACAGCCAGTTTCCTCTTAGGAAGTCTCACTCCCAGTAATGTCAGACACCCATATGCTAACAGTTTTAGGGAACTAAATTTTAAGTTCTGGAGGAGTTGATTTTTTTTTTTTCATTATGAGATAAGTAGTGGTCCAACCAGTGACCTTTGTTGCGTATTGGAAAGGTCAAAAAGCATGCAGTCTGTGGCACATCTTTGACAGCTCTGCTGTTCGAGCTCCAAGTTCACAGGTTTATAACTGCATCGTTGACCTAACATAACAGCAAGGAAGTTGTAGGCCTGGACATTGATTTATTCAGTTACGAGCGAGGGCTGGTTTGACGTTGTGTGTGTTCCCATGCTGTGTTATTCACTTCCTGACAGAGTAACTAGAAGGGTGTCAGAAATCCTGTGTTTTAGTCTGAAAGAATTCATGGCAAAACTGTGACCGTCCAAGTTGTTTGGTTAGTTAAAAGTCTGACTGAAAGCCAGCGGGGCTGCAGGTATTCTGAAGTTTATTAGACACCTACCCCAGTTGAGTTTGGAGTGAAACAGCTGTCTTTTTTTGTAAATCCTCAGGTAATGAGGAGTAGACTGATTCTTCTCTGATGACTTAAACTTAACTCAGACTGGAACACTGAGGACTCAAGACTCAATTTATGCCCAAGATTTGGGGTTTAACCACAGCAGCTTTTATTATTATATCAAGTTTTTGCAGTCAAATTACTGCTTGGGGTAAGATTATTAAGTGTAATAGAATTAAAAATGTAAAATAAAGCATTACAAGAGCAGTAGGATAATTTATCCCTTCTCTAGAAGTCCATGATGGCTTTATGTTTGTCCTCGGTTGACATGTTGAGCACCCTGTATACCATAATCACGAATAACCTCATAAAATGTGTGTTTGTGTATTAGTGTGTGCTCATCTCTGTGCGTGCATACAGGTATATGTGTAGTCTAGGGTGCAGGTATTTTGGTTTTACAGCCTAAAAGGGTGCCTGCTGCTGTTCAAGGATCAAAGGCCCAGGACTGTGTGGAGTTTACAGTAGCATAGGAAGTGCAGTGGCCGTAAGGCAGGCACACTAAACATGCGTGAGTGAGCCTCCTTAATTGTCAATGACTGTTTGCCTTCACTCCCACCAGTCTGCCTCCCTACTCTGTTTATATCGCTCTTTCTCTCTTTTACTGTCTGAGTTATTTGCTGTTTTGACAAGTGGAGGTCATGGCTAAAGGCCTTACAACTCTTTTAATTTGATTCCTTTAGTTGAGTGCTTTGCTGGATGTTGTTCTACTCAGTTGAGAAACTGAGGGATCCGATGATTGCAGTGTAACACGCAAACATGCAAGCTAACCATAGACTCAAATCCCGTTCTAACTCTGAATTCAGACTAAGCTCTGGTTCCAGACGTCAGAGCCTCACTGTGTATCTGTTTGCTTCACTCAATATAACCTCACATTGGTCTCATCCTCTGCGGGTTGCAATTACTGCTCAGTGTAAAGTTTAAAGAGTGAACTATGTTGGATATTCCTCAGTTACTGTATCATTGGACTGGTTATTACTCCAGAAAAAGTTGGTCAACAGTGAATGCGTTGATGATTTAAGGAACCATTACAACTTTTTGCAGCTAGTACAAAATTTTGGTCGTTTCACAGGGAATCTGGGTAGTTTTTCAACACCTAATTTTCAACCCCTATTGTCCAGGGAAGGTATATTACCATGAGAGTTATCTCAACAACCTCTTGGCATGTTAGCATACAAGGCTAGATTCAGAATTTATGAAACTTTCCACTATTATTGCAGAGACATCTGCCTACACACAGCGTCTACTCTCAATACTCTGAAAGCATTCCTGCAGAGAGAGAATAGCCTCTGTCTGTGTGTGTTTGCTCTTTACCCTGTCTTGTAATGATGTGACTGCATTTATGCTGGGAGAATGGATTATGTCTAAGGCCAGCCTATTCTTAGCTCTGTTTTAGACTGTTTGGGTTTAGCTTTTGCTTTCTAAATTCCATGATAATTGGAGATCTCTGGGGATGGAGCCTCACAACATTAGCTGACACTAAAAATAACCAGAATAAAAATACATACACTCTGCACACAGACTATATGCTAATAAACAACTATAATAGCACAATTGTGCAGCTTTAATATCAAAGGATTTTTTTTATTTTTTTATTTTTTAAAACAGCTTTTATGCCACAAATGTAATGTATGACGTTCTTCACTTCTTTAAAATCAGAAAGAATACTTATTTTTTTATGGATTACTGTTCTCTAGCGAATATCTTATTTCTACCAAGCCTTCTTCATCTTCATCCAAATATGAAGCTGGATGGTAAATTTTGTTTATGAAATGTCCAAACTTGATAATGCAAAACCAGATATCACTGAACATTTGATGCTCCATGTGCTAAGATCATTTTCTTCCTTTTTTTTCATAGTAAATGTCATGAATAGATCAGTTATGTACGTTTTCTCCCTAGAGCAGCAGGTTAAAAAAAAATTGAAGCCTTTACTTACCATTTAAGGTAGTGAAAAAAGAGGAATAGTGAAGCTGTTTGTTACAGCAGGGTTTACTGTACTCTCTTCACATAGCACCCTTGAATTCACTGTCAGACACACACACACACACACACACACACACGTAAACACACACACACACGTGTACACACACACACACACACACACACACACACACACACACACACACACACACACACACACACACACACACACACACACACACACACACACACACACACTCACTAACTCACGGTCTTTGAAGCCTCCCTTCCTGGGTCCTGCTGACACACTAACTGTTAGTGCAGTAAAAGGTGACACATGGTCTCAGATCAGGTTGTCGTTGCTGCCTCTGCTGTGTTTGCGGTGCATGCTGCAGGTTTCTAATGCCTGTTTGTCATCTTAAATAACTGTTATTGCTGGCAGGGATGTCTTCTGAATACAACCCTAGTGTATTTAATTAAATACCAAGTCGACCCTGATATTAACTTCTACTCAGAGCATTGACAGATGTAGTACTATAACATGGTTCTGTACACTGAGGGTGGGAGGCAGGATTGTATCCTGGTGACAAAATACAAAGTTATGATCTATTGTAAAGACTAAGCAGCCAAATTTTACTTATCATATTTATTCATTTTTATAAAAAGCATCTCTCTGTAGATAGGTACATTATAATGTCTGGAAATGCAGCACACCAGGAGCAGTGTTATCGGCCTTGTCAGAGAATGTGAACCAGTGTTGTGCTTCACTGTTTGGGGAATACTCTGATCCCATCTAATGCAGGAACAGCTGTTAGGGATCACAGTCTTAACTACTCTCCATATCTGTTCATGTATCAGGAAAAAAAAAAAAACAAGCTTGTTCAAACACCGGCTCTGCTGCAGCAGCTTTGAAGGAGGAGAGATTCTAAAATAAGCACTTTGAATCTGAGTTACAGCAGTGGTCAGTTTACATAGATACCGCTTATTCACTAATTTAAAACATATAGCCATAAGGAAAAGATATCCGCTGTTTCAAGAGGTTAAGATAAATCTTTCACAGCGAGGTACAGTTTTTTTCATAGCTGTTGAACAAGTCGCATTTTACAAAGATTCACATGAGGTGTGAACTGGGTGACTGTAGCTTTGATGCAGAGTGGGGTGTCCCATGATTGGGAGAACAGAATTATGATCACAGGTTTCTGCTGCCCACATGTCCAAGTGTCCTTGTACAAGACACTGAGCTCTCAGCTGGCATGTGAGTGTAATTAAGTTAAACCCCAGTGAGCAGACTGGTGCTTTGCATCCAAGCTTCTGAAATGAGTATGTGAATTATGTGTGAAAGAGTGAATAGTGACAGGGACTTAGAGTGGTTTGAATTATAAGAAGGCTAAAAATGGAACATGGGAGCAGCCCACTTTTGATTTCTTAGATGATTTATTTCTGATAAAACAGATTTTTTTCAAGTTCACTTCCTTTTTGTTGTTTTATATTTTATTCTGTCAGAACAATTTATCTTGTAAGTTTGGATTTGTTTTTCTCTCTTTTGAAACCCTCAGACCTGAACAGCTGATTAGTCCACTGCAGTACAGTTTTGTAAGACTTTCTCCAGTTACAGTAGAATGGAGTATACACTTAAACTAACATTTCTGTTTGGGTCAGAGCATCTTTGACTAGATCCTGCTTGCAGCAGTTTATGGTGTAGCTATACTGATGCAGCTCTCTGGCACATTTATCAACAAAGAAGTGACTGGGATCCCCTAGGTAATACACTTTTTCTATCACACAGCCACATTTCCACCCACACAAAAAAGAACTTTCCTTTTTTCCCCTTTGAGGCATCCACCCACCTAAAACAGATGAAGCATTTTTGATTACTTGCACATTATGATGAAGTTGCATGTCTCTGTCACTGTTTCATGGCTTTGTTTACTAGCTTTAATGTTTAAAGGGTTAATAGTAACATTAATTCAAACCAAAGTGGGCAGTCAGGTTTCATCGCCCCCCAGGATGAATAGCTTTGACAGACCCTGAAACTAACAGTCAAACAAACTGATGTGACCATTTATAGTCCTCCAGTCGTTGAAATAACTGCTGTCTTACAGGCCAAACATTGATTGGTTGAAGAAATTTTTGGTTAAGATCCTTGTTTGTAATTTGTTATTCCTGTAGCTCTTTGGTCTGCACTATTAGTTCTTAGAAGGTTAAAGTGCTGTGGTTACATCTTCATGGAGCACTACTCAATGTCTGTTAAGTTTCTTTTTGGATCTAAAACCCAGTATCATTTTCAGTCCACTTGTTGCCAAAGTAAGCTGTTTTTTGGAAAAAATATTCACTGGGGAAACCGGGAAATATTGAAAAATGCCAAATGGCAAATTCCATGTCAAATTAAAAATACCAGTGAAGTCTTGAGAGCATGGAGGACTTGATGAATTCCTCTTGCTTTGTCTCCCCCTTCTGTCTTTCACATTGCAAACCAAGGAAGTCCAAAGTCCCATGTTATTGTCTAACTTTAATGTAATAAAAATCTGATTATGTCTAAAAATATATTTAGAAATGTTTGCCCTCTTGATGGTAACATGAGTACCAGAATTGGGCCACACAAATGAATTGTCAACATAATCACTCCCAGCAGCCATGTGCTATCTAAAGAGCGGTTTATTTAAAGAATTATCTGAATTAAATACATCAGATAACTCTCTGTACTCCAGGAGATTGCTGCCATGACCATTTCCAGAGCCACAATTTCTTTCCTCTTTGACACAAAATGCTTCCAGATGAACATCTCATTATTCTCCCCGAGTCTCTGGATTACTCTCAGTCCTGTTTATCTCACTTCATTGTTTTTGCTCTGGTCATTGGCTCTTTGTCATGCTAGCTGAAAGTATCTCTCTGTTCCTCTCCCCCTGCAGCTGTATTGCAGGCTGTTTTACAATTATAATAACATGTTGAAACCTCTGCACGACATGCTTTTAAAAACAGACTAACAGATAGTATGCTAATAAAATGCCATGGCTCGTCTAGGTGGAGCTTTTACATTCTGGTCTAATCATAAAAAGTGTTTGGTGGGAGAGTTCAAACAGCAGGGTGTAGTGATAATAACATGTGTTAGGCTCAAACACACCAAGTGTATAAACTTTATGAAAAGAGCCATGTGCAGGGATCCACTGAGCTAAATGAAGCACTTAATGAACCTGGCATGAATCTGACTTTTAGGGCATGGGGTGTGAAAATAATGTGGGGTTCTGGGAGTGTATGGGGTACTTACTTATAAAGTCTTGTCAAACAGATATCAGCGACAATACATTTTGTGCGAAAGTTTTTTTTTGGCAGCCTGCTATCAGTCACCCGTAGCTCTCAGTCTTCACAACATCACAACATGATTATTATGATTTGATTAGAGCATCAACTTTTACATCGATTCGTATTGATATTTGATAGATGCACAGGTTGCACAGAAGATCCAGAGAGTTCAGTTGTTTTAATGTCTCCATTTTGATTCAGCAGGTCACTGTGATAGAAACTTTTTAAGGTTTACAATCACACTCTTCTAAGTTTGAAGCAGGTAGCTTGACCCCCCCCCCCCCCCCCCCCCCCCCCCAAAAAAAAAAAAAATAAAAAATAAAAATAAATAAATAATTCAAACCAAGAAAGCACCTGGTATTCTTAATTGTTTGACCATATATTTAAAAATGTAGTGAATCTAACCTATGAATTTGACATTGTATCGGTAGAAATCCAATATTTCAGGACTTTCCTTGTGATGGAGGCAAACATTTAGTTGATTCTCTCCCTGTTTTCTATTTTCCATTTTATTTTTCTCATCAAAATAAATCATAATCTGACAAATTCACTAACTGCCATTCCAGCTTTATAAATATTTGCTGATTTTTTTTCAGTGGTGCATAATTTATTTCCAGCTTGTTTGGAGTCATCTTCTCTCCTGCTTGTAGTTGGCTCAGTGTCATGTTTCTTGGCAAATAAAGCCACCTGTAGATCAGCGGAATAATCTATGACCAGGGGCAGACATGTGTATCACATCATGCAGCAAGTGTGAGCATGTGTGTCTTTGCGTGCAAGAGACAAACACAACCTCTTGAGAGGTTGTTCTTTAGCGCTACTAGTGGTGAGAAACTCCTCAGGGGATTTATTTTCTTCCTCTCCATTAGCCTAACTTTTTCTTAAAGGAACAGATCTTGCTATTGACCTTTGAACTTCTTTGATTACTTTTTTTTAAACTAAATATATCATAAACAATCATTAACTTTGGCCCAAACATACTTAACAAAGCATTATGATAAACTTTCAGTTCTCTGATGCATTTGTTCTTTGAACGTAATAATGACCTGGTTGTCAGGCCACAGCCAAATTAGCCCTGATCCGTTTAGACATGGAATCCAGGTGATCTCTGAAGGTATTCTTTGGTGTCTGACACAAAGACAGAAGAAGCAGAGACCTTCTTCTTTCAAAGTGCTGTGGTCTGATTTTAAAGTCAATCAATCAGTCAATCAATCAATCAATCAATCAATCAATCAATCAATCAATCAATCAATCAATCAATCAATCAATCAATCAATCAATCAATCAATCTAGCTATCTTTAGTTACATAGTGCCAAATCATAACAATGTTATCTCAAGACACTTTTCAAAGACACTAACAGAAAGCCATTACATACAGATTAATTAAACCCCTTTGAATTACAGACATTATCAAAAACCCAGCAGCAAGACAAGAGAAGGAGTCTTATCTCATCCTAACCCACCATGAGTACAGCTCTTCACAGAATAAAGCAAGTTACAATGGCAAGGGAAAAAATCCCAATAACAGGCAGAAACCTCGGACAGAACCAGACTCATGTTAGACAGACATCTGCCTCAACTGTGTTGGTGTTGGACCACGCAGACCAATCATCAGCCCTTGCGTGTGTTATCAAGCCATGATCCTGTCACCAAACCACTGGTTCCCATTTTTAACCTGCTTTTAGTTTGCACTGAGCCTGACAGACACCTCATAAAACAGAGCTCAAGTTTTGGAGGCACCCTGACCCAGTTTTCTAGCATCACAGTTTGGCACTTGTCAGCGTCGTCTCCATAAACTCCTTAAACTCCGCAGTTACTTTCTTTCTGGCTGAAACACATTAAATCCAGAGACAAAACATTTACTTTCTGCTTAACACCTCCTGCTTACTGACAGGTGCCATCCTAACAGTAAAGTCACTGATTTTCACACTGCCTGTCCGTGGTCATACTGTTATGCTGATTGGTGTACACAGACTATATCCAGTATAATACACGTTAACCCACTGCTCTACAACTTCCACTTTATACTTTTGTACAGTATGAGATTGGCATCAGCAAACACATGTTTATGATGATTTTAGTGGCCAAAATAAAATATGTGCCCAGAAAGTGGGTTCACTTTAAAAAAAACACAGCCAACCCCAAAATAAACAAAGAAAGTGAACGCTTTGTGAATCACTCGTATGGAACACTTGAGTTGTGGTGTGGTTTTAGATTGTTTCAGACATGCAGACAGCAGGAGAGGTTTGCGAGGGAGGCAGAGAGTGAGACGCTTCTAGTCGGTCACACAGTATGTATGCACATATTGATCAGTGGTCTTTCACTGTTGCACTGGTAGTGGTATTTGTTTGAGGTAGGAGGCTCACAAAAACAAGACTCGAGATCACAATTCATCTCTCCTGAGTAAAAGGCCAAATAAGATTCTTTCTGGAACAGAGCAGACTTCTATCCAAAGTCCTCCTTAATCTTCTCATAGCTACTGGCTTTAGTGGAGCCATAACCATAACACTGACTCATTCAGCTCTTCATTAGCTTCCGAGAGGAATGTCTGTGTCATGTGTTATGACAGAAGATAACAAGAGCCAGTGTTTTGTGTTTCATTTTCATAACCCTCATTAGAAAAGGCTGACAAGTTCATGGTCTCATGAGCACGTGCGCGTACACATGCACGCACAGCCATGAGTTTATACGCAGAGTTTCTCAAACCAAGGAGCAAGACAAATATCTTTTATCATGTGTACATCTATCCCTTTCAACACCGGCTATAATCTGATTTGTATTTACATTTTTATTTACATACAATAGTTAGTGGTAATCTATCATGTTGTCCGAGCAGATTATGTATGCAGATGTCAAACAGCAGTGAATTGTGTTTGTGTGCACACACATGCCGAGGCTTGTCTGCGTCCATATGATCCATCCATGTGGTTTCATTTTTGACAAGCAAAGCACCGCTGTCTGTTGCTTTTAGGTAACAGGGCTTCTCAATCTCTGTCGTGCCTCCCTCTCTGTCTCATCATGAGGATGGATGTCTTTTTAATGATGGGGGTGGAAAAGGCAGCTCAGGGCCGGGGAACAGGAGCTAATGTTGGAGGGAGAACAGACGCATTACCCCCCTTTGAATTCCTGGTAGCAGCAAACTCGCCAGGAAGTTTCTCTGTCTGCTTTGTGTAGTTGGCTGTGAACATATAAGACGATTAGTCAATGAGCTATGCTATAGAATTTTTCCCCGATTTATCTTTCCTGTCACTCCATCTCCTTTTTTTAAAAAATAATCATTTGACGTTTATTTCACCCTGTTAAACGTCACTGTTTGTTCAAAGAGGTCACAGGTCAGAGTTTCTTAGTGTTTCATTAAAGCCCCCCATCACCTGGGAAGCCAAGACTTGCCTGAGAGGGAGGAGAGTTTTTAAGTGAGATGGATGAACCAAGGTTGTTCGTGTGTAGAGCAGGTGTTGTCTGGAGGAAACAGCCTGATGCGTGTTGTGTATATGTGTTTGGGTGTGTGGGTCCAACAGAGACTCATGTGAAGCAACATGCATGCGAAAGGCCAGACCACAGGCCAGGGGAAATCACTTCAGTGAGCAGTGATGTCCTGAGCTGGCCTGGTTTATAACCAAAGGTGTGCTGCTGTCATCCGCTCCAACAAAACAAACGGCTAAACATACGAGGCCACATGTGTTTCTGTTTACCTGTGACATCTGTTGTGGAGAATTAGTCATAAAAGCACATGAAACATTTACTTAACTGCCATTCTACTGAGCTACACAGCACGCAAAGTGGAAACATTAACATTTTTGAGTTAGCGTTTTACAACAATTGTTGAATTAGTGAGGACAAACAGTGCAATCAATATTAAAAAAACTTTAAGGTAAGATTACACAATATTTAGACCTTTTTAATTTGAAAACCAGAGTAGTTAAAAAGAATTTATTGCACATTTGTTGTGTATTTTTTTGGCATTTTTATATTGCCAACTGTTTTTTCATTCCAACAGAGAAAAAACTGCTGCATGAATTTAAAAGATGTCCACCTGATATCTAATAATTCTTGATGGCAAATTCTCTTTTACCCGTCCTTACTCTAACAAGACCAGTATTTTAAGTAATGCATGATGGAAAAGGTAAATTACCTGTATAATTTTTTTATGTTTAGCAATTTACACACATATTGCTACAAGATGAATAAAGCTGATCAGCCAAAATGGTTATGACCGTCAAGGCTAAAACAGCCCTGACCTTGAAAGACTTATTCCTTGTTTGACCTCTGAAGGTGTGCCTTTATATCCGGCGACAAGGTGTTAGAAGCAGGTCTTTTAAGTCTTGTAAGTTACGAGGTGTGGCCCTTGATTGCTTTGAAACTGAGCACCAAGTCCTCACTGTTGTGGTTCTCACCAAAATTCAATTTTCTCAAGACGCTGCATGTCAGGAGTTGACTTCTTTCATGCCTTTAAACGACCTTCTTCCACTACTCTCACACTGACCATCAGGCAACTCCATCCCAAATTTATCTCTTGTCAGTGTTGTCCCCATCTCCAAACTTGGCCGTTTTTGCCGGTCAGCTTCTGCTCCAGAAAAGAATCAGTGAGTCCTGGCCACCCATACTCTTTGTGCTGGCTCATCTATCTTCTTTTCTTGGTCCATTTTGGTAAACACTGACCTCTGCAGACCAGGAACATCCAACAAATGCTGCTGCTGCTTTGGAGATCCAGTGACGGAGTCTCCTTAGCCATCACAATTTGGCTCCTGTCGCTCACATCCTTGTACTTGCCCATTTTCCAAGTTCCAATGCATCAACTTGGAGCACAGATTGTTCTTTTGCTGGCTAACATATTCCACTCAAAGACAGATGCTGCTGTGATAGAGCTAATGGTCATAAAGTCATGGCTGATCCCTGCAGATTAGAAATTATGCAGAAAACCCCCACAGTGATACATTTAGGGACTTTTGACCAGCTTTAAATTCTTAAAAATTTTGCTTAAAAATAATTGCAATGATTCAATACTTAAACTGTTATTTTTTAATTTTCCTCTGGTCAACATAGTTCAATTGAGATATCATTGCAGCTGTACTGAATAATATGTCATTAAACACACAAGTCCATATCATCATAAGTAAAGGATAATACTGCCTAATACCTCGCCTAATCGACCATTCACACCCCAAAAGTATACATAGTGAACAACAACTACAAACCCTACGTAGAAAATTCTGAATTTCCTGTTCCTCTTGCCCATTTCAGTCAATAAGTTAGAGACAACATCATTTCTTATTGAGACGCTGACATGCTGAAAGGATAAAAACACAGAATAAACAGTCCTGGCCAAATGGAGGGATAGCATGACTTTACAGATTAGTCCGTCCCACAGGGTGGAGGGGCCTGTTTCACAATGTGCTTTCACTCAGCCCATATCTAGAGTTGCGTGAGAGATTTCCATATCTCACACACTCTTGTAAATCACAATTGAACAGTAGTAACTCAGAGAATGAACTCCAAACACGTCTGCTTTCAATTTGGGCCCAGGGGTCCTGCCAAGGCTGGGGCAGGCTTAGAGACCACCCCTCAGCGCAGATTTACTGGCCTCATCACCTCTGAGGACTGCAGGGAACGCTTGCCTTGCTCCCGTCACTCCAGGACACACACCTCACACCTCCGCAGCTGGAAGAGTTAAGATGTCAAGAGGTGTGTGTTTTTGAAATATGTGAACCCCACAGAAAATACACACATGCTGACTGCATGCAAATAGAGAAAGAAACAACTCAATAAAGAGACATTAAAGATGCAACTATCCTTTCATCTCACGTCTCATCTCATTATTTTAAAAGGCTGGGAGACATACTGATCTTCACTGGGAGAATTTTGTGCTGTAGAGTGCAAATCTTTTGTCAAATATGATTTCTTTAGTGCACTTAGCGTGACTCACTCCAACTTTTAAAATTTCACAATTTGTACAAGCCAAAGAGTTATATTCCCATTGTTCAGCCCACTGCTGGCTTTCTCAGCAATTTGAAACACTACTTCACATTTTGAAGATAAAGTACTCTCCAGTTAACAGATCGTTTGATTCGGTGACATGGAATGCCTGTGAATCAGTTTCAGAACTCATCTGTGAAGTCTCCGCCGTGTCTTTTGCGTGGTCACACCACTCCTGAAGACCAATGAGGGCCACAGCAAAGAAAACGCCAGTGATTGTGTAAAACCTGCTGAGGTCGATATAAACTGTTGATTTAGTCCAGCTCCCTGTGGTGTTCTCATGTTTTTAGTTCAGATAACTTTGGTTGACGTATCCCAGTAGGAGGTCCTGGACTTGTGATCTGTGAGTCTGTTATTAGGACATCTTTAAAGGGTGGGATGCAAGTTTGGATGTCTAGAAAAATAAACAAATGATGGTGTAGCAAACATGGAGAACATATGTAAACTCAGCTATTGGAGGACAACAAGAGCACATCAAAACTTCCTTTCAAAGCTAACAACACTCAGACTCTAAAGTTGGCAGCAATAAATGAATGCATTGAAACACTGGGTTACGTAAGTTAAAGAGACCTAAACTGTATTTAACAGTTGTTTTTAACATTAGACCTTAAGGGGACTGATTTACTTTTGACTCCAGACCCAAGTAGTCCTTCAAGAAAGTGAGGTTTATATGCCCCCTCACATTTGATTCATTGCTCAGGCTGGAGGCTGCTGCTTGTTTCAGATCAGATCTTCAAATTGGAGAATTCAACTCATTTCAAACAAATTTCTTTTTCCAAATCCTGAGTGAACTGAGTGTCATTTTCTGTATTTGTAACCCACAACATTAATCATAGTTTGTTCCAGTTGACTGTAGTTGCACTCTAATTATAGAGGTTGAGAGTGATTACTATTGGCTACAATTTTGTTTGATTCCCATCTGATGGGGGACTTTGTTGTGACCCCTTTCTCCCTCCTCCATCATACTTCCTTTACTGACTCTGCTATAAGCTGTAAAATAGAGTCTTAAATAGAGTCATAAATGGCCAAAAAAATACCAAGAGAAAATATCAAGGGATGAGTAGTTGGTAAGGTGGTTTATATAGCATGAACCAGCTCGTAAACAGACGAACAGCATACAGAAAGGAGGACTTCTCTGATGTGCTAATGGAAAGTTATCAAATTTCTTTTGATACAAAAAAATACTAATATATTTTCTTTTATTATACTTTTTCTTAATTTAAAGCATACCTTTTTTTCAATTTTATTTACTGTGTTTGTTTCTCAAACGCTGCACTCTAGTCTTCCAAACTCTGGCATGAAATCATGGATTGAAAAACGTCTGTCTGGTGATTGCATGCCCAAGAGGACCTCACAGGGATAATTTGTCATTGATATGATTTGAGTCATTGGCTGTTTACACCGCAGATTCCAAGGCAATGAAAGATATCGCCAAGGCATTACAATCATTTCACTCTTTCAGCCATTCAGTAGTAAGACCTTGGTTTGCCAGACAAGCCGTGGGTAGCTCCAAAACCACAACAATTGTGGACAAGAAAAAAAGGAGGCTGGTAGAACAAACATAGTTCTGTGGTCAGAGGGAGCCACACACTGAGGCCATGTGGGACGTGAGGAGAGCTTGTTAAAGCACCCAGAATAATGCATGTGGGATTACAGACACCACTGTGTTTACTGATCCACAGACAACCTGCAACAGCTCACAGAGCTGGCTCACTCATGAAGAGATTTCACAACTATGTTAGCACATTTCTTGGATTATACTCCTCTAAAACTAATGACTGATTCGTCTATATTTGACTGTGTTAGACAAAGACAGGCAGGGATAAAACAAACTCATACTCTGTCTAACTTGCCATTATGGGATGGGAGTCTTGCATGAAAAAGCATGACAGAATTTTCTGAGAAGCTGAATAATCAGCTTACATTGGAGTTAAGTAGGAACAGAGGGTGGTGGACTTGTGTTTGCTTTCCATTTTCAGTCCTGGCACAGATTCAGGCCACCTTGAAGAATCTGAAAACCATTACCCGGGACCGTTGGTCAAAAGTGCAGACTGTATAGGATATCACGGTGCTGTGCCTCACAGTGAGACAGAGTGATGAGGATGAAGATGGAGGGGGAGAGAAGAGAGTGGAGAAGGGAGGTATCATGGATGAGATATCGTGCGAGAGGGAGAGAAATTGAGACTAACAGAAGTTCAACACCCTTTCCTGCGTAGACGTCTCAATTACATCCAGCTCCCCTTGTCATTCATGTAGATGTGTTTGGTTTCACAGATACAAAGGCATCCTCACAAAGTGATGTAATACGGAGCAGCCGTTTGTCTGTCTGAAGTTACCTTCATGCTTGTCTGACACACCACCTTTTGCATGCAACAGCAGATTAGGTATAGACAGGCCTGTAGACAGACCTTTCCCCCCTATTGTCTCCTCCACACGCAGGCACTGAACATGCATAGAGAGGTCACGCACAGGAAGACAACATCAATCCCTCTCTCAGATGGCTCTGAGCGAGCTGCTGACTGATACCTCTTAAAAGGAGCTCGTAATGACGATGGTTGTTTGTGATTGTTGGCCTGTGAGTGTGACCTGATATGTGCCTCTTAAATGTTTGTTGTCGTTGGCTTTGTCCTCATAAATGCGTGAGTTTGTCAGGGTAGCAGGCCAGATTATGTCTTCGTGACACTGTCACCCAGTTAACCTGTTTGCTGTAGAGCTTTACATATCTAAATGTTGCAAAATATTTTTTTAAACACTTTTTACTTTAAAAATTTAGTGCTCCAAATGTGTGTTTGACTTTGTGATTTATAGTGTACCTGTTTCTAAGCAAACCTGGATAAGGCTGAGGGAATGACTCACCTCCAAGTATGTGATCTCAACACGCAACACTATACTTAAAATTGTGTTTTTTTTTCATCTTCTTTCTTCTAAGCTCCTGTCAAAGGTCTCAGTAAATCCCAATAGTTGTTTATTTTTTAGTTTTAACATCGAGAAAAGTCAAATTTTTTTTTCACATCCTGCACTCGTAAAAAGTATATTTCAGACACAAAGAGGCTCTTTGGGATAAAATTAAAATGTTTCAATTATTTTTTAAATGGGATGATCATGGCCTTAAGTTAAAAACCAAAAAATGGAGATGATAATTTCATATTTTGATGGGATGGCACCTGTCTACTGTGCCAAAACTACTACCAAAACTGCATTAAAATGATTATTGTTTGATTGAAATGTGAGAAAAATACACTTATTTTACAAGATTCTTCTTGTTGAGCTGCACCTGTAGTTAATATTGCAGAATTTTACTGTTCCAAAACATTGAACTTCTTGTTTTTTTTCTCTTTTTTTTTTAACTTCAGAAATGTAAAATAAATGAAAGTTTCTAATTTCAAGTATTTTATCCCCAATCAATCCTCTTATTTTCAGGACATTGTCCAAAGACTCATGTGAGAGTAAGGGATCTCAGGCTGATTTTACAAGGCGAGTTATCCTCAGTTTAATGATAGCAAAACAAAGGATTTTCCTTAAATTATTAGATCATTAAAATGAGCTCATCTTAAAGCAATCATCCCCCAACAGCGATCGTGACGGATCCACAGCAGTCTACCTCTGCCTCTCACGCAAACACACTGATGTCAGTGGCCTCCTCTAAAAAAAGAAGTTGTTTCTAGACACACTTTAAGAACAACAAATCATCATCAAGTTTTAATTTTCAAAGAGAACAAACAGGTTGAAAATCAAAGAAAACAAGTAGATGATGTTACTTAATGAAGCGATGCAATCCCATAGATGGGACTTCACATCATATTTGACAAGTGATGATTCCCTCCCTCCTTAAAAGGCAAGTGCAGAGCAGTCTCCATTATGTTTTCTTTCTTTTTTCAGAGTTTGACCACCTGCAACTTCAATATGTCATGCTAGTGCCAGTTAAGACATAAAGTAAATTAAAACCAGACCTGTGCTTTGGGGTCTAGTGAGTCTAGTAAGGGGGACGTGTAATGGGAAAGCAGCACACTCCCCTCTGCACTGTACACAACAGTCATTAGGCAACCCATCTGCTCAGTGCTTGCATGCTAAGCTGTAATTTTCAGGCTCTGGTGTGTGTGTGTCTGTTTTTGTGTGTGTCTGTGTGTAAGGCCAGTGGTGGCGGGTTTGGAGTAGAAGAGATGCTTGTGCATGTGTATCTGTTGTGTGTGTGTGTGTGTGTGTGTGTGTGTGTGTGTGTGTGTGTGCGCGTGTGTGTGTGTGTGTGTGTGTGTGTGTGTGTGTGTGTGTGTGTGTGTGTGTGTGTGTGTGTGTGTGTGTGTGTGTGTGTGTGTGTGTGTGTGTGTTTGTATGTGTGTGTGCTATTATCTGGATGTCATCATAACCACAGAAATCAGGGCCTGATACTATCTTCCCCACCCCTTTCTTCTATCCTCATCCAGAGTCACGAGAGCCGAGGGTCTCCTTTGACCACACACACTTGACACACACACACACATACACACAGGCTTATGCCGACATTGGCACATAGACACTGCATCATGCTTCCACATTTTGTAGGTAAACATCTCCAGATTGGTGTGGCAGGATGGAATTCCCGCCTTCGTGGGAAATCTGCCCAGAACCATTTGTAAACCCTCTTCTCCGCCGCCTCCTAACTCTTTACAGATTGTAAAACTCTGGATTTCTATAGCCAGGTTTCTGGGATGAGGTTCTCAACCCTTATTTATGTGAATCATAATGGACCAAAAATAGAAGCCCAATCTCAGATTCAACACAATCTTTCATGTGCTGAAACTTCACCTGTTTGATCCCTTATATCTCTTTGTTTTTTATTTTAAAAACACCCTCACCAAGCTCTAGACGGTTGCCTCTGTGTAAATATGTGGTCCGCAGACTTCAACATAACACAGACAGTTTACATGTAGACAACATTTTGAATGTTATAGATTTACCGTATTGCATTGCATGTTATGCATTAAAGCCAAGAGTTTACTCCAGGGGAAATGTGTTTGCCTGTCCTCCCTTCACAAGCTTAAGAATCTACAATCACATGAAGTGTTGGCTGCCAGCCAGCTCTTACTTTGGTCATGGCTAAACTTGAGCCATATGCCTCATCTAAACCAGTAATAGATCATGATAGGTGCAGTTACACAAGTTTTATTATACTAAGCACAGATCTTATGATCTTATATATAAAATGTAGCAATGCAGTTTGAGTTCATTAAAACGTCTGCATGCAAAGTGTCAACCCCTGCTCCTTGTATCATGAAACTCTTGCCTCAGCCTCAGCCTCAGCCTCGTGAACTTAGGTCATCTTCAGTCCACTTTGTTCTCACTCCATTCTCTTGGCTTTCTTCAGGTCTTTAACGACTTCTCCACCCCTAATATGCGACCACAGCAGAGGAAATTGTAGAATTATTTTTTTCTTTCATTCCCTTCTCTTTCCATCATTGTTGCCTAACTTTTGCTAACTACTCCACCATCTGCCGTTGTTTACACATCTAATGTCTGCACATTGGGTACAAATGCTGGCTTGATGTGGGTTTGATGATGCTTTGTTGTAACAAGCCTGTTAACAATGATCAGGGATGATTGGACTTGTCTCTCTGAGTTAATACACTGCCTGGCTAAAAAAAAGTCACCAAATAAAAAAAGGTCACACACTCTGATATTTTATTGGACCGTCTAGCTTTGAGCACGTAATCGTGATGCCATTGTTTCAATAAGCTTCTGCAATGTCACAAGATTGATTTCCATCCAGTGTTGCATTAATTTTTCACCAAGATCTTACACTGATGATGGTAGAGTCTGACCGCTGTGCAAAGCCTTCTCCAGCACATCCTAAAGATTTGCATTGGTCTGGTGGCCAATCCATGTGTAAAAATGATGTTGCAGGCTCCCTGAACCACTCTTTCACTATTTGAGCCCGATGAACCCTGGCATGTTCTCTAGGGCTGGACAATAAGTGCTGATTTAAACACAACTTTAAAGAACCAGCAAGTGGCACATACAGTATTAAAGTTTTTGAATAAATGAATAATTGTGTATATTAATCGTGATTTCAATCACTTAAAATAATCGGAATTCTTATTTTTACCATAATCGCCCAGCCCTAATGTTCTCTCCAGGTACTCCAGTTTCCTCCCACAGTCCAAAAAAACATGCCCATCAGGTTAATTGGTCCAAACTCCAAATTGTCCATGGGTATGAGTGTGTGTGAAAGGTTGTCCATCTATTTGTCAGTCTTGTGATTGACTGGCGACCAGTCCAGGGTGTACCCCGCCTCTCACCCAATGATAGCTGGGATAGGCTCCAGCCACCCACGACCCTTAACAGGATAAGCGGTTCAGAAATAGAATGAATGAATGAATGAATGAATGAATGAATGAATGAATGAATGAATCCATTGTCATCTTAGAATATGTCCGTGCCACCAGGGAAGAAAAAAATCAATTGATGGAATAACCTGGTCATTCAGTATATTCAGGTAGTCAGCTGACCTCATTCTTTGAGCACAGACTGTTGCTGAACCTAGACCTGACCAACTGCA